>NC_134712.1:103552254-104776242 GCF_049634645.1 Pelodiscus sinensis
TTGTCAGTAGTGAGGAGCGCGAGGAGGAAGTTGGGTAATTCTCCCTGGATAAAGTTCCCGAAGATTAGATAACCCAGAAACAGCGAGAGATGGAGAGTTCATCCGAGTTTCTCCTTTTGTTCAAGTTCCCTGAGCAGACAAAGAGCCAGCGAGCGGCAGCAGGTTCCTCTCTGCCTCCCCCCTCCTGGCCCTCCCCCAACCCAGTCCTTGCGTATCCAAAGGAGCAACCCTGCCCTTCCCCTCCTCTTCTTCCTCCACTCAATTAGCATTGCAGTTGTTAATCCTCCTCATCTCTAGCAGCCTCCAAGTCCAAACTTCCACTGAGCCTCCCAGAAAAACAATCTCAATGGGGGTTGGAGGGGGGGGGGACCATCTCTCAGGTCATTATTTCCGGTAGATGCACCTCTTTGTTTGGATTCCCTTGACAATCCCTGAGAACAATCCCCGTGGTAGCTGGTTTCGGTCGGTTTGATCTTCCAGAGACTCGGGGACAAACGTAGATTTGAGGAAAACATAAACACCAGAGAGGAAAGGGGCCCTTTACAGGCGCGCACATACACGCCCGGGTGGATCTGGCAAGACTTTGTCCTTTCACTTGTGGAGACATCCACCCTTCAGAACAAAAGCCTAATCCCGGCCACGAGACCAACAACAAAAGAGATTCCCAGTCGCTGGCATCTCTACCTGTTGCGCAAGCTACAGCGATGGGGCCAGCAGCAGCAGCAGCAGCAGCAGCAGCAGCATCCACTGGCAAAGCAAAAAAGTGCCAAAACCACTCTGGCCCTTCACCTGTCCCCCCACCTCCAGCCCAACTACCCAGCCCCTCTTCCAAACCCGAAGAGGGAAAGGTAGCAACAGACAAGAGCCCCAAATCTAAGCTGCAGCCAGAAGGACGGGGGATTTCCAGAAGCCCTGCCCGGGGCACATCCCTGTATTGTCTGCGCAAATAATCACACCGCACTCTGAACCCCTTTCACTTGCTCCTTGATGCCCAGGGAAACCAGACAGCCCCTGCCACCCCCAGGCAGCGAAAGGCCAGTTCTGGCTCCAGGACCCGCTCTCTATCATCTGCGATGGAGCCGACAGTCGCCATGGGCAGCACCGCTGTGCACTAACTTTCTGGGTAAGTTTCACTGGCTTGGCAAGGAAGCGGGGGGAGGGCAGCGGGATGGAGTTTCGCAAGCAGACAAAAGAAACGCCGAGTCAATCGCAACTCACCTTGGTGCGAGACACCTCCCGCTCGCCTCCTCCTGCGAGCGCCCGGCGGCTTGGGGGCGGAGGGAGGGGTGTGAAGGGAGAGGCTCATCGCTGGCTGGCGAGCGCTTGTGACCTGGCTGGCTCTGGCTCAGCCCCCCCCCCCCCCCCCCAGCAGAACAAAGGCGCGCCCCTCGCCTCCTCGCTTTGTGCTCAACTTTCCCCTGCCGCCCACCCCGCTTCGCAACTTTCCAGCCCAAGGCGGCCTGAGGGGGGGGGGGGGTGCGAAGCCAAATCCGCCCAGAGCTGCAACCACTGCACCGCTCTCCCCCCGACAGGGAGCCTCGCTCGGGACTGGGACCGGGACTGGCGGGAGGGGGGTGGGAGGGGGGAGGCGCCCCGGCGAGGTGCAGCTGAGTGAGTAGGAGGGGGCGGGGGGGGCGTGTGCGCGCGGTCTGGTTTGGGAGGAGGAGGGGGACGGGGGGAGGGGGAGAGGAGTTATTAGTCCGATGGGAAGAGGCGGCGGCGGGTCCCTTTGTGTGCACGTGGGAGCGAGGAGAGGCGCTGGCCGCGCCTTGTTGCTGAGCTCCGGGATCCCGCCCTCGCGCCCCTGCCTGGCTCGCCTCCGCCCGCTTCTTCAGCCCCCCGCGGGGCTCCTCTTGGACCTCCCCCACCCACCCTCCAACAGACCTCGCCGCTGATGGTTAATGACAGTGCCGGGGTCCAAAGTCACTGATGGGGCTGCAGGTAGGAGGCTTCCCCCTGCTGCCTCCGACCCTGCCCCAAGACCCGCTTTGAAAGTTAATTGAAACTGAGAGGGGGGAGTCTAGGGGAGCGATGTGGGTGGACCGTGAAAATAGTATTTATCCCTAGGCAAACCTTGAGGGGCTACTATTTATTTCCAACACGCCGTGGAGTCTCATTGTCCTGACCACCAATTTACCCCTGGGCTGTCTGTCCCACCCAGCAATTCGCACCCACCGCACTCTGCCAGCCCAACCCATCCTAGCTGAGAACAAAGTTCCTTTGGCTCCTACGGTCCTCCTCTCCTCTTTCCATCTGAGCTGGACATTCCAGGCTCATACCTACCAACTCCTACCTAAGCCAACCAGGTTCAGAATTCCTTCCCCTCTATCAGCTCAAACACATTCCCCTTCTTCTAGGATCCATTTTTCTCCGCACCCAGAAAAAAAATCCTTCCTAACCAGACCCCCATAGCTCTGAACCCTTCTCTTCCCAAATGCTCCTTCACCCCAGCTCAGACCTCCTCTTGTTTCAACTTGATCCTGCTCACACCACCCCTGCCCTCAAATTTTTGCTGCCCTAGATAAACTAAGCTAACTGTGTGGCTCCACACAGTCTGTTTTATCCCATATTTTACTTTTTATTGCTATTCAGTCTAACATTCAGGTACTAAAGCAGTTTTATATTAAGTATCCACTATGTCTGTGGTGTGTTAATTCTGCTCTTTCTTTCCTTTCCATCTTTCCTTCCCCTGCCACATACATCATTTTTGGTTTCCCTTTTTCCTCCCTTTTTTATGCCACCTTTTCTAATTCCGTCCTTCTTATTTATTTTCTTCTCTTCCATACTTTTCATTTTTAGCTTATTCTTGTCTAATTTGTGCTCTCGCTACCTACCAACTTTCTCCCGACCTGTCACATATACACTTCAGGTGCGTCTAGGCTGGCCGCGAGTATTTGCACAAGAACACTGACTTTGTACTGTACAAAATCAGTGGTTCTTGGGCAAATACTCGGACACTCCTGCTCAGGGATAAGCCCTCTTGCGCAAATATTCTTGCACAAGAGGGCCAGTGTAGACAGCCAAGTTAATTTTTTGCCCAAGAAAGCCTGATGGCTAAAATGGCCATCGGAGCTTTCTTACACAAGAGAGCGTCTACACTGGCACTGATGCTTTTGCGCAAAAGCAAATCTTTTGCACAAAGGCACATGCCAGTATAGATGCTCTCTTGCAGAAATACTTGTAACGGAAAAACTTTTCCGTTAAAAGTATTTGCGCAAAACCATGCCAGTCTAGACGCAGTCTTCTCCTTATGTACACTGTTGCCTTGAGCACCCTCATTAAGTTCTCTCTCATGCCTGTTCCCTAATCCAGTAGAATACATTGTCTATAATTATGTGGTGAGGATAAGCAGAAATAATAGACCTATTTTAAGGTCTTTATCCTGCCAGCATATATTTCATATCATTCTGTTCTGGGAAAAGGCCAACAGCCACACTTTCAAAAATAAGTACTGATTTCAAATTTTTTAGTTGTGGGTAACTGGTCCAAAACCCTTTGAGGATGATTTTTAGAAGTGCAGAACACCTGCAGCCCCAGTTATTTTCAGTGTATGCCCAAAGAGGCACTCACCTTGACTTGCTCCCATTACCTGGGCTCTGAATTAGCAGTATCACATGTGCCTCTCCTCCCTTCCACTACAGATGTGGGAGTAATACTGCTAAATATCATAGGAAGGCAAAGGAAGAAATGTGTTTTTAAGAGACATGGAGTCAAAAGAGGTTATTTAAATTTATTTGTTCATATTTTTGCCACATTAGGCAACCACTCTATGTGACACTATAAGATCCAGAAACTTTGCCTTGCTTCCACTTTACTTTCTACTTAAACACCTTCCCAACTCAGAAACTCCTCTTTCTGCTGGTGTTGGAAAAGCAGAGGCAGTAGAAAGAAATTCTGACTGCAGAAAACATGTGCAGTGGGACCTATACTCTATCTACATGATATAATCAGAATTAGCAGCTACAGATGCTGGAATCCCAGCTCCACACCTGGTCCCTATGCTGACTGCAACTTAAATTAAAGTAGCAACAAGCCCACCAACTGTTCCCTACCTGTAGCCAGATATATTGTGGCCCCAAAGAATCTTGCAGTGTCCATAAATGGTACAGTAGCCACGCTGTAGATAATTTCCATATCCTACAAATCCCTAACAAAACAACTCCTGTCATGGGTGGACTACAATTTTAAAAACATATGCTGCCTGTCTCATTCAGACAGTGGTTAGTCAGAATTTCTAAAAATGACAGATAATTTTCTAACACAAAAATATTGAACTTAACACAGAGTAACTATTTTGGATATCATCATGATGGATAAAGATGAATTAATCATTGGATTGGAAGTTGGTGGTTGCCATTGGATATACACATATGAACCCACTTCATGGGCACAACCCTTAGGCTAAAAATCAGGCAACATAAACACTGTGGGTATATCTACATTACAGAGAAGATTGAAACTTCCACTGTCAATCTTCCAGGGTTTGAATTAGCTGGTCTAGTGAAGACACGATAATTCAAACTCAGAGGAGCACTCCCGTCAATGCCAGTAGCACCACTTCCAGGAGGACTTCCTGCAGTGTGGACAGCCCCAAAAGTCAAGTTAAGGTACTTCAACTTCAGCTATGCAATTAACATAGCTGAAGTTGCGTATCTTAATTTGACCTTATCCCTGAATGTAGACATATCCTGTTTGCCACACTTTTGTGTACAAAAATCTTCCGCCCCCTAGGAGTGGCATTTGCTTTGTCTGCAGACAAAGCACTGTTTACTCTAGTAATTGTCCTGGTAAAGCTTTTGTCATGGGGGAGAGGGGTTGTTAAGTACCTGTGAACAACAAAACTTTCAGAGGGGCAGCCGAGTTATTCTGTAACAGGAAAAACTTAAAAAACAACAAATAGTCTAGTAGCATCTTAAAGACTAACAAAACATGTATATAGTATCATGAGCTTTTGTGGGCAAAACCCACTTCTTCAGATGACTGCAGTATTAGAAGTCCAAATCCAAGAATAAATTAGGGAAGGCGGGGGATGGAAAAAAAGAGAGAAAAGGGGCGGGGGAGGTGGGAGAGAGACAGTGAGTAGATGGTTCAAGTACTTACAAGAGGCTGATAAGGACAATTAGCACCTCCAGGGTTTAGTTGGTTGGTTAAATCCTTAGGATGTGGAAGATAGCCTGTGAGCTAGTCAATTGCCCTATTCATTCCATTTGCATAAGAATTAAACTTGTAAATGAAGTTAAGTTCCAATCCTTACATGTGTATTTGACTTGTGGAATTGGCCTGAAACAACAGGGTGACTTGGAGTTCCATTAATGAGTGTTCAGGCACATTACTGTGTTCTCCAACAGGTTTCTGTGTATTGCCTTTTCGGATATCTGATTTGTGTCCATTAATTCTTTCCTATAGAGACTATCCAGTTTGGCCAATATACATGGCAGTGGGGCATTGCTGGCATTTGATGGCCTAGATCACAGTAGTGGATGTGTAGTTAAATGAGCCTCTGATTTGGTGGCTGATGTGGTTGGGTCCAGTTATGAAATCGCTAGTGTAGATGTGTGGGTAGAGTTGGCACCAGGACTGATTGTAGGGGTGGGTTCTGGGGTGATAATGATGGAGGTGTGTTGCATGGTTACAGGAAAGAATTTGTTTGGATTAGGGGGTTGTCTGTAGGTGAGGATTGGCCTTTCACCCAAGGCCTCTGAGAGTAAGGGGTCATTTTCCAGAATAGATTGTAGATTGTTGATAATGCATTGGAGGGGGTTAAATTGTGGGCTGTAGGTGATGACAAGTGGGATTCTGTTGTTTTCTCTTTTAGGCCTGTCTTGAAGTGGTTCATGTCTTGGTACTCTTCTGGCTCTGTCGATCTGTTTTTTCACTTCTCCGAGTGCCAATGAAATTCTAGAAGACTAGACTAGATGTGATGGTGTGCCAATATTCAAAAAGGGAAAGTAGGATAATCCAGGTAATAATAGGCCAGTTTTACTAACACCTTAGATGAAATAATGAAAAACACTAGATGGGATTCAATTAATAAAGAAAGGGACAGGAATATAATCAATTGGAAACCGTTGTTACCAAGAAATGCTACTATATAATCAGTGATAACATGGTTGTCAAGGTTTACTGGCACAGTAAATTCACCAATTTTAGACACAGATTGAACAGGCAGCCAGTCTGTATTAATGACAAAACTAGAAATTAGTCTGATTGATATTTGATCTGCCAGGAATCTGTCCCTCTGGCATATGCCTTGATGATTACAATAATGCTGAATATAATCAACACCAGTCAACATGGTTTATAGAGGTAATAGGTATTGTCTAACAAACATAGTTTTGTTCTTTGCTGAGATTATATGTTGCTAAAGATATCATAATAGATGTAATGTACTTAGATTGTTTTAAAGCATTTGACTTAGAAGCACTAAACATTCTATTTTTTAAAAAAATAAGCACTGTGCATTCTCAATGGAATACGTGTTACATGGATTAAGAACTAGCTAACTGACAGATGTCAAATAGTAATTGTCAATGGGGACATATTGAATGGGAGGTTTCTGATGGACTTCCACAGAGATTGATACCAGATCTGACATTATGCAACATTTTTAGCAGTGATCTGATTGTAAATATAAAATCACAGCTAATAAAATTTACACAAATGACAGAAAGACTGGTTGAGTGGTAAATATTTATGTGAACATGGTAGTCACATAGAATGATCAAGGTTAGTTGGTACCCACGGCCCATTATAATATGTTTTACTACAGAAATGCAAAGTTACACATCTAGGACAGGGCTGGGCAAAATCTTGCCCACCAAACTGTTGCATCCAGCCCGTGGACGCAGCAGGGAGACTCAAACAGGCTCCCTGTCTGCCCCGCCCCCTGCACACCACACAGAACAGCTGCAAGCTTGGGAGGTGGGGAAAGGCTTCATATGCTGCCTGCACCCTCTGCACAGTCCCATTGGCCTGTTTTTGGCCAATGGGAGTTGCCTGTTTGAAGCACCCTCTGCTCCTCCCCTCAGTCTACTAGTTATACACAGAGACACATAGCTGGTGGGGCAGGGCAGGGCATCTGCCTGAGAAATTTGCTAGACTGCTGGCCAAGAGTCACCCAGGTAAGTGTCCTGGCCAGAGCCTGCTGCTGGCACCCCGACCCTACCTCCCCCCGCACACTCTTCCCCCCATTCTTGCTTCCTTACCCCACTTAACCCTAACCCTTTGCCCTCCCCCCGCACCCATACCCCATATAATTCAAATCCTCTATCCCTCCTCCTCCACCCATAGCCCCTCTCAGACCCTGCACCCCAATACCCTGCCCAAGTCACAACCCCTTCCTCCACTACGTCACAACCCAAACCCTTGAATGCCCTCCTGTTCCCCAGTTCCCTACCCCAGATCCAGAACTGGCCCAAGCTACAGGCTGACCGGGCTACCGCCCGGGGTGCCTCTTTCTAGGGGGTACCGTGTGGGGCTGCCGGACCTGGCAGGGGCAGGGCCACGCATGCGCCACACTCCTGGGGGTGGCACTGTGCTCCCGGAGTCTGGGGCGCACGAATGGCTCGGGCCAGCCCTGCCCAGATCATAACCCCCTCCTGCCTAAGGTCATAACCCAAATGTTTTCACTCCCTCCTGCACCCCAGTCTCCTGCCCAAGGTCACAACTGCCTCCTTCACCCAAACTCCCTCCCAGACCCCACTCCGCTCCTCCATGTCAGTCCCTTATCCCAAGCTCTCTTATGCACTCAACTTCTATCCCAGACTCCAAACCTCCTCTATTAATACCATAGAAGAGTGTGGCCCTTGACCACTTATCAAATTCTTGCAGTGGCACCCCACGTGAAAAATTATTGTCTACCTCTGATCTAGGTGCAAAGAATGCAGGCCATACCAATGGAATGGGGGAACATAGCTGACATTAAGTCTGAAAATGATTTAGGGCTCGTAGTGGAAAAGCAACGGCACATAAGTTCCCTGTAGGCTACAGTGGCAAAAAGGACTGATGCAATTCTTAAATTAACAGAGGAGTAATGAGCCGGAGTAGGGCTGTGATTTTATTTCTGAAATGGCATTGATGAGACCAATAATGGATACAGAAAAATTGGAAAATGTGCAGAAAAGAGCCCATCAAAATAATTCCAAGACTGGAGAAATTGCCTTACAGCAAGAGACATAGAGCTCAATCAGTTTATCTTATCTAAAAGACGAAGATGTGATTTGACTACAGTGTATAGTATCTTCACAGGGAGAAATACTCAAGTGCTCTTTAAACTTCGGGGCAAACCCATAACAAGAACCAATGACTGGAGGCTGAAGCCAAACAAATTCAAATTACAAATTAGGCACACATTTGGAACACTGAGGGTGATTAGCTCCTGGAACAAATTGCCAGAAAAACCATCTCTTGATGGTTTCAAATCAGTACTTTCTGGAAGATAAGTTTTAATCAAATGCAAATTATTGGTCTCGGTAATAGCCTATGATATACAGGAGGTCCAACTAGACAGTCTAATGGTCCCTTCTGGTCATCCACGTTATAAGTCTATGAATATATATTAGCAGAACTTAAGGTCTCCTGCTGCTGCCTTGATTCACTGAAACATAAAACCTTTTTGAAAACCCATACCAGAATCACACTCCTCTTTGCTGTCACAGATCTCCATGCCTTCCTTTTCCACTTCATATTCTCACTTGATTAACTCTCATCCCACATCTAATCTAAAGGGTCCTTTCTTTCTCCTTTCCCCTGTGTTTGCACCTTAATTTCATAGTTCCTGAAAGAAGGATCTGACTAGAACTTTATGCTCCACTTGCAAATAAAACCATCTTCCAATGACAGTTATAGATGTTTTTGTCTGGAAGTTGCAATACAGAAGAAGTTGCTCACGCAGGGAATGTCTGCACCACAGAGCTAAGCTCAAAATAAGCTATGCAAGTTGAGCTATGCAAATTGCATAGCTTAAGTCAAAATAGCTTATTTTTAATTTGGGCATGTCTACACTGCACTTATTTCTAAATAGAGCACTCTTTCTCTAACTTCTCTTACTCCCCATACAATGAGGTTTACAGAAATCTGAGTAAGAAGCCCATTATTTCAAATTTATCTTGAAATAATGGGCTTGCTGTGTAGATGCACACTGCGTTGTTCGGAATAACTGACATTATTCTGAAATAACACTGCTGTGGAGACGTACCTGCAGTGCCAACAATGAACATTTTTCAGATGATGAAGATCTGTCATCTCTTAGCTCCTAGGAAATGGGGACGGGTGGCTGAACACACCTAACATTTGTTTCCTTTAATTTAATGTAGTTTTAGAAACCTTCCTTACCTACTGTAAAAAAGGAAGGTTTTTTAAAGACTTTTAGCTTTGGGACTACTCTAGCCTATATTCTGCTTCCCAAGGCTTTCTGGGACTTGAGAAGACGAGAATAGCTGTAATGCAGTGCACTTTAGCCAGAAGTTCATAAATTGTAATGCCAGAAAGGACCATTAGATTACCTAGTCTGACTTCCAGTATAATGCAGGTCATAGAATTTTCTCCACTGATTCCTGTATTGGGCCCAATAGCTTATGCTTCTCCAAAAACATATCTTCCAAAAGCACATCTGGCTTGATCAGAAGTCAGCAAGAGATGTAGGACCAACTATTTCCATTGGAAGTTTTTTCCAATGATTCATCATCGTCACTGTTAAAAATGTGTATTTTATTTCTAATGTGAATTTGTCTGGCTTAATTTCCAACAAGGTGTTCTGACTGTATCTTTGTCTGATAAATTAAATGTGCCAGCACTTGGCTCATCTCCAAAGCACCCTTTATAACCAGAGGTTGGAATCATGTAAAGCCTTTATGCCAGTTCTGCACTGGCCAGAAAAGTGCACCAGCCCTTATACTTTAAGACCAGAAGGAACCATTATGATCATTTGGTCTGACCTTTTGCACATGGCAGGCAGATCACAAAACCTCACCAACTCCCTCCTGCAATAGACTAAAAACCTGTGGCACAGTGGGTGATATCTGGCAGGGTGGCTGAAACACATTTACCTTTCATTCAACTTGTGATGGCCTATACAAACCCTCAGGTTTTGTTGTGTTTTTCCCCCCACTACAAAATGTACTTATCAGTATGCTGAAATTTCTCAGGGAAGGGAGCTTTGCTAACACTGTTGTTGCGTACAGTGTTGTTCTTGCATCAAGATTAATAATAAGGAAATGTTCTTTGTTCCCATCTTAACCTTCAAGCCTTCTTCATGCTCTGGGAGTCACTTGGGTTCTTAGTGTGAGAATCTGAAGATAAGGTGCGATTGTTGTGACTTGCAGTCTCAATGAGGCACTGAAACTCAGAGGAACTCATTGGGAATATAGACTCTGCCCCATCCTCTCTGCAATGCTTCACCCCTGCTGCTCTGGCTTAAAAAAGGCTTGGTGAAATGCACTTTTTAAAAAAATATAACTGTGTGTAATATGTTTTAAGCTTTTTGTCTTTTTAGAATTTTCAGTTATTGGGAAATTATGGAGGGAGGTCTGATAATTTTTTAATGACAGTAGAAGTTGAGATGCAAAGAGTTCAAGTTTTAAAGCTGTTAAAACACAGAGAGACAAGGTGGGTGAGTTAATATCCTCTTTTAAAAAAAATTTGGAACAACTTTGGTTGGTGAAACATTAGCCCTTTTGAGCTTCACAGACCTGAAGAAGAGCTCTGAGGAGTTCCAAAGGCGGTGTCTGTTGCCAACTACATTTGGTCCAATTAAAGATATTACTTCACTCACCTTGTGGCTCTCATCCAGGTAACAACATGACTACAACAAAACAGCAAAAACCACTATATCACATGATAAGATCTACAAAACAAATATCCTAATACCAGACATGATTTGTTGATTTAAGTATTCATTCACGCGTCCATTTGTAACAATTCCAGTTTAGAAGTTTAAATAATTGAATTTTAATTATAACAAAAGTTCTCAAGCAGCATTTTTCTTGCTTTCCCTATCTATAAATAATTTAATTATTACTGATAGAAATATTTCAGGATTTCTGTGTACTGTGAAATCAGCTAACGTCTAAGTTATTTGAAAAACCCCCACACAACTCCCCCCCCCCCAAAAAAAAAAATCCTAGAGATTTCAGGTGCCTGAGTATCCTCTGGAATCACAGTTAAAATTGGCTCCTCCAGTCCCACCACAATCTGAAATGGCTCCCTTGGTGAGTCAGGAGTGGCCAGAGGCCTGCAGAACAGCATGGAGCTCTCATGAGCTGCAGGCCAAACACCATGCATAAGGGACAAGTGTTGAGGCAGCATGGGAGCTGCCAATGCTTCTTCATAGCTGCTCAAACTGTGGAGGAAGAACCAGTGAAGGGTGAGTGACCCACTCAGATTTTTTTCTCCAGTTTCATTTCACAATCTGATGTGATTCAAAAACAGCAGCCTGCCTTTTTGTGTCATATCTTGTGGAAAATATTTAATCTGGGGTGGGGTATCTTTTTTGGGTTGGAGGCCACTGTCTCACAGAAAAATCAGTTGGGGTCTGCATACAAGTGAGAAGCAAAAAAACCCAAACTGATGTGGCTCCCAGGCCCCCAACTGAGAAGAAGAAAGACACTCCCCTTCCACACTAGAGCCTTGGGGGACCCAGGCTAGTACATCTTGTGTGCTCCAGCCCCATGGAGGCATGGTGGGAGGTTGGAGCACCAGCGTGGGCTCCCTAATGCTGGGGGCAAGCCCTGAGCCTTGGGGGCCAGATCCAGTCAAGCTGGGGTCCACATCTAGCCCCTAGGTCTTAGGTTCCCCACCCCTGATTTAAGCTAAAATAATCCATTCCACAAGCAGCTCTTAATGGAAGGGCTTGACCAAGGAGGACTATGACAACTCCCTTTGCAAGGGGGAGAGACAATAGCCCTGTACTCAGCTGAGCAAGGGATAGAGCAGCTTCCAAGGGAAATGGGGGGGCACCATGCCCAGGGTAGGGCAGTAGGAGTACCAAAATGCAAGTAGGAGTACCAACATGCAAGTTCACCCAGGACACCATTTTCCCTAAGGCTAGCCCTGTATGGAGGAGTGGGGAACCCTGAGCCTTGAAGACCAGATCCGGTGGCAGGGGAGAGAGAAAAAGCATGGCGCCGCGCACTGACGCTCATTCTTCCCCCGGCTGGGAGAATGCAGTGCTAGAAACCGCTTATGGGAAGGTTTCCCTGCTGTTCCCATTGGCCAGATTTCGGGGCCACATCAGTGAGGGGTTTTGGGGGGGGGGTTGCCTCTCACTCGTGTGGCCCCCAACTGATTTTTCTATAGGTCAGTGGCTCCAATCCAAAAAAGGTTCCCCACCCTGATACACAGTTTTGCAGAAGGAGCATCTTCTTCATCAACGGCTGTTGTAGTTTCACACACATATATAAATAAATGTATAAATGCATATTGTGTGTGTGAGAGAGAGAGAGGGAGAAAGAGAACAATTCGGGTGGTTAATCATAGATTTCCATAGGATGGCTACTTTTTACTTCTGGATTCTTGAGTTCAATTAAAATTCGATACTTTTGTACTTTTACTGAATTAGTTTTCCAGAAGGATACTTTGACTTTTACTTAATTACATTTTTTCAGAGTAGCAGTACTTTTACTCAAGTAACTTTTTTAGGTACTTTTTCCACCACTGGTTATTTTAGAATAACGTACGTTATTCTGAAATAATGCTGCTATGTAAACATAGCCTCAGAGGCCTTCCATCTAGTGTCCCATCATTGGCCATTGGGGCAATTTGCTACGAGTAATTGCAGGTTGGTTATGTACCATTGTAGACACTCCCATCATACCATCTTGTCCATAAACATATCTAGTTCAGTCATGAAAGTAGTTAGTTTTTTGTTGTCCCCCCAACCTGACTGTCTCCCCCTTTGAAAGTTGTTCCAGAAGTTCACTCCTCTGATGGTTACAAGTCTTTGTCTAATTCTAAGCCTAAACTTGTGGGTGTACAGTTTATATCTATTTAGTCTCATTTCCAGTTTATCTGTTTATTTTCATGTCCGCATTGGTGTGAACTTAAATAATTCCTCTCCCTCCCTGGTATTTATCCCTATGATGTTTTTACAGAGAGCAAATATATCTCCTCTCAGCCTTCTTTTGGTTAGGATAAATGAGCCAAGCTCTTTGAGTTGCCTCTCCTATGCAGGTTTTCCATTCCTCTGATAATCTTAATAGCCCTTTGCTGCACCTGTTCATTTGAATCCATCTTTTTTATACATGGGCAACCAGAATTGCACGCAGTATTTCAAATGAGGTCTCACCCATACCTTGTATAATGATACATAACACTTCTCTGTCTCCACCTCACCAGATGCATCCCAGAAACACAATAGCTTTTTTTATAGATGCATCACTTTGGTGGTTCATAGTCATCCTGTGATCAACCAACAAACCCAGGTCTTTCTCTTCTTCTGCCACTTCCAACTGGTAATTCCCCATCTTATACCAAAAATGGTTGTTGTTAGTCCCTAATTGCATCATCTTGTGCTTTCCACTATTAAATTTCATCCCATTTCTATTACTCCAGTTTTCAAGATCATCCAGATCATGTATTAGGGTGATCAGACTAGTGCCATAACAATAGTGCCATATTTAAGCCTTCCTGCTGGTGTCCCAATTTTTTCCCTTGCATCCAGTACTGATGGGTCCTACTACTGGCCAGATCCCTGCTTGCCAGCTGCCTGCCTGTCAGCAGTGATTGGGAGGGTCCAGTAGCCGATGATGAGGGTGAGCATGCAAGGCTGTGGTGGGGCAAAGCTGCAGTGGGCGGAAATTGCTGTTTCCGTGCTGGTCTGTCAGCGCAGCCCACACTGTCTGCTGGCTCTCAGCCAGTAGGTCCTCGCTCCCTGCCCCATTTCTGGATGGCGCTGGTTGTGCTTTGAGGTGGCTAGTGAATGTGGGCAGGCACCAGGCAGCAGCCAGTTATGTGTCACTTACTTCTGCCTCCCACCCATAGGCCTTTCATGTAAATGGCCCTTTTATGTGAACTTCCTCCCCAGTCCTGCTGCTCTTCCATATTCCCTCCCAGCAGGGAACATCTCACTCACAGCACTGTGCAGAGAACCCAGGTCCTGGACAGAGCACTCAGCTCGTCAACCCCCAGGCCAGCAGGCTCCTTCCTTCCCACACTGCCTCTGACTGGGCAGGCACCCTGGGAAAGACCAAGACTCTTTGGCCTGGGGCGCTGACCAGAAGGAATTGAGCCCTGGATGTGCCAAAACCCCACGCAGCATTGGCACAAGGAAGCCTGTCCATCCCTCAGCTAAGCGCTAGAGTGGCAGGGGAGAAGTCAGCCTGGTTGTTCCCCATCTCTGCAGATTCCACAGCAGCCACACCTCCCCAGTAGGGACTTAGCACTCTCTTCACCTCTGCCCTCCTACCCACAGGGTCCTGCCCCCTATGGGGCTGCTCCATCCCTTAGGCACCATCCCCTGCTGAGCAACCTCTCTGGTCAGATTTGCTGAAACCCCTGCAGTCAGGTTCCATGGTTCCTAGTGACAAGGCATCTACAGGGCTTAACCCCTTCCTGCACACACTGTAGCCAAGAGACCGGAGGTGTCCAGCAGCAGCCTGGAGGTTTTAACTGCCTTGCAACACTGTGTGGGAAGAAAGGGACAAGCTGCTTCCAGCCACAGGAGCTGGGGAAGGGGGGCAGGACTCTGCAAAGACATAGGCCAGATAATCCCATCCCCATCCGCCCCTGCGAATAAAAGCAGCTTCCCATTCCTTCCCTACCACACAGTGCCAAAAGGCTGCTGCTGACCACATTTTGGTGTGAACCCTGGCAGAAATCTGGGGCAGAGAGGCACATGACCGGAAAAACTTTTCCGTTAAAAGCATTTGCGGAAAATCATGCCAGTCTAGACGTAGCAGGAGGGTCAGATCAGTCAATCATTTCACTCACTGGGTATGTCTACACTACCACCCTAGTTCGAAATAGGGTGGTAATTTAGGCAACTGGAGTTGCAAATGAAGCCCGGGATTTGAATTTCCCAGGCTTCATTTGCATCTCGCTGGGCGCCGCCATTTTTAAATGTCCGCTAGTGCGGACTCCGTGCCGCGCGGCTACACGCGGCACGAACTAGGTAGTTCGGACTAGGCTTCCTATTCCGAACTACCGTTACTCCTCGTGACTCGAACTAGGGTGGTTGTGTAGACATACCCAGTGTGAGAGAGGTACAGGCAGTCCCCGAGTTATGTACAAGATAGGGACTGTAGGTTTGTTCTTAAGTTGAATCTGTGTGTAAGTCGGAACTGACGTCCAGATTTAGCCGCTGCTGAAACTGACCAGTGGCTTACTACAGGAAGCCCGAGGCAGAGTTGCTCTGCCCCAGGCTTCCTGGAATCAGCCGCTGATCAGTTTCAATAGCGGCTGAATCTGGACGCCTGGGACAGAGCAGCTGGGGCGCTGCCGGGACCAACCCGGCAGCACCCTAGCTGCTCTACCCCAGGCGTCCCCAAGTCAGCTGCTGCTGAAACTGATCAGCGGCTGATTCCAGGAAGCCTGGGGCAGAGCAACTCTGCCTGAGACTTCCTGTAGTCAGCCGCTGGTCAGTTTCAGCAGCGGCTGACTTGGGGACGCCAGGGGCAGAGCAGCTGGGGTGCTGCTGGGTTGGTCCAGTAGCGCCGAGAGCGGCACAGCGGGACCGACCAGCAGCGCCCCAGCTGCTCTACTATAGGCGTCCCTGAGAAAAGCCTGGTCTGCTGGGGGCCACCCTCCAGCAGACCAGGGAGACGCGGAGCAAAGCCGTGGAGGACCCCGCGGGACCGCGCCGCGTCTGGGCGGTCCCGCCGCCCGCGTCCTCCGAGGTGAGAAAAGCCCCGTTCGTAAGTACGGATCCAACATAAGTCGGATCCGCCTAACTCGGGGACTACCTGTATACAGGAAAGGCACAGACAGACCTCTTCATCTGTGAACCCTAAAGCCTTAAAGATAAGAAGGTAAATAAAAGGAATCCAACTATAGAGTGTTTCTTTTTTAAGAAATCAGTCAACTGGATGTTAATTTGAACATTTGTACTGCATATTTCTGATTGTCATTCCACGTGCTTGAATATGAGTAATTTTACCAGGCATCCTGTATTCAACATATGGAAATATGGTTGCCCTATCTTGTATAATATTCTGGTCCTTTTCTATTTTTGCAGTACCTCCCAACTTTATGTCATCTGCCAATTTTATTACCCCAGACCCACTTCTTGGTCAAGGTCATTAATACAAATGTTAAATAAAATTGGTCCCAAGATTGATCCCTGAAGAAATGCACTAGTAATCTCCCTCCAGCTTTAAAGTTCACCTTTCAGTTTGACCTGCTGTAGTCACCCTTAAAACCTGTTCATTATTCACTTTTCAATTATCATATTAACTCCCATCTTCTCCAATTTAATAATTACACGTGGGGAAATGTGTATCAAATGCAGGCAGATTAGATCTACTGCATTTCCTTTGTCTAAAACATCAATTACCTTCTCAAAGAAAGATCAGGTTGGTTCAACACTATCTGCCATTTGTAAAAGCATGTTGTATTTTATCCTAATTACCATTTCCTTCTATTCCTTTAACTATTTTCTCTTTCAATGTTTGTTCTAAGATTTGGCATACAAGTGAGGTTGAACTGACAAGACTGAAATTTCCTAGTTCACTTTTTTTTTTCTTAGAAACAGGTACTGTATTAATGGTCTACACCTCCACCCAAGCTATGTCTACACTACGGGGCTTTATTGGAAAAAGGTACGCAAATTGCACTCCACAATTTGCGTTCCTTTTTCCAATAGTTTTTTTGGAAGAGGCTTTTTCGAAATTTGGGCCATCTACACTGGGCCAAATTTCGGAAAAACACCCTCCCCTCGTGGGAGGAGGAAGACAGGGCTTCAGAGTATGACACCCAAGTTTACAAATTTATTGAAAATTCTTGCTGTTGGGTCTTGCAATTTTATGTGCCAGTTCCTTTAATATTCTTAGATGGAGATTGTCTGGGCCCTGCCATTTAATCCAACTCAAATGTTGGAATTTGACTTACACTTTGGATGCAGTAAGTTCTATTTCCATAGTCCTATTTCCATTGGCCACATTGTCACTACCCATAAGCACCTCATTACTGATATTAAAAACTGAGGCACTGTATTCATTTAGGATGGGCCAGGCCTAGATTATTTTCCATCACCACCTAGTCCTCAGTGTTCAGCACTTCCACATTTTTCCTTTTTTATTTATATGGTTATAGAACATTCTAATTATTTATTTCCCTTGCAAGGTCCAACTTTTGGCATTTTTTACTTTTTCCCTGTGCTTTCTAACCTACCAGAGGTAGCTTTCATTGCTAATCTATCCCATCTTCTATGTATTGCAGGCTTTCTGCTTTCTCTTACTCACCTATCTGGATGCTTACTAATCCAGCTTGGTGTGCAACTCTTTCCAACATTTTTTCCTCTTGATTGGGATGCAAGCTTCAGATTGTTTCTTTAACTTTAACTTAAAATAATTCCAAGCTTCCTCCACATTCATGTATGCTTGAACCTCTTTAATCCAGGCCAGGAAGGCTGTGGGGAGGGTAAGAGTGGGGCACTTACCTGATTTCTGCAGCTTCCAGGCACTACTCCCTACCGCTATGGGAGTACTGGGGATAAACCTTCTGGCAGAGAGCATTGCTGCACTGCCATTCCCCCAGCCATGGGGCAGGGGAAGCAGCAGCGCACAGCACCACTTCTTCCTCCCCCTGACAGGGTCAGTATCGTGGGTGTTCCCAAATTAGGATCACCTAGAGTACAGAAGTTATAGTGCACTTGAGTACTTCTGTCCATTTCACTTTCCTAACTCCCTTAATTTTTTAAAGTTTGCCTTTTCAAATCAAGGTCTAATTGCAGATCTATTTTTGTTTATCTTTCCATTTAGTTTAAACTGAATTAGCTCATGATTAGGGCCCTACCAAATTCAATTATGGTCAATTTCACAGTCACAGGATTTTAAAAATAATAAATGTAATTAATTCTGCTATTTAAAGCTGGAACATCATGGTGTTGTGATATTAGGGATCCTGACTCATAAAGGAGTTTTGGGGAGCATCTGGAGAGTAGCAGCCAGAGCCATCCCATCCATTAGACAGTTGGGCAGCTACCTCTGTCCCTGTGTTTTGGGGCCCCCAAGGGGCCCAGGGCAGCTTGAGAGATTATCAGGGGGCCAGGTGCCAGCAGCAGTCACCGGGCCCACCCCTGCAGTCACCAGCAGAAGTGGGAGCTACGGGAAGTGGAGCAACCCACCCCACACCAGCTCTTCTCTGCTGGTTCTCAGCTATCTCCTAGCTGGTTACTCTGCTTCACCACGGAGCCAGGAAGTGGAGCTCCCTGGCCCCAGCCCACTCTACTTCCCTGTACCAGACATTTGCACACACCCCAGTAACCTCCCAATCATGTCACTTGAGGAAAGGGTTTGGAAAGTGGGGAGAAACAGGGATGGGAAGAGGCAGGGCAGCGGTGGGACCTGGGAAAGATTGGGAGGGGTGTCCCAGGTCCGACATCCCCATCAGTATGGTGCTGGCAGTGGCCGGTGGCCAGGAGCCCAACTCTGAAGGCAGATCCACTGCCACCAGCAGCACAGAAGTAAGAGTGGCATGGAATTGTATTGTCACCCTTACTTTTGGACTGCTGCTGGCGAGGCACTGCCTTCAGAGCTAGGCACCTCGCCACCCAGCTCTGAAGTCAGCTCAGAAATAGGGGTTGTAATACGGCAATCCTCTCTAAAATAATCTTGTGATCCTCCTGCAACTCCCTTTTGGGTCTGATTCCCAATTTGAGAAGGCTGGTCTCTCCTGTAAAATCTATATAGCATAGGGTGAAAGCACACCAAAGATAAGATTTTATGGGAGAGACTAAATGTCACAGTCTGTTTATACTCAAATACTAAGGTCCCAGTACTTTTCATAGAATAATAGGCAATTGAATCTTTTTCTTCCCATAGTTCTCTTAACAGATAGGCATTGGTTTTTCTCCTGTAATAGCCAACTCACAATGTCTTTTTTACCAAGTTTCGTCACCAAAAACTACCTTTTGGTGACAAAACAGAGCATTCACACTGCAATGCAACTTTTATTGGGGAAAAACACCCAGTTTCAACAACAAAAAACTTCCACCCCACCAGAGACATTTTCTTTCCTCCCTCTCTTTATTGTTGATAGAGAGCCATTGTCGACAGAACTGGCTTCTACCAATATACCACCATGCCTGCCCTCAAGTCTGTGCTCAGTATATTGATTTCTACTGCCCGGCAGGCATGTGCCTCTCCCCTTTTAAAGCTCCGGGAAGTGTCTAACAGCTGAGTGAATGGCTCCCTTTGGGGAACAAACAAAGAGCAAATTATTGGAGTGCTCCTGTTCTGTCCTGCACTAGGCTCTGGCAGGCAGACTGCTGATGCAGGGGGAGAGGGACAGATACTGCTTTGACACACAGAGAGCTCACAGAGTTACTCATGATGCTGTTCCTGGCAGCTGAGGATGCTGTGGGAGAATTCAGAGGAAATCCCAAGATGCGCAGGAATCATCAATGTCTTCCCACAATACTACACTGTGGGATGTATACCCACAGTGCATTGCTCACTCTGTTGATGATGGTACCCCCAATATGGAAATGATCTGCCAACAGAAGAAGCAAGTGTAAATATCCTCTGGTGATTTTTGCTTTGTTGACTTTTGGATGTCAATATAAGTTCTGGCAACCAAACTTTGTCGTTTAGAGCACTGTTTCCATTCCCTGGTTCCTACCAGCAGCTTCTTCCTCTTAAAGAAGATGCTTCTGCAATTAAAGAATTAAATTACTTTTTTTTGTTTGGAAGCATGAATTAAATCATTAGATTCAATCTAGTCTTGCCAATGTAATGATCAAGACAGATTAGTCTGAAAATGAAAGAACTGTTTTGGTTTGAATATGTTGTCTAGAGACGCATACTCAGCAAATTCATAGTCTGTTTATTTTGGAAATGCAAGTACTGGAAACTTTTACATTAAAAAAACCGAGTGTTGTTCCAAGAGCATAGAAAAACATAAGCTTTATAGCTCAGCATTCTTTTAACCCACCTAGAGGTTGTTCACAGCCTCCAAAATCTAGAAGGAAAGGATTTTCAATCAGTTCTTGAACAAATAACTTTTTCCGTACATTCTCTGAAATCATAAGAGATTAGCTAAATTGTGTATGCTCTTCATTGCAAGGATCCCCTCTAGAGACACTATAGACATTGGTACTTAAATATATACCTAAACAATCATTCCCAGACAAACTCAAATATGGGGGTTGATTCAATTATGTATTCCTATACATATATTGTTGCATCAAACCCTTTATTTGAGTTTGTCTGGGAATTATAATTTATGTATTTAAATAGGGAATTTCAGTTGCTGGTCTGATGTAGAGAAAGCATTTATTGTCTGACTGAAAGAGCTACTGGGAGTTAAAACAAGATAGTTTTGTTTAAAATAAATAGTCAGACAAGGACAGGTGTTTTCTCACAATTTTGAATTTATTTTTCACTTCAGATCTAATTATAATCATTAGTTGTATGCAGTGTTGTCGCTATGATGGTCCCAGGATATTAGAAAGACGAAGTGCATGAGGTAATATCTTTTATTAAAGCAGCTTCATTTGCTGTGCTGAGAAAGACAAGATGATGAAGACCTCTGTGTAAGCGTGAAAGCTTGTCTCTCTCATCAATAGAAGTCAGTTTAATAAAAGATATTATAACCCACTTTGTCTCTCTATAATAATCAGTAATACAAAACTTCAATATTACTTAAGCCAGAATTTCTCAAACTGTGGATACCTGGGGGATCTCAGAGTGGGGCCTTGGGGAAGGGGAAGGGCACAGGCAGGGCTACAGGGAAAAGGGAAGGACAATGGCTCAGTGTGGCTCGAATCATATCTGCAAGAATCAGTCATATGGATTGATGACTGTAAAGCCAAACAATAAAAGGGACTCATCTTTCTTTGTGAAGATTGTAGTATTACATGTATTGCAAAAAAAAGATCAAGCCATTATAAATATAGAAATTTCTCAGCCTGGAATGATTACCATTACAATTTACTGCATTTAGGAAATGTGCAGCTCTAACGAAGATCTAGAGCTATAGAGAGAGATACATACAGAACGAACTAGTTGTCTGGTGGATAACCTGCAGTTGACAGTAGGGCAGCCTTTGGGTTTATGTGATTATCACTGTCAGCACCTCTGGCATACTCAAACTCCATCACTGAACTCTGAGGTGTTTGACATTATTTAGCTTTATAATCTTTGTCCAAAAGGGTGCCTGTGATCAATGCAGGATGCTTTTATCATAATCATCACTCCCTTAGTCATAAAAATACAGGGTTCAGCTTCATATGAAGGTTTTTTTATTTACACATAGGACTGTAATTTAGGGCCATTTTAATATGGGTTTGTACAGCATCCAGACAAAGAGGTCCAGATTCTGACTGAGGTCTCTGGGCACTACTGGAAAATAATTGACAACAATCCTCATTTGCTAAAAATGGAATTCATTTCCATGTATTTTAAAATGCAGTAAAACTACAGAACGGGTTATATTAATTATTAATAGACTATATTCCTGTTCTCCTTTAGAAACAGTGGAAATGCTATATTTATAGCATATGGGATTTAGTCATTTTACATCCAGATTTCCCACTGATGTAATTGAAAGACTGACTTACTTCAATAGAGTGGACCCAAAAATCAATATCAGTCATAACTAAATAAGTCCTAGTACAATATGCAATTACCCATGACCAATACATATAGTTTTAGAATCCAATCCTGCAAATACACATGCAAGGAGCTTTATGCACACGAATAGTCCTACTGACTTCAAAGGAGTAAAGATAAGCAAATGAATAAATGTTTCCATGATCAGGGCTTAAGACAATAGCATGTAACATTGAAATGTAAGGGTTTGCCTGCCTGATAAATATTTTTATGGGAATATTCTTTACAAAAATCCCTAGAATTCCAGTGGCCTTCTTATCTCTAAACATGATGATTTAAATCCCAGAACAGATTACTATAATTTTGTAAAATTCTTATACTTCATACCTAAGAATATAATTTTGGTATTTTAAAATTTTCTATACATTCTGCAATGATTCTCCTTGCATATATTTTTACTGAAAATTCCTCAGTGATGAAAGAGAGACAAAACCAGAAGAATAACCGAAGTAATAAAGTAAGATAAATATGTAGTAGCTAAAAGCTACAGTGAAGCAAAGGACAGCAGCTTGTTTTCTATCCATATTCAAATAATCAGTTACCAGGAGTGTAGATTAAGAAAATTTGCATTCAGATTTGACAGGCCAGTGAGAATGCAGGTAGCTCTTAGGAAAAATCCACTAACATTCCAATTTTGTGAGGTTAAGGATCTGAGAGAAAGTCTGTGGTCTCCATAACTGAAGGTACCGTGCTGTTTTGTTTCAATATCTTGATGCAGTAAGTACCCATATCCCTTCTGGACATCTGCTACTTCCTTTGCCTGAAGTTTACCACCACATAATCAGAAAAGCCAGCTATATTCTGCCTGGCCCTTTCATGATTATACAGGGGAAGGAGTAAGGAGCACTAGGAGCCCTGTTCCCTTTATGCCGTCTAAATAAAAGCATGGCAGAATTGCATTTCTTGTGTTCTGTGGCATGCAGACACACTCTATCCCCATTTGCAAAGTGCCACTAATATAATAGGCAAGGCCATGCCTCTCTCCTGTCCACTCTGGCCTGTAGTGTGGGGCTGACACGCAATGTATAACAAGCTGCACCCCACAAAATTCACTCCCTTGATTTCAGGAAGTTCAGAGGTGCATTCTGCCTGATGCCTCCAAGTCAATTCCTAGGTCAGTGGCTCCTAATCTTTTTGAGGATATGGATCCCTTTTCAATCAATTACCATTTTACGGTTCCCCCCCAAAAATATAGCTGTGCCTGCAGCCTGTGCATCCCTCAGCCCACACTGCTTCCTGAGCCGTGTCCCTCAGCCCGCTGGGGAAGCAGCGTGGGCTGAAGGACGTGTTAGCTGAGAGAGGCTCTGTGTGGACCCCCTACAGTAACGCTGCAGACCCCCAGCGGTCCGCAGACCACAGGCTGGGAATCACTATCCTAAGTCCTAGGTCATCAGTCCACTATCATGTGGCAACTTGTAACCTGGATTTAACTCATTCTATTACAAGTCTCCTAAATTATCCAACTGACAGTAAAGAATTACTTTTCATAGTTTCTTCACCCATTGTAAATGATAGAATTTTACACAGGTGTAAATGATAACAGAAACTTCCAGGCAGTGGGAAAACAGGCTCTAAATATTTGTGTTGGGTGCCCAAATCCTCCTGCTGCACACATATAATCCAATTTTTTACATTATTCCCCATGATAACTCAGAGCCCTGAGATCAGAATTAACATTATTTATATTTTAATTCTTCTGGTTATTTAGATTTATTTACATTACAGATATAAAAAACACAAAGAAAAACTTTGGTGACTGATTGTTAAGGTTGCAGCAAAACATACCCCGTCGGCTCTGCACTTTGAAAACATTAAAATAAATGATAGAAAAAGTCTCTTTTATTTGTTGATACCTTCATATCACTTACAAACTCAGTCAGTCACACATGCCATAAGTTTTTTTTCCTTTCACCTTCAGCAGATACTTAATCAATGTGTCCCTCAATTCTTACTATCTTCTCCTTGCCTCTGTGAGCAATAGAAACAGAAAATGCTACCCCAAAGCCAACTGTTTTCAACGCCCTTCCCCAGAATACTAGGAAAGAGATGGTGCAGTGCCATGTGCATCAGTATTTCATATGATGTGAAGATATAAAATATCAATCTTAAAGCTACTTACCTATATTTGTTTTAATTTTTACGATCAGATTCAGCACAACATCACCCCAAGCTGAGAATAGCATAAAGCAGCCAAAGCATATAGGACTGTTGTTAACTGTCTTTTGAGTGGCTTTGCTTGGCCAGAGCAGCACAAAAACAGTTGGAGTTCCCCCTACCTCCTGTCCTTTGTGTTTATAGGAAGTGACTGACATTTTGGAAGGAAAAAGAAGGGGAGCAGTTGCTAAATCTGTTAAAAGACCAGCTTTTATTCATTTTGATTTCTAAATACAAGTTGAATCTCTCTAGTTCGGCACCTGACTGGTGCTGAACCATGGGAGGTCAATTTGTCTAGCACAGTGTTTCTCAAAGTGATCAACGAAACTACTTCGAGAAATCTGCTAACTGGCCGCTCCAGTTTGTTTATTTACCAGCTCCACGGCCAGAGCCTCACGGCTCCCATTGGCTCCTGTTCACCATTTGCAGTCAAGGGGAGCCACAGGAAGCAGCATGGGGCGGGCCACCACTTCCCACACTTCCACTGCTTATAGGGCTCTTAGAAGTCATTTAGGGATAAATTAGAGCTAAATAACAGCACAAAACCAAGTCTAGTGACTCTAAACAAATTTTGTGGGACTGTAGGAAACTTGGCTATGCCTATGATGAATGGAACTCTGCCTAGCTAAAATCATGCTGGACCATGGATGTTGCCACACTAGACAGGTTCAACCTGTAATAAATTTTACTTGTAAATGCTCAGAAAATTAATTTTCTACTGAAAGGCTAAGTACTATAATTTTGGGGAGGATATTGTGTTTTTCATATATAACAAACAAATTAGCTGTCTGCTTTGGGTTTATCTTTAACTATTGTTGTCACTACCAATGTCTTCATAGAACTGTGGTTCTGCACAAATACTTTGTTATTCATTGAAGTTATTGTCTCACCTTTTTATTAGCAGGAATATCTCTGGATCAGCAATAAGTATATTAATATTTGTACATAGCAGTAACAGGAGCTAAGAAATTCATCCTTATGTTCAGAACAGGAATTGTAAGAAAACTTTAAAAAAGACAGTTTATTGTAACTTTAACCAGAAAGGACACTCTCTAAATGACTTAGCCACCTGCATTCTGCTACAAAGACCTTTTACATCTGCACTTGAAAGGGAATCCTCTGAACTGTCATTCATGTTAAAATTCGACACTTATCACCAAGGACTTAACAAGACTTTGAACTTTCTCACCCATTACCAAGACAGTTTCCCCAATTATCACCTGTAATACCATTAACTCACAAACATCCCACTCTCCCTACCTTTAATATCAGCAATTCACAGACACTTACCTTCCTTCCTCCCCCTTCCCACCCCCCCGCATCCCCCTTCTGTTCTGCAATGTGATTTGTCCTTTTCATATTTGTTCATTTTTTTTAATTGTATCCTTTGGTATATATGGTTGTGACTACTTTCTTCCACTATTTGATCTGAGGAAGTGGGTCTGGCCCACGAAAGCTCATCATCTAATAAACCATCTTGTTAGTCTTTAAAGTGCTACATTGTCCTGCATTTTGCTTCAACTACCCCAGACTAACACGGCTACATTTCTATCACTATTTAAAAAAGAGTACATTCTTGCCTCTTTTACCAACAAAAATTGGTCCAATAAAATATAGTACTTTGCACACCTTTTAGGTCAGTTTTGTCACTCATTTATTTTGTTACAAATGATTGTTTTCAAGCAATAATTCAGCTAAATAAAGCTTAAACCCACATGATAAACAGAGGCACATAGTTCTGAGATAGGTAGTCTCCAGGGCTGTGTCCAGACTCAGGGTTTTTTTTCGAAAAAAGTAGCCTTTTTTCGAAAAAACCTCACCTGCGTCTAGACTGCAGCCGCGTTCTTTCAAAATTAAATCGAAAGAACACGGCTTTTCTTTCGATGGCGGTAAACCTCAATTTACGAGGAAGAACGCCTTCTTTCGAAAGTTCCTCTTTCGAAAGAAGGCGTTCTTGAATGTAAATAGGGCTTCTTCAAAAGAGAGCATCCAGACTCACTGGATGCTTTCTTTCGAAAAAGCAAAACGCTTTTTCGAAAGTTCAACGTGCAGTCTAGATGCGCTCTTTCGAAAGAGGCTCTTTCGAAAGTATCTTTCGAAAGAGCCTCTTTCGAAAGAGGCTTGCAGTCTAGACATAGCCCAGGAATTTTAGTCTGTAGCTGTGAAAATGCACTATCTACAACACTAATCAAAAGCTGAAAACCAAACATTAGCGTCTATGCTGTCTTTTCTAATTTGACAGGTGCACCAGATACTGTCTTGTATGTTGGGATTTTTATATGTATATTTTAATGAAAAATTTTTAAAGATACTTTAGACAAATGTCTTTGTTACATTTCACCTACATCAATAAAAATATGCTCTACTTTTCGTTAGCTAAGAATTTCTTAAAAGGCTACATCAAAGAGATAATATACATTATACAATAACAATGATTGTCCTTACAAGAAATTCCAAGAAAGGAAAAGAAAAATACTGAACAAATTAAAATCAATGTAACCAGACAGTTCTATTTCTAGATAATCAACAAAGCAATATACTAATATGCTAATGCTACAAAAATTTTAAATATTCTAGGAGGTAGACAAATATTAAAATGACCACTGCCAGAAAATCCCTTTCAGGATTGCTTCATGAAAGCCTCCTCCTGCTAATGGACTCCTGCCATAAAGTGAGTCACAGTCCAAACACCCTGTTAACGAGTAAGGGCAAACCTCCACACTAAATATGGACTTAGCCATGCCCACACAGAATTTCACAAGAAAGGGGATATATGAAGCAAATGATTATGGAACGGAGGAATAATTATATATAAAAAGAGACTCCCAGCCAAGCTCAGGGGTCATACTATAAAATAGACAGCTTTAGTTTGGACAGTCCAACAAAGGCAACTCATGCATTATCAAACATGCTTGAGTCAGGCCTGTCAATAGAGGAGGTGGGAGAGAACAAAGGGAAATACTGCTCTGCCAGGGCTGGAACCTGGGCTCCTTAAAACTGCTGCCCAAGTTCCTGGGCATCACAGAAGGCTGGCTGTCCCAGCTGTGCCCCTTCTGCCTGAGGCCCAGCCCCTTCTGGGTGCATGGGACCATGTTTTCCACACCTTTCCCAGAAGCCCAGCAAGTCAGCCCCCCTGGCTGAGGTCATGAAAACAGTACAGTGAGGAGGGGAACTGAAGGGTGGGTTGAAGCGAGGTAGCAGAGCAACTGTCCTTAGGAGAATGCTTTCATTGTAAAAAGTCTTTGCTACCTTTTCCAGTCTAGGAGCAGGCCACGGCTGAAGGAACTATTCTGAGAACAGTAAGTGAATATATTGATCAGAGAACCATTGAGGTTCAGAAACAGTCATTATTGACAGACGTCTAAAACTTTAAAAGTTTCTATTTGTATGTATCAATCAGCTATGATAGTTTGTGATTTTGCTGTTGTGTATTATTTGTATGGAATTTGTTTAGAAGAGGGATACTCAGGATACCTTAGCTGCTACCATCAGTGGATGATGACCGTGGCCAAGAAACAAGGGGGTATAACATTCTTTAACATTGACCCATCTCATGTGACAGGGCAAGAAATTAAAGATTTGTCCCGTGTTACTTTTATAAACACGGCACCCATTCCAATGACAGTTAATTCAATCTTACTCTACAGTACCCGTGAACTAGTTACCTCAGCTCTTTCCAGCAAAAACAACAAAAAATTATAAATCAGAATTTACTTGTATAGACATGATTCATTGCATACAAGAGTTGTCAAGTTAGAACGTGATGAAATTATGCCAGAAGTATAACATCTGACTGGAAAGAGAAACCTCTCTGTGTTGCTAAGGGCTTAATCCAAAGCCCATTTACGTCATCATGAGCTTTTCCAGTGGCTTCAATGGCCTTTGGATAACAGCTTATTCAAATACCACCTATAGGTGTTCTCAACAGGGAACTCTAAAAGACCAACAACAACCATGAAAACATTATAAATTTTCTAGTTAAGTTCTCATGGAGTATCATAGATAACAAGGTGAAATTACTGTTAACTAGGCACACCAGATGAGCAGATCACAGTTTCCACTTTTGTGGCATCAATGTTATTGAAATAATTCTGCGTCTTCAAGATCGTGCCAGTGTAGACACAACCACAGAGTCTGGAAACAGCTGTATATGCAGCATGTCTTCTCATAACTCACTATGTATCCACATACAGAAGTTGATATTACTCAGTTAAATGAGATCTTTTTCCCTGAGGGAGGATAGAAAATCTGTCCAAGAATAATAATAAGATATAAGTATATGTCAGGGATCATTTCTGATGATAAAGTAGCTATTTTATCAACTTAAAAGCTTCTATAGCTGAATCATTCCAATCTCTTGGAGAGACCTTTTTATTTACTGCATGAACACAGTTTTTAGCTGTGTGCAGAGGTGGTTTTAGTTTTGATTTCCTATTAATAAACTATGAGATTTAAAGCTATTCACACAAGTTTATAGGAATCCTCTATAGAACAAGTCTCACTTGCTTAATATCAGTAAGGTTAGAATGTGCAGGCTATACACTGACACATTGGATAATCATGTTCTTTCTGAAGAAAGTTTTCTTTGAAGATAAAACTGAATTTAAATCTTATTTAAAAGATACGTATTAAAAATACTTTTATATTAGACTTCTTTACAGAAATATGATCTTGTTTTCTTGCAATGGTAAACTGATTTGAATAATTCAGAAACTTATGAGATGCTGTTTCCTGAAGACATTATGATAAGTAATGTTTCTGCACCATTTGTAATCTTGTGATGTATGTTATCAGATGGAAGATATTATTTCAATTTAAAACTTACTAGATAGATCTGAGCTTATTTTTAAATATTTTTACTTTATATACTTTACACAAGATACTTTCACACAAAGATCAAATTTTAAATAGCAAATATTTCCTACTTTTGTATATCTAAAATAATTTTTTATTCAATCAGTGCTGAAGTTCTACTGAAGCCTTGTCCTGAATTTCAAGACATTGAATTAAGATTAATTTGTTTGTAATAAAACATTTGGGGTTAACTTTGAGTAAAAAAAGACATGCAACAGGGTACAGGGGCACTGCTCAGAAAGATAATGAGACAGAGCTGGAGAGAGCAGAACAATAGAATCTCAGCAAGACGACAAGAGGCAATACAACAGTGACTTGAGAATCAGAAGAAGGGGAGGAGTGCAGAAGACTGTACAACCTTCATTCGCTACAGGGTGGAGAGGATGGTCCTAGATTGGGAGTACAGACAGTCCCTGGGTTATGTACAAGATAGGGACTGTAGGTTTGTTCTTAAGTTGAATTTGTATGTAAGTCGGAACTGGCGTCCAGATTCAGCTGCTGCTGAAACTGACCAGCGGCTGACTACAGGAAGCCCAAGGCAGAGTTGCTCTGCCCTGGGCTTCCTGGAATCAGCCGCTGATCAGTTTCAACAGCGGCTGAATCTGGACGCCTGGGACAGAGCAGCTGGGGCGCTGCCGGGTAGGTCCCCGCAGCGCCGCACCTCAGCGCTGCGGGGACCAACCCGGCAGCACCCCAGAAGCTCTATCCCAGGTGTCCCCAAGTCAGCCGCTGCTGAAACTGATCAGCGGCTGATTCCAGGAAGCCCGGGGCAGAGCAACTCTGCCTCGGGCTTCCTGTAGTCAGCCGCTGGTCAGTTTCAGCAGCGGCTGACTTGGGGACGCCTGGGGCAGAGCAGCTGGGGTGCTGCCGGGTTGGTCCAGTAGCGCCACTTCTCGGCGCTACTTGACCAACCCAGCAACACCCCAGCTGCTCTGCCCCAGGCGTCTATCTGTGCTCCCCCCCATCAGACCAGGGAGACGCGGGCGGCAGGACCGCCAAGACGCGCCGCGGTCCCACTGTCCGCGTCCTCTGCGGCTTTGCTCCGCGTCTGCCTGGTCTGCTGGTCCCCCACCCCCAGCAGACCAGGGAGACGCGGAGCAGCTTTTCTCACCCCGGAGGACGCGGGCGGTGGGACCACGACGCGTTTGGTCGGTCCCGCCACCCGCGTCCTCCGGGGCGAGAAAAGCCCCGTTCGTAACTGTGGATCCGACATAAGTCGGATCCACGTAAGTCGGGGACTGCCTGTAGTTATTTTCTGGTCAAGTAAGATTGGGTAGATTAAAAAAACCCAAAGCAGATTTTTTATTTAAATGGATAAATTTCTTTTTATGACAGTTCTATGTTAAGGCAAACATATTAGAATCTACTACCATAATTGAAAGTAGTTTATGTTTACTGGCACAATTTTAAAGCAGGGATGGAGAACCTTTTTTGGATCGGGGTCCACTGACCCACAGAAAAATCAGTTGGGGGACCATACTCAAGTGAGAAGAAAAAAACCCTCACCGACATCGCCCACAACTGACAAGGAGAAAGACACTCGTGACATCCCCTTCACACACCACAGCTTGGGGGGGGGGGAAGGGCAGCCTAGTAGATTTTGTATGCTCCAGCCCCACAGTGGGGTGGCAGTGATGGGGGACTGAAGCACCAGTGAGGCTCGGGGTGGGCTTGAGCCTCGGGGGCTGCATCCAGGCAAGCCGGGGGCCGAATCCAGTCCCCAGGCCTGTGGTTCCCCACCCCTGTTTTAAAGGATATTAAAGCACCGAAATAGTGGAGTCATTGACAAAGCACGTGTAACTTCCATTTTTTGAAGTGCTTTTGATACTAGTAGCCTCTTTTGCAGGTACAGAAAGAACATTTTGTTAATCTCAGTTTATTCAACTGGTTCATTTCAATGACAAGTTCATTGAAAATTGAGAAAACAGTTTGGACTTGAAAAAGAAGGAAAGCTTGTTCTCCTTTTCCAGTCTATGAATAAAAACCAAGTATTTGGAATGAGATCTACTAATTCAAAAATCTTGAAGGATAGGGTGATTAGAAACAGTAATCAGGTCAAATGATTAATTGCAGATACTTCCTATGTTTAAAAATCAGCTATTTTAAAATTTAAAATATGTTTTTTGATTAAAGAACTATGAACCAGATCCTTGAGTTTGACCATTTGGTAGCCAGTGCTACTAGAGGCAAACCACACAAATATCAATAAGCAGCCACAATTAATACTAGACCTTACAGTCACCAACAGTACATCTAGACTACACCTCTCTGTCAACAGAGAGATGTATATTAGGCACGTCGAAATTGCTAATGAAGTGGGGATTTAAATATCCCATGCTTCATTAGCATAAATATGGCTACTGCTTTTTTTCAAAACTGAGCTTTTTCAAAAAAAACGGCAGCCTAGACGCGGATCTTTCGAAAAAATAAACCCTTTTTCAACAGATCCTGTAAACCTCATTTTTTGAGGAATACAGGATCTTTTGAAAAAGGATTTATTTTTCAGAAGATCCACTTCTAGTCTGCCGTTTTTTTTCTGAAAAAGCTCCATTTCGGAAAAAAGCAGCAGCCATGTTTATGCTAATGAAGCACAGGATATTTAAATCCCCGCTTCATTAGCAATTTTGACGTGCCTAATCTACATCTCTCTGTCGACAGAGAGGTGTAGTCTAGACACAGCACAAGTGTCAATCCAGTGCCAAAGAACAATTCAAAGTAGCCTTAGAACTGCTCTAAACTGGATTATCTGTAATTGCACCCAAGGGTCTGTTTTAGCATCTGAGAATTGGTATAGCTCAAGGGCACTTTGTCTGTGCCTTTTTCTCTGACTATACCTTCCACACCAGAAGAGGACAGGAACAGAACTAGTTATACTCATTTTTCTCCCACCCAGAGATTTCCCCTACAGCCTCCTTCCAACAGAAATAGGATTTGTTCTGGGCATTAACTCGGTCAAGCCAATGCTCCTTCCAGCAATTACAGCCCATTAGTTTCACCCCTGCAATCCCTCTCTTACTTTCAGGAATCACAACTGTCCTCTTCATGACACAGCCCTCAGACCAGGTCACTATTATGGTTTCTCGTTCCAGAGGGAATGTATTAAGGTTGCTATGCTCCTGCTGTCTCAGACACACTTCTGCTTTGCTGCCTCACAGTGGCATAGCATAGGTCCGTCCTCTAATCTACTTCAAGTTCTCTCTCAGGGACCCTAGATGCACTAAGGTCCATTTCCTGCTTCTTGCTATCTTTTCTGAGCTGCTTCCATACCTGTTGGCTTTTCCCACTCCTCTGGGTTTGCCAATCTCTTCACTCTCTCCTTCCAATGAGTAACTTTAGTCAACCTGCTGCTGCAGTCTTTCAGACTAACTTCTCCCTTCTCCCAGGCCAGGTCTAAATTAGACCTGGGAAGTTAGGTTAAGGTACGCAATTCCTGCTACATAAAATATGTAGCTGGAGTCAGTTTACCTTAATCCAAGCTTGGTGCCATCTTCAAAGACGGAGGCCCACAAGAGCAAACACTCCTGTCAGTTTCCCTTACTTCTTGCAACTGCATGGAGTACCAGTGCCAACCTCAGCATTTGATTTAGAGGATCTTAATTAGACTTGCTAAATCAAATGTCAGAAGATCAATATCCAGCACGGTGAGTGCAGATGTGGCCCCTACTGTTTCCATTTTCCCTGGGGAGTTTTCTCCTTCCTCTGCTGTATGAGGCACTGACCACTTGCATGTTTAAACTAGTGTAACTGGTGAATTCTCTGTAACTCATCATGATGGGAGGACTTCAGTTCTATTACAGGAGTAGATGGGTGAGGTTCTGTTGGTTACAGTGTACCGAAAATGAAACTAGATAATCATGATGATACCTTCTGACTGTAAAGTCTATGAGTCTTTTACAGAAGCACTACCTGTCTTATCACAGATCAGCTTTCTCTAATTATCTGCCTCCAGTCTAACACTCCCCTACTTGCAGCCTAATTATCTGATTGGGGCCACTGATACCATTGTTTAGAAACATTTTATTTCATATATTATACTTTAATTGTAATGTGTCATTTTTAAATGATGTTAAATGCACCAATTCCAGAGTTTGTGCACATCCAGTTGGGTTCAAGTCACTGAAGCCAGTTCACTTTTAGTCTGTGCATATTTAGCTTTCTTGGGGCTATCAAAACAAAGGACACCATCTGCTAACACAATTATCCTTCCTTTTTGTAATTTATTACATCTTTTTTCACAGTGTGCATGTATAGTTGCTTCTCTGCAACATATGTTGAGTATGTATGTACATATGTCAAAGGAAGGAAAATTCTCACACTCCTTTCCAAAGCTGATCCCAGAAGACAAAAAATTACTGAAGATCCTTACATTACTCTAATTACCTACCCAACGCTTTCCTAGTCTATTTCCTGACCTAGTTTTCTGAAAATGTAGGAACAATCAGTCCTCTACTCTTTAATGTTGTTTGCATATATCAAATAGTTTTCACCTCATTAGTGCCTTTCAGCCAGGAAGCTCAATTCACGTGGCAAACATTAACTAACAACAAAATCTTATAACACCTGTTCAAATTAGGTAAGTATTAGTATACCTTTTTTACATACAAGCATAAGAAGCCTGACCAAAACCAACATGGCTAAAAATTTTTCAAAAACAACTAATTATTTTGAGAGCACACCTTGAGACTACCTAAAGGGAGAATGATTTTCAGAAAGCAATGAATACTGCCTCCCTTAAAAGCAAAGTCTTTCAAGTTTAACATACTAAACATGTGAAGCCAAAACTCAGTCTCCATTTTTAGTTTGGCTCCAGAGAGCAGCAAAACCAGGAATTATACTGAGGAGCAGGGACGGCCCCGTCAGTATAGGCCGACTCGGTCGTTGCCTAGGGCGTTGCCTTCAACAGGGCACACGGGGCGCCCAATGATGACGTCACGTCATTGAGGGCCATGTAGGCAGGGGCACCAATCGCGCGTTCTGCCTGGGGCGCCAGCTGCCGCAGCCCGCCTCAGGACGTCCCTGCTGAGGAGGCCTCCTACTTCCCAGGCTTCTGATTTATCCAGTGAACAACTCCATTCCCTACTTCCAAAGCTATTTTGGAATCAATACATGTCAGCAATGTGTAGACTATGTATAGTCTTTCATTACAATATAATACTAGTGTGTTTACTAATTATAAAAATAAATGGGTTTCTGGAACATCTTAGTCGGTACCGAAAAATATGTCCCTATCTGGGAATTGTGCTCTGTGTCTTGCAAAAGTTCCCTCTACTTGTAGAAGACATATGATCTTCTACCTATATACAAAATACTTGTAAACTACCTGTGAAAGCATATCATCCCCATAAACTATATTTCCTAAATCTAAAAGCATCTAAATGTGTTTTAATCTCATTTCCTTTCTTATGTTGAAAGAACCAGATCTAAAAAAAATTGTGTGGATTCTCTTAAAAAAATAATCGCTTCTTCAGTAGGTCATTCAGGCAGTCACAGTAATTAATCTTGTCCCTGTGTAACCCACGGATCAGTGAATTATCCCCTCTCTACTCCCCCTACATAGGATAAGAAGCTGTTACAAAAAAGCATGACTTGACGGATAATGCAGTAGACTTCTTCAGATCCCTACTTCAACATCCCATGTCAATCAACATAGTAGCCCTGACACTTGCTGCTAGTAGTTGTGTTGGTGCGATAAGGGAGGATAAAGCAGGCCCAAGCCACTCTGAGCATCCTAGATACATCACAGTGGTGCTGAAAAGGGTGGCTCAGTGCAGTCCTCCGGAGAGTAAAAGGTTTGTGGGATGAACCATACTGTTACTCCAAAAGAAACAATGTGTCCCTTTCTAGACTGTATTGCAGTCTAACCACCTACTCAGGTCAGCAGACCATGCCCAATGGAGTCATGAAGCATTTACTCATCAGGCTCATCTATGTGGCTGTCTTCTGCTCATGTTTAGTATGAGGCGGCGGGAGGCAATTCCCTACTCTTGGTTCATATATAATATTGCATGAACTGTTATGGCTCTTAACATGAAAATGTAAGTTTTCATAATCTGTGATAAGATCACACTGCCAGATCTAGTCTGATCTCACCTTTTCAAGGTAATCCCCCCCCCCTGCATTCAAAATAGTCAAGTAAGTCAACAGTCTTTTCAATTATTCATGTAAGTTGCCAGCTATTTAAATTTAACCTTAATAAATAGTCACAACTTGTAACCAACATGATTTCTTTATCAAGATAGACAACATACAGAAATATCCTCATTTGAAAGATGGCGTCTGGGACCAAGGTGATAGGCTTCTAAGCAGTAAGTAGGGTATGTACATAATAGAGCAGAGGTGAGCAATAATTTTTGTAGGGGGGGGCCACTTAATGAATTGTTCTATGTGGTGATAGGCCAGCTCCACCCCCAGAAGGGGCAGGGCCTGGGGAGGAAGCTGTGGAGATGGGACTAGCTCTCCCCCAAAGTTGTCTGGGGCCAGAGGCTTTGAATTAAAATATACAGCAAAGGGCTCCCAGCCCCTGCCAGGTAGCACCGGGATTGTGAGCAGTGAGCCAGAAAGCGACCAGATGCAGTCCAGGGGCCGGATCAAAGTGGTAAAGCGGGCTAAAGCCAGCCCGCAGGCTGCATCTTGCCCAGCCCTGTAATAGTCACACTGAATTAGATTCTTCTCCCTCTGTTGACATGTTCTGTTGAGTGCCCCTTTTGCAGAAAAAGGGGTTCAGTGCTGGAATCAGGTTCCATAAAGGGCTAGGGTTGTGAGGTGAGAAAAACAGGTTTCACCTAAGCAGCAATAGGAAGAGAAGTTCTGACAAGTGATAATGCTGTAAGATCCCTCTTGAAAAGGCTAGCACAGTCAGGGAGAAGCAGGGAAAAGTGAAAGAAGTGACTGTTAAGCCAAAAGCAGAAACATGAACGAGAGCCATAGAAAAATACAAACGAAGCTCAAAAAAATAGGCCAGGGAAAAGAAAAATGCCCTTCCTCCTCACATAAAAAGGTAATAAGACCGTGTCTAGATTATAGAAGCACTTTGTCAGTACAGCGATATGCTATAGCAGAGTACTCCACTGGCAAAGTACTCCTGCTGGGGATGCAATTTACACCAGCCTCCTACCTCCCTAAGCACAATAATCTATACCAGCAAAGTGCAGTTTTCTAGTCTAACTGCATCTGTACTATGGATTTTTGACAGCACAGCTATGTTGGTCAGAGATCACATCCCTGGTCAACATTGCTATGCCATCAAAAGTTTGTCATTTAGACTTGGCCTGAGTTCCTGCTTCCCTCTCACTGCACTATTAACACTCCACACTTAGGCACAAAATTGTTGGCATGGGGCAGAGGAGGATCCAATTGCCCAGATAACACAATTCTGAACTTTTCCTTGCAGGGGGAACCTTTGACTGTACCCTCCTGTTTCAAAGGAGGCTGATGGGATAGGGAAGTACTGCTTCCAGTCCTCTGTAGCTACCACCCCAATCTCCTCTGTTGTCTAGTTCCATTCTTCTGAGAGATCCACTCTCCTGGCAGACACTTGCCACACCTGTAAATGCCTCCTTCCCCAAAACAAGAACAATACCTTCGCTTAGCCTACAAGACTTGTTCCCTCACCCAACGTCTTCCTTCTCTACACAGGGATTCCCTCTTGCCCATGTCATTATACCTTTCCTCATTGAGCTGGATACTCTTCAAGTCTTCATTTAGAAATTATAATGGGGTCAAGATGCATTAGGAAGTTTTCATTAACTGGCTCCATAAATATAGTTTGGGGTTTGCCAGGATACAAAAATGATAAAATAGTATGTACTTTGTGGAACCTTTCTTCTAAGGATCTTGAAGCACTTTAATAAATATAACCTTTTAAATATTTTTAATGATTTCAGAGCTTTTTAGAAACCACGAGGAAAATTTTTCATATAAAAATGTGTTCATGATATACATATGACAAAATGTTTAATATTGGTTGGCTGTTGAACATCTAACTGTAAACTCTTTACTTTTCATTTTCGGTAATTGACACTAATGCTTCAAACAAAGAAAACAAAACTTCAGTTAAATAATTTGTTCTACATGCACTAAGATTTCCTCTCCCTATCCCCAACTACTTTTAAAGAGCGTTAAGTTTTCCTTAAAATGTCTACATTAATAATTTCTTTTATTCATCTGAGCTTTTGAGATGCACCTCATTGGATAATCGTAGGGAAAGGTGACTTATGTGCTAGTCCCCTGTTGCTGCCATTTGGAAACCATGGTGGAAATCAAACATGAAAGTACAAAGTGTATTCTTTTTATTAATAACTCTTGGGGTACTTTGAGAAAAGAGAAAAAAAGCAGTATGTTCTGTGAATGCAGCCACATCCCACACTATTTCCCAGGGAAGGCAATGAAATGAGTCAAAGGAGAGACAGTCTTGAATGATATAAAGCCACAGACTCTACGGGTAAACGGCATTCACATATCTTGTATGTCCATTTATTGTTTTTAAAATAATCACCCTTTGTTTAAAAAAAAAAACACTACAGGGGCATGGTAATTCTTTAAATAAGTTGGAATCTAGTAGTAGTTCAGCTCCTTGCACCAGCTGGTCTATGTTGTACACAGAAGCTAATTATACTAGCCTTAACTTGTTTTAACTACTAAAAATCTCTCTCTGTGCATTAACTTTCAGATTTTCCTGCAATTAATTTTTCTTCTAAAAAATTATATTCTATTTTACTTAAATTCCTCTTTAAACAAAACAAAATTCAGTATGCAAGATAACCTTGGAGTATATTTTCTTTAATATTGTGTGCTTTAATTTGGTGCATCTTTTCTGGTCAAAGCAACTGCATAGGTCCTTACTGCAGAAAGCAAAGAATGTCTAAATATTTTTTAAGACTGTAAGAAAGCCACTTCCATTAAGTTATACGAGTGCAGCAACTTGTGCCACCAAATATTCCCCAGAGATCTAAATCAGTTTGGTAATACTGGACTTCATTATAACTGAAAATGAAAACAACTTATGCAGGAAACCATAAAACCCTTCAAGTTAACTGTAGTCAACGGCAAAATCTTATTAGAGATAATAGACATATTGTGTCCCAATTTAAATGGTCAGAGATCATGGTCTGACTGAATTCCAAATGCTGTCTGTGTGAAGAATCTGCAATCTTCCCAAAACACCCATTTATTCCCTTCCATGTTCCTAGTCTCAAAAGTCTGGGTGTGTATAACTACTCTGTAGTAGGCACTTCAAAATCCTTACAATGGTGAGGCTTTATTTACACAAATTATCTATTACAAGTTCCATCACTTCCCTTGTCTCTTCCCACCATCCACAAAAGGATACACGGCTACATCTCTTTTACCACCCACAAAAGTATACTGTCCTCTCCATTACATCCTTTGATAAGGATGTCTACTGTCTAGGACAGTGTTTCTGAACCTTTTTTTTATAAAGTACCCCTTTAAAAAAATTATAAGTACCCCCAGTACCTACAGTTTACAGACACACCATCTTTTCTACCATTGCAACACATTTGTTTAAACAACTTAATCATAGCTGGGCAAGCAATGAAATTTTGGGGTGTAAAAAGTACAAAAATAATAAAACACTGTAAAACGTAAAAAAAAAATATTCAGTTTTCCCAAATTTCAGTTGTGTTGATGAAATTTACCCCAGACTTCTCTCGAGTACCCCTAAGAGTACTCGTACCAATGGTTGAGAAACACTGGTCTAGGAATCAGAGTAGCAAATGTAGGAGAAACTCCACCAATGCTCCTACAAGAATTTTTTCAATTTTATTTTTAAATGCTCTCATAAAATGAAAGAAGTTATAAATAAATGTGGGTGGATTATATTAAGGGAAAAATGATAGTGCCATTGACTATAGAATTCTGAATTAGAAATACAATACAGGAGTTGATTTAGGGGAGTGCGGTGTAAAAGTAACCATCACATTAGCAGCTCTGCAAAATCCCACATTAAATGTGATATTTTTTCGAAGGAAGGAATGTTTATGTACTAACACACAACAGTAAATTTTAACATCCATGTGGAATTTTTACACACATCCATCTCTCTCTCTCTCTCTCCAAAATAATAAAAGTAGAATACAGATCTCTTTTTGGTGGGCAGAGGGGAAGGACCTATGGGTATGGAATGATTTGCCTTAGCTTCCCAAATACCTTTACTTTTTTCCCCAAAAAGAGTAGGTAACTAGTAGAACAACATGCTCCAGAACAGCGAACAGAGACATTGTAGAGCCATCAGTTCAGGCAGCCTTCTTGTCAGATTTCCCCTCTTACTCTGCAGTTAATCATGGCTCTGGCTGCAAGTCCGTTGGGTCCTCCCTAACAGAATATGAAATCATCACATTTCCATCCCTTCTAATCGTGTGCAACTTAATGTTGATTTTATCACAGTTTGCAAAGAATTAATTACTGTAAAATCCTGCAGAGACTCTACTTTGTAGTAACATTCAACTGCCTGAAACAAAAGTTGTCCAATCACTTCTAAACTGAGTTTATTATTATAGAGCTGATGTATACCCCTATGGGAATGAGAATGGATTCAGGAGATTTAAAAGAATATGCACATGTTTATAGTATCATTAAATGCTCATTAGGCAAGACACCTGGCCAAAAAAAGTGGACACAGAATTAACAGGCACTGCAAAAGCCCAAATGTACTCATTGATTCAAACAGGCCACTTATCAGAAATGCAACAAGTTCATGTTAAAGGAGACTTCTAAATCCCTGTGTAAAAAATTACATGGGTCTAATGGAACATAGCTTTTATATATATATTTTGTATAAATTAACAGCAGAACCAAGAAGTCTTGGATTCTTTGGAATTCATATTTTACTGGAGCAGTTAAAGACACATAAGTTTCCCAAAGGGTAAGTTTTAAATACTGTAGCTGGATTGCTGGCTATCACTGAATATACAGTACAAGGAACTGCTTAGTTTGGGTTCACACATTGCCCTCTCTCCAGTTTACAATGCAAATACCAGGCTTCCACACACCTTCTTTACCAAGTTTCCTCAGTTCTTGACAGATTTTCCTCTCATTATCATTCTGCTTAGGAAGCGGTGACAAAGATACACAGGAATATAAATAGTAAGATTTCTTCTGTCTAAAGACATTTTATAAAAAAAACCTCTACATACTCAGTAAATTGCCCTTTCAGTTTGCAAACAGCATGCCTACCATACTGTAGAAATAAATGGTGACAATTATTTTCCTTCCCTACAGTCTCCATGTTGCTATGACGTCTGCATATATTAAAGCTTGACTCTTTCCAAGCTGGGAAAGAGAGCCAAAGTTAACAGCAAATAGGTTGTGAATTACTCTGGCAGCCCTCCCCTCACATCGACTAGCTAAAGTGTGTAGGGGGAGAAAGGGTAAAGACACTTCCCTTCATTAATATATCTGCTGGGAACACAGCGGGGGCAGCTGAGCAAAGCTCTTTCTTTTGCATTTGAAATCGCAGGAGATAAATCTAGCCTCTCTCCCCCAGAAGAGGTATTTATAAACAAACTCAAATCAGCTGCACAGCATTCTTCTCCCTTAGGCCACTGAGCAATGTCTCCTTCACCTTGCCTAGGTGAGACTAAAATGAACAAATCCTCCCACCATGCAGGTTTTCTGCAAGATAGGTCCTGAAATGGCAAAGGATTGAAGTCACAAGGTCAAACTGTGAAGCCAAAAGGTTGCTGTGGCCTCTTCTATGCATTCCTGCTGTCTAGATTTCTCCAATGTCAGTGGGCTCTCACCCAGCTCCAGAGTGCAGCTTCCCCATCCCCCATCCCCACTGCAGTCTTTTCTAGTCCTTCCAGCAAAAGGTTATTAGCATTTGGTTAATGCAGGAGAATTCCTAGAGAGCATTCAGAGGCGGCACACATTCAGACTAGCATCCATTTACTTCAAGTCTCTCTGGGGTAGGAGGTAAGGGTGGGGGAATGTTACATGTTCCTGGAAAAAGATGAATTTTATAACAATCACTGTATTTTATTTAACTGCTAACTCAGAGTACCAATGTGTAAGACCATTTAGAGAATAATCTCACAGAAAAGTTGTAGCATAACAATGATGACAAAACAATCAAATTTTAGGGTTCAGTTCCAGCTGATTTTATTTCCTTCCCGAAAAAAATTATTTACAGAAGGTATATCAACAATCTGACAGGCAGTGAACTGGACATGATTAGCTGGCATGATTTTTTTCCTCTTTCCTAACGTTGTGTTGTGGGGCAATCGTTAGACAAAAATATTCTACACAGCATATTGCACAGGGTGGATGACCAAAAACAAAAAACAACAAAAAAACCCAAAAAACCCTTAACGGAACCACCTCAATAGGCAGACGTCCTAGTGCCTGTCATGTTATATTAACATACATAAACACACAATCTTCTTTTTTCTTATTATAATACAGACTTAAATGTACAAAGATGTTTTCACTTTTTTCATCTTAAACACAACAGCTATAAACCTGAATACATATGCTATCATCATGCCATAAGAGACTAAAACAATTATATTTAGCGACAAGTAGAAAGGATTAAATAGTCAAATACAAGAATGAAAAACGCAGTACATAGTGTCGCAAACTCAAATCGGCATTTAGATAGATCCAGTGGTTTAAACGGCACGTTTTTTTGTTTATAAAAAAGTGCAAAAGATGTGGTTTACAAGTTAAAGGTACAGGATCCCTTTTTTCTGTAAATGCACCAGTTGCTTTAACGTGCCTGTCTGATACCTGGTTTTACTTAATTATGGGATTTTTAAAATTAGAAGATAGTATATTACCTTGATTTTTCCCTTCCCTCTTAGAAAACAGTAAGATTAAACATTGGGTACTGGTGGTATGTATAAGGGATACTGTCACTTTAAGAAGCCTGCAGATTGGAGTGTAAACATGGAGAAAATAGGGGCTGATTTTTGTGTGTATGGATGAGACATTAATCAGCGGCCCTTGTAATTATAATCAGGAAATCCAAACAGCAATTTACACCGATTTACACCCCCTTTATATATTTTTTACAAAAATACACTGAGAAAATAATCAAACGTTTTCATCTCTCTTTTCTTTTGTTTTAAAAGTGTCAAAAGTCTACATTTAAATATAAAAAATTAAAAGTTAAAACTCTAGCCCTTCAGTGAAGGAGACATAAAAATGGTGCGAGTAACAACGAGAACTACCAAAAAAGGACAAAGAAATACAAGTCAAAAATGTTTGGCCAGTATAAATACATCCACTTATAAAATGGCATCCGATTACATTTACAAGGAGAAAAAAAAAACAAAAAGGAATAGAGCATCGGTGAGAAAAAACAGTCTTTTCATTTACAGCCATGAGGAACAAACACATACATACTCTGAGAAAAATTTGGTCCTGATTTTTTTAAAAAAGTCCAGCACAGATTTGAGTTGCGTTTGAATCCTTTAAAGAGTTAAGAATGAAAAAAGCTGGTGATTTTTGTAGGAATCAAACATAGCGCCATCTATCTGCTTTTATAGTATCCTAACACTATTTTAAACTGTTCAACAGTCTTACAGAAATCTTAAAAAGATAGACAGGATAACATGCTATATTAAACCCCACCAGTGAAATAATCCAACACCATCACGATTCTGAGTAAGAAGAAAAAACATTGTTTTTTGCAAAAGCAACCGCCCGCCCTCCGTTTCCCCTGTACCACATTATTACAGAAACTGTTTAGTATGTCTCCGTTTAAAAAAAAAAAGTTTTCCGTATTCATGAAGTCCCATTTCATTGATTTATTTCTCTCTATATAATAAGGTGACTGAGAAAAGCACTGCCACCTTCTCCTCTGTACGTGCAAATGCATTTCAGTTTATTATTATCTTCCTCTAGTTGTCTTTCCAGTTCATCTTTTTATAAAGGCAAAAAACAAAAAAACAAAACCCAACCCACTCCAAGCCCTTCCTCTTCTCTGTCCAACTAAGATCGCAGTTCAGATCCTAGCTCAATTCGCCCTTTCCGCCTCCCATCATCTTCATCTCCTCTTGCTGCAGGAAAAAAAAAATCGAAATAGGATTCGCTTCCCTTCCCTTCCCCCACACCATGTAAATCCTGCAGTCTTTTTTCTTAACCAGTTCCCATCTCTCAGGAAAGAGCAAAATACTCGAGATCTTCAGCACAATGAATCACTCCCTCTTCTTTTTCACATAAAGTGGATGAAAACAAATCAACCCCCCAGAGGTGTGTGTGGTTTCTCCCCTCTGTTTCTCTTTTAAAAAAGAAAATAAAAGAAAACTCTCCCGCCAGTCTCTAGAAATTAACATCAGGCTCGCCTTTTGAAAGGGGCGTGTGTGGCTGGGGGGATGTGTGTGCGTCTTTCTTCGAGCAGAAGGGAGCGAGCGTGTGTCTATTTTTTTAAGGACGATTCCTTTTTCTCATATCGGTTTTTGAAAAGCACAGCAAGTCAGTTTCATCAGCCCCTCCAAGGAAAAAAAGATACACCCAACGGCGTGGGCGAGTCCTCTCAATAATGTGTGTCTACGTCTCCCCGGGTATTTATTCGGTTTTTCTCCCCTCAGTAAGTGAAGACCAGGTTTGAAATGCTGGACTCCAGCCAGTCCCCTGAGATCATCTCACTTACCTCCGGGGTACAGTAGTCCGGGAACTCAAAGTGCGAGCCCGAGCCAGGCTCGAAGTTAAAATCTAGGTCCCGGTCTAGCACGGACGAGCCGAAGCTGCCCAGGGACATGCTCTCAAAACCGGGGCTGGGGTTCAGGTCCAACAGGTCGTCTTCAAACTCGTCGTCCGAGGAAGAGGAGCCGGAGGAGGACGAGGACGAGGAGGAATGGGAGGAAGCCGAGGAGGAATGGGACGTGGACGGGGCCGGGGAAGACGCCCGCAGGCTGGTGTAGCTGCGGTGATCCGAGGGGGACCTGCTGCCCGGCGGGGAAGGGCAGGAGATGCAGCTGCAGTCTCCGTCCTGCGGGCCCCCTCCGGCGCCCCCCTCCTCGTACAGGCTCAGAGGGTCGCTGGCGTCCGTGGAGCAGCTCAGGGTCGGGCTGGCCGGCACGGCGCCCCCAGGGGAGGAGGAGGAGGAGGAGGACGCGCTGTGCCCGGGGCCCCCGCCCGAGCCGAAGACGTAGACCCGCTTGAGCTTCTTCTCCGAGAGGTGCTTGCCGGAGGCCGAGCAGGAGGCGGCTGCGGCGCCGCGGGATTTGTACAGCGAGTGGTGGTCCGGGGGCAGCAGGGCGGCCTGAGCCGGCTGCTCGGCGGGGAAGGGGGCGGCTTTGCTGCCCAGGAGCACCTTGGCGTGCGGCTTGCTGGCCCCGGAGCCGCCGCTGGCGGGGGAGAGCTTGGAGCCGCCGCTCTTCTTCGGGGCGGGCTTGGCAGGGTTCGTGCTGCCCCCGCCGCTGCCGGTGCCGCCCCCGCTGGCGCCGCCGCTGCCCCCGCCGCTCTTGTCTCCTTTCTCGCCGGGCTTGGCGGAGCTATTCCCCGATTTCACCTTCTTCCTGGGCCGGTACTTGTAGTCGGGATAGTCCGCCATGTGCTTGAGCCGCAGCCGCTCCGCCTCCCGGATGAAGGGGATCTTGTCGCTGTCCTTGAGCAGTTTCCAGCGCTTGCCCAGGCGCTTGGAGATCTCGGCGTTGTGCATGTCCGGGGACTGCTCCATGATCTTCCTCCTCTCGATCTGGGACCACACCATGAAGGCGTTCATGGGCCGCTTGATGTGCCCGCTGGGGGTCTTGCACCAGCTCGGGTCGTCCGCCTTGCCCCCGGTGGACGCGGTGGAGCCCGGCGTGGGAGAGGAGGCGATGCCCAGCTCGATGCCGGCCCCGGAGTCCGAGGTCTCTCCGGCCAGAAGTGCTTCCGTGTTCTCCGCGTTGTTCGTCTGCTGCACCATCTCTGGGTCTCACACACGGCGGCGGCGGCGGCTTGCAGGGAGGTCGCCGGAGCTCCGCTCGACACCAGTGCAACGTAAAAAAAAATGCACTCAACTTTAACAGGTACAACAAGGAAGGGGAACGAACCAAACAGTCCCAAACCACAGCGAAATGCTCAGCCCTTCGCCAACGCGCAGCCCCTTTGCTAAGTAGTTGTAGTTCCAGACAGACTCGTCTCCAGCGCTCTGTGCAGTCCTTCCCCCTTTGCTCTCTATTAATTTAGCGGCAGCAGCCCGTGCTCAACGTGGAACAGAACCAGTTTCTTTAAAAATGCTGCAATTCCCCCTCTCCTGGTCAGTGTTTCCCCCCCTCCCCTCCCCGAAGCAGTTGATTCCAGTTCACAAGTGCTTTTTCTCTGCCCAAGATGTTTCAGAAAAGCAGCACACGCGGTGGTAAAGCCTCTCACTACTGTGCCCAGCAACACACACACACACAGAAAAAAAAACCCAATCAAAACAAACCAAAAAAAGAAAAAAAAAGAAAAAAGAAAAACCAGACTCCAGGACTCGTGGCTGTGGAGTCAGTGATCAGGAGTTTGTGCAATTAATTATTTGGCTGTTGAGAGGTATTGAATAAAAAAAAACCCCACTCATGCAACCGGGTAGCATTAATAAATGTGTGCCTTTCCCGTACGAAGAGCGGTGACTAATGCGATAAAATATATTTAGTCCCGTTTTCCCTTCCTTTGCATGCACACCCCCAAAGAGAGGAGAGACACAGACCGGGGCTACTGGTATTGGCCTCTTCCCCCTCACACACTGTTTCTCTTTCTGCAGCTTAGAGCGGACCCCAAATTCCGCCTAGCGCCTCTTTATCCTTTCACAGTCCTTGCCCCGGCCAATCACTCGCTGTATCCAACGCTTCCTCGTGCCAAACCCCACCCCGCCGGCTGCTATTGGCTTGGAACCCGATGCAATAATAATCACCGCGTGCAATGAGAAGCTCCAAATCTGACCTCATTCCAATTTACAGAGCAAACTTTTTAAAAGGGCCAGAAGTGCAGCTGAGATTTCTGAGTCTCTTTTCCTTTTGCATTTCTCCTCCCCTTTTCTCTTCTCTCCCACCCCCGTGTGTGTGTGTGATAATGCACTAAATTATTGAGGGGTGGGAAGAGGGATACATATGCTATCCTTTATGTTAGATAGCAAGTTGGAGGGGGAGAAGTGAAATAAAACTGTATAGGGGAGTTTTACCTTCTGCATAAAGGGAAGGTGATTAGTTGTGAATATTAGTTCCTTTCAGCACCAAAAGACAAAAAAAAAAAAATCAACATATGAAAAAAAAAATCTATTCCTTGTGGAAAAAAAGATTCAGTCTGAGAAAGGGAGGGGGAGAGAAAGCAAAGATAAAAGGAGTAATTTAAAAGCCACTGAAAAATGGCTATAGCTCTGTCATCACAAATATTTTCACATTAATTCCTATATCACAAGTGCTTACAACAATTTATTCACTTACAATGATCTCAAAATACTTGCAGTGCTGTTAAGAAATTCAAAGATCCCCATTCCTCCTAGCCAGATTGCTTTTTTGACACTGCAGTGATTGAAAATAGATCACATTTTCTCCATCGCTCAAACTAATGATGAACCATGGATTTAGGACACAGTTCTGTAAAAGTAAACAGTTTAATAATTGTGATAATATAATGAGTAACTGTTGTTTATTAGGATGCTTCTATCTCATTTTCCTCTGGAAGTTGGGTGGGAGCAAGAGGCGTTTCTCTTATCTAATGTTTACCATTCACACCCTCTTGTTTGCTTCATCATTGTATATAGTATAGGCATCCTGTCTACTGGCAAGCCCACTTGGCTCAGGGTGCGCTGCTGCTAGGTGATGGAGTTCTACATCTCTCATTAAACTTGCAGTGCAGCACCCATGTTACACAGTGAGAATGATGACAGAACGGTTTTTAAATCTAATGAGGAAGGAAGGGGGGATATCTTGTGGGAAGTTGCTACTGTGACACCAATATATTCAACAGGGAACTGTTTGCTGGCATGACAAGCAAGATAGAAAAGAAATCCATCAGTCCATATAGCACCCAATTTCCAAATTAAGACATATCTAAATTGGCAAGCACATTTGTACTTTATTGCTTTTGTCAGTTTAAAAAACACTGTCAAAGTAGTTTAGGCCTCTAATCTCTTATCACAAAAGTATCTGTTTTCCATCAAGTTATAACAAGCATAGCACAGAAGAGATTTTAAATCCAACCTTCTACCTCATTAAATTAAATAAATCAGAATTTGAAAAGGACAGTGTAATAATCATTTGTGCTACAGAGCTTTCCTGCATCTTCTGTAGCACCAGTTAATATACACTGAGGCTGTGTCTAGACTGGCCAGCTTTTCCGGAAAATCAGCCACTTTTCCGGAAAAACTTGCCAGCTGTCTACACTGCCCACTTGAATTTCAGCAAAAGCACTGATGATCTCATGTAAGAAATCAGTGCTCCCTGCGCAAATACTATGCTGCTCCCGTTCAGGCAAAAGTCCTTTTGTGCAAAAGAGCCAGTGTAGACCGCCCAGATTTGTTTTCCGCAAAAAAGCCCCGATCGCGAAAATGGCAATTGGGGCTTTTTTGTGGAAAAGCGCGTCTAGATTGGCACGGATGCTTTTCTGCAAAAAGTGCTTTTGTGGAAAAGCATCCGTGCCAAGCTAGACGCTCTGTTCCAAAAATGCTTTTAACGGAAAACTTTTCCGTTAAAAGCATTTCCGGAAAATCATGCCAGTCTAGACGTAGCCTGAGGGGGCTACGTCTACATTGGCCCCTTTTCCGGAAGGGGCATGTTAATTTCACGAGTCGTAATAGGGAAATCCGTGGGGGATTTAAATATCCCCCGCGGCATTTAAATAAAAGTGTCCACCACTTTTTTCCGGCTTTTAGAAAAGCCGGAAAAGAGCGTCTACACTGGCCCCGATCCTCCGGAAAAGAAGCCCTTTTCCAGAGGATCTTATTCCTACTTTGCCAGCTGTCTACACTGACCACTTGAATTTCCGCAAGAACACTGACAATCACATGTAAGATTGTCAGTGTTCTTGCGGAAATACTGTGCTGCTCCCATTTGGGCAAAAGCCCTATTGTGTGGTATTGTTTTGCGCAAAAAAGCCCTGATCGCAAAAATGGTAGTCAGGGCTTTCTTGTGCAAAACCGCAACTAGATTGGCACAGACACTTTTCCGCAAAAAGTGCTTTTTTCTATCTTGACGCTCTTTTCCGCAAATGCTTTTAACGGAAACACTTTTCCGTTAAAAGCATTTGCGGAAAAGCATGCCAGTCTAGACGTTGCCTGAGGTTAAAGACTTAGGTCCACCTACAAACAAGAAAAATTACTCTTCTCCAAAGTTTGCTTGATATCAGTGGTTGTGGTAGTAATAGCCTTTTGTTTAAGTAAATCAGATGTAAATTTCACTTCCCCTAGGGAGTGGAGGGGAGAAGAAACAGAACCCCCCCCCCAAATCTTCAAGGTTCTAAGAAAATTATATACAAAAGTTATTTATTTTTCAAAAATGGAAAGCCTATGATAGTGTCCTCCCAAAGACTTGTTTGAATATAAGTTATGAGTTTTTAGGCTCCAAATTTGATCCAAACTAAAACTGCTATGAAATGCAGAGAAAAGGCGTGTGAATTCTAAATGTCTAATCTCTGACAGCAGTTTCCAAAATGAAACATCACTGAATTTTTAAAAACACAATAGCTTCTTATTGTTGAGCCTACACAGCATTTTGTATTCAGTCTGTTGGGTCTTCAGAAGTACCTTCTTCAAACATTAGATCAAAATCTCTTCTAATTTACAATGGCAACACCAGTAACATCAGTATAGTTACATAGATTTACACCAGTATAAATAGAGAAGACTGTGGCCCATTTTTTCCTCACAGCTGTGCTGACATTAAATATATTACTTCATAAAATACCTACACCTATTGCAGTCAGTGGGAGTCCAAACAGGTTCAAAAGTATTTTGGTGTCAAAATGCTACTGACTTTATTCACACCATTTCTGTTCAAGTGTAAAATCCTGAAAAAGCTGTGTCTGAACAGAGCCAGTAACCAAATCTACTGCTTTGCTTGTTATCTTGGATATGTACTGACATTTCAATGTACAGAAATCACACATTTAAAATCTAACTGTAGGTTTTTTTTTTTAATTGCAAGATATCTAAAATAGCCTTATGTTTCTTTCTATCTTGGCTAAAAAAGAAATCCAAATACCACACATAAAGAAAAATTGATAGAGACAGATACAAAAGGTAGCAATGAAAACCTACAGGAGAAAAATTATTCCAATAAAATCTTCTATGCAGATTTGTTACTAGAAGCAGGGTCTCGCGCACTATCACTATATAGCAATATAAGTCAATGTTTATGTTAATGAAAACAGTCATGTCAGTTTTATCTCCATTCAAAGAGCATTTCTGTAAAGGAAGGGGAAAAAAATCAATTTTTGCTAAATGGAGAAAGACAAAAATCAATGGGTAAAATTTTGAACCTTGTAATTGCAACTAACATTTAAAAAAAATTATAATTTAAAAGACAATCAAGATGTTAATTGTTGTTTTCATTCTTAATTATTGAATGTAGATTGAGAACACATTGAGACTGGCTAAAGGAATTTAATGTATAAGTAAAGTGCAAACATTCAGCTAAAAGGCAGTTTTAACAGTACTGTCAAAATTTATCCACATTTAATAACTTAAAAGGACTGGAACTGTAGGTTTTCCAAATCTGGGGGTGGAAAAAAGGACACTAGGTGGCAGAGCTGAGCCTCTTCTGTACAAATGAGTAAACTTGGGAAGACATGGATCTAACAAATCCAAAGTTTTATCATCTCCCACCCCCATTTTATCTAGCATTGCAGCTTACAGCTGTACATTTCTGAAAGAATTCCAGTGAGTTTCTATAAAGGACCTATCACGAGGAATAACACACACACCTTAAGCACTTTTCAGTTGACCAAAAATCTCAAACTGACAAGGAAAATTAAGGTCTTTATTTATGCTTAATTGGTATTGAAAGAAGTGCTGGGACTCAAGCAATGTTTTTACTTGTGTAACTGATGCAGCAAGACCAAAGGTGCTGGACTGTCAAATCTGGAGGTGCCATGGCTCAACCCTAGCATAAATTAAGCAGTGTCTTTATTGTTATTAATACAATTATTATGCTTATAGATGAAAACATCTGAAATATTAAACAAATACATTGATTTGAAGTTTTTGTAAGTAGTAGCAAAATACAAAGATAATAACCATTATTAGCAGATTTAATAATGCAGCTATATAGTGACTTACACCTTTATGGCGCCAAAATGTTAAACTAATTTCTGAGAGTCCTTGAACATGGGGGGGGGGGAGGGGGGGAAGGGAGAAAAGGCCAATTCTTTCTTAAGTGTTTTTATTAATGCCTGCATACAGAATAACATTTCCTCATATAGTTACAATATACTGCTGTGCATTTATCTATCATTTTATAATTATATGTTGCATCTTGACATAGTGTATGATATTAAATGTAGAGAGTGTATATTGTAAATAGCACATCTCCACTGCAGAATGGTTTAGGTGTGCAGTATAGCTGTGCATATATTATAAATATATTAAAAACTCAAACTTCTTGTTTACTAGATTCTGGCATTTCACAGTACAGTGTAGGATAAGATTTAACCAACAATTTGGTTATAAGCTTTCAGATCACTTGTCTCCTGAAAGCTGCTGAGGGAAAAAAAAAATTGACACCCCTCCCCCTCTGTGTAAATGCACAGCCAAAGGCAGCAAAGAGGGTTGTGTCTGAAGCTACTTATTCCAGTCTCCCCCCTCCTTTTCCTGTTTTCTCCCCCGACGATTGTGACGGGGTCACTAAAAGAAACGGGAAACAGAGGAAGCTGATGCAGCCACTTATAGAAAAACAAGGCAGCGTTTAGTTTAAACTAGTCCTGTTGGTTTCCGTGAGGATCAAAGCACCTGTGGGAGGAGGAGGGGTCAAGTTGAGCAGGAACAGAAGAAGAGGCACCAGGTGGCAGGTAGGTAACAGGTCGCTTTAGAAGGCTGCCTCTGGCAGCGGTGGAAACAGAGAAGCGTTTTAAGGCTTGACACGCTACAGCTGAACTTTTAATTCACAACTCTCAGAGCCAGGTGCACCGCATGCAAATCCACCTTGAAGTTAGGGTGCCTGCAAACTTTCCAGGCGCTACCGCCAGCCCCTGAGCGCAGCTCCCGAAGCGCGCCCAGTAGCGATTTGAAACCTTTACCATGCATCCAGTTTTAAAGCTATTACCACCCTTAAACACGGCAGATCAGCCTACCCGCTTTAGAGAGATAAGGGATCCTGGGGGAGGAATCGTTTGAGCTCTCCCTCCCATAGCTATACAATATGCCCACTTTTCCCAACCCTATGCATACAACCTCGCCAGCCTAAGGCATATAAATCCCCACATCCTCCTGCTCCCAAACACAGCAAGTAACCTCCAGCTCGCTGTAAAGTACTCCCATATCCCTCACCCCCCTCCCCCAATCCAACGCGCGCGCGCACCCAGTCGCGCTAGATATATAGCCCCGGGGGGGTTGCACGTGGGAGGAAACTCTCCCTGTTCATTGCATCCCTTCCCCCCCTTGCATACCCCACCTTTTTTGTGGGCTGGGCTGGCGGGGAGAGAGCTGGGGCACTGTCATAGCTGGGGCAAAGAAAAGGGGGGGGGGAAGAGAGAAGAGGAGGAAGCTTGAACCGCTGCCACGCGACGCTTGTCTGGGGAGGGCGAGGTGGGGGAAGGCGGCGGGCGCGTGGCGGCGCGAGACAGGCAGGTGGCGCGGAGCGGCGGGAGCCGGAGGGGCGCGGGCTCCTCCAGTCTCGCCCGGCGACAGCCAGCCAGGCGCAGGCCGGGGCGAGCGGGCGGGACGCGGGCCAAGGCAGCGCGCGCAGTGCAGGCGTGTCTGGGCGCAGAGCAGCTGGGCGGGCTGCTTTTTCCAGCCGGAGCGGCCTCCGCTTGGTCCCTGGCAGGCTCCGCTGGCGCGGCTGCGAGTTAGGGGCCAGGGTTGAACCCCGCCCTTCCCTGCGCTCCGGCCATTTGTGGGGCTTTGTTGAATTAGTCGAGGGAGGTGCGGTTCAAGCTTCAGCCGCAACCTGGAGCTCCAGAGCTCGCATTTCCCAGCGAAGAACCAGAATGCAGGGGGCTGCCGTCTGGGGAAGGGCTTAGTCTGGTCTTGCAACATTAAAGCCACCCGTGGCGCGACAAGGGTGTAAAAAAATCTGCAGACAGTTGAACCAAATTGGGGTGGGCCAAGGATAGGAGCCGCAGCTAAAATTTTACCTGCAGACTTGTTTAGGATGAAAAGGGAACTTTGCTGTTCCCGAGCCTTTGAAGGGGGAAACTGAAGTTTGTTTCTGATTTCTTTCTCTTTGGGCTACTCTCTAAATCAGGAGAGGGGAACCTCAGGCCTGGCAGCTGGATACGACCCATGGATTGCCTGGATGTGGCCCCATGCAGTTTAGGGATTCCCCCCTGTGGAGAAGCCATACTAGCACTCCAGCACCCTGCCAGCCACCCAGGGGTCTGGAGCACACGATCTACTTAACTAGCCTGTCTCCTCCTCCCTCCCCCAGTGTGCCAGGGGAATGTGAGAAATGCCTTTTTCTTGCTCAGTCAGGACCTTCTCTTGCCTGTGGCCTACTAACTGCGTTTTCTTTGGGTCAGCGCCCCCTAGCCCAAAAAATGTTCATCACCACTGCTCTAAGTGTACTGCCTGGTGCAAAGGCTGATCAGGTAGTCTGATGTGAAGTGTGAACACCTTTGCTCTGTCTACACTACAGGCTTCTTACACAAGAACTGTTTTGTGCAAAAGTTCTTGCGCAAGAGCGCATCCACACTGCCATGTACTTTTGCACAAGAGATGTGCTTTTGTGCAAGAGCGTCCATGGCAGTGTGGATGCTCTCTTGCGCAAGAAAGCTCTGATGGCCATTTTAGGCTTTGGGGTTTCTTGCACAAGAAATCTGTTGTCTGTCCACGCTGCCTTCTTGCGCAAGAGCGCTTGTGCAAGAGGGCTTATTCCTCATGGGGAGAGGAATAACTTCTGCAAGAAGCCCTCTTTTCTGATGCTGTACTGTAAATGTTCTTGAACAAGTACATGCATGCAATGTAGACGCTCTGCAAGTTTTTGCATAAGAACAGCCATTCTTGCACAAAAAGCCTGCAGTGTTGACATAGCCCTTGATTTTACAACATTTCAACATGCCTTATAATGCTAGGGTTGGGATTGTTCCTTTACTTTCTTCAAATAGGAGGGTAGCATCTGAGTAGCAATTTGTTTTCCCAGAATTGTCCTTTCTGTGTCTTCCACCTGCCCTCATTTTTCCCCCCATTCTAAATCTCACTATGCCAGAGAAACACACACACCCCCTTCTTCTGGGGTATAGGCTTTGTTGTTAATATAGCTATCTATAACATTAACAAGTATGGTTATTTATACAATAATTTGTTATTCTTGCTTTAGTTATTACCATCTTAATTTCATCACTGAATTGAGGAGACAGTCATTTCACATATGTAATGCTTGGAGAATAGGTTGTTTTAGCTGCTTATGATTTTGGGTGCAGTTTAACTTACTGCAGTCAAATGTTCCATCTAATTAAAAGATATTTCTAAGAAATTTGTACTGTCAACCTGTGACAAGCACCAGAAGTGAGGCTGATGTTCATGGCTTGGAATACAGTTATAACTTGTATTGTGCTTTAATATTCTCCATTAAAGGTGGGCAGATAGCAGCCCGGAAGCCAGATCCAGTCTGCCAAGGTTAGCCCCAGCAGGCCACCATCATTATATTTACTTGTGCTTCTGCAGGTATGCGTGCTTACAGCTCCTATTGGCCAGGAACAGTGATCCAGTGTCCCACTCCATGCTGCTTCCCACCACTTCCAATGGCTGGGAATGGCAATCTACAGCCATGGGAGCTGTGATTGCCAGTACCTGCAGAGGTGCAGGTAAATATAGTGGCAGCCTGCCAGAGTTAGACCCTGGCAAATCACCTCCATTTTATTGCCAATCCATCTTACACAGTTCTCTTTATGTTGTTTTAAAAGATGTATACATATTGGTGATTTTCTGCCTCGCATATATTTGATGGAGTCTTCAAAAGCAAGTTTTAAATATACTACAAATGGCAGGCAATAAATTAGGGAACCATTTGGTTAGAAAGTCCAACAGCCACAAGACTTTTCCTCAAAGTAGAGCTGAAACAGGGTGGCTTGTCTCTTAAGGGCTGAATGCCTGGTGCTAGCAAACCTGGATTACTGAAGAAACAGACCCTTGGGTCAGGTTATTAGCATGCATGATGCCTAATGTAGACTACACAGCTGATGCTCTTAAAGGACAGCTGGAAGCTGAAGCAAGGGAGGAACCTCAGATATCTGCAGGGATTGAGAGGCTACTTTCAGGGCAGAGGTTGCTAGCACATTGAGAAGGCAGAGTCAGCAGATTCAACTTCAGCCAGGTAAAACCTGAAAGTGGCTGTTGAATTAGGACCCAGTTCTGGAAAGGAAGGCAGAGGGCTGCCATACCTTAGGGAAAGAGACCCACTGAACTGGCTATGGGCTTGGAGGATCATTGTGTATCCAGAAAGCTGAATAAATTAGACTGCTCCCTGTCCCCAAAGAGAAGTGTTTTACTGAACTTTGGTTGTTTTCGTGCTTCTTGAAGAAACAAGAGGCAAAATGAGCTCTGGCCTTGAGGAGGTGCTCACGAGGTGGCTGACCCCATCTTTCTTGTGAGGGAGGCCATTAATCTTTTTGTAGGGTAAGTATCCCAAATGTGGGCCATGTGATTTTGTCCACTCCTGCTGTTGTGCGACCTTGTACAGTCATGCTGACGGCTGAACAACATGTTCTTCAAAATAGCAGTACTCATGGCATGGATGTGTATGAGGTCATGCTGAGGGGGACAAGGCAGGCCCATATTTCTGGGGATACTGCAGTGTGTGAAAAGCAAATCTATTCCTTGTTTAAGACATTACCATGATAGAGATGTGATCTCTCAGGCAAATTTTTTTTTAAAAAAGAGCCTGCTTGTGATGGAGAGACTGAGTAAAAGGAGGGAGTATGTCTTCCAGAGTCAGAGAGGAATGATGCTTAAGGATGTATTCTCAGTATCATAAAACTTAATAAAAGTTGAGTCTCTTTGAATCCAGACAGGACTCTGTAAAATGTGTGCTTGGTACCTTCAGTGAGACAATTGAAAGAGTATAATTCCTCTGAACTCTTATGCTCTTTACATCATTGCATAGTCATGCTTATACTTTTACCTTTATGCGTACCTACAGATTTATGCTTTCAGCATTCATCTCAGCCTATCTGCACCAACAAGATGGCTAAGAAGAAAGAAGCCACAAAACAGCATCAAGAAGCAGAAAACATCTAGCCTAACATTGCTTGTAAATACAACTTATGAGACTTCAGTATCATTGTGAGAAAAGTGTAAAACCACTGTCAAATATTTAGATTTAAATTTTGAAAAAAAAATAGGATATTGAAATATTATAAGATATTCCCAGAAAGACGACAAGCTAAGGCTTACCTACACTTTTGTCAATAAAACTTGTGGGTCTAAGGCAGTGTTTCTGAAAGTGTTCCGTGGAATCACACTCAGAAGCACATTAACTGGCTGCCCCGGTTTGTTTATGTACCGGCACTGTGGCCATGGAGCCTCGCAGCTCTCATTGGACTCAGTTTCATCCTTTGCAGCCAAGGGGAGCCGCAGGACTCGGTGGCCTGGCCTACGCCTCACAGGCTCTGCATCCCCATTCCCCACTTGCACCCTACCTGCTGCCCAGGCCACTCACCTAGCTCCTCACCCAACTTTCTGGCCAGATCCCCAGCCCACTCCTGTACCCATTTTATCATGGGTGGTAGCTGGTGATCCACAGAAAGCTCTGCATTGAGTGAGGTGGGTTGCAGGCCAAACACTCTGAGAACCACTGTTTTAGTGTAGACTATAAGGCTTACATCTAGACTGCATTGCTTTTCCGGGATACCAGAGGTATCCTGGAAAAGCAACACTGCATCCAAGGAATACCTCTGCTTTTCCAGAAAGATTTTCGAAAAAGCAGATGTGCTTTTTTGCCATCCCTGTAAACTTTGTTCTACAAGGCAGAAGGGAGGTGTCGAAAGAGCACTTGCCTGAAATTAGGTGCCGTGTAGACACACAAAATTTCAGAAAACCCTCTTTCAAAAGTAAATCAGAAAGAGATACGCAGTTTGTGTACCGCAAATTGCGGATCTTTTGTCCAATTTACCACATAGGCCTAACACTTGTTTAACTGCTGGGGATAAAACTACTTAAGGCTCCATGGTTTAAGCCTTCTCTACGTGATAGTCATTAAAAGATGTGAGGTTAGTTTCTAAGACACAAATAATTCTTCACAGTTCTACTTTCCTTGTTTGGCATTTCTGGTGCCCAGTTTACCATGCTGAAGAAGAAAACAGGAAGATTTTCAAGTGTGTCCAAAATGAAGGACAGGTAAAAATTTTACACTATTTTTGTGTGTCCAGGGCAAAGAAAAATAGTCTCTTCCTTTGTTACTGTCAGGGGGTATGCTCCTGATGTGGGGGTGCATCCCCCTTCTAGGGTCCCATGTCTCGGTCCCAGCATCTCTCTCAGGGCGTCTGCAGTACCAGAGTCCCAGCACAAAAGTCCAGGGCCCTCTCTCAGGGCATATACGGTACCAGAGGCCTAGCTCTTTGTCGGGGTGACTTCTCTGGGTGCGGAAAGGGCTGGTAGGGGGACCCTGGCCCTCCCTCTCCACCAGGTCCCAGCCTAGGGCCCTGTAGGCAGGGGCTCTTGCCGCTGCCTGGTTGGCGGGGACTCCAGCCGATACACACTGAGCTGTGGTAGCAATCCCTTGCCCTGGGCTGCGTTCTACCCCCGGCATCCCTATAATCCGTCTGCCTCGGCAGCGGTCCTTGCTGGGGCTGGAGGCGTAGGGGTTCCAGTCCCTCCGGTGGGGTTGGCTGCTGTAGGTACTCCTGGTGGTAGACACGGGCCCTCGCTCCGGTGTCAGCTGCTGCAGGAACACCGGGGATGCAGCCTGGGTCCTTCTAGCCTCCAGCTGTCTTCCTTCCTGCCAGGCTCCCTCTGCCTTTATATGCTGGCTCTGCTGGGAGCATGCCCACCAGGGCCAGAGAGGTGGGGCACTCTCAGCCAGCTGGGCCTGGGCTACTCCCAGCCCTTTAGTGTGGGGCCTGTTTGCCCCGTCACAGTTACCTATTGCATTATCAATAATTTCAGTAAAGGTGATAAAATAAGTAGACCCCAATATGTTTTTCCTGCATAACTATTTAAATGGCAATTATGTCCATACATGTGTATCCTTTTCTTATTTTGACTATACAGTTTGCATGGAGCAAGACTCTTAAAATACCTATCAATAAATATTCCAAGTAAATTTCCAAATAAGTATTTTCTTCATTTAAAATGTTTGTTCTTTGAATTATATTTTACACAGTTCCGGCACAGTTCTGTGCCACTTCCTGTAGACTCTCTTACATTAAGATTAATCATAGGCACTCCCAAATGTGCCAGGTATGCTTCAGAAAGGCAGGTTGTTTGACTTGACATCCATACTTTTTTAAAGTACTGTTTGTTTTTGATTAATTGCTGTCAGAAGCAATGTTTCCCCTAAGATTTTCTATCCATGAGTGGAGTGAGTTTTGTCTTGTGTGCCAACAGTGACGTCACGTGTGCTTGTTCGAATGTGTGCCACTGTGGCAGCCACCCATGGGAGAATTCCCTGCCAAAGGAGTAGCTCTGATTCCCCTTTCTTACTGAGGACAGGGGTGGCGTGGATAAACATTTGGGGCTACGTCTACACTGGCATGATCTTGTGCAAGAACTCTTTTGCGGAAGAATTCTTGTGCAAAAACTCTTCCAGAAGAGAGCGTCTACACTGGCATGTGCGTTTGCGCAAGAGATGTGCTTTTGTGCAAGAGCATCCATGCCAATGTAGACGCTCTCTTGTGCAAGAAAGCTCTGATGGCCATTTTAACCATAGGAGTTTCTTATGCAAGAAATTCATGTTGCCTGTTTACACTGGCCTTTTGTGCAAGAACAGTTGCACAAGAGGGCTTATTCCTGAGCATGAGCATCAGAGTTCTTGCGCAAGAAGCACTGATTTAATACATTAGAACGTCAGTGTACTTGCGCAAGAACTCGTGGCCAGTGTAGACAGGCAGCAAGTTTTTGCACAAAAGCAGCTGCTTTTGCGCAAGATTGTGCCAATGTAGACACAACCTTGGTGCTTTAGCAATGGGGAGGAAGCCCATAGCTTGACCTGCTCAGGTGGGATTAGGCACTCAGTGTAGCAGATAACTGCCAGCACGAAAGGGAAACTGTCTTATGCCTCTTTGCCCACATTAAATGAACAAGGTCTCCCAAACCTTCTGTGATGCTTTTGAGGCACAATGTCCCTATGTTCTAGACAGGGTAACAGAGGCACGAAGTAGTCAATAAATTGCCTGAAGTCACACAGGAAGTAGTCAGCAGAGCTGGGCATAGATACAAGCAAACTGCAATAGTCCTACCTTCACTCCTGTAGCTCACTATACGCAATAGTTCCTACACGTCAAGGCTGCAATTAAAAAAAAAAAAAAAAAAAAAAGAGATAATACTGCTCTTAGCTCCAGGCTTGCTTATGGCATGGATTCTTGGGCAGTGATCCATTCATCCCCAATATACATTAAGAGAGCCTAACATTCAGTTCTGTTCTCAACTCTGATCATTTAATTTTTTGGTTCCTTTCCCTTCTCTGTTTTAATTATAGGAATGAAGAATCCCTTCAAACCCAACCTCCGGCACTGGCTGGCCTAAGCAGCTGCCTACTCTCCACCCCACTGTTGTGATGTTCTGCTTAGGAGGTGGGCGGGGTAGACATTTTTGCACATGTGCGCATAAGCGCACAGCTTAAAAGGGACTGCGGTCAGAAGTAATAAATCCTCTGTACAGGACATGAAGAAGCCACCAGTATCTATTTTGCATTGCTAAAGAATGCATACATTGAAAGGACCTGATTTGTATCATAACACATATAGGTTCTGTTCACACACTTTATGGCAAGGAAACAGTCCACTGTCTTATTTAGGCCTCAGAAACCAATTAAAACAAGAGTTAAAGAGAAAAAAAACACCTCAGATTTTTCAACTGTAGAATAATAGCAGATCGACCGCAGAACTAATATCATATTTTGCCCTTTGGATTTACAGATTTCTAAACATCTGGTTGTGGTAGGAGATATGACATCTGTACACCTGCCAGATGGGAGTGTTTAACCTGTATGTGTGTTTATACATGTATATGTCTACTTATTTTTTCTCCTGATTTTATTATGATTTCATTATTATCGTGGAGTATGGGTGCTAGTGGATTCCTAATTTTTATTGCACTGGACAAACTGGTATTAGTAATGGAATTTATAGTGTATTCAGGACTGCTTATTCTACTTCAGTTTGGCTTATATACATGCTTGACTCGCATATGAAATACTGTTGGGTAAAGGGGAGATTTTTAGTAATTGAATGTTACTAGATTTATGCAAACTAACCATAGTCCAGTTATTTTTCATTAATATTACGAAGATGAGAGTTTTAAGTTTCATTCGTTACCATACTGACCATAAACAATTTGGAGCCAGAGATTTATCAAACAGCTGTATCCAGAAAGACATCTTTAGCCACATAGGTCCTGTATAAAAAAATTCTCCTTTTCAGATCAGCTGTAATAAAGTTTCCCTAACTTATGAAAAATCTACTGGTAGCAAACAGACCATTTAGGCAGTTGGGGTAAATCTTTCTGATTCTGGTAATCCACTATCATAAGTGCAGCTGATCTGAGGATATAGCTGCTTGCACTTTTCAAGGATGGAAGAAAGAATTTGCATTTACTAACTATTGCTTCAGTAGAGAGTGGCTGTCAGGAACCTCTAATGCAGTGGTGGACAACCTGTGGCCCATCAGGGTTCTGTGTGTGTGTGGCCTGAGACATTTTGTTTACCACTGGCCACCAGGTTGCCAGATTCCTCTGTTTTTTTTTTCCTACCAGTATTACAAAAGTGACTCACATGTTAAGGAAGGGCACGTGAATTGAGATGTGGGCTGATTGTACATAATATTGTGAAAGCCGTGTGCTTCTTTTGAACCATAGCAGTGCTTGATTGGGTGTAATTGGCATACCCTGCAAATTCTAGGTAGGCAAGGACAGTTAGCAAAACTATCCTATATTGGGAGACAGTCTGGGTTATGACAGTCTTGCAGCCCACTGATATGGAGTCACTTATGTGGCCCATTCACTAACCTAGATATATCCATTAGAGCAGCGATGAGCAATTTGTTCTATAGTTTGGAAGGGTATAATGCACCCCTCGTGCTACATTTTTGCTGATGTATTCATCTTGTATAGCAGAAAAGCTAAATTTTGAGGTGGCTAAAGAAAGAATTTTGATTCTAGCTTTCCCAAAATTTTCCACAGGTGATATTTTCACCTCTCATGGAGCAGAAGAATATGATCCATGTATTATAAAGGATACTTGCCCTGACATTTCATGATCCCATGCACCACTCTACTGTGCCGATTACACCTCCTCCTTCGGAAGGAGGGAGAAGTTGACATTTACAATATGGAAACAGAATATTCCTTTTGAGCCTTTTGTGGAGAAAGCAATAGGTACCTCATTTTGAAGGTTCTGCACCATTGCTGCATAGAGAAAAGTGGTCAGTGGAAAGAATAGATAGTGGCTTTTGTTCCTACTCCCATTTCCACCCTGTTCCCGATGTATCCCTTGCTCTGTTCCAATGCCTCCTATATCAGCAAGATGGAAACCCCTATGGAGCTATGTGCTGTGAAGGAGGTTTTATATATCCTATCAATGTCTTACCCCTCATCTCTACCAGCGTAGCTTAGATGTGTTTGACAAGCAGTCACCTGTAGAGGCAGAGAGTTGGGTTTGTTTCTGTGTGGATCAGGTTATGTGCACATTGGTCACTTTATAAGTTTCCTCTGTTTTCAGAGATTCTAACAGGTTGGGAGCTGTTCCCCATACTAATACGCAAGTACTATTCGTGGAATTTTTAACACTCAGAATAAAAATTAAGAATATGACCACTGTGCTTGCAAGTTAAGGAAGAAAGATAGAAAGGTTTTATAACAAAATCTTGTAGGTAATTTTCCAGTGTAAACTTTGCCTTTAGCTGAAAGGTACAGAATGCGATGAATATATCAGCATGGGGATACCACCTTGTATGTTCTGCTTGCACTTTTCTTCTTGCAAATCAATGATTAATACCAGGCCCTCCCCAAAAGGGTTACCATATTTGAACTTTCAAAAAAAAGAGGACACTCCTATGAGGGAGTGTGTCCATTTTTTTGAAAGTTCAAATATCGTAACCCTATATAGACAAATCAGTTCTTACAAATGGCACAAGTTTTTTCTTCTTTGTTTACCAAAGATGAAAAGCAGTTACTCCATACTTATCACTGTGACAGTGGAAATAACATAATCCTTATGTTAAAAAGCAATTTATAGATGGCCAGGTGCAATCAACATACCTAATCTTATCATGCATTTGTTTTATTTGCAGCTGTAACAGTTGGTGTCAGTTAATATGTTACTAGCCATTAAGTAAACTTGTTTCCTTTTACTATTTATCCTGCCTCAGAGCTATAGAAATTTGTGAACTGTCCTAACTTGTGTATTAGCTGCTGAATTTGAATTCTCTGATTTTTCATTATTTATTGTATACTCATTAGAATGAAAATGGTCAATGCAGAATCCATTATGGTGACCAAAATAGATTTTGCTAAATGTTGCTTTTCATATTTGCTCTGGATCTAATATCTGGAAACTTTAAAAATTGTAGCATTTATTTTCTGGCCTTTTAATGCTATGAAGTGGGTATAAAAAGCTGTTGAGTTTAGAAAAATGATCTATTTTCAAGTAGGGCTCAGTTCTACCATGTGCAGATTGCATCAATTCCTGCTTGTTGAAGCTGCTTAGCATCTCTTGAGAGATGCTTAGCCTGGACAGATAGGAATTGTATTTAGTAAACAACCCAGAGTCTGTATGAACTACGTTTAAGATATTTAAAATAACGGGTCAAATTCTGTTGTTGGATGCATGCTCATTGCAGAGAACAGGATCTGTACATATATCAAGGAAAAAATTAAAGTAAGGGTTTGTCTTCATGGAAATATTCATAGTTCTTATAGGCCTTTGTTTTTGCCCAGGAGTCTCTGGCTGCAGTTAATTTGTCTTTTCCCTATTTCCAGCATCAGTAGTGTCACTTAGAAAACCCCGCACAACCTCCAAAGCTCTCGTGTTCTTTCACTCTAATATTGCGCAGCTACCTTGAAGATAAACAGATGTACTCAGAGGTGAATAGTCTGCAGTTTGTAATAGTGAACAATAGATTCTCCATCATTCCATACTTTAGTTTCCATTTGTATACAATCTAACATTCTTTGCTCTTAAAATTAGAGCAAACTGAATAAATAGTACTATCATCTGCATGTGCTGATACAAATAATATGCATTTATGCAATTTGGCTAGTTTTGGCTACCAAAACTATAATAAGGAAGTTAGTGCAGTTGGGTGTAATTATAAAATGGACTACTAAGGTAGTCTCAGACCAGGAGATTGCAGGTTGAATTTTTTTTTAACCAGAAAAATAAAAGGGGGGGGGGGCAAGGAGGGGGAAAAAAAAAAAAAAAAAAAGAGTACTGTATCTTAGGCCTCCCATCCTGATCAAGCCTTAGCAGTGCCTGCCCTAGAATGTTGTCTTTGGTACAGAAGAGAGTGTACATAGTTACAAATCATTAACTATGTGAATTTGAATAATTTGTAGTGAATAATTCAGTCTGACAGAATGCCCATGAGTAGCTTGTAACTCCCTCTAACTTATTTGAAAATTCTTCAGTTTTCTCTAATACAATTTTTTTTGTTCTGTTAATACTAATAATTTACTTAATATGCTATAGGACATGTTCAAAATAAAACAGTCTAGTTCTAAGATGAGTTATTTGCTAAAATCTACATGCGGCAGTTAAACCTCATTGCAGGAGGAATAACAGGTAGTTCGAAATAGGGCTTTATTTTGAACGCCTGTTTCGCTGCCGCATGTAGACACGGGCAGTTATTCCGGGCTTGTAAATTTCAAAAAATGGCGCCCAGCCGGGAAGATGCAAATCAAGCGTGGGATATTTAAATCCTGGGCTTGATTTGCAATTCCGAATGTCTACATTTGCAGCCCTATTCCGAAATAGGCTGCAAGTATAGACATACCCTTACATCCCTAACCAATAATTAAAAGTTTGTTAGTTAATGCTATCAACTATATGCATTTAAATGCAGAGCTGCAGCAGGATTTGGTCCCAGATCCAATGTAAGCCGGGACTGAGCTGGGCTGCCTTTCTTTATGGACTAATCGTGTAGTTGATAAAAATTCTGTTGACTACACTCTTGGCAAATTATCTGCTTCTTAACATCCTTCGTACTTTTTGATTAGACATTCCACTTCAGAATTTAATTTAACGTGTAAGGTATTAATGTATGTAAAGATTCCAGTTTTGCAGTGTACTCAGATTTAGTGAGTCTCCATCCCGTGTTGAGAACTGCACAGCCACACTATATGCACAGAGCCCACTGTCTTTGCTGGAGCTTAGCATGAGTCTTGGTCCAAGTATGTCATTCTAATGCAGCAGGGGACTTAGCTTGTAAGAAATTACTTTAAACATGACCAACTCCATATTATAGGTTACGAATGTTAAAATGCAATTATCTGGCTAATCATACAGTCAATACAAATTGAATCGACTACAATTAGTCGATAAGCGCCTCTGCAGAGCCGCAGCGGGGGTAGCTCTGGGAGCCGACTGGAGCTGGGACTGAGTAGTCCTGGCTCCAGAGCCACCTATGCTGCTGCGGCTCTGCATTTTAAATGTAGTAAGAACCACTTTGCTCTTCCTACATTTAAAATGCAGAGGTGCAGGATCTACACAGTGCCAAATTTCAAAATAATGCACTATTTCAAGCCATCCCTTGTTCAACAAGATTTACTGGGATGGCGAAATAGCATGCCCATTATTTAAAAAAAATATTTTGAAATAACAGGAGGCTTGTGTAGACGCAGGATAGCTATTTGGGATACCTCTGGTATCCCAAAATAGCTGTGCAGTGTAGACTGTAGAAAACAAACAATGAGTAGTCCTGCAGCACCTAGAGACTAACAAAAATGTAGGTAGAAGAATTGGGTTGTGCTCATGAAACTATCTGAGGCTTCAGCTATTCCTGCAGTCAGGACTTGACCTGGGCTATGCTATGTCAGTGATGCATAACTCAAATTCTGGGGAAAATGATTTTGTTTAAAAAAAAACAACCCCGAGCCCTTGTTTTTAAATGGACGAAACCTTGAAAATGTGAGATGATTGAAAAATAAATGTAGTGATGCTTGCCCAAGTCTTTTGAGAGCTAAAATAATAGCTTTAGGAATCCTGAGGTGTACTGTTAATTCAACTGCCCAGTGATTTACATTTCTATATAGATAACTATTTCACTTTGGATCAAAGCATGGAAGAGTGGAAATATATAATGAAGACTTGTGGAGTTTACTGGAGTGGTAGATTGTGTTATGGAGATTGCTGCTACTTTTTAGCTGTTTTGATCTGTGGATCCAAAAAGGCAAGAGGCCCAACAAAGGAAAACTAGTGGCACAGAGGATCTTGTAATAGTCTATGACCCCTAGGTCCCACAGGGAGACTCACAAATTCACCCTGTCCCCGATTTCACATTTAGGTATCTGCATTAGCTATAAAGTTTCATATAGGAAGAAACTCCTAGATCCCTTGTTTCTTCTAGCTAGTGCCACTCCTGAAGGGCAAAGTAGGAGTCAGTGGCTTCATCTCTGGCTTTAATGACTGTTGTTCTTACATGTGTTGACTCCCCATTAACATAATTAAGTATTCTACTCAAGTCCGGTGTACAGGCTAAAAAGCTTAGGTCACGTTACGTATGTTGGTCAGGTCAGGTCAGGTCAGGTCAGGTCAGGTCACACACACACACACACACACACACACACACACACACACACACACACACACACACACACACACCTCCCCCCCTTCGATAGATCTGGCTACTGCCTCTTAGATGGATTAACTATAGCAATGGGAAAAAACCCTTTCATTGCTGTAGCTGGTGGATGCACTTACAGCAGCATATCTGCAGTGTTGTAGCTGTGCCACTGTGGTATAGATAACACTATCCCTTTCACAGTAAGGGCTAGAAATCTTGTTTTGTCAATGAAAGCTCAGATTCTGATGTTATTACAGAACTCTGGGAACTAGAACACTGACAAGTGCTTATTTTGCTGATGCTTTAATGTAGCCCTACCCAAATATCTGATGAAGAATCAAGCTTGAGGGGCTTAACACAGCTTGCGTGATCCTATTTTGAACAGATCTACTGTTTTCTGTAAGGGGTCTCTCAAGTGGGCAGCCCTTGGGAGTGCGCTCCCTCTCCCATTTTAAGTTCTGACCACAATAGAAGAAATATACTAGTTCCATTTGCCATTAAATTCATGCCTACCCACACTTTTAGTGCTTGACTAAGCTTTTTGCTATTGCACCAGGTGACTCATGGGAGCATTCAGAAGGTGCATTGCTCCCCCTGTGCCCCTGCCAAAATTTTGATTCCTAAGTGGGGTGCTCCCTTATGCCCTCTCCATCCTCTCTCTTTGCAGGCACCAGTCACCTGTGCCAGATGATATTTTACAAAAACTACTCAGCTGATGCTCTCGTACTTACCTTCCTAGCACATAATGAAAGTTAACATTCAGTTTCAGTTTTCACCTGCACACATTTAATTGCTCTAATCACCTGCCACAGTAACATTTCACCCTTATTATAAAAAAGTTGATGTATGCTGGAATGTCACAGGATGAGCACTCACCACATTAGCACCCCCACTGGGTGCTCCAAGGAATTAGTCCTTTCATCCACAGGGCTCCTTCTGCATGCTGGTGTCTCACGTGTCCATGCTCCACACTCTTGCTCTGGACCTGCATCGCTCTCAGACTATGGCATCGTCTTCAGGATACTGTCCTCTGACAGTGCCCACTTCAGTGGTCTTTCATCCCTCTTCTGGGGGTTGTACCAGCAGCCCCTTAGTCTCTAGGACCTGCTACAATAGCCAACTGCAGCCTTAATCTAGCACCTCACTTTAAGGGCAAGGCACAGTCCTTTTATGCCACACCACAATAGTGGCTAGACATGGCGCAAGGGGAGGAGAACCCAGGCCCCCCACTACTCTGGTTCCCGATTCAGGAACTCACTGTAGACAGTCTTGTCCTGCTCTTCTCTACTTCCCTTCACTAACTCTTGTTCCTTGAACCACTTCCTCTGTGATCCTCTGCATCCTCCTGGCTCTTGTGGCAAAGCTAACAACCTGGCGGGTATCAGGCATGATTGTCCCTCATGAGCACCTTTAGCTTACTCAGCACTGCTCTTCCAAAACTGCTGCTCTAAATCAGATCCTACCCTTCCCTTGTCAGGACCTAACTGGCTTGCACTGCTGGGCAGTCCTTATATACAGGCTGCCCCAGCAAGCCACACCCTGATTGGCCCCTTAAAAGCCTCTGCCTGATTGGCCAGGGCTGTGTAGAGGCACCTTTCTGTCTGTTTTAAGCCCTTCTGGCCAGTGTAGAAGAGTCCCTCCCACCACAAGGAATAATTAGAAGTACAAAGTGTAAATTAAATGTGTGTGTGTTTCCTTCTGTTCTGAACTTGTTTCTTCTAGCCATTAACTCCTGTAAGGTGAAGATAGCTTCTGAAAAGAAGTCAGTATGCTGCAGATGTTTTTCAAGTAATTTAAATAAAAAAATAATTTTTGGCCCTTCTGCTGGCAATCCAAGAAATGTCTGTGCTCTGACACAGTAATGTTATTATATGAATCTTTGAAATAATGGTAGTCCTTGCTTTAGAGATATTGATAAATTGTAGTAAGAATGATGCAGGATGCATAGTGTAGTTATGTTGTAGAGTTCTCAGACCAAACTCTTCCCAAGCAAAAAATCTCATATTTGAAACATTATTTCAGATCAGACTGTACCTAACAATATACCTGTATTCATTGTATGTGCTAGATACCAATACTTTTCCTTTAAAATCTCAGTGGAGCTAGGAAATGGCAATTTCTTTTTTTTATACGCATATAATTGCATATCTCACTTTATTTGCCAGTATGGAATTCATTATGCTGGTTGGACCCCCCTGGTCCAGCACCCTCAGGACCTGACTGGTCCCTGAATGAGGGAGTTTGCTTTACCATGAGAGGTCAATTTTGGCTCCCCACTTGGCTCCGGTCCTGGTCACCCCTCCCCCACTCCAGCCCTATTTGGGCTGCCTTTCTGCCACTGGCAGCCTTAGCCAGGTAGCTGACTTTGAGCAGTCCAGCCAGGTTCTCAGCTCTGCTGCCACCACAGACCTGGGGCTGCCCACTCCAGCTGGGCTCCCCACCACTAGCTCCACTGCTGCCAGCCCCGGCCACAGGTCCTCTTGCTACCCAATTCTTGGCCAGTGAGGCTCTCTGGCCCAAAGAACAGTTGCCAGACCAGGAAGTCACAAAGTTTAGAGATTCAACCTATACAATAAAAGACTACTGTATATTTTAAAGAGTTTGTGGGTTTGTCTGTGTTCAAGAAATCCTCTTAAATGATAAGAGCTAAGATCACTAAATTTGGCATGCAGTTTCCTCTTATCATAACTTAAAGCAAGGTCAGGGTTTGGTAGTACTATGAAAATGGGATGTGCCTGGAATGGGATTGTTTCTCAACATTATACAGAAAAGAAACAAAATCACCAGGCAAGTGAAAGGGTTGGGGGTGTGTGATAGGCTCTCCGAAGCCTGCATTGAAGCCGGGGACAGCCCGATCAGCCGTCCACCCAAGGAGCGGCAGCCGGCAAAGCCTCGAGGATGCGGCCGGCGGGCTTTAGGACTGCACCTCCGTTGGGCAGCCACAGCCCGCGGAAGCGGCAGCCTGCCAGATGGCCGGCATACGCCGGAGTGGAGGGACATGGAGGGGGTGGAGCGACGCCCTGTGATGTCTGGCGGCGGGCCATTTAAATCAGGCCTAGAAGAGAGCCGGGGGGAAGTATGGAGTCGAGCCCTTGCCTGGGCAGGCAAAGAGGCTTCCCTATGACCCGGCAGAGGGTGATTCCGTGGATCCTCCCTCTGGCGACCATGCCAGACCTGAGCAGGAAGGCAGAGCGGCGGTAAGACCCGGGGAACTCCCCCGCAAACTGGGACAGCCAGAGGGGGTTAGGAAGCAGCCCAGGGCAGCATGCTTTTGGCGCCCATGGGCTGGTGAGCTTCAGGTTGGATCCCCGTCGGCCAGGTAGGGGTGAACAACCCCCACCCTTAGGGACCTGGGTTGGGACCCAGTGAAGAGGGAGGGCCCGAGTCCCCCTAAACCCTCTCGGCATCTGCTGCGCGTAGCCGCGCGGCCGCCCCTCCGTCAGTCACACAGGCCATTATTGGCAGCCTTGGACCTGCCTAGGACTTTTGTTTTGAGATCCAAGGTCCCTTTGAGATACTTCTGCCCTGTAGACTGAACAGGCGGTGGGCTCACAGAGCCCCATCCTCGGACTAGAGGGTGAGCGCTTGCACACATAGGGCTGCCTCTGAGGGGAAACAGAGACAGGCAGGGGGCTTGCAGGGCCCTGCCCTGGCCAGGGGCAGGTGCTCGTGCCCAGGAACCTGTCACAGGGTGCCCCACTCAAGAACTGCCCCAGCCTGAGCCTCCCCAGGTTCCCTTTAAGGAGCGTCGGGGGGAGGGGGAGGTAAACTCCTCAGACATTGCTGGCTGTTTCCCTTAAGAAAGTGCACAATTGCTGCATTCCTCACTCTGGCTGGCAGATGAACCTGGACCTGTCTCTGCCAGGGGATCTGCACCCCTCCTCTGGCTGTGCCCGCTGAAGCTGCAGCGGCTGTTGAGATGTTTAGATACTGAAATACTTTATGTTGGAACAGGTACTGTAATAACTCTATGGCTACGTCTACACTGGCATGATTTTCCGAAAATGCTTTTAACGGAAAAGTTTTCCGTTAAAAGCATTTTCAGAAAAGCACGTCTAGATTGGCAGGATGCTTTTCCGCAAAAGCACTTTTTGCGGAAAAGCGTCTGTGGCCAATCTAGACGCGGTTTCCCACAAAAAAGCCCCAATCGCCATTTTCGCTATCGGGGCTTTTTTGAAGAAAACCCTACTGTGCTGTTTACACTGGCCGTTTTGCGCAAAAGTCTTTCGGAAAAAGACTTTTGCCCAAATGGGAGCAGCATAGTATTTCCTGAAAAGCACTGACGATCTTACATGAGATCGTCAGTGCTCTTCTGAAAATTCAAGCGGCCAGTGTAGACAGCTGGCAAGTTTTTCCGCAAAATCAGATGATTTTGCGGAAAAACTTGCCAGTCTAGACACAGCCTATCAGTTTTATATCTTGCTTCAATAATTTATATTTAGTTTTATTTACATTTAATACATTTTGTGAGATGAATGTGTAATAATGGCCAACATGAAAATAATTTCATTGTTGAACTGATTTGACACTAAACACACAACTTCCAAAATATTTATTATTTGGAGATTCTTGTTCTGAGTGGTGTCTGGATGCAGTTTTATTTCACTATTCTGAAAAAGCACTTTTCCTATTTTTCTTTTTTAAATTTACATAATTGTTTCAACATGTTCTATATACCATGCAAAATTTCAGTACAGTATACATCTTTAGTAGAATACTCAGACAAATGAGGAGTACTGTTAAAGTAGCACTTTGCAACTTTGTGTATACTACTTTATTTTGCTACCATTACTCTGTTTACTTTGTGGGAAATTCTGCACCACTGCATACGTGCAGGATTCATGTCCAATGCAGAAAATACATTCTGCCCAAGAAATGCTTTAGTTTTACCTTTCGCCCACCCGAGGCTGGTGTGGTGCCAGAACAGCTGGCTGACTGGCAGTAACAGCCACCTGTCCATGGAGTCATGTTAGGAGCCAGAGTGAAGCTCATTATGTTGTTGGGGGAGGGATTAGACTGGGGTTCAGAAGGGCTAGTGGAGCAGAACTGGGGCCCAGGCCCAGGAACTAGTAGTCTGACAGCACTGAACTGGAGCTCAAGGGGGAGCATGCTCCAGAACAAGACAGGAGCCGATGTGCCTGACTTAATGGGAGAGGTTTAGTATGAGGGAGCCCCCCTCTTCAAAAAAAAGAAACAGTAACATACTTCATCCATGCACACCCAATAACCCTGCAGCTTGATTTCCAGGCTTCTTCCCATCTCCCTTAGCTCCTCCAATACCCCTGATTCCCCAAGCCTTTTGCACTGCTTCTGATGGGGTATGGGACATTCATTTAAACTAAACAAGGAAAAGAACACCAAGGAGTCTGGTGGCTCTTTAGAGACTAACAAGTTTATTAGGCTATTAGAGCATAAGCTTTTTGAGAGCTCCAACTCTCTGCAGCATCTAAGGAAGTAAGAAATAAAGCCAGAAAAGGGGGGGATGGGGAAAAGGACACAGAGACAGGAGTGTGACAACAGTGGTGATTAAAATCAGAATTGATGTGGCTCAACTCCAACAGTGGTGAGAAGGTGAGAGTACCTGAATGGGAAATTATTGTAATGAGAGAACTAGGGAGATGTGAATGTGTAACCATGTACATGGTTAACTAATGAGCGTAGGCTTATTTGTTAACGTTCATAGTTACATTCAGGCTCCCGGTATGTGCAGGGAACCAGTTCCTGGCGCGCATCAGCTTTCGGGAAGCTGCCTACTGCCCCACGCTGCTGCCTCTAATGCAGAGCAACACTGGGAGCTGGAATGCTTAGGAAGTCAACTACCACCCTTTGTGTAACCACTGAAGTTTTCAGTGGTTACATGGTTACTTAATTACACGCATTTTAATATTTTTAGGGTGAACCACTCCATATGTTTATTTAGACCTTGGTTCAGGGTGTCAAATTTCCATATGTTACTTAAAGTTCTGTATTAGTATTCCTCAAAAGGAATTTATCAAAAGAAGTTGTTGAATTTTTTTGGTCTGTATTGTTAGACATTTTGGTAACTTTTTTCAAAATACCTGTCAGCAAGTATAGTTGAATCTGGCATAATTATGTTGTATTATTTTTGGCAAATAAAATATGCAGATTTTTTTCAGAATTTTAAATTATTGTGCACAGAATTTCTCCAGAAGCATTTGTTAGATGAGCACAGCTCTAGGAGTTTCTTCCTATATGAAACTTTCTAGCTAATGCAGAGACCTAAATGTGAAATTGGGGACAGGGTGAATTTGTGAGTCTCCCTGTGGGACCTAGGGGGGTCATAGACTATTACAAGATTTCCCTCCTTCATAATAGGTGTCTTTTTCAACTTTGATAATTATGTGGATAATGGTTGTTAGAAATAAAAAATAGAAAAAAGGATATCAATATTTTATGTAAAGACTGTGCATCAGAGAACACAACAGCATGTAAATTGCTGATCTGAAATCTTAAAGAAGGCTGTAGTGTTGATTACTACAGTAAACAGCAGTTCACTCAAGATGGTGGGATAGGGTCAAATTAAGGATTTTATGATTTTTTGATCTTATTTTGATGCAGCATTTGATAAATCTGAGATGACTAATCATGGATTAATATAGATTATTCATTAGGACCTCTGTTTATCAGGCTTTATTTATAATTTGGATAATACAGTAATCACTTTTGCTGAGAAGGACATTACTGAGGGAAGGGATAATGAAACATGGGATATCTATAAACAGGGTGGAAAGTGCATGGGGGAGGACCCATGTGGAAAAACTATAGAAAAGGGCAAAACTGAGGAAAGATGCGAGAGCTGGGAAGAAATGACTTTCCCTTTCTACAAGAATTTCAGATTTGTTGAAAAAAAAATCCCATCCTGAATTGGGACTGTGGCGAGGTGGAGCAACTCCGCCACTATCCCTGCCAGTTATTGAGATGACATCCTCCCCTTTTAATTGTCCTTCCTACCTGGCAGTGAATGCAGGTGTAGCAGTTCAGGTATAAGTGGGCTCACATCACCTTGTTAACTCTTCCTGGCTCAGTCCCACTGGAATGGTATATACCCCACTGCACTGAAAAAATCTTGATAAGCTCTAGACGAGTACTGACCATGCTGGCCTTTGTTGATGTGATTTTAAAGATAAAAAGCTCCAGCTCTCATACAGCCATATCTGCAGCAACTGAATAAACAAATAAAAGAGCATAGAACGTAACTATAGACCCCAGCCTCAATAATTTACAGAAACACTCTGAAAACTTTCCCTTTGCACTGCTTTTTTTGTTTAATAGCTCTCAATTGGATACTTCTGTTGTACATACTTTGTCCTGCTTTATGCCCCTCTCCCCCAATTATGAACAAATAATTGTAAACCTTTAAAATAGTAGCAGCTGAATAAAGTTCTGAATTGCAATGAAAGTACATTCTCATAGGAGATAAGGGGAAGAGGGGGCAACATAAAAAAGAATTGCAAAGTGTTCTGAGTTCATCATTTTACATCAATATAATCCTTTTTGCTTGTTTTGTTATACCTTAGAAATAAGTTGTAGTGCGGCATTCTGTCAGCAGTACTAGAGTTAAGTGTCTGTCAGGGCTTTCCCTTTAACATCATTGTAGCCTCACATTTTCAGCATAATATCTCAGCTGTTTCAAATTTTGTTGGCCTAAATTTTACCATAAAAGTTTGAGGCTGGATGTAGTTTTCTGCTTTTTGTTTAAAAAATTTATTTGTTCTCTTCGCTTGAGTGGCCAAGAAATGTGAAACCTTCAAAATTTCAGTGACTGTTTCCAAATTATAGATCAATAATGTCCTGGCTTAAATATATAAAACTTGGCCAGGACTTAGTCAAGACCTCACAATTATGAACACCCATGTTCCAAACTGATCAGTCAACCACATACCTCATTTGGAACCACAAATATGAGTAAGCCAGCAGCAGAGCCAAAAAAAAAAAAAAAGGCAAATATAGTACAGTACTGTAAACTATTAAAAATAAAGGAAAAATATAGAAGATTGGACAAGATAAGGAAACTTTTCTATGCTTGTTTCATTTAAGACTGTTAAAAGTAGCCTTTTTTTCTCCTGCACAGTAAAGTTTCAAAGCTGTATTAAATCAATGTTAAACTGTACATTTTTTGAAAGAATAATCGTAATATTTTGTTCTGAGTTGTCCACATTTCAGAATTATGAACAGTCTCCATTCCAGAGGTGTTTGTGAAGTTCTGCTGTAGTTTGACCTATGCATGGCCTGCAAAATTATTTTAAGAAAACCAAAGATGCTATTTTAAATAGGTCTGATTAAGGAACTGTGTATATCTTGTTGTAAAGCTCATTATTCTTCAGCAGTGTTGATAACTAAATTGAAAGCAGGGCTGTTTAATAGGTCCATATCGACCAAAGAAGGTTTCAGAAAGGTTTCTGAACCTGTGTAAATAGCATTTGCACAGCTTTGCTTTTCATACTCAGTTCACTTTCAGTGACACCTTCCCCTCCCCCTGCCCTCGCCCTCCAGGACCTGCCCTTTCACTGTGGTAGGGCCCAATAGCTTATTTCACCATTCCACCAGCAAGGTTTTCAGGAGTAATTCTCAATTCTTACAGGATCTTTGCAGAATAGGGTACCTCTGGCCAGCCTCTCACCAAAATAAAGCAACAGGATTGGGGACACACTTCAGAGCCTAGAATCCTAAGGCTGGAAGAGACCTCAGGAGGTCTTCAAATCCAACCCCTTGCCCAAAGCAGAACCAACCTCAACTAAATCATCCCAGCCAGGACCTTGTCAAGCCAGGACTTAAAAACTTCTAGGGACGGAGATTCCACCACCTCTCTAGGTAACCCATTCCAGTGCTTCACCACCCTCTTTTCCTAATATCCAACCTAGACTTCCTCCACTGCAGCTTAAAACCATTGCTCCTCATTCTGTCATCTGACAACAGCTTCTCTCCATCCTCTTTGGAACTCCCCTTAAGATAGTTGAAGGCTACTATTAAATCTCTCCTCACTCTTCTCTTCAATATACTAAACAAGCCCAAATCCCTCAGCCTCTCCTCGTAAGTCATGTGCTCCAGCCCCCTAATCATTTTTGTTGCCCATCCTTTCTGTAATAGGCGGCCCAGAACTGGATGCAGTACTCCAGATGTGGCCTCACCAGTGCCAAATAAAGGGGAATAATCAATTCCCTAGATCTTCTAGCAGTGCTCTTACTAACGCACCTCAATGTGTCATTAGCCTCCTTGGCTACAAGGGCACACTGTTGACTCATTTCCAGCTTTTCATCCACTGTAATCTCCAGGTCCTTGTCTGAACAACTGCTGCTTAGCTAGTCAGCCCCCAACCAGTAGCAGGGCTTGGGATTCTTCCATCCCAAGTGCAGGACTCTGCACTTGTCCTTGTTGAAACTCATCAGATTTCTTGTGGCCCAATCCTCCAATTTGTCTAGGTCATTCTGGACCCTATCTCTGCCCTCCAACGTATCTACCTCTCCCCCTAGCTTAGTGTCATTTACAAACTTGCTGAGGGTGCAATCCATCCCCTCATCCAGGTCATTAATAAAGTTATTGAACAAAACTGGCACCAGAACTGGCATTATGGGAGATCCAGTGCTAGAGCACCTACAAAAAAAAGTAGGTGCTCAGCACCCACTAGGCCTGGGGACTTAGGAGAGTGGGGCATGAAGAGGCAGAGGAAGGGCAGGGCTTTGGTAGAGGGGTTGGAGTGAGGCAGAGCCTTGGGGTGGACCATGGGCGGAAAAAAAAGAAAAACTCAGTGCCTATGCTTCAGAGTGTTCTCTAGTGAGTATAGACTATATCTGCAGCAAGCTCAGCAGAGCTGGTGGCTCCTAGCAGAGGAGAGAAATGCTTCTCTTTTCCTAATGACCTAATGGTGGAAGGGCCAAGAGAGGACAAAAGGGAGTGACTTCAGCCTCAGGAGAAGCCCAACAGAAGAGAGATTCCCTGAGCAGATCTAAGAAGAGGGTTTCTCAGAGCATGGAACTAATAGTATCTGGGGCCACCTAGTAGAGGTGTTTAATTTTTTTGGTGTAAGCTTCTGAGAAGGGACTGTGTAGGTGCCAGCTCCTGTGACTATTTTGCATTTGTCATTGTGTACTAGTCATCCAACAGCTCAATAAAACTAGTATCCTTAACTTGCTGCTTTTTGCTTGGCATGTTGGGATCTTACGATAGTATCTGAAAAGGTAATCTTAAATATCCTTAAATGTGGCATTACTGAGACTCAGCAGCAATTAGTTCTGGCAAAGGGGAAAGGGCGGGTGCACAAGGAGCTTCCCCACTTTTCTGCCACCTGCTTTGGGGTTGGCTACTATTAGAGTTCTTGTATTTCCTTGAGTAGAGACTGCTCTCTTTTAGGCCTGATCTGCTTAAAGGGTAAAGTCGACGTAAGATATGCAACTTCAGCTATGCTAATTATGTAGCTGGAGTCGAAGTATCTTAAATCGAGTTTTGGTGCCATCCACACAGCGGGAGGTCGACAGGAGCACAGACTCCTGTCAACTTCCATTACTCCTCATGAGAAACAAGACTACCGGTGCCAATGGGAGCGCCCTCTCAGTTCGAATTAGTGAGTCTTCACTAGACGCACCAACTTGAACTTTGGAAGATCGGCCATGGCAGTGTCAATCTTCTCAATAGGATAGAAAGCCCTTTATGGCCTCTGGGGCATTAGTCACACTTCTGTGCTAGTAGTCCTGTTCTCTAGCTGGGCATGCATGGGGCCACATGCCTCTCCCCCAGCAACGGAGTAGCAGTAGACGTTTGCTCTCTGTTCATCAGAGGGACCTGGGCATCATGTCTTCCATTCCTCTCCCAACACAAAGCTATGGCTTAGAAGTCACAACAAAGTCTTTAATTTGGTTATTTTAATAGTTTATTCGGGTTTTGATGCAAATTGTTAATTTACAGTATAATTCCATATTGCTTCCACTTAAATACTGAACTAATTCAGGATGATGATAGTTATTTCAGTGAATACCAACCTAGCTTATAGCAATTGCTTTGCTTAGTTTAGGGCAGTGGTCATCAACCAGTAGAGCGGGATCTACTGGTAGATCTTGGAGCCTCTGACAGGTGATCCTGACTGGTTTGGCCAGGAAGCTATCAAGCACTGGCACTTCAGCTGCCTCTCCATCCACTGTCATGCTGCCCCTGCCCTCTGCCCTCTGCCTTGGAGCTGCCCCCCTGGGAGCCTCCGTCTTGCTGTGCAGGGTGTGGGAGGGATGATGTAAGGTGATGAGTTAACTGTGTTATAACTATTTATAATAGAACTGTCATAAGAAGAATTGAGAATTATATGAGGCCAAGATTTTCAAAGATGAATGTGTAAATTTAGGCTCCTAGGAGTAGAATATTAAAGGCACCAGTAACAATTAGGTGCCTGACTCTCATTGAGTTTGAATGGAAATTTGCCACTAATTACCGTGCATACCTTTGACATTCTCCCCCTGTGGTCCCTGTTTAGGCACCTAAAGAAGTATCAAGCATCCAAAAGCTCCAATTGACTTCAGTTGGGACGGGAGCGGCATAATGATCAGCACCTCTTACCATCAGGTCAGTTATTTAGATGCCTAAATATGGGTCTAACTTTAAGTATGTCTTCCCAAATCTTGGCTTATATTTTTGAGGCACTGAACCCCATAGTATATATGTGCCAGAGGCATGTTTGTGTTCATATTCATGCAAGAGAGTTCCATAGATAAATCTCATTTTTAAGTAGTGATATGACTAACAGATCAGCATTTTTTAGTTCATTTGTAACACTATACAATAGCAATAGCAACTGTTGTCATTCACATATTATCTGTTTTGATGACAGAAGGTTAACTATCCAATAGACATGTTCCATTCTGGTAAGGAATTTTTTAAAAATTCAAGACCTTTGTGAAGCTGCTGAAAATTATGTAGATGAAAAACGGCACCAAGAATCACTGCCAGGTGTATCTAAGTGTAGCTACTTTTTCTGGTGCAATTTTTGTATGCAAGGTCATCCTTCTGGTGCTACCTTAGAAACTGGCCTTATCCTATAGAGGACATTGAATGATAACACTGCAAGTCAGCTGACTGCTGTGTCACAGAGCTGCTGCTTTCTACATTATCGCAACTGCCAGAGCTCTTAGTGCTGCAGTTTTCTAGTCGCAGTGCGGCAAAGCAGACGCATAGAACTAGGCACAAAGCAACATCGATGTTTTTTATTCTTCATTCTTTTTTGTATGAGGGAAATTTACTTTTGTTAGCATAAGAGCAGACGTACAGCCTGGATGTGCACGTTGGCTTCGTTTTCAGCTGAGCAGCTACTGCTCAGAGCCTGATACCCAAATTGCCTCTGATGAAGAACAACTGGTTTCCCACCTTGTGTACGATTAGTTTCTTACACCACGGTGATATACCTGCAAGAACAGGACAAAGGAGGCGGCACTTCTTACTATCTGATTGGGGCCTTTGCAGCCACTTGACTGCTGAAGCTGTCTAAACGAGCTAAGGGTGACATAATATTGGCATTATAGATTGATGTAAGAAACCGTAGCAGTTAGAGCAAAGCTCAAACAAGAAACCAGACTCACTGACCTAAATCAATCCCAGTCCTTGTGGATACAGGGCAGCAGTCGACTAGCAATGACACAACCAGCCATCAAGTGGAGAGTCTCTGGGATTGCAATCTGTGTCACTTGGAGCCTGTGAGAATGAAACACTCCACTTTCGGTTATTCAGTTGCTTTTCCTTTTTCTTTCTTTCCCTGTAAACAGCTATTAATTGTGCTTGGTCTCTAAGTGTATATTTGTATGGATTAGTCTTGTCTGTATTGCAGTCCTTATCTGCTCTTGCTGGAAATCAGGGTAGTAAGTCAGTCTGCTTTAACAGTTGTTTCTTTCTGCGTGATGCTATGCAGCTAGAATGGGTTACACTGACAACAAAGGAAGGAAGCACAAAGCATCACTTTATCTTCTGGGCTGTTACAGGAACATAACTCTTTTTTTTTCGATATGATGCCGCCCTCTCCTTCTTTTCTGTTGTTTTTTTTTTAATTCATCTAATCGAAGAGCCTAACAGACAATCATCATGGATGTGGTTTTTAATGATTTGGAAAAAGACAGCCTGTGGAGACTGTGATTTGAGACAGCAACACATTTAGGTTATTGCCAATTTGAAATACTTGGTTTGTGAAGCAGAGCCCTAAGGGACAAGCTCAGTAACTGAGAGAAAGATCGTAGATAAAGAAATAAAAATGACAAGCGTAATGGAGGTTCTGCAAAAGAGACTGTCAGAGAATCAGTTCATGGATGGCAATTTCACCAGTCTGAAACTGAATAATTCATAGAATGAAATTACCCTGCTTTCACCTTTCCATTTAAATCGGCATGATCTGAATCTCTAATAAATTTTCAAGATAAAGTAAAATGCCAATTTGAACCTGAAGAGCTTTTAAAACCAGATGCTACATTCTGAATCTTTCGTTACCTTTCACAATTTTCCTGTGAGAATCGCACTTCATCACGAAGCACCATTACCAGTGAAAATTACTGTGATTACAATAGCAACAATAGCATATCATCAGATGATCTCTAATTTTCCTAATTTGCTAAGGCTGACGGTGTGGTTTTAATGCCCATCGTGTGTCATCATGTCTGGTATGGATCAGTATCACACTGGAGCAAAAATGTCTTAGTATATGCTTCATTCTTCGGTACTTTTAACTTTGAAAATCTATATACAGTGTTAAAAATATGCGTTGTAAGTCTGTTTTAAGGTATGAGTGATTCTCCATGATTTTGTTTAGTTCCTAGGTACTGGTTGGCATTATGTTACTAATTTGTTTATACCGTTTTCTTTTGCACAAAGACTGCAGCAAATGATTAACAGTGTGGCGAATTTGCACTGTGAAAGCAGTAGCAGTGTTTTCATAGATGAAGCCAATATGAGTTTTATGCCTTATTTGAATAGCTACCTGTTTTCAGGTTAGAAATCCTTTTCTGGTATTGGTGGTCATGGTTGCATTACTTAACAAGTATTTGCTTTTTTAAATGAACACCATTGCCAGTAAAAATAAATGAGTGCAGCACTAACAAGATTTATTCCCCTCTTCAGCAATTAAACTATGATTATGTGCATGCACTGAAAAATGCGTGTTTGATCATTGGAAATCTCTTACTGAAAATAACAACAAACTGGGAAACACAGTGCTTCTGAATCTGTTCTCATTACGTCTTCAGAAGCTGTTGTGGTAGCAAATCTTCGCTTGGGAACTGGCCATAATTTTGTACAGCGGGATGCATGACTTCTGAAACAATAGGTACATTTATACAGTATGTCGGTTCCTACAGCTAGGATACAGGAGAGCATTTTAATGTGTATTTTGAGATAGATTCCTTATAATTTGATGCTAGGAATGAGAGGGAGGTACAGAAGTTTAGTAATATGTATTGTTTATGGAGGTAGTTTTGGGATTTTTTTTGTATATGTGTTTGACTTATAGACCTCAGTTTTTTGTTTTTCATTCTACCACCAGGTCTGTTTTATCATCAGAAGTTATTTTTGGATGATAAGAAGGTAAGTATTTCTGCTTATTTCCATGACGCTGTAATATTTTCTGCCTAATTTAATTTTTGGGAAAATGCACGTTTCTGTTGTGTGTTTATATAGCCCATTATTGCCTCATGGTATATTTTACAAAATAAATTTAGCATTTGTTTTTAATGAAACTAAACAAAGTAGATTTTAAAATAAAAACTGGTGTTTCTTAGTCAAAGTACATTTTTTAAAAATTGCTATAGAAGACAAGACTTTTTTTTACATTGCACCTTTGCTCTTAAACATTTATTTAATAAGGATGTGCAAGATTTCATTATGAGTATTCTTAAAATTTTGCATGGTACCATTTTGGATTTTAAGATACTGCGTCATCTTACACTTTGTTATATCTGTAAATTTTTAGTATAAGAGTTTAATCTGTGGCAGTAAAGGAGTTTAATCTGTGTAGAAGTGGCAGAAGGCTTTGCAGTTTGTGCTGTGATAACAAAGGGCTTTGAAAAGGCACTAAATGTGCTTATGCAAAAGTTTTAGGTTTTTTAAATATTCAGTAACTGTGATTTAGCAAACAGTGTTTCCTAGGCAGCAGATTCTGTAGCTCTAAACTATCAGGAATTAATTAATGCAATCAGTGATGTGAAAATCTATTTTGTGTACTTCACTTTTCAAGTGGTATTCAGGAATTAACAAAGAAAGGTCTTTGTACAGTGCGAAGACTGCTAGTCTTTTGGTGAAAGTGTGAAAACTATGCTATGCTACCTCAGTAATAAAAGGTAAAAATTCAAATCAAACTTTTCATGAGAGAATGAAAATAAATATATTTTTTACTTTAGCTGCTTTATAACAGATATTTTACATTTGTATGCATCTTAAAGATGTGTACTGTAACAATTAGTATAGAATTTTGCTTACAGGAACACGAATAGTTTAAAAAATGCCATATAAATATGGGTTAGTACTAATAGTAGCATTACAGTTGAGCAAGCCGTTGAGTCTTTTTGTTCATCACGGTAGTAATGGTCTGCAGAGAGCTGGTTGATCACCTGGTGCCGGCTGTCCTCATTTCCAGCTATAAAATAGTATTAAAAGATAGCGAAAATTAATGTCCTTATGTCTTGATTTCTCCCCCCCCCCTACATTTTTATGGTCTGATCCAAAGCCTATGGAAGTCAGCTAGAAGAATCACATTGAATTCATGGTCTTTGGATCAGGCCCTTATTAACAGTAAATATGAATCTGACCTTTTTTTCATTTGTCCCACCTTTTAATCTGCCAGTTGTTTTTTTCTGTAGCTCCAGATCTGTCTTATACTTAAAAATAAGAGATGCTGGTAGCTGGTCCAGTCTAATATTACTTTTTATGTAGTTGCCACAAGGGTACAAGGAGATGGCCAGTAGGAGGGGAAATGATCTCTGAAACAGTCTGCTATAAGCACCTTATGAAAATGTTCAAGAAACCCTGCAAGTCTCTCTATACATTTTAGAAATGAAATGTCTGCCTGTCAGTCTATGCAAGAACGCCTCGTAAATGGTAACAGTGAGGGCCACCAAATTTGGTAGGCAGCTTCCGCTTACCCTACCTTAAAGCAAGGTTAGGGTTTGGCAGTGCTGGGAACATGGGAAGTGGTGGGAATGGGCTCTCCCCCCCCCAACATGGAAAGGGGCAGAGAGGGATGCAATCCTCACATTCACCACTGGGAGCAGCAAGTGGGGACGGGATACTTCAGAGTGAGCACCAGGAACAGTCCCCAGCATGACACAGATGGGCTGGAGACGCGGTTCTGCATGTTGCCAGCTAAGCTACCTTCGACAGACAAGATTCTCCTCTCCCCTGCAACTACAGTCCCTGGGCATTATTCTGCCCCACCCTGCTACAGGGCCTGGGGATTCCCCCTCACCTACGGGAGCCTGCACATCTCCTCACCCTCGACAATCCACACAGGCACGTGAAGATTCCCCCCCACTATGAGATTCCTAGGGGGCCTAGCAATTTTCCCCTTTCCCCCTGCCACTTCACTTATAGTGTGGGGATTCCCTTCACCCCTGTGCCCTGCGCCTCCTCACTGGGCATAGGGATTTCCTACACACTTCTCCACGGTGCTGCTTCACCCGGGGACTGGGGATTCCCTAAATCATACCCCCACACCGCTCCTCATGGGGCCTAGGATGTCCTCCTCCATCCCCTCTCCCCTGGGGTCTGGCTGTTCCCTCTTTTTTGAAAATTACACTCATTTACATAACACATCTGCATTTTCCTTTTATTTCCCAATAAAAACCAACTAACCATTTCTTGGGTTACACACCTGAGCAACACCAAGTAAATCTGCTAGTAAGCTATATGTTGATATACCTATCTCATAGAGCTGAAAGGAACCTTGAGAGGTCATTGAGTCCACTCCCCTACCCTCATGGTAGGGCTAAGTATCATCGTTCTGATTTGCCCCAGATCTATAAATGGCCCTCTCAAGGATTGAATGCACAACCCTGAGTTTAGCAGACCACTGCTCAAGCCATTGAGCTATCCCTCCTTCTGGTTTAGGTTGGCTGGCTGTCTGTAAATGGTGGGGAGGGAGAGATACAAATTCAAACTTTTAAAAAAATTAGAGAAATATTGGCATTATTAAATTATTAAAACATTCAAAATGTAACTATATTTTACTATAGAAATGGCAGTTCTAGCAATAATGTCTGTATGGTCACTATAAGCAATTAATAAATACAGCCAAAACTGAGGTATGTTGACATTAAGTAATATAATTACACATAATAAAATGAACAGTAGACTCTGTAAAGTTAAACTTTATAGCATAATATAGGATTTTAGTTAAAAATGGGTTAGCTCTTGTTTTGCACTAATTTGTCCTTTGCAGTAGTGTACTATTACATACAGTTTAACTTCAATGACAAAATAAGGTCCCAGACACTTTTGCACATTAGTTACTTAAATGGATCTATTCGCCTTAGTAAAGTTACTTGTGTGTAAATGTAGGATCAGGCCCTAAAGCTATTCTTGGTAACAATTCTGATTCTATAACATATATAACAAAATATTGGGACCAGTTCATCTAACATTGAAGTCAGTGGCAGCATGATTGGTCCCATTTGCTTTATGTTTATGGCCTTTTTGCTTTTTATGAAAGTTGCTTTTGTTTCTTTCCTTTGCTATAAATTACAGTATATTTGATGAAATGATAAATGGAAGTTGCTTCTTGTATTCAAAGAAACACTTACATTTTGGAATAAACAAACTCTAGGAATGAACATCAAGAATATGTTGGCTAATTATTTAACAAGCCACATGTTACATGGTATATTTTGTTATAATGAAATGTATTAATGAGGCTGTCATTCTTGCATTCTTATTGCTACGTGAAATATATGTTCGTTCTGATTGGCTGCTGCCTCTCCAAATTCCCCTGATCTAAAGCCCATTAAAGTCAGTAGAGTAACTTAAATGTAGTAACTCAGACTAACTGTTGCAGTGAAAAACTTAAAGAACACTGAATACAGGCAGTCCCCGAGTCTCCGCACTTACGAACGGGGCTTTTCTCGCCCCGGAACTCGCGGGCGGCGGGACCACCCAGACGCGCAGTGGTCCCGCCACCGCGTCCTCTGGGGCAAGAAAAGCTGCTCCGGGTGTCCCTAGTCTGCTGGGGGGGATCCCCAGCAGACCAGGGACACCCTGAGCAAAGCCTTGGAGGTGGTGAGGTCCCGCGCCTCCAAGGCTTTGCTCGGGGTGTCCCTGGTCTGCTGGGGACCCCTCCCAGCAGACCAGGGACATCCCGAGCAGACCAGGGACACCCGGAGCAAAGCCTTGGAGGCGCGGGACCCCGCCACCTCCGCGGCTGTGCTCCGGGTCTCCCTGGTCTGCTGGGGGGGGGGGGGCGCAGCTAGTGCGCCCCCCCCCCCCCCCAGAAGACCAGGCTTTTGTTGTGGATGCCTGGGGTAGAGCAGCTGGGGTGCTGCCGGGTTGGTCCTGGGGGGACCTACCTGGCTGCGCCCCAGCTGTTCTGTCCCAGGCTCCAGATTCAGCCACTGTTGAAACTGATCAGTGGCTGATTCCAGGAAGCTGGGGGCAGAGCAACTCTGCCTCGGGCTTCCTGTAGTCAGCCCCTGGTCAGTTTCAGCAGCAGCGGCTGAATCTGGAGCCAGTTCCGAGTTACGTACAAATTCAACTTAAGAACAAACCTATAGTCCCTATCTTGTACGTAACCCGGGGACTGCCTGTAGTCTAGCAGCACCTTAAACACTAACAAAACGTGTAGATGGTATCATGAGCTTTTATGGGCACAACCCACTAAGACTGTCTTTCTCTCCCCATCACCCTCCCTAGACTCCACTTCAGGAAAACATCCCTAGTCAGAAAAGTCCTGTGGGATTTAATCATGTACTTACGTACTTTCTAGAATAGGCATAGATTTACATGCATGCTGAAATGTCTTTCTGAATTGGAGCCATTTTTCAAATTACCATAACTTTGATACTGAGCAACACAGTAGAGCGTGAGGCAAGAAGTTGAGTCTTCCATGTTTGTTGTGGACTAGTAGACAGGGAATATCAAGGACAGTGACCAATCAAAGCTGAGTGGTTGTCTAGAACACTATACATTCCTCTGTTCTATTTGGCTATGTTCTTCAGAGTATAGGCATTTTTTATTTATAGTTACTAAGAAATAATTGTACATGCCAATGGAAATCTAACCCGCTCAGGATTCAGGGAAATGAATAATTGATGAGTGCACAGTTATGCATTGTAACTCTAGAGTCCTCTGTATTCTGGCTGATACAATATATGAAAACAATATATTCTTATTTTCAGATAGTAATTGTGGTACATGCTCTCAACCTTAACTCCATTTTATAGTAAATTAAGGTTAAAAACAAATTACAGGGAGGTTGGTAGGCATCCCAAAACCAAGCGTTAGAAATCTAGATGAGTCAGAAAGAGTAATCTAAGTATTTTCAGATAAGAAATGCCTAGTTAAAGTACGCAAACAACTTTGTCCTGCAGTAACTCCAGAGGATAACCATATGATTCTGGTTTAGGCACCTAAACGTATCTGAGATTCTAAATTAAATTTAATCTTATTTGAAAAGGCACATTCCATTTTTAAAATATTTATTTCCATTCATAACCATTAATCATTAATAACTTATCTTAATTACAAATGTAATGTCTTCAGATGATGCCTATATACAAGATTTCAATTAATGTTAACTACATGGAAAATTGAAGAGTCTGCTTTATTTCAGTGTTAAGATCATTCAGGACAAAGAAAATACTGACAAGGAAAATGCTAAGTTTCTTAAAGAATCCAATTTTTAATTTATTTTAAATCATAAACAAAATAACATTCATTTGTAAATTCTCAGAAAATTAATCTTGTGTTTGAGAATAAGTGCTGTAAATTTGGAAGGATATGTTGTTTTATACACAACAAATAAGCTGAATAGTTTTTGTAGCCAAATGTAATACAGTCCTTACTATGAAGTTGTCATCAGCATCTCAATAGTATTTTACATGATAGTTATAGATACAATAATATCTTCTTGCTTTGTCCATAAAAATATCACTGTTCTGACCATTATTTATTGTCAAATACATTTTAGCTTAGGTTCACCCTTTTTTGGGTGAAATTAATGAAGACTATTTTGAGATCATGATGGCTATTTGATAATCCAGTGCATAAAGCAAAGATTCCCTCAACCTCAAAATCACGCACTTATAGATATGCGTCTGTGACCAGATTATCCACCTTGGGCTAAATTCTGTTGTCAGTAACACCAACTGCAGCCTTGAACACTCGGTCCATAGTGTTCTTTCAGTAGATGTTATTTAGTAAAAATAGCAAATATGGTAGGTGACCAGATTGGCTTACCAGGGAAATCCTTGGCGACCTTAAACACAAAAAGAAAGCTTATAAGAAGTGGAAACTTGGTCAGATGAGTATGGGGGAGTATAAATATATTGCTTGAGAATGCAGTAGAGTAATCAGGAAGGAAGAAGAAAGCACAATTGGACTTGCAGTTAGCAAGGGATGTGAAGGGTAACAATAAAGGGTTCTACAGGCTTGTTAGTAATGACAGGGTGATCAGGGAGGGTGTGGGACCCTTACTGGATGAGGGAGGTAACCTAGCGACAGATGATCTAGACAAGTCAGAAAGTGGGAAAAGCTGAAGTACTCAATGCTTTCTTTGCCTCTACCTTCACAGACAAGGTCCGTTCCCAGACTACTGCAATAGGCAATGCAGTATGGGAAGGAGGTGGACAGCCCTTGGTGGAGAAAGAACAGATTAGGAACTATTTAGAAAAGCTAGACATACACAAATTCATGGATTTAATGCATCCGAGGGTACTGAGGGAGTTGGGAATTGTCATTGCAGAGCCTTTGGCCATTATCGTTGAAAACTCATGGAGACTGAGAGATGTCCCGGATGATTGGGAAAAGGCAAATGTAGTGCCCATCTTCAAAAAAGGGATGAAGGACAATCCAGGGAACTATAGACCAGTTAGCCTTATCTCAGTCCCTGGAAAAATCATGGAGGAGATCCTCAAGGAATCCATTTTGAAGCACTTGGAAGAGGGGAAAGTAATCAGGAATAGTCAACATGGATTCACCAAGGGCAAGTCATGCCTTACCAATCTGATTAGCCTCTATGATGAGGTAACTGGCTCTGTGGACATGGGGAAGTCAGTGGATGTGATATACCTTGACTTTAGCAAAGTTTTGATACGGTCTCCCACAGTATTCTTGCCAGCAAATTAAGGAAGTAAGGATTAGATAAATGGACTGTAATGTGGATAGAAAGCTAGCTCCAATGGGTAGTGGTCAATGGCTTGATGTCTGGTTGGCAGTCGGTTTCAAGTGGCGTGCCAAGGATTGTTTCTAGGGCTGGTTTTGATCAACACCTTTATAATGACCTGGATGAGGGGATAAATTGCGCCCTCAGCAAGTTTGTGGACGACACTAACCTAGGGGAGAGCTCTAGATACATTGGAGGGCAGGGATAGGATCCAGAGTGACCTAGTCAGATTAGAGGATTGGGCCAAAAGAAATCTGATGAGTTTCAACAAGGACAAGTGCAGAATCCTCCACTTGGGATGGAAGAATCCCAAGCATTGTTACAGGCTGGGGACTGACTGGCTAGGTAGCAGTTCAGCAGAAAAGGACCTGGGGATTACAGTGGATGAGAAGTTGGATATGAGTCAACAGTGTGCCCTTGTAGCAAAGAAGGCTAATGGCATATTGGGATGCATTAGGAGGAGCATTGCCATCTGATCTAGAAAAGTGAGTATTCCTCTTTATTCGGCACTGGTGAGGCCTTATCTGGAGCATTGCATCTAGTTCTGGCCCCCCTCTATAGAAGGGATGTGGACGCATTGGAGAGGATCCAGCAGAGGGCAACTAAAATGATTAGGGGGCTAAAGCATACGACCTACAAGGAGAGACTGAGGGATTTGGACCTATTTAGTCTGTAGAAGGGAAGAGTGAGGGAGGGATTTGATGGTAGCCTTCAACTTCCTGAAGAGGATGTTCTTCAACTTCCAGAGAGGATGGAGAAAGGCTGTTCTCAGTAGTGACTGATGGCAGAACAAGGAGCAACGGTTTCAAGTAACAGTGGGGGAGGTCTAGGTTGGATATTAGGAAAAACTATTTTACTAGGAGGGTGGTGAAGCACTGGGATGGGTTACCTAGAGAGGTAGGTGGTGGAATCTCCATCCCTCGAGGTTTTTAAGTCCCGGCTTGACAAGGGCCTGGTTGGGATGATTTAGTTGGGATTGGTCCTGCTTTGGGCAGGGGGCTGGACTCGATGACCTCCTGAGGTCTCTTCCAGCCCTTGGATTCTATGATTCTATGAATTATACATTTTATTGATAGGTTTTATTGAACTTTCAAGGGAAGGCTTCATTAGAAGCCTGATCCGATGCCACTGGAAAACTCCCACTGAATCCAATGACCGCACTGGAGATTGAATCAGGCCACGGGTCCAATTATTTTTCCAAGGCAGGTATAGATTTATCAGAAAATGGTAGCAGTGTAATATCAATATTACAGACCTATAGTACATACTTTTGCTCTTTTAAGTAAGACATTATGGTAAAAAAAGCAAAATCCTCCTAGTACCAATGAAGTTATATCTGTATAAAAGTTTTTGTACCATTATAGCTTCTTTTAAGAATTCTTATACAAATGTAAACTGCATCTGTACTAGAGATGTGAAAGTGCAAACAGTTAACCATCGCCGTTACAAGTAGCTCCCCACTCCTGCGCTGCTGCCTTTGTATTAAAGGTGGAAGAAACACTAATTCCTGTTTGTTGTGTTTGATTCCTTTTTTCTATGGATTGAATAAGAAAGTCTATCAAAAGCTTGCTGATTTCATAATTTAGACCAAAATAAAAGGATCAACAAACCAATTTAAGATTTTTAAAATTGTTTTATGTAGAATAAATCAAAATTATTTAGCAAATCTGATCTCACTGTATGAGTACCAGAGCTTATAAAGATCTGTATCTGAGTAGACCTTTTTATGGGTCAAGTTATGGCTTGCCCTTCATGTAATCCGGGAATAGAAACACTCTGAAATGGACGCCAGGACATCATTAATGTGTCCCAGTCCCTGCACATCTGTGGAACTGATATTCATATTCCACCACCGAAAGCTGTTTCCAAGTGGTACTCCACTTGGAAAGCTGATCCACTAATCACTGTGGCCACTCAACATTCTTCTCTGTCCAGAATACTCCTGTTCTTTCCAGGAATAATTTGTGTGGACAGTTGATTGGAGATCTCCACCTGATGATAATGTGGGTGCAAAATAAAACTTGCCTGTATTGTGTAGCAGAGTACAACAGTCAGGGATCAGGACGTGATTGTGTTAGATGATGTATAAACAAAAAATATAGAAAATAAACAAGCATTAATTTGTGGGTAAGAGAAACCAAAGAAACAGAATTTGGCCTTATATGGTTTTAGTATGCAGCCGCTTAAGAGTGAAAGAAGGGAGACAAAAATTCACATTAATAGTTAAAAAAGAATAAATGTTGTCTTATGCTAAAGTCTTTAAGTGCCTAGTTATTTACTTAGGTATAGCTGCTGAGTTACCATTATTATCTAAGCACAAGTCACGGTAATGAATATTTGGTTGCTTACAGCAGCATTTATATTTCCAAGGGCCCTAAAATGGAAAACAGATAGGCCTTTATGCTCTATGCTCCCCTGTCATAATTTAAAAGTACACAAAACCTCAAAAGATCACTCCAACTTAGCTAACATGAATCAGTGACATTCAGTATGACCCACATCCAGAAATCAAAGCAAATCAAAAGCTGAAACCACCCTTCTTCTCCAATAGCTTACCACCTTTTGTTCTACCATGTTCTATAAAGCCTGTGAAAAGCATCATGCCCTATAGTCCTTAAATTCAAGCTATTTTTGATTAGTAGGTGGGGAAGTAAATTCCAAAGTGGAAGAGAACCCAAAGAAAGTGCCTTGTCAGTAGTCCCCCCTTTGATCTGAACCAAAGAGAGGCTGTACTGTCGTGTCTTTAGTTTGCATGTCCAAAATAAAACATCTTCACGTACACTTCTCCTATTGTGTGCTTTATTGCTGTGAAGTGCTAAAGGCTTCCTGCAAGGTTCTGACAACTCTCAGCTCCCAAGGAAGTTAGGAGGACCCAGCAGTGACAGTAACTTAACATTTCTTACAGGTACTGTCCTATTGCATCCCAGGTCCCTGCTAGATCTTTAAATAGCTCCCTGCTGGCTTTTGCCATAGCTCAGACAGCTCAGCTGCGCATTAGGGTGCACCCACTTACTTTCACCTCAGGTAGGAGCAGAACTGCTCAGTTCCTGTTAAGATCAAGCCCTTTGGTGTGAGATTTCTATGTAGACAAATGCCAGAGAGAAAGTCAATCAATTGCCATTTAAATTCCATGTAATATAGTAATACTACAAGAGCAGAAAAACATTTTTACATAATTTACAGTGTGGTTAAGACATTATCAAAAAAGCTTTAGAGAAGACAAGGCATTATATTTGTTTGTAGAAAGACTCAGACTTATGTAGCGTAGTCTGTAGAAGACTCATGTTAGGCCTCAAGCTGTTGGTCTAAAATAGAAAATACCATACAGACATCATAAGTGAATCCTCCATATTAATTACAAAATGTGACCTATCTCTTTGCTTGCTTCACTCATACAAATAATCCCTATAACTCAGCGGTTCTATTCACATAAAATTAAAAGGATTTGTCCCAAGAATTCCTGAGCTGTCTGCAATATATCATTTATATGTTAGTCAAATCACTGAATCAGATGAGTTCCTTTGGTGTCAGTATGTTCCTGTTCCACTAAAATAATTGCTACATTATTTGACATCAGTCTCTGTGTTGAATCACTACATAAGGTAAATTCCTTGTACACTTTACTGGAATAAACAGCCCTTCACACAAGGATCATGTTTTATCTTTTACTATAATAAATATTAGGCATTTGTCACTTGATTCACGTGCATTTCAGTTGTGTTCAAACAACAGAGCTGCCTGGAAAGATTCTTCTGTTTTAATGAGTCCAAGTCATCATTCTGCTACTATCTCAAAACTCCCACACATTTCAGTAATCAACAGACTTAAAATCATCTAAATATAGTAGTATTGTGGAAGTCGCATGTTAATCAACTTTTTCTTTCATGAGGCAAAAATAATACACAATTGGTGTACATTACTTATCTGTTCTCTGGTTGACTTTAGTTTATGCAGGAGCTCATGAATTCAACATATCCCAATTATTTCATGTAAATATAATGCTGTAGAAAAGGACTAACAACATACATTTTATGCATTAGCCCACAGTTTTTGAAACATATGAAATCCCGCTGACTTTCACAGCTGTGCAAAGTATAAAAGACAACTGTTAACCTTTAATTAACAGGAATTCAAATACTAATTTATTACATATCTAATGCTGTAAATAAGTAATAGGATAGTTAAAATGTAATGCAGCGGTATTACTAAGTTTGTACAGGTTGGACCTTCTTGGTCCGGCACCCTCAGGATCTGAATGGTCCCGAACAAGGGATTTTGCCAGACCAGAGGAGGTCAGTTCTTGCCCCCCAACCTGGCTCCTTCTGATGGCTGCCTGCCTGCCTCCCCACCAGCTCCCCCCTGCCACTGCCCCTCTGCCATACTGGGCTCCCTGTTGCAGCAGCCTGTGGTCCCACCGCCGGGGCTCCTAGTCCCACCATGGCTGACCGCTGCCCTGCCAGTGCCCACTGGTACTCCGGGCACTCTGCCGTCAGTTTAGCCAGACTCCGGCAGCAGGGCTTCCGGTCCCCCTGCAGCCAGCCCTGCTGGGCTCGCAGCCCCCACAGAGCTCCTGCCTCTGGCCCTCCACTACAACTCCCTGGTTTGGCATCATCCATGGTCTTTTTGAACCACAGATATTGTCGGACCGGCGAGTCCAGTTTAGAGAGTTTCAACCTGTACTCTAAACAGTGTTTTAATTTGACATGTCATTTTCATTATAAGTAAAGTGCATAAATCAGTTTTGGCAGCATGTGGTATAGATTTTAGGGTCTATATTTTGAGGTTTAGACATTATTTATTTGCTTAAGTAAAACTTCTATTGAATTTAGAAGTCTCAGAGGAGTAGCCACATTAGTCTGTAACTTTAAAAACAAGGTTTCAAGCTCATCTGAAGAAGTGGGTTTTAGCCACGAAAGCTCATGATACTATGTATGATATATATTAGTTAGTCTCTAAGGTGCTACAGGACTACTGATTGTTTTTATTTAATTTAGAGTTTTCCTGTATAAGGATTACATTTAACACAAATGCTCCTGCCACTTGGCTATGGGGTATTCAGATGTGGATCTCCCTCACTCTCTTCTATGGAGGTATTCCACTTCAATTAAAATACTTGAATAATTAAATATTAATTTGGCTAGAGCAGTGTTTCTTAAACTTTTTAAGATCAAAGAACACCAAACAATAATTTTTTTTATGAGGAACACCAAGGATTTTTTGTTGAGGAAAAAAGAAAAGAAAAGAAAAAAGGTGGGGGGAAAAAGGGTTGGGGGGAAAGTTATTGAGAAAAAAAGGGTCACCTGCCCTTTTAAGGGTGGCCATTTTGAATTCTGTTGTTCTCCGTGGCACACCTCCAACTGCCTCGTGGCACACCAGTGTGCTGCAGAACGCAGTTTAAGAAACACTGGGCAAGAGAAAGTGAGAGTCACTCTATATCCCAGTGGTTAGAATGCTCACTTGAAAGGTGGCAAATCCCAGTTCAAATCTCAGCTTATCCAGGCAAAGGAAAACTTGAACCACCTGCATTATAAATAAGTACCTCAACCAATGGGCTAAAGCAGGGGTCTCCAACCTTTTTAAGCACAAGATCACATTTTGAATTTCAGTGCAATCCAGGATCTACCTTCAATCCAAACACCCTTGCCCCTCCTCCTTCCCACCCCTTCTCCAAGGTCCCACCCCGCTCACGCCATCCTCAGTCCCTCCCCCATCCTCACTCACTTTTCTGAGGCTGTGGGCAAAACACCCTGGGCTAAAGGATTTGGACTGTGGGAGGGGCTCTGAGCTGATCCTGGGGCAGGGAGCTGAAGGGAGGAGGGTGCAAGCTCTGGTTGGGAGTTTGGGTACAGAGGGAATCGGGGCTAGAGGAGCGGTTTGGGGTGCAGGAGGGTTTCAGGACAGGGGACGGGGTTTGGAATGCAGGCTCCAGCTGGGTACCGCTTACCACAGGTGGCTTCTGGGTGATGGTGCAGGGGGCTAAGTCAGGCTCACCCTTACCCTAGCTCTGTACCACTCCTAAAACTGCCCCGCTTTGCTCTATGGAGATGGGGTACAGGGTGGGGGGAGGAGCACCTTGACATTAGCAACTCCTCTTCTTCTTCCTGTGCCATGCACAGCAAGCAGGAGGCTCCCTGGGCTGGGATGCAGCTCCAAGGCAGAGGGCAGCAGCAGTGCTGCGAGGGGCAGATGAAGTGCCGACACTTGACAGCCTCCCAGCCAAACCAATCAGGATCATCTGTCAAAGGCTCCAAGATCTACCAGTAGATCCTGATTTACTGGTTGGTGACCACTGGGCTAAAGGGTGTAGGAACTAGAGGTGTGGGTTTTGCACAGGGTGCTGGCTGCGTGCTCTGGGTCCTGCACAAGGAGGCTCTGTTGCCTTTCCAGGCCCTGGCTGCTGGTTCCACCCCCCAACTAAGGCTAATCTATTCCTGTCTGTGTCCCCTCTTCCAGAAGCTACAATCCTGCTCCAAGCCACAGCTCAGCACCTCCACTCCAAAAACTGTTCCACTGCCACAGCTAAAGGTTAGAAGTCAATTTGGCAAAACTTTATCCCGCCCAAATAATTTCAATGGATAATTCTGATGTTTATTTTTAAGCAATTTAAATTTTATAACATCTATTTAAATTTTCCCATAGATTTGTCAATTTAAAAATCTATTTTTTCTAAGCCTAATTGAAGGGAGATCCCACCCAAGCCCAGCTTTTTTGTGTAAAATTAAGGAGACAAGCACGAGTTAGTCAGAGGAATCCCTATCTTCCCCAGCTTGCGGATCCCTCTTGGGCTTAGGCAGGAGTTGTGAATCTGGATACCTAGAGAGCAAGCGAGGAGAACTTTTATTGCAGAAAACTTAGGTGCTGAGTGACCGTATGTACCTAACATTTGGGCAGTAGCTGAGGGGGAGTTCTGTGGATAATAGTAGCACCTAAAACTGGATTTAGGCTCCTAACTTCTAGATTTAAGCACATATGTCCCTCCGTGGATCCTGGCCTTCATCATTTTTCATGTTCCCACAGCTGTCAATGGTACTGTTCACATAAAGGACTATCAGGCTGAAATTCAGTAGTATAAAGAAAATTTCACATTGAACTGAATTTTGCACAGCTCTAATTTAAATACACTGTTTACAGCAAGAGTCTCAACCTCCCAGCCCATGAGCCATCCCAGGGCCGGCCCGAGCCATTTTGGCGCCCCGGGAGCACAGCGCATGCGCGAGCCTGCCCCCTTGGGGCGCGCGGTCCCACCGCCGGGCACACAGCGCATGCGCGAGCCCATCCCCGGGGCACGTGGACGGGTGCACAGCGCATGTGCTGCCCAGCCACCCCTGCTGGTGCATAGACCAGGGCCACCCGGGTGGGCCAGGCCTGGCCGTGCAGGGCCCCGCAGCCGCGGGGGGAAGGACACTGCACAGCGCCTTATGGCATTTAAGAGGAGCACCATGCGCTCCTTACAGCTGCCATCAGGCACCCCCCATTGGTTGGCGCCCTGGGCAACTGCCCGGCTTGCCCACCCCTTAGTCCGGCCCTGGGCCATCCCTGGCCAGACCAATTGCACAATCTGGTGCAGGAGTCCCAGCAGGCTGGGGGCAGTGTTCTGTGTACACAGAACACTTGGGCGGCCACCCAGAAGAGATTCATATTCTGCCCAGATGATTAGAAGAACACCTCCAGCAACCACAGCCAGCAGCATGTGTTTCTACTAGGAGTGCACATCTACACATGACTTGGCGCACATTAGGAATGTGGGATTACTAGTGGGCCTTGCACAGCATGGCAGCCACAGTTGGGTCTCTCCGCACTCCCCATAGTGGCAGGAGCCATGGATAAGAGGAGTGAGTGCACCCACAGAGTGTGCTCTGTTTCCTCTCGGCTCCACTGGGAGCATAGGGAGCCCCAAACAGGCCCTCGTGACAGGCACCCTGGTAATCTGAAGTTGTATTTGTGGGGACAGGGTGCTGTGGGGGGAGAAGGCGGGGCGATGGCAGGAAGGGGCAGGGCTTGAGGAACAGTAACAGACTGTTTCCTCTCCCTCAGCCCGCCAGGGCTCCCTGGCCTGATCGTGCAATTGCTTTGGCCAGAGATGGGCCATTGGCTGGGAGCTTGAGACCCCTTGTTTGCGGTATTATGAGAAAAACAGGATGCATTTGCTGATAACTTATAGTCCTTGGGTCATCAACTTATACAATCCTTAACGACTGTTATTTTTTACAATATTTTAATAAAGGATTTAAGAGCCTGATTCAAATCCCACTGAACTGAAAAGAAAGACTTCCGCTGAAATCAGTGGGATTTGAATCAGGTCCTTAAACACACTTGAAAGGGTGTTTTAGTGGTTCAATAATATATTCCTTTCTGCAATGACTTGACTGTATTTCCATTCTTGGCTCCTCCTCTCCCTTTTGCAACTCTTGTTTCCCTCCCTGGGCTCTTCATCAGCCATCTGAGATAAGTGCTGACTGGAGCCTGCACCCCAAACCTCCCATGATCTAACCCCTTATCCAAGTTGGAACCTCCTCCCATGCCCCAAGTCTCTACCCCAGGCTGGAACTGCCCCCCCCACCAAACTCCTTCTCAGAGCCTGCACCCCACACCTCTTTTTGAACCCCCTTCCATATGCTGAACCTCTTTGTTCCACCCCCCAGTCTACAGCCCCCTCCTGCACTCCACACGGCTCATCTCCAGCCCCACCCTGGAGCCCACAATCCCAATCGGAGCCCTTATACTCTCCTGCACCCCAACCTTCTTCCCCAGCCCAGTGAAAATGAGCGAGTGAGGGTGGGCGAGAGCAAGCCACCGAGAGAAAGGAGATGGAATGAGCAGGAGGAGGGGGCCTCAGGACAGGGATAGTGCTGTTTTCTGCAGTCAGAAAGTGGGCAACCCTAGTGCCAACTTGATTTTCAGAGGCTTATAATTTGGCCAAGAATATTTAAACATGTGGAAAATAATTTAGAATCATGGATTTGAGGCAAGCCTGTACTCCGGGGGTGTGTGCGTAAAAGGAGTGCATGCACTCCCCCATTGTCCCTCAAGTTGGCCCAACTGAGTTGCATACCCGCTCCCGGACCTGCCCCAGCCCAGCTGAGCTGCATGCCGTCTCCTACCCAGATGAGCCACGCAGCTGCTCTAGTCCTCCTCCGCCCTGCAGCCCAGCTGAGCTGTGCACCAGCTCCCTGCCTCCTCCTGCAGCCCAGCTGAGCCAGGTGTTGGCTCTCCCCCGCAACCCAGAGGAGCTGCATGCCAGCTCCCAGTACCTCCTCGCAGCCCAAACCTGTTTGGCCCTCAAACCTGAAGGGGGAGAGAAGGTTGATTTGAACCTAAGAAATCTATGAGGGGTTGTTGGTTTTTTTAAAAAATTTGAATAAAAATGTTTGAGTAAACCAAAATTAATGTTCTTCAAGTTTTTCATGTTCTTCTAGTGGTTTGGTGTGTGTTTCACACGGGCATGCAAGTGTGCATTTTATTTGGTCAAATTTCAATAAAGAAAACAAGCTCTGCTGCACTCCAAAGTCCTCCAGGGCCCACCTTTATTTAGTAGAAGTCTTTTCACACTTGAAAAGTAATACTAACTTTACTGCAGCAAATTATTTAAAAATAGCTTTGTAACCAAAGAGGCAGACATTTTAATGAGGAAATCTATGAGTTTCTCCCTAATAATTTTTACATGTCTTGATGATCTTCAGAATTCCTCTCACTATGAAATGTTGCAGAATATTCATTTAAAAATACTGATGGGGATAAAACCAGCATTGAGCTATGGAGTTTCATGGTCTAATTCCTTAGCTGGTGTCAAGATCAAATGGCCAAAAAGTCATTATGATTTGAAAGTTGTTCAGACATATACTCTTGTGGAATGAGATAGTGGTCTCAATTCACTTCCCAGTGAGTACGTCTACATCAAAAATGCCAACTATATATTTCCGTCTTGCACACTTCACTGGAAACACTTCGCATGAACACTTCGCATGAACCTCCTCTCATGAGTCTGAAGCTTGTATTTTAAGTGGCCTACCTTTCACAAGAAACAAGTATAGGGAAGTTCTCTTCCTGAATAGAGCTAATAGGTCAAAGAGTACCTTGTACCTTATGTCAGGCTGTGCCGATTGGTCCTATTTTGGAGGAAATAGATGAAGTGGATTACTAGTTTCCAATTGGCTGTATGAAAACAAAAGAAATGAATTAGCAATGAGTTTATGGAACTTCCACACTGATTATCCCACCCCAGAGCTCCAATCAGCACTAAACGCTGTCATGGAGACACAAGACACATTATCCTCAATTGGCAACTAATGTCACCAAGATGAAATAGTTGATCATGCTTATAATAGTGATAAACCACAATTTCACTGCAACAAAAACTGAACTATTTTGGAATACTGTTTGTCACTTACAATATTACATCAAGATCCCAGAAAGTAATTTCAATATTCCAAAATATTCCAGTTTTTGTTGCAGTGAAATTATGGCTTGCCACTTTATTACTGTATAAACTACTAGTATGTTATAACAAAATCAGTTTACCAATCATTGTTTCCACTGAAATTTTTCATTAACCTCTCTTATGCATACCTATTGCATGACTATTTTGAACTCCTTTATATTTAAAAAACCTACTGTCTACATTTACAAAAAAAGCACTCCTACCCCCAGAAAATCCAGGATATGGGCCTGTGAAGAGAGGTCATCTAGTCCAGTTCAGTGCATTGAGACAGGACTATGTATTAATTAGACCATCCCTGACTAGTGTTTGTTAAATCTGTTCTTAAAAATCTCCCATGACAAAGATTCCACAACCTCTCTAAATAATTTGTTGCAGTGCTTTACTATCCTTACAGTGAAGCAGTTTTTTCTAATGTCTAATCTAAATCTCCCTTCCTGAAATTTATGCCCAGTACTTCTTGTCCTGTGCTCTGTGATTAAGGAGAAAAGTTTATCACCCTCCTCTTTATAACCTTTTATGTACTTCAGGACCGTTATCATGTCTCCTCTTGGTTGTTTCTTGTCCAGACTAAACAAACTCAGTTTTTTTTTTCAATCTTTCCTTGTGGGTCATGTTTTCTAGACCTTTAATCATTTTTGTTGCTTTCCTCTGGATTTTCTCCAATTTGTTCATATCTTTCCTCAAGTTCATCCCAGAATTGGGCACAGTACTCCTGTACATAGTTTTGTAAAACTTTATTCTTAGAAACATCTGAGTTGTTTTCATTGAAATTTTTCAGAATTGTTCAGCCTGAGGCATGCATCTAGCATTAAAAATTTCAGCTCAAAAGTTTGGTGACGTTACAAGAAACTGAAATACAGGGTTTTATTATGGGAGATACTGAGCAACTTTAATGATTGGCTGTGCTACTTGCCCTATGTATAATAAGAACGAGAAATACAAACAAAGTCATTTAAATTTCCTCATTCCACGAGGAGTACAGCTAGTTCGGATTAGGAAGCCTAATCCGAACTAGCTACTCCGTGTCGCGTGTAGCCGCGCGGCACGGGGTTCGAACTGCCGGCATTTAAAAATGGCGCCGGCCGGCTTTATGCAAATGAAGCCCGGGAAATTCAAATCCCGGGCTTCATTTGCAAGTGCGGCATGCCTACATTACCCTCCTAGTTCGAATTAGGAGGGTAGTGTAGACATACCCTATGTTAGGCATCTAGTCACCACCAAACTTCTTGGTGAAAACCAAAACGAAGAAGTCATTAAGTACTTCTGCCATTTCCACATTTTCTGTTAATTGTTTCTCCCTCTTCATTGAGCAATGGGCCTACCCTGTCATTGGTCTTCTTCTTGCTTCTAATATATTTGTAGAATGTTTTCTTGTTTCCCTTTATGTCTCTAGCTAGACTGAGATTGTTTTGTGCCTTCGCCTTTCTAATTTTGCACCTAAATACTTATGTTATTTGTTTATATTCATCCTTTGTACTTTGTCCTAGTTTCCACTTTTTATATGACTCCTTTTTGATTTTTGACACCTGATAGTGTAGACAAAACTGTGAGTTTATAAAAATGATCAATAGTCTTAGCCAATCATATCAGCGCAACCTACAATAATAATACTTGATGTATATACGTTAATATATACAACCTGAGGAAAGTGCTTTACATATGTTAATTAAGCCACTTGTAAACAACCTTGTGAGGTAGATGAATATTACCATTTTACTCTTTGGAAAACAGGTGCAGAAAGGTTAAATAACTTGTCCAAAGTTATACAATTACGTATGGCAAAGTGGGCATATTTAAACCACAAGATCCTCTGGATGTACTGAAGGGAAAATGAAGAGAAGAAAGATGCTATTTTTGCCCTGGGAGTTCAAACAAAAATTCAGACTTTTAACATTTTTGGAGGAGTAAATCTCAGAAGTATAGGCAAGGCCTGTGAGGAATCACAAACATTTTTTTGTTAAGCTATTTTCATCTGAAATTAACAGCAAATTGATTTCAAGGGAATTGAAAATAAGCTTCACCTGCTACTGATTTTTTTCCTGGTTCAAAGGTCATTGTTTGATATGGAAGGAAATTAAGTTGTTAATGATAATGCAAATGAATGCACGAGTAAAAGGGGACATATGTTAATCATCAAAAGGGCATTGATCAGTGTAAAACTGCACATAAAAAGTCTCTTGCTATTGTTGAAAATCCATCAATAAATTGTGCATACGTTTGGGAACACTGATACACACCTTTGCACAGCACCAATTCCTTGTTTTCAATTGCACTAAAGCACTTGAAGAGTTCATCTGAAAATAATTCAGTTCCTGTGCTTGTGCACTCTTGTATGTCACTCTGTAAATGTGACCCTCTTTATCTAAATCCACATTCTTATGACCAAATTTTCTACATACCGCCAAAATTTCATCCACAGTATTTGAGAGCACAGCCATATTTCACATGACAGTTAGTTGTGTGCAGAGATATTCAGGCATGCTTTCAAATACTGGTTGAAATGTTGGCCTTCATCAACAAATTGAGCAATTTTGATGATTCCCCTAGATGACTACCTTAACAGTACCTTGCTATTGTCTAATTTACATTGTAAACATCAGTATGCCAGTTAAGGATATGAAACCTTTGACATAAACATTCTGGGTGAGAATTTTCGGTCCTGATAAGGTCCCCTCAGATCACTGCAGCGACACCAAAAGATCTTAAACCAACCTAAGGATTACCAAGTTAGAAGAAACCTGGATTTACGTAAAGGAAGGTGGACAGTGCAAGCTAGCATTCCAGGATGGAGATGCGTCATGAGAGAAGCCAGAAGAGTTGGGGCTAGAATTTGATGTGCCCTGCTGATTCCTAGTCAATGGAATAATCCCTCACTGCTAATTCTAGCTAGTGCAAGTAAGAACAGGCTGCTCCGATTTGTGCTTGGGTATCTCTTAGCTTCTGGCTGTCTCCAGGATCAAGGGAGGCGGAAAGCTACTTTAGAGCCAACCTTTGCCTTCTCCCACTTCATTTGTCCTGAGGAATAAACCTTCTGTGTTATTTTTTGTACTAATTTAGCTGAATGTTCAGTGTAAATATACAAGCTTTGGGAGTATACTGCTTTTTGTTTCCCTGCTCCGTTCAACTTTATGATGTTTCTCCTTACTTTAGTTCTTGAGGAAATCGTAGCTGGAATTGTACTTACCCTTACGAATGATAAATCAAGAGCTATGAATTTTACAAATGAAAATAAGATCTTTTTACAAATTCTATCTACCCATTGAGTGCTATTGAAAGGAGCAGGCTGCAGTTCCTCATTATCTTCAGCAGGACTCTATGAGCTCTTAAGTATTCCTTTTTCTCTTAAGAGAAAAACATTATAAATCAGCATTTAACAAATTCACATTTAGAGTTTAAAAGGAAAAGCAAAACTTAAAAGTTTTAGCTTTAAGTGAGCATCTAAATGACAGTATCAGAAACAAAAGAGAACAAAATTGCCCTTCAGATCCTGCCAGTTTCTGTTCTCAATAGCACTTCATGTCTTAATGTTGTGTTAAGTCTTAAAACAGATGAAAAATTGTGGGTAAAACAAGAACTGACATACACAAAGAAGCTGCACACACAACTAAACTTGATGTAAAGTGAATCTGAAAATGTTTAACTTCAATAAACATTTAGTTAACTTTTTTGTTTTAAATTTTCATGACACTCTACACATCTTGGCTTTAGCCAGAAGCAGAACTGCCAAAATATCATGCAAAGGGCTGTTCTTGTATTATTTCTGGCCAATCTTCAATTGGGAAGCACTAGATAGATCTCAAATAAGTCTATTATTTTCCAAATAAAGATTTCTTCTCTAAATTTCTCGAGAAAAGATTAAGATACTGAAAGCTTCTGGAATAGAGGAAGCACATTTCAGTGGAAGAAATAGGAAAATAAGCCATTCTAGATAATGTGAAAATGCATTCACGAGTCATAAAAATCAAACAATATTTTGTAAGCACGACTGTTTCTTTGTATCCCCAGTTTAGCTCTATGAACATTCAGGGCCAAATTGTGTGTTTTAGCAAATCACCCAGGCAGAGTTGCGGGGGATCACAGATGGTAGTGGATGCCTCTGGAGGCATTCTACCTCTTTGACATATAGGGGTAGAAGGCTACGTCTACACTGTAAACTTCTTGTGCAAGAACCTTTTTACAGAAGAGATCTTCCACAAAAAATTCTTGCGCAACAGTGTCCATGCTGCCATGGATGCTCTTGCACAACAAAGGTCTGATTGCCATTCTGTTAATGGCAATCAGAGCACCTGTGCTTTCTCTGATAGGCTGTTTTTCCGCAATAAACCCGTTTGCCATCCACATACACCTTTTTGCGCAAGAGCTCTTGTGCAAAAAGGCTTATTCTTCATTGAAAGAGGAATAATTCTTGTGCAAAAAGCCCTCTCTTCTTACGATTTACTGTAAATTTTCTGGCGCAAAAATGCACTTGTAGTGTGGACATAGCTGAAGTGTGTAGGTGCTTCATGTCTTTGAATGGTGCTGCCTGTACCCCTTTGAATGGCTGGGCAGCTACGCTGATCAGTGTGAAATGAGCTAGGGAAAGAACCATGGTTCTCTTTCCTGTCCCCTCTGGGATGGATTTTGCATAGGAGAAGTTGTTTACAGTGCATATATAGGTGCTTACTTAAGAATAATCAGTGTATCATTAATGTATACAAACATAATTGTTATATTTTGTTTTCAAATAATTTTCAGTTTCTTTATGTTTTGAGATTATTGAAAAGAGAACAGTTGTTATACTCTAGTTTTCCATGTTTTTTTTTCTGTTTGCTTCATTGACCAAAGAGTCTGGTTCTGTTCCCAAATAATGGTGTTTCCTTAAACAGTACTGTGCTGTGATGTATTTTCAAATATTTCAAGAGTAGTAAAATATGAAGAGCAGTGTAGTGTGGCAGAGTGGCCTCCCAGGGTACGTCGACGGAGCCATGTAGATGAGGCAGGACGACAAAGGGAAATGAAGCTGCGATTTAAATAAGCGCCGCTTCATTTAAATCAAAATGGCCACTGCGCTGTGCCGATCAGCTGTTTGTCGGCACAGCGCAGCAGTGTAGACAGGGATCTGCCGACCCCAAAACGCTTTGTTGGCAGATCCTGTAAGCCTAGTTTTACGAGGCATAAAAGATCTGCCGACAAAGGGTTCTGGGGTCAGCAGATCCCCATCTAGACTGCCACGCTGTGCCGATAAACTGCTGATCGGCACAGCGCAGTGGCCATTTTGATTTAAATGAAGCAGCGATTATTTAAATTGCAGCTTCATTTCCCTTTGTTGTCCTGCCTCATCTACATGGCTCCGTTGACGGAGCCATGTAGTCTAGACACATCCCCACTGACCCAGAGGGGGGAAGAGCCCCTCTGTGAGCCCGGAGGGGCTACAAGCCCCAATAAAACTAAGTGATCCATCGTTATTTATTATTTATCAATAGGGGAAATATTACAGTTTTCACAGGAATAAATGATGAGTGCACAAGAAAACCTTAAAATCTTGTTTTAATTTTGATTCTCTAGGCTAAGCCATAGCCCAGTCTCTGCAAAGTATTACAATATTTATGGAATTTGCTTCCCTTAATTCTTTCTTTTTATTTTTTATAGCTTTCCTGAATCTTGGGTTGTTTTTCTCACTTAGATATTAGGTTGGCCTTGCTCTTCCTAATACTTAAATTCTGTCTTCCTGTGGTAATTATTATTTTTGCCACTGTTTCCTGATGCTATTTCAACCTAACAGCACATGCCTTGTCAGACATATATTCATTTTGCATCCCATTCCGTTTCTGTCTCCCGCCTGTTTGTTCTAGTGCCCTGATGTCATAACATCCTAGAACAGATAGTCAGAGACTGAAAGAGCAGAGCATGACAAAAATAAATGCAACAGAAACAGTGACTTGTATAGAAATATAGAAATCACAGCACTACATAGTAGCATTTTTTTTCCATTAAAATACTTGCTCCTAACTGCTGAAGAATAATTTGGTACCTATTTATCAAGCTAAATTGTTTTCATACTGCAAAAGAGAAAACATAATTACAGAGCTCATTTACACATAGTTGAGTCTTACTTAAACAATTTTTCTAATGTATTATGCACAAATATGATTTTCTTTCTGTTGTTCTATCACCTTATATTTTCAGAAAACAAAACTGCTATTTTGGGACAGTACAAGGAAAAAAACATTTTTCAGTTCATGCTTAATTTCCTCTACATCCAATTTTCATTTTCCCAGGGCACAGATGGTAGTTCAAGTGCATTCTTGGAACACATTCCATCTTGTCATCCGTTTTTGGAAGATTTACTTATTCAAGATTACAGTGCTGTGAGGCATCTACCAGTTTTTACTGTGCTTCCCCCTCAACAAATAGTGTCATTATTGGGATGAGTTTTGTTAAAAAAATAAATTGAGATAATCTTCTTTGCATAAGCAAATCCAGACGATGCCCATCACACATTAATAGCCAAATGCATAAATTAAAAATAAAAGGATATACACATTACTTCTAAAAACTACTAGGGAACAAAACATCCAGCGAGCTTTAACCTATATAGTAACACTGCAGTTAATCTATTTAGTGCACAAATATGCTGACTGCAATTGAATGTGCTGGGTCTTTGTCCAACGAGGGGCTGGTTCTCCACAGTGCTTGGAGTAGGACATGCCCAGCTGGAGAGGGTATGAAGGAGCAGTGGGGCTGGGAAGGAGTGAAGGGGCAGACCATGGAGAGGAGAGAGGGAGAAATATGTAAAGGGTTAATAAGTGGGCAGCAGAGGTGACATGTAACTAGCTGCTGCCTGGCACCTACCCACACTCACTTACCACTGCAGCTTGTAATGCACAGCCAGTGCTAGCTGGAAATGGAACAAGGGGCTGGCCCTGCTGGACAAGAGCTAGCACGTAGTGAAGGCTGTGCTGATTGACCAGCAGAGGGAACAACCAGCCTCATGCACTACCTCTTTGCTCCACTGCCAGCCTTCCACAATCACCTCTGTTGTCAGCCACTGGCCCTCCCACCCCACCCCCTGCTGGTGGGCAGGCAACTGGCAAGCAGGAATCAAGCCAGTAGCAGGACCCACCAGTACCAGTGTGAGGGAGAAGACAGTAAATACAGGACAATTTGCCCCTTTTTAAGTTAGTCAGGACACCTGCAGGAGGGTTTAAACATAGGACTGTCCCTTTAAAAACAAGCCAGGGGGTCACCCTAACTATATCCGATGAAATAGCTATAAGTAAGTAACGCTCTTTCAGGTGTGTGGGCCACCTGGCAGTGAGAATAAAAGCTCTCCCCCCCCCCTTTTATTTTTTCTGGCATGTTGCCCTGTTTTCTTATGGATGCTCTCATAACAAAAGTAATAACCAGATGTCTCAGCAAGATTGTTTTTAGAAAGCTACCACAGTCTATGCTTACCCAGGGTCATCATGTGTTTCCTTTACATTATAGTATTTGTTTTTCCTTCTTTTGGACTTCAGCTGAATGTGCTATACTTCTGCGTTTGATTTTTATTTAAAAAATGACGTGTCTTGCAAGTCAGTTTTTAATTTTCACCTTCAATTTTCTGAGCTCTGCTTTGAGTCCACCTACTTTAAATCTCTGGATTTTTCAACAGCTCTCACAAATGTTGTTCACAGCACTGTTAAGGACTCCCAGAGTTGGAATCAGAATCCCAGCAGCAAAACGCTCACACCTACTCTTTTCCGCCCCATCTTTTTAAATGGGGTACCTGGCAATGTTTTCATGATAATCTAACAATCCTTCAATTACGTGAATGCCCAGCCTTAATCACCCTGCCTCCCTCTTTTTTATTACAAACTGCGTGCCCCAAAGGCAAAGTTGCAAGAAGCTCAAACTCTGTTGCGGTTAAGAACTGCCTCTGGAGTCAGAGCATGGGCTTAAAGGCAGACCTCAAGCATGAAATCCAAGGGTTGCAACTTCTGGAGGGGCCCTTGCTTATACCTTGTTGGAGCCCATGTATACAGAAGCTCTGCCCCCTCCCTTCAGGAGACTGAAGTCTAACCTCTTCCTGAACTATATCTCTACTGCCTGAGACCAAAATTCAGCAAAGCACTGAAGCATGTACTTAACTCCCATTGAAATCAATAGCACTTCAACATGTGGGTAAGCGCTGTACAGCACTGGTCATCAGAATTGCCTGTCAGACTCTATTCCTTCTATGCAACTCTCATCTCTCTTACGTTAGCTCCCAGAACAGATTTGTGCCCTAATCTAATGGTTCTATGGCTGCACTACTCTAGTTATCAAACATTTCACTTTCAGAAGACAGTTACTGTCCCTTCGAACAAGTGAACATCATTCAAGATATTTTGGGAGCCTTTCTGTGAGTGAGTAGGGGACTGGCAGGGAAGTGAGGAGGTGAGCAGTGGGAGGGAGATGCAACAAGGAGGGATGCAACAAGTCAGAGTTGGGGTATGAGCCTGGAGGAGGCAGAGGCGGGGCAGTTGTGGAGTAGGTGAGGCTCATGGTATCCTCCATGTGGCCTGATTATTTTACTATTGTGATCTGGTCACAGTCTTGAGAAAAGACTTCAACTTTGCATTTCCTCCTCTCCACATATTCCCTTTTTCTACCCGTTACAATGTTTGGACCTTTGGTCAAGTTTCCAAAGTATTGCTCAAACTTTCGGCCTGACGCTCAAACACTGCATCTCTAATTTTGTTGCTATGATTGCACCAAGACAGTTCACCTCTCAGAAGTGGTAGTGATACTGACCATAAATCACCATTTTGTTGTAGCTCTTTAGAGAAGTAGGAGCCTAATGTTTAAAAGATTGAGAAGGTTGTATCAATATTGCTATGAAAGGGCATGGCTAAATGTTGATAGTAGCAAAGATCCTTTCGCATGGTATGCTCAAACCAGAAAACAGTTCATACTTTAAGAATTAAACTAATTATCTACAAAAGGGCATAATGTGCTTGAAAGAAGACAGGACTGGGCAGATGAAGATAGAAGAGAGATACGATATAGGCTGGAGGAATGAACACCCGGTGGGAATCAAGAAGTCCTAAATTCTAATTCTAGCCTTGCTGCTAACTAGCCTTTGTGCTATTTTTTCCACGTCTGTAGGTTAGGTTCCTGATGTGTTTTTTTTAAATGTGAGAGTGGGGAAATAATTACTAATTTACCTATCTCACAGGAGTGTCCTAAGGATTAATTAACTAATTTGTGCCCAGCGCTTTCAACATGTAAGACACTAAATGCCTCATTCTCAGGTTGATTTATACCATATTGGTAATGTTTAGGGACTTTTAGCACTTCCAAAGGAATGTAGAGTGGCCTTAGTGTAAATAAGAATCTGATCCTAAATATGCTAGGTATTATTATCTGAGAGGAAATGAGCAAAAACATTCCTGTTGTTGGTACCAGCATAGCAGCTCAGGTACAAGAAACACAGATCTCAAACTTTATTTTAAATTACATATTGCTAATAGAAAATCTATTCTTTAAATAAGGTGATAGGTTCATCAAACAGTATATGCATACTCTGTATTGAGCCAGTTTGCTATGCTTCAGCACATCCAAGGTGTACATATATTGAGTGTGTTTAATATACACCCTGTGGTGTGTTATTGCTTACCCAAGGCATGACTTTGTAGTTCCTGTTAATTGTGTTTTCTCTTCTAGGAAAGTAAGTTCACTCATTCTGTATTGTGCCAAACCACATAATCCGAAAAGGACTATTGTGGCTCCACTTGGAAAAACCTAACTTGGCTTCAGCCATCACTGGGAAAGTGCTATAGTCTTTTATTATTTTAACTGGCCACATGCCCTTTTCCCCCCACATTAGCAGCCTCCCTATGGTGCTTGTAACCTTGATATTATTTTCACTTTTACACTACATTTCACCAGATGAAAGACACAAACCCTTCAATTTCAAAAGAAAAAAAATAGCATGTTTTGTTAACTCCATATTTCAAAAACAAAGCCTGTGAAAATTATAACCTATGTTTGCTGGCTGCAGTTGTGCTCAGTAAAGCCATCTTGTCAGCTGTTCTCATTGGCAAAAGGAAACATAATATTTTGGTATCTTTAATTTGTCCTTTCCAGGGGAGAGTTTTGCTTGTGTCATCATTCAAACCATACATGCTAACATCAGTCTGGTAAATATAGCACTTTATGCAGACTCAGTTTTGGACAGTAGCACTATGATGTTGCAATAATGCAGTTTTAGAATATGAAATCCAACTTAAATTACTTTCCTGAGTATGGATTACTGCAGGTGTTCTACATGGCTCTTGTGAAAAAGGGTTTTTTTATTTTTGTTCTAATGAAAATCTTCAAGTGGATGTGAAAACAAATATGCATGTCTTAGGGCCTGATCCTGCATTTGTTGAGAGTTAAGGATGCACATCACCTATAAAGACTGAGCCTTTAGTATGCTTTTTATTGTGATCTTGACTAATGTTCAGGGCCCATAGCTCCACCTCAGGTGAACAGGAAGCAGCAACTCCTACTACTAGGCCTTGCAGAGAAACAAGTATGGTGTTTTGACTTGCAAATGGAATTTGTGGGCAGGAGTTCCCGGAACGGTCAAGCCATTATTGAACAAAATTATACTGCAAATAAGAAAAGGACTATTTAAGTGTATTTATTCTTAAGGCAAGACAATAGGATTTATAATATGCATATGCCCCTTGGTTGCTTTGCTATGTTGAACGGTTATTGACTATACTGTGTGGATTATTTACAATTCTCAATTGATAAAAGTAATTAGACCTTTGAACTTCGACAGGCTCTAGCCCCAGAATCAAGCACAACATAATTAAGATTACTGTTGGTTTGGGAGCTCCTATGTGCACAAGCAATGGCTCTCACATGAAGGGCAAAGCAGAGTTCTTAATAATTGTATTAATACTATTAATAAAAATACAAATCTGCCACTCCAAAAGAGAATGTAGCTCTAGTTGTAATATTAGTTTGGCTTCCAGTATCCTCCCATGCCCATATGCAGTTCTCATGGAGACCTAGAAGTGGGTAGATAGGTGGTAGTCCATAGGGGCCCTAGTCTTTCTGGCATGCCAAGAAAGTCCAACAGTCAAGGTCTTCTCACATGATTGGGCCTGATGGTCTCATGAATATTCATAGCCAGTCTTCCTTGATGGGACTAGCTCAAGAAGTCTGTTTCCAGTCAACCATCAGTGAGCTGGGCTCTTTCTCTTATCTCCTCTCCAAGCTCTTGTTGCAGGGAAGGTAGGGGAACAGTGACTGTAGCCACAGACTCATGCTAACCCCTTCAGGCTGGCATACCCTACCACACTTTTCAGGTGAGCTCTGCAGTAAACTCTTAAGAAAAAAAAAACCTAAATCAGTTTGCAGGATTTTTTAGTTTCTTGCAGCTTTTTTTTTTAAAAAAGGATTGTACCGTGTCTTTTAAAAAATAAAGTGGGAGGTTTGACTGAAGTAATGTTATATTCCAAGTTTCTGCTTTCTGCTTACGGCCTCCTTCAGGAGAACTGGGGGGAGAGGAAATTCTCCTGATTTAACAAATGTATTTTTTTGCATCCTCCTCATTGTTTTACCACCATTCATGTTTGTGGGAATCCCAACCGGTCTTAGGCTTGAGTGTTGGTCACTGTGTTGAGGTGATCAATTACAGGTTGTTACTATTTGTATATGTTTCACTATGTTTTTAGAGCATGACAACATTATTCTCAGCAGTGCTGATGTAGAATAAGATCGTACAGTCTGTTAAAGCAGCGCTGTAGTTGCTTCTGTGTCACACTTCACAGTCCCAGGACTGGCAGGATGCAAATCCACTTTCCCATACATCTTTGGTGAGCTGTGCCATGTTTGGCGTTTAGCAAATTTGTTTTTCATGGCAGGACTTTTTTTAACCCTCTCAATCATAGGAAAACCTTTTTATCCTTCCTCAGGTTATGAGTCATCCCCGCCATGAGGAGACAATGGCCACTCAGGCTCCCTAGCGCAAGTGAGCGTCTTTGATGGAAGTGCTGGAGTCCTGCAGGGTTCCACTGAATATTTCAAAGCTGGGAATTCAGGTAAGTCCATAAAATCAGGCTTCAGAACACTAGAAATCCACTTTTTAAAATGGCAAATATCTTTGGGTAGTTTTGACACAGGTCAGTATCCTGAGTTCCACTCTGCATCCTCTGACAGTCATTAGGCTGTGCTGCCCTGAACCGAGGGCCACTTTTAGGGTCCATCTATGTAGCAGTTATTTCGAAATAACAGCCGTTGTTTCAAAATAACAATGCGAGCATCTAGACAGCAATTCCATCATTTTGAAATAATTTCAAAATAATGGATGGGCTTATTTAGAAATCTGTAAACTTCATTCCATGAGGAATAACGCCTATTCTGAAATAGCTGTTTTGGAATAGCAGTAGTGTGGACGCTCCACTGCTGCTATTTTGAAATAGCTCCTCCCCAGGGCCATTCAGAGTAATTACTCCCCAGTGTCTCCTGGGGCTCAAAATCGAGGTAGCACATCCACATTAGGCAACCTGCCTTGGACTAGGTTTTGAAGGTTTCCCTGCAGTGTAGATGCACTATTTTGAAATAAACTATTTCAGAGTATTTCTTCCAGAATAGCTTATTTTGAAATAAGTGTGCAGTGTAGACATACCCTTACAGACTCTAGCCATTAGGCTGTGCTGCCCTGAATGGAGGGCTGTGATGACTGACTCCGTTTGCTAATGACTTTAGCCCTTAGGCTGTACTGCCCTGGACTAACGGCCATTGGTACATACTGATAGAGGTTGCTAATGACCCGGCTGCGGACCAGGTGGCGTCCACACCCCTGCATACCTGGACCTGAAGGGATGGGGTGTGTATTTACTTCAACACAGGTTGAAACACTTTTCACTGGAATTACCCCAAGAGTTAAAGTTAAACATAACACTAGATTCTTTTTGATTTAAAAAAGAGAACAAGTTTATTTAACTACAAAGGGATAGATTTTAAGTTATTTTACAAGTACATGGTATTAAAGTCAGAAATAGTTACAAGATAAAATACTTTCTAGGAACATTTGTACAAAGACTATTACAGTAGTGTGTAGGTACATCTACAGGGGTACATTTGGTTCCAATTGTACTGGCTTCAATTATTCTGCTCCTTGAAGGGGTGCAAATAATGTATGGTTCTTGACTTGAACGATGCTTATGTTTATGTTGACATTAATCTATCCTCCAGAAGGTTCTTTAAAAACTTCTGTTAGGACAAGATTACTACCAGTTCAGAGTACTTCCATTTAGCCTGTTGACAGCCCCCAGGGTCTTCATAAAGGTTAAGTCGTGTTGGTGACCCTCTCCTGGCATATTTTGGAATCTGTGTAAACAGAGAAAAGTCTCTGCTGACTCCCATTAAAAACAATTTCATGGGAGCAATCCTAGACTCACCCCTTAGAAAAGCTCTACCTCCCTATGGAGGGATTCCGGGCCACAAACCACCTACTAAGACAAATCATCCTCAGACCTTGAACCATATTCAAGATCTGTCTTTTCCTATTTGGCCCCATGGCCTCATCTATCTATAAAATACCATTTGCCAGATTTCACCAGCATTACCCACGGGGCTAGCTCCAATCTGTTTACTCGCCAAACAACGACAACATAAAATATCAAGATAACAATCCTCACCAACATCATGGCTTCTCTTGTTCACTGGATGTACCTTGCACACATAGCCTTTCAGCCACACCTGATGCAACCATAATCACAGAGACATCCTTCAGAAGATGGGAGCACACAAGGGCAGTCACACTATGCAAGGCACACTGACATCTGGGGAGGTCAGGATGCCTATTGATCTTCTAGCACTAAGGGCAGTCCCCTTAGAGTGTAGAGCATTCCTCCCAGTTAGAGAGTTCTGTCATATTCAGTTAATGGCAGAACACATGATAATTCTCTTCTGTATAAAAAAACAAGGTAGAGCACAATCCCTTCTTCTCTGTTCCAGGGTGGAGGATCCCCAGAAAGAGACCTCAGAGCCCTGTCCCAGGAAAAGGCAGCAGAGAGATCCTCCAAGCTGCACGGATCCAGTCAAAGCCCAGCAGGTTCATATAAAAGGAGCTGCAAGGCCAGAGTGAATTCAGTCTGCTGGCAGGGACTGGGGGAGTAAGAGGTGCTCCTGGCTGACTGCAGGAGCTGAACTGATATTGACCCCCACTTTTCAGCTAGATCTGAGGACTAAAGGCCAGGCAAAGAGCTTCTGGGGAGGAAACCTGGGGGTGCTGCTCCATCCCAGAGCAGAAACCTTTATCTGTATTGGTAAAGCCCCTATTGGTTTTACTGAGGATTGAGCCCAGAGAGGGTGACAGAGACATTGCCAGCAGAGGGCTACCATGATGGGCCTGGTTGGCCTGTTAAAACACTGAGCTCACAGAGGGCTGCAAGACATGTTGGGACTTATACCCTGCAAGGGGTAGGTTTGTTTTGCACATGGACTGTATGTGACTTGGCTGGAGAAATAAGCAACTAAATACCTGACTATGCACAGCGGCCAACAGGAGGCACATCAATTAGAGAAATGGAGAAACAACTGCAGCCACCCACACACACTCAACCACAGAATGCTCACATGAGATACACGCAACCCATCCTAGGTTATCAGTTTAAGGAAATGATACATCAGGAGTCACACCACGCTCTCAGCAACATACCTATCTGTTGCAGACAGTCTCAGGTGGGATTTCTCTTCTGAATGAAATCTACACTCCAGGGGAAAGCTACCCTCAAACCATTTGCCTCTCCTATAAATAAAATGTTCATTCTGTTTTGCTTCAGAGCAGCACTAGGCCAAGATTCCAGGAGCAATGTTCTTCTCTTATCCTGAACCTTTCTTCCCATCACAACGACAGGTCCGGCAGAAGATCCATCCTGATAAAGCTTGATTCATTCTCATAATACCCAACTGACCCAGATAGTTATGGCTTCTGGGCCTTTTATGAATGGCAGCCTGTCCTCTCATCAGTTCTAGTCACTCAGGAGAATGGCATGATCAGCCATTTCAACTCAGGGCTTCTTCAACTCACAATCTATTATTTGGGTGGGCCTCAGACCTAGAAAGTGCATGTTCAAAGACCATTCAAACTGTTCTCAAAGACAGCAGAGAGGATTCTACCAGAAGGCTACCCAGCTAAATGGAAGCATTGTTCTACCTGGAAGCAACAGACCCACTTAACCTCAGAAATATTAGGTATTCTTCAGTGAACTACCTCCTCATTCCCTCAATATGTTGGGACTTTCAGTTAGTTCACTGGGGAGGGGGGAGGGGTTCACCTCACAGCAGTCAGTGTCATCTGTCCTCTGGAAGAAAGCTATTCTATTTTCACTGACCCAACAAAAATTAGATTTCTGAAAGGTTTCATTAAGAATTCCTGCCAATGGTAAAAGAAACATGACAATCAGAAATGAGTCTTGTACTACTTACCAGACTACTCTTTGAACTGTTGAGCCCATAAGAATGGACATATAGGGTCAGATCAGTCATCCATCTAGCCCAGTGTTCTGTCTGCCGAATATGGCCAGTGCCAGATTCTTCAGAATTTAACACAGCAATTATCAGGTGATCTATCCTGTCATCCAGTCCAGGTCTCTGACAGTCAGAGGTTTAGTGACACCCATATATCCCTGACCATCTAGGCACTGGTTCCAGCCAGCCTTAACTTTGGTTCAGGGTCCAGTCAGTGTGGACGTGCTATTTCAAAATAGCAAAACGCTATTTCAAAATAGTTTTGTGTGTAGATGCGCTATTTTGAATTAGCTTATTTTGAATGAACTATTTCGAATTAAGTGAATTTGAAATAGCACTGTAGTGTAGACATACCCTAAGTGATTTTTAACTTGTTCTTTTTTTATTTTAACTTCTAAACCTACCCCCTTCCCACTAACATTCACTATGTTACGCATTCCTTCATCAGACTTCACAGTGAAGACCAAAACAAAGAAGTCATTACGTATCTCTGCCATTTCCAGGTTTCCTGTTACTGTTTCTCCCTCCTCACTGAGCAATGGGCTGACCCTGTCCTTGGTCTTCCTCTTGCTTCTAATATATTTATAGAATGTCTTCTTGTTTCCCTTTATGCCTGTAGCTAGCTTGAGCTCATTTTGTGCCTTTGCCTTTCTAATCTTGCCCCTGCATTCCTGTATTGTTTGCCTATATTCATGCTTTGTAATTTTTCCTAGTTTTCATTTTTTTATATGACTCCTTTTTTATTTTTAGATCATGCAAGATTTCCTGGTTGATCCAAGGCGGTCTTTTGCCATATATCTTTCCTACACAGCGGAATAGCTTGCTTTTGGGCCCTTAATAATGTCCCTTTGAAACACTGCCAACTCTCTTCGGTTGTTTTTCTCTTCAGTCTTATTTCCCATGGGACCTTATCTACCAGCTCTCTGAGCTTACCAAAATCTGCCTTCCTGAAATCCATTTTCTCTAATTTGCCGTTCTCCCCTCTACCATTACCTTAGAATCATGAACTCTATGATTTCATGATCACTTTCACTCAAGCTGCCTTTCACTTTCAAATTCTCAACCAGTTCCTCCCTATTTGTTAAAATCAAATCTAGAACAGCTTTCCCCCTAGTAGCTTTTTCAACCTTCTGAAATAAAAAGTTGTCTTCAATGCAGTCCAAGAACTTATTGGATAGTCTGTGCCCCGCTGTGTTAATTTCCCAACATATATCTGGATAGTTGAAGTCCTCCAACACCACCAAATCCTGCGCTTTGGATGATTTTGTTAGTCGTTTAAAAAAAGCCTTGTCCACCTCTTCCTCCTGGGTAGGTAGCCTGTAGTAGATCTCTAGCATGACATCACCCTTGTTTTTTTTTACCCCTTTTGGCCTAACCCAGAGACTCTCAACACAACCATCTCTTATGTCCGTCTCTACCTCAGTCTAAGTGTGCACATTTTTAATATATAAGGCAACACCTCCTCCCTTTTTTCCTCGCCTGTCCTTCCTGAGTAAGCTGTAGCCTTCTATGCCAATATCCCAATCGTATGTATTATCCCACCAAGTCTCTGTGATGCAAACGATGTCATAGTTGTATTTATTTATTAGCACATCCAGTTTCTCCTGCTTATTACCCATTCTTCTTGCATTTGTATATAGGCATTTAAGATACTGATTTGATCTTGCCTCCCAGTTCTGCCTTGTCCCGCCTTTCTCTCTGCTATTATTGCCCACATTCCCTCCCATTTCAGACCCATATCCCAGGTCTCCATGTTCTTCACTTATCCATGGGCTTTGGTCACCTGTCCCCGTCGAACCTAGTTTAAAGCCCTCCTCACTAGGTTAGCCAGTCTGTATCCAAATATGGTCTTCCCCTTCCTCGAAAGGTGAACACCATCCCTGCTTAGCAGTCCTTCCTGGAATAGCGTCCCGTGTTCAAGGAAGCCAAAGCCCTCCTGGCGACACTAGTTTCGCAGCCAGACATTCACCTCTAGGATGCACGTGTGTTTGCCTGGGCCCCTACCTTTGACAGGAAGGATCAAAGAAAATACCACCTGCGCTCCAAACTCCTTCACCCCTACTCCCAGGGCTCTATAGTCACTCTTGATCTGCTCAGTGTCACACCTTGTAGTATCATTAGTGCCCACATAGATGAGTAGCATGGGGTAGTAGTCAGGGGGATGGATAATCCTCAACAATGCCTCCGTAACATCTCGGATATGGGCCCCTGGCAGGTAGCATTCCTCCCATGATGACATGTCAGGACGATAGATGGGCGCCTCCATCCCCCTCAGAAGAGAGTCTCCGACCAGCACTATCCACTGGATTTGTATTTGTTTATTTTTTGCTACCAAGAAGCATCTTCCTTACCAAATCAGAGCACTGGAGCACAAAGAAATTCAGCCATGAAGTTTCCATGCGGTAAGGTGGAGTGGTTTCAAATTGGGATGCTGCAGGTGACTGTTGTCCTGCATGATGAAGTCTGGAAACATGGACAAGGTCATGGACAAGTCTGGAAACATGGACAAGGTGTGTCCAACATGGGGAATTAGTGTTTTGAGAAAGAGTGATGCTTTGTCCTGTCAGACCTTGAGAAGAATCAAGAAGGACAAGAGGAAACTAAGATAACGAGTCTGCCCATGAAAGGAGAAAGGCATTTGAGCCAGGGCTGTGGTTCATGAAAGAGCAGAAGTGGTGGTCCCCCTTTGTTCTGTGTTGTGAACACATCTATTTGGAGATAATTCCGTTTCTGGAAGGCTGAGAGACCATTTGTGGCCCTGAAAGGACCTGATGAGGTGGTCAGGTAATTTGTTTTGGGAGCCCGGCAGGCACGATGCCTCTAGCTGTATTGAACTGGTGATACAAATGTACCACAGTTTGAAGGCTTTCAGGCACAGGGGAGAAGAACAAGCACCATCCAGTTTAGAATGTTGCCGTTGTGTTGTCCATCAACACCGATACACATATGCACTGAAGTTTGGTCTGAAACGCCTAGTAAGCTAGACACACTGCTCAAAGCTCCCTGACATTGGTGTGCAGCGATAGCACTGCTTGGGACTCTAAACCTTCAGTCCTGACATCGCCCAGATGTACTTCTTACCCCAGCGCTAATACATCTGGATATGTCTACACTACCCTCCTAGTTCGAACTAGAAGGGTAATGTAGGCATACCGCACTTGCAAATGAAGCCCGGGATTTGAATTTTCCGGGCTTCATTTGCATAAGTGGGGAGCCACCATTTTTAAAACCCCGCTGGTTCGAACCCCGTGCAGCGCGGCTACACGGGGCTCGAACGAGGTGTACCGGTAGTTCGGAATAGGAAGCCTAGTCCGAACTACCTAGTTCGAGCCCCGTGTAGCCGCGCTGCACGGGGTTCGAACCAGCGAGGTTTTAAAAATGGCGGCTCCCCGCTTATGCAAATGAAGCCCGGGAAATTCAAATCCCGGGATTCATTTGCAAGTGCGGTATGCCTACATTACCCCGCTAGTTCGAACTAGTGGGGTAGTGTAGACATACCCTCTGTGACTAGTGACAGTGATGGCTGACTCTTGGAAGAGGGTACTCCTGCCCAAACTACCTGAAGCTCTTGCCACCACTGGAGAAATCTAAGCACCAGAGGTGGAATGTGGCCAGTCTGAACAGAAGTATGGATTGGGCCTTTATACCTGAGTCAACTACGCCAGAAGAGGGAGTAACCACAGCCTTGTATGCTGCACTAAGTACAAGCTGCCTTATGCTCCACTAGTTTTAGGCAAGTCGTGGTAAGGAAGCATGGAAGATCTTTGATGGTCAGGCGGGAATGCCCTGGCTTGAATGGAGGGTCCCAATGAATTCTATTCTCTGAGTTGGAGTTAGGGTCAGTTTCTCCACATTGAGGATGAGTCCCAGTCTGAGGAACATTGTACACAACAGGTTTATGTATTACTCCCCCGGGACTCAAGATGGGCCTTCAATGAGCAAATTGTCTGTTTGGGAAGACTTGCATCTGGTGCACAAGAAGAAAAGTTGCCATGCACTGGCGAACACTGTAAGGGCTTCTGACAGTCCAAATGGAAGGACCATGAATGGATAATGCTGACCGCAAATCATAGAAATTGTCTGTAGGATGTAATTGTGGATATATGCAAGTACACATCGTATAAATCGAGGGCAGTTTACCAGTCTCCTGGATCCAGAGAAAGAATGATGGAAGCCAGCAAGACCATGCAGAACTTCATCCTTTATGTGAATCTGTTGAGGTCTGCAATAGGCCTGATCCCATCCTTGGCTTTGGGGATTAGGAAATAGCAGGAGTAGAATTCCTTGGCACTGAAGTGAACCTCCTCTATGGCCCCGAGAAGGAAAAGTAACTGTACCTCCCACATAAGGAGTTGTTTGTGAGTTAGGGTACGTCTAGACTACCGCGTTTTGTCGACGGAAGTTTTGTCGACAGATACTGTCGACAAAACTTCCGTCGACAAAGAGCGTCCAGACACATTGAGTTCTGTCGACAAAGCAAGCTGCTTTGTTGACAGAACTCCGTAGTCTGGACGCAATGTTACAGGCAATAACACCTTCTGTCGACAGAATTCTGTCGACAGAAGGAGTTATGTCTCGTAAAATGAGGTATACCAGCGTCGACAAAACTGCTGAGTTCTGTCGACGTTATGTCGACAGAACTCAGTGGTAGTGTAGACGCTGGTATAGTTTTGTCGACAAAAGTCCACTTTTGTCGACAAAACTAGGTAGTCTAGACACACCCTAAGGTCCCTGAAGATGAACGAGGAAGGTAGGTGGGAAGATGGAAGGGAACAGAATTGGAGAGAATATCCCAATTCTGCCATTCTCAGGAGCCAACAGTTTGAAGTAATTTGAGACCAGGCATGGTAGAAATGGGATAGATGATATGTAGACATCTGGCTAACTAAAATTATGCTGGACCATAGATGTTGCTGAACTAGAGTGTGTGGACCTGGAGAGGTTCAACCTGAGAGGTACAAAAGTGTTACAGCACACTGTCACAAAAAAAGCTTTCTAATTTTTTACCATCTAATTTTTTTACCATTCAAATATCAGTTTGAATAAAAATATTTTACTTATATTTCAGTGTATAGTATACAGTGCAGTATAAACAAGTCATTGTATATATAAAATTTTAGTTTGTACTGACTTTGCGAGGCAAATATCTAGATGAGTTGATGTACCCTGTGGAAGACCTTTGTGTACCCGTAGGTGAACAAATATCCCTAGTTGAGAATCACTGCTATGCAGTAATGGAAAGAGTTGGGCAATCATAACTATAGGCATCACTATCAGCTTTGTCTTAATTCTTCAGTGTAAAATTATAAACCCACCCCTTTCTTAACTTCTTGCATAAAACCTTGTATTATATTTTCTTGGAAAGCAATGCAAGATTCTTCACCGGTAAAGGTAGACACAATTAATAGTATAAATATACTGAAGAAAAGAAATTAAAATTAATGGGGAATAAATCATAATTTAAGATTAATTGTATTTGGTTGTATATAATTGAACATTAATTGTCAATCTACAAACTTTGTAGATATAAACAATATTTGTTTTGTACCTGTGTTAATAGTGAATTATTTTCCAGTAATGAAGGCAAAAAAGTGTAGTCTTTAGCAAGTTAAATAATTAAAGGGCTAGTACTGAATAGATTTATAGTCTGTAATTAAAAATCAAACCATATAAAGATCACTATGCTCAGAGCACCAATTTCTAGATTGCCTCATCCCCTAACAATTCCATCAGCTTCCTTGAGAATGGATGGGTGGGATTCGAGAGAGAATTTGTCCAGTAAAACATAATTCTAAGCATCCTTTTAATAGCCCATAATATCCCAGTATTTTTAGACAGCAACTGCATTATTGAATCTGAATAGTTTATTTTGCTGAGAAAAGCTACCAATACAGAGATTGTTTGGTGGAAGAGGAACATAAAGTGATGAAAAATTAAAAATACAAACTTCTAGACAATTTGTGATAGTTCTGTTTCCACATGTTTAGATTCTAGTTCCTAGGAACCTCTGATGATACAACTACAAACAAAAAGAGATGCTGAATGTTTAGATTATCAAGAAAGCAAATTTATGATTTTCATACTCAGATAATGAGCAAGCCAGTATGACTCAATATAAATACAATTTCAAACCTTTTATGGTTAAACTTCATTTTAAAAAATATGCAGGCATTTCTGCCAGCAGTGTACAAATATCAGTATTTGTCAAAGGTCATTCTCACAACCTAACTGAAATGAAGGCAGTGGAGTTTGAGACAGATCTTTCCAGATTTCCAGTTTAACATCTCTGTACCTTAAGGCTGTGTCTACACTGCACCCCTTTTCCAGAAAAGGGATGCAGATGAGACAAGTCGGAATTGCAAATGAATATCCCCCGCTCCATTTCCATGAACATGGCTGCCGCTTTTTTCCGGCTCGGGGCTTTGCCGGAAAAAAGAGCCAGTCTAGACGGGGATCTTTCGGAAAATAAAGCCTTTTCCAAAAGATCCCTTATTCCTGATTTTAAGAGGAATGGTGCAGTGTAGACACAGCCTAAGAGTTTGAAAAGTCTCATTGAGGAAACTGTGTTAATCTGTATCTGCAGAAACAGTGAAGAGTCCTGTGGAAGCTTAGGGTACGTCTACACTTGCTCCCTAGTTCAAGCTAGGGATGCAAATGTAGGCGACCAAAATTGCTAATGAAGTGCGGGATATTTAAATCCCTGCTTCATTAGCAATTTCAGTCACCTACATTTGCATCCCTAGCTCAAACTAGTGAGCAAGTGTAGACGTACCCTTAGTTAGTTAGTCTTCAAGGTGCCACAGGACTCTTTTTTTTTTTTTAAGTTTGACTTTCACTATCAAAAGCTGGCCCAATAAAAGATGTTACTTTACCTACTTTGTCTATCTAGACCCGTGGTCCCCAACACGGTGCCCGCGGGCGCCATGGCACCCGCGGGGGCATTTGTCTGCGCCCGCCAAGTGCTCAGGGCTGGCCTGGCCCCGGGCACGTGGCGCATGCGTGGTGCCGGAGCCAGCCCCCGGCGCATGGCGCACGGTGAGCGCCAGCCCCAGGGGCGCCGCGGATTGACCCCCCGTGGCGCATGGGGGATGGGGGGGGAGAGCGCCAGCGCCGGCCCCGGGCGCACAGCGCTTGGGGGAGAGGGGGAAGAGAGCACCAGCGCCGGCCCCGGGAATGCTGCTATGGGGAGGGCCCCGCTCGGCCCGGCAACCCCAAATGGTTGGGGACCACTGATCTAGACTAAAGACATATGATGCTATATATTGCTAATTCTTTTTGTCCTCAGATCTTTACAAATTTGTCCTGATTCACTCAAGCGTTTTCTCTCAGGTTCAGCATCCAAAGTAAGCAGGGCCTGTCCTTGACAGGAGTATGTACCTCTCCTGGTCAGCTGCCACTACTGTTGGGAGATATGCCTGAATAGGGACTCAAGTGTTAAACTTTATTTTACTAGCCCTTTGTAGTTTGAAGTGATGCAGAGACAAGCATGTATTAAGACAATAATATAATATTCATCCTCTCCTCCTCTCTGATTACATTGCTCTTATTCATCCATTATGAGGACTATCCACTGAGGTAACTCAGAATCAAGGCTGGAAGTCTGCTACGGATTCCTTGATGTTTCGGGACCTACAAGACTTCTGCAGTGACTAGTGCGTGACTGACCTCAGGACTGCCTGAGCAGCTTGGAAGGCCCACAGGCCCCACTGGCAGCTCATGGGTAAGTTCTGGGTTATTGTGTCCCCCCACCCTCCCGAACATGAGCAGTGACTCCAGACTTCCCTTTGCCCCGGAACACTTACGGCGGTCTCAGAGACCCCTCTCTCCAGCACCCAAGATTTAGCCAGTGGAATGTGGTACAATCTTTGAATAGATCATGGGTTGTGAATTTTTGTTTGCTGCCTGTGACCTGTCCATAACTTTTAGTAAAAATACTCATGGCTAAAACATAGCCTTACTCATAACAGAAACAAATCTCTGTGTGATTCATGCTACCTGGAAGCATTAATCAGCTATACAGTTTTATGCATTTGAGATCAATTTAAATAGAAAGGCAAAGACAAGTCAAAGTAAAAAGAATGAGGAGTCCTGTAGCAGCTTAAAACTAACAGACTTGGGCCTACTCTTTCATGCTTAAAGAACCAATTAAGAAAGCTTATGCCCAAATATATCTCTTAGGGTACATCTAGACCAGTGGTCCCCAACACGGTGCCTGCGGGTGCCCTGGCGCCCACAGGGGCATTTGTGTGCGCCCGCCAAGTGCTCGGCGTCTGGCAACCTCCAATGGTTGGGGACCAGTGGTCTAGACTACATGCCTCTGGCGACAGAGGCATGTAGATTAGACTACCCAGCACAGGAAAATGAAGAGGCGATTTAAATAAAACCAGTTTAATAAAAGTGAATTCATATGCAGTCATTTCTAATTAGCCCATATTTTCATATTATTATTTACTGTTCCTTCTCCTTAGATTTGATAAAAAATGGACAATTTTTGAGTGGAAGATGCTTTTGACAATAGATTTATAGTATCCATGTGTTATATATGATAACACTATTTGCATATTGCATAAGATAGGCCTTTTCCTACTGTGAATACTGAGTAGATATAAAGAGAATACATTTTCATTTATGCTTTTGACCTTTTAAGGTCATTTCACTATGTAAATAAATATTTGTATAAAGAGCAGAACAGTCACATTTTCAAAAAGAGGCCTCTTAGCTGTATCTGCAAAATATCCAAGCACTTACATGTAATTTCTTGTTGGTATACCTATAAGTCAATGGAAAAATGTACATTGACTTCCGTGGCTCAGGAGCATATTCCTAAATTTCAAACCTGGTCCAAAATGTTTGAGGTGGTAGTGCATTTGTTTCAGTGATATAGATGACATAAGTAATAGTAATAATTTCACCCACAATCTTCATGTGGTCAATCTATAAACAATATGTATGGCTACAGAAAGTTTGCCTGAGTGCCCTACATGTATTACTCCTTGGCTACATCTATGCTGGCACATTCTCACGCAAAAACTCTTTTGCGGAAGAGTTCTTGTGCAAAAACTCTTCCAGAAGAGAGCGTCAACACTGGCATGTGCTTTTGTGCAAGAGATGTGCTTTTGCGCAAGAGCATCCATGCCAGTGTAGTCCCTCTCTTGCGCAAGAAAGCTCTGATGGCCATTTTAAGCATAGGGCTTTCTTGCGCAAGAAATTCATGTTGCCTGTCTACACTGGCCTCTTCTGGAAGAGCTCTTGCGCAAAAGGGCATCTTCCTGAGCGGGAGCATCAGAGTTCTCACACAAGAAGCCCTGATTTTATACATTAGAACGTCAGTTTACTTGTGCAAGAACAAGCGGCCAGTGTAGACAGGCAGCAGGTTTTTGCTCAAGAGCAGCCGCTTTTGCATGAGATTGCGCCAGTGTAGACACTGACCTTTAGTATTCAGGATCTGCCTACCTGATTACTGAATACATGGGCTAGTTGGACAGAGTGGCAGAATTCACCAATTCAGCATGATTTCTGTGGGAGAAATTCTGCTAAGTCCTCCTATTAGCTTTCAGTTTGGTGCTTCTGGCTTTAAACTAGGGACATTAAATTTCAATTTGCATCAACTAGTCCATTAGTTGATAGGGTGCCTCTGCATTTGAAGTATAGCAACAGCCTGTTGCTACACTTCAAAGGCGAAAGCGCTGTGGAGAGTCAGGGGCCAGCAGGGCAGTGCCCCACTGACCCATAATTCCCATGGCGTGTCAAACCGGCAGCACCCCGTGGAGCCTGGGATCAGCTGGGGACTCCCCTACTGACCCTAGCCTTCATGCGACACTGCTGTTTTGAAATGGCGCAGGGAGCCCAGCGTCAGGTTTTATGCAGCATTTCAAAGCGGCAGCACTGCATGGAGCCCTGGGTCAGCGGGGGAGTCCCCAGCTGATCCCAGGCTCCACGTGGTGCTGCTGATTTGAAATGCCACATGCAGCCTGGTGACACTCTAGCTGGCCCCAGGCCACATGCAGTGTTTCAAAACAGCAGTGCCGCATAGAGCCCAGGGTCTGGCTCCAGACTCCATGAGGTGCTGTCGCTTTGAAGTACCCCTCCTCTTCTTCCTCCTTGCTGCCTCTTTATGATAGAGGCAACAAGGGGGTGGGGAGCGACTTATTGACATTAAGCATTTGCTTATCGGATAGTCGACTAGTCATTCACATCCCTACTTTAAACCACAATCTAGGTCAAAATTTTAGAATGACATTAATATACAATTAGATTTTTCTCCACATAAATATCTGCACAGTAAATTATCTTCAACGAAGACAGAAAAGCCTTTTACCTTCCACCACCATCAGCAAAGAACTGCACGGATTAGTAGAGAAAAAGAAATAGGTATGGTATTATATTGTCACAATTCCAAAGCCATAGTTCAGGCTGGAATTCTGTTTCATAGTTAAAGCAAGAGTTTATCCTCTTCGTTTTGTACGATCGACCAGGACTAGTAGAGTGCCATAGAGAAAGCCAATCTAGTGCATACCCCTCTGCAACATGCACTTTCAGTATGGCTGTTCTGTTGCTTGCCCAGTACTTTTGTTCAGTGGACTCACTTCCACTGTGTTTGGGGCATTCTTTCTGCTGGGAGTGGCTGAATGTATTTCTCCCTCTGTGATTATCTCCATTGAGCCAGTCAATATACAGCAGTGCACTCAACGAGTCACATAAAGTTTTAGATTTCCTGATTTCTTTTAGAGTCTCAAAGAGAAGAAAGAGGCTTCACTATTTCTGTCCTGAGGAATTATGAGGCTACAAATACCAAGTACTGTTTAGCATTAAACAACAAATATGAGGGGAAATGACTCACTGTGTGTCACAGCAGAGAATCTGATATTGAGGGTAAAATGCATTAAACATGCTAAAACAGTAGGCGAGAGATTGGAAAAACACCACCGTCTAAATGTGGGAAAAAACTCTTAGCTGTCTGGTAGCTTGGTAAAATTTCTGCACACATTCTTATTTATTATGGTGTAGTTTACCTGTGAATTCATTGTGTTTCCATGCAGCATTTGTGTATCCAAATAATTACAGTTGCTTTACTCAGAAGCAATCAAAATCTAATTGGTGAAATAAATAACACCCATTTCTTTATTATTATGGCAAGTCTCAGAGCCTGTTATGAGAATTAAATCCATTTTAACGTACTTTTTTATAAGACAACCACAGATCTATTGTAATCAGAGAGATAATTTCACTGGTACCTTTCAAGATTAAGAATATATTTTAAATTCACCTTGGATGAACATGCCATTAACTAGGATTTTTTGTTTTCTTTCAAATATTATCTTGCCATTTTTTATTCCTGGACATTAGCTGTTTGATTAAAGTGGAAAGATAAGAATTTTACAGGTAAAGTGTATCACAGCAGGTTAATTGCTGTATAGTGATTTAAGAAAAAAACCTCATTTTGAAACAGCTCTGGTGGCTGAGTATGAAAATTATTTAGCACAAGTTTTATATATGCAGAAAAATTGCTTTTGCATGAATTCATTCTTAATATGTTAATATATTCATAAGAAAATTGTGTTCCTTAATCTCTGAAGAAACACTTATCGCTAAGAACCCTCTTAATTCTTTTCCTGTGCTTGATTTATTAACTTATGAAATTATGCCGATAGTTTGTATGTTAATGGTTTTTGGGCTCAAATGACCTGATTTTAATAATGAAGTAATTTATGCAATAAATGCAATCAGCATCTATGAATCTCACTTAAAAGAACATATTGGTGATTACCCATGCTAAAAAACAAATGGCTGTCAGAATGATGCAATGTATATGTCAGTGCAGATAACTGGGACATGTTCAGGTCAGTGCACTTATTAGCTGCTGGTTGAGTCCCAGTTTTGTCAGCTGCACTGGAACTGCAACGACATTTTATTTAAAAATGAAATTTAATAAATCTTATTGGCCAAGCTAAGTGGTAACTGACTTCCTCAGGTAGTCTACCTGCATGGAGAAAAACAATGTTAGGAGGAGGAAAACAGAGGGATTGGCATATTGCAAGGAGCCACAAGAACTACTGGATAAGTAGCAGATCTTTTGGGGGGAAAGGAACTTAATTAAGCTAGTGGGGGAAAATAAAATTACCCATTCATTTGTTACTTGAACAGGAGGCTGTCTTCCTGAAACAATTGGTAAGGATGTGTAGAATTGTTCCTTCAGAAAAACCCTTTCTCCAAACATTTTTGTTTACAGTGATACATGAAATCCTCACGCAGTTGAAGTGTGCATTATTTTCCCTTGCCCCAGTTGCTGCACACTTCACTAGAACAGAGAACATTAAAACTATGCACGGAGCAGGAAACACTGATTTCTTGATAGTGATAGAAACTAGTGTTCTATAGGCTACCACCACACAGACTTTTACGTAAGTATTAGAAAAAAGACACCATTAACTGCTAAAGAAGATCTCACTCTTTAAACACTATGGGTATGTCTACACTACCCGGTAATGTAGGCATACCGCACTTGCAAATGAAGCCCGGGATTTGAATTTCCCAGGCTTCATTTGCATAAGCGGGGAGCCGCCATTTTTAAAACCCCGCTGGTTCGAACCCCGTGCAGCACGGCTACACGGGGCTCGAACTAGGTAGTTCGGACTAGGCTTCCTATTCCGAACTACTGGTACACCTCGTTCCCCGCGCTGCACGGGGTTCGAACCAGCGGGGTTTTAAAAATGGCGGCTCCCCGCTTATGCAAATGAAGCCCGGGAAATTCAAATCCCGGGCTTCATTTGCAAGTGCGGTATGCCTACATTACCCTCCTAGTTCGAACTAGTGGGGTAGTGTAGACATACCCTCCGACAGAAACTGATGGGAGGTCACTTCGGGTCTGATCCAAAGAGCACTGGAGTAAATGAAAAAACTCCCAGTGACGTGACAAAAGTTTGGATCAGCCCTCCTTCCAATTCAAATGTTTAAAATAAAGAAAACAATTTTAATTAATATATCACATGGCAAATCATGCAGTGTCTCAATCACTATGAAATACTGGCAAACAGCCAATTCTCTCATTAAATATGCTTGTTCTTTCATCTGGTCTTCATGCTCCTTTAAATTTCACGGGTGAAAACAGACTGAGGTCCCATACCACTAGAATTTTTGATCTTTTGCCCCAGTTGTAAGTTGATCCAGTGTGCACCAAAGGCTCAGGAAGGCACCATGAATTAAAACCCTTTTAAAACAAAATGTTTACGCCCTGTCTCTGCTTTTAGTATAACAAAGAATTCCTTATTACAAATTCATTGCATCTGACCTTTGAAGTGCCTTATCTTCAGGGGAAAAGATCTGCCAGACATCTGTAAGCATAGTGACACAGAGGGCAAGACTGTGCCTGGCCCCTTAGGCTGGTACACAAGTAAGAAGAAATGACAAGGAGCCCTTCCTTCACTTGCCCTAGGCATGGTCTGTGCAGAGTGGCAGCTCAAGGCCTACATACCAGTGGCTGCTCCTAGCTTCTCCAGAGAGGCTGAGCCATGAAAATGTTCTGATAGGCTGACAGGCAAGTGTATGGTGGGAAAAGTTTGGTCATTGTTTATCTCTTTAGTCACATTAGGAATAATTGTGAGCCCACTGAACTGCCCCTCACTCTGTGTTCCGTGAGCCTATAGTCCTAGTCCTCACCACGCATTCATCAGGTGAGGTAGGAAGGGGTGCCCCTGGCTTTTATCCTGTCTAGTTCCTGTTTCCTAATCTGGTGCTTGCACATTCCTTCTTTTTTAGGGGCTGCTCCTATAGGACTTCCTCTGGAGCCACTCTTTCTGCCTCTATCCGGGGGCAGGCCTGCAACTAAGCAAGTGTAGGAAAAGGCAATATTTTATTTAACAGAGATCAGGGCTTCCCCTCTGGAGAAAACTGAAACAGCAGGTGTGAACTATCCTGCATTTTTGAAAATTTTAGGGTATTTCAGAACAAAAATAAGTATGTTTGCAAGGGTACCTGCCTGGCGTTTATTTGGAATTCTGACTACAATAACTTATGAGTAACAAATTAAGCTAATTAAGTGACAAAATCCAAAGCCATACAACCCCAAGGGTTTGTCTACATAGCAGTGTAATTTCAGAATAACGTTCTTCCAAAATAATATAGTCCACCTCTTCACTACAAGCAGTTTTTTCGTCATAATGACAAAATAATGTTAAACTGGAGGACTTCATACTCTGACTTGTGTAATCCTCATTTCATGAGGAGTAAGGGAATAATAGAATAGGACTGGAGGGGACCTCGAGAGGTCATCAAGTCCAGTCCACTGCCCTCCTGGCAGGACCCAGTACTGTTTAGACCATCGCTGATATACATTTATCTAACCTGCTCTTAAATATCTCCAGCGATGGAGATTCCACAACCTCCCTAGGCAATTTATTCCAGTGTTTAACCACGCTGACAGTTAGGAACTTTTTCCTAATGTCCAACCTAAACCTCCCTTGCTGCAGTTTAAGCCCATTACTTCTTGTTCTATCCTCAGAGGCCAGAAAGAACAATTTTTCTCCCTCCTCCTTGTGACATCCTTTTAGATACCTGAAAACCGCTATCATGTCCCCTCTCAATCTTCTCTTTTCTAAACTAAACAAGCCCAATTCTGTCAGTCTTCCCTCATAGGTCATGTTCTTTAGACCTTAAATCATTCTTGTTGCTCTTCTCTGGACCATCTCCAATTTTCTCCACATCTTTCTTGAAATGTGGTGCCCAGAACTGGACACAGTACTCCTGCTGAGGCCTAATCAGTGCAGAGTAGAGCGGAAGACTGACTTCTTGTATCTTGCTCACAACACACCTGTTAATGCATCCTAGAATCATGTTTCCTTTTTTTGCAACAGCATCACACTGCTGACTCATATGCAGCTTGTGGTCCACTATGACCCCTAGATTCCTTTCTGTTGTACTCCTCCCCAGACAGTCACTTCCCATTCTGTATGTATGAAACTGATTGTTCCTTCCTAAGTGGAACACTTTGCATTTGATCTTATTAAATGTCATCCTTTTTACCTCTGACCATTTCTCCAATTTGTTTGGATCATTTTGAATTATGACCCTGTCCTCGAAAGCAGTTGCAACCCCTCCCGGCTTGGTATCATCTGCAAACTTAATAAGCGTACTTTCTATGTCGATATCTAAATCATTGATGAAGATATTGAACAAAACCGACCCCTGTGGAACCCCACTTGTTATACCTTTCCAGCAGGATTGTTAACCATTAATGACTACTCTCTGCTCCATAACAGGGTGATCATGTCTATAACATTGCATGCTAGTGTACCTTTGTCTCAGAATGATGCCAGGAAAGGTTTCAGCTACTTGGAACTCTGTTATAAATTGTGAGGGTCCCTCTTTTCTCTCCACTCTGCTCATCTGAGGAAGTGGGTTTTGCCCACGAAAACTCATGATACTATATATTTTTTTTGTTTGTCTCTAAGGTGCTACAGGACTACTTGTTATTTTTAAAGTTACATACTACCATGGCTACTTCTCTGAGACTTTATCACACGTTCCTTTTCAGGTTCTTTTGTTTTTTCTCCTCCCCCTTTTCTCTTTTTTCCCCTTTTAAATCTTATGACTTTTACCACATTTATTGTTCTTTCATGGTCATTTGACTTTTTAGTCTACTGCCTTCAATACTTACTCTTACCTTCCCTCTTCCCCCAGCAGAAAAGTTCCAGGCCACTATGACCCCCTCTATCAGAAGCTTTTGTCTAGTTTTCTTTAGACAGGCTGGAGTGACAGCAAGCTGTATCACCACTCCAGTATTTCCACAAATGGGTATATTGACAGTAAACATCTACCCTTAGGGTTCTATCTTTAATGTGACATTGATCATAATGACACAAGATGGTCAAAGACATCAGTTTTCCTAAAATTCAGGAATGCAGCAGCCAGAAAGAGGAAAATTAGTGTGGCCACTCTGTCCCGAAGAAAAATGTATTTGTTTGTTTTAATATTAAACTTTAGAGACCAGGATGTATGTATGCCCCAATTCCATATTCTAGCTATTTATTTAAAAAAAGGAAGCCAGACTATATTGTCCTGTATGAATAACACAAGGCGTCAGGCAGCACCCCTCACCTCATCTGGGCTAGTGTGCAGAAACCATTCACAATCCTGGGCCTTGAGCTTTGAATGACATCTATCATTAGCAACTGCATTAGGTTCACTAAAGAGGGTAGGGAGGATGTGTCCCTTTCCATACCAGCTTGCTACACTGAATCAGGGCAGGGGGAATAAATGATACACCTTTCAAAAGAGTGGTGGAGCACCTATTTCCATAGAAGAATTCTGGTTCTCCATCTCATTTCACACCCCTGTGGGCTGTTAAAGCAACAAATACAGCCCCACTGCATGTTTATCAGATCAGTTTGCCAGGTTGGTCCTTCTGTCTTCAAAAATTGCCATATCCTTGGGAGCAGATGGAGTACATATGCCAATAAAAAAATGTCACGTAGAGGCTAATCATCTCACCTCTAGAAGTGAGTGATTCCTCTAAGTTAGTCTTGATGTATAGTGGTAAAGACCATCTGTCTGGTTCATACAGGACTTCAGCATGCAGAGATGGACACTTAAAAGCATTAAAATCACTCTAAAGATATAGTAAGAAGATCATTTGGTAATAAAATAAAAATTGATCCAAAATCTGTCCATGGTTTTAAAATTGTATCTGAATTCTCTCGCTTTAAATTGGCACTTCTGGGTTTCTGAAGGGTCCAAAAGAGAAATTGCTGAGCTGGGGCAACAGGGATGTTCTGCAGTCAGTATATAGGCTTCCTGGACCTCCACTAAAGTTTTTGGAAGGCTAAATCTTCAAAGTCCTAAAGCTCACACAACCACTAGTACTCTTCCAATTCTAAAATAGCTTTCAGAAGGTTACCTTTTGCTGAAAAGGTTGTAAGAAAAATACTAATATTTTTACTAGAAGTAACATGGAAGGGGGCAGAGGTGCATTGTCAGCTGAGAGAACTACTTTGGAAATTATTGTTTTTTCTGGGAAACTGAAAAGTTGCTGTCATTAACACTATCCCTTTTCAGGTCACTTATGTCCTTTGGCTTATTACATTGGTACCATGTCAGTTCACAAGATGACCTGATTATTCAGATTGTCTAAATGCCATTCCTTGAATTTGCATAGTTAGCTATCTCTCACACACTCTTCAAATCATTCCATTTGTAGGCCACTACTACATAGTTATAATATAATCTACAAACCTAGTCCAAAGCCCCTTCCTGCACTTGAAGCTCCTTATCCCTAACCCCATCTAGAGCCTGCTCCTTCTACACCCAAACCTCCTGCCCCAACCCAGTAAAATGAATATAAGTGGGGGAAAGTGAACCACTAAGGAAGAGGGAATGTGGGGAAGCCACTGAGGAAGGGGCAGGGTGGAGGATAGGGTGTTTGGTTTTGTGAATTAGAGAGCTGACAACCCTATCTAAACTATCAGGAGGGTATAGTCACTGATCTGCCTGCATTGTAACTCCACAGCCCATGGCTCTGTGCTACTAAGTGCATCTTCTAGAAAGAAACCTTCTCTACTTGACTCCCTCTGATCCCAGTTACAATAATATTCAGGACAGAGACTACTTTAAATAAATACCAATTTCCTGAAGGCCTAGGATGTGCAGATTGGACCACAAAGGGTGCATCTACAGGTTGAAATAAGAGATGCACTTTGAACTATGCAAATTATGTATTTTATTTCAATGTTATTTCAAAATAGCTTATTTCAAAATTTGGCTCTGTCTACACAGCACTTATTGGAAATAAATCACTATTTTGAAATGTCCCTTACTCCTTGTGTAATGAGGTTTACAGGGACATTGGAATAGCGAGCCCGTTATATTTCAAAATAACGGTGTGTTCAAAAGACAGAGAATAGCAGTGTAGTCGTAGCCAAACAGGCCATGGTTTGAGAACGACTGTCTTAGCCCTAAATGGTATTCATATTTCTCTATCAGCCTCCATGGACGGGAAAATAAGTCTTTTGCATTAAAGGAACATGAATAGATTAAAAAGTATCTGTCCCTCAATTAGGAACTACCTATGCTATTGTCAGAAGCAGATAAAAGCTGAAAGGCAACTTGTATTCAGAGGAATGGTAATATGTACTCCATAGTATGTCCTGCAAGGCTGCCTTGGAGAATCTTGCCTTTCTTGGGAAGGAGTCCTTCAGCAGAAGAGGACACACAGTGTGAGATTGCTGCTTTCCCTGATTGGGTTGTCCAGGACAGGATTTAGCCCATAACATTTATTATTAGCAAAATACTGCAGATAGAACACGCTCCAGTCTGGCAATATAAGCATTTCAGACAAGGCAGAGAGGCATTAAGTACAGGCCTGGACTTTTACATCAACACGATCTCATTTAGGAACACACAGCTACCAGTTCAAAGTGGTTTTTTTTGGTTTGAGCGTTAACAACAAATACTGACGGAAACCCGCACTGTTCGCTGTGAAATAAAAGAGTACCTCTCCCCTCCCACATGTGCACGCACACACATACATAGATTCGCCTCTGGTTCAATCCTGTTCCAATATATTTTAATCTGAGCCAATTTGGGATGTTAACAGCATGTATATGGAAAACACATTTGAGCTGCCAAAGAAAGGGTTTTGAGTTGGATTGTGTTAAGCTGATTACTTCTTTTAATTTCTTCTTAGTAATACAGCATTTTTAATTGTTTGAATCATAATGATTGATGTAGCTGTTTAGAGAGCCAGAGAAATGCAAAATGAAAACTAATAAATAATGTTTTAGGAATATAAAATCAGAACCCCTGTGCCATGGCAACAGCAAATTTTCATTAAACTACACTCTGCAGTGTTGCTGTCTCCATACTACAAGATCATTTCATGTAGAGGAGGAGGGGAAAAAGAGAAATCCTATAAGCAAATAGATTCATTTTGTTAGAAAATGTGATTAATAATATATACCCCAGCCTTGCACAGTGTGAGTTTTCTTTTTCCATTCCTTGAGATGAAATGCTTCCCATCTAAGTGTCTCATCAGTTATGCAGTTTGCATTTCCTCATGCTGGAAAATACTGACATCGAAAGGAAAACAGAATGTGTTTAACCTGTCATCAACCTAGGAAACTTCTACATTCATTTTCATTCAAAAAGCTGTAGTGTTTGAACATTCGTGGCCATTTAGAAAATGTTTCTGCTAAGAAGTCTGCTATTTCCCTCAAATATGGGTATTTTCTCCAGTGCTGTTTTCTCTGATCTCATCTCTTTCTTTCGAAACTCATACAAGCTACAATAAACAAAAAACAACAAAAACCAGCTTAATAATTTTAGGGATAATGTTCATAATAAGGCATAGTTTAATGAAATCTTTACAGGGGCATATTTGACTTTGCAGATTAAATTGTTACTTTTTTTGCCATTTAAGTAAAGCTAGGTGACAATGGTACTGCAACAAAATGTGAGTGCATATGTTTGATTCAAAATGTAGCACCCTTTAAATAAAAACAAAAACCAAGTACACACACGTACACAACCCAGGGCTTGTTTATTGTGTTTATAGCTCTTTATAGTTCTGCATTCTTCCTCCACCACCCCCATCTGAAAATCAGTTCAACTAACAGTCTCTTAAAGGAAGAAATTATCTTTGCTGTTTCCTCTCTTTTCAGAGACACTTTCGCCAAGTCTAGACTACATAGAATTTTCGAAAGAGAATTTGCAAATTCCGCAGGAATTTGCATATCTTCTTCCAATCTCACTTTCGAAAGAGGATCACTTTTGAAAGTGAAAGTAGTCTGGACATGGTTTTTTCTGGAAAAAAAAACCCTTTAAAAAGGAGGTTTACGCGGTTCTTTCGAAAAAGGGTTTTTTTCCTGAAAAAATGCATCCAGACTATTTTCACTTTCGAAAGATCCTCTTTCAAAAGTGAGATCGGAAGAAGATATTCAAATTCCCACGGAATCTGCATATCCTCTTTCAGAAAAAACAACAACGTAGTTTAGATGTGCCCTGGCTATAGACAATTGCCTTTTACACTGATTTGTTAGGGAATACTTCTCTGGGTAGTGGAAAAAATGAGAATTGAATTACACTTCTTGAATAGCAGGCTCTCTGTAACTATTACTGTCTAATTTGAATATTAGGGAAAGGGACCCTGAGTTTTGATGGTGACTAAGAATCTGGATTTCAAGTGTTAAACCTAGGGTAGCCATGGCTTGTACCACTGGGAATTTTTAACATGAGCAAACTGTGGAGTTTCCACTGTATAATGCTGTCTTAACAGCTAAGCTTCTGCAAGCATTAAGCCCTTCTGTTCAGAAATCAATTCCATCAGGCTTCCCAATGATGAAATGCACATAGTTTCCCCTACATATAGTTTCCTAGAGTATGTCTCATCTTTGAAATTATGGCTTCATCACAGTAGTTTGAACAGCTGCATAAAGTTTATACAAAACTATTACAAAAACCCAAACTCAGTATTTTGCTCATTCTGATTTTTTAAAACCATGTTTTCACAAAATAAATATTTAAACAGCACAAACCTGGAGGAACTGTATAAAACAACTATATAGAGCAAAGGTGAACCCTTTTTTTTAAACACCAGGAAAATCAACATAATTTCCGTCAAAGCTTTAGGGTATATAAAGATCCTGTATTTTACTGAAGGTAGTAATTATTTGAATTAATTGAACCCAATTACACTCCTAATAGTAGTGATTAGGAGCTTAGGGAAACCCCATTCATGGAAGTAGGGGAGAATTATTTATATTTCCTGTAATTGACATAAAGCATCAAATGAAAGGGAAAAAAGCATTACTGGATTATACTCAATAACTTTTACAATCCAGATTCAATTATAAAACAAAAAAGTAAAACAAAGAAACACTAATTTTTTTCCTTTGCTATCCTTTGATTTCATCGCAGACTGACACTCAGGTCCAAGTTTTCAAAACAAGTTGCCTATGTTGCACCAATAAAAACCCCACACCTTCAAAACCCATATCCTCAAAACTCACATTTACACATCCAAAAAAGGGTATATAAACATGCAAAATGGTACATGTGTAAATGCTGGGTTTGCATTTGCAGCAGGCGTGAACTCCCTCTTGGACTCACTCCTGCCCCTCCCACTCAACTTTTTAAACTCACTGCCTACTTACGACCTATTAGTCTGTCACACAAAACACTACTACAGTACATGGATTTTCTTTTCCCACTGTCTCACTTTTAGCTCCTCTCGCAGAAGACCATGATACCAATTTTTCCTACATCTCTCAGCTAACTTACCTTTCTTAAAACTAGGATTGTCAGGTGTCCTGTTTTTGCCCAGACAGTCTGTTTTTTGCTGCCTCTGTCCAGTAAACCCCCAGAAAATACTGGATGTTCTTCCCCTGCAGCATCTGGCGGGGGCAGGAGGGAGCAGGGAGTGTGGGGATATTTAAAGGCACAGTGCCTTTTTTTTTCTCAACAAGTTTGATCCCCCTTTTGCTGCTGCTGTTGTTTTTTGCTCAACCAATTTTTTTTCCCCACCATGTTTGGTATATTTTTTGAAAGTATCTGGCAACCCTACTTAAAACACTCCTATTAGCCTGTCCTGTTCAAAAATCTTTGGTAAAATTATTCTGAGTCTAAGGCCATCAGAAAATTCTGGCAATGATGTATTGCTCATATCCATGTGCTCTTTTTTTTTTTTAGTAATAGTTAATATCTCTACCCTGTTGTAGATTGAGAGTGAACAGTGTATTATAAAATTCAACTGCATTACAAAAGCATGTTATATTTCCCATTATCAGTCCTAAGAAGACTTTCTGTCACAAGGGAAAATATCTCGAAGCCTGATTTCAGTTAGAAGAGCTTTACACCCAGAGTTGAGAGGGGGAAAAAACAAACCCATTCCTACTGTTATAATTTTCCCCATACTGCTCATGGAAAAGGATGCTTATATAAATAAATTATTTGGAATATGTTTGTTTTCTTTCCTCCTCATTTTTTCCAAATTAATTCTCTCACCAAATAAATATTGTAAGCAAGTTTTTCACCAAAAAACAACTTTACTGCAGATGGAATATTTACTGTAAGTTTTTAGAGATGACAGAACTGTAACAACCTGTATTCCTCTCTCTGTTTTACAGTCAGCAGGCCAATTATTTTATCCAAAGGCTTGATTTGACCTCCGGCAAAAGTGCACAAACTTACAAGTTGATATCAAATATAGCATTGACCATGACTTCATTACCTCAATCTAATACCTAAAACACCATTTAATTTTTCAGTGGTGTTCTGAATCATATTTACCCTAATCAATTAAATGCAGACTACCTTTATTGGTCCCTATGGTGGCATTAAAGTTTAGTGGACATTTAGCTGGGTATTCATTCTGCAGAGGTGTGTGTGTGTGTGTGTGTGTGTGTGTGTGTAAATGAACTGTTTACCATGTACTCTGGTATAACAATGTATAAAGGCAACTGAAAAGTATGGTTTGGGAATTTTTTTCCCGATTAGAAGCATTGTACTTCCAATTCACATTAGCAATAATGGCTTGTTTCCACTGGAAGATTCTGTGGAGACTGGAAAACTAGCAAGATAATTACTTAAAATAAAAGACTAAAAGTTCAGCCCTGAGGGAAGGAGGGAATTTTAGTCAAACTATATTTTTTATTAACATCTTTGAACTCTAATGCCTAACGAACACATGGGAGAAAACTTATCCATGTTGTTACTCTTTTAGGTAGCTTTAATTAAGATAAAAATGCTGACAACAGACATTGCTGAGACCCTCAATAAATTCTACAGTTAATCAGGAAAGACCAGATTTAAGAATAAATATATATATATATATATGTCTGCATCTGGTCCCCATGCCTTCTTTTTAATGTAACCTAGTCTAAACAACTATTGAGGCCTTCTTTGTACAAAAAATTTAAAAAAGAAAAAGGCACAAAGAAATTTTAATGTTTTTGTATATGGGTGGTAACTTCAGTGAGCATGGAGGGTGCTCAGCCTATCATAAAACCATACCACAGCTGACCATATTACTTAAATAAAGCCCTTGTGGTTGAGCCTGCTAGATGTATGAAAAGTCGTCATTATTACAATCTATAGTGCTCTAACAAGAAAGTGAGAAACATTGAGAAATAGGAGGGGAAGGAACTGAAGTGGAGGTGGGAAGGGAAAGGAGAGTGATTTCTTGGTTTCCATCAGCTAGGCCTACGGATTAATCAAAGGCTTCTTACAAATGGGACCAAATCTTTTCAAATGTATCTGAGGTCCTTCTTCTTAAGATTAACCCACGCTTTAGCTACCGACTCAGCCAACTCACTGAGCCCAGCTTCTATAGCCAGAAGCAGACTGCTCTTCCTTCTTGGTAATATGAATAATTTGGCTACAAGCACTGATCTATAAAACTAAGCTTTCTGTGATGATAGCACACATCCCAAAACACAGTTCTGGAAAATATTTTTTAAAGAATTATCCATGACCATATTAATGCTCCTGCCTACTTCTAAACAAAAGGATTATATCCTGGGACAGGCCTCCTTTCCTTTCACATTTCCTCCCCACTCCACCCTAACCCCCCTTTTTTTTGGTCTTTTGTCTCTCCCCCCAGATTATTTTTAAAAAAAATATCAGTAGGATAGTGTGTGAATGTGTAGGTATATTTGTGTGTGTGGGTATTTTTAAGTTTATAGCTAGCTAGAATCTGAAAGGGGAAGCTTACAGAAAATGACAGCATTATACTACTGCTAAGTATGTACATAAAACAATCTTGAGCATTAAATACAGACCTTTTACCATGGTCACTCAAAGCATATTAGACGCATGCAGTAGATGTACAACTACAGCCAAAGCCCTTGGTTTGTTCCTGCAGTTGAGTCAGTACTAATGCTGTAGAAAAGAGCAGAGTTATAAAAACATTATAGGAATTAGGCTGAGCTCACTAGGGGCTTCCCTTTTGCTTTTTTAGAATAGCCACTGCATTAAAAAAATATGTTCTGAGTAAAAGACTCTTTCCATATGTGGCTAGATAATACTGAACTTTGTTTCCACTAAGAGCTTCAGCTCACATGGAAATAATTTTTAACTTGCTGGGAGTGGCTCCCTAACAGTTCCTGAAGGTGTTCCCCCTTGTCCATATCCCATCCACCCTGGCTCATTTTCAGTGCTACACCCAGTGTGCAAAGTGACCTCTGTACATAAATTGGCACATACTGTTATTTGCTAAAAGAGGGGAAGGGCATAACTGATCATTCACACACACTGGGATATTCAAAGCCTGATCCCACTGACAATATGAGAAAGTCACAAAGGACAATACACTCAAAACAAGGTTGGCTATGTGACCAAAAAATTCAGTGATTTAACTTATTGAGATTGAACCATGACATTTAACCCTACTCTCAATAGGCAATTTGATCAGTCACACCTTATGTTCATTAGCCTCTCCTGTGGTATATTTATTAGGGTTGCCAGGTGTCTGGTATTGAACCAGACAGTTTTTATTTTCACCTCCTGTCCAGTAAAAAAATTTAGAAAATTCCGGACACCTAAAATGTCCAGTACTTTCTGATTTTTTCCCAGCCAGGAGGAGAAAATCTCAGGCTCAATACGGAGGCAGCCTAGCAACCCTAGTGCTTACTGGGTTCTACAAGGGAGCTGTCCGGCCCTGTGGACGGAGGCAAGATGGTAGGGCCAATAAACCTCACCACACATTTTTTAAAGCGGCCACTTTTTTTTTTTTGGCTTAATAACACTCGGAGTACTTTTTGGGGGGGGGGGTCGGTATTTTTTTCTGAAACTGTCTGGCAACCCTAATATTTATTGGGTATTGATATGAAAATAAAAGTACTGAATAACCGCAGAAAGCTCTTGTTGAATTCTACCTTGCTAAAGCAGGGAATAGTTTATAAATAATAATTTGTTCAGGGTGTTGAGGCCAAGTTCAGAATCAGGTGTATGTGCGCATGATGAGTCACAATCCTAAAGTAAAATGCAAAAAGGTAAACAGCTAACATAAAGAACTAAAAAGAATTATTTCCTGTAGTGTAGCAAACACGGAAGAATTCATCTGGAGTGGCCACCAAAGTAAAATAGGATTGATTGGCTAGAAAAACAGAGCAGTATCTTATTTAGAAGAGAGAATGACAGATTGATGAGGCTGAAAATTTAAGACATGTATTGGACAGGGACTTAGAGGCCAAACTGCCTTTTCCGTACAGCAATTACCTATGGCCTTCTAAGTGAGAAGAACTAAGTCCAACAGCACAATGGAGTATGAACAGTAGATAGCTCATCTATACTACATAGCAAATGGATCAGTTTTTCACTCCATGTTATTCAATATCTATATGAAGTCATTGGAAGAACTGGTGAAACATGGGATGAAGTTCAGATCACACCAAACAGAAAAGCACTTTTAGGTCCAAAATAAACAGCACATCACCCAGCATTCTCACTGTTCAGCCAAAATGAACACCTGTGCGTAGAACAGCTGGCTAAAACTGAACTGGCAAGATGGAGGGGATGCTGGTGAGAAGAGGGAAATATTTGGAAGAACTCTCTGGAACGAACCTGATTGTCAAGTGCCTCTGCCATATGATTGTTACTTGGTCTGAAACTGTGGGGTCCTTTTGGACTGTTCAGTAATTTGAATAGTCAAATAGCTGTGAAAGCCAACAAAATTTCACTTCCACTCACAACTGACAAGATGATGTGCCCTATCAGGTTACTCAGAGACCAGGCCTGAGTGATTCATGCATTTGTGATCTCTACATATGAATATTGAAACTCGTTCAGCCTGGTCCTTTGTCTGGTTCCATCCCTTTTGCATGGTTCGAGAGGCAGTAAGGGGACAGAAAGCTGGCCAACTGCACTTGGGCTATCATCCCAGCATGAGGAAGATTGTCAGAGTGCACTACTCTCTGACCCTGGGTTATCAGAATTATTTGTAGGGGTTAGGGATGGAAAATGCTTTTTAAAAATGTTAACCGGTTAAACTATATATTTAACCAGTTAACCATCCCGCTACATTGTGCTGGAGATGGGGGGCTATTCCAGACCAGCTATATAGGGCCCATTGTACCATGCCGCAGGCTGCTCCAGTCTGGCCAGGCACCCATTAATTGGTTATCCCAGTAAACATGCCAGTAAGCAATGCTTAGCAGGTAATTGGTTAACCATGTATCCCCCTTTACATCCCTCGACTAAAGTTCTGAGGCTGCTCTATTTTCTCTAGTTGTCCTCAAGATTAGAAGGGTAGAAAAGTGGCAGAAATCTGCCCATGTCCCCTCTTCCCTTTGGGCATGCCAAGCAGTGTTCAGCCCACCTAAGGATCTGGCCCTTTATGAACCAGAAAAATCTCCAACTCGTAGCAGCAGCTTATCTCCTTCATCGCATAGATTACCCACCCTGTTCCCTGCATTGGTTCTCCATTGTTTGTAGTCTAGTTCACAGTCTTGGATATAAGTGGGATTGTCCTTGCACAGTTGAGTAATTGTCTTGTGCTCTGCAACCACGATTTCCCATGACAGTAGGATGCCATTCAAGAAATGTCAACCAACGGAACACAGAAATTCCACAGCATCTTGGTTAACCTATGGAACTCACTGCTAAAATAAAGTAGTCACGACAAGTCGAAGCCTCACCACCTAAAGAACTAATTGCAAAATTTCTTTTTTTAAAACTTGGCTTCCCTTCAATATATTCTACACACAAAAATCCTGCAGATGAATAAAGGTATTTTTCTGTGCAGGCTGGGAAGGAAGAAAATGAGAGTCAATTAGTAACAGTGCTGTTGAACACTCTGGAGGTGCCCAGCTATTTCATTCATTTGTAGACAGACACTTGCCCAGGTATATGTTGTTATATTTCCTAAGTTTCAAAGTTGGTTATGACAGCCCCATAAAATAAGGTTACTAATCTGCCAGTAGAGCTCTTCAAGATGTGTGGTCCCTGTTGGGATTCCAAACTGTGTATGCCCATGCATGCCATGCAACCATAACAGTTTTGTAGCTGCGTCCATTGACCTGCACGTGTATCTTCCTCATGTCCACAGCCAAAGCTATGAGAGGCTATGTGGGTTGATGCTGTCTAGTATCCCTCTTACCGCTAAGCAGTGTAACCCATAGCAGAGATGGAGGGTGGGTATTAGAATGCAAATAGGGACTACACATCTCAGTGAATCTCTTTTTACAGGTAAGTAACCTCCTTTTCTTCAAGTGAGGATTTGTATATGGATTTCAAATACTGGTGAGCAGCATGGAAGTGGGGGTGAGAATTGGCAAGAAATTATAGTCTACAAGACTATGTGGTGAATGGCTCTCTCTGTAGCTGGAGCAAAGACACAGAGGTAAAGATGTGGACAGAGTTCTGCGAGGCGAGCCAACATGGCAGAGTGCTCCCAGGTGGAGTGACTCCAGGAAGCAGACGTATCTTGGAGACAGCATAGCATTTGTGTATGCAACACTAGATTCATTTGGAGATGTGCTACAAAGAGAGGGCTTGTCCCTTACAACATTCTGCAATAGCAATGAAGAATGTGGGTGAAGTGTGAAAGGCGTGAGTGTGTTATCAATAAAAGGCTAACAACTCAATAGTAGATGTTGAGAGTGCAGAGTTCCGCCTTGCAGGAGGCAGGAGATTAGGACAAGAAGTACAGGAGGTGGATGCATTGGAAGAGATGGAATGCAGACACCACCTTAGGCATGAATTTAGGTGGCAAGTATAAGGAGACATTGCCTTTGAGGAAGAAAGTGTAGGGCAGAGCTACTCAACATGAGGCCCACGGCCCGCTTGTTTGTGGCCCATGTTGCAGATTGAGTTTACGCAGGGCTCAACACATGGCCTGTGGGTAGGATCCTTTGAACATGGCCTCCACTGGGAACATGCTCCACAATGGCAAGGCATCTCCCAGGCAGGGTGAGCATTGAAAGACATAAGCGGACAGGCTGGTTGGAACAGATGGGTATAGGGTGTCAGCATTTCTAGCCCCCAGGGAAGAGGTGCCAGGAGCGCTAGGGCATTGTGGGAAAGAAGCTATTTGCATCTATTTGCATATATATTTGCATGTTTATGCAACCACACTTAAGTTGCGGCCCTCAGCTTGTGCTGTATCATTGTGGCCCCCAGGGCTTCCAAAGTTGAGTAGCCGTGGTGTAGGGAGAGGTCAGCCATTACAGACACCAATTCATTACTGTGTTATGCCAATGTGTCACCCACCAAAAAGATCACCTTCACCGAATGCTGGGAGAAAGAGAATATTGTGAGGGGTTGATTGGTAAGGACAGAGAGAGCGATGTTAAGGAACTAGGAAGGGATAGGTTAGTGCAGTATTTCTCAACCTTTTTTTTTATCAAGTACCCCTTTAAAAAAATTATAAGTACCCCCAGAACCTACAATTTTCAGACACACAATTTTTTTTTTTTTACTATTGCAACACATTTGTTTAAACAACTTAATTGTAGCTGGGTGGGCGATGACATTTTTGGGTGTAAAAAATACAAAAAAAATAAGACTAAGACAAAACAAAAATTCAGTTTTCACCAAATTTCAGTTGTGTTGACATACCCCCTAGACTTCTCTCCAGTACTCCTAAGGGTACTCATACCACTGGTTGAAAAACACTGGGTTAGAGCACCAGTGGAAAGATGTTGAGCAAACCTTTGAGGATTTGAACAGTGTCTGCTGAATGAAGATAGTGCCTTCCTCCCTCCAATGGACAGTTGCTCTGAGTGCGAACAGGAGGACTCATATGGAACTGTGTGTGAGGCCCAATAGTTTGAGAAGTGTAGTCAAGGAGAATAGGAATGAATATGGAGTCCAGGGAGTACTGGTGGCAGTAATCCCAGTGGTGAATTGTTTCCATTTTGTGTGCTAGCATACCATGGTAGACAGACTGCTGCTTTGTGTGAGGATCTCATGCATTGGGGTGGCACATGTCCTGTCTACTCCATGCAAATACTAAACTGTAAGGTGGCATGGGCTCAGGTTGGGATGTAGCAGTATTCTTAGTTCCTACATGGAGAAGTAGAAAGGGGTAGCAGTCCAAAAGTTTGATCAGTCTCGAAAGAGTCTCAGTCACATCCTGAATTCTAGCTCTAGGTAAGCAGCATACTTCTTGAGATTCCTCCACCGCCATCTTCTCTTCCCTGTCCAATCCATGCCACTTTTCCAGAGGCTTGTAGGAGAGCCCAGGCCCATCCCCTACTCCAGGTTCCCTACTCAAGAACCAATCCCCTACTCAAGAACCCTCTAATCAGCAGCCAAGCTCTGCATCATAAACCTTGCTGCCTTTTTCCTGAGCCTTTTTCTACGCCCTATCCGCTATCCAGACTGGCTACGGATTCCTTTCCTGCAGCCCCTTTCTATTCCCGGCTTCATAGCCCTACCTGTTCCTTCCCATCTGGGATCCATCATTATTCAGGTGGGAATTAGCTGGCCTACATAACATCAGCTATAGCATATGCCTTTAATTGGTCTCTCCTGTACCTTATGAATCCATTTTAGGCTTGTGTGGAGTGAAAGCCTCACCACAAAAAAGCCACATCAGAAAAATGGAGAATGATAGAGGATACTATACAACAGCAACCAAAAAGGTATTAAACAAAAGTAGCTTCTTGTATTCCAGAAGCCAAGGGTTATTTCCAGTGGAAGAAGCAGAATATTAAGAAGGGTCCTTGAGGCCAAGAGTTGGAACTAATGCCAACAATGACAATTTAAAGAGAGCAGTTTGCAGGCGCAGGGCCTTTATTATATCTGATTCCACCACTTATTTCTCTGTGTTTCTAAAATGTACTTTGTTCCAAAGCTAATACAATGCACACTATTAGGGTTAGTGCACACTGATGCCCTGTAACCATATCAGACAGTGACAACTCGTTTTATGTATTATCAGTCAGTAGCAGCAACAGAGCAGTTTTTCCTATTTTTCAACTAGCATAAATCTGAACATTGATCACATTCAATTCATGAGACAGAACAGGTATTTCTTCTGATGGAGCATCATTCCTTTAATCTAATGTACGGTGGAGTGCTGCTTTATTGCTCCCTCTTTTTTTCCTTTCCCTCTTTTTTGTTTTGTTTCAAAGACTTACTTTTAAGTATTTATTTTAGTATATGAAACAGCTGTTTCATAGTAAGATGAACTTGGCAACTCTGAGGCATCAAAGCTTGTGTGAGTTTTGTAAGGTATGATTTATAGCTCCCTTTTTCTTGAACAGCACATGTAAAAGCCAAGAGTATATAATCCTTTTGGATATCAAGACTCCAAAAGTTCTATATCCAGCCAATAGCCAGCCTGAGGCAACCCGCCCAACACATTTTTGTTATGTTTTGGCAGCATTATGTTTCCTTACAGGGCTGACATAATCCTGGAATATTACAGAATAACCCTATTTTTCATATTTAGCCAGCTCCATACAGTCGAGCACTTAGTTCACTGAAAGAAGATGACATCTGAAATACATTTTAAAAATAAAATGTTGTTTTTTAAATTAAAAGAGATTTCAATGAATCTCAAATAAAATAGAATTTTGCAAGTAGGAAAAAAAAAGTTTTCACATGGAGCACTTTCATATAACCACAACTATAAAGCTGTGTAGTTTCCCTAAAACATCATTTTATAAATACTGCTTAAGCTTTAATTTTGGCACACAGCTTCTGATAGGAGTATCTTATTTACCTATTTCTACATCTGTTGCTTTCCTTTTTTGTTTACAGCTTTTTGTTCATTTTCTTTTAGTGCTACTTGGTCATTAGCAACATAGTCCATTACAATTGTTCTTAATCGGAAAAATCATGTATGTGTTTGTTATTCTGTTTCAATATGAACATAAAATATATTTTTACCATTTTTAAAGAAACTAAACAAAAGCATGACAGCATCAATTTTTTTCAAAGCAGCAATCCTGTCGGGGGGCCTAAAGACTGAAACACTGATAATTTGCCTTGCAAAGAATGTAATGAAAGCACAGAACACTGTTAAAATGAATATATTAAAAAAACATATTGCATAGAACTCAATTCTGCTCACTTTTTCCCCAGAGGCATTTACTGCTCTGCAGAACTGAGTTCTTAGTATGATGCTCACATGGATCTTCTTGAGTGCAACTGAAATTCTGGAAGGGTTGCATGAACACAGTTACTATATGCAGAATATTCAATCAGGGCTGGATTAAGGGAGGGGCTAGCTGGGCAGCTGCATGGGGCGCCAACCTATGGGGGGCATCTGATGGCAGCTGTAAGGGGTGCTGCGCGCCCGGCCGCACAGCATCCCTTAGAGCTGCCATCAGGTGCCCGGGGCTGTGCGGCACCCTTTAGAGCTGCAATCAGGTGCCACGTGCCCGACTGCAGCTGAAAGAGGCGCAGTGCACCGGGGGGTAGGGCCACGCATGCACCATGTGCCCGGGGGCAGAGCCACACATGCATCATGTGCCCGCTGCCCGGGGCTGCAGGAATGGCTTGAGCCAGCCCTGTATTCAAGTAGTCGAGTTTGTAAAATGTGTAGGATATAAATGTGCAGTGACTTGATTTTAGTGCCCCGTTTGGCTCAATTAAGGTGCGTTTACACAGCACAGTTATTTCAAAATAACAATGCGAGTGTCTACATGGCAATTCCTTTACTTTGAAATAAATTTGAAATAACAGATGGCTTATTCCAACTTCTGTAAACTTCATTCCATGAGGAATAACGCCTATTCTGAAATAGCTATTTCGAAATAAGGCATGTGTAGACGCTCCACTGCTGCTATTTCAAAATAGCTCCTCCCCAGGGCCATTCAAAGTAATTACTCCCCAGTGCCTCTTGGGCCTCTAAATCGAAGTAGCACATCCACATTAGGAAAGCCTGCCTCGGACTAATTTTGAGGCTTCCCTGTAGTGTAAACACGCTCTTTTGAAATAAGCTATTTCAGAGTATTTCTTCCAGAATAGCTTATTTTGAAATAAGTGTGCAGTGTAGATGAACCCTTAGGGAAGTATGATCTAGTACTTTAGTTCAGACTGAGCTACTCAAAAAGGAGCACACTTTGAACTTGGGACAGGAGGATGGGTTTATGTAGCAAATCAATAACTCTTCATTTTATTCATTAAGGAGGAGCAATGGATTCCACAATCCTTCAGGGAGGATAGTGGCTGGAGCCTAGGACTTGTGCACCTGATAAGTAGAGTAGTAATGAAAAGTGGGGAAAATAAGGGTAAAGATCTTTCATACTCACCAAAAGGACAGAGCATTAGATCTATGGGAAGTACACACATGAAACCTGTGTGTCTATATGGACTTTGCTAAATATATTAAGATACCAATTGAAAAAAAATCCCACTGATTTTTGGCAGATAGATTTGTCCTTCTGTTTTCATAAAAATTAACTGTCAGATACCAGACCAGATCTGAACAGAAGAGATGATGCATTTCTCAGGAATGAAAACCATCAAGCTTGATACCACTGCAAGCATAAAAAGTACTATTTTGGTCAACTACTGCCCAACTCAGATTCCTGATCTCTAACTCATATTCAGAGCTTGAAGGATTAGTTCCATGCAGTGTCAGCTTACTAGTGACAAAAAAAGATTGCTAATGAAGCAAGCCTCTTAGGAGGTGGAGAATCTTTAAAGATAATCCTTTTCGCTGCAGGGAAGCACTTCTCTTTCAATTAATACACTTCCTTTCACAAACCAAAGAGTTCTTAGGGGACAGAAAAGCATGTGGGCTTCTGTATTGCCAATCTATCCCATCGCTAGGGGAATTTTGATTCATTCTAGGCATTCCCCTTTTGGTTTTGGTTTGCAGTATTCATGGATAGGGCTTTAAGTATCTATCTGCCAAATATTTAACAGGCTTAATCCATCCTGTCACAGGGAGCTGGCATGACTACAGCTTTCCATCTGAACTTAGAACAAATACCTGATGGCCTGTGGCTACATAATTTGAAGGAATCACTATCCAAATCTACAGATGAAGTCATTGGCACATTTGCAGAGCTTCTCAGCACTGTATTTGACATCAAGGTAGAAAGGGTCCAGGTCGTACTTGTTTTATAATGGTGGTAAATCCTATCACACAGCCATTCAGCCATTCTTTTCTCATCTGTGAGGAGAGTTTTTTTAATCAAGGCTTGGAACTGGCTCGTTCTATAAAAGTGGTGTATATGTATGTATGCAGTAGAGAAGAAGTATCAATAATTACTACGGTGAAAGAGAGTATAGGTGTTGCTGTGACTGACAGACAGCAAGCTCTGCTGGGAGAAATTAATGTCTCATGTTCAGCGGATCAAGGCCCTTGTTTGCTTTAGGCAAAGCAAAAGTTATAGTTGTGTTTAGCTGCACTGACAAAAAGAACAAAATAGCCCTAAACTTCGTTGTCACACTGTTCATGATATGCAGACGCATTGTTTTCAGCAAGCTCCCTACGTTTCATATGACAGGACTACTATAAGGAATAACATTCTTTACTTGCCTCATACACGTGGCATGAGGTGTAAACCAGCGTTAACCATTCTCAATATATTTTAGTGCTTGCAAGTGCTCATGCACAGGGTTATAATATACAAAGCTTCTTTGGTTCTATTGGGCTTGATTCTGATGTACACTAAGACCACTTTACTAGAGTGGTGTAAACTAGGTTTACTCGCATTTTAATGCTCCCAGGCAGCAGTTCCCATTGTTCTCCATGATTTCACAGCTTCACAATCACCTCCCAACCACATAATTAAGCATCTCCTTAAAAAATAAATAAATAAAATAAAGCTCCAATTAAAATGTGGATGTTCAACATGGTCTTTACCACCTTATACAATGGCCTTTATATATAACATATCTCACACATGAATAATCTACTCTATTATAACACAAGCCTTATTTTATTTATACAATGGCCTCCTTACACTGCAAAAGCAGCGCTTGAGAGTGTGAAAATGGGAGTAAACAGAGTTTACATTAAGGTCACTTTACACTGCTCTAGAAAAGCGGTCTTAGTGTAAATGAGAATCAAGTCCAATAGAACCAAAGAAGCTTTGTGTGATTTATTTGTGCATGACCACCTGCAAACTAAAATAAATGGAGAATAGTTAAAGTGGTCTACTTCTCATCAGGTTCTCAATTCATACCTTAGGAACAATCACGAGCCATTTACCATTACCAGTTAGGGATGTCAGCTACTGTGTAATTGAACAGTTGTATAACTGCATGAAATTTTAGCAGTTACATGCCTATTCAATAGTACCCAGGGGCAGGGCCAGCAGCCAGTGTGCACTGGCCACACTCCTGGGGAGTCCCAGGCCACTCCGCACTGTTGTCTCTGTATCAGGCAGTTTAAAACCAGCTCTCCATGCAGACCAGCTGTCTAACTGCTAACATTTCTTGCCACGGACCCCCCTCCTTTGCCTCCCCTGTGCTGCTGCCTCTTTAGGAGGCAGAAAGGGGGGAAGGCAAATCTGCAGAGATGGCACACGCAGGGACCTTGCTTGAAAGCCTACCCTCTCACCCTCCATGCTGCTGCTTCTCTATCAGAGGCAGCATCATGGGGGTGTGGGGACTGGTGGATCCAGTGCTCGTAGGGAGCCTGTTTAAAGCCAGCTCCTCACAGGCACTGGCTCCTGCTCTCCCCAACCTTGCTGCCTCTAATACAGAGGCAGCATAGGGTGGGGGAGTGCATGTAGTAAGAAAGATTAACTGATAAGCTGAGTTTTCTCAGTTAATCATGTAGTCGACTACACATTGGCATCTCTATTACCAACAGAAGAAAAGGTTAAAACGTGGAAACTGAACAATTAAAAGCTGCTAACAGTCACAATAGTGCAAAATCCAAATTTCTCCATGTTTCTGTGCCAGTGTTAGTGTTGCTAGAAATATTTACTGTACTACTTTGAAGGGCCCTTTCATGTAAGTTTTTCCAGCTGCCTCAGTCTCTTCATCTACCACATATGCTATAGATGCAGGGAGCATAACTATCTGATGGCTAGATTGTTGAAAAACATGATTTTTTTGAAAAAATGTTAAGTGATTTCTGTCCTTACCTCACTTCAATTTCCCCATCTATAAAATTTTCCCTCCTTTTTAGGTACTTGCAGATCTAGTGAGGAGTGCTATGTAGCAGCCGGGTATCATTATTATTACGGAAATATTATCTAATACTATATATAATCTTTTTCATCTTGTTTCAGATTTGTAAAGAGAATTATCTATGCAATAAAACTCTGTTCCAAAAAGCACCTTCAAAAAGGAGCCAGCATTTGCCATATCTAAAAGAACACAGGTCTCACAGTCTCACCCTGTCTTGCAGTCACAGAAACCAAAAGCTACAGAGGACAACACAGAGGAGCTGAGACTGACCCCTGAAGCGAATAGGCAACTGACACTGGAAAGATATCAAAGCTACACTGACTCTGTTGGTGGCACTGTGACCTTACGCAGCAAATGAAGATGTTGGTGATTTTTTCAATAATGCATCTACAACACTGGAAAAGCATATGATTGTTTTTCCTGAAAAAGCAACATATTAATACTGTAAATCTGTCTGGTTTCCGTCAGGACAACATTAGTGTCACTGAAAGAAAAGGAATACAGTGCTGTCTGGATGGCATGATTTCTCAAAGGGGACATTATAAACAATGAGTATTTATGAATGGACACCACTTGGAAAGAGAGACTAGATTTACCTACGGAGATGAGGGAAAGAGAGAGATGGGGAAGTATGGAAGGGAAAGGAATACAGGAAAGAATTGGGCACATTCAAAGGAAGATTGAAGAAAATTAAAAAGAAAAAAAAATAGAACTAACATGCTGTTTGCTGCCATTTATCTGTACATATCTCGGTCCTGTCTTTGGATTAAGTACTTCGGGGCAGGGACTGCATACTACTGTGTCTTGGTACAGTGAATTGTACAATGAGCCTTACTCTTATTTATCCATGGTAATAAACATTACTACAATATTTTTAGATAGGGATTGTTCATTTCATTTTATTTTAAATGTATTTCTCCTGTAGGAAAGAATTGATCCAAGCTGTTCTGTGCCCATCGTCGGTCAGTGACTGGCCCAGTGTTTATAGGCAGTCCCCGAGTTACGCGGATCCGACTTATGTTGGATCCGCAGTTACAAACGGGGCCCGTCTCCCTAGTCTCCAGCAGACCAGGGAGAGGAAGCAAAGCGGCGGAGCACGCAGGCAGCGGACAGCCCAGACGCGTCTGGGCTGTCCGCTGCCCGCGTGTTCCGCGGCTTTGCTCCCCGTCCCCCTGGTCTGCAGACCAGGGAGACGGGGAGCAAAGCAGAGCAAAGCCGCGGAGCCCGAGGGCAGTAGGACAGCCACGGTACGTCTGGGCTGTCCCGCTGCCCCGTGCTCCGCGGCTTTGTTCCGGACACCTGTGGTACAGCAGCTGGGGCGCTGCCGGTTGGTCCCGTAGCGCCGCTCTGGGCGCTACGGGACCAACCCGGCAGCACCCCAGCAGCTCTGCCCCAGGCGTCCTGATTCAGCCACTGCTGTTCAGTTTCAGCAGCGGCTGAATCAGAACGCCTGGGGCAGAGCAGCTTGGGTGCTGCTGGGTTGGTCCAGTAGCGCCGAGGAGCGGCGGCGCTACTGGACCAACCCAGCAGCACCCCAGCTGCTCTGCCCCAGGCGTCCCCATGTCAGCCGCTGCTGAAACTGACCAGGGGCTGACTACAGGAAGCCCCTGCCCCGGGCTTCCTGGAATCAGCCGCTGATCAGTTTCAGCAGCAGCTGACTTGGGGATGCCTGGGGTTCTTAAATTGAATCTGTATGTAAGTCAGAACTGGCATCCAGATTCAGCCGCTGTTGAAACTGATCAGTTTCAGCAATGGCTGAATCTGGACGCCAGTTCCGACTTACATACAGATTCAACTTAAGAACAAACCTACAGTCCCTATCTTGTACGTAACCCGGGGACTGCCTGTATTTCAACCCATTATAAGCCAAGGGAGGAGAGGGAGGAGAATATCCAGGTTAATTATGTTTCTTCGAATGCAGGAAAGGGAAGAAAATATCTTGTCAGTGATGAGCAGCTAATAAAGGACTATTAAAGCAATCATAGCCCTGTGGGGGAGAGAAGAAAGACACTTTTGAGGTGATCGTGTTTGTTAATGATTAAGGGAAAGAAAATCTATGGGATGTGAAGAGGATAAAAAAGAAGCTTTTCAGAGAGAATGTTGACCTGGGACAAGACCCCTTATAGTGAGGGGAGGAGACAAACTGTACTTTAGCCCCCTGTTGGAAATCACTGTCTCCATGACATCTCCAGTTCTTGCTATCTGTTCCTACAAAATATACCTCCAGTAAAAAGTGTGATTTAAGGCTAAACACCACATTTGTTCAGAATTGAGTAATGCATTATGTTTCAAGTCGACCCATTCATTCAATGTGACTTCTATAACAATAAGTTATTCCTCATCATGAAGAAGGATGGCAGGAACTAACCTAGACTTTAGTAAGACATTTGATACGGTCTCGCATGATATTCTTATTGATAAACTAGGCAAATATAACTTAGATAGGGCCACGATAAGGTGGGTGCATAATTGGCTGGATAACCGTAGTCAGAGAGTTGTTGTTAATGGTTCTAAATCCTGCTGGAAAGGGATAACAAGTGGAGTTCCTCAAGGGTCTGTTTTGGGACCCGTACTGTTCAATATCTTCATCAATGATGTAGATATTGGGATAGAGAGTACGCTTATTAAGTTTGCAGATGATACCAAACTTGGTGGGGTTGCAACTTCTTTGGAGGATAGGGACATAATTCAAAATGACCTTAGCAAGTTAGAGAAATGGTCAGAGGTAAACAGGATGAGGTTTAATAAAGAGAAATGCAAAGTGCTCCACTTAGGAAGGAACAATCAGTTCCATACATACAAGATGGGAAGCGACTGTCTAGGAAGGAGCATGGCGGAAAGGGATCTAGGGGTCATAGTGGACCACAAGTTGAATATGAGCCAACAGTGTGATGCTGTTGCAAAAAAAGCAAATATGATTCTAGGTTGTATCAACAGGTGTGTTGTAAGCAAAACTCGTGAAGTCATTCTGCCGCTCTACTCTGCACTAGTTAGGCCTCAGCTGGAGTACTGTGTCCAGTTCTGGGCGCCACATTTCAAGAAAGATGTGGAGAAATTGGAAAGGGTACAGAGAAGAGCGACAAGAATGATTAAAGGTTTAGAGAACATGACCTATGAAGCCAGGCTTCATGAACTGGGCTTGTTTAGTTTGGAAAAAAGAAGATTAAGGGGGGACATGATAGCGGTTTTCAAATATCTAAAAGGGTGTCACAAGGAGGAAGGAGAAAATTTGTTCCTCTTGGTTTCTGAGGACAGGACAAGGAATAATGGGCTTAAAGTGCAGCAGGGGAGGTTTAGATTGGACATTAGGAAAAAATTCCTAACTGTCAGGGTGGTCAAATATTGGAATAAATTGCCAAGGGAGGTGGTGGAATCTCCCTCTCTGGAGATATTTAAGAACAGGTTAGATAGACATCTGTCAGGGATGGTGTAGACGGAGCTTGATCCTGCCTTGAGGGCGGGGGGCTGGACTCGATGACCTCTCGAGGTCCCTTCCAGTCCTATTATTCTATGATTCTGTGATTAACCCTTGGAGATTATCAGTTTTATTTGTATTGCACTTGCATTTAAGAGTCCCATTCATGGACCAAAGTTCCATTTTGCTAGGAACTGTACAAACAGAACAGAAAGAAAGCAAGTGCTCCAAAGACCTTACGTTGTATGCATAAGAGAAGGGAAAACAGATGACTAGAGCGGACACATGGGGAGAGCATGAGATAGCAACCAAGATCAGGTTTTTTGTAGGATTCATGGCAGAGGAGTTTTAATGACTAAACATCCCTAACTTCTTTTCAAATATATAATTCAAGTCCTTACTATTGCTTTTCAGTTGCCTTCAACTTTTTTGCATTTTCAACAAATATTTAGTAAGTTTCCACCCCCCAAAAAAGGTTCCAGGAAAATGCGGTGCTCATATGTTTAAGCCCTTCTTCCAGGCTTCATTTACTAGTTCCCATCAGAATTCCTCCAGAGTGGAATTCATTGTTGCTCCATTTCAGGGTTTGGCATTGTCCCCTCACAGATCAAAAACGTGACATTCTGGGGGTAGGCAGGATTTATTGCCTGGCTAAAATTCAAAAGGGCCCTGTAGATTACTTTAAAAAGTTAGCTTTATTTAATAAAGGAGACTTTTTTTTTTGCCACTGAATAAACAAAGGCTTACTTTCTGACTTTAAACCTCAGATGTAATTACACAGAAAGGTTAATATTGGATTGCCAAGTACCATAGTTCTGCTAATGTCAGTTATTCTTTGTGAATACAGTAGGAGTTTTGATTAATGAATCAGTTCAACATGCACTACTGCGTAAGCCCAGTGTACTTTGCATGACCTTCAGGTGATTACTGCATGTTCCTCTAAGAGGTATTTTTTATTTTCATCTCTTTTGTTCCCCTTTGTGATAACAGCCCAGTGATGAGTCAGATTAGTGACACAGAATGAAAATCCACACTTTTAGTTCAGGTACCAGATCCAGACTTGAGTAAAATGATCAAAAGTTTCCTGCAGTGGAAGCCGTAGGTGTCAAAGGAGAGAGGAACGTTTTGTGCACCTAAAAGTCCAAAGTGGGAGGAAGCACCATAGATGCCTTATGGATTTATTCACCTCAAGCTTTCAGACTATTAGATTATCTTCTCAGTTCCTGTTTCCCATAGGGAACCCAGTGCTCATTCAACTCACTAAATATTTTCCTCATGGAGTTCAGATGGCACAATTAGGCCTTGTTTCTGAATTGCTTCTTGCAATTGCATGAGCTAGGTGGCTGGATCCTGGCAACATCTCACTGAGTAGGAAAGGGAAACATCCTAGGCCTCTCAGATTGTGTCAGGAACCCATCCACCTCATCAAATTGCTGTACAACGTTGCAGACATTGGAACTCTGTGGCCATAGGCACATATCTACCGAGACTCCTCTTTTATACTGTGTGTATCCATTGTGAACACATTGCACATGGGGTTTGAGTCGAAGTTTGGGGCACTGATTTCAGATTCAAATTAACATTTTTCCTGCAGTCTCAACAGGACTTTGATTGACCTGCTCTCCCCAACTTCTTGATCTCCAGTCTCTACAGTGACTTACTGTTGGGACCTAGCAGGTCTCCATGTGTTTTGACTGCCACGAGTAGCAGTCAAATTATTGCCAGGGCAGGGATGTTACAAAAATATAGGAGATTCTTCTCGCCTTGCCTGTTTCTTACCCTGATCCTCACTTCCAAAGATAAAGCTATTGTTGGCTAACCTGGACATCTTTCTCCCTTAGAGATAGCTTTAAAAATACCCAGTCTTTTTTTATACACCAATCATATTCAACACCAAGACTAGATGCCACTAAAACCAACTACTCCATATTGCTGTCCTGTTTTAGGCTCTACTCATCCATCTCCAACTCCCAGATTACCATGGGTGGTGGGTAATGTAGGCAAGGGAAGGCACAGCCTTCCCAAAACTGCCTAAATGCTTTGGCCTGCCTTCTCTAACTGGGCCTTCACCCACCACCCATGCAAATTACCTCTTTTCTCCATAACACGCAGATGGTCACTTGTTCGCATCCTTCCCAATACAGGGCCAACATATCCTTTTCTGCTGTCCTAACTGCACCAATACATATTCCTCCAATCCCCTGTACTTAGTGGCTCTTTTCTCCCCCTCTTATTCCATCCTTCAGTTTTCTTTCCTTCATCATCTTTGTCATCTCTAACTGTAGGTCTTTCATACTTCCTTTACTACCCACCTCTCTCCTTTGTTCCCTTACAAATGTTTTCCTTCCTCCTCCCAGGTCTCTCCTCTCCTTTTCCCTTCTCTCTCTCTCTTTTTTTTTCCCAATTCCCTCCATGACACTTCTCTTCCTCCTTGGTTTCACATTATCCCTCCCCCAAAATACTATTGGGTTGCAGAAGACAGATCTGGATTGGCACCTTCTCCAGCCAAGCCACATGAGAAAGCACTCAGACCTGGACCACTTTTGTTCACATCCAGGCTCCCTGCTGTTGCCAGGTAGGCAGGGAACTGACCTGAGCAGAAGTAATTTCCATTCAGTCTGAGAACAGCAGGCCTACCTAAGTGCTCCTGTTCTCTGTGCAACATAGCTAAGCATTTGTATGCCAGAAAAGCCAGGAAGGAATTATGCCAAAACTGTTTTCAGCTATCTTCTCACCTTTTAGGGGCAATCTCATTCTCTTTATGAGACTTAATACCTCCCCACATTCCCAGAGCAAGGCACCTAGGTTTGAACCTCTTGGTTACATAGGAAACTAGTGAGCTGAATTCATCCACATGTAATGACTTCAGTGGAGTAACACCATAGATAAATATCACTCAGTAACTGCTGTTCTCATCTGCTCCCCCACTCCGACCAAGAAGACCAATCCGGGTTCAAAGTGATGCAATAATAGTTTGCAGACAATGCTTTTTATACCACGTTTGACAAAACTTTACATTAAAAACATAGTCCACCTGGTATCTGTGCTCTTCCTGACTTCACAGTGAGTAACAGCAGACAGAAGGGAAATAACAGTAGAATCAATCGTTAACTTATATGTAATAACAGCCTGGGTGAAAAACAGAAGCAAATAATCACACCACTGGTAATTACATGGCTCTAGGTTACCCCACTGAAACACAGCACAGGAGATCTAATCTTCCCAAATATTTATTTGCCATTGAAATGAAAGCATCAGACTCCTAAATGGTAGTTTAAAATAAAGGCAATAATTTATTTCCAGCTGGTACAATTGTTTAATAAAATGCCTGCTGTGCCTCCAGAAATAATGTTCTTTCCCCAGCAACACAGATAATTACCCTGTCTTTGGGGCCACCAACACAATCCATCCAAAAATGTTCTCACTTAAAGTACAAGATTTTCAATGGCAGTAATTTGCCATATGGAAGAAGAAGAATAAAAAAAGAGTTACAAACATATGAGCAAATTGGAAAAAAATATTTGAACAGAAGGCAGATGCTGCTTCACTAGTGTAATAATTATTCATCTAATGTTTTAATAATGAAAAGTAACAAAGCCCAGCCTGTCTTCCCATCTCCATTCAAAACTCCACACTTTGTGAGTGTTACTTTCAGCACCTTCGATCTGTAAGGAAGGGAAATGAAAAGGAATGTTTCCAATGACAGTAGAATGGATGAAAAAACTATGTGGCGCTGTAGTTAATTATCTTGATTACATAAATATGTATTGTTTGTCAAATTTATATCGTTCGTATTGGAGGGATGAGGTGCTAGGTGTTACTAAAGGGTTATTGTAGTGCTGTGAGTTTTCATTTAAGATGTCATTTACATAATGCATAAAAATAATTTCCTATGTCCAGGTCCCAAAACAAATGTTTGATTAATAAAAAATAAGTGGTTCTTTTGTTTTGCTTTCTTACAGCTCAGGTAAGAGAAGAATAAAACTCAGCCTATGGCAGAATTGTCCCAGTGGGGCAATACATTTTTTTAACATTCTGAACAAATTGTTTGGACAGAATAGCTGCATGTTTAAGAAACAATGTTATTTAGTATTCAAAGCCTTGAGCTGACATGATTTGTTTCTCCAGCAATGTGATCTAGTTTGAATACTAAAAAGGAGTTGCTGATTTCCTTTTTCCCCATGTGCGTCTACAAAATTAAACTAAGATATGAAGCAATTCAGTTACTGGCATTTCTTGGAGACTCTCCAATGCCAGAGGATTTTGCAAATGCTATAATAATAGGTGACACAAAGAGATGACCACAACTCAAGCACATACTCCCTAGAGAGAGACACTGTGTATGTGTGGAAGATGAGAATACAGTAGAACCTTAGAGTTACAAACATCTCATGAATGGAGGTTGTTAATACTGAAATGTTTGTAACTCTGAACAAAATGCTCTGGTTCTTTTTTCAAAGCTTACACTGAACATGGATTTAAATAAGCTTTGAAACTTTACTCTGCAGAAGAAAAATGCTGGTTTTAACCATCTTAGTTTAAATGAAACAAGCACAGAGTTTCCTTATTGTGGGATTTTTAAAAAACTTTCTCTTTTTTTAAGAAGTTGATATTTAACGCACTTCTGTACTGTTTTTACTCTTTTTTTCTCATCTCTGCTACCGCCTGATTGCGTACTTCCTTGTTCCAAATGAGGTGTGTGGTTGACCTGGTCAGCTCGTAACTCTGAGGTTCTATTGTAGTATTGGTGCTACTGTAGCTCAACAGCGACAGAAGTTCACATACAGTGCTCACCAAATGAATTCAGTTTGCATTATTCCTTTCAAGATAGGGCAAGAATACAAGTGGAACAATTCCTGCATTCCAGGAATCTCTGACCAATAGAAAGGATTGCACTGCAACATAACATTTGGATAGATACACATCTATCTGTCTATTTAGTCCCATCCAGCTAAGTCAAAGTCACCCTTATAACCACTAAGTACTGCTCATTCCAAGAGAATGGATTCATCACTGTTCGTATAACATTGGTCTCAAGAATAAATAATATGAACTCTTTAATGTTTCACATATTCCAGAGAAAGCCCAAGCTGCAAAATGTGTTTGAACTTGCAGGCTTTAATGTCCTATTTTCTTGTTAAGCCATTTATAGAAATAGGGCCCCTTTCAAACATCACAATAGTGCTAAATCTAAGGGCATGTCTACTTTGCATGCTTATTTTGAACTAAGCTATTCCAGAAGTAATACTCCGAAGTAGCTTAGCACGTCTACGCTACAGGGAAGTCGCAAAATTAGTCCGAGGCAAGCCTCCTTAATGTGGACACGCTACCTCGAATTAGAGCCCCAGGAGGCACTGTGGAGTGATTACTTTGAATGGCCCTAGGGAGGAGCTATTTCAAAATTGCAGCAGTAGAGCGTCCACACTACTGCTATTCCAAAAAAAGCTCTTTCAGAATAACTGCTATTCCTCGTGGTTTACAGATTTTTAAATAAGTTGTCCATTATTTAGAAATAATAGAATTGCTGTGTAGACACTCACACTGTTATTTCAAAATAACTGTGCTGTGTAGATGCACCCTTAGAGTCCTGAGTCAACTTATCAGTGATCCTGGATACACATATAGTGACAGTGGCATGATACTCCTTTTCCCATCTTCAGGAGACTATGCTACTTCCACTTAGACAAAAACCCATCCACAGATTCACTACCTACCAATAGACTACTGGAGTGCATTCAACTTCAGAGTGAAAGTGGCAGCTCCAGATGGCACCCTACACACAGTCACCTACACATTAAGAAAGGAAAACAAACAAGAGAACATCCCGGCCATCGTCCTACACATTTCAATGTCTCCCTGGTCTTACAGATACAATTCAAGATTCTTCCCTTACTTTTTAAAAAGTTGAACGTTTTCGAACAGAACAGTTTTGTGTCAGAAAACGCTGATTCCGTGAAACTCAAACATTTAGGAGGAACTAACTGATTTAATCAATTTTTGTAGGGAAACCAGTGTTTTGTTTTGAAAAGGTCAACAAGATGCATTTTGATTTTATAGTGTCATCTATTTCATCAGGGTATTCAGATTGTGGGCCATGAGACATGTTGGTGACCATTCTCAGGCACTGGCCCCACAGCTCCCAGTAGCCCTGGTTCTTCATTGTCAAAAATGGGAGCTGTGGGAAGCAATGGCCAGCATTCCCCTGCAGCCTCTTTGCCTACAGGCCCCACTTCCCATAGTTTCCATTGGTTGTGGAACAGAGAACCACAGCCGCTGGGAGCTGCAAGGGGTGGGGGAAGGTGCCTGCAGACGGCCAACATCAGCAAAATGTCTCCGGGCTTGCACTCAGAATACCTGATGGACCACATGTGCTCACAGGTGGCAGGTTGCCCACCATTGGCCTAGACTGTACTATGCTTACTCACACTCAGTAGTAATTCATGTCACGAGTATTCCTATTGACTCTGATAGGACTATTTGTAGAGAGGAATATTATTCACTGGAAGGGTATCAATGTGGCCTATCGTGATGAGGTTTATGGTAAGTGCATGTCTTGTTAGCTCCAGCATTTTTCTATATAGTTGAGTTTGATTGTTTTTCTTGCTTATTAATTTCAGCTTCTTCATTCCTCCTGCCTATTCCATTTTATTTTTACATTTTCTGTTTAAACAAAAAGCCTCAGTCTCATTCATTCATAATCTTTCATGAAGTGATCAGATGCAGATGTTCAGGTCTAGCTTCCAGCTTGTGCTAGTCTCTTAAATCAAGGCCTTCTTTCTGAACATGATTAAGGAGCATGAATTGGAATTAGCCAACTTGGGAAAAGAAGCCAATTTGGACTGCTTAAATTCCTAATCACTTTACAGAAAGTTCAATAAAAATCACTGACTCACAGACACTGTCAAGTTTGGGGCTTGAAAGGGTCTTTTCACTGACTCCAGGGTCCAATGATCGTATTTTTGGACTTGATTTTACTGTGTTTCATATCTAAAGATTAATATACTCTGTCTCTGACTGGGTTCTCTCCAACTAGAGGAGCAATTGATCTCTTCCAACAATCTTGTTCTCTTAAACATGTGGGAATTCATGAAAGGCAGTAGGTTGACTGTCCTCCAACTGAGTCTTCTGTTTACAGAACAGGTATTGTATGCATATTGGTAGTGCACAGTCCCTTACACTAGCTTGCCAATGGGCGTCACCCCTGACAGGAAGGGTAAAGTATGTAGTAACAACACTGAGCCTTTAAAGAGTTCTTTATATTTTCAAAGCATCTGACAAACATTAACAGATGTTGAGTCTATTAGGTCTCTGTGGCTATTCAAATCATTTGTTACCCAGATGAGAATATAAACCATTTTCTTATTAGTGTTATTTTGGGGGAGGCTTTAAGTACTTTGGACTTCTGTCCATTGGAAAACTGACTTAAATCACCAGTTTCTCTCACAGGGGTCACCAAACAGACCTCTGCAAAACAACTTTTGCTAATTTCCACCGCATTCAATTCTTCACGTGAAAGACTCCGTATACTCCAATATGTCTTTCTCTTATTGGCTAGGACTTTTCAAAAGCAGCACCCATGGCCTCGGGTGCCCAGCCTGGCCAAACTCACCGTGCTGCAATGGTGGGATAGAGTAGCTTCCCACCTACAGAGCAGAGGACCCAGCCAGGACAGCCCCCACCTGTGAAACCGTGTGGCGGGCTTGGCCCAGCTGGAGCAGCCTGAAGCACAGCAGGTTGCACCAGCTTGGCCAGGCTTGTCATACTGTGGATGGGAGCAGCTCTAGCCCACGGAAGCCCAGTTAAACTTTACATTTAACCAGTAAACTTTTGAAACAGGATTTTACATCCCTGATACTAATACTCTCTAGATTGTACCTTTTGCTCCAAAAGATCCCCAAAGACTTCACACCCAAAGACCACTTGTTCTGTCACTGAAATACAGCCACCTCCTGGATGAAACACAGTTCATATTTAACATCACACTGCAGATCAGGACTTTTGTTTTTGTTTTTTGTTTTTTTTTAAGCACAGACATTAAGTAAAGACCAAACCATATAATATATATTTTAAAAAGTGCAATGACAAAAGCTGGTCATTCTAGCCTGTACGTAGAGTATAACAATTCATTATCTATTACAGAAAGTAAGACAAAAAAGTGCAAACAGCTCTTTTGTCTCACAAAAGAAATATGGCAAAGAAACCATTGAGTTGTTTGTGTCATAGGAGACGCATGGCTCAGATTGAAAGGTGTCTCCCCTGGATGAGTAAGACGCGAGGAAGGACACAATTTTGCAGAACAGAGGTTACATTTCCACCTTGCTGACTACTCACTGTGTTTTACAGCCATAAAATGTGCTCTGTCTCTGTAACTGGCAGAACAAAATAGTAAATTAAGCTATTTTCAGTTACAGATATAAACTAAATCTTTGTTTGGTTTGGCTTCATCTTCAATTAGCAAAGGTTTATTTCTCAACCTTCTGTTCTTATGGAAAGACTTTGCCAGTAAAACATTGTGTTCCCCTCTCCCCCACCCTTATATTATCAAGTCAGGCAGTAAGGGGAACTGATTTTAGGATTACAGCTAAAGATACCCACTGAGGCCTCTCTAGCTCAGAACAAAATAGCACATCTAAAATCCTTTAACCCTTTCAATTCTCATCTACTGCATGAACTCAGGAACACAAATTCAATATAATGGAAGAACATCAGATGTTTAAAAGTAGGACCCATATAAACTAGCATTGCAGTGTAGTGGAATTTATAGCCTGATGCAGGTTTGTGGAGATGTCACAAAAAATACAAAACCAAACAAACAAAGCAAAAAACAAAAACAAAAAAGCTACAACCCTGTGGCTATGTCTAGACTGCATGCCTTTTTTGACAGAAGCTTTTTCGACAGTATCTTTTGAAAAAGCCTCTGTCAAAAAAGAGTGTCTAGATTACATTATGCGGATCGAAAAATCGGACTGCTGGACTCTCTGTTGAAAAAAGAAGGCACTCGGAAGTGCTTCTAGCAGGGCATGGGGGGCAGCCTTTATTTTCAGGTGCTGCTGCATGCCCTTTGTACATACGCATGCTTAAAGGGATCCCCCTGGACAGCCATTGCTCTACTCCTGCTTCTGGCTTGCCTACCTCCTAGAGAGAAAGCAAAGCTGCTGCAGTGCTTGCTCTGGTTGCCCTGCTTCCTTGGATACCACAGCAGTTTATTTGCAGGTTTTTTTCCTCCTTTTCACCGTGTTTTTGGCCATGGGGTCTGAGCTGCCCCTGGGCAGGCGATGGCCCCACACTGCCATACTGCAGCTTCTGCTGCATCTGCATGACTCTGTCATGAATCTCCTGCCCCATATTGACCCGGACCGCACTGAGGAGACCCTCCTTTAGGATGCAGGAGCTCTGTCCTTGCCCCCAAACTTTTTTGGGGACAGGCGGATTTGGAGGCATGAGACGAGTTCGGACTGGTGGGACCGGCTTGTCATGCAGCTCTGGGACAACGAACACTGGCTCCGCAACTTCTGGATGCGGAAGGCCACATTCCAGGAGCTGTGTGCCTGGCTTGCCCCTGCTCTGGAACACCAGGACACCCACCTGCGACCCGCCATCCCCCTGCAGAAGCGGGTTGCAATCGCCCTGTTGAAGATGGCCACCCCCGACAGCTACTGCTCCATGGGACACCAGTTCTGCGCGGGGAGGTTTACCATCTGGGCTATCTTGATGGAGGTAAGACACTGTTGGGGGAAAGGCCCTGCTGAGTGTGGGGGTTGAGAAAAGGCGTCCTGACAAGTGAAGGGGTGGGGAGGGTTCTCCTCCCAAGCGCTTAGGTAACCTGTCTAACTCCCTGATTTTTGTCTATTTGTCTCTTGCTGCAGGTGGTGAGGGCCATCAATGTGGAGCTGCTCAAGAGGCTCGTCCGTCTTGGGGACCTGGACAGCATCATTGCCGGGTTTGCCATCCTTGGCTTCCCAAACTGCGGAGGAGCCCTCGATGGGACACATATCGCCATCCGCGCACCGCCCCATCGAGTAGCCCAGTTTATAAACAGGAAGGGCTGCTATTCCATGGTGCTGCAGGCCCTGGTCGACCACCGGGGACACTTTACGGACATTTATGTCGGGTGGTCGGGCAGGCACATGATGCCCGCATATTCCGTAACTCCTACCTGTGCCGCAGGTTTCAGGCAGGAACATTTTTCCCCCAGCGGCACCTTGCGCTCGGGGACGTGCAGATGCCAGTGTGCATAGTGGACAACGCGGCCTGCCCCCTGATGCCGTGGCTCATGAAGCCTTACACCGGCCACTTGCATGCGAGCAAGGAGCTTTTCAACACGCATCTTAGCCAGGCTCACATCCAGGTGGAATACGCCTTTGACCGTCTAAAAGGGAGGTTCCGTTGCCTCCTCACACACCTGGAGATGGGCGAATGCCACATCCCGGAGGTGGTGGCTGCATGTTGCGCCCTCCACAACCTGGTGGAGAGGAAAGGGGAGGCCTTCTTGCCGGAATGGGGGACAGGTGCTGATGGCAAGGAGAGGCCATTTCAGCAGCCCCAGACGGCTGCCATCTGCCAGGCTCGCTAGGCTGGTGTCCAAATCCGAGAGGCCCTGAGGGAGAGATTCTCAAGAAAGAGCCTACTGACTCTCCCCAGGACCTTCTCCCATGGGGGTTTTGGCCTGGCCCACCCCTACCTTACCCTCCACAACCCTCACTCTCTTCCCATTAAGAAGACATAGACCCAGTTTTCTTTGTAAATAGCATTTTTTTTTATTAGAAACACTAGCAGTACAGAACAGGTGTAAACGGTGTATAAAACACCTTTCTCTTCTTACTCTTCAACTGTTTATAAACAAAGTAAATCTGTCTGTCAAAAATAAAGATTTTGTTACATAACTGAAATGTCCTTTAACTGGAGTGGTAGAGGACTGAAAACCTGGAGGAGAAAGGGGGGCTCAAGTAGGCCGCTGCTTCCCTGATCGCAGGGTCCTGCCACTTTCCTGTGACCTGGCATAGCCATGGCCTTGGGATCGGGTGGAGCGAGAGCCAGCCCTGGCCTGGGCAGGAGGGGGGACAGCTGTTGGGCTTGTGAGGGCTCGGGAGCAGGAGGGGTGGGGGGGAGGGAAGGTGGGGCTGAAGGAGCAGGGGCCTGGCATGAAGGAGGAGCAGGGCCCGTGATAGGGGCAGGCAAGGCGAAAAGCTCCCACATTGTGGCACAGATGTCAGTGCGCTTCTGGACCAGCCCATCCAGCAGCCTGGTGCGCCACTCGGCCTCTGCCTCCATCTTCTGTTGGAGGGTCCTGTTCAGGTCCTGCAGAGCCACAACGTGCAGCAGTGGCTGCGGGTCCCACGGGTCCGGGATGGTGGTGGGGCAGGTGTGATGCTCTCCTCTTGGGAGAGGGTCCGGCTGTGGAGGAAAAGAGGAGGAGACAATCACTGTCTGTTTGCACCCCTGCTGTCCCCAAGGGCATGCCATGGCTGTCAGGGGCTCTCCTTTGGACAGGAGACTCAGGGATGTTACACGTGACACTGCATGTGAGTTGGGCAGTGGCCTGAAAGCCTCACAGGGGCCCCACAGTGGCAATGGGGCTAGATGGCCCCCCACACTGCCAACCTGCCCGTGTGTGGTGACCTCTCAAAGCACTCACCTGATGATCCTCCCCGCTGTCCACGGATGCCCGGGAGGTCTCTGGGGTCTGGAGGACCGGCTCCTGGAGACGGTCCCTGCTGCCTCCTCTTTCTTCTCCTTATGCAGCTCTCCCGACTCTCCTGCCTGATCTTCCTCCCTCAGGAGTTGGTCCACGTGGTGGGGTAACCTGGATTCCACCACACGCAGTAGAGTCTGGGCTTCCCCACTGCCCAGGATCTGCTCCAACTCCTGGTAGTAAGGGCAGCTCTCTGGGGCTGCCCTGGAGTGGGAGCTCTGGTCCCAGGCTTTGGCATATCCTTGCTGCAGTTCTTTGACCTTGGCCCTCACTTGTGCCAGGGTGCGGGGGTGATGCCCTTCGGTGGCCAGTCCCTGGGCCAGGCGCTCTTAGATGTCCGCATTCCTGTGGCAGGTTTTTTATTTCTGGCCCTGACCAGGCTGGTGCCTGCCTTTTGGTGTCTCTGTGTGGGTCCTCACCTCTGTCCCGAGAAGGGCCAGGGGGGCCATAAGGCTGGCATGGGTGCGTGGGCTAGCTGCCAGACAGCAATGCCTGTCTGGGTGCCTGTGCCTTTAGGAGGCTGTGGCCAGGAACCACAAAGGTGCTCTACATGTAAAGGCTAGAGTGTCCACCAGGGCTTCTTCCTGGAGGCCTTTTTTTCTCCCGACAGAACTGGCTCCCTGCATCCATACACACCTTTTTTCGACAGATCTGTCAACAAAGGCATTCTTCCTCGTAAAACGAGGTTTACTGCTGTCGACAAAAACACCGCATTCTGTTGATTTACCATCGACAGAACGTGGCGGTAGTCTAGATGCAGGTATAATTTTTTTGAAAAAAGGCCACTTTTTTTTTCAAAAACCCTGTAGTCTAGACACACCCTGTAAGGCACTAAAAGAGAAGAAGTCACTGGCAAGCCAGTCACAGTTTAGGGCAACTTCACTTGCATTTCCCCATCATGGTCCAGCAAGGGCATCCATTTTTAACTTTCCAGCATCCCAGCTATCACCTCTGTTTCCTCCTATTCTGCCCATGTGAATTCAACAGCAAGATAGACTGAGGAGAAGACAAAACAGGCTTGCTTAGACAAAGGCATAAATTGTGCTGGAAGTTAAAGATAATTGTACTTGCTTAGAAAGAGTTTAGAAAGAGCTACCACACAGCTCTTTTTAAGCAAGTACATTTATATTTAAGGTAAAAGCATCACAAAAGAAAAGATAATTAGAATCAATCAACAAACCTACACACACGCTAATAAAATTACCAGAGATTACCCCAACTAGGCAAAATTCTGGCCTGAACAGTCCTTCAAATCTCCCTAGAAGGGTTTTCTGTGATCACAAGTTCATAACAACCATAAGAGAACAAGCCTCCCTTTGAATATGTGATCACTTTTTTCTCAAGTTTGTGCCCCTGAACTTGTCCCCATATAACAAATGGCTGCAGACAATGCGTTTCTCCTTCTGGCACAGATTCACAAAGTTGGGTCTGGATCTGAGATATTGTCTTCCTCGCCTCCCAGATATTTCCCAGGAATCCCAGTTAACTTTGTCTGTCTAGCACATTGTTTCAAAGAGGTCTTATGAAGTTCATAGAACAATACCACCTACATAGTTGCATTTTTAATATGATGAAAATTAATTCAATATGGTTTTCCCAGGAGATTGCAGGAAATTGCCATAACTATCACATATGCATCACCAACTAAATAAATAAAATCATATTCTCTTGTGCCCTTCACTGGAACACACAAATTCTGTCCTTCATCTCTGCCAAGTGCTTACATTTTTCATAACACAGAGGAAATAGTTCTTGCTTCTTAATATTGCTTGTCAATTACATTAATAACATCACCGCCAATAAGCTTGTCTCATGAGTGGCACCAGAAGCTCTGCAGCCAGCCTCCCACAGGTACCAATTTGCATTTTATAGCCAAGGAAGCTTTGTGGGGAGTTTAGAGTACATCTTTTAAGGCTATGTATCAAATTTAAGCCAGTTACTGTATTACCTTTTGATGCCATCTATACCTAACAACCAAAAACATGAAAAACCCAAAATATTTAAGTGCAGATTGGCCTCACTGGTCCAGCGACCTTGGGACCTGAGCAGTCCCAGATGAGGGAATTTGCTGGATCAGGGAAGGTCCCCCACCAGCAGCCCCCTCAGCCTGCTACCCCTCCCCACTTCTGGCTCCTTTGGCCCCACTGCCAGCGTGGTGACATGGCTGCCTCGACCCTGCTGCCATAGCTGCTGCTTCAGCCCTACTGCTGACACAGCAGCACGCAGCCCTTCCCCTGCTGGGCTGCCATGGCCCGGCACCTTACCACGACACAACCCTGCCACTGAGCCGGGAGGCACAGGCTGCCCCTGCTCCACTACCACAGCCCCGCTACCACTGCCAATCTACTGAGTCTCTGTTCCCGTTACCATCAGCCTTGCCTTTCATAGGGCTCTCAGCTGCTGGTCCTCCTGCCCGGAGGCTCTCTCATTCAGCCACATCCATAGTCCTGCCAGACCATGGATATTGCCAGACGAGAGTGTCCCGGTTTAGGGAGGTGCATGCAACCTGTAGTTATTCCCTTTAATAAAGTTCTTTGTCCCTGTGCCATCAGTCAGGTCCAGCTTTGCACTTGAAGACATATTTGCATATGGCTTTCCACTTACTAGCAGGTCTTCATGGTACAGGAGTCAAAAATAGGACAATTTATTTTGGAAGTCCAGGTTTAAAGGAGGCAGTTAATAAAAGCAAGACTGTTTGTTTACATTGTGGGGACTCTGTGTTACTCTGTTTAACTACACAGGGAATTCTCTCTTTGATGATGATATCTAGCACTTATACAGCACATTCACTAATTGGAGAGTGGGAAGACACAGAATAAAATCACACTTAATTCTGCCATGAACAGAACATGGACACTAGTGGAAAATTAGCTTGGGTAAAATATAAACAGACCAAAAATTTCACCCCAAACTTAGACCCAGATTTTAGAATGTTGAAAAAAAAAGTCTGGAATTTTCAAAGGTGCTAAAAAGACACTCAAAGCTTATTAAATTTCCATGGGAGGGAGTCAGATGCCCAATAGGAATGTTAACTATTGGTTATTTTACTAGTTGAGTAGTCAATGTAATTGCCATCGACTAGTTGATAGGCACTTCCGCATTCCTCCTTTGAAATGTACAAGAGCCGTCACTGGGGACTCTTGTACACTTCAAAGCGGAAGCGCAACATGGAGCCCGGGCTCCATGCGGAGCTGCTGATTTGAAATGCCATGCGCAGTGTTTCAGCAGAACCTGGGAACTGCAGGTTCTGCATGGTTTTTCCCCAGAACCCTGGCTCAGAAATGCCCCCCATTGTAGGGGGCGCCGCGTGGGGCGGGGCCACACATACACTGCACGCCCGGGGCTGCTGCCATGCTCCTGGGATGCATGAATGGCTCGGGCTGGCCCTGGACCCAGGGCTCCACATGGCGCTGCTGCCTTGAAACGCCATCTTGGCGTTTCAGATGGCAGCGCTGCACAGCTCAGCTATGTAGCACTGCTGCTTTGAAGTACTCCCTTTCCTTCCCCCCTTTGCTGCCTCTATGGGATTGACTAGTCGACTGACTATCCGATAAGCATTTGCTTATTAGATAGTCAACTACAGTGCTTTTTTTGTAAGAAAAATGGTGCCGGTACTCCAAGTGAAAGTTGTTGAAAAAAAAAAAGGCAAGCTACTCCAGAAAACTAAATGCCAGGTGCTGGTACGCCTGAGGGGGATGCCATTCGTTTACACTATGCTTGGAAAAGGGGTGTACTGTCACAAAAAAAGCACTGCCAGGACCAAAACCTTACCCCCCCCCCCATTTCAATACAACCACTCCTTCTCCAGACCCCGGCACCCAGCCCCCCTATCCCAATGCTTCCACCCCTTCCCCAGAGCCCAACACTGCAGCCCCCCATCCCAATGCTTCCAACCCTCCCGCAGAGCCAGGCACCGTCAGCACCCCGCCCAAACTCCTCTCCTGCAGAGCCAGGCACCGGAGGGATGGGACGAGTAAGGTAACCCTATCTTTAATTTGGCTGCTCCTGCTGCCAGCTCGGCTGCCTCAGCTCGCAGTGTGTACAGGGAGGCAGCTCGTTGCCCAACTCCCGGCTCACTGCTCTATGTGTCAAGTGGGTCTGTGTGGAGTGCGCTCCGATCCCACCCCAACTGGCGTTGGGCCCGGGGGCAACTGCCTCCTCCTCACTACACCTCACTGTGTCTCCCCAGTCCAGCTGAGCCACCTGCCGCTTTTCTGCCCCCCAGCCCAGCTGAGTCACGTGCTACTTTTCCGCCCCAACAGTGGAGCCACATGCTGCTTTTCAGCTCCCCCTGCCGGCTCAGCTAAGCCGCACACCACGGCGTGAGTGCTCCCAGGACCAGAGGCTGTGCCAGAGAAAGCAGCACAGCAAGAAGGCTCACAGAAAAAGGTTCCGGTACACCGTACCAGTGCGTACCATCACAAAAAAGCACTGGACGACTAGTCCTTAACATCCTTACTGCCCAAATCCTTTGTTTTTGTACCAATCTGAGTTTTCCTGGTCTCCGCACTTTTATTCCAGTTCCAGCAGCTGTGTGAGGTACTGAAGGAAGTAGGGATGTAAAATCCTGTTTAACTGGTTAATTGGTTAAACATATTGTTTAACCAGTTAACTGATTAAAGGCGAGAGTGGACCTCCCCGCCTGCCACTGGGCTGGAACAGCCCTTGTGTGCGTGGCACCTGGGTCCCCCACCGGCTCCCACCTCTACCCGTTAAGGGTGAGATTTACCAGTTAACCATTCACGTCCCTAGAAGGAAGACCCAGTTCTTTCTAGAAAACCAAAGAGCCAAGCTGAAACTCAAACCTTGGCAGCTCACTTGAATTTTCACACCACTTCATCATCCTTGCACCAGAAAGGATGTGCTACAGAAAGCAGGAAGTTATCAGAAGGACAGTGTGTGTCGGGCACTGGATCCCTCTTTACAAATTCTGGTAGATTTAAACTGTGTGCTACTCCCCTGGCAGACACCTTTTAAAATGAATGCAGTGCAAGGAGTATTCTGTGATAATCTGGAGTCCCAGGGTATGTCTACACTACAGCGCTAATTCGAACTAACTTAGTTTGAATTAGTTAATTTGAACTAAGCTATTTCGAACTAACGCATCCAGACTAAAAAACTAGTTCAAATTAGCGTTTTGCTAATTCGAACTAGCGTGTCCACACTGAGTGGACCCTGAACCAGGGTTAAGGATGGCCAGAAGCAGTGCCGGCAGGGCATCAGATGAGGACTTAAGAGCGTGGAGCTGCTGCCTCAGGCTAGCCGAGGGCTGTGCTTAAAGGGACCCGACCCCCACCCCGGACAGACAGTTCTCAGGGGTGCCCCACTTGCAAAGCAGTCCTGGCTTGGATTGCCCGGAGTACCCACACTGGGCACATCACACCACTCGGCCATCAGACCGGCTGCACTTGCCGCAGGCTGCCATCTGGGGAGAGGGGGCAATTGGGGGGCTGCAGGAGAGCTTCCACCCCCAGAAGCCCACAGAGCCAGCCCAGTCCTCCCCATCGGGGGCTCATACCCCATTCCTCCCTCACTTCCGTCCAGTTACCCTTCCCTAGCCCCCCTTCCTGATGTACAAAATAAAGAAAACGTGTGCTCAATAATAGAATCTCTCTTTATTGAACAAAACTGGGGGAGACTGGGAAAAGGAGGTGGGAGAGGGGAGGGCAACTAAAATATGAAGAGAAGCTAAAGAGACTGGGACTTTTCAGTTTAGAAAAGAGGAGACTGAGGGGGGATAGGATAGAGGTCTATAAAAGCATGAGTGGGGTGGAGAGGGTGCATCAAGAATAGTTCTTCATTAGTTCCCATAATAGAAGGACTAGAGGACACCAAAGGAAAGGAATGAGTAGCAGGCTTCAAACTGGTAACAGAAAGTTGTTCTTCACAAAGCAAAGAGTCAACCTGTGGAACTCCTTGCTGCAGGAGGCTATGAAGGTTAGAACTAGAACAGAGTTTAAAGAGAAGTGAGATAAAGTCATAGAGGTTGGGTCCATGGAGTGGTATTAGCCAGGGGGTAGGAGTGGTGTCCCTGCCCAAAGTTTGTGGAAGGCTGGAGAGGGATCGCACGAGACAAATGGCTTGGTCACTGTCTTCGGTCCATCCCCTCCAGGGTCCCTAGGGTTGGCCGCTGTCGGCAGACAGGCTACTGGGCTAGATGGACCTTTGGTCTGACCCAGGACGGCCATTGTAAGCTCAGGGCTCAGGGTCGGGGGTCTCAGTGGACCACCTTGATTTTCATGCACACCTGCTCCTGGGTGGCCAGGCTGGCAGCTCTCCTGCCCTAGACGGCCGCTTTCCTGTGCCTAGTGCGAAAGTCGTGGACAAGGTCCACGATGTCTGCACTAGACCAGGCGGGTGCCTGCCTCTTGTGGTACTGGGCAAGCTCCCGGGAGCCGCCAGGCTGGTCCCGGGAAGAGGGGGAGGGGTGAGGGGCATCGGGTGGCTGGCTCGAGCCGTGCCAGGTGCAGGGTCTGCTGGATGGGTGCTGGCAGGCTTGCACCTGGCACGGGCACCGTAGCCAGCCCGTGCCCCTTTAAGGGGCCCGGGGCCGGGAGGGGGGCAATAGAGTTTCCCTGGTGTTGGCCAGAGTGGCTACCAGGGAAAGCTGGGGAGGGCTAGCCTCCCACTAGTTCGAATTAAGGGGCTACACACCCCTTAATTCGAACTAGTAAGTTCAAACTAGGCTTAGTCCTCGTACAATGAGGTTTACCTAGTTCGAACTAAGCGCTCCGCTAGTTCGAATTAAGTTCGAACTAGCGGAGTGCTAGTGTAGCGCCTATCAAAGTTAATTCGAACTAACAGACTAACTTTGTAGTGTAGACATACCCCCAGAGTGTCCACGGAAGCTACTTATTTTGCTATTCTGAAATATATCCAGTTGTAAGCTCTTTTTGTTACAGCTCCTGCAATATATTTGCATTGCTTCCTCCCAGCCCTGGGTTCTGATGGTGGATCATCTTCTGTGGCCATCATCACAGCTATGTGTACAGTCTGTCCCTTTCCTCTGCCTCACTTGTAAAAAGCAAACAAACAAACAATAACAACAACAATACTCAAGCAAAACCCATTACTTCTGCACTTCCAACAAACCATCAACCAGTCACTCGCACAGACGACATGATTGCTACCCCTGCTCCTGTTCCCTTTTTGTCTGCTCATCTTTCACACGAAGTTCAGCTTTTAATTCTGATTTTCATGGCTCTGCGCAACTCCATTTCTGTTGAGGCCTTCTGTTCTGATTTCTTCTTAATCCACCACTCACTTCCTTTGATGTAAGCCCTCCCCCAACCAATCCTTTTATCCTTCTCCCCCTTACAAACTTTATGCATTTCCCCATACTGCCTCTTATGCTAAGATCGTTTCCTTGTTCACCAATCCATCATAGAGTCTTCTCACCTCAGCTCCATAAACCCCACTTCTTCCACAAAGACTTACAAAGATTTTTCACCCATGGTATTGGATTATATGGCAAATTAGTCAGAACTAACTGGAAATATGCTAAACAAGCCAAAAGAGGGAGATCCTGGCTCCATTAAAATCTAAAGCAAAACTTCAGTTGATTTCAATATTTCACTCAAGAAGTCCTCTGAGAGCAACACTTCCCTCTACCCCATTCACCTTGCTCTTTTGTCACTTTTGCTGCAGTTGCAGGTTACATTAGAGTAGATTTTTCATTGTAGGTGCAATAACTTTTGTATTTGCTTGCACACCCATAGTAATATATAGTACAGACCCCCTTTGTCCACATATCTTACTTTGGCATTGTCATTATTGCTGTGCATTGCTGGCCACATGTACAAATGCAAGACTAAGAAAAAACAAGATTTTTTCATTTTTTTGTATTGTTCTGCTTTTTTCACTGTCCAAGCGTCAGTGTTCATTGCTTGAAAAAATGACTGTTGGACTACAGTCTTTCTACCCAGTATATTTCCTTTGAATGACAGAACCTGCACAGCGACTTTTCTGTAATACACACAGCAGTCAGCACTAAATATCCTTGGCATGTATCCTAAGTAACAACACCTACTGCCAGCATTGGAAAGTCCCGAAATTCCAGGAGCTAAGATTAACCACCAGCTATTCTTAACACTTTTTCACCACCCCACTCACTTTCTTAGTTTTAATCCACTTGTTGCTGTCGCAATCGCCTTTCTTGGGTTTTTTACATTTTTAAGTAAGTGGAGAGCACTTAAATGCACCAGCAGACACGCCCTTCTCACTGACTGGCCTGGCGGTGGCAGGAAACACAAGTGGAAACATGCAAAGGGAAAAAGCTGCTCTGCTGATATTTCCAACTCAAGCAAAATCAGAATGATTAGAAAGTCTCACTCATTTCCGGCCGGGTTTCCCACCCACTGCCAGGGGTTCCTCTTCCAGCTGCTCTGGGGATTAGTTCCTTCCAGCTGCTGGGCCCTCCTGTAGGGGTCTCTTCCACCTATCTTTCTCTCTCACTCCAGGAGGTCTTTGTGACTTGGTCCTCCAGCCAGGTCACAAAGGTCCTCCCCATGGCAGGGGTGATGCATAGAGAAGGCACGAGAGGCCAGATGCCCACAAACACTGTGGATGGGAGAGGCCAGCCAGCAGAGTACTGAGCAGGGGGAGGGGAGCCTGGCGCCCGCAGCAAGGTCCAGGCCCCCCTCACGTTCTGGCAACAGAACAAGGCAGCCCCTACTTGCTCCTCTCTCCTAGCTGCGTGGCTCCAGGGGAGGGGACTAGGGTTACCAGGTAGTCTTAAAAATAATACCGGACACACTTCATGGGGGGGCAGGGGAAAGGACTGGCCGGGAAGGGAGCAGGGCTGGCCAAGAGGAAGGGGGGGGGGAGTGGGAAGCAGAACTGACGGGAGGGGGCTGGCCGGGGGAGATCGGAGGGAAAGGGGGTTGGCCAGCGGGAGTGGGGCTGGCCGGGGGAGCTCAGGAGGAGAAGGGGAGAACTGGCTGCCAGAAGCAGTGCTGGCGGTGGGTGCAACGGGGCTGGCCGGGTTAGATCGGGAGGAGGATCTGGCCGGCGGGAGATAGAGCTGGTGGTGGGGGTTGCTTACAGCAGGGCTGGCTTGGGGAGATTGGGAGAGGAGTGGAGAACTGGCCACCTAAAGCAGGGCTGGTGGTGGGTGCAGCAGGGTTGGCCAGGGAAGATCGGGAGGAGAAGTGGGGGAGAACCAACTGGATGGCCAGGAGGGGGAGGGAGGAGGAGCGTATCAGCCGATGGGGAGCGGGACTGACCCGGGCAGTGCAGCTCCCAGGGCGCTCCTGCCCCCTGCACGGTCCAGGCGAAGCGCGAGTCAGTCTGGCTGCAGCTCCACCATGCGCTTGACCAGTGCGCAGGAGCACGGACCGGGCTGCCCCTCCTCCTCACAGCAAGCAGGGCTCCCAGCGCCGATCGCGCCCCGCCTCCCAGCCACTCCCCTGCTAGGCTTCTGGGCGCCCAGTCGGAAAACTAGAAAATACCGGACATTTTCTGGATTATTTTTTACTGGACAGAGCCCAAAAAACCGGACTGTCCTGGCAACCCTCAGGGGACAGGCCTGCTCTGGCGGGAAGCAGAGCAATGCGCTCAGGGGAGCAAAGCGAGCTGGAGCCATCTTGCTCCATTTTTCCCACCACTGATGGTGAGGGAGAGGGAACCACCTTGGTTAGGGGAAGAGGTGGGGAGAAGGCAGAGAAGGGGTGAGCAGAGATTGGATAAGAGGCAGGGGGAGGGGGTGTCATCCTGATCCTTCCCTGGGATGGGGGGGGGAGAGAAATTACATAGCCAGTGCTCCCCCGGCCTTCCTGTCACCAGTTGCCTCTGTCTTCTGGGGGATGAAGGTCTTTTCAGTATGAACAGGCCCAGACAGCCTGCTTTCTACTGTCTGGTCCATACCACTTCCTCAGTGGCTAGTAGAGGAACCCAAGCCCACCCTCTACTCTGGTTTCCAGCTCAGGGGCCCTCTTTTTAGCAGCGAAGGTCTGTGCTATCCTATGTCTGCCTTGCTGCTTCTCCCCTGAGCTTCTCTTACATGTCTAGCTCTCTCAGCTCTCTGGGTTTGCCAGATGCACACTTCCTTCCTTCCCATGGGGATTTACCTCTACAGCCGCAAACACACCTCTCTTCTCTCAGGGAGTGACTGCAAGCTACTTGGGTGCAGCCTCAGCTGCTGCTGGCCTCTGTACCTCATGTTCCTGTCCAGGTGAACCTGGCCTAATTAATCCCTGCTCCCTGGCTCCTTCTCCAGGTGCAGCCTAGGCATTTTATTGGCCTGCTTAACTCCTGCTACATCTAGTGTGTGAAGTGGACACCCCATCACAGTACCTATTTTTACTTAGACTCTAACTCTTACCTGTGAACTCTGGGACTAGTAAGGCCAGAATTCTACAACCAATTTAAAAAAAAATAGGAACCAAATTAGCAAAAATGTATTTGTTCAGACACTAGCAAGTAATTGCACATACAGAACACATGTAACTGCACATTCTGTGTGCACAGTTTCAATTGCTTCATTCTCATGTGCAATTGTGTACTTCTCATATGTGCTTGCATCTTTGCACATATACCTTGGAGGCACAGTACAGGAATCTTTTTCTGAACATTTTGCCTTTAAATGAATGAGGTTGCTAACTAATAAAGAGGCAGTTCTCCCATCACATACACAATCACAAAAAGGACCTGTGTCTCTGAGGGCAGAATTGGGTCTTTATTGTTTACTTATCTGATTTAACTGAAATGCTTTTAAAGAAACCTGAAACAAATGCTCACAAATAAATCAGGCACAACTAACTACATAGTTCTTATTCTATCATGGTTTATACTAGGATTATGTATTATAAACATACTACCCAAAATATAATTCCTGTTTTCATCTTCTAACAGTTTGGGCTAATGGGTTACTTATCACTTTATCAAGAGCACTGGAACAAAGTGTTCTCTAGAGGGGGCTCCAGTCACAAGATACAATTTTAACATAAATAAATTGGATATCATTTTTAGGGCTTAGTGAATCACACACTTATTTATGAAGTTCAAGAAAAAAATTGTCTTTGTTTCCTAATAAAATTTAAGAGCATGATAGAGAACTACTTAAACCAGTTCTCTCCAAAACGACAGAAGAACAGACCTGAAAAATGTAAGGGACTCAGAAGACAAACAAGCTGGACAAAGGGCAATAAAGTAATTATCCAAAGCCAAAAGTATTAATGAGGGTAGCGGAACCCTACTATCTTATGATTTTGTGTCTTTACTGAGTACAATGAAATGAAAATGTGATTAATACAGAATTTCAAGTCCCCAAAAGAGCAGTGATTCAAGGAAATCATCACATTTTAGAGGTGCAGCATATCAGTTAATTTAGTTGTTGTTTTGCATAACCAGCAGCAAAAAAGTAGCATTTTTACAGCAGCGGTTAACTGTTTATCTTAACTACCTATGAATATACTGGAGGTTTCAATCGCTACTGATACTTTTTGAAGTACCTTTGATGAATGCTAAAGGATTTAATTAAACAGATGACCCCACTGTACCAATCTGGTTTTTTTACATAAGAACAGTCCTACTGTGTCAGACCAAAGATCCATCTACCCCGTATCCTGTCTTCAGACAGGGTGTATCTACACTGCAGAGGGTTGTTTTTTTTTTTTTCAGAAAAATGGCTGTTTTTAAAAAAACAAAAAACAAAAAAACCCTTCACTTACATACATGCTGCAATTAGGGTTGCCAGGTGTCTGGTTTTCGTGGCCTCTGTCCAGTAAAAAACACACAGAATTTTCCAGTATTTTCTGTTTTTCTCGGACAGAAGGCCAGCGGGAACATTTTCCCCCTGCCGCATTCAGCAGGGCGGGGGGAGTAGGGTGATTTAAAGGTGCAGCGCCTTATTTTTTTTTTTTTTTTAAACACTAAAGTTTGGTCTCTCCCCCTGCCTTTTTTTTTTTTTTTTTTGGTCAACCAATTTTTCCCCCCACCATGTTCGTGATTTTTTGTGAAAGTATCTGGCAACCCTAACTGCAATCACATTCTTCAGAAAAAAAATCGAAAGAACAGAGGGGTTTTTCCGACTTTGGTAAACCTCTTTCTACGAGGAAGAAGCCTTTTTCCAAAATAGCTCTTTCAGAAAAAGACGTGTGTGGACGGGGAAGAAGGAGTTCTTTCAAAAGAAGAGGAAAGAGGAAAAAGCACAAGTGCCCTGGTAGCCACTCCGTCCATAGTAATCACAACTTAAATGCAAGATAGTGTCCAATCAGTGTGGATGCCATCTTTCGAAAAAGCAGATCGCTTTTTCAATGCGCTTTTGCTGTGTAGACACTCTCTTTCAGAAGAAGTTTTTTTGGAAGATCTCTACTGGAAAAGCTTCTTCTGAAAGAAGCCTGCAGTCTAGATGTAGCCCCAGTGGCCAATAACAAGCATCCCAGAGGGAATGAAACAGAACATTTAATCATTAAGTGATCCATCCCCTGTTGCCCATTCCCATCCCTGACAGACAGAGACTAGGGACACTATCCTTGCGCATTCTGGCTTATAGCCACTGATGGACCTATCCTTCATGAATTTATCTAGTTCTTTTTTCATCCCTGTTAAAGTTTTGCCTTCACAACATCCCCTGTCAGTCTTAGGGTACAGCTGATCAGCTGTTTGTCGGCTCAGCGCAGCAGCCATGTAAATTTAAATGAAGCGGCGATTATTTAAATCGCCGCTTCATTTTCCTATGTCTGGTAGCCTAATCTACATGCCTCTGGCGACAGAGGCATGTAGTCTAGATGTACCCTTAGTCTTCTTAATCTCTCCTCATATGGCAGCCATTCCATACCCCTAATCATTTTATTGCCCTTTTCTGAATCTTTTCCAGTTCCAATATATTTTTGAGATGAAGCAAACACATCCGCACATAATATTCCACATAGATTTATAAAGAAATAATAAAATATTTTCTGTCTTACGATGTATCCCTTTTCTTAATGATTTCCCACACTCTGTTTGCTTTTCTGAGGCTATGTCTAGACTGCAGGCTTCTTTCGAAAGAGGCTCTTTCGAAAGCATCTTTCGAAAGAGCCTCTTTCGAAAGATCGCGTCTAGACTGCAGGCGGATCTTTCGAAAGAGAAATCCGCTTTTTCGAAAGAGAGCACCCAGCGAGTCTGGATGCTCTCTTTCGAAGACGGCCTCTTTACATTGAAGAACGCCTTCTTTCGAAAGAGGAACTTTCGAAAGAAGGCGTTCTTCCTCGTGAAATGAGGTTTACCGCCATCAAAAGAAAAGCCGCGTTCTTTCGAAATAATTTCGAAAGAACGTGGCTTGAGTCTGGATGCAGGGGAAGTTTTTTCGGGAAAAGGCTACTTTTCCCGAAAAAACCCCTGAGTCTGGACACGGCCTGACTGACAATATACATTGAGTAGATGTTTTCAGAGAACTACCCACAATGACTCCAGATCTCTCTCGAGTGTCAACAGTTAATTTAGTCTCCATCCTTTTATACACATAGTTGGGGTTATGTTTTGCAATATGCATTACTTTGCATTTATCGACATTAAAATTCATCTGCCATTTTGTTGCCAAGTCACCTAGTTAGTAAATTCCTTTTGAAGCTCTTCACAGTCTGCTTTGGACTTCACAATCTTGAGTAGTTTTGTATCATCTGCATATTTTGACACCTCACTGATTACCCCTTTCTCCAGATCATTTAGGAATATGTTGTATAGGATTGGCACCAGTACAGACCTCTTTACATCTTTCCATTCTGAAAACTGGCCATTTTTTCCTCCCCTTGGTTTCCTATCTTTTAGCCAGTTGTCAGTCCATGAGAGGACCTTCCATTTCATCCCATGACAGCTTACTTTGCTCAAGAGCCTTTGGTGAAGGACCTTATCAAAGGCTTTCTGGAAATCTAAATACACTATATCCACTGTGTGACGGGGTGAGGCAACCCCGTCACTCCCGCGCAACGGGAGGCGCGGACTCTGGCAGCAGGGCAGGAGACTCAGCCCGGCCGGCGCCGGGGTATGGCGCGCGCGGAGAGATGGGCGGTCATCTCTACGCACCGGGGACGCCCGCTGACGTCAGCGGCATGGCTCCGACGAGGGGGGCAGGGCACCCGGAAGTGAGAGGGGGTGAAATGGACCCGGCCAGGGATAAAGGGAAGGACGGACCAGGCAAGAGAGAGGGCGGAGGACGGGAGGAACGGGAAAAGGGGGAGGAGACCAGGAGGGAGAAGCGGAGCTGGACGGCAAGGGGACAGAAGAGGTAATCCCCCACCCGCCTTAGGTGCGGGGAGGGGACGCTCGGCCAGACCTGCCGGCGGGGTAGGAGCCGACCCAGGGAGGGTTGCGGAACCCGTGAGTAGGCGTGTTTAGGGGCAAGCCCCTACCTGCTACCATCAGGAGCCCCAGTTCCTGGTGTTAGGGCCCTGGGTCGGGGTCCGGAGGGAGGGAGAGCCTGGACCCCCCACCCCGCCGCCAGGGCGACCTTTGTGTATCCGGTATCGCTGGGCGCGCAGTACGTCCCGGCATGGGGAACGCGTGACACACTGGATCCCCCTTGTACAAATGTTTGTTAAGCCCTTCAAAGAATTCTAGTCGATTGCAGAGGCATGATTTCCTTTTACAGAAACCATGTTGACTCTTTTCCAAATTATGTCCATCTATTTGTCTGACAATTCTGTTCTTTACTACAGTTTCAAACAATTTGTCCAATGCTGAAGTTAGACTTACCAGCCTGTAATTGCCAGGATCACCTTTGGAGCGCTTTTAAAAAAAATTGGTGACAAATTACCTATCCTCCATATAGTCCATGGTACATAAATGGTTTTAAAGGATAGGATACAAACCATATTTAGTAATACTGCAATTTCACATTTGAGTTCCTTCAGAATTCTTAGGAGAATGCTATCTGGTCCTGGTGACTTACTACTGTTTAGTTTATCAATTTGTTCCAAAACTTTCTCTAATGACACCTCAATCTGGAAGAGTTCCTCAGATATGGCACCTAAAAAGAATTATTCAGGTTTGGGGATTTTCCTAACATCCTCGGCCATGAAGACAGATGCAAAAAATTCATTTGGTTTCTCTGCAATGGCTCCTTTAGCATCTCAATCATCCAGAGGCCCCACTGGTTGTTTAAACAATTTTTGTGCTATTAATTTTTGAGTTTTGAGCTAGCTGCTTTTCAATTTTTTATTTTTTTTGGCCTTCCTAACTTAATTTGCCAGATTTTTTGTTCATTTCTATTTTCCTCACTAGGATTTAACTTTCATTTTTTAAACAATGCCTTTTTGTCTCTCACTGCTTCTTTTACTTTTGGGCTGTGTCTAGACTGGCAAGTTTTTCTGCAAAATCATCTGCTTTTATAGAAAAACTTGCCAGCTGTCTATACTGGCCGCTTGAATTTCCGGAAAAGCACTGACGAATCTCATGTAAAATCATCAGTGCTTTTCCGGAAAAACTATGCTGCTCCCATTTGGGCAAAAGTCTTTTTCCAAAAGACTTTTGCACAAAAGGGCTAGTGTAGACAGCATAGTACTGTTTTCTGCAAAAAAGCCCCGATCATGAAAAAGGCGATCAGGGCTTTTTTTGCAGAAAACCGTGTCTAGATTGGCCACGGACGCTTTTCCGCAAAAAGTGCTTTTGCAGAAAAGCAACCTGCCAAACTAGACGCGCTTTTCCGAAAATGCTTTTAACGGAAAAGTTTTCCGTTAAAAGCATTTTTGGAAATTCATGCCAGTGTAGACGTAGCCTTGTTGTTTAGCCACTGTGGCAGGTTTTTGCTTCTCTAAGTTTTTAAATTTGGGGTATACATTTAAGTTGAACCTCTGTTAAAGAAAAATTAAAATCTTTCCATGCAGCTTGCAGGGATTTCTTTTTTGGCACTGTGTCTTATAATTTCTATTTAACAGAGGCCTTGTCTACATTGGCACATTTTGTCACCATAAACTGCCTTTTTGTGACAAAACAGTGAGAGTGTTTACACTGCAATGTGACTTTTGTCAGGAAAAACACTCAGTTTTGGTGAAAAAAAACATCCACCCCTGTGAGAGACTATTTTGTCTTTTCCTCTTTATCAACAAAGAGCCAGTGTGGACTCTGCTGTTTGTTTTGTCAAGAGAACTAGCTTCTGCCTATATCCCACAAAGCCTTAATGGCTCTGCTCACTGTTTTGTGATCTCTGCTGCCCTGCAGACATGTGCCCCTCTCCCTTCAAAGTCCAGGAAGTATCTAACAGCTGAGTGAGCAGTTCCATTTGGGGCAACAAAGAGCAAATAATTGGAATGTTTTTGTTCTGCCCTGCTTGAAACCCAGCATCAGGCAGACTGTTGCTGCAGAGGGAGGGCTGGAGAGACTGCTGTACTGCTTTGACATTAGCATGGAAAGTCACAGAGATACTCCTGATGCTGCTCCCACCAGTTGAGAATGCTGTGGGAGAACTTGGAGGGACTCCCAAGAAGTGCAGGGATCAGCTCTGCCTTTTCACAACACTGCACTATGGGACGCTTACCCACATTACTGTTGACAGGGAGCTAGCAATGTAGCCATGAAATGTCGACAATAGGAGCCAGAAAAAACAGTTTGATAAGTTTTTACTTTTGGAGACTTTTGCATGTCAACAGCACTTTTGTTGCCAAAACTTCCCAGATCCTAACTGCCTCAATTCAAACTGCCTCAATTTTGTGTAGTCTTCTTTTCTGAAATTAAATGCTGCAGTGTCGGGCTGCTGTAGTGTTGTCCTCACCACAGAGATAGTAAATCTAACTATTATCAACGGGTCATCTCTTGGACCAGATCATGTGCGCCACTTAGGACTAAATCAACAATTACCTCTCCTCCTATTATTATTGAGGTTTTTTTTTTTATTTTAACAGTACAACATGTTCTTTCTTTCCAATATATTTTGTACCCTGGCATTACTGTATTCTATTGATTATCCTCACATCACCATGCTTCTGTGATGTTTATCACATCAATATCTTCATTCTATATGAGGCACTCCAGTTTTGGTGACAAAAAAAGTCCCATCTTATTATTTAGACTTCTAGCATTTGTGTATAAGCACTTTAAAACTTGTTACTTTTTAGCTGTCTGCTGTTACAAGATGTCCTCTCCTCCTTACTAGGACATAGAAAATTCCCATTAATAAGCCTGCCCGTAAGAGATGTCTCGGTTCTATGCGCTCTTTGGTACCTGTGAGCTTTCTCCTAGAGGTTTATGCTCCTTCGTAATTGTTAATCATTTTAAAATTTCATTTACAAAAAAGTCCATCTACCCTTGACAGAGATTAAAATTACAATGCACAGAAGAGCGCAGCACAAACCCTCCTTTCCCTCATAAATGCACTCTCCAATTAACAGACACAATATAGACAAACTCCCACCTCACACTTCCCCCAAGGCAGAAATGCCCTCTCACTCCAACAGCCTTATTCCTTTACACATGCATGAATAAGCAAATGAGTCTTAAGGCCAGGAAGATCAGTTTAGATGTGGGTTATATCAGACTGTGACAGGGCACTTGCCCTGCAATGGCCCTTTAAGGGCAAAAATCCAGCCCTTAGAGAGGGCTGGGAGAGAAGCCCCAGCAGAGGCAGTTGTTGCTAATGAGGGGCTCCCAGCTGGGGGCTCTGTAAAAAAGGGCTCCTGTAGGGAGAGGGCAACTTACTGCTGCTCTGGATAGAGAGCAGGAGGGACCTGGCTGCCAGGGAAGCAAAGCAGAGCAGAGCAGAGCAGAACAGGGCTGGGGAAGCTCTGGCCAAGCAAGCTCCCAGGCTGCAGGGCCTGAAGCAAGGCCTGAGGCTACTAGGGCTGCAGAGAGGCATCCAGAGTAGGCAAAGGCAACAGGTCCACACCCCTTTGCCAGTGAGGAGTGGCCATTACAGACTGCAGTTTGCCCCTGAGGCAGGGGCTGGATGAGACTGGCAGTGGGTCACTGAGGCAAAGTGTGTACAGGGGAACCGGGCCTCTCTTAGGAGGGGAGGCCCTTGGAGTGCAAAGCTGGATAAACACCTACCCCCTGGCAGTGTCCTGAAGAGGATGCCGTGGACCAAGAATGACATGGATCTGGACTGGAGAGGGAAGAGAGAACATGGGGAGACACCAGCCAGAAGGTGGCATCCAGTGAGTCGACGAGCTAATTCCCAAGGCTACTGTCTGGAGGCGCCCTGGTGGTGAGTCTCTTAAGGGCATTCCAGAGGAAAGGGGACTTCCCAGAGAACATTCAGCTGGCTACCTTTTATAATGGGTGGGCGCACTTTAAGAACCTCCATAGATTCAACTGTGGCAGTATGGCATGGCAGAAAGGCAGGCATGTTTCAGGCCTATTAAGGATTTATTGGTCAAAACCAACACAAACATTTACCTAGAAGTCAAAAGAGGATATTTTGGTTTGCATGCTGAATAATTCATGTGTTAAATTAATTTTTAAATGAGCGTATTTAACAAATCAATTATTTTGGAATTGATTTTACTGGGAATATTAACAAGTTTCTACTCTCAGGTACCTGTAGGCTCATATAACATTAACCTCCCTGTGGGCCACTGTGGTAATACACAGCAGTGAAATTGGCGATTAGTTATTAATGTGTTTCAGTTTGGTCTTCAGAATATAATTATTTCTAAGTGGCCTGTTATTTTTTGCAGTACTTAAGTGGGCACTATCATCCATTTGGGAATCACACCACAGTGGTCATCCGTGTTTGCAGCTCTGCAGAAAGAGAGACATTCATGTAGTATCACTTGATGGCTTCAAGGGCAGTTTCTCTCAAGATGGTACAGCCGTTTTAAGAATCAGTGTCCATTTCAGTAACACGGAAGGGAGCAATGTTCCATTAAAGAGATTTGGTATCTATTTATGTACATATCTCTCCACCCAACGCATTACTAGCAGCATGCTAAGTTTCAGGGAAAACATTTTTATTCACGTTCAGTCCTAAAGGAAGGAATCATTAAATTACATGCAAGGTCACCTTCTCCCAGTTCAATAAGAAGTTTCTTGTTATTAATACACAAGGGGGGGGGAGTATAAGATCATAGAGTCACTTGTCCTCTAGCTCTATTTTCTTTTAATTAATTGCATGAAAAACAAGAGTGAGATCAGGGCCTATACATTAGCATCAAGGCACTGCATGACATCTGTGTTGTGAGGACGTCTATTAAAACATCTTCTGATGTGGACTCTGACAGCAAAAACCAGCTGGATGCCCCAAATTACTCTGGTATCTTTGATTAAACTACATCATTTGTTTGTTACTAGCCTATCCTGAATGCTACCTGGTGCCTTTGTAACCAAAGCTGTAGGAAATCAGTTTAATTACTTAGCAGACCTTTAAAACTTCTTAGGCAATGGATAGAACACTATAATTTGTTAGGAAAGGCACAGATGACATAATTTATCCCCCCCCCCCCCCCCCCGCAGGAAAATACAAAACAGAAAACCTACAGCATTGCATCAAAATCTATACCAGATTCCTTTTAGGCATGTTTTCTAGATTTCTTTCATAGCAGTGACCAAAAGCTCTTGGGCAAAGTTTGTTCATAAGCTATTTCCTGGGGAAAAAAAACTCAATTACTTTTCTGCCTCTGCAATTCAAACACTTGGAGAGTTCTTTCAAGCAGCAGCATTAGCTGAGCAACTGGTGTGGTCTTGTTACTTTAAACCCCTTTGAAAATTCACAGCCTGCAGTCATCTCACATGTCAACGTCCACTCCAACTTGGAAGCAGAGAAATAGAATTTAGAGAAGACTGTTAAAAAAGCTCTGCTTTCACAACAGTAAAATTCCTAATAGTTTTGGTAAAAAAAGGCACTAGCTACTAGTCATATTTTTAGTCACTTTTATAACATTAGAAATATGACTGTTTTCATATTTTCAGAATTTACTAGTAATTCAGAATTTTTTTGTTTTCATATGTTTTCTTTCAACCAGTACATTATTATTTACATAAAGCTGTAAATGTGTATGTATATGGAACACAGAAATAAGAAAGGGCCTAAATACACATTTAGAGTCTGAGACTACCAGAAGCAAAGTCAGCCATACAACCTTTCCATATTTACTCTGATTACTTCTCTCTCCCCCTCCCTCCCCCGAAATCTCCAAATGTGAGAAGACACACAACAGGACAATTATACAAAAAGAACGGACACTATGTCACACATTTAATTTACCTCTTGTTCCCATGTTTACCAGTCTTCAGCTGAAACATTAAACGTTTAACCCTGAAAATGTAGGGAGATTTTAAGAGACCTGATACTGGGATGGAAATAATCATCTCCAAGGCTTTAAATTCCAAGGACTTAGGAAGTGGACTATATGAAGAACCAATAAAATTAAAAATGGAATCAAAGCATAGTTTCATGAAAACATGGGAACTATCTACAAGTAGAGAAATCCCCCTTGATCAGCGGCCTGTAATGTGGCAATAGAAAAACAACGCCCTCTATTTGTGCAAGAATGAAAGAGAACTACTGAAAAAGCTCAACCTCTCTTCCCCCAGCCACACTGAAGAAACATACCCACTCTGATTGAAGTTGCATGTATGTAGGGCGCATGCAGGAAAACATGTGGGTTTCCATCTGGCAGGAATGCACTAAGATGCCATATTTTTCTGATCCACATCTTAGAATATCCAGCATAAGAAACAGCTACTAACCCTTTTCTGTAACTGCTGTTCTTTGAGATGTGTTGCTTATGTCCATAGGTGTATGCATGCCCAGCACACAGTTGTCCAAGATTATCTCCTCAGCGATACCTGTCAGGGTATTGCATGTACCTTTTGTCTGCCTCTGTTCTGCAAGGCTACGTCTACACTGGCCCCAAATTCCGGAAAAGGGATGCAAAGCAGGTAAGTCAGCATAGGGAAATCCACGGGGGATTTAAATATCCCCCGCGGATTTAAATAAACATGTCCGCCGCTTTTTTTCTGGGTTGGGGAAAAGCCGGAAAAAAGCGTCTAGACTGGCGCGATCCTCCGGAATAAAGCCCTTTTCCGGAGGATCTCTTATTCCTACCTTCAGACACTTCAGGCGTTTGTCCAATGTACATAGCAGACGGACACTTTCAGCACATGATAGCATAAATTATATTTCTGGATGCGCAGGAATATCTGATATAAGATCAAGAACACATATTCCTGCACATCCAGAAATATAATTTATGCTATCATGTGGAGGATATGGGCGGGGAGGGGTTGTATTCTGTCTGCAATTATGAATAGCTGCAACAATTACGTAAGCAGCTAAGTGTGATCCAGTTAAACATCAAAGATTTTCTAATATCCTGAGTATGAAACTTTTCCTGGTCTTTATGCACACTAGGTTTTGGAAAGAATGTTGGTAAATAAATCTTTCCCCCTTCATGAGGTAACTAACCCTAGTGACAGGCTTTCTACTATTTAGAAGCACTTTCCTTACCCTCTTAGAACACCCTTGCCAAGGGCATCAGCCACAAAGTATCCAAGCTGTTGGACAGCCTGCAGGTTGGGCTAGAGGTGGCGGCTGTGGTCCTCGGAAATCACATCTACCTGTGACAGGAGTGACAGTGGAGTTTTAACAACGCAGTGTTGTCTTGGGGCTATAAATATAAGATGGGCCTGGTCTTGTTAATTTTGTACAAGGCTTTGAGGAGAAGCACAACTGGAGGGAAGACACATAATTGTCCATCCAGGGTATCAGAAAGGCATCTGTCAAAGAGCCCGAGCTGGACCCACTCAGAAGTAAAACCAGTGATATTTTCTATTGGCCCTTCTGCAAACAGGTCCACTTGGGGAGTCCTTCACAGCTGGAAAATGGATTTGACCTCATCTGAACTTGTGGTTATCAGTAAATGACCTGCTTAGATGATCTGCCACAGCATTCTGCACCCCGATGCAGTTAGCAATGTGGAATACCCAAAACAAATTACCTCTAGGAACAACCGCATGGTTGTTGTGTTGTCTGTCATCACCAACAAACTCTTCTCCTTCAGCATGCAGTCAACCTGTGGAACTCCTTGCCAGAGGATGCGGTGAGGGGTAGAACTTTAACAGGGTTCAAAAAAGAGCTAGATAGATTCATGGAGGTTAGGTTCATCAGTGACTATTAGCAAGGAAGGGTATCCCTAGCTTCTGTTTCTCTGGGAGTGACAGGGGAGGAATCACATGAGGATTACTTGTTGTGATCCCTCCCTCTGGGACATCTGGTGTTGGCCACTGTCAGCAGACAGGATACTGGGCTAGATGGACCTTTAGTCTGACCCAGTATGGCCATTCTTATGTTCTCAATATGTGAAAGAAAGGCCAGGCAAGCTAAATGGCTAGCTTGCCATTTTCTCACATTTATGTAGCGTCATATCTTGGGCAGACCAAAGACTTTGGGTCTGCAAGGATCCAAAGTGAGACTTCCAACTTAGGGATGATGCATCTGTAACATATTTGAATATTGGTTAAAGAGGAGCAAATGAGACCCTCATGCAAACATTCAAGGGTTCTGTCCACCAGACCAGGGAGGACAAGACCCAATTTGGAACCTAAACCTGAACAATTTATATATGATGATGATGGACCAGTGAATACACCAAAGCCAACCAACCTTGTTTTTTTCTGAAGCACAGCCTGGCATTTTGAATCACATAAGTGCACATCATGCATCCTACCTAGAAGATTGAGGCACTTTTATATTGTAATGACAGGACATGCCTTAAAATCTAGAGCAATGGTCCACATTGTTTGGAATATCAAATATGGCAGGAAGTCCTGGGATCCAGTGCTTTGAAGTGGGAGACCGGATAATGGCTGTACTGGACAGCAGCTAAAACCTGGACTTGCCTCTCACCAGCCAGTCAACTAGCAAAAGCAACATGTAAAATCTTGATCTTTGCAGGAATGAGGCTACCACAGTCAGGCATTTTGTGAACACACGAGGGACTGCTGACAGGCCAAAGGGTAGCACCACAAATTGTCAATAGATCCATTTACCATGAATCTGAGGAATTTTTATGGCTCTGAAGAATTGTAACATGAAAATATGCATACTGTAAGCTGAGAGTAGAATACTGATCTCTCAGGTCCAGGGGAGGAAATAATGATGATCTGGAATTTTATTCACTTTAGGAACGTGTTGAACTCTCTTAGATCTAAAATAGGTTTGACAGTCCTTATTTTCAGTTTTGAGAAATAGCATTGATAAAATTCCTCCCCCCTGAGAAAAGGGGGCTCTTCTTCCTTGGCCCCTCTGAGAAGGAGGTCTTGCACATCTTGCAATAGAATGATCTCATTGAAAATGGTCTCTGAAGAGGAAAAGGGTATGGAAGTGGGAAACAAAAACAAACTAAAGGGTGTATCGCACTTCTACCACTCTTAAGACTCACTGACCCGTGGAGATGTGATACTAATCATTAGGAAATGAGGCAAATAGAGGGGTGGGAAAAGATGGCACTCTGGGGACTGGTAGTCTGCCCTCAAGGAGTGCACCAAATGCATGTCTGGAGGACCCAGTTTGCCTAAATACAGAGGTGAAAGTAAATGGGTGGGCAGCTCTGGCAAGAGCTGGCTGAGCTGCGACAAAAGGCAGCAGGGAGCTATTTAAAGAGCTGGCAGGGACTCAGGTTGCAGTAGAACAGTACCTGTAAGATTGGCATGTTTTGCTGCCTATATAGTCTCCTGTGGTGGTATTGAGACTCCATCCAAAACTGGCGTAAAATTCACATACAAAAATAAATAAAAATGACAAATTCATACAGGAAAATTTGGGAAAAATAATATAATAGATATGTTTACTTTGTTTGTATAGTTGATGCCTTGTCCAGTGACTTAGTACTAATGCCGAGTTTAATTCCTGCTATATCATAATCCGATGTATTTTTGTATAGTAACAAAAATTCACCTGACATCTCCAAACTTTATGATCTTGGCCCATCACATAAGTTGAGCAGGACCAGGCCTGGCCAGTAGAGAGAGTTAATGAGCCATACAACTCTTCTGTATAACAGATAGTGGCTATTATTTCTTCTCTTAAATAATCTTTTCCCACATTCCCCCAAAGCCTACTTTAATTATTTTTTACTTTTTTATAAAATCAAATATTCTAAAAACTACATGAATACAATATTGTAGTCAAGATTTTAATTCCTAGGAAAGTCAAGATTACACTACAGTCTTTTTGAATGATTATACAGCTTTGGACATATTTAGCACTTGTATGACTAGTGCTGTAATACTGTGCCATATTCTGATTTAGACAAATCACAAAGGATGTTGATAAATTAAAGACGGTTCAGAGAAGAGCCACAAAATTATTGAAGGATTATAAAACATGCCTTATAGTGACAGACCCAAAGAGCTCAATCAATCTATTTAGCTTAATGAAAAGAAGGTTAAGGGATGATGATTACAGCCAATAAGAGTGTACTGGGGAACAAATATTTTTCATGGATTCTTCAATCTAGCAGAGAAAGATGTAACATGGTTCAATGGTTGGAAGCTGAAACTAGACAAATTCAGACTGAAAATAAGGTGTACATTTTTAATACAGCGTAATTAACCACTGGGACAATTTATCAAGGGTCATGGTGGATTCTCATCACTGACAATTTCTAAGTCAAGATTGTATGACTTTCTAAAAGATCCACTCTAGGAAGTGTTTTGAGGGAATTCCATAGCCTGTGTTATACTTGAGGTCAGACTAGATTATCACAATGGTACCTTCTGGCTTATTAATACGACATATTATTCAGCAAATACTGCAATACCATAACACAAAGGGACAGTAGCGTTTTCTATAACCTTAGATATCCATGTGTATCATTTCTGTATTACTCCTCATCTGTGGTGAGATGATATACTGAAAGGCATTATTGTAATTCATAAAATAGGTCATACCCTGAGCTGAGGTAAACTGGCAAAATTCCATGGACTTCAACATTAATGACATACCTTCTTCTGAAACACTACTTCTGTCACCACTGACGGACAGAACTGTAGTAACATGAAACACAACATATCTGAAATGGGAGGATCTCTATAAGCAATGGGGCAGAAGTGATTGGTTCATCTTTGTTTAAAGTCCATGAACCTATAGAATACATCTTACAGGAGGAGGGAAGTCTCTTGGCCTCTGTAGGGGAGAAATAGCCATCTGTAGGCATAAACTTTTGCAGAAAAGGGATTTTAAAGGCTGTGGATATCTGTAATGCTTTAGTGCCCACTAAAGTTGATTGTATACACATTGGGTTCTTAAAATAAAGCATGTAAAAATGTATGGCAAATAAATGGAAGACAGGATAAGAGTTTGGAAAAATTCCTGGGGAAGAACATTGCAAATGGAATTTTTCTTTCTTTTGTAGGAAACCATCAACATTCATGGATGGCATAGACAGAAAGTGGGGTTGGAAGGTGGAATACAAAATTAGTTCTAAAATAATTTCATGTGTAGAAGGGCACTAGTGATTCACAAAGGAGTGCAGCTTGCACTAATTTGGCATTCAAAATGATTTCACAGAGTGAATTCTGACCTAACTGAAATCTGTGGGAGTATTGTCATTGATTTCAGAGAGGTCACGATTTAATCCAGAATGCTCCAGGATTTATACCAATGAAGCACAATGTGAGAGAGGTAGCAAGAAAAGCAACTAGCACGAAGGAAGTTGAAGCAACTCACTTTCACACATTTTATTTTATTCTGCACCACTTCTGATTATTCTGAATGCAAACTTGGCAAGGATTTAAATGGGTGCAACACCACTTTGAAGTAACTGGGGTTTGTGTCTTGTTTATGTCAAGGATTTTATTTATTCCCCAGTAAAATACCAAATCACTTCGAGTTACCTGTTGAACATCCATTGAATTCCTAAATGCAGACTGTTACTTGACCATATATGCCTGTTTTGTGACCAGCTGACACTTCTCTGCAGTTTACCATTCATCCCTTTATTGAAATTGACTTCCAGAGTGCCTCTGAGGTTGTCAAACATTTGCAGGAAGTGGATATGTAAAACGGTTTGACATAGGGATTGCCAGTTGTCCAGCCAAGCAAGGCCAACTAGCTGCTGGGATGTGTGTGATAGTGGTGCCTTTTTTATTTCCTCTCATCTGCCACTTGCTGTGGAGTGCTTTGCATTTCAGTTGCTGGAAAAGATTTTTTTTAATCTAATCATTTTGTCCACTTATCTAATGTGATGCCAAAATAAAAAGTAAATATGGTGATGTACAAAAGGCTTTCGCCTGGTGTGAGGATCTAGAGAAGATGAATGTGACAAGGTTTTGAAAAGGAACCTCTAACAGTTCATGACGTGACAAAATTATAACTCTGACCTTTCAGATGAAATGAAAAGAGAATCTTCAGGACAGTGCAGCCCTGACAAGTGGGCCCTTCACTAAGAATGAATAGCGCTGATTTTTATCATAGCCTAGGGGGGGAATGCAATTCAAAAATTGCTTGTTCTTGTCATGGTAAATCTTTAATGCTTTTAATGAAAGTTCCTCTCTCTGTGAAGTATTTTTTGCTAAAAAAGAGGGCAGCAAATTAATACAGTGCTTCAGATATCCTTAAAGTCAGGTTTAATTGGGCCAATTCCCTCCAGTGAATTGAAAAATGACATTTGTCTTCATTGTCCGGAGAGAATGCTAAACTGAAGGCAGGGCTGAAATGTCAAGGTAAAATAATGCTAATAATTATTCTGAATGTTACATTCTCCTTGACCTTGGAATTTAAGAGGTTGAGATGGAGGCTTTTTGTCAAAAGTCAGGAAATCATCTGGAGACACTGTTGACATTTATGTTAATGTAATCTGGCAATATGAGGAGAAGAGGCACAGAATACTACTAGATTTCAGCCCATGAGTAATTCATTTTTACACCATTATGGAACCTATACATATTGAGAGCAAAAAAACAGTGCATTGTCTATAATCTGAATGCTGACATCTTTAAATAAGGACATTTACAGGCTTAAAACAATAGCCAGAGAATAAAAAATATCTCCAAGTTTCATGCAAGTTATGATTTTTATTGGTAAGACATAAAACCCAATTCACTCACTCTTCTGGTATCTTTTGTCATCACGGTAGATTTTTCCACTTCATTTGCAACTTAAAGTCCAGAATAAAACTGTTGTGTGTATATGGTACTCTGAAGAGCCACATGTGGTTTAGCTTGCATGCAACCAAAAAAGACTAAAAAAGTTGATCAATGATCAACATGGAGCCCAAACAGTGTTACTGAGGAGTCTCATAGAACCCAATCCTGCAGGGCACTGAGTATCTTTAAGTCCCATCAACTTCAACAAGAGATACTTTGGATCTTTTGGTTCCCAGCATTGGCAAAACAAGCTATGTCACTTTGGCTGGAGCCTGGAAGGTAGGGTCTTTACAGTTAATAGCTCAGGCATTGTCTCTTACCCAGCCTGAAATGTTTGTTGAGAGAGATGCTACCTTAAACCATTGTTTTGCTTTCCTTCCTCTGAGGCAAGGGCAAAGGGGGCCCGAGACCATGGGGAAGTGGCCCAAGGAGATCTACAGAAGTGTTAGAAGCAATACAATGAGTGGCAGCCATCTACAGACTCCCTGGTCTGGGTTGCAGAGTATTGGGTGGGCTCGGGTCAATGTTATCGTTAATCTTTTCCATCCATGTGTGGATTTTTTCTATCTATGTGCAGAATAAATTTGTATGTGCACTGAGGCATATGCAAATGTACACAATCAGTGGAACAAAAGTCCTAGCTGTAGGTATTCTGCTAATCAGCTGGGTGGCATGTGACTGTCTCCTGAGCAGCTGCACAAGTGCACAGCTTACAGGGAACACTGGGCCGGGTCTTCCCCCACTCTCCAAGAAATAAGTGGCTGAGCTGAGAGACTGCAATACAGATCTCCAGAAGGGAGAACCCGGACAGTGACATAGTTGGAGGGCTATGTCCTGAAGAGGATGCCACGTTCCTTGGAGTGATATGGCCTCATGAGCAGAAATGTGGTGTTGAGGACCCTCCAGAAGACCATGCACTTACAAGCTAATACCCAGGACAGTCAGAAGGAGGCATTGCAGTTGTGAGTAGCACCCTGTCTGGTTTATAGTTCAATTGGTGCAGTGCTGACAGACTCCTTACCTGGCCACCGGTGCCCGGAACCCACATGGAGGAATGGCAACAAGGACTTTGCATAGGCTTCCCCATCCCACCGCAACTGCTGGCTCTGCAGCTCCCATTTGCCAGATACAGCACCCAATGGGAGTTGTGGAGGTGATGCACAGGGACAGAGGCCCTGCACAAAGCGGCCTAGCCACACCTCTGCCAGCCCTAGGAGCAGCAGGGACATATTGCTGCTTGTAGGCAGCCACCCGAGGTGAACGCTGCTCATTTCTGGCACCCTGAAAGCCCTCTGAGACCCCTTTTGCAAACTCCCTCCCAAACCCATCATGTCCTATACCCCAACCCTCATCCCCAGCATGAAGCCTGCTCCTGGATCCCAAAACTCTCATCCCCAGCCCTACCCCATGGACTGCACCCCAAGTCGGAGTCCTCAGCACCCCCACACTCATTCCCTACCCCAGCCTAGATCCACCTCCTGCATCCTGAATCCCTCATTTTGAGACCCACCCTGGAACTCGTATCCTCAGCCCAGAGCCTGTACCCCCTCCCATACCTCAATCCCCTGCCTCAGCCTAGAGTCCCCTCCCACATTCTGGACTCTTAGTTAACCAGAGCATTTAAATAACCAGCACCAGCCTCTCTCCTCATCCCATGAAAGCACTCATCTCGCTAAGATGGAACTTCCTGAAAATATTAAGAATTCACTCAGCCAACCAGATCCTTTTGAAGTATTACTGAATTTCGAGCACTACTGAATTTCACTACTGAATGTTTGCCCTGAATATTACAAATGTCTTACACTTCAAGTAAATACAGTAACTCTCACATGCAGGTATTTGGCAAAGACCTCCAAAATCTAAGTGGTGGCCACAGGATCTGTTGAGTTAGAGTTGGAAGCTACACAGAGAACAAAGAAATCCCTGTTACAGGGCTTAGATTCATGGCCAGTGACCATGTGACTCCTAATATGTACAGACTGCACACTCAAAACATTGCAATCCACCTTTTGGAAACGGGCACCAGCTAGCCCCATAAATTATGGAGTGTTTGGTGAAGGGCATGCCCTGATTTCAGTAGCTTCTATCATTATTTTCTGATTGGACAGCTGCTGAAGACCAAACTTGGCAATAAGTATCATTTAGACATTCCTTTTGTGAGGACTCTTTCCTACACGATGAAGCCGGAGCCACGCACAGGTGAAACCCATATCAACATCAGACATCTTCTGTCACTGTGCCATTTTAATTAGAAGTGAAAAGACAAACAACCCATTTAAAAAGAAAACTAATCACATCTTTGAAAAGAAGGGAAGGGTTTGATGAGATGATCCCAAACTCTAAGCTTTTTTGGTTAAGATATAGAATGCTATAGTTCAAAGTAATTATTGCATCGGTTCTGCCTAATTAGGAATGAAATTAGAGGTCATAATAAACAACAGACTAATAATTCACTATAGAGAGCCTGACCCTACTTCAACCTTATATCTTTTCTGTAATACAATCAGCGGTCCCAGCTCATCACCCTGAGCTTTACCAGACAAGGCAACACTCTTCTCTGTTTTAGGCTCTGCAGGAACCTGTAAGGTATGTCTATACAGCAAAGTTAATTCAAAATTACTTTCCTAGCGTCTACACAGCCAAATAGCTATTTCAAAATAAATTTTCGAAGTGCCTGTGCCAACTCAAAGCCTGCCAGCCCACATCTAGCAGTCACTGACCCTGACCCAGTGGCCCCAAAACATGATCCAGCAAGCCATTGGCAGCCAGCCCTTCACTACTCCTCAGGAGCAGTCTGCCAGCTCCCAGGAGCCTGCCAGGTCCCGGAGAAGGCGGGTGCCTTCCTGGTCCAGGGTGGAGATCGTGGACCTTATTCAGGTTTGAGGGGGATGCCTCTAACGTCCATGATCTCCGCAGTAGATGGAGGAACACGGATGTCTATGGCAGGATAGCTGCCAGCCTGGCCACCAAAGGCCACATGCGAACCCAGGAGCAGGTTTGCATGACAATCAAGTTGGTCCGGCGAAACCCCCACCCCTAAGCCCTGAACTTCCTCCCCCCCTTCTTCCCTTTGCTTCCCCCTTCTAGCTCCCTCCTCCCAGGTTTTCCCCTCCCCCCTCCCACCTCCTTTCCCCAGTCTCACCAGAGTTTCATTACCTCCCCCCCCAGTTTTGTTAAATAAAGAGAGTTTGTGTTCATGAAAATACATGTATTTTATTTGACATCAGGAAGGGAGGTTAGGGAGGGGTAAGTGGAAGGACGTGAGGGAGGAATGAGGGCCTCCTGGATACTGACAGCCCCCCGATGGACCTCCCAGATGGCAGGCTGCAGAAAGTGCAGCCAGGCTCGCAGAAACGCGTCCACGAGAAGCACCAGAGTTCCCAGGGGCAGCTCTGGCTCCATGTTGCAGAGTGCTGTGGTGTCCCGAGTGAGGGCAACCAGAGCATGCAGAGACAAAATGCTTTGCTGTCCCTCATTGAAGTAGAATTCTCTCATTCTCAGGGAAATGTGAGAACTGGCTGTCCAGGGGGGTCCCTTTAAGGACAGACCTCAGATAGCCTCAGGCAGCAGCCCCACAAAGTAAGTCCTGACATGGTGCCCTGCCGGAAGTGATTCCAGCCAGCCTTCAATGCGATTCAGAGTCCACTCAGTGTGGGTGTGCTATTTAAATAGCAAAATGCTATTTCAAAATAACACTGTAGTGTAGACATACCTTTAGTGAATTAGTAAATTAGACTAAATTTCCTTTCACTCCCAAAGATCCACTGGGAAAATGGCACTAACTCCCTCTCCAGGGCCCTTTCTTCACCTAGTATAGAATGTCCTCGTGATGGTAAGCAGGAGTTCACCTCACAAACTAGAAGTGGATAAAAAATATGTTGGAATATAAAGTAGCATGTGCAGCAGCACATCTCTGTTATAGTAAGGAAGAATGGAGGTTTGAGAGTAATTCATCACATCTCCAAGAAAGAGTAAGGAATTTTAGTGACTTCTTATTCTTACCATGCTTCTCCACATTGTAGTTCTTCTGGTTCTGCGCCTGCCCTCTAGTCATTAAATAATCCAAACATAATATAAAAGAACCTTCCTCACAAGAATTTGAAAACCTCCTATTTTGTCATGCATTCACGTGGGAATTAGATTTCCTAAATCCTGACCAACTTCATTGGACTAAAACACCTACTGGGAAATATTAACAAAAATATCCATTAAGAGGCCATTCAGATTCGTCACGGTTATTACAGAGGCAATAAAAAAGGAGGTAAACAGCTGTTCTGAAAATTAATATGGTCTTGCTTATTATTCATATAGTTATTTAAGAAATCATTTTGTTATTAAAGAAATTCCTGATTGCAGTTTTTCTTAAAATACAGTAATTCCTCATTTAACACTATAGATATGTTTCAGAAAATGATCGTGGTAAGTGAAAACGTGTTCTGCGGGGTCAATTTTCCCATTGAAAATAATGGAAAAGGTGGGGGTTGCGTTTCAAGCGGTGATGTCTGTTGGGACCGGGACATAAGGTTGGGGGAGAAAGGGGACTGGGTTACAGCAAGGAGGGGAGGTATTTGGCTCTGGGGAAGGGAAGGGGAGGAGAGAGGAGGGGAATTGGGTTGGGAATATGCCCTTGTGATGGGTCTGCTGGGACCCGCACTGCGTCCGGCAAGGGGGGTCGCCAGGGAACTGTGCGGCGAGCAGCGAACCCTCCGCTACTTTGCAGGAAGGCGGGGGAAGCCACCGGCAATGGGCCGGCTGGGGAAATCGTATTATTCCGGGGACGGTCGTGTAATTAAAAAAATGTTCCCTAAAAAAAAAATCGTGCTATTGCGAAAATGTATTAAGCGGGCACATCTTAAATGAGGAATTACTGTAAACAAGGACAATTTTAGTAACCACATTACCTGGTTCATAAATCAGATTTTGGCACTTAAACGACTGTTTTCCACTGAGTGTCTGTGTGACTGTGACGAGTGATTTTATTTGGGATAAACACAACATGAAAGAATTGAAGGTCCACTACAGAGTTCTACCAGGGTTTTCATAAGCCTTAGTCTAAATAGATTGCTACAGAATGGGTTTTCTTCAGATAAGCCCAATAAAGAAATCAAGAAGGCGCTTTCAATAAGAACTAGGGATGTAAAATCCCATTTTAAAAGTTAACTGGTTAAATGTTACAGTTAACTGGGATCCCACAGGCAGAGGGCTGGCCTGTGGTGCACCCAGTCAGGTGATGCTTACTGGATAACTGGTAAGGGTGATGCTTACCATGTAACCGATTAACTCTTTATATCCCTAAAAATGACTCCACCTCCCAAACACAAGGATAAAACACAGTCTTTGATTCCTGGCTTCAAGCTAGCATAAATTGAAGGGATAACAAAGAGGTCAGCTCCACAGTTTTTCCTCAGTATTTCTGATATGGTCCTTTGTCCCAGGAGACTCCCAATCTTTATTACTCTGTCAGAAAAGAAGATTTCTTCTCCCCCAAAGAGAGCCAGCCAGCCAGCCAGCCAATTTCTGCCTTGTTTTAAAAAACATCTCTTAAAGATCAAAAAAGAGTGTTAAATCTTTCCCTTTACTCACAGAATCACTGGTTTAAATTCCGTGATCTGTGTTTTGCAGGAGACAAACTACATGATCATCATGGGCTCTTCTACCATTAAAATATATGGAAAAATATGGCACAGGTCTGCATTCCACATAAAAGTGATGCACAACAGTCGCCTTACACTGGGAATCTCTGCTCAGAAGCCTGCCAGAGCAACAGATATTTTTAAGTACAGCAGGAAAGAATTTTACACATTCACATCACATTTTTTTAAAACCCATTTCCATGATTTCATTGTTGCTATTAAAGCGGATGGCGTTTCCATGGCATTTTTGAGTAACTGGTGATCCTGCTGCTAAACTAATTCATATTAATATACATTAAATAACTCTCATTAACACTTAACTACAGCAGCAGCTTATTTAGATGGCATCCATCAACACAGTAGCTGGGTGCACAGTAACTGGCTTTTATTGAAGTATAAAACAATTTTCCTGCCCAGTGAGCTTTACCCTATACTACCCACGTAAGTCCACTATACACTGATGACACAAAATTTCCTTTTAGCTTCCTGTGTGTCTTCAGCATACTTATTATTGATAAATTCTATAGGACTTTCTAATCATATGGAAAAACTACTGTTTCCAGATCTATCAACAGTGTATATATATATATATATATATAAATATTTTTAAAAAGAGGACAGTCTTAATTTTGTATATTTACAGGTCAATACAGAATTCCACAGGAAGCTTTTGGTAGAAAGACTAACTCGCATATTTTCTTTCCATGGGGTTGCCCATGCTGGCTTACGCTTAGTTTCTCATAACTTGTTGGGTTTTCTGCATTATTTAAAAGGTAACTGGTATTGTCCAATTAATTACCAGATATTTATCATTGTGCAGTACATTTTATTTTAGAACATCCCTCTCCATAGCATTTTAGATACCACTGTGGCAAATTTAAAATTAAACAACTATCATAAATACAAAGGCAAAACTAATGAAGTAGCAAAGGAAAATATCCAAAACATCACAGGATCACAAAATCAGAGAGAGATCTGCATGCTTAGATGGAGTGAAAAACCGTATATAGGGGGCAACATTAAGTTAAAGACATCTTTATATTTCCTTTAATTTCTGAACATGGGAAAAGGTGTTCTGAGGCAGCTGCTCATGGGTAGTGAGAGCCAAACCCTTACAGTCTGTTATTACTCTTTAGAATACTGTGTTGTCGCACTGGGTGATGGTCCAATAGCATAATATCACCTTGCAAGTCACGCTAATGTAATTTTAACCTGATCTTGGAAGGTAACTATGAATGGTTATTGATTTATTTACTCTGCTCGGCACCATTTCAGAGAAAGGATGTACCACTGATGATATCTTGAGATACCAGGCATTTTTCTACCTTTCCCTGCCAACTTGTGTGAACTCAAGGCTTTGGCATTGACTTATCTGAATGAAATTTTAGTACTTGATGTAAAAGGCAACCCCTGGCATTCAAAAAGCATGACTCGGTTCCTCAAAATTGTGAGTTTTTTTTAATCTTTGTAATTTATATGATATCTGGGCTCTTTTTGTTTATTTTCTGCTATTTGATTCTTTAGGGTACAAACAAGAAACATTTAAATTTTTTATAACCATAATGGCTAGAAACTTATTTTTTTAAAATGAAAGCTGAGATTTTTGTTTATTTATTGACTCCTGGAGCTGGAGCTTCTGGGAAAACACCGAATATCACAAGACTTGCAATAAAAATCTGATGTAGCTAGAAGACCAAATAATCTTCTCGCAATATTGTATTAGCTACAGTGTTATTTCTGTTTCATTTCATCCTGGTTTCATAAATTCTAAAACTCAACACTGAAGTACCAGCAGTTAAACACACATGCTAATATGCATCTTTGGTTAACAAAGCTGGGATACAAACAACATATGACATCTCCAAATTTCCCTTCCAAATGTTAACTCAGCTTTAAAAATATTTCCAGGAATCAGAAATAAAAACCTCAGTTCACAGAACCAAATCCAGTGGTCTAGTGTTTCAGGGAAACAGCTCAGTAGGGCTGCCGTGGTAAAAGCATGCTAACCTTCTCAAGCCACAAAAAAAGGACTATAGTTCTTTTATTGAACCAAAAGCATTTAAGTAAAAAAACATAGCTACGCAAAAAGCAGTTGATGCAACCACTTAAACTGAATAGCGTAGGCAACTAGCAGATGGGCTCTGGTGGCCAAAGGTAAGGATAATATGTAGATTACAAATGATCACTTTGCACCAAAGCAATGAATAGCACCTCAAAATTACATATTCAGAATGTGACAGAAACCATTTCAAATGCAAAGCAATGCATTAGAACTCAGAGAGCATCTTCCTTTATCTAGACAGTTTTCTAAAAGATTCTGCCTGAAGTTCTATGGCATCTCTTTCCCTCCCTAATATAACTAAGTTTCAAGAGCCCAATAAATCTTATTGTAAAAAAAAATAAACTCCCAAGAGACAAGCCCAATTGTAGGCTCTGAGGTTTTCTTCTGATCTAAAAGAATAAAAACCCCAACATCAGCCTGGAAACAGACATTTAACTACACTGCATATATGAGTGCTGATGTATAAACAAATCAAATTCAATTAGAGGCAGGTTTCTTCCCTTCTTAGGTTTTGTTCTATGGCACGCAAAAATGGATTTTTGGTTCAGAATCCCATCCATTCCTTTCAGCAACTGCTTAAGTCCCTCTGGGAGCAGGTCTATTCTGATTTTTCTGTGCAGGTTAGAAGGAGGCAGGATGTGGGAAAGTCTTGCTTCTGTGTTGAGTGGTTTGGAGGAGGTGGGGCTGCTCCATCACCAAAGAGGAGGATGGCTAAGACCACAGATAGTTCCAGTTCTACATTGCAATCTGAAGGATTCCTTTTCCTTTCCCGCACAATAGGGAGTTACTCCTATTACACTTCCATGAGAGATTTTTCACCTGTAAAGACTCAAATATGGCCACAATAGGGCCATTACAGAAGAAGTCGCCTCTTGGGAAACATAACCTCCAGAGAGAGTATAAGGGGATCACAACCACCCTGCCAGATGGAGAAAGGTAGAGAACCACTGCATTACAGAGATGGTTGGCAGGTAGCACCAGAGTGAGGCATTCTTTACTCATGGGGCAGAATAAAGCTGTTGTGGGGATGACAAGGATTTGCAATTAAATAAAGTCATTATTTTACCACTTAATAGCTTTTCCTAACCATGCTATACGAATGATTTTAAGCTGTGAAGAAAAATAAATCAATCCACTTTTGTAGTTCATCTTCATACACTGCATGTATTTCCTGTAATGCTATAATTACACATGCACAATGCAGGTGCCACCTAAGACAGCAAGCTGCTACTGCAGTCAGCTCTTTTCGTGGCATGCATCTTGCATACATTGTATGTTATTAAAAATGCCAGGCCAGTGAGTTTAGAATATATATTATATATGTCAGGGTGAGTCTACACAGCACCCTTAGCTTGAAATAAGAATTTGCGCTATGAAAATTATGATTGAAATTCAAAATAAGCTATTTCGAAATTTGGTGCATCTACACAGCGCCTAATTTTGAAATAATGCGCTATTTTGAGACATTCCTTAACCTTCGAGGAATGAGGGTTACTGGGATGCCAAAATAGCATGCCCATTATTTTGAAAAATATTTTGAAATAACGGGCGTCTTGTTAAGATGCAGGGTAGCTATTTTGGGATACCTCTGGTATCCTGAAATAGCCATGCAGTGTAGACATACTCTAAGATAATAAACACCAGCTTGAGCCAGGCACTGCTAAAGCATCTCAAGGCTAAGCTTCAAGGCCTCAAATGTCCACCTCCTTCCCTAACGTTTTCTGCGTTAGGATTTCTTCTAGTTGAAGGCCACGAAGTGTAGCAAATTTGTGATGTCCCAATGCGAGAAGGTAAGATACAGAGAATAATTAAAAACCAAAAACAACCAACCAAAACCAAATCAACCCAATCCTAATCCCACACTAAAGCTCCAATTTTGTCCTAAGAACTGCAAAGGTTTCATCCAGCAACCACTTGGAACCACACGGTAGTCAATTGGGATCTGCTTGCACAGTTCTCAGTGCAGGACCAGGGCCTCAGGTTACGTCTAGACTACATGCCTCTGTCGCCAGAGGCATGTAGATTAGGCTACCAGACATAGGAAAATGAAGTGGCGATTTAAATAATCGCCGCTTCATTTAAATTTACATGGCTGCCGTGCTGAGCCGACAAACAGCTGATCAGCTATTTGACAGCTCAGCGTGATAGTCTGGACGCGTGGGTGTCGACACCAAAGGTATTTGTCGACCACCCAGGTAAACCTCATCCCAGCATACCTGGGTGGTCGACAAATACCTTTAATGTCGACACCCGCGTGTCCAGACTATCGCGCTGAGCCGACAAACAGCTGATCAGCTGTTTGTCGGCTCAGCGCGGCAGCCATGTAAATTTAAATGAAGCGGCGATTATTTAAATCGCCGCTTCATTTTCCTATGTCTGGTAGCCTAATCTACATGCCTCTGGCGACAGAGGCATGTAGTCTAGACGTACCCACATTTACACCTATCATCCTATAAATTAAAGACTCTGGGCTTTTGTCACAATATAAAAATATTATGAATGTAAAGGCAACATGGCTCAGTTGTTAGGAGAGTGAGGCTGGAGTAAAACAAAATGGAAAAAAATCAAGTTACTTACCTAACAGTAATCATAGTTATTCAAGATATGTTGCCCACACAGATTGCACTTTTGATGTACAGGCAGTCCCCGGGTTACGTACAAGATAGGGACTGTAGGTTTGTTCTTAAGTTGAATCTGTATGTAAGTCGGAACTGGCATCCAGATTCAGCCGCTGCTGAAACTGATCAGTTTCAACAGCGGCTGAATCTGGACACCAGTTCCGACTTACATACAGATTCAACTTAAGAACCCCAGGCGTCCCCAAGTCAGCTGCTGCTGAAACTGATCAGCAGCTGATTCCAGGAAGCCCGGGGCAGAACAACTCTGCCTCGGGCTTCCTGTAGTCAGCCGCTGGTCAGTTTCAGCAGCGGCTGACTTGGGGACGCCTGGGGCAGAGCAGCTCTGGTGCTGCTGGGTTGGTCCAGTAGCGCGGCCGCTCCTCGGCGCTACTGAACCAACCCAGCAGCACCCCAGCTGCTCTGCCCCAGGAGTCCTGATTCAGCCGCTGCTGAAACTGATCAGCAGCGGCTGAATCAGGACTCCTGGGGCAGAGCAGCTGGGGTGCTGCCGGGTTGGTCCAGTAGCGCCAAGGAGCGGTGCTGCGGGACCAACCGGCAGCGCCCCACCTGCTCTACCACAGGCCCCGGGCTTTGCTCCACGTCTCCCTGGTCTGCTGGGGGGGGGGGCACTAGCTGCGTCCCCCCCAGCAGACCAGGGAGACGCGGAGCAAAGCGGCGGAGGACCCGGGGCTGGACCTGCGGCACTTCCAGATCAGCGCCGCGGGTCCGGCCCGGGTCCTCCGTCGCTTTGCTCCCCGTCTCCCTGGTCTGCTGGCTCTCCCAGCAGACCAGGGAGACGGGGAGCAGCTTTTCTCGCCCCGGAGGAGGCGGGCGGCGGGACCAGGCGTCCCGCCACTCCAGTCCTCCGGGGCAAGAAAATCCCCATTCATAACTGCGCATCCGACATAAGTCGGATCCGCGTAACTCGGGGACTGCCCGTACATGAAGCCTATGCACTCATTTGGAGATTTTTGGCCAGAAGTTTCTGTTTGGGTCATGTCTGTGCCAACACAGAAGCCAGGTAATAAAGAGTTCTGTAGTAGTAGGGAAGGAGGCAATTGTAGAGTATAAAGACATCCCCCCAATATAACTGGTTCCCAACTGGAGGGGTTATAAGTGAGAAGTCCAACAGACTGAATGCCGCTTTGAACATAGCAGTCAAATTTAGTGCCTTTCAGAACATCAGGGCTGATTAGACAATATGGCAATACAGGCAGATGGTTTGAAATTTGGGGTGTTTTCTGCATAGTTCAGCCTGTTTATCCTGTGTGGAATATGGCTGCCTCTGATACAGTTGGGAACTAAAATTATTTATTTCTGATGCAGGAATGCAGACTCCTAGGGACCTCTAAGACCCATAAGAAAAATCATGCTTAACAATTAGCAATGCTCCTTTGCAGGTTTGATGATAAAAAATTTTTTTTGGCCAAATAAAATGAGTTGAGGTCCAAATTCTGACCTAACTTTTCTCTTTCTTAGGGTGAAAATTCTTTAATTTTCAGTTTGCTAGAACAAAAAAAAAATCCATTCCAAAATAAAAATATTTATATAATATCTTCCCTCTAAAGAGCGTAAGAAACATTTCAAGCATTAATGAGCTAAGCCTATCCAATCTCTTCTAAATTGATTATTATTAATCTGAATTTTACAGAGGGGGAAACTGAGACAGAACTAGATATAAAACTCAGACTCTCCTCAGAGCCAGTCTTATATAGCCACAAATGAGCAAGCACACACAATAGAGGAAAATATATTTCCATAAGGAAACGTTTCACTTTCAAGTGGTTGTTATTAAAGCCGTTTAAAAGGTATGTAGGAAAACCATATAAAACTCAGTGGATTTGGGTTTTTTATTACAATCTTGAACCACAGACTAAGCTAACAAAAAAAACCCACCCCTCGTTATCACAAGCTCTGCTGGCTATTCTAGGTTAATTTTTGCACTTTGTGTCAAAAAACAAGCACAATTAAGTTTCAAGCAGTTTCAATGCAGAACCAGGATTTGCTTTTGACATTCATCTCAATGTGACACTCAAAACTCCAGGAACATAGGATGATAAACCAACACCGATCAGAAGGGAAGGCAATATTTTCCTGAACCACTGCAAAATGAAATCTCTATGTAGTTCCACAGTGTTAGTCATTACAATAAGTGAAAAACATCTCTCTTCAAATGTGTGCAAAGTACTAGATAGTAATGATTTGAAACCTAGTTTCTAATAATCTTTCTCTTTCGATTTTCTTACTCCAAGATACTTGGTTTCTTCCCATGTCTCTTGCTCCAGCCAATGTGTGGTTGTTATAGTGATGAGAAATAGGGATGCAGTTCCTGCCATGTTTTGCTTCATACAGCTATCCTAGGGATTAGAACATATTATTACCAAGCAACACCATTACACTGAATTCAGGAACATGCATTCCCCCTCTACCACTTGTCTTAAAGGAACAGTGCATATTGTAATTTCTCTTCCTCCTCTCTTGTACCGCTTTTGTTTTTCATCTTTACTTCAGTATGATCTTTGCCATAGAAATAGCAAAGAAAAAAAATCAAATGACCAAATAGTTGTGAAATATAAAGAATGCTTTGAGACATTACTTCTCATCAATAAAGAAGTAAAACTTGCAAAAATGAGAAGTTTTTATCTTTTTCAATTGATTAACTTGGTGCAATCACCCACTGTATTTGGACTCAGCACATTACCTGATTTCTTAGCTTTGGCAAAGTTTGGTTTGTATTTCCACGGCAAGTTCTGGTACCAGAACCGCATTCCCCAAGAGCTTTGATGCTGCTGCTTCCTCCATAAAAATGGCATCAGATGACATCCGACTATACCAAAGTGTCTTTTCTGCCATGGTATTCAGCAGTGGAATAATCTGCAGGACACATTGTGCTTATTCAACATGTGCCTCTGTTAGGACAAGAGATTTTCTTCTGGCTGCTTTGTATTTATTACAGGGGTGTGAAACAAAAAGCTGCCTATGCCTGCTCTGTTATCCTGCTGTTAACAGGCTGCTCAATAATTCAGTTCTGTCTCTGTAAAGGAAGTTCAGGTGGCTTGCTACTTGCACAAGCCATTTAATAGTGTGCAGCAATGATGCTTAAAGTGTCCCATATTTCCAGGGGCCCCTTTGGTGCTCACTCTTTTGTATTCCAATGGCCAGCAGCCACAGCAGTTCCTTAACTCTTTGGCAGCCAAAGCTCATTACCATTTTCATGTAATTAAACAGCACTGGAGGTTCTCCTCATTAGATTATCACTGCAAATTGATGGTTATTTGAAAGAACAGCCACAATAGGAGACAAATCACTGGCAACAGATAAAACAAAAGGATGCACACAAAGCTCTTTAATTAAACTGCATGAAGGGATATGAATGCTAGTAGAGATTTTAGTTACCCTGCTGAGCCTCTGTCTGATTAGCTACAATGCATCTGCTTGGTTTCCTAGTCTCCATCTGTACTGCTAAAGAGAAATTTATTCTGGCTATATCAGTTCAGAACAAGATGACTCAAAGATGTCAGTTGCAGATAGGCTAATGGTTACATATGTTGACAGAGTGTTTCTAAATAATCTTTGCAGTGTTGACATGAAGAATCATCCTCTTTACATATAAACTGCATTGAACACACACACACACACACACCCGGCAGCTGTCTTTAACTCACAAGTAGTCAGGACATTGAGGGTGTGTCTACACAGCACTCTAAACTTGAAATAAGAGTGTAGCGCAGATTGCATATCTTATTTCGAAACTATTTCAAAATAGCTTATTTTGAAATTTGGCGTGTCTACACTAGGGCTGTGAAGGCCTAGTCAACTATTTGCTTCCCCCCCCTCCCCCCCCTTCGCTGCTTCTATCAGAAAGAGGCAGTGGGGAGGGGAGTAAGGGGAAGAAGGGGGTACTTCAAAGCGGCAGCGCCGCATGCAGCCTGAGGCCAGCTGCGGTGTCTTAAGGCCACATGCGACATTTCAAGGTGGCAGTGCTGCATGGAGCTTGGGGTCAGTGGGGGAGTCTCCAGCTGATCCCAGATTCCACGCAGTGCTTCAGCTATGAAATGCTGTGAGGAGCCTGATGCCAGGCTCTCCACAGCGTTCCAAAGCAGTAGCGCCACATGGAGCCCGGGGTCAGCAGTGGAGTCCTCAGCTGACTCTGGGCTCCATGCAGCTTTTTCGCCTTTAAAGTGTAGCAACAGCACTAAGACTGTTTCGCCACTTCAAAGGTGGAGGCACCCTATCGACTACTTGATGCATTTTGCATGGACTATTCAATTAGTCAATTACTCGCAATTTAACAACCCTAGCCTACACAGCACAAGCCAAATTTTGAGCCATCCCTCATCACTCATGCAACAAGGTTTACCGGGATGGCGAAATAGCGCATCCGTTATTTCGAAAAATATTTCAAAATAACAGGCAGCTTGTGTATCCCGAAATAGCTGTGCAGTGTAGAGAGAAAGGATTCTCTCTCTATTCTTAAGGCTCTTTGCACCATATACAGTTCTGACACACATTGCTCCCTGCAATATCCAGGTACACAAGCTGAGGTCTGCAGTATGGACAGAGAGAAAAGCCTACACTATTGATTGTAAGGTAATTCAATGCAAGTCAGACTATGTTACTGAAATTTGACTTCCAACCCAACAATCAAAACTAAACATGTCATGGAGCTTTTTGCAGGAGATACCATCACAAAAACCAATAGGGTGTTCCCATTCAGGTCAAAATCTGTTAAAACATATTGGTTTTTAATCCATAGGTAATTGACAGTGCATCTCTCAGAAACCCACTGTGCTGTAGAACATCAGTGCTTATTAGTATTAGGGAACCTTAACAAGTAGATTATTAGATGTGTGTAAACTGTTACCTCTGCACAGCTCACCGAGACAATGAAAATGTGTGAGTTTGACATAATCCATGAACCACTAAATTATTAAGATCAAATATGCCCTAATGTCAAATTAAAATCTATGCATTAAAACATGACAGATTCTATCTTGTGCATACTATAGTGCAAATGCAGAAACACCAACCCACCAGAAACTGTACATGCTAGTTAGTATGTCTATATAGAATTTCTTTTTCTCAACTCCTGAGGACTTGGGGCTGATGAAGTGAAGTCTTCCTCATCAATTATGGGGTCCTGAAAATAACCCCATTTCTGTCTACTTTATATCAATAAAATTCTCCAACACTGCCAACATCCTACCGCCTGGGAAGGATCCATCAAAACTTTTATTTATTTGTCCATCGAAGTATCTGTCGAATGCCACAATGTCCCTTTCTTAAGGAATGAGCATATTAGGCATGATTCTCCATTTCCTTGCAATGCAAGCTGGGCAAAATGGGCATAAATTACTACCATCATATGGTAACATTTTACATTCACTTTGTACAGGTGCAAATGACTACACAGAATGTAAGGCAGTTAAAATTTCAGGCCCATTGTCTCTGCAGTACTCCCTAGCCCTGTTTTCCCATTCTGCAATCTGAAGGCCAAGACTAGATTTTTTTACATTTTGATTTAATTAATAATTTAAAATACATTTATGCAAAGCTCTAGATACCCAAACACAGCATTAAAAACACAGTTAAAATTCAATAGAACTAAATAACTAACAGGAACTCAGCCACTACAATGTCTCCTTCCTGTCCTTCCATTGACTAGGAGGCAGATCCTGAGTGTCCTCCAGAGCTGGTTGAACAAAGGGCCCCAGCAGGGCAATGAATAGCACTGTCAGCAGACTATCAGATGGGGCACACACTATCACTTAATAAAAATCTAACCAATAATTTTATTTGGCAGTGACCTTAGCAATTGTATTACAAGTCCTTAGGAGTTACTTTGCAGCCAGACTCAGTCAAATGCAGAAACGCATTCAGAATGACAATCTTACATACTGGTAAAGCTAATGATCTAGGACTAGCTACAAATGTAATCTAGCTATTACAGTAATGGGAAAAAACCCTCTCCCCAAACATATAAAAAAGACCTAGATGCAATGTTTTTAAATCTAGTGTCTGTGTCACTCTAAGTTTTCTGATATTTCTTTGAGACACTTGGCTTCTTTTTATAGCCTCTAGCTCCAGTCAAGTTGGAGTGTCTGGAGAAGTGATGTAGGTCCTAATATGTCTCACTGTATGATTGGAATTACTAGGAAGTTATTATTACAATTAATAATTTATATTAATTGATGCACAATCGTTGGGTATTGCCCAATGGCAGATAGAAAAAGTTAGAATTCCTGGTGCAGACAGCATATTCCTACCATCAATGAAAGGGAGGAATTAAGATCAGCATTACCTCTCCAATCCATGCGACTATTTTATACTGGTGTGAACAGCTGGCACAATTTGCTCTGATTTTATTTTCTGTTCATCTTTCAAACCAAGCCATGCTGTTGAAACTGATAATGAGGTGGGTGAAGTAGTACACGGTTGGGTTAGACTGGAAGCCAAAGCCTTCTTTTAAAAAAAATCTCTTACCTCTGATGTGTATTATGCAATCCTGAAGAGAAGAGTTGTGAAGCACACCACTTTTACTAGGGACCACTCGGATTCTGAGGGCTGCCATTAAAAAGAACAGTAAGGCTGGCAAACTTTGAGAAGTGGCATGGCAATACTTTAGCCTAAAAGGGTTTTCCAAAAAGAGGTCTGAACTGTGGCAGTGCAATGCAATGCAATCAGAGGAAAGGGAGTACAGTGCCCCTGGTGTCTTGTAAGTTTATGTGTCTTTGCCAGAATAAAAGATGAAAAATGTGATCAGAAAGACTGCATGATATGGTTAGTTCCTTGCCACTAAAGAATTTTTAGATTAAATACTTCGGCTAGGTGAAAGACTATCTGAAAAAGCACTTTTTGGAATCATGTTCAATAGATTGTTTCTGTGTTTTTTCCAGAGCAGAGCAGAGCCACTGGTTTTGCTTAAAAGTTAGCTTGGAAATCCCCATATGTACTGATACTTTTGGAAACGGCAGTTAAAAGGCACTAAGGATGGCAATCAGAGCTATGGACTGCTTTATCCTACAGAAAGTCAAGCACCTGCAGCAGCTACAGCTCTTTAGTATGAAAGCTGATCAGAGACTTTTGTCTGCTAGATATAGGGGGAAAGTAGCACTACATCACAAAGCTCTAAACTATATCATTTGAAAAGAAACTGCTCTGAATTAACAAAGAATTGAGCAGGAAAATATTTCCTTTCAGAAATCTAATTCTCAGTTGATTATTTATGTGCTGACATACAGTCTTTCCAAGTAAACAAAGCAATAAGCTGCTATTATGAACCAAGTGAGAAAACAATACTGGAAGGAAACTTATTCTCTTACATAATGGCTGCCCCTCTAATCTCTCACAAAACCACATATGAAAGGAAATCAAATTGGGATGGGCTGATCTATGACCAAAACCTCACTGGAATCAATAAGATACAGCAAATTTCTCTCTCTGTATATATAAGAAACCCTTTTCCTCTGGGACCATACAGTGACATCATTACGTCACTGTGTGTCCCACCTGCCTCCTCCCTCCCCTCTCCCTGGTGCTTAGGGGGAGGAGAGGGTGAGTACCACACGGCCTCCCTCCTCCCTGGTGGTCCAGGGAGGAGCCGGGGCTGCTGCGCACCGGCGTCGGCCTGGCCCAATCCCCTGGCCGCCAGGGGGAGAGAACCAGGCCTGCTGTGGCCTCAGCCCGGTCCAACCCCCTGGTGAGAGAGAGCCAGGCTGGAGGGAGAGAGGAGAGTTGGTGAGCATAGCAAGCAGGTGGCGCAGCCCCCTAATAATATTTAAATCTCTGAGCACTTACAGTGCTCCCAAATATTTCCAAATCAACACCATACAGCACAGGTGCCTCCTCTTCACCACAGGAATATTTAAATTCATGTGTTCCTAAGACAGCAATTCAGCAATAGTTTTAAAAGAAAAGTAATGGAGGCACGCCTGCTTCCTTCCATGGGGTGACAGAGATCCATTTACTACATTGGAATTAAATATGTCTGGTTCAATAATGTACCCAAATCAACCCTAACACAAAAGCAATTTTTTTTTTTTTGCTAGAGAGACTCATTATGTTCCAGTATTAAGTCCAAATTTTTTTGCAGGCACTAAACAACAGAAATGACAACATATTTCGAAGGTATTTTTCACCTGAACACAATATGTACATTCTTAAGGATGTGTCAATACTGCCAGTGGTAGCCTGTGACACTGAACCTCAGAACTCTGGTTGAGAGACTTAGACTGGTGCTATTGTACCAAAAATAGCTGACTAGAGAGCATTTTTAAATTGTAGCTCCGTCTTGGAGGTCTTCTAAAGCTTTGGCCATTTTTAGAGACCTGCTTCATCTCCTTTATATCTGATGTCATTGCCAGCTAGCCAGAGTTTGGCTGACTCTGACCAAATTTAAACAAAAACAAATTGAAATGAAGCAGAATGTATGTTTTTCCTTTTTATTTCCTTACTAAATATAAACAAATCAGCACATGCAGGAAAAAAAAAAAGCAAAATAGAAGGGCAGCTGAGAATTCATGTGGGCACTGCATAGGCTGGGGAAAGCTGACGGCCTACAGAGGCTTTAGGCCACCTTACCCTTTCGGCCACTGGAGTAATTTAAGACAGGCTTAGGGGCCTATAGAATCCTCCTTGGCCTGCCCTATGGGTGTTAGGGTTGCCCGTAATCTCCACAGCACCTTCCCCTGCCCAGCCCCAACATGCGGGAACTCCAGCTTCAGCACCATCCCATACCAGAAGGACCTCAAAAGGCCGCTGTAAGCTGTCTTCTGCAATTCTCTGACCACAGGAAACCTTTCCTAGCCAGATATGGAAATCCTAAGGCCACTGCAGACCTGTACTCAGAGTACAGGGTTCAGAACATGGTGAGGTCCTAGCGTCAGTTCTAGAGGTGAAAGGCAGCTTAGTTTGCAGGTCCATGTAACCATTGTCCCGTCTTCTGGGACTGCCAACAGTGCTAACAAGTTCTGATAATTCTTGTGGTATAGAACCTATCCAACAGAAACCATTGAAAACCCACCAAGTTCACATCATATAAAGAACTGAAGAATCACAACTGCAGTTTTTAATCACTACACCTAACTTCTGCCCCCTTAGTCAATTTCTAAATCTTCCAAAAATTGTCAAAAGCATGAGCTAAAGACAATATAGATGCCATTTTCAGTGAAATAATTCCTGAACTGTAGCCTTCATCAAGCACATTTTGCTACAGATGTTTCGGAGCTTTTTTTAAAAAACACTTTTGAACAGGTCCTTTTGTCATTTAATACTGCCCCATGCTGACAAATAAAGTGCATGCTAGGAAATGAGCCAACCATACAATACACTTCCTCTCCAAGGAATAAGCATTCACTTACCACCTAACCATAAATGCCTCAGGAACTCCGGGGGCAGGGAAAAAGAAGCAAAGTCTGCTGCTTGTCTGTGCCATTAAGGGAGCTTTTTTCCTTGACTGACACAGAGAATGTGTCTGGATAATTGAACTTTAACATTCAAACAATCTATGCCCTTTGATCCAGCTGCTGCTGTAAGAGATCAGAATTTGAAAGCCTCCTGGATCCCCTGAAAGGCTGTATTTTTGAGTAGCGTGTGCTTCTCTGATTTTTGCCCTCTTTGTAAGAAGACTGATAGCTGGCCACTCCAATTTATCCCTCTCTTACATGAATCAATAACGTGTGGAGGAAGAGATGAACTGGGATGCTGGTCAACACACACACACACAAAAGATTTCTGAGTCAAAAGGGGCATTTAGATGCTGACGACTCAACTCTTGTGACAGCATGTGTAACAAAACCAGGAAATGGCACATCTGTCCTTTCTCATGAACAAGATTTCAAAGTGAATAAAGCTGGAATAAGCAAAGTCCATTCTCACCACCCGGATTCATAAGGTTATAATTGCAATCTTCCTTAGATGTTGCAAGTGATTCACAATAGTTTCCAAACCTCCTTAAAATACCCCTATCATACAATAGCTATGTTTTTCAACAGTACCTGACCATAACTGAAACTGCTAAAAGGCTGCTGCCGAAAATTTTCATCATTTCTCACATATAGGTCTCAAACAGTTCTAGACTACTAGTGAGTGGGACAGAGGAACCACTGGCTACAGTATCTTTCAAAAGTTTTCCTCACCAGTTGAGTAAGAATTCAGTGGTTATTCTGGCTTTGACTTTACCTCAAGTTAAATCCTTATCTCACACCTCACAGATAAAGTTTGTATTCTAGTCCGCCGGACAGCCCTTTAAGAAGATTTTGTTAATAAGAGAACATATAAATGGTTTCAACATTTTGTTAAACACCCCCCTAAAGGCACTAGGATAGCCACTTGTCTCATACTTTAAAGAACTTCCCCTATTTGGTGCCCTATGTTGTAAAACCCATAATACTTTCTGTGTAGACTGTATTCCAAGAATGTGGGTTCCACTGTGGTGAGTAAAGCATCTGCTAAAATAGTTAATATTAGCTCTTGCAGTGCTCCTCCTACAATGCGTTTGGGATTTCTCCTCCGGTTTTATGATGGGGCAAGGGCTGTGAAATAATCTATGCATCTAATTCTTATCTAACGTACTTCAAATGAATTGGGAGTGACCCAACTAGTCTCAGAGGATTTAGAATTAAACCACTGTTAAAATACAGTGTAAAATCAGAATCAGGTCAACTGTGCATGTGCTGAAATATAAGAAGTTTGGAAATTTAAAAAATGGTCAGCAACCAGTTTATTTTGCGATGGTTTCAGGTTGAATTAAAGGCCAGGGAAACACTTTGGGAACAGGCCTGTGTGTTTGAAGAGATGCAGAAAAGCCTGAAGGGGTAGCTATGTGAGCCAGGCTAAGTGATGTGCACTGGGGTTGAATTATACAATATTTCTACAGTCAAAGCAAAAAAACAGACTATAATTGGGTTTCACCTCTCTAAACCACTAGATAACCACAGCCAGGCCAGAATCCAAGTAAGGCTGCTGCAGTATTTCCTGGTTGTTGTGACTCTTCTTCAATTTCTTAATATTACTATAATGGTAGGTGATCAAGCAGTGCCTTGTATAAGAATGCCCTCTTCCTTGCTGATTGCGAGCTGATTGACTCAGTGACTGGATCACTGTTTCCTCTTGCTTAATCCTCCACAGATGAACATGTTTTTTTCTTATCACATACACAGAGGCGTTTATGGTCAATGAAAGTTCAGTGTTGACTTTTATGGCTCATAAAGCCTCTAGCAAATATCCAATTTAATACTGTCTACTGACACTAATGATTTAGTTTTATCTCTTGCTCAGCATCACTATACTGTGGTGTTTGCAGCATTACAAATATCATGGTAGAAAATGACTATAATGCTTATTAACAAACTAGAGATTTTGAAGTGCCCCAAGGACTATGACAACTAGGCACTCTATTGTTACACAGGAGACTTCATGCTTTTTGGAATGTCCACAAGACACTATTTCCTAATAAAAGCCCTAGGACAGTTTCCTAGAGTAAACCAGGTCCTTTGGAGAGGTAACAGTGTTGCTGTCTTGGAAGTAGCCATTACGATCAGAGTCTCAAATTTCCCATAGTGGCTGTTTTAGAAGACACCTCATGTTCCATCAGTCCGGGGAAATGTGTTGATGGTACATAGCAACAAGGAAGTGGCCTCTGGTAGGGAGCAGGATGGGAAGCAATGGCATTCTGATTCCCAGGAGAGACTGCCAGGAAAAGCACCCACAGGTTTGCAATGATTAAAAAAATGTTATTTGCTGAAATGTCTTAGGGACTGAACAAACGTGTCACTTGTCATTAATTCTGCCAGCTTTGGAATAAGAAGTATAAGTGCTGTGATGGGGTATTCCATACACTTTATGAAAATATGCTTCTGAATATGCCATAAGTGGAATATGCTTTATGTGAAAGACCTCATGTCAGATATCAGTGGAAAAGTTATAAGCTACTGAATATGATTTTCCCATGTGTATGCAGGTATCCACTTTGTAGCTCAAATTAGGAATATGGAGTATAAACCTATGTTGTTAATGTAGTCATGCTGAGTGAGAGTCATTAATGGTACTTCAAGGCTATAATGGCCCATTAACAAAGAGACAATGAAGCTTAACCTTCCTGCCTACAATGTGGATTATTCTTTGAAGTATGGGGACAAAGGTCTTGCAGAGACATGAGACCATGTCACCTGATACTGGAATCCATCTTAAACCCTGTACTTTTCCAGAAGTAGCTGGTAGAGGGTCAAAATTAAACAATGGACTGCTGCTTTATGCAAATCTTATTTAAGGGTGAGGTAATTCAAATCAACGTTCTTCTTAGGTACCCCACCCATGATGACTTCTGGGAACATTTAAGACTGAACAGGGGGGAGGACTGAGCTAAGAGCTAAGGATAGAAGGAAATCTGTGAAAGAAACTTATTAGAACTGAGAGGATGAGATATTACATGTAACATCTTTCTTAGTATATTAAGTTTAGCTTGTATGTTCTATTTTGTTTAGTAATCTACTTTGTTCTGTCTGTTATGTCGTATGACCACTTAAATCCTACCTTTATGCTTAAAAAATCACTTTGTTCATGGGTGGTGGGTGAAAGTAGGGCTGGGGGAGGCAAGCTCCCATCTTTGCTCCCAACTCCGCCCCTTCTGCCCAGGTCCCACTCCCATAGGAGCCAAGCCACTCCTCAAGCACCACAGCCTCCCTGCATGTCTCCAGCCTCTCCAGCTCCAAAGCATGGAGAGGGAGGAGGACGCGTGGCCCCAGGCCGCACAGGGAGGGTGGGCAATGTGCAGCCCCAGCCTCCCCTGGCTCGGAGCACAGGGAGGGCGAAGGGTAGGTGGCCCCAGCTTTCCTAGCCCTAGAGCAAGGGGTGGAAGGAGGATGCGTGGGTCCAGCCTCCCCAGGCCGGAGCATGGAGAGAGCAGGCACTCGGGGCAGCAACACTCTGCTCCCAGTGCACCTACAGTAGGTGTTCTGAGGGAGGAGTGTGGGTAGGACCAGGCTGGTGGTTTGGGAAACAGTGCCTTCTCCCACCTATAATACTGGACACCCATGCTTTTGTTTATTAATAAACCTCATGTAAGTAATTGTTACGGAGAGTGGGGGTAAGCAGCTGTGCATCAAATTTTATGCAAAATATGATGAATTTACCTGGGATAAATACGAGGGATATTAACATTTGCTAACCATGAAACCACTGAAAATGGCTACACACAGGCTGGCAGCCAGCCCCCTGGGATGCTTCGGCTGCCGGCCTTGTATAAAAGTGGAGTGGCAGCCAGCTTCCCAGGAGCCCATTTTTAAGCTATCTCCCTGCACATATTGACTCTTGCCTGCTGCTGCACGCTTCTGTCGCGGTATCAGAAGCAACAGTGCAGGATGGCAGGCAGCTCCCTGGGAGCCGAACCAGGAGCCACATGTAGCTGTGTAGTGGTTTGGGTAACCAATGAGCTTATGCTTATCCGTTATGCATTTACATGGTTACACACTTAGGGTATGTCTACACTGCATTCCTCTTTCGAGAGAGGAATGCAAATGCAGCTGAGTTAAATTGCAAATGAAGCACGGATTTGAATTTCTCATGCTTCAATTGCATAATCGCATCTGGGCATGATTTCAAAATACCCTATTTTGAAAAAAGAAATGCTGTCTAGACACGGTTCTTTTGAAAGAAAACCCTTCTTTCGAAATTACGTGTTTAAGGTAGGGCTTTCTTAAGGTTTTCTTTCTAAATAACCGTGTCTAGACAGCGTTTCTTTTTCGAAATAGGGTATTTCGAAATAGCACCTGGACGCGATTATGCAAATAAAGCACGGGAAATTCAAATCCGCGTTTCAATTGCAATTTCACTCAGCAGCATTTGCATTCCTCTCTCGAAAGAGGAATGCAGTGTCGACATACCCTAACATTCCTAATACATACATGGAGGCTGCGCATTTGGGTGCTGACGCAAATCCTTTTGCTTGAGCTTTCCCAGAGCTGAGTTGATCTCTGTCTGTATTATATTGTAGAGGGCTGGGACCCCACCTCTGTGTCAGTGCAGGAGGAGGCCTGAGGGCCTGGCTCAGCAGGACAGAGTGGTGGGGCACACATGTGGGCAGGCAGGTGGGCTCAGTGGTGTTTCAGCACATCAAGTGACAGTTCCAAGGGGGGGGGGTCCAACAACCCAGCCCCTCACAAGTGCTTTGGCAAACAGTGTGGAAGCCTATTGTAACACCTAGCACGAGACTGTTCAAGACAGGATAAGCTGGCCTTTGGCTTTTTCACAGCTTTGGGAAGTGGGCCTGAGGCACCTCCAGGTGCCCAGGATTGTGTGTAGGGTTGCCAGATGGTTGAACCAAAAATACCGAACACCCTCCTCCTTCCCGCCTCCCCCCCCAAAAAAAAATTGGGGAAAAAATTCTGTTGAGGAAAAAAATGTGTGTGTGGGGGGGGGGAGGCCAAAGTTGTTGAGCAAAATAAATAAATAAATAAAACAGCATGGCCCCTTTCAGAGTGAGTGCAGACTTAGAATAGTAGAATAGAGATAGGAACAGGGGAGAGGTTGAGCACTAAGACCGGGGGCAGGAGGCTGGGAGTGTCGGGGCCCGAGGGCGGGAGGGGGGAGGCCGCGTGCTGGGCCTGGGCCCGGGTGCTAGGGTTGCCAGGTGTCTGGTATTTTCGCTTCCTGGCCAGGAAAAAAAAATCAGAAAATACCGGACATTTAAGGTATGCGGTATTTTCTGAATTTTTTTCCTGGACAGGGGGCGAAAATACCGGACTGTCCGGGTCAGTATCGGACACCTGGCAACCCTAATTGTGTGTCAGTGTGCACTCACCTCAGACTAGACCCACTCAGACAAACCACCAGGAGCAAGGCTTTATTCGGTAAAGGAACACAAAACAGGACTGCAGTCCACCAGCTTTTCCTCTGCTCACCTGCCTCCTGCTCCTGCATTCAGTCAGTGTTGTGACTCTGGGGCAAGGGCAGAGGGGACTTTGAGCTATCACAGCCCTTTCACAAACATGCCATACCCCTCACAATAACTAACCCCCCCAAAACAAACACACCAATGTTTTCCTTTTGCACCATTTATACTCCTTTTTTAGGGTGCTCTTCAAGCCCTGTTTGGTCCTACCTGTAAAGAAACGCGGGACAAGATTTCAGCCAGCAAACTCCTCTGCTTGCTTGCCCCACACTCCCAGCCAGTGATCGTGCTGAAAAACTTCCTGCTGGCAGGAGCACAGGGAACTTCCTGGCAGGAACCAGGAAGTTCTGCCAACATGCTACAGTTTGTAGTCCACAACTTGTAGTTCCCAGGGCTGCATCTGCTGCTGAACCACACTGGACCTTGAGCTACACTCTGATCAGCTGAGGTTTCCTTCTCACTGAATCTCAGTACATAGCCCTATATTTCTACCAACCGGAGTCCACACTAAAGGGAATTTTTTCCCCTTTCCTTTGTCTGGCAGTGTAAACACACACTACATCACAGTTCTAATCATAGACCCTATTAAGATACCAAATGTTTCAGGGGGAGCCTCCACAGCTCAGAGAGACAGGTTCTGAGCATTACAAAATAATATTACTTTCTAGATTGGTGTTGAATACAATGGCTGCACTGAAGTGAAAACTCCCATAGATTTCAGCGAGGCCAGGGTCTCAGACAGTACATTTTCCTTCATCCCCTTAAAACAGACAGACTACTCTTTCCTCAGTTTATGTGCACAAATGACCTGTCCTTCCTCCCTTTTTAAAAATCAGGAATGCCTTCTACTCTATAGGTGTAAACAGTTAACCTTTGCCAACCACTCACCCACAAAACAATAAGGAATGAGTAGCCATTATGTGTTATGCACAGTTGAGCAAAACTAGGCTTTTCTCATCAAAAACACTGAACATTTAAAGCAAGCAAATCGACAGCATAGCTCTAAATCACCTTTTCTGTTAGCATAGTACATTATTCCACTGTCTAAATCCAGTAAATGCTAAATCTTGCCTCCAGTAAAAGTGTCCAAGCCATATCATCTTCTATACAGTACCTTGTTCATACTCTACCTGCAGGAAAATGGTTATCATTGCTAACTTGGTGCCAAGGAAACAAAGATTTGAGATTTTTTTTTTGCACATTTCTATTAATGTTGCATGATTTCTGTCTTCATAGAAGAGATTTTTTTCTCCCTTTAATCCATTTAAAATGTCAGGAGAAAAAGAAACCCCAGGACTGAAGACTAAATACTGAGAAAAAAGAAGCATAGATGAAAATGACAGTACAGCATGTCACTGTGTGAGGTAGTAGCTTCCTTCTGTGTTGCCAATGTATTTCTTACGTTATGCAGCTGCTAATAATAGCTTCTTGAACCTTAAAATGAGTGTGCTGAATTTTTTTTATATTAGCATTCTACAGGGGGGATTCTAACACCTGGAACTAGTATGTTAATGAAACTAAAGCTCTGTGAAAAATTCCAGTTGTTAACATGAGATCAGTTCATATGACAAAAAGAGAAAGTGTCAGATCCTGCAGATGCGGTTAGAATTTTTTTTAGGGGGAAGCTGGGTGGGTGGAGGAGAGGGCATCTGTATTCTCATCTGTACCACGAGATGGTACTATGCAAACTTATCCTTATCCTCAAGCTGCCCTTCTACATGCAACTTAGCTGCTCAGGACTTTTGGGTGGTTTGAGATGTGCATATCGAGTGGCTCCTTTCAAGATTCATGTCGACCTGAAAAGATATTCAAGACTGGCAGACATCTTGTCCCCAACCAGCACAGGATGCTTCCAAGGGCAAATAAAAAGACATTTTCTTCCTTTAGGGGCTTACAGTTTCATTTGAGAGATGACAAATAAGAGTAACTGACAACTGGGGAGACAGGAAAGGGATGTGAATGCACAAAACTGACAATAATAATCTATCATTTTTGGATACTTATATAATTCTGAACATAAATACTTCCTGGGCAACCTATGCTCTTTGGTGTCACAAACATGATTGTGAGGTAGAGAAGTATCTATTATTATGATTTTTTAGATAGGGAACCAAGACGCAAAGAAGCTCAGGCTCTGACCCACAGTCACTGGGCAAGAGAGAAGAAGAGAGTGCATCACAACACCCAAGTCCCTTTGTGTCTAATTTCTTGTAAGAGACAGAGAAAGAATGAGATTTTAGGAGGATTTAAATGAGAGGGTTGTGGCTTAGTGAATGAGTATTGGGAGGGGATTCCACATAAAGATGGGAAAAGGCATAGAAATGGGTGTGGGATTGGAAAAGAAGGGTGTGTCGGTTGTTTTTGGCACACGTTTGAGTAGGTCTTTAGCAGGAACTCAGATGTATTCGTGATTTTTTTTCAAATGGTAAATTTGTCACAACAGAACATAGCAACATGTCCAGAACAAAAAGCCAACAGACATTCCATAACTTTGCTAGGAAGAGTAGTACCTTACAGGCAGGAGGCTGGGACACAAAACTTGGCTTGCTGCTAGATTGCTTCAATATTATATGCATATATTTAAAATTAAAATTAAATAGTTTATAATTTCCCTTCCTACCAATATGAGTGAGGCTGCTCCACTTCCCTTCCCTCCCCCCCCCCCCCCAAACATAAATAAAAAAGATTTGTTTCATATGAATGATAATACTAAGGCCTGGTCTATGCTACAGGCCTGTATTGGTATAATTATACCAGTCAGGGGTGTGAAAAACCCACACTCTTAATAGTTGTGCTTCTCTATCTTCCTCCCCGGTATATCCAACACTGTGTGAATGCATCTTCTATTGGCCTAGCTTTTGCCTTTTGGATAGGTACTCCTGTCAGTGTAGGAGCAACAGTGGTCTAAGTCAGAAAGGATGAAAGACAAGGCTAAAGGAAGAGAACAGTTAGCTGGTGTCTGATTAGATCAGTTTTGATCACTCTAATTTTAAGGCTTACTCCTGCCCTGGTTGAATTCAGTGGAGGCTTTGCAAGCGCCCACTAACTCCTGCGGGTTTGTTCCTCAGTCTAGACGGGCACTGAAGTTTTATAGGCATTCCCTAGCTTCTCCATAGCCTATTCTGTCCTGCTCACATCAATGCCACAGCTTTAAAAAAGTTAGCTCACTCATTCCTACACTTGAGTGCTAAGTATAATTTTAATTTTCAAAATGTTTATTCATATTTATAAATATAACAAATATAGTTAAAATAAAACCATTTAAAACACTAACAAACTATCCTCTTGTCCACTGAAATATATCACATATTCAGAAAAAAATATATTTTATATATAGTGATGTAGCAAAACCATACCCATTCCTCCACATCCCTAGAACTCTTGCATGTTCTTTTATCTTTATCTTACACAGTTCCTGAAATAACACATATCATGACAAGCTATTTTTAAATATAAGCTTGATATTAACACACATTTTTATAGACATATTTATAGACATCCTGTGTGTGGGCAGAGCAAGCCGCTCTCCATATGTATTCCAATGAATTGGAAGATTGGAGCTTTTAAGTTGTCAGACTGTGCATGGGTAAGACAGAGTCTATTTTCACTCATATCACAGTGAAAGATTAGCAGCTTGAAATCAGTTTGACAGTTTCAGTTACTCTATTGCATACCACAGGGAATTTTAATTCCAACCTGTGAAATTGTAATTGCATCCCAAGAAGAACAGAAGGATTCTGGGTAATGGCCATAGCCAAGCTCAGTGTCAAAGTTGCCAATTGCTGCCACTTCAGATATTACTTGCTGTTATTCAAAAATCATTCCAGCTTTCCATATGGGAAGTTGAACTAGGGAGCGAAACTAAATTAACAGAAGCTGTCACATGTTCTGAAATATGCAGGCAGCGATGTGACAGAGGTGTATGAACTCTCTTCCAGAGGTACCTTTTCTCTTTTTCTCTCCTTTATAAATAAGACTTATGCAAAAAGACAATGCATGTTTTATGCTCATTGCTAAATGAAGATGTCATCACTAAAAGAATGTTGTATAATGAAAGGATTCAATGTCAATCCTATCTGAACAGCAGCAGGAAAAAAAATTACCAGGTTGGTGTTTAGAGCAGATTTAAGATGCCGTTGCCATTCAAGTTTTGTGATCTAATAGATTCCCCATTGAAAAGAGTTTGAAGTAGAGACTGCAAATCTACCACAGTTATTTAAAAAACACAAATTTGATACTCCTTTGGTAACAAGAAGAAAACAGTTTCTTCTTTCTTTTTGTTAAAAAAAATGTTAATTACTAAATAGTGAAACACATACTCATTGTGAGGGAATGGGGATGCAGGGGCTGTAGGGAAACACTGCAAAAGGTATGCTCTGTGGGGAAAAGGCTACTTTTTTGTTCTGTGCTCTGAAACAAATTCAGAGCAGACTCTATGTCTGAGATTGCTCAGACTGTAATGATGCATAGAGGGATGCTCTTTTTTGTAACATGATGATGATGTGCAATTTAAAAATAAACACCTTGAATGGCACTGAGAAGCTACTGGGAACACAAAACACAGATAAAATGTACGCATGCTGACCTGCTCCGTAAACTAGAGTGACAAGTTGAAGCTTATCGCTAGTCTACAACGGTAGTCTCAAGTAGCAAATGGGGATTGGGCCTGAAGGCCCTATTGGGTTCTTATTTGATTAGAATTGGTTTATCCATCCTTGATTTATACTCAAAGCTTTACCAGGGACAAAACAGGAAAATAAAGAATGCTCTATAACAGAATGTGTAAGAACAACCTCAAAGTGAAAAGGAAGACAGTAACAAACTGGTGATCTAAGGACATTTAAATACCTTTGGAATACTTGATTTGTGGCCCACAGTATACATAAGCAATTTCTCCTACTTTCTGCTGAGATTAATTTTGGCTTGTTTTGTTTTGAAATTCTGAGATCATAAAGAGTTGTGGGTGACATTCTGGCTGCATTTAAGCTAATGTGGCCAGAAATCCATCCTGCTAACTTATCTACAAGCATTGTAAGCCTCCTGCCTTCAGTCAGGCTAGGTCTACACGACACCTTTTTTTTTTCTTTCGGAAAAAGCTATGCAAAATGCACTCCGCATTTTTCATACCTTTTTCCGATTTTTTTTTGGAAGAGGCTTTTCCGAAATTTGGCCCTTCTGCACTGGGCTTCCAAAAGAGCGTATTTGCACTGCCGCAAAAAAAAGCGGAAGAGCAAACATGTTCCCTGGATGCAGCAGAGTTTTTCCGGGATATCAAACACCGCAGTGTAGATGTACCCTCAGTGTTGTGACTCATGGGTTAGGGCAGAGGGGACCTTTGTGTATCACAGCTCCTTTACAAACATGTCCTAACTCCCTCACTAACTAAACCCCCAAACAAACAAGCTAGTGTGGACAATGGGTGTGCAATTTTGGAAACCTTTACAGATAACTGTTTATTTACAAGATACTCCGTTAGAGAGCTGGAGAGAAAAGATGGATACAATGGACTCATTAAAGGTAGAAGTGAAGAACTTATCCATGTATCTTATTTGTACAAAATTACATTTTGCCTGGATTATTGAAGATAGCAATGCTCTTGCAATGCTCCCATCCCCCAGGCCAATTTCTCAGAACCTATTAGCTAGTTGTTTCTAGCCAATAGGAGCGGAGAAATTGGCTGGGATCAGTTCCTATTGGCTGGTTGTTTGCAGCTGATAGTAGCTGAAGATTGGACTGGGGAGAGATCACACAAAGCCTCCCTCTCCCTGCAGAGCAGAGAGCCACATGGACTGCACTTTAAAACGTGGAAGCTGCATGCCTGAGGATCCCGACAGGGTGGTCCGCAGACTGGATTCGGTGACTTGGCGGGCCAGATCCAGCGCCAGGGCTGTATTTTGACCAGCCCTGACATAGACAATGCTACCTCCTGGAAAAAAATATGATTAAAAAGACAATTTGTGGTGTATATGAAATGTAATTTCCGCTATAACTTAGTTTTCTCATTCTGCTTAAATTAAGGCTCGATCCAAATCCCACTGAAGTGAGTAGGAAGATTTATAGAGACTTCAATACCTGTTGGATCAGGCCCATGCTGATTACATTACATTTGCCTTTTGAAGAAATAGATAAATTCCCTACTCAGTGATCAGGAAAAAAAGGGTTCAAATTATTTCTATGAAACAATAATTTTTTGATATATTTAGAACAAAGTAAGTATGTTCTGTAATGCTCCTAGTTGAGAGGCTGAGTTATTGATGATTGGTTTTGGTATGTCAAAGTTACTTGAAAGCTGGCTGTGACACCAGCACTGACAAATGACAAATTGCAATGGTTTAGCAGTCCTATTATTGAATATTTCATTTTAATATAAAAGGACATGTATCTATAAAGATGTTCAAGGCCGCTTCAAACATTCATCATCTCAAGAAATAACCAATACTTTTGCATGAAAAAAGATTCCTTAATTATTCAATGGGTTTCCTGCACACACATTTCCCTGCAGCTCTGTAAAAACAAATAAGCAAACACCTGTATTTCTTTAAAAATGAAAACAAATAAGAGTCTGATGTGACCCACCATTTTCCTGCTCTTGATAAAATAACCCACAGAATGAAAATAGGGGGAGGATGGGTCTCACTCACACTGGATGAAAGGAAAAGCTCAGGGTGAATACAAATTATTGCTCAATTTACATCTGTTCTTAAATGGATTCCCTCAGAAGATTTTAATCCACACTTTATTTGTCTTCAAAAAAGCTTCATTCCGTTTAGAGTTCTATTTAAACACCTCTGTAAAAAAAGTAACAAGAATTGCCAGTAAAGCCAGGCTGACAGACATGATCTTCAGTCCACTTCCTCCTTGCTGCCAAAGAAGTTGCACCACCATCCTGGAACTCGATGCTTTTTCTCGGATCCCAGCAGAAGGGCATGCTTTCAAATTCAAGCCATTTTCCAGCACATATCTGAACTCCTGTGGAAAAATGCAGGAATTAGATTGACTACACACTAATTACATCTGATGATGTACACCAAGTGCAAAGAAATTTTCCCCTTCATAATAATGTCCATCATGAATTCTTCTTATTTATGTCATTTGTTTCTCATACATGATGAAGAATTTGTGCTGATGCCATACTGAGTCAGTTTCTTCACTGAAATCCATTGTAAAAACAGTACAGCCATTGCTTGGCTTGGCAACAGTCTGGTTAAAGAGAAGAGGATTTTGGGGGGAAGGGCTTTTTTTTTTTCTATTTCACTACCCTCCCCCTCATTGGTTCCTTCAAAATAGGACCAAAATAGGGGACCAACAACACTGCCACCTTTTGCACACCAGACCCTGCCAATGTCAATCACTGTATCTCCTGGAGTGCCAGCTCAATGTTGCTCCAAAATCCTCCCATAGCACTTTTCCCCGACCCTCAGGAGGCAGCTGTGCTGAACACTCACCTTGGTCAGCATATTGAGTCTCAAGGTCCCCTGCAAGGGCTACTATTACTACTCTCAACCTGGTTAAAAACACCAACCGTCCTCGAGAGCAGCAGGATCTATTCTGCATGCTGAGTTGCCACATCAGCTTAAAATCTGAATGGTAAACTAACCCTAATGAAACTGTTCTCTACTACAACACATACCTATTTCAACAGAGGTTTATGGTTAAAAATCCCAGCGTCTGCTTAAATGCCATTAGAGTACAAATGCAAGAAGATATAAATAATGGAATAGAGCATAACAAAAAAGATTTACTAATATGTTGTCACAACTTTTATCGTTCTGTTTATTTTGGGTTATGCCTGGTTTACATTAGTCTTTTTCCTATACCACTTTTCTTTCAATAATTTATTTAATAAGTCGGACTGAACCACTTGTATTTTTAACTTCTTGAAATCTCTCTTTTTAAAATATTTTTGAGTCACTTTTTGCCCCTCCCTTTTTCTACCTGTGCATCACCTTTGCTTTCCAGTTATAATACAAAGTGTCTGTCTGAACAACCTTACATTCCTAAGCATCTGTAACAGGAATGGGTGCATATCTGTCCATTGCTAGTGTAGCTCCTGACTGAATACAACAAATATAAACATTTGAAGATGCCCGCCCATGTGAAAGTATGGCAGCATAATCTAAACTGTTGATTTCCAGGATTAAATACTGTTATAGCATTTAAGCAGAGAGAATTATCATAATTGCTTAGATAAACATATATCAAAGGAGCAAAATTACAACTTTAGATAAGTGCAGTGTTAACATCAGAGGTGTTGTTAATTTAGGGCTTGTCTCTGGTATGGGGTGGATCAACACTGCAGCAATTGATGGGAGCAACTGATCCACCGGTGGTCGATTTAGCAAGTTTAGTAAAGACCCACTAAATCAATCATTAATTGCTCTCCTGTTGACACCCTCCAGCATGGACCCTGTGCTAAGTAGATATAGGCCAGGGGTGTGCAACCCGTGGATCGCGACCCCTGAGGGGGTCATGACTGTCTTTCTGGGGGGGGGAGGGGGTTGCAGCGCTGGGCCGACTGCCATTTTGTTTTCCCGGCTTGTTGTTCGACATGCACGCAGCCAGGAGAGTGGCATAGGAGCAGTCCAGCACTTGAAATCAAAGGGGCCGCAACAAAATTTTCCAGACAGCTATTTTTTTTTTTGCTCAACTGGGGGCCGTGAATTAAAAAAGGTTGAGTACCACTGATCTAAGCTACACTACTAAAGTAACTCAAATTGCACTGCTTAGATCAACCTGTCCTTGTAGTGTAGATCTGCCGTAAGAGAGCACACAAAGCAGCTGGAGGATTACCGAACATGTAACTTACGAAATGAAGATGATTTGCTAAACGTACTGTAGGTAAAATACTGTCCACTGGATGAGAGGAAGAGAAATAAATGGACAACTATATTGGGTTACAGTGCATTCCGGAAAGATATGCTAACTAAGGGTATGTCTACACTTGCTCCCTAGTTCGAACTAGGGAGGTAAATGAAGCATACCGAAGTTGCAAATCAAGCGCAGGATTTAAATATCCCACGCTTGATTAGCATATTCGCGGCTGGTCGCCATTTTAAAATGCTGGTCGCCCAATTTAACTTGCCGCGTGTAGATGTGGTAGTCCGATTTAAAACCCTTCCCTCGAATTAACTGTTACTCCTCATGCACACAAAGGCTGAACCCATGTGCTCTGTGAATAACTATCAGCTCCAGAAGAGAGGGGGCGTGGCACTTCTTGGCTACCTGTTATTGAAACAGGCAGCTCCCACTGGCCAGTTTCTGGTAAAAAACCAGCCAATGGGATTGTGCTGGGGGCCGGAGCAGCTCCTAAAGCCTTCCCCTCTCCCCTCTGGGCTCTCAGATTTTAAAGTGAAACCGTCCGGCAGCTGCATTTCTGAATGGCGTGCGGGTGGGGTGAGGCAAGCAGGGAGCCTGCCTAGGGCTTCCCGCAGTGTCCGCAAGCCAGATCTGGTGGCTTGCAGGCTGCATCCTAACAACAGGCTGTATTTTTCCCAAGCCTGTTCTAAAATCAGCCAGCATAAGAAGATGTGAGCTATGACTCAGTCTTTATATTTTTTTCCAGATGTAAGTAATTTAGAATTAAAACTGCTGGTAACCTCATTATTAATAGAAACATTGCCCCCACTAATGACAGAGAGAAGGGGAAAAATGGGGAGTAATTATCAAACGCAAATGCAAAAACAGCCACTTTGAGTCCAGAATCTCTTATTTCCACAGAATCAGGCTTTCATCTTATTTTGGCCACAGCAAAGTAAACACAAGACTTTGCTAATAAGGTATAATATAAATTATTAAACCGTCTAACATATGATCAAATGCATTTCAGATTATTTTCTGAATAATTCTGTCCTGACAACTGCCAGAAGTAATATATTTTGTGAGCGCTTGTAGTTCCTCATTGATTGGTGTTTTTCTGATGCTCCAGTCCCTGGCTTAAACTGAAGTGCATGAAAGAAATACATAAATCAAAACCTGAGGTTTGGCATCTGTCAATCACAGCTTAGCTTTTTTTTTTTAATAAGCTCTCACTGCATGTTTGTGAACAGTGACATAATAGCTATTCTACAGCTCTGAGCTGAGGTTTTAATGGATTCAAAACATTTCTTATATTCAAATTTCTTTTATGATTCAGGGGCAATATTAGAGCTTGAAGTGTTAGTTAACTTTGACTGCATATATCTCAAGATAAATTAGACTTCTCGATCTTTTATTCCAATCATATAGTACTTCACTACATACATGCTTGTATTACTATAAAAAACACTGATCTTATATAATCATGCACAACAAGCATATGTGAACAATTTAAAAAAACATTAAAATATGCATTATATATAATATTGTGCTATTTGAAACAAACTCTGGGGCTCTTGTATCTTGGAAGCATTTTCATGATTTTCAAAGCATACACTTACAAAAAGGTCCTAAAGAATATATAAGAAAATTATCTCTCTGCTAGCAAATTCTACTGTATAATTATGAATATTATAAAAGGGTGTTTTAGTCTATAGGCTTATAGAAGCAATATGTATAGAAACTCATTACACATTTTTAGAGCCCTCTATGTTTAATCTCTATCAATTTATATAGGCTTTTTCCATAAGGGCAGGATATGATCTTAAGAGTCAAAAGAATTTGCATACAAATACATTATCTTTTCCAAATGTCATTACATAATCCTCACAATGCTAACAACATGTGGTATCCTTGCCATAATGCATCTGAAGTAACGTGCAGTGTGGAACAGAGGAATGCAAAAGAAGTAGTTTCTGATGCAACTTTTCAGTTCCCTAACTTACGTGTGTTTGGTGCAGCTGACGTGCCTTATGTTTCCATCTGTAAAATCTCACCATCCTCTAGTCTAAGAACTGACTGATTCCAGATGCTTATTCAAAGCTAGGTTAAAGTTTGCTTATTCATTACAATAAATGGGAAATCTTGAAAAATAATCAAAACAACAAGGCACTTTTGAAAGAGGTGTTTCACTTTGTTCTTTTAAATTATGTACGCAGGAAGGGCAGGGGAAGAGAACTGGACTCAGGGCTAAGTACATAATTAAAATTTGTTGTCAGTAAAAGGAACAGATTCTTACTCAGTTCCAATCATTACTGAAGTTACAGCAAGGAAAATACATTCATGAAAGCACCTCACAGAGAGACTGAAATCTGTAAACCTGTCTTACTATGTGTAGTTTACAGCCAAATCACTGAATCTGACCCTGTCAAGTGAGGTCATGACTACCACTTGAAGTTTGCCTACGGACAAACACAAATGACATGTTTATTTGATAATGAAGGGTCATGCAGAGACTGACTTTAAGTTACAGTGTGTGTCAGTTTTTCTCAAATCAAAGAGTTTCTCTGAGATTCATTGTCCATTAGGAAGATCATCTATCGCTCTGCCCTGCCCTAGCCCCACACTTCAAGACTGCAACTACATCTTGATGCTTCTTCTTCCATAAATTTCCAGGATCTTTTCTTTCTGTCAATACTCCCAAGATCTCAACTTCCATCAACCTGCTCTTCTCTGAAATTTTCCATGCTAGCTGTCTGCTTCAGGCTGAATTTTTATGAATAAATTAAAAGATCTGAGAAGGAGCTAAGAGAGAACTGGGACATGTGGGGTAAAGAGAGTGGAAAATTGTAACAGAACAAGGAGCTCAGTAGGTAGGTTGGGCCTAGAAGCAGTGGAAACAGTAATGTGAATGGGGAGTGGGTCAGAAATACATAATGGATAAGAATCTGGAAGGCAAGGAATTGGGGACTGCCTGGACAAGGAGATCAGAATGGGAGTTTGGAGGAGTAAGACTAAGCAAGGAGACTGGAACTGGGATGAGAAGCTGCAGCAATGAATGCTGGGACTGGCAATGTGAGAAAGGACTGGGATTTGGGATTTGTTGGTGGAGATGAGGCAAAAGAGGTTACAGTTGGGAGACATAAGCAGACGATGCAGTGGCAATTAGAGTATACTCCCCCACTCTGCAGTATGGAATGAAACCCAAGATTCTCAAGTGTCACCATTCATCATTGCTGTCAGAGAGGATCTGTGAAACCCACTGGCAAAGCATGTTTCTTATCCCTCTCTAATTCTGCTCCACATAAAGGATAACAACCTACTACTGCTACTAACTGCTTTATTGGCAAAAGTAGCAGAGGTTCATCAAGTGACTCTAAATATTGCAACATTGAAGACCCATGTGGGTATCAATATAGAATTTCTGTGTTTTAAGTTTGCTTTTCTAAAACCCTAAGAAATGTTACACATGCATACAAACAGAGAGAGAGCTGAGCTTTGTTAATTTAGGAAATGCCCAAACTAATTTTGGCTTACTTATACATTGGCATGAGATAAGAGTTTTTAATGACATGATCACATATCTTTTTTCCCCCACATGAACTCAACTAATTCAGAGCACAGAATGGATAATACTCAATTAACAAGCTGTTCAACCATTTGTTTTGGGAATGTATACACACAAGCGGGATGAAATAAAGTTGCTCAGGCAGCCTTAACTCTGGCATTGCCTAACTTTTGAGCGCACTTTGCAATCTTAAGGTCATTTGAGAGAGAGAGATTGCCTTAGTTTCTATTTAGCTTATGAGCTTCACACAGAATAGTTCTTCATTGTTTAGCAATGTCTCCAGACTATTCTCCATATGGAACAGGATGTTGGGGTGGGTGTGTATAACCTAAGGCAGTCACATATTTTGCAATTTTCCATTCTGGTGTTTACTCTTCACTTCAGGTCATTGACCTTTATGAATAGTTATCCTTATCCTGATGCAAGGGTTTCCATTTCACTTAATTTACTCTAGAATCTCTGGTTTCACTGCTGTTTTTGCTCTGCACTGGTTTGTCCAGGCCCCCATCTTGTGTCTCCATAAAAGATTTCCCATCTGGCACTCGGTCCTCTGGATCACGAGAGTCATTCCAGCATTATTGGTCTTTAAAGTCCTAACTGCTGTCATTAAATGGTGATGGAAGCCATCTGTTTACTTTCATAGTGCACAGTGGTCTTTCATCACTTCCCATCTTGGATGTGCCATGGCTCCCTTTGGATCATGTAAGTATCATTCTGGGATGATTTGTCCCTAAAGACCTAATTACGTCAATAAAATTATGACTCTAGTTCTGTTTACTTTCACAGAGAATGGAAGTGTTTCACCTTCAACCACGTCTTCTCTCCCCATATGCAGTTTTATTTCTGTGCTGACCTTTATGTGATCCCCCATATTCACTTTTTCACTCAATCTTTTATGGTACATATAGTGAGGATTTTAAATTCTTTGATGTTTTTTACACATACTAGGGTTCACAAGGTGGGACAGACCTTTAGTTCAGATCTTTTCATCTCAATCTTGAACTTCCTGTGAATAGTGACAATGAAACTGCAAAATCTATAATACTTAAGCTTATCATTCTTGTTTCTACTCTTATTTGTATTATGGTAGTGGCTAGAAGCTGCAGCTTCACTATACAAACGTAACAAAGGGTATGTCTTCATTTCAAGCTGAAGGTATAAATTCCAACTTGAGGAGACATACCTGTCCCAATTTTGATCAAGCTACTGTATAAAAATAGAGGATAGCTGTGGTGACAAGAGGGACTAGCAGCCCTAAGAATGAACCTAGAATCTCACATAGGTATTTGTTTAGGGCATCTAGTCCCACTCGCACCACTATGGCTACACTATTTTTAGAGCTCTGTCACAATCACAGCTAATGGGTAAGTTTCCTTAGGGTAGAATTTGCAACTGCAGGTCGATGTGCAGACAAGCTCAAATATATGGTCCCTGCTCTATAGCACTTACTATCCAAGTATAAGACTATAAACTAGAGATGGATAAACCACAATCAGGAGGAGCTTAAGGAAACAGTGAGATGCTGTTAGGACAGAAATCAGTGCTCACAACAAACAGGCTGCCACTGTGAAAAAAAGCTATGTCGCATTCCACACAGCCTCTTCCACTGCAGAAGAATTTTCTCACAGTGGCATGGTCTATCATAATGTAGGAGTCAGTGAACAGACTTAAGCTCTGCAAAAATGTTTTTAATATCAATATGTTGCTAAGACTACCATAGGTAATCCTTTCACTCTGTAGGCTGCCCTCATTATACCTTTTAAGAAAAAGTCATAGTGCAAACATTATCAGTTCTTGTCAAACACCCACATAAGCTCACTAGTCCTAGGAAACATCATTCCTTGTAAAATCAGAGAACTGGATCAATGAGAGTCTCTCCTGTTATTTTACAATTTAACAGGGATTCTGAGACTTCTTCATTTCAATCCATTTCTCTCACCTTTTTGAACTGCTATGAAGAAGTCTTAATAAAATTAGTCAATACTGAAGTTTCTCATCAGGAGCAGAATATAAGAATGCAAGAGAAAAAACACAAGACACAAACAAAAGGACACACATATAAGGTGTTTGTAGGGAAAAGGAGTATTACAACCTTGTCATCTTGGCTGAAATAATCTTTCAGAAATTGGTAATTTTGTATTAAAAACCTCTCTGTGTTACTTCATTAAAATTAAGTATCCACTTCTCTTTTCACTTTTCATAGGTGCTTTGAGAAAAAGTGGTATAACTTGTTTCTTTCAAGTTATGGAAAATTATACTCTGGCCCTTCCCTCCACCTGTCCTGTGACAAAACCTCTGATTGTGTTACAGCATCCTGGATGCTCCTTCTAGTGAGAAAAAATAGGTGTCTTGTTGACTGGTTCATGTGGTTAAAGAATTCCTGATAATCAAGACATCATTTCTACCCCTTTCCCAGGCACGGAGAGAAGACTCTAAAAGTATTATCAGTCTGATCGATAGATATTCATAACTGAATTATCAGTCTGACAGACATTCAGATCCTTTTTGTAAAATGGTCTTGCTACATGGCAACGCTACTTATTTGCACCGATCTGGCAATACACATTTGAGGAGTTCAAAGCACTTTACAAAACATGAATAAAGTAACCCGCACAACACCTTTGTGAAGTATTATCCCCATTTAAAATGTAAGTAAATTGTTGCACAGTGAGGTTAATTGACTTGCCCTAGGTTATGCAGGAAGTCTGTGTCAAAACTAGGACTAAGACTTAGGTTACCTAACTCTTAGTCCTGTGGTTTACCTCAAAACAAAGCTCCTTTCTTGATGATCTATACTCTTTCCAGCAGGTGTCATACACATGTACCGTACCCAGTTTTCCTGTGTTTCGATTTAGTATTTACAATGCTTTAGTAATATCCCTTTGCTTGAGGTATTTTATCCTTAAGGCTACATCTAGACTGCTGCTTTTTTTGGAAAAAAAATTACCGATTTTTTTTGGAAGAGGCTTTTCCAAAATTTGGCCCCTCTACACTGGGCCAAATTTTGAAAAAACCTCCTCTTTCAGAAGAGCCCTTCGTTCCTCATAAAAAGAGGAATATAGGGCTTCTGAAAGAGCACGTCTGCTCTTGCACAAAAAATGTTGGAAGAGCAGACGCACTCCCTGGATGCTCCGGAGTTTTTCCAGGATACCGGAAAAACTTTGTAGTCTAGACGTAGCCTAGGAGAAGATTAAGTTCTAATGGACACACTTCATTTGGAAAAGGAAGTAGGAAAATTACCTTACTGGCAATGTTTCTTCTAATCTTTTCCATCCATGTGCGGACTACATTTTGTTATGCGCACCAAAACATGTGCAGATGTGCACCACCTGTAGAAACATATGCTGCTTGTTGTGGGCACTCAGCTAATCAGCTGGGAAGCACCTGAATCTCTCCTGGGTGGTTTCCCAAGCACTCAGCTTACAGGGAACATCTGCTTACCACCTGGTGTGAAATATCGAGTCACAGAGACTAGCCCAGAAAGGATCACCAGATCATCTAATATGCCCTCCTGTATATCATGGGCCCCAACACCCCCAGACACCTCCAGCCCAAGCCTGGAATTAGACCACGGTATTAAAGTCCTCAGGCATGGGAATCTGGTAGCCTCGGTGGAGGAAGGCTTTGCCTTCCCAAAGCACGAGACATGGCCCTGCCTACACTCTGCCCCCAGAACACCTGCTGTTGGCCTTCCTCATACTCTGGGACCAGGAGGCTCGAGTCTCGCAGTCTCCTCCTTCCCTGGTGCTCTGGGTTGGGGCGCGTACACTTGTCCCTTCCCCTTCCCATGGTGGGGAGGGCAGGGCCTCAGCGGGGGGTAGAGGGGAGCTCTGTAGGTGGGACTGGACCCTGCCTTCCCCCAGCCCTCGGTGCAGCGACTGCCCATGCCCTCAGGAGACTAAACAATTGTGACATGGGCAGGCTCATTTGCCTCCACAAACAGGGAGTTTGGTGCTGGATGGATGAACAAAAATTTAGAGACCTTTGCCAGGACCCTTGATAGCAGGGATCTGGCCACCGAGGCTCAGAGCTCCCCTCAGCATTGGGGAGCTCACGCTGGTGCTCCAGCCCCTCCCCACTGCCCCCCTGTAGTGCTGAAGCACAGAAAATCTACTAGGGTGGGCCCCCTCAAGGCTCTGGTGTGTGAGGAGAATGTGGGGAGTGTCTTCTCAGTCAGGGACACATCAGTGAAGGTTTGGGATTTTTTAAATTTTATTTTGCTTCTCATTTGTGTGCAGCCCTGGACTGATTTTTCTGTGGGTCGGTGGTCCCCAATCCAAAAAAGGTTCCCTACACCTGCTATATAGGTTGGCAGTATCATCACAGGGATCTGCCAGATAGATTTTACAGGATCCAGAAGGAGCTTTTTAACAGGCAGGGTAACTGAGGTAGAGGATGTTCAGACCTCTTCCAAGGGAATCTTCAATGTTCTTCATTAACTACTGAAAATATCTTACATAGTTAGTTAATTTTGGGAAGAAGTACTTATGTGTTCAGACTGCTGTTTTACTTGCATCCTTTATACTCTCTCAGAATAACATGTTTTAGCTGGAAGGTTTATAACCCTTATCTCTGTAATTCTAAAATCCCAGGTTCATAATTATGCGTGGGGGAGTAGCGAGACACAATTTTCTGGTATACAGTGGGCTAACATTACTTCACTAACAGGGATGATGTACATGAATATAAATACTGAATAGAATTAATATTCTTGTTCTTGTAATCTGAACATCAGAGGCATTAGAGAAAAATACATGTTATTCATGATATAGAAGTCATGTTTACATTTGTTTACATTAAAACTATGTTTACTAGTCTATATTGTACTGCAAGGCAATAGGAGCTGTAGATAACTGCAAATGTTCTCAGTGCTACAGTTTGAGATTGACTTGTGTTTACTTTTCTTAGAATATTTTTTACTACAAAGTATTTTTCAAGCTTTTTTACTCTCTCTGAACTATTTGAGACTATGGTTCAAGGTTCAGTTGGAGTATGTGTTTGTTTACACTGAGTTCAGAAAGCAAATCAAATGGCATAACTTCTTATGTCCCTGCACCCTGATGTTTGCCACATCATTGGATGGGTCACCCTGGCATAATCATTTTCACTTGGTTTCTCAGACAGAGGAGCTGCATTTTAATTGAGCTCTCATGCAAAATCCTTTTCTCTTAGTCCATGTGTCTATCAGACTCTGGCAGGCCACAGCCTAATATAATAATACCCTCTGTAATTCCCTGTTACTGGAAAGTGTCTGATTTTAAATTTTCACTCATATTTTATATCTACTTTTATATGGGAAATAAATATATTTTCCCAGGGTCATAATTCTGTTGTTGATGAAAACTGAGGCTTACTCCAATTTCCAGGGAACCAAAGCAAAGAAGCATAAACACATTGAACTTGGAGCTTCCTGTGAACTTAGAATAGAATGGAATCTTAGAGAAGGCCAATATTCAACACAGGAAAATCATGTTCATTTTGAGCCAATCCCTTTTGAATATCTGGGCCTAGAAATTAACATATGTGTTAAGACATGTAAACCTGAGAATCTGTTTTGAACAGATCTTAGAAGATATCACAAACTAACTGTACGATACAGTAATTTATAAAGTGCTTTCTGATCCTTTGTGATGAAAGATCACCCATCCAACAATTACCTAAAAGACCTGGTAAGCAGATAGAGTTCCCACCCTGCTCTAGTGTAACTTCACACTTAATATGGTCCAAATATATCCCTTTATTGTTAGCAACCAACAACAACAATCAAATCTCCACCTAAGTTTTCTTTGGAGTGTGACTCTTCCTAGCGTTTTCAGTGCAAGACTCCTCTCTCCTTAATTCCCTCTGCTTAGTTGCTCACTCCAACTCATTATATTCTTGGATTGAAGCTAACAGGAGCCACCTCTCCTGGCATCAGAGTGAAGGATCCGAAGGAGTGTATCAAGGAAAAAGAAATCCCGCCACACATTTACAGAGAATGAAGAAAAGTTAGGAATAAGATAACAAGACTGATGTATTATCTCAAGGAAAAGTGTTCTGTCTTTGATTAGATGTTAAAACAATTAAAAATATACAAACATGTCTATTTTCTTTTACAGTTCTCCATTAAAAAATTAACCGGAACTGTTTTTGTTGGAACCAACTAGAGAGAGGAACTAAATATGAAGTCAAAAGCAAGTGTCAGGCTTCATGAACACCCAAAGTTCTCAGAGATAGAACACATACCTAAGTAATTCTCTCATTCTGTAGTTTGAGAGAAATATTTTCAAGAGATCTCAGACAGAGATTCATTTTCAGAAGGCACAGAAGTATTTTCATACTTCTGATTAACCTATAACAGCAATGATTTAATATGTTTAATTACATGATGGAGGATGTTGCATGAAAGTTTAATATAGTATTACATTATATACAGTGAATATACCTAGCTATTATATGTAAAAATAACCTTTTGACATGAGCTGTGGATTAGTAAATGTGCTTGTTTACTTTGGAAATGTCTAATATTAATGGATAACTAATACGTTTATTTAGGCCATATCTAGTTTAATGTTCCCACTGAATTTAAGAGTGTATATCTCAAAAACTAGAGTTAAATCTCCAGTTTCCAGAGAGCCACCCCAAAGGATGCTATTTTGATGACATGGAACCAAAATTTTCTTAATCACTCAATTAAAGCAAATACTACTTTGTTTTGAAATCTATTTCTATCTTCTATGGAAAAAGGCTCTTTTGTTTTCATGAAGTCTCCTTCTCATTCCTAACAAAATCAAAGATCTCTTATCTAAAGCTGTTGGTAACAAAATTTAAAACCCAGACCTAGAGCACCCAAACCAAATGACTTGCAGAGGAACTTTATGCTTCCGAAAATGTTTTGGTCAGAGCTGAATTCTGACTTACAAGGATACAATGATGTGACCATCAGATTACTCATTATGGGATAAGGCATGCATTCAGTGAATTAGTTATGATGATACAGTATAATGATAGAGAGAATGTGAAAGAAGTCATTCTGCTTTGAAAATATCATTGTCACTATGAAGCTCTGTGGGCTATGTAAATTAATACGCCATGTGAAATAATTAGGATATGCAAGTCATGGTAAAATTAATGATACAATTAAAACAAAAACTTATATCCAGCCATCAGAATAAACTAATCCTACTTTAGTTTGTACCTGAATAAGTCACTATCAAAAGGCCACACACACACACACACACACACACACACACACACACACACACACACACACACACACACACACACAGTAAAGTATTATGGGAACACCAGTCAGCATGTAAGAGCTAAATTGTTTCATCACTGTAACAAGAAAAATTATAGAGACTAAAGTATAAAGAATCCCATAAAACAAAGATAATTATAATCTTAGATCAGAACGATTTTAACAGATTTGTCCGAGCAAAATTATACCAGATTTACAAAAATAATGTACATGTTAATTGCAGTGTCTTATTTATAATACTTATAGTCACCTTTCAAAAGAGGCAACAACGGGCCACAGTGCTATAAAAATAGAGTATTAAAATATTTGTTAGCACTCTACTGATCATTTTATCAAATGACTTCAGGGTGTAATAGAATTGAGGGACACCCTAATTTGCTTCTAATATGGTTTGTTAACCTGTTTGAAATTAATTTTAAACTATTGAAAGTAGATCTAACATAAGAATGTCCATACTGGGTCAGACCAAAGGTCCATCTTGCCCAGCATCCTGTTTTCTGACAGTAGCCAAAGCCAGGTGTCTCAGAAGGAATGAAGAGAGCAGATAATCATCAAATGATCCCTCCCTTGTCATCCATTCCCAGCTTCTAACAAACAGAGACTATGGGCACTATTCTTACCCATCCTGGTTAATAGCTGTTGATGGACCTATCCGCCATGAATGTATCTAGTTCATTCTTGAACCCTATTATAGTCTTGGTCTTCACAATATCCTCTAATAAGGAGTTCCACAGGTTGACTGTATGTTGTGTGAAGAAATACTTCCTTTTGTTTTAAACCTGCTACCTATTAATTTCATTGGGTGACCCCTTATTCTTGTGTTATGGGAGCATGTAAATAATTTTTCCTTATCTACTTTTTCCACACTGGTCATGATTTTATAGATCTCTATCATATTCTCCCCCACCCCCTTAGTTTCTTCTCTTATAAGATGAAAAGTCCCAGTTTTATTAATCATTCCTGATATAGTAGCTGCTCCGAACACCTAATCTTTTTTGTGGCCCATTTCTGAACTTTTTCCAATGCCAAGATATCTTTTTTGAGATGAGGCAACCACATCTGCATGCAGCATTCAAGATGCGGGAGTACCATGGATTTATGTCGAGGCAATAAAATGTTTTGTCTTATTCTCTATCCCCTTTTTAATTATTCCTAATACAGTATTCTGATTGCTTTTTTGACTGCAGCTGCACACTGAGTGGGTGTTTTCAGAAAACTACCCACAATGATTCCAAGATCTCTCTTGAATGGCAATAGCTAATTTAGTCCTTGAAATTTTATAGGTATGGCTGGGGTTATGTTTTCCAATATGCACTACTTTGCATTCATCAACATTAAAAAATCACCTGCCATTTTATTGTCCAGTCACCTACTTTCGTTAGATTCTTTTGAAGCTCTTCACAGTCTGCTTTGGACTTCACTATCTTGAATAGTTCAGTATCATCTGCAAATTTTGCCACATCACAGTTTACTCCTTTCTCCAGATAATTTATGAATATGTTGAATAGGATGGGACCCAGTACAGACCCCTGGGGGACATCATTAGTTAACTGACCATTTATTCCTACCCTTTGTTTCCTTTCTTTTAACCAGTTATCAGTCCATGAGAGGACCTTCCCTCAAACTGTTTCTTAACGTCAGGAATGCAATTTTTATCTGCTTTCAAGACTATCTGCCAAACTAATAAACCCTTTCACTTCAATGGTTTAGGAAATTAATAATAAATGGAGAGGAAAATTCTGAAGATATGATAAGGGGCAGAACTTCACCTAAGCAGCAGTAAGTGTGCAAAATATTCAGCACACCTGAATTTCCTGTTGACATTTTGGCAGCTAAGAAAGAAAGCTATATAACCCCCTTAAACCTCGGTTTTCTTTCAAAAGATCACGCAGCTTTTTTGTGTGTACTGCACTGCTTAAGTGTTCACGTGAAGCAATTATTAGGGTCAATGCCCTGGATGGATGAGGACAAGGTGGAAACACCGTTCACACTGCAGTTCCTATTATATGCAATGGGCATATTAAAGTTTTTTTAAAAAAAGGTGCAACAGGAGTTATAAGATCTTATTTTGAGACTACAACCAGTAAGCAGAGAGAAAGGAGAGGGTATGAATGTACTCTATGAATGACACTGTACTATAAACATCTGCTGAATGTCTTGGTCAAGCGCTCTCTTCCACCAGCACCAATCCTATTCCTTGGAGAGGTATAGATGTCAAATCTGTACTGCCTTTCTCTGGCACAGCTGGTAGAAATAGCTGACCTCTAAAAGGAGCAGCCAGAGTGAGAAAATTAGTGACTGTTGCCTTTTTATTTTTGATGCTAAAAGCTAATTAAGACTTGGTGAAAGCATACAATGGAATATTTAGTAGTAAAGCACTATTGGGGGAAAAAAAGACCTTTTGTATTCTTTCTAAAGAGTTGCCCAGTTAAAACTCTTACTGGAAAAAAATCCTAAAAATTATGCTTGCAAGTCAGCAGGAGAGCTGAAGTGTATTGTGGAATTGATAATACATTGCTACATAATTTCTAATTGTATGTGTGTGTGAAGAAAAGGACAGACTCTGCCCTCTGCCTCCACTCCACCCACCCGAAGTGCTCTGCTGCAGCAGGCACAAAGCAGCTATGCATCATAGGCATTTGAAGTGAAAATACAATTAGCACTGAATTTGTGTAGGCTACAAAGCTAAAAATGAAACATACATTCAAGCAACAGAAATAAAATGTAAAATTAGAAGTGACATTTAGCCCTGAGGCCTTTCCTTGAGGTGGGAGGGGAAAAAAAAGACTGTTGTGTTCATATCCTTCCATATTCTGTAAGTAGATCCACAGCTGAATCATCACCTCCAATTCATATTCTATTCTTATTAATTGCATGGGCAGTGCAGGATTAAAATAATTACCTCAGCTGAACAGATTACATATGGACATTCAGCCAAATAACATTATCCTTCAGCAAATAAAGAGGAAACCAACCAAAATGTACTTACTGTCATCTGAAACTGACTTGCCTTACGTATGTGTGTAAGGAGGAACTTCAAGGTGGGGGGGGAGGGGGAAGTAGCTGGAATCGGAGCCAGCTCCCACAGAGTGCAGGGAGGGAGAGCCCAGGACTATAGCCACTGGCCCCAGTCACATCACCCCTGTCTATGTCCACACCTTACTAGCCACATTCTTCTTCCCAGTTAGAGGAGGGTCATGGACAGGGGTAAGAGGTGTGTGTGGACAAATTTCCACCACTCTATACCAGAAACCTACTGACCGCTACACTTACCTGCATGCCTCTAGTGTCCATCCCAGACACATTTCCCAATCTGTTGTGTACAGCCAAGTCCTAAGATACAACCGGATTTGCTCCAATCCCACAGACAGAGACAAACACCTACAGGATCTATATAGAGCATTCTTAAAACTGAAATACCCACTCAGAGAAGTGAAAAAACAGATCGACAGAGCCAAAAAAGTACCCAGACGTGAACTACTTCAAGACAGGCCCAAAAGAGAAAACAACACAATTCCACTTGTCATTACCTACAGTCCACAACTTAAACCCCTCCAATTCATTATCAACAATCTACAGTCTGTTCTGGAAAATGACCCCTCCTGTTCAGAGGCCTTGGGGGAAAGGCCAATTCTCACCTACAAACAACCCCCCTAACCTCAAACAAATTCTTTCCAACAACCATGCAACACACGTCCATCATAATCATCCAGGACCCCACCTCTGCAGACAGCCCTAGTGCCAACTCTGCTCACACCTCTACACAAGCGATTTCATCACTGGACCCAACCACATCATCCACCAAATCAGAGGCTCATTTAACTGCACATCCAGTAATGTGATCTATGCCATCAAATGCCAGCAATACCCCACTGCAATGTATACTGGCCAAACTGGACAGTCTCTACGAGAAAGAATTAATGGACAAAAATCAGACATCCGAAAAGGCAATACACAAAAACCTGTTGGAGAACACTTTAATCTTCCTGGACACTCATTAATGGATCTCCAAGTCACTGGTTTGTTTGAGACCAATTCCATAAGCCAAATACACAGAGAATGGTTGGAATTTAACTTAATTCACAAGTTTAATTCTTATGAATATGGTATGAATTGGGATATCAGATGGCTCACAAATTATCTTTCACACCTCAATGACTTAACCAACCAATCAACCAAACAATGAAGGTGTTAATGGTTCTTGATGTCTGTTTAGAATTTGGTGTTGGTCATCTTCCTTTCCAGGTGCAAACTAAAGGTTCTTATCAGCCTCTTGTAATTATTTAGTCTTTAAGGTGCAACTAGACTATTTGTTGTTTTTTAAGTTTCTCCTGTTACAGACTAACTCAGCTACCCCTCTGAAGCTTATCTACTCACTGTTTCTGTTTCCCCCCCCCTTCCTCCTTCCCTTTTTTATTCTTGGATCTGGACTTCCAACACCCCTGTCATCTGAAGTAGTGGGTTGTGCCCACAAAAGCTCATGATACCATCTACATGTTTTGTTAGTCTTTAAGGTGCTACTAGACTATTTGTTGTTTTTTAAATTTTTCCTGTTACAGACTGACTAACAGCTACCTTTCTGAAGCTTTTTGACACTGAAAAGTTTGGGGAACACTGCATTAGGAGTTCTGAATAAGACTTGCAGGATGAGGGCACTACACAAGAAAGAAGAGTTAGTAAAAATACTTTAAAGCACTCTGAAAATGAGTATATAAAAATGTATGAATTTGTTCATTGTGGATAAAATTCAGAAGATGCAGTGGGCTAAGGCATCACATAAATAAATCCTATTTAAGCCCTCAAAATAGAACATGGTGATCCACTGGCCTTGTGGGGGCATTCAACATAAGGAATCCATCTACAAACATCTGGAAGATAATAAGGTGATAGGTAACAGCCAGCATGGATTTGTAAAGAACAAATCATGTCAAACCAATCTGACAGCTTTCTTTGATAGGATAATATCAAAGCCTTGTGGATAAGGGAGAAGTGGTGGACGTGGTATACCTAGACTTTAGTAAGGAATCTGATGGTCTCACATGACCTTATCAATAATATAGTGAAATACAACCTAGATGGGGCTACTATTAGGTGGGTGCATAACTGGCTGGATAACTGTTCCTAGAGAGTAGTTATTAATGGTTCACAATCATGCTGGAAGGGTATAACTAGTGGGGTTTCGCAGGGGTCAGTTTTGGGACCAGTTCTGTTCAATATCTTCAACAACAATTTAGATATTGGCATAGAGAGTACGCTTATTAAGTTTGCAAATGATACCAAGCTGGGAAGGGTTGCAAGTGCTTTGGAGAATAGGGTCAAAATTCAAACTGATCTGGACAAACTAGAGAAATCGTCTGAGGTAAATAGAATGAAGTTTAATAAGGACAAATACAAAGTACTCCACTTCGGAAGGAACAATCAGTCTCACACATACGGAATGGGAAAGTGATTTAGGGGTTATAGTGGACCACAAGCTAAACACGAGTCAACAGTGTGAGACGGTTGAAAAAAAACCAAACAACAACATGATTCTGGGATGCATTAACAGGAATGTTATGAGCAAGACATAAGAAGTTGTTCTTCTGCTCTACTCTGTGCTGATTAGGCCTCAGTTGGAGTATTGTGTCCAGGTCGGGCACCACATTTCAAGAAAGATGTGGAAAAATTTGAGAAGGTACAGAGAAGAGCAACAAAAATGATTAAAGGTCTAGAAAATATGAGCTATGAGAGAAGACTGAAAGAACTGGGCTTGTTTAGTTTAGAAAAGAGATGACTGACATGGAACACAATGGCAGTTTTCAAGTATCTAAAAAGGTGTTACAAAGAAGAGGGAGAAAAATTGTTCTCTTTGGCCTCTGGTTTATGTATCTGTGCCACGGCCACGGAGCCTCGTGGCTCCCATTAGTCCTTTGTAGCCAAAGGGAGCTGCGGGAAGTGGTGGCCCGGCCCACAACGCTTCCCGCGGCTCCCTTAGGCTGCAAAGGACTAAACGGAGCCAATGGGAGCTGTGAGCACCGGTAAATAAACAAACTGGGGCGGCCAGTTAAAGTGTTTCCGAAACTGTTTCCACGGTACACTTTCAGAAACACTGGGTTAGATAGACATCTATCATGGATGATCTAGATAGTGCTTGGTCCTCCTATGAGGGCAGGGGACTGGACTCAATGACCTCTTGAGGTCCCTTCCAGTTCTAGTATTCTATGATTCTATGAATTTCACCATGTGTGCACCATTTGCTTTACAGCCTACAATAAGTTGCTACCACTTTTTATTCCTTATAGCATTGCAGGACTTCTCCAGTTCTGAGGCAGTGAGACATTTTCTATTCCATCCTGTGCATCAACAAGAGAACTGTTAGCTACATTCTGATAGAAAAATCTATTCTGCTGGTGACAAGTTAGCCAAAAATAATCCACCTTGACTTTCAGATCCCAGATTGAGTTCTGCTAGACTTCTAATTTAAAAAACAAAATCCCAAACACACCAACTGCATTCTTCCTTCCTCCTCTCCAAGAGCAACTAATCTATAGGTCACTGAAAACTCTCACACACATTATATCTATCTATATTGATAGATAGATAGATAGATAGATAGATAGATAGATAGATAGATAGATAGATAGATAGATAGATAGATAGATAGATAGATAGATAGATAGATAGAAAGTATACAGAGAAAGAGAGACCATACACTGGGATGCCATTTAAGTAGAACCACATTTTAAGATTTGAGGCAACATATTTTTCTAAATACACACAGATGGCTTTGTTCCAGTATTTGGAAGACAAAAAGACAAAAGGATTAATTAATAGGGATTTAATACCATGGAACATGACCTCTATTTACAATCAGCAGGGAACAAGAGTAACACATTAAATAAAGCTGATTAATACACGTAAAAGCAATAACCAGCTGGATGCCTTGTACTACACTAGATTGTTGTACAGAAAGAGGGAGACAGCACAAGAGCGAGTGAGCAAACAGAAGACTGATATGTTTTACACTGCTCAATGCAAACATTTTTTAATATTGCACCAGATTTTTATTAAATACATATAATGCAATTCACTGAATAATCATTTTATACAGAAAATGCTAGTTTACATCATCTTCAGTGCCTTTATTTTAACTAGAAAAAGAAATTTTCCCTACTTATTTATTTTTTTAAAGTTATGCTGGAAACCATCCATTCTTGGGTAGTAAGATGTCAAGGAATTTTGCCAAATTGGAGTCCGAACCAGCAGTCTGTAACCTATCCAAGCTGATAAGGTTAACAGATTTGAATGCTAGTCACAGCCAAAGAATATCAGACTTGGATGGAAAAGGGAATGGAGAAAAGTCAATAAGATAAGTGAGAAATGAAGCTCCTCATTGTAACAGAGAGCTTTGCTGATTGCTACAGCAATGAGGTCTTCCAAGCTCCACATAGGCTTTTTGAACAACCTATTCTACTATAGTCACAAGCAAATTTAATTAACCTGGAGTAAAGATTCCAATAATCTATTAAGAGAATGTGAGAATGTGATATTTTTTCATACAGCAAACATCTGAAAGCCTGCATATTCCTTATCTATCCGACTAAATTCTCAGAATATAATCAAATGTAAGCACACAGTTACAACCTTTAGTACCACATGTTTAGAACCAATCTGTGCATAACCAGAAATTTAAAGATATTATGTAACCATTATAGATTCTTTGAGAAGATTGTTATTTGGCTTCACGGATTATCTTCCTTCCTGCTCCTCCAGTTTAAAAGGTTACCAATTAATCAGAACAACAGCATCCACAAGGGGGAGAAAGTGAAGAATAGAAAGCTTAAAAAAAAGATAACCCCGCAACAAGGGTAAATTACCCACCCATATTGTCTGCAAGATTATAACCCCACATTAAACTACAATATTAAAAATTCTATTCACAGATAAGACTTATACTTTCTTAACTATTTTTAAAACAGCTCTGTTTGCTTTTTACATATTGTATTCCTCCACTTAGGGTTAAGAGGTATTGCGTCTGATATGTCTTTTCTGTTTTTCTTTTAGCCATCTCCCTCATCTTCCTATTTATTTACTCATAAATAAATTTAAAAAAAAAACAAAGACAAAGACAACCTCCTTCAATACCTTACAACACGCTTTTCTGATTTATAATCTGATATATACAACAGAAGGTTCTGTGCCAGTTTCAGTTTTACCAGGTTTCATGTGCTCATAGGCCTCCATCTCTCACCATGGCTATTTTGTTTTAAATCTTCCTGATGAAATTCTATTTTCAGATCCTTCACCAATCTCTTTGTCTCTATTTATTTAGAAAGAAAGCATAGCATAAAGGGGAAGACCACAATGATTTTCTATAGTAGCCTTAAGAGTCTAATTTAGCTTCTTCCTTTTCTTCAAGATGAGAGAAGAAAAGTCTTGATAAATGTTACATTTTTTCTAGGGCTGTCGATTAATCACACTTAACTCATGTTGACTCAATTAATTCAAAAAATTAAATATGATTAATCATACTATTAAACAACAGAATACCAATTGAAATGTATTAACTATTTTGGATGATTTTTACATTTTCAAATATATTGATTTATATCAACACAGAATATAAAGTGTACAGTACTTAATATTTGTTATTACAAATATTTGTACTGTAAAAATAATAAAAAGTATCTTTTAGTTCACCTCATACAAGTACTGTAGTGTGAATTCTTTATCATGAAGGTGCTACTTAAAAATGTAGAATTGTTTTTGTTTCCTAGTTGCACATCAAAACAAAACAATTTAAAACTTTAGAGCCTTAACTCAACTCAGTCCTACTTTTTGTTCAGCCTATTGCTAAGACAAACAAGTTTGTTTGCATTTACAGGAGATAATGTTGCCCGTTTCTTATTTACAGTGTCACTTGAAAGTGAGAACAGGTGTTTGCATGGCACTTTTATAGCTGGCATTGCAAGATATTTACGTGCATGATGTGTTAAATATTCACATGTCCATTCACGCTACGGACACTATTCCAGAGAACATGCCTTCATGCTGATATGCTTGTTAAAAAAAAAAGTGTTAATTACATTTCTGATTCAACTCGTAGGTAATACAATTCTTCCCCCTAGATTCTGCCATATATATCATGTGCTAGCAATTTTGGATAATGACCCAGCACATGGTCATTTTAAGAACACTTAAACAGAAGATTTTACAAAATGCAAAGAAGGTATCAATGTGAGATTTGTAAAAATAGCTATAGTATAGGTTTAAGAATCTGAAGTGCCATCCAAAATCTGAGACAGCTGAGTGTGGAACAGGCTTTCAGAAGTCATAAAAGATCAATACTCTAATGCAGAAATTATAGAAGCAAACCACGCAAAAAGAAAATCAACCCTCTGCTGGTGGCATCTGACCCAGATGATGATAATGAACATATGTTAGTCTGCTCTGCTTTGGATTTTTGAGTAGAACCCATCATCAGCACGTATGTATGTTCTCTGAAGTGGTGGTTGAAGCATGAAGGAACACATTAATCTTTAATGCATCTGACAGGTAAATGTCTTGCGACAGTGGCTATACAACAGTGCCATACAAATGCCTGTTCTCACTTTCAGATGACATTGTAAACAAGGAGAGAAGCATTCCCTCCTGCAAATTGTAACCAAACTTGATTTTCTGAGCAATTGGCCAAACAAGAAATAGGACCATATGGCCTTGTAGGTTTTAAAGTTTTACATTGTTTTACTTCTGAGTTAGGGGGAGGGAGGATTTGCACATAATTTAACATTTGTAAGTTCAACTTTCATGATAAAGAGATTGCACTACAGTACTTGTATTAAATTAATTGAAAAATACTATTTCTTTTGTTTTTACAGTGCAGGTATTTGTAATAAAAATTAAAGTAAGCACTGAACATTTTGTATTATATTCTGAAATCAATATATTGAAAATATAGAAAACCTCCAAAATATTTAAGTAAATGATATTCTATTAATAGCATAGTTGATCGTGTGATTAATATTTTTAATATTACAATTAATTTTTAAATCACATGATAGCCCAAAGTTTTGCCCCAGACAGTGAAATGAGTCTGCTCCATTTCTGACAATGGTTAGTGGTATCAGAGTTTTGGGAGCTCTACTGATTAGTATGCAAGAATTGTCATTCTTTCTTAGAATGTCTCTAAATAGGGTTTCTACAGATTATTTTAGGTTCTCATTCCACTCTGGGACTCCTTTGATCCTTAATTTGTTTTCTTGTTCTTATTTTCTCTTTAAATCATTAAACTTCAGTTTTAGATAGTTTTCCATTTTCAACTATTTCAAAACTTTTCTCTGTTACAAAAATGGTGCTTGACCAGATTCTATTTCAGTTTATTGGTGGGACTGGGTGGACCAACCCCCATAACCCCCTTCTGAAAGCTTGTGGCCTTGCCATACCCCACCCTAGAAGAAAAGGACAATAGAGAAGTTCTCCAAGGAGGCTAGAGCAGCGGAGGTGGAACCAGCCAATCAGAGGCCAGAAAGCTGAAGAACAGAGCTACAGTCAGTGTCTCTGGAGCCTTGAAGGAGTAAAGACTGGGTTACTGGCTGGCTTGGGGGCAGCAGTACCTCAGACAGCTCTGTGTGTAGAGCTATTGTGGACTGATGTTGAAACTGAGATAAGACCCTAGGGGTACGTCTAGACTACATGCCTCTTGTGACAGAGGCATGTAGATTAGGCTACCCGGCATAGGAAAATGAAGCGGTGATTTAAATAATCTAATCATAATTTAAATAATCGCAGCTTTATTTACATTTAAATGGCTGCCACGCTGAGCCGATCAGCTGTTTGTCGGCTCAGCGTGGTAGTCTGGATGCTCCGCGGTAGACATCAAAGGCATTTGTCAACCTCCCAGGTAAACCTCACCCAGGAGGCATACCTGGGAGGTCGACAAATGCCTTTGATGTCGACTGCGGAGCGTCCAGACTACCACGCTGAGCTGACAAACAGATGATTGGCTCAGCGCAGCAGCCATTTAAATTTAAATGAAGCGGCGATTATTTAAATCACCGCCTCATTTTCCTATGCCTAATCTACATGCCTCTGTCGCCAGAGGCATGTAGTCTAGACGTACCCTAAGTTAAGGATGAGAAAGCTGCCTCCAGGAGAGGAAGCCTTGGAGGCACCATTCCCTCCAAGTGGGAAAAACAGAGACTACACAGAGGGCATCGAGATGGGCCCCATTAAGGTTGTTGTGATTCTGACGAGGTGTGACTTGGCTGGAAGACTGCGTGGCCAAAAACCTTATAAAGGAGCGTGCAGGCACACTCATTTGACCAGACGGGGAAGCTCATCCTGTTACACTTGGTCAGACAGTTCTTCCATGTCTCTTTCCAAGGCCTTGTGTGCATTTAAATAGGTTTGTCAGTACAGACGTGCCTTAACAATTATACTCCCTAGTAGAGCTCATAGCACCAAAACAATTCTTTTTCAAGTTTAGCTTATGAACAGTTATACGAGTGAAAAGTTATTCAGATAGACTGACTGACCAAGCACGGGGGAAGCTCCTTCCCTGGATTTCTCGGCTGGCTGCTACTGGCTTCTCCTTAACCTAGGGAACAAGCTAGAGAGATTATAAATATGGAACTCTGTCGGAACTGGTTCACACAAAGGGTAATGAAACATGTGGAACAAATTACCACAGAGAGCAATTGAAACAGAGTATAAATTAGCTGAATAGATATTTAAATCTGTATCAAAAGGAAAGGGAACTGAGGCATATTAAGGAAACCAGAAATATGAGAAACCCCAATCAGCATGCCTGTACACTCGGATGGCTTTTTTCTGTTAAAAATTATTTTTTTTCTTTCTACCGTTTTGTCATATGATGAAATTTTCCTTTCAAAGGCATCTTAAGCTCATCAGATCTGTGTATAGTGATAATTCAAATATGACTGACAGCCTTGCCTCCAGTTTCTCCCTGAGATCATAAACACTGTTCTTTATAAGTGTTCTTTATAAGCTTGTAACTTATCTGATTTATTTGTCTTCCTCATGACACAGAGCTTATGTAAACAAGTGGAATAATTTTTCTAGTGCCTACGTCTTAACTCATCCTATTTAAGTTTCTGTTAATCCTTCTCCGTAAGTAGGAGCCATTCTAAGTCAAGATTTAACCCATCCTTGCTTTATGCAATTTAATGAAGCACATAAATCACTATAGGTTGGACATCTATTATCTGGCACCCTGACTAGTTCCAAGCCAGGGAATATGCCAGACTAGAGATGGTTCCCTGCCATAACCCCCAGCCACCGACTCTTCCAGCTGAGGGGAAGGGCGGGGGGGAGACAAAGGGACTCCCTCCAGCCCCTGCTGGGCTTCCTGCTGAGTCGCTGATCCCGCTGCTGCTGCCCCACCCAGACTGCCTGCTGGGCCCCAACAGCCTGTGCTCCCATAGGCTCCTGCCCCGCGCCACCACAGTCTGCCGAGGGCTGGCTCTGGCCTTGGTCAGGCTGCCAGGGTCTTGGCTCCGGTCCCAGCTCTGTGGCAGCCTGTGGGCTCCAGCCCTGCTTTCACGGGCTGTTTGGGGCTCCGGCTCCATGCTGACGTGGCCTGCTGGAGCTTTCTGGAGTCCTGGACCCAGTCCCTTAGCTGCAGGCTGCCGAGTGTGTGGGCTCCTGCCCAATGGCAGCCCACAGACCCTGGCCCTGCATCCAGGGGCTGCCTGGGGCTCTAATCCATGCTGCTCGGGGCTGCTGCCAGTCCCAGCCTTGGTCCTACTTCCACAGGCTGCCCGGGGCTCTGGCCCCTGCCCTGCACTGCCATGGGCTGTTTCCGGCCCGATCCTGCACTGCTGGGGGCTGCCCTGACCTGATCCCAGTGCTGCAGGCTGTTGGGGGCGGTAACCAGCTCCTGCCTCGTCCTGCTGCTTCAACCCAAACCCTCCTGAATGGCCCTCCTACCACTAGGCTACCGGGGTTCTCTGATCAAGGAACATCTGTAGTTCTGATGTTGCTGGACCAGACAATTCGAGTTTTGAGAGGTGCAACCTGTACTTAAGATGAACAGCATTTGGACCATTTTCATATAGTGTATTCCTGATAGTTATTTTATTTAGGAAGCACACATTTGCATTATCTGACTTTAAAAAAAGACTGCAGACAATAAGACTGGGGCCAGAGCATGCAGAGAGCTTGCCTTGGTCCTGCTGAGCTGTTGACTGGGAGCCACTAAGTAAATGCCACCCAGCCAGAGGCTACACCCAAACTTCCTGCCCCAGGTCAGAAATTCCTCCCTCACCCAAACTTCCTCACAGACCCCATCTCTCCCCCACACTGCAACTCTCTTCTAGACCCTGCCCCAGCCCTGAAGCCCATTCCTGCAGCTTGAAACCCTTAGCTCCAGCCCAGAGGCCACTCCTACACTCTAAGCTCCTCGTACCCTGCCCCAACCCAGAGCCCACACCCCACTTTCTGAGTCCTCATCCCCTCCGCCACCCCAACCCCCTGTCCTTGTCTTCTTTTTTAGCAGTATTCCTCAGGCAGAAGGAGTATTGCTGGAAATGGTAACATCTTTCAAAATGGTAAATAGTTTTAGTGGGTCCACTAAACCAGTGACTATAACTCTAAATAATGCTTATGGCACACTAAGAAGAATATATCCACTTTGCTGCTGCAGTGTAATATCCATAGCCATCAATCACCACAGCCATGACCCTAAGTCAGCAATCCATCCTATTCAGCAAAGCACGATGCATGTGCCTTAACTTTAAGACAGGTACTGAAGTCTCACTGAATTCATTGGGATTTTAGCATGTGTTTAAATGCTTTGCTCAACAGGAATGGACGTAAGCCTACTCTTAAAAAGCTTCACTGAGATAGGGCCTACAACCTTCATAGAAACGAAGGTTACTCACCTAGTGCAGTAACTGGAGTTCTTCGAAATGGTGTCTCCAGGGATGCGCCACGCTTGGTCTTGGTGCCGTCCCGGCACCTGGATCGGAGATTTTGCAGCAGTCCCTAATGGGCCATGCATGCACAGCACGAACCAGCGCGCACCGTGCCAGTCATCACCGCGCATGCGCAGCTTGAACCCTCCAGTTCCTTCTCCACCCCGCAGGTCCCCAGGTACGAAGCAGAGGGGAGGAGGGTGGGTCATGGAGCATCCATGGGGACACCATCTCGAAGAACTACAGTTGGTGCACAAGGTGAGTATCCTTCGTTTCTTCTTTGAGAGGCCCCCGTGGATGCTCCACACTTGGTGATTAACAAGCGGTTTTGCCCTTTCATGGCTGGGGCGTTAGAATGTTATGGAAAGCAGATGATTGTACTGCTGAGCCCGCTGCGGTGTGCCAGTGCTGACTGCAGAGGGAAGTGCATAGTGCTTGGCAAAAGTAATTTGCGATGCTCGAGTGGCTGCCTTGCAAATGTTAGTGGCACGTTGCATAGGAACACTGTGGAAGCAGATATGGCCCTGGTGGAATGAGCTGTCAAGCGTAATGGTGGCTGTAGGCCCTTGAGTGTGTAAGCAATTTTTATTCAGTCTGTGATGCATTTCCACAGCCTCAGTTTCGATATGTGGTGCCCCTTAACTTGGTTGGCAAAGGCGAGGAATAGGCGAGGTGGTTGTCTGAAGGGCCTAGTTCTTTCTAGATAAAAAGACAACATTCGTCAACCATGGAGGGCATGCATGGCAGACTCCAGTGCGTTTGTTTCCATGTGGCTTTGGGAAGAACACAGGTAGGTTTACTGATTTGTTTATATGGAATGATGAAGGAACATTTGGTAGGTATTTTGGATGTGTATGAAGGGTAACCCCGTCATCGTGAAATACTATGAAGGGTGGGTCAGCCATGAATGCAGCTATGTCCCTGACGCACGGCAACCAGGAATGCAACCTTCATGGAGAGGCCTGAAAGGGAGCAAGAGACAAGGGGCTCAAAAGGCAGCCTGGTCAAGGCTTGCAGTACTAGCCCAAGATCCCAGGCAGGCACTGGTTGTATAATATCAGGATGTAAAAGATGCATTCCTTTGAGAAACCTTTTGGAGATAGGGTGAGTAAATATGGAGCGGCCGTCAATTTTGCAATGGAAGGCTGTAATGGCTGCTAGGTGTACCTTGATGGAACTAAAGGAGAGCGATGATTGCTTTAAGATAAGTAGATAATCAAGGATGAAGGACATGGGTGTTCAGCTTTCCTCCTGCCCCTTTGATGTACATCATGTTGAGAATCACTTCCACTTGTAAGTGTAGGAGGCATGGGTAGAGTCCTTATGGCTGTGGATGAGGACTGTTTGAACCTGTTCTGGGAAGTCTAGTTCTAGGTGGGAGAGCCACAAAGGAGCTATGCTGTTAGATGTAGCTTGCATTGATCCGGGTAGGATTGCATTGTCTGCCCCAGAATGATTAGATTGAGTTGGAGAGGGAGATTGATTAGTTTGCAGATCGACATCCTGAGCAGGAAGGGATACCACAGTTGTCTTAGCCGGGCGGAGGCGATCAGGATGACTGTGGACTGTCTGTCCTGATCTTCTGAATGACCCTGACCAGAAATGGTATGGGGGGAGGGGGCAGTAAGGCATAAGTGAGGTCCTGAGTCTATTGGATCAGGAAGGCATCCCCAAGAGACCCTGTCCCTATGCCCACTCTTGAGCAAACTGAGACACCTAGTATGTGAACTGCAGAGAGGTGGATATTGGGTCTTCAGTGCAAAGGGATGGAGATCTGGTCCCTCCCTGTCTGTTGATGTAGAAGACACAGGCAATGCTGTCGCTGGGAACATGGACATAATTGTTGGCAAAGGAAGGCAGGAAATGTCTCCAAGCATTGTGTACGGGACACAATTCTTGTGTGCGTGTGTGGGTGTGTGTAATTCTTATGATATATGTGTAAAGACATCTCTGGGGTTGACCAGAGGACTTGGGCAGTCTGATCTCGGAAATGAGCACCCCATCTGGTGAGGGAGGCATCACTGTAATCGTGTATAAGGGAAAAGGCTGGAGGAAGGTGACACCTGTGAAAAGATTGGCTGATGTGGTCCACCAAAGGAGTGATGTTTTGACCTCATGTGGTATTGTGAGCGACAGTGACATAGGGTATTTCTGAGACTCGGATGGCTCTGGAAAACTAAACTTGGTAGCACATGTGAAGTCAAGCATGCAGTACTACGAATGTTGTGGCCACCATGTGGCCAAGAAGTTGTAGACAATTCTTGGCTGTAGTACGAGAGGCAAGGTAGATTTTTGTGGCTAGAGTCTGAATGACGAGGAATCTTTCTTGAGGTAGATAGGCTCGAGCAGTCGTGGAATCTAGGTGTGCCATGATGAATTGTATGTTCTGGGAAGGGTGAATGGAAGACTTTTCCCAGTTTATTTGAAGGCATAAATTTTGAAAGCATTGTATGGTCCTTGCTGTTACACGTGCTGATTCCGTCTGCAGCGACGCCTTGAGAAGGCAGTTGTTGAGATAGGGGAATATGATTATTCCCATGGAGTGAAGATGCCATGTGACTACGGTGAGAACCTTGGAGAAAACCTGAGGGGCTGTGGACAGACCAACGGGCAGTACTCAGTACTGGTAGTGGTCCTGACCTACCATGAATCTCAGGAATTTTCTGTGAGCAGGGTGGATCAGGATATGAAAGTATGCATCCTGGAGGTCGAGGGCTAAAAACCAATTGCCTCATTGCAATGCTGGGATAATGGTGGATAGAGTAACCATGCGAAAATGGTGCATTTTGAAGAATCTGTTCAGTTTGCATAGATCCAGAATCAGCCTTCAGCCTCCTGATTTCTTTTGAATTAGAAGGTAGTGGGAATAGAAATCCATGCCTCTGTGCTCCTGGCTCTATGGCTCCTAGATCCAATAGATGAAGCATCTCTTGTCGTAGCAGAGCGTCATGGAAGGGATCCCTGAAGAGGGACAGGGTAGGTGGGTGGATAAGAGTCTTGGGGAGGAATGGGATGGTGTAATCAGACAGGATAATGTCAAGCACCCATCTGTCTGAGGTGATGTAAGCCCATTGGTGGTAGAATGGGCGAAGCCCATTTTGGAAGGTTTGTATGGTCATTCTCTGCATTTAAATTTGTAGGGGATTTTCTAGGCAATCGACCAAGCGTTCAAATTCTCTTGTTGGCCGGGGGGAAGAGGGGAGGAGGGCTGAGGGGCTGAGCCCGAAGACTGTTTTAGTCTCTGAGGCTGGGCTCTAATTCTATTAGGATTGTTATCCTGCCATTGATTAAGATGGGAAGCGTGGCCACTGGTATGGTTGATACCAATACTGTCGCTGACTGTTGGCAGGCGTATGTATGCCCAATGTGCGGAGAGTGGCACAGGAATCTTTCATTGTGCTGAGGACTTCATTGATCTTGGCCGCAAACAGCTTTTCTTAATCACACGGCAGGTCTTTTACCATGGATTAGATCTCAAGGGAGAGGTAGATACGCTGGAGGACAGCGATAGGGTCCAGAGTGACCTGGACAGATTAGAGGATTAGGCCAAAAGAAATCTGATGAGGTTCAACAAGGACAAGTATAGAGTCCTGCACTTGGGATGGAAGAATCCCAAGCATTGTTACAGGCTGGGGACCGAATGGCTAGGTAGCAGTTCTGCAGAAAAGGACCTAGCGATTACATTGGATGAGAAGCTGGATATGAGTCAACAGTGTGCCCTTGTAGCCAAGAAGGCTAATGGCATATTAGGGTGCATTAGGAGGAGCACTGCCAGCAGATCCAGAGAAGTGATTATTCTCCTTTATTCGGCTTTGGTGAGGCCACATCTGGAGTATTGTGTCCAGTTCTGGGCCCCACTATAGAAAGGATGTGGACGCATTAGAGAGAGTCCAGTGGAGGGCGACCAAAATGATTTGGGGGCTGGAGGACATGACCTATGAGGAGAGACTGAGGGATTTGGGTTTGTTTAGTCTGCAGAAGAGAAGAGTGAGGGGGGATTGGATAGCAGCCTTCAACTTCCTGAAGGGAAGTTCCAAAGAGGACGGAGAAAGGTTGTTCATAGTAGTGACAGACAGCAGAACAAGGAGCAATTGTCTCAAGTTACAGTGGGAGAGATCTAGGTTGGATATTAGGAAAAACTATTTCACTAGGAGGGTAGTGAAGCACTGGAATGGGTTACCTAGGGAGGTGGTAGAATCTCCATCCCTAGAGGTTTTTAAATCTCGTCTTGACAAAGCCCTGGCTGGGTTGATTTAGTTGGGATTGGTCCTGCCTTGGGCAGGAGGCTGGGACTTGATGACTTCCCACTCTATGATTTTATGATTCTCAGGGTAGGAATGTAGCTAGGGGGGTCTGTGCTTCACAATGGCAGTGGCTGTTGTTCTAGCGGCAGTGTCGGCAGCTTTAGAAATGGTATGGCGGTGAATTGAGGACTCTTTGCCTTAGAGATATCATCGGCAAACTCCATGAATTTGGAGTAACTGCCAAAGTTGTATTTCGCTAGTAAGGCTGAATAGTTCGAGATTCTGAACTGTAAAGTTGCACTCAAATAAGTTAAGCCTCTTTGTGTCCTTATCTAGTGGAGTGGTGCAAAAGCAATGTTGTTTCGCCTGCTGGTGTGCAGCTTTCATCAACAGAGAGTTTGGTGTAGGATGAGTAAAAAGGAATTGTGAGGTATCAGTGGGTACATAGTATTTTTTGTCTACACACTTGCACGTAGGTGGGATCGATGCAGACATTTGCCAAATTGTGTTGGCTGGGTCCAAAATGGCGGCATTAATGGGAAGGGCAACTTTGTAGGAGGGAGCAGCCTAGAGTATATCGGTGAGCTCATGCTGGGGTTGCGCCACCTCCTCCGTGGCAATTTTGAGTTGGGCTGCAACTCTCTTAAAGAGTTCATTAAAATGCTCAAAATCATCAATGGCTGACAGTGGAGGAGGCTTCACTGCCTTGTCTGGTGATGAAGAAGAGTTAGTGGGCAATAATGAATCTGGGGGTGACTACTCCATTGGTTGGGGGCCTGAGGTTCTAATTGCTGCATCAATGAGGTTGTGTGAGGTATAAGGGAGGCAGCGTGTTTATAAGGGCTCGGTTGCAGGCAGTGATGTCTCCTGTATGAGCCCCAAGGACTCCAATAAGATCATTGTGCCGGATGTGGTAATGGAGGAGGCATCCAGTGGTGCCCATACCAAGAAGGAATTGTCCTTGGATCATATTGTGGCTTGTAATATTGGAGGGCTGCGTTGCAGAGAGAAGGCTTGTACCCCTTCGTCGTAGTTGCTGGAGTACTGCGATGGCACCGGGGATAGAGGATGTGATGTCGTCGGTACTGGCAAAGCATTGGTGCCGAAAAGTGGTGACTGAGGGGCAGATGTGACTGCCAAGTCAGCATTTTACATGTATGGTAATGGTGCCACTAGGATTGGTGCTGGAGTTTGTAGAGTATGTCTGTACGGTACTAACGGTGTGTTCAGCATGAATGGCAGAGATCACTGGTATGTTGGCAGTACCAAGTATATGACCAGTGCTGCTGCTCTGGTAGGTGCGGAGGAAGTGGTTGGTGCCATAGAGTGTGGTGCCAAAAGTGGTGTTGGTGCTGTAGTCATCAGAACCAATGGAGTTGTTGGTACTGGTAGTGCTAGAGCTGGTACCGATGTAGAAGATGGTTTGTACTGGTACAGTCTTAGGGCGATGTTACAGCCCTTTGCTGTTGATGCTGCCGGCAGCTAATGGTGCCTAAATGCCTGAGGTACCTGGCATGTCGTAAGTGCCAGGGACCTCGGTGCCGATGGTTTGGGCCTTCTTGCCCTTAGGGGAGCCTGGATGTGAGCCCTCCCTGGGCTACCTTCCTGGATCTGAAGCCAGGTGTGCCTTTTTTTCCATCAAGATCCATTTCAGGTGAAGGGCCCTGTCCCTGCGAGTCCTGGCCTTGAGTTTCGCACAGTGAGGACAATCTTGCAATGAATGGTGCTCTCCTAAACATCTGATGCATTGCGAGTGACCATCAGATTTAGGTATTGCATCTTTGCAAGAGGTGCACCGTTTAAAACCCGGAAAGCCGGGCATGACAAAAATCTTTTTTTTTTTAAACTACAACTAACTACCAACAATGTGAAAATAACAACAATTAACAGCTAATAACAGTTGCAGAGTGAGAGTAAGGCAGAGAACCGAGGCTATGTCTAGACTGCAGGCTTCTTTCGAAAGAGGCTCTTTCGAAAGCATCTTTCGAAAGAGCCTCTTTCGAAAGATCGCGTCTAGACTGCAGGCGGATCTTTCGAAAGAGCAATCCGCTTTTTCGAAAGAGAGCACCCAGCGAGACTGGATGCTCTCTTTCGAGGAAGCCCTATTTACATTGAAGAACGCCTTCTTTCGAAAGAGGAACTTTCGAAAGAAGGCGTTCTTCCTCGTGAAACGAGGTTTACCGCCATCGAAAGAAAAGCCGCGTTCTTTCAAAATAATTTCGAAAGAACGCGGCTTGAGTCTGGACGTAGGGGAAGTTTTTTCGGGAAAAGGCTACTTTTCCCGAAAAAACCCCTGAGTCTGGACACAGCCTGAGGAGCTCCATCTCAGCCTGGGCGGCTGAGAAGGACCTGGAGGGTTCGGACTTTGCATGTCCGGTGCCGACTGGCATAGTGTGTGCTGGTTTGTGCTGCCCATGCGTGGCCTGGCAGAGACTGCTGCAAAATCTCTAATCCAGGCGCTGGGACGGCACCAAGAACAAGCGTGGAGCATCCCCGGGGACCTCTTGAAGAAGAATCATAGAACACTAGAACTGGAAGGGACCTCGAGAGATCATCAAGTCAAGTCCCCTGCCAGGACCAAGCACTGTCTAGATCATCCCTGATAGATGTCTATGAAAGCTGCTCTTAAATATCTCCAGTGATGGAGATTCCACAGCCTCCCTAGGCAATTTATTCCAGTGTTTAACCACACTGACAGTTAGGAAGTTTTTCCTAATGTCCAACCTAAACCTCACTTCCTGCAATTTAAGCCCATTGCTTCTTAGAATTGTAGACTCAAAAGGTTGGAAGACACCTCAAGAGGTCATCGAGTCCAACCTCCTGCCCAAAGCAGAACTAACTCCAACTAATTTATCGATGCCAGGGCTTTGTCAAGCTGGGACTTAAAAATCATTATGGATGGAGATTCTACCACCTCCCTAGGTAACCCATTCTAGTGCTTTACCACCTTCCTTATAAAATAGTTTTTCATAATATCCAACCTAGACCTCTCCCATTGCTACTTGAGACCATTGCTTCCTGTTCTGTCATCTGATCTGTCCCTACTGAGAACAGCCTCTCTCCATCCTTTCTGGAACTCCCCTTCAGCTAGCTGAAGGCTGCTATCTCACTTCTTACTTGCTCCTCTTGCTCCAGACTGCTTATATTCAAATTCAAATGCCCTTCCAAATGGCTGCCATCTTGAAAACCTGCTCCATCACACCAGATGGTGAAAGGATGAGTAGAAGAGAAATTTGCAACAAGAGGGTCACCAACAGAAGCAGAAGAGGGCCCATTACTGGTGACACTGTATGTAAGTGTATCTCAAATCCCCTAGTTATCTCTCGCTTGTGTTGCCAGCTGCAAGATACTGGCTTCTAACTACAAGAGCTTCTGGCTGTCTAAGAGATGGTTACACTGAGTGACAGCAGTCAGATAGCTCATAAGAGCCATCTGGCAGTTGGTTACCATCTTACAGCTGCCAGCTCCTTGGAACCTCAAAACTGACTCTAAACCTTCCCTGTTTGTGTGCTGAAGGATATAGGTTGGCAAGAGAGAGGGAGTCTGTATGTTTGAATTTTTGTACAAGCATCATTTAAAATTATTCCTCTATCCCACATACTGTTAATTTCTTTTAACTGTGAAACAGCTAATAAAATACATGAGTTTTGCATTTCCTCTTTCAAAAAACTGGCCAACCCTCATAATGTTAATACAACTGTAGAGTTTCTGAGGTCGTGGTTTTTTTTAAATTGTATCATGAAAACAATGAAAATCTGTGCACCCATGAATTTTCTCATCTTCAGTATGGTGATTATCTCCCATTACTGTGAATGGGGCTGAAGCCAGCAAGATGTCTGTCAGGTCTATAGTCTAGCTGCATATGAAAACAAGCCTGTCCCTAATAAAGTGGGCTGTCACCTCCCACTGTTTCCAGACTGAATCCAGGCCACAAATAAAATAGCTGCCACTGTCTGGTTCAGGAGGCTAGACAGGACACAGGGACTTGTGAGGAGCAGCTAAGATCCTCAAAGGTGTAGGGGAGGGGAAGGCGACAGGGTGGGAGGGAGCAGGAAGCAGATTTAGGGAATGGGGTAAAGTGGGATATGTGCAGGCATGAAGAAGGGGTTATGGCTGAAGGGGTCTGGAGCAGGGGGAAGTAGGACCAGCATGGGGTGGATAATCCAGTCTCAGTCAGAAAAGTTTGTGAGAGAAGTCTGGGAAGTGCTGCTTCTTGCATTTCACTGTGACATTATCGCTTATATGTATAGATCTTTGCATTAGAACACTGTCAGTTATGGAATATTACGAGTACTTACAATATTTATTTTAAAAATATTTAATCAAGAGAGATTATGTAACACCGTGCTTCCCAAGGATTCTGGTTACTGGTCTGCTGCTTGTTAGTTAACATTGAGTTATTTCATACTTATTTGTAAATATGACCTCTTATTGCATTACCAGATAAGGAGATGCATATTTCTCTCTCCTCTTGTAAACAATGTATAATGTTAATTTTTGTTTAAGACCCCCCCTTCTCCTTCTCCTGACACATTCATCTGCACACTGTTCAGCTAACTTCAGAAAGCAGAAATTAAAGATCTTTAATATATATATATATATATATATATATATATATATATATATATATATATATATATATATATATATATATATATATATATAAAATCAGTGACTCATCAACCCTAAACAGTATTATAAGTTCTATATGTCAGTGTGAGTCATGATACATTATTAGGGTTACCAGGTAGGTTTAGAAAAAATACCGGACACACTTGATTTGGGGGGGCGGGGAGGAGACCGGAAGTGGTGGGGCAGCACAGCTGGCCACAGGAGTGGGGGCGGGGGGTGGGGCTGGTGGGCAGGGCAGCATGGCTGGCCAGAGGAGATGGGGGGGGGGTTGGGGCAGCGCAGCTAGCTGGGGGACATGGGAGGGGCCGGGGGGCGGGACTGGCGGGCGGGAGGGTCGGGGCAGCGTGGCTGGCCCAGGGAGATGGGGAGGAGAAGAACCAGCAGGAAGCAGGGATGGTCAGGAGGGGGTTGGGGGCAGTGGAGCTGCTCAGGAAGGGTTGGGGGAAGCGGGGGTGGAGGGGGCAAGACTGACCCGGGCACATACAGATCCCGGGGTGCTGTCAGTCCCGCGCAGAATCCGGAGAAACGCAAATGAGTCCAGCTGCGGCTCCACCACGCGCTCAGGAACAGGGACGGGGCTTTTCCTCCTCCCCAAGGCGTAAGACGCAGCCAGAGCTCCCAGCGCCGATTGTGCCCTGCCTCCCAGCCACTTCCCCTCCCCCCACCAGGCTTCCGTCTGGCGCCCAGCCAGAAATCCAGGAAACACCCGACACTGCACATGTCCAGTATTTTCTGGATTTTTTTTACCGGACAGAGGGCCCAAAAACCAGACTGTCCAGTAGAATACCGGACACCTGGCAACCTTATACATTATACGTGATACAATTAGTTCAATGATTCTCAAGCTACTTGCCAGCCAGTCTTTCTTTTATCAAAGAAAATAAACTCGAAGGGGAGAGAAACAGAATAATAATAGGAAATGAATGTCAGTTCCTCTATCTTAAGGTTGTGTCCAAGTCAGAGAGAGGTGTCCATTTTTGTGTGCATTAAAGGCTCTTTTCATCTGGAAATCATCACAGACTTTGGTAGAGAAATAGAGGAGACATGAGACGACACTAAAAACATGACCTGATTGTTCTCCAAAATCCGAGTTGGTCTTTTTTTCAATCTCATGATTTTTGATCATCCTGAGGGTGGCAATACTTCAGAGCCCAGTTCCACTTCCAGAGGCAGAAGGAAAATATATATATATTTTCCAAGATGTCTCCATCTTCTCACTCTGTTGTGTGTGAATGCATATGAATGTAACACATTATAAATGTAAGGGTGACTGCATGTTGCTCTTTACATTTTCCAGTTTTCTTTCCATAAGCCAAAGACAAAGATGGTTGCCATGCAGTTTTTACACAAATTCTCAGCTAGAATTGGTTTTCTCAAGCTGATCTGGGGGGTGGGAGGGGAAGCATTGTTCCTCAAAATTTTGTCAGACACCCAACCCGAAATATTTAGTGTGTCCTTTCTTCCATGTAAAAGCAACAGAGAAAAAAGCCAGAGTGCCATTTTATGTATTTCCTAGGAGAGTATATAAATAAAGTACCAGAAGCAGCTCCTGAGTATTAGAGAAATATCTGTCAGTGGGAAACTAACTGTAGTAAGTATAAAATAACAAGATTTGTTCAGAATCTTCAGATTTAGCTTCCTATTATTTAAGATGACTGCAGTCTAGGGGCCCTGCAGTATTTCCGTCACATGTCCAATAAACAAACTAAACATAATACGACTCCTTAAAGGAACAAACTCAGAATCAGCCAAAATAAGTTTTGAAAGCCATTTAGGATTTCATACTACTGTTGTTGCCTTAGGCTGTGTCCAGACTCCATGCCTCCGTCGACGGAGGCATGTAGATTAGCCAGCTCGGAAGAGGGAAATGAAGCCGCGATTAAAATAATCGCGGCTTCATTTAAATTTAAATGGCTGCCCCGATCTGCCGATCAGCTGTTTGTCGGCAGATCGGGAGAGTCTGGACGCGATGCCCCGACAAAGAAGCCTTTCTTCATCGACACAGGTAAGCCTCGTGAAACCAGGTTTACCTGTGTCGATGAAGAAAGGCTTCTTTGTCGGGGCATCGCGTCCAGACTCTCCCGATCTGCCGACAAACAGCTGATCGGCAGATCGGGGCAGCCATTTAAATTTAAATGAAGCCGCGATTATTTTAATCGCGGCTTCATTTCCCTCTTCCGAGCTGGCTAATCTACATGCCTCCGTCGACGGAGGCATGGAGTCTGGACACAGCCTTACATTTGGACAGTACAGGAACTGGTCAAATGGCAGCATCACATCACTTGAGAACTTGGCACCTTGCCTGCACCCATGTAGTTGTTTTGAGACCACTTGAATCATGTTGCTTTTAATATTTTTCTCTCTATTTTAATATATAAAATATCAATCAGCATTAATGTTCTTATTCCCATGCTATAGGCTTTTGGCAGCACATACAGAGATTAATGACAGCTCTGGGTCTGTTCCAGTGGATTATTTAAAAAAAAAAACCTGTGATGATAAAACAGCTGTGTTTAAGTAGTTATAACATCCAATCAGGCACTTTTGAGATTTTGGCTGCTTCCTCATTTTACAGTCCCATGGTTGGCAAAAACAAACACACATACACACACAAATGTAGTTAATACTTATGTTTCACAATGTGCCAAACACATTACTGTGTGTACCGATTTATTACACTCTATACCTTTTCAGGATACCGTTTTAACTTATTTGAGCACTAGTCCACAAGTGTCCATTTAAAAAAATCTCAGACTGTAACAATGACTGAAATGGTCTCTCATTAATACTTACCTACAATTTACTGTAAAAAGGAAAAAGCAGCAAAGTGACTACATAAATTGTCAAGTATTTTTCTTCCATACTAAACTGCTGCTACATATATTTTTGGAGCTCCTAACAACTGTGCTGAATAAAGGACATCAAATTATGCCTAGAAATGTGATACACATTTTCATTTCACACTCCATCAACTTTTACAACAGGAGCTCCATGAGATGTAAGAGAAAACTTGGCAAGCTGCCGTATTTGCCAAAGTATAAAATACAGGATCAAGTTACCTTTAAGAAAAGAAAAAAAGTTTTATTTTCTCTGCATGACTAAATCAGCAGTCTTGCCTCTATCGAGTATGTTAGAAGTATACAATACTTCTCTCCCCTGGTGAAATTTGAACTTCTGGAAAGATATACATGGAGGTATTTTAATACCCACTTAAAATTAATGTATTATATATTACAAATATTTTGGTAAAGAAAAATATTCAGTTCCTTCCTAAAGTTTACTAGGCTAGAAATATACTGGATTATATAATCACTGGTGTTAAAAATCTTTTCACTGCTAATAATTTCTTTCCTTATCTTACATCCAGAAACAAGAAACAAACTTATTGTCTTTACAGGGAAAAAAAAAGCAATGTGCATCAGCAAAAACATCTTTAAAATTCAGATTTCAAACTGTCAGATTAAAACTTCATGCATACATAAAAAGTGATCTATAAATGAAAACAGAAACATAGTCTGGAATCATTATGCTTGAACAGCTGCTGTTTTACTAGTGTACTAAAGCAGAAAATGTCTTATACTCACCTCTGTTATACCAGAAACCTCTCCTTTTTCTAATGGTTTGGTGATGGATGGAGTGAACACATTGGCATCTGACACTGGCCGCCCCTTCATAAAATGTTTTCCTGCTTCGTAAATGTCCACTTCTACCATTTTACCCATGAATTCAGGGTCCTTTGGCACGAGAACCTTTAAAAGAAATTGTTCAAATGGTACAGACATATTTCCTATGTTGAGTAGGACTCAAGTCACAACAGATTTCATTCAGAAACCAGAATTCTGGTGAAAGATCAGTGTGAAACCTGAAAAACTCAAATCTTGTTCACCTATATGCCCTACTTCTCCCTAAAATACCTGTTGGATAATATCTCCTATTTGTAACCACAAGAAGCTATTCACCATTAGATCTGCTCTTTTCAGCTCTGCTTAACTGTCTGAGTAATATCTCTGGCAGAAAAAGAGGTGGGTGTGAGCTGCAAAATTTATAACATGAAGCAGATCCAAACACCTCCTCAGGTTACTTGCTCAAGATAACTCTACTAGATGTAATAAAGAGATGAAAACAGAAAGATTTAGAGACACAACCTATTGGTTCTTCGTCTGTAAGATCTTCAGGGTAAAAACAATGTCCATGTGAGAGCTTTGTCCTTGTACTGACTGTGGTCTCTTGGGTTATGTTCAAACTGGGGATGTGAACAAGTAGTCAAGTAGACAATTAACCGGTAAGCCTAGGGAGGTTAATCTTCTTCACTACTAACATTGCCCCCCATCCCCTGATCTCTGTATCAGAGGCAGCAAGGGGGGGAGCAGGAGCTGAGGGGAGCAGCTTAAAAGCTGGTTCCCACCAGCACCAGCTCCATGGTGCCACCTGCCCCCCACCACAGTGCTGCTTCTATCAGAGGCAGCAGTGCAGGGGTAGGGGTCAGGGGTGGCTCCCACAAAGCAGCCTCTGCCTGTGGCAAGCCTGGGTCTGACACAAGCAGAGGCTGCTTTGCAGCAGCAGCCCCTATCCACGGGGGTCCAAACTCCTCGCAGACAGGGGCTGCTGCCAGAGCAGTCTCTGTCTATGGCCAGCCCAGACAGGAATACTTTAATAACAGGGACCTTAGGATTGAGCTAAAGTGTTTCAGGAAGAAGTCAGGAACAAAAATGTATTTACAGATATTTACTTAACTGCTTATTCAAATTGTTAAACATGTAACCCTAATTTCCCAAAGTGCTTTTGACTGAGAGGCCTGACATACTCGTTACACCCAACACACTACTGTTATAATCAGTATCTAAATTATGTTATGTAATGTGTCATTGGAAAACCAATAACTCAATGACCATTAATATTCTTGTGTAAGAAGTTAGGGTCCATCTAGCCCAGTATCCTCTCTTCTAACAGTGGCTATGCCAAATGCTTCAGAAAGTGTGAATAGAACGGGGGAATTTATTGAGTCCCAGCTTTTAAAATGGGGCTATGTGCCTGACCACCTTTGCTAGTCATTACTGATGGATCTATCCTCCAATGAATTTATCTAGTTCCTTAGTGAATCTAATTATAATTTTGGTCTTAATAACATCCTCTGACGAGTCCTGCAGTTTGGCTGTGTGTTGGTAAAGTAGTAGTCCTTCTGTTTGTTTTAATCCTGTTGCCAGTTAATTACATTAGGTGACCCCTGGATCATGTGGTAAATGAAGGGAAAAAATAACACTTCATTATTCACTTTCCTACACCATTCATGATTTTGTAGATCTCTAGCATATCTTCCCTCAGTCATCTCATCTTCAAGATGAAAAGTTCTATTCTTTTAAATCTCTCCTCACATGGAAACTGTTTCCATATCCCCTAATTATTTTTGCTGTCCTTTTTTATACTTTCTCCATCCTAATACAGGAAACCCTCGCCATTTGCGGTAGATGAGTTCCTGGCACTAAGGCAAAGGGCAAAATTTGCAAATACAAGGCTGGTTCCTGTGGATCCTGAACTCACTGCAGGGAACTCACTGCAATTGCTGGGAGCTGTGGGGAACTCTCCATGGGGGCCAGGAGCCACAGTGAATTTCTCATGGCTCTCAGCCCTCACCGCTCCTTCCCCATCCGGAACAGGAGACCCCCCCCCCCCCCCCCCGGATATGTGAAACCATGAATAGCAATTCCATGAATTGCAAAGGTCTCATGTATATCTTTTTTGTGATAGGGTGACCGCAACTGCTTGTTGTAGTCAAAGTATAGGCATAGTATGAATTTATATAGTGCCATTATGGTATTTTCTGTCTTATCTATCCCTTTCCTAATGGTTCCCATCATTGCTACCTTTTTTGACAGCTGCTGCAGACTGGGGATGTAAAATCCTCGTTAATCAATTAACTGGTTAGGCTGACACAACCTTTAACCGACAAAGTGGGATCCGGGCTGGGGACTGCTCCAGCCGGCTCGAGCAGCCACCAGCCCACAGGTATCCTGCTCCCAGCTTCACATTGGGGCTGGCTGCCAGCTCCTAGCTCTATGCTGGTGCTGCCGTCAGCTTCCCAGCTCCCACCAGAGCAGCCCCTGCCTGCGGGGTTCTTGGGCTCTCTGTGGACAGAGAAAAGGTTGTATTTTACCCCCCTTACGTTAATAAGCTGTTATTTCCGAGGTGTTCAAGGGAGGTGATAATTTTGTGAGATGGACATTGCAGTTCAGAAGGATTATTTTATATGAGAAAGAAGTACATTTGCCAACAAATACTTAAAAACAAATTTGATAAATTTAAGACTGAAGTGCTATGAATCTAAATACGAGAGGCAAAAGCTCCTTCTGAATCAAGTTTTTTTTGCCTTTTTTAAAATTATTGTTTTACAAACACTTTGGCAAATTGCGTTGTCGAGAAATGCTATCTGAAAGATTATTGGAAATCATCAGTTTCTTATGTGTATTAATGTATACAAATATCCATTACATATTTTAAAATTCATTTATGGTATTTTGGCAGCTACAGAACATTAGAATCAGAATCTTCTATTAATGAGACTAGTGTACTCTTCTTGGCAGGCAGCATTTTTTCCTTTTGCCTGTAGCACTTTTACTGTTGGCCTGATTTAGGGAGATCACTAGAAAGTAAAGAGAAAATTACTGAGATTTTAATTTAATTTATTTTATAGTACCTGCTCGTAGAATTGATTATGAGCAACATAAAACTGGGAATCAAAAGATTCTTCTGTTACCAGAACACTTTGTCTCTCACCAACCTGAAAAATAGAAAGGTAAAGAAGTGAGTAAAGAATAAAACCCATAAAAGATTCCCCAAAGAGGATATTAAACTAAACTGTCGATAAGATAATATCAACTATTTGATTACATGAAACTAGCATAGTTTGAAATGGCAAGGTATGTTCAAATATGAAACTTCAATGCAAAAAGTCAGTCTGATTTTTTTCATTCATTATGAACACTTTCAGAAATTAAAATATTTGTCCACAACCGTAAAAACCAAACAAAACCCCAACTTTTTTTGTATTTTGCAATAATTTGTTAAAGTAAACTAAATACAGGCTACCACCAAATCCAAATTTGTAGAAATTTCATAATGAAATGAAACACAGTGAAACAGTAATAGCCTTCCGTGAAAACCTCCAGATGGAGCAGGATGAAACAAGACCAGTCACTTTTCACATTTTTTCAGAATTCTTTCTCCATGTTTTCTACATAGGTTAGTATTGTAAACAAAAATGGTTTATTCCTGTATGCCCAGCTTTCTCCTCCTTCTTCGGTGATATCATAATGCTGAACTGTGACATCACATTTGTTCCCATAGCAATATGTCATCCCAGGATTTTCACTGTGGGATTAAGAAACATTCCAGGGAGCATAAACACTGGACAAAATAGTTACTGCATATTTACTATCTCCAAACATGGTCCATTGTAAATATTTTTTAAAAGTAATGAGTCATTTGACATTGCCAAAAGGTTGAGCATGAGGAGCTAGATGTAATTAGAAATTGATGCAACTAGTCAAGCATAGATCAAGACCTAAATTTTCTCAAAGTTCAGAGGTGTTTTAATGAGTGGTTTTGGTTTGATGCATTCTTATACTGCACTACCTTCAGATCTGGACTTTTCCATAGCTCAGGGATATTCATATCCAAGTTTTTAGTTGAAACTGTAGTTCAATGTTTTATCTGAACATTGACTGGATTTTTTCTGACTTGTTTGACAAATCCATTCTTCAAATTACAGCTGCTCAGCAAACTGAATTTGTTTATTGCTTTTATTCTTATCCCCATTTAGGGACTTGTGAACATGTCCTAGCTTTTAAGCATTTAGTATATGTAAACAAAGGTGCATTAAAGACCAACTGTCACTTGAAAAAAGAAAAATCACTTCTAATACATCTGAGACATGGCTGTTACACAAAACACAGAGAGGCCCTTCTATGAAACAATTCCTCTTGGAAAGCTAGAAAGACCCAGATCAGACTGAATGTACACAGTTCAAGTAGTAAGCAGTGAAAAAACCCACACTAACCATAACTGTGATATCTTCTTTAAAAAATTAGTAGAAATAATCATGAATTAAGAGCTGTTAGAGACTACATAGCGAGACTCCCACAAGAAGAAAAGTGTGCTTGTTTGCACACATTTTAATGTTTGAGAGTTATTTATTACACAGTATAAGTATCTATCAATGGCTCTCAGGGAAGTCTGTAATTACAAATAATGATAGATAACATATATTAAAGTTTTAGTAAAACAGATCTAATGTAAATATACTATGTCCCCAAATTTTCCATGCTATTTTTCTCTTCATGTAACAATTATGCAAATTAAATCCCCAGAGGGGATTCAAGTGCATGTCCAGAAACAACTGGAAACAACAGTTAGTGTTAGGGTTGCCAGGTGTCCGGTTTTGAACCAGACAGTCCAGTATTTGAGCTTTCTGTTTGGGAAACCAATTGAGAAAATACAAATGAGAAAATATAAATGTCCGGTATTTTCTAAATATGATGTAATGTAGATTGTGATGTAATGTCAAGTTTGTCCAGTATTTTTGTTTAAACCATCTGGCAACCCTCAGTGTAAGAAGATTATAGGGAAAACTTCCCCTGAACAGTGAGTGAGCTTTCTAGTGTTGTTTTCGTTACTTTTCTGGAAATAAGTTTTAGACTTTGAGAGAACCAAGAATGGGTTTCAGGTATGACAGCAGGAAGCGAGCCCGTGCCCCATGGTCCATTTTTTTGCTAAGAGTGGGAGCAAGCTTCCGACCAGCAGCAGTGCTAATTTTTGAAGCAACTTTTTGTCACTGTATGACACTGAAGAAGGACAAAATGACCAATCACTCATATCCTGACACTATACTGCAATGTTTGCCAACATCTTAACAATGTCAAAATATACTGATGCGTCACCTCAGCAACATCAACCTGGTCCAACTTCTGTTAGATACTGGCAGTTCTAGTTCAATTGCTTAACATTCTCCATACTGTCTCCCATATATCAGGTGGTTTAGTAAGCATTCTGTTTCCTTCGGTCCAAACAAGGCTTAACAGAGAAAGTTACAGCTGCAGCCTATGAATGATGCTTCTGGGACTCTCTTACCACACCTCAATGGGACTGAAAGTGCAGTGCAAAAAGGACAGCAATGGAGGATAAACTGGACAAGGGACTGTAGTCAAAGGATAATGTTTGTGGATAACATCATCCAAAAGGAAAGCCAAAACCTCAGGATGGCAGCTATTGTTAAGTGGGTGACTTATTGGGAATAAATGCAGAGGAATGAAGGAACTGAAAGTCATCTTTGTTGCTATAGTTAAGAATGGTTATATTAACTTCAAAAGTTTATAAGGCAAAATTAGACTGTTAGTTTGGAGGGGAAAACCCATCACCATTCATATGTGAAAAATAACTGTAGAGAACACCTGAGTTTTGATCATTTGAAATAAGCAGTGGCTTTTTCATACATGCATTACCAACTGTTCAGGCCAATGTCTTTAAGAGCATACATGGGCACAGTGGACACAGATAGACCTTTTTAATCCACTGGGTAGCCATAGAATTAATACTTTCAATGTTCTAGTGAAAATGGAGAAAATAAGAAAACACAAAGTTGTATTTAATCAATTATGTTGCTGGGGACATTGGAACTACGCATTAAATGGTCACATATTTTAAAACAGAAAATAAGCACAGAGTATTCCAATTATAATAGAAGAGAAATATAAGCAAGCAGAATGTAGCTACCAAATTAAAATTTGTCTAACATACAGTGAATACTCAATTTCACCTCAATTTTACTTCAGAGGAGTTAAATATGTGGATAACACGCTAGAAGTCACAACAGTCATCTTTGCGGAGTAATTTTTATTATTGTTTTTCTCCTCAACTATTTTTTTAAGTATAGTGAAAGCTGATTTTTGGATTCTATAATATGACTCTGCAACTTAGGAAAAATTCTTACTTCAGTTAATTCCACATATTGAGTCTGCTCTGGAATTTTGTCTTAGAGAGACTTTAGAAATCTTACTGGAGCAGGATTTCACTGTTTCCCGCAGACAATTTGAAAAATAGCAGCAGTGGCAGACCTGCCAGACAAACACTAATTTCTCAGTCACACTGTGTGCAAAATGAGGGCAACAAGCACTAACTACTCCTCCAATCTCCTTCTACACACATCAGTTGCCCGGTAGTTATCTTATAACAGGTAGCCAAATTATTTCAGTAAATTTGTGTTACTCCTAGAATATATTGTGACATGATTGTTTTGTAAATCAGTTTTTACTTTTTTTGAATATCATAAAATGCATTTCAGCTAATTTTCTAAAGGGAATAAATGGTGGGAAAAGGTTTTTTTTTTCACTTTAGTCAAATTAGTTTTTTATCAAAGTTGCTTGGAATACATTAAACACAAGGTCTGACCTTAAACTATGAAATAATATTTCTAGTGTCACTGCAAAAAGATTGACCCCAGATACTCCTTTAGACTAATTACTATCATGTAATGTCACCAATGAAGATCTATAATTACACATGGAAAAAAATATGGTCCTATTCTTATTTAGTTAATGAAAATTATAACCTTTCCATTTTGATTAATCACTCACAACAACTAAAGCATGTGATGCATGCTCTTTAGGGAATATAGTAATTTTCCTGACTGTTTATGCACTCTTCATTTCTCAGGCTCATGCAAAGTGGAGGGTGGGGATGTTTCAACCCCTCTTGGGCTGCAAACAGCTTCTAGAAAAGTTTTAAGACCACCTGAATTTTTTGTACTTTGTACAATGCTTTTATAAAACAAGGCTTTATAATATACTGCGAAGTAAGTTATTGATAGCTATCTCCAGTGACTTAGGCTGACAAAATCTCCAATTTCCACTGAAGTCAATGAATGTGTCTCTGTTGCCTTCAGTGGAGGTTGGATCAGGCCCTTTGACCCAAAAATTACAGAGCACTGGCTCTGGGAAAGTTTAGACCTTACTGAAAAAAACTGCTTCCTTTGTTTGCTGGTATTTTGGAATACTGAAAGTCAGCAGTAATACATTATACTGCAAGCTTTTGTTATGGTAACAGATTATTCTGATACATAGATATTTTTAGTGCTGTTTACCAGAAACCTCCCTGGTCTGGCACCCTCGGAACCTAATTCTTCCCAGATGAGGGAATTTGTTTGATAAGGGGAGGTGCCTTGCCACTGGCCCCTCCCCGTTGCTGGCTCCTTCAGCTCCGCTGCCAGCCGGACAACATGGCTGCATCAGCCCCATTGCCAGAATGGCTGCCCTAGTACCACCGCTGGCACCATGGCACAGCAGCCCTAGCCCTGCTACTGTGGCACCAGCCCCGCTAGTGGGTGGCTCGTGGCCCTGTCTATGCTGCCCTGGCTCCAACCAGGTTGCCGCATCACCAGCCCCGCTGCTGGGCTGGCACACAGCGCTGATTGAGCTGCCCCCAGGCCTGACTGCACTACCACGGCCACAGGTGGGCTTCCAATGCTCTGCTGGGCTGCTGCAATCTAGTTCCACTGATTGGGCTGCTGCAACACTAGTCCAACAGTTGCCACCACTGAGCTGCTTCTGTCCCACTCCTAGCCCTCCTCCCCTCCACGGGAGCCAGTATGCATGAGAAGCCAGCTTAAAGGGTACAGCGGCTCCTGCTTGCCCCCCCCACTCCATGTTGTTGCCTCTTTATCGGAGACAGCAGCAGAGAGGGGCAGGTGACTATGTGGGAGCTGATATGCGCAGGGAGCTGGCTTAAAAAATGGTTCCCTACACATATTGGCTCCCACCTGCACCCCTCCCCCCCCATGCTGATGGTGCTGCGGAGAGATGGCTTAAAAACTGGTTCCCCACAGCATTGGCTCTGTGGTGCCACCTCTATCGGGGTGGGGGGGAAGGCAGGGACGATAGGGGAGGCTGTCACAAAGCAGCCGCTGTCTGTGGTGGGCCTAGCACCCCGCAGAGGCTGCTTTGTGGCAGTAGCCCCTGTCCACAGGGGGTCCGAGGTCCCAGCGGATAGAGGAAGCTCCGCATCCTGTGCAGCAACCTCTGTCCTGGGGAGCTCAGACCCGGCAGGGGCAGGGGCAGGGGCAGGGTCTGCTGCTACCCCACCCTGCTGCCTCTTATACAGAGGCAGCAGCGCAGGGCGGCAGGCAGCTGGTATGCCTGGGGAGCTGGTTTTCAAACTGGCTCCCCTTGCGGACTGGCTCCACCTGCCACCGTATGCTACTGCTTCTGCTGCTGGTCCCGCCCCAGGAGACAATCGAATAGTCGTGTAACTGCTAAGATTTCATGCAGTTATATGACTATTCAATTACCCAATAGCTAATATCTCTAATACACGGTTACATGCTCACATACCTACTGGGAACATTTGTGGGCCTGCCTGAGTGCCCCAGTTTAGGGAAGTGCAACCTGCATCATTTAGCATTTTTGTGGTATTCATTTAGGCATCTTAGCCATCTTCCCATTACAGCAGATGGGGGATAGAGGGACAAGAGAGAAAAAAAAGTGTGAATAGTATGTGCGCAAAACTCTGAGGAATGAAAGCAACATGTCAAAGATTTCTTAACAGTTTCTCTCCATAAAATATGGGGCCAAACATATTAATTTCCTTTTTCCTTCAGTCCATGTTTCCCCCACACTCTCTCTATTTTTTCCAATCCAATGCTGCTCCTCCAATTTACACGGCATCAGCATCTCCATTTGTAAAACTGATCTTCAACAGAGGGACCATCAGTATATTTCCTGGGGCTTGTCAGCACATAATTTTTGTACTGCTGTAACTCTCCCAGTCTGAAAATAGAATTGTTCAAATGTTGCAACCTCCTACCGTGGATGCAATTATATCAGAATAAAGATGCTTTATAACAGAACAGCTAATCCGTATGGAAAGCTATACACAGTCAATACAACTGTGACAACAGCTGGGGCTATGCAGATGTGACTGTTTTGATAAAATTACACTCCTCACCACCACAGTTAAAGTAGTACAAAACCTGTAAAAATCTGACCTGATCGAAAAATGTCTACTTCCTCCCTTTCAAAACTCTTATAAAATGACCTGAGTCATCCTGGGATTGGCATGTGGGGGAGGTGTTATCAATGCTGGCCATTTCCAGAAATCAAAATAGATGGATTTTCTCTTTGTTGTATTCTACATATTTGTTTTATATTATATTGTATTATAAATAATATTTGCATTGTATCTGCATAACAATATAATAGCACCACATAGGATTTTATAGATTCAGAATCATGCAAATATTAAACTATTAATTCTAGTGACATCTCCGTGCCCATTTTAAAATTGAAGACTTTAAACAATTAAGTGAAACTTCCAAGGCCACACAATAAACAAGTTTCATTAGACTCAAGACCAGAATTCAGGAGTTTCCTAGTCCCATAAATAGTCCTCTAGACCTTGCTGCTTTATGTCCTAAAACAATTTGGTTATTGAGGGAAACGGACTATCAACCTCTTACACAGATTATGAAGCTATATTTGGAAGCAAAATTTCAAATCAAGTCATTAAATGAATTTAAAAAACAAGAGACACTGGACACTACTGAGCTAACCAAACTAGTAAGATCATTTTGACAGTTTAGCGCCTGCACTAACTACTTCCATTTTATGCTTCGCATCGGCTAGTATTTTTCCTTATTTACATTTAGGATCCAAACCTAAGGTACTTTTAGGCAAATTTTGTTAGACTGATCCTCTAAACATTAAGATGCAATGTTTATTTTCAGTGATGTATATACATGTTACACATCTTACCATGTAAGATTTTAAAATAGGTTTACGTAACACATACACACACAGTATAAACCTCCATCTTTTGACTTTTTGCCAGCCTGGCTTGAGGATGAGCAAGCAGGAAGGATTAGGCATAAGTTAAAGTCTGCCAACTCTAATAGTACCTAATTAGCACAACAAAAGAAAGTGCCTCAGTCGTTCAGCAGTGGGCAATGCATCTCATTAAACACAACTGAACAACAATTATTTGGTCCCCTTGTGAATAGTTTTGGCACAGCTACCAGAGAGAGAGAGAGAGCTGGAACTAGAGTGTCTGCTTTCTTGGCCCAGTGCTCAAGCTTCAGGGTAAATAGCCTGTTTCTATTACTGTGCACCTGCATCTGACTGCTTCATTTTGATTTGGTCTCCTGCTGTGAAAATGTAGCTTCTTCAAGCACATACAAGCCTTGCCATGCACTTCACATGAAAATTATATTCAGAGATGTCAGCGGTGACCTAAAAACGACAACTAGTCCTCAAAATAACTGCTTCCTTTTAAATTCTGTAAGTTTATGTTTTACTCTTTTTTCCTTTTCATTGCTCTTCTGTTCTAGAAAGAAATCAGAATTTTAGTTTGTTTATATCAGTTCTGTTGAATTATATTTTCAAGTCCGATTAACCACATAAGAAATGACCTTACGCAAAAAAGTCTTCAAAGATGTGGAATTTACTTTGGTCTCTCTTGTTCAGCTCATTCTATTATAAGCCTGGTCTATGTGGTTAAAGATCAGGACTGGGAGGCAGGATATCTGGGTTCTGTACTCAGCTCTGCCACTGATTTGTATGGGACATTGGTTAGATTAGATATTCTCTTCACCTCAATGTGGCTGTATAAAGGTGGATTATAATACTTCTATGGCTCTTAAAGTATACTGAATACTAACACAAAAGTTTTTAGAGAAATACAAAATATTATGTATAGAATTAATGTTTAGAACATCCTCTCTGTGGGTTCGTCTATACAGCAAAGTTACTTAGGAATAACGGCCATTATTCTAAAATAACTATGCGAGCATCACATAACATAACATAACACAGCCATTCTGTTATTTCAAAATAACAGGCACCTTATTCCAAAATCTGTAAACTACATTCTAGGAAGAAGGACGCCTATTCCGAAATAGCTATTTCAAAATAAGGCATGTGCAGATGCTCCACTGCTGCTATTTTGAAATAGCCCCTCACCAGGGGCATTCTAAGTTATTCCTCCCCAGTGCCTCCTGGGGCTCTAAATCATCTACATTAGAGAAGCCTGCTTGGGATTAATTTTGAGGCTTCCCTGCAGTATAGACATGTTATTTTGAAATAAGCTATTTTGGAACAACTATTCTGAGATTGCTTATTTTGAAATTGATGTGCAGTGTAGATGTAGTCTGTGACGACTCAGCCATTCTGATTAAATGGCATTAATGGCATTCTGATTAAAATCAACCAATTCTTTTCTATGTGTTATCTGATAGAAAAGACACCAACCAAGCCATGTATAAATCTCTACAGAGGAAAAATACATGAAAGAAAAGGGAAGGAAGTTGTGTAGTCTTGCATTTCTCCCCCACCACTCTTCATGCTTGAAATTTGGATGCATGATTTACAAACAGAAAAATCAGACATGATAAGGGTGTGCTTTGGTAAACAGGCAGCCTTTGGGGAAATGTCAGTTTTGTGATAAAAAGTAAGTTTAGGAAGCCTTCCATTTCTGTGAATTTCCAGGGGCACATGACAGAGTTTTAATGAATCCCATTCTTCAGTTTCACATGCATTCCAGCTATATGGTGAACACATATTCTTTTGTATGATATTTCAATTTTATTTTAAACAAACCCTCCAATTATTTTAAAGAGTTTAACCTGTGGTGGAGTGAACTTACTAAACTTGGAGATAATTCAATCTTTTAAAATTCTATATCCCTTTAACTTCCCCATACTAAAATATGTAAACTGCACAACTTCATGATTTGTATTAGGGGATGCAATTCTTAAAGATGTAATAAATATTCTAGAGATGATGTAATATGATGTGACAATTGCAAAAGCAACTATACTACATTTGGTTTTACTGATTTTTTTTGTAAGACACAGCCAAACTTAATGTATACTAGGGATGTGAACAGGTAACCAGTTAATTGGTTACATAGTAAGGATCACCCTTACAGGTAACCGGTGCCAGGAGCAGCCCCCTGCTCTGGACTGGAAGTAGGCAAGCAGCAACCTCATGAGGTGAGGAGGGCAGCTCTCCCATGGGACCCCGCTAAATTGGTTAACTGGTTATACGTAGAGTTTAACCAGTTAACTGATTAAATGGGATTTCATGTCCCTACTGTAGACATGGCTTCTGTGCATCGGAGACAGGAAAACATATTATTGGTTAACTTTTAGATGGTGAAAAGGAGGGCAAATCCAAAGGTATGGGGAGGTTCGACAGGAGAATGCACAAACTAAAATAATGGAGCACCTTCATTCCCACTTACATGGGAAAAGAGGCAACATGAATTAGTAAATAACAGTTTGATGTAATGAAAGGGTATAAAAAATTATGTCCCCATTTTAGATGGGAGGAACAGAAGAGAAGAACAGAGCAAAATGGATAACACAGAGAGAAAAACTTTAAGGCAAAATATGCTGAGAATTCATTTATTTAGCACATCAGAAACTGGGAAATTACCACTGTATAAAATTATCAAATAATTTCCCCAAAAAAGTAGTTTCATGCCTTTAAAAAGAAAATTACAATGCTGTCCAAAAGAGTTAAAATGTATAAATATTTATCAGCCTTTTTTTCAAAAGGATAAGTAGAACTCCCTCTGAATACATGAATCCAAGATTGCTAACACAAACATCAGAACATGGTCAGAGGGTGATAATGTTAATGAGGATATGGTAATGATATAATTTTCTTTTATTTTAAAGGCAGTTTATAGATGATCAAAAATTAGACACTGATTTGGGTTTTTTCTTTTCTAAGGTATGTTAAGACCCCAGAACAGTTGATGCTTTTGAAGGCATATGGTTGAATGACAAGAATATCATCAAGGGTTTATAGGGGGACCAAAGTGAAAGATTCATTAAAAATGATAAATGTGATACGACTACTTAATGTTTTTATGCAACTGCACATTCAATATAGCACATCAGTGGCTATGCATTTTAAAATCTTTTTAAAACAAGCTGCCAGATTGTAATCATAGACTAAATTGTTATTTGCAAATGAGCACTTTTTCATTAACATTCCAAAATAATAATTCTTAACAATTCTGTGTTACCAATCAAAACATATTACATTGTGGAGTGGCTAAAGTTAAAAACAAATGACAAACAGTATGCCACTACTGTAAAAAAGAAAAATAATTCACCTTAGTACGTATTTACTTAATAATTAATGGTCCATGATTACAAAATTTATGGTAAGATAAAGTTGAGCTACCAACAGTCATAGACTGTATGCAAAATTCTCATACAAATTTCATTTATGTCCCATCATTTGTGGTTAAGCGCACTGAGCATTTTGCAACTGCTAAATTATTTAGAACTTTGCTCCCATTGTTGTTTTCTCAGTATGATATATCTGAATGTTTACTATATTTACCCTATACATTTCATCCTATACCACCTTCATAGTACACGTTTCCTTCTAGAAATAAATCCTCAGCAGTTAAATAAGGTCTATAAATAATTAACACAGGATGATAATATCTGCTATTATCTAGTGGACAAAGACATAAGATCCAGTGGCTCAAAGCTGAAATGTGAATTAAAATAAGGTACAAATATTTAACAACAAGTATAATTAGCCGCTGAATCAGCCCATCAAATGGATATTGGCGATTCTTCATCATATGAAGTCTTTTCAACAAAATGGAACATTTTCCTAAAAGATGTGCACTACTTCAACCACACGTCATTGGGCTAGACTCAGGAATTAGTGGGTGAAATTCTGTGTCATGTGTTAAGTAGGATTTCAGTCTATCTGATCACAATGGTCTCGTATGACCTTAATATTTATGAAAGGTATCAAAACCAGCATTTAAAATGTTGGCTAAATAACCAACTAAAATGTTCTCTCAGAAATTCTGTGATGTCGAATACAGATTAAGAAAATCACAACATCTAAGACAGGCCTTCAATTAAAAGGGAAGAAAGTCCTAAATATCAGAAGATGCATAGTAGAAGAAAAATGCATCTCTTCATCTACATGTTTTGTTAGTCTTTAAAATGCTGTTATACCATTTGTTGTTTTTTAAGTTTTTCCAGTTACGGAGTAACTCAGTTTCCTTTCTGAATCTCTTCATACAACTATGGAAATGGAACGATCCCTTTATTGTATTCTGAAATGCCATGGTGGGAGGAGCTGATTACATTCTAAATTCCAGTGTCTCGGTTTTATAAGTGGAAATGGTAATTTAATGAGTGCCTTCTTTTGCTCAACATGTTCCTTTTATAGATACAGAGAAAATGGTTGCCTGCGAAAATACAAAAAACCCAATTGGCAGATGGAAGGAGGTCTTTTCCTGATAAGATACCAAAGGGAGTGCTGCTGGGAAAAGGTGAAAATGGCCTCAAAGGCAAACCTAGTCCAGAGATCACAAATCACAACCCTTAAAGAAAAAAGGGCATGTAAGGTCCCAGTTCTAAGAGTGGGAATAGACTATCTGGATGATTCCCCCCCCCCCAAGTACAATACACAGTACAATCAAATAGTATTATGCATCAGCATTTACTTTAGATTCCTCAATTGAGCCAATGCTGTTGTTTATATAAATTATTATATGAGACACAACACATTTTCGAACTGTTTTATTGAGAAGTGACAAAATAAACATTTAGGAATACAACTCTGTTAGAAAGGACAATATTCAACTGAGAATCATGGGTGTTTCCTGCCAATTCAGTGATTTACAGTGTGAGCTCAGGGAAGCTAACTGGTGTGTATCTATGTCTCAGTTCCCCATTTCAGAACCTTGTTGCTTTCATATTAAATATTTTACAACCATGCCATATATGTTTTTTTATGCTAGCATAGCAACCTAAGACTTCACAATTCAGTTTTATCTGCTTTGTATATATTAACTTTGTATAGATTCACTTTTTGAGAAAAAGGTTGATTTTGGTGGGAAAGCATAGCATATATTTCTTTTCCATTTAATTTTACCTGTGTTGTTTTTGTGAGAGTTCACAAATAACATGATTTTTTTTTTAAACCAGAGTCATCACCATTAATCTGAAAAGCTAGAAGTATGATGCAGTGTGAAGAAAATATATATTATCTCGGGACACAAAGGTGCTCAAAAAAGCTACACATATATAGGATATACTCAGATGCCTGAATAACAGCTCTGAAATGTGGCTAATTATTTTCTGTTAAAATTGTTGTTACATGGCATTTCTGCAACTAACAGATATTTTGAAGACTGCATAAGCTTCTAGAAAAAATGATTATGGCATGATACAAACTAATTTATTTAGACACCCGAGGAATCGGAGTTGTACTTGATCTATTTATTGCATTGATTTTTAAAATTTCTCTGCTGGTGTTCACAGAGCAAAACATGTACATGTCTGCAGGAGTGTGTAGATTAACATCTTTGGGGTATTTTATATGGAAGAGGAGAATATTGTCCTGGGGCAATGGTACTCTGTCCTATGCTAATATGGACAGATTCAAAATAGATAGCCTCTTGATTGAGAGAACTAAAATAAATAAATAAAACAAGATTGTAGATTTTAGTTTTCTTTGTAGTCACTACAGGAGTAATTGCTCAAATCTTGTTATTATTATAATAAGTTCTTAGCCTCTCTGTTTTATAATACACTTCATTTATAAATGATGTAATAGGTTAAAAAACTGCAGAAATAAGATCAGGTTATCTAAGGATGTCTGTAGGAGAGCTTCTGTTTATTCAACGTCTGACACCTTAGTATCAGAAATAAATGTACGAGGCTGGTAACAACACAGTAAACAAAATGTTTTAAAGTAAAACCAAAAAATACCCATTTCACTGTGAAATGTGGCACCTGCTTCTTAAACAAAAGGCTGGGAGAATGAGATGGATGGCCACAGCTGAAAGAGTCTTCCTATTCTGTCATCTGATCTGCCTCTTCCTTTGTCCCTTACTTGATGGATAGTGATGTAATTAAGGACTGATTCCACTCCTGCCATGTTTTAAATATTTTTCAGCGGGACAGCCAGTAGTTCTGACCCAGGCAGGGCCAAGGGCTCTAGTGGGGTTAAACAGCTGTAAGCGAGGAGGGGCAGTGGGCTCCGTCCAGGGACAGGCACTAATTAGGGTTGCCAAATGGTTTCAACAAAAATACTGGACACACTTGACATTATAGCACAATCGACATTACATCTTATTTAGAAAATACCGGACATTTATATTTTCTCAATTTGTTTCCCGAACAGAAAGCTCAAATACTGGACTGTCCGGTTCAAAACTGGACACCTGGCAACCCTAGCTCTAATGGGAGTCAATGGAGCAATGGGCCCCAGCATGGCTCGCATGGCAGCAGGCTCCGGCGGGGCTGGTAGCTTTGAGTCTGGCGAGGCAATGGGAGTTGGTGGCTTGGAGCTTGGCCAGGCCAGTGTGGGAATGGCCCCAGTGGGGCTGGTGGCAAGGGGGTCAGCAACCCACTTGGTCTGGCATCAGGGGGCCAGCAGCCTTACTGTGGCTGTGAAGCCAGCAGAGCTGGCGGCTAGGCCCGGAGCGGAGCCAAGCTAAGCTGTGGGGGCTGGTGGCAGGGGGGCCAAAACTGACATCCCCTGGTCCAGCAAACTACCTCGTTTGAGACTAGTCAGGTATTGTATTACATAAGCTAAACAAATATAAAACATTGCCCCAAATTTACATGAAAAATGTGAATAAATTTGGGTACTTCTACAGTGCATTCTTATTTCAAAATAGGCTATTCTGGAAGAAATACTCTGAAATAGCTTCTTTCAAAATAGCGCCTCTACACTAAAGGGAAGCCTCAAAATTAGTCCTGGTCAGGCTTCCCTATTGTGGACATACTACCTCAATTTAGAGCTCCAGGAGGCACTGGGGAGTACTTACTCTGAATGGCCCTGGGGAGGGGCTATTTCAAAAAAGCAGCTATGGAGTATCCATACTACTGCTATTTCGAAATAGCTATTTCAGAATAGGCATTATTCCTCATGGGATGAGATTTACAGAAGTCAGAATAAGCCGCCCGCTATTTCAAACATATCGCTGCTATCTGTATGAAACCACTCAATTTCCATACATTTTAAGATCAGAAGGAAACATTATGATTATCTTGTCTGACCCCCTGCACAACACAGGCCATAAAATTTCACATAGGAATTCCAGCATCAAGTCCAAGTCACTGTATGTCTACACTACTGCAGTGCATCTGGGGAAGATACATTATGCTGACAGGACAGAGCTATCTGGCAACTTAGCACTGTCCACACCAATACTTATATTGGTGTATTTCATGTTACTCAGGGGAGTAGTTTATTCACCTCCCCTGAGCGACACAAACTATGTTGACATAAGCTATAGAGTAGACCAGTGGTCTCCAATCTTTCTAACCACAAGATCACTTTTTCAATTTAAGTGCAATGTCAGATCTACCTCAGACCACAAATACCATTACCCTGCTTCCTTTCCACCCTTTCTCTGAGGCCTCACCCTGCTCACTCCATCCGCCTTCCTCCCAAACCTCATTCACTTTCATCAGGCTGGGGTAGCGGGTTGTAGTGCAGGCTCTGGTCTTGGGCCAAAGGGTTTGGAGTGTGGGAGGGACTTAGCCCAAGATAGGGGATTAGGGCCCAGGAGGTATTTCAGGGTGCAAGCTCTGGGAAGGAGTTTGGGTGCAAGGGGACTCACGTCTAGGGCAGGAGGTGTAGGAGGAGGTTCAGGGCTGGGACAGAGGTTCAGGATGCAGGCTCTGGCTGGGCACCATTTAACTGAGACAGCTTCTGGGTGGTAGAGCAGTGGGGTTAAGGCAGGCTTACTCCTGCTGTGGCCTTGCACCACTCCTGAAAGCAGCTAGCATGTACAATGGCTCCATGGCGCCATGTGCTGCCCCTTATCTACAGGCACTGAGCCCACAGCTTCTATTGCCCATTACTGATCACTGGGAGCTGCAGGAGTGGTGTCTGCAGGCAAGGACAGAATGTGGTGATCCCCTGCTCTGCCTTTCTCATGGGCTGCAGGGACATGCCAGCCACTTCCAAGAGCAGCAATTACCACAGGGAGAATTACTCCAGCCACAAAATGTTAGGCATTTTAGAACTCACTGCTCAAATAATTAAATTTAAGCGTAAGAGAGAAATGAAATTTATGAAATGCACAGACCAGTCAAAAACCAAAATAACAGACTTTGCAAGCAGTAAAAGAAGTAACAACAACCCCCCCATGGGCTCGTCTACACTGGCCCCTTTTCCAAAAGAGGCATGTTAATTTCACAGGCTGTAATAGGGAAATCCGCGGGGGCTTTTAGAAAAGCCGGAAAAGAGCGTCTACACTGGCCCCAATCCTCCGGAAAAAAAGCCCTTTTTCGGAGGATCTTATTCCTACTTCAAAGCCGGAAAAAAGCGGCGGACATCTTTATTTAAATGCCGCGGGGGATATTTAAATCCCCCGCGGATTTCCCTATTACGACCTGTGAAATTAACATGCCCCTTTCGGAAAAGGGGCCAGTGTAGACGTAGCCCATGTGTGCTGGGTTGGGAGATGAGTGTGAAGGACAGTGCATGTTTGTGAGAATGACAATGTCCCAGAGAGGCATAAGGATTTTGCACAAACAGGGTTTTTGCACACCCCCCCAAAAATCCACATGGATTCTTTTTGCGCAAAAACCCCTTGCACAAAAAGAAATGGCAGAAAATATGCTAATGAGATTGCAACTTATGATAATGAGTCCCTCATTAGAATATTTTCTGCAAGAAGAACTTGGAGTGAAGACGTAGCCACAGTGTGTGTGTGTGTGTGTGTGTGTGTCAGATATTTGCATTGCCAAGCTTCCTGCATCCCCTTCTCTCTGTGTGGGGATAGGGTACAGAAGTGGGGGGAGAAGGGACACCCTGACATGAGCTCCCCCCGCATCTTCTCCCTCCTAGACCCTGCACAGCAAGTAGGAGGCTCTCAGGATGGCAGCTCCAAAGCAGAAGGCAGGAGAGGCATGAGGTGTAGCAACAACTGAAGAGCCAGCGTTTGATAGCTTCCTGACTAAACCAGTAAGAGTTACCTGTCAGGCACCAAGATCTACCAGTAGATCCTGATTGACCGGTTGGTGACCACTGGAGTAGACATAGCCTATGGCATCTACTTTTTATTGAAAGTTTTTGAATGACGGAGAAACTGTCACATGTCTCAGTCATTTTTTCAATGTTAATTACTCTCACTGTTAGTTAGAATCTTCTTTCCAGTCTAAATATGTCTTAATTCCACATAAAGTACTATTATTCACATGGGGTGCACAAGGAGGGAGAGAGGATCTGACATGTCCAAGATTATAGAATAAAGTTTATACCAAAACAGGAACAGAAGCTGTCTCCTGAATCCTAGGTCAGTTTATTAACTGTAAGACTTCATTGCCTCAATCTTTTCTCCTTCCATTCCAAATTGAGAGAGAACAATTAAACTGGATTGCTCAAAGAATCTATATTCCCATAGCATTCAGACATAACTGGATTAGAACTTCACTGTGAAAATATACTGTAAACAAAATCAAAGCTCGCTTAATGGGCCTGATTCTGATTACACTAAAATCTATACAAAATCCTAGTAACTCTGACCTCAGAGGAGTTATTGTGGTATAATCTGGAACATACTGTTCCTTCTTGCTAGAATTATGTGCACAGAGGTTTGTGGAAATACACAATTTCAATTAGTGCAATTGACTTATTCCTTGGTTTTGAAAATTCAATTCTTGTATTTGACCTATGAACTGTTCTTTTACTGGATATGTGATTTCACATTCTGGTTTCTGAAACACACACAAACAAGGCTTATGAAATAACTTAGGCCAGAAAGATGCCTGAACAAAAAAGTTATCAGCTAATAAGGTAAGGGATGCAACCAGGTAAATGGGGCTCAGTTTAGCACTTTAACCCTAAAAATTGTTCTAATTCCACTGCGAAAAAGCTACTGAAAGTTAGAATGTTAGTACAATTTTTTGTACTGAAAAAATTCCCATAAACAAATTCAGTAATAAATGCTGTAACATTTTCACTCCTCCTACTGAACAATCCCTAATCAAAAATAATGTAGAGTTCAGATTTGTTAGCGAAGAACACAGATTAGAAGTCATAAATTAGTTTTACATTTATAACCAGAAAAAAGTAAACAAATATTTTTTGCCACTGCACCATATCACGCATATTGGTATGTTGAAAACAATCAACTATGATTTCTTTTCCCTTTTAAATAAACAAACAAATGATTTATTTAAATGATTTAGTGAAGAGTGACAAAAATGATTAAAGGTCTAGAAAACATGAGCCATGAGGCAAGGCTTAAGGAATTGGGCTTGTTTAGTTTGGAAAAGAGATCGAGAGGGGAGATGATAGCGGTTTTCAGGTATCTAAAAGAGTGTCACAGGGAAGAGGGGGAAAAATTGTTCTCCTTAGCCTCTGATGATAGGACAAGAAGCAATGGGCTTAAACTGCAACAAGGGAGGTTTAGGTTGGACATTAGGAAAAACTTCCTAACTGTCAGGGTGGTTAAACACTGGAATAAGTTGCCTAGGGAAGTTGTGGAATCCCCATCTCTGGAGATATTTAAGAACAAGTTAGACAGACATCTATCAGAGATGATCTAGACGGTGCTTGGTCCTGCAGTGAGGGCAGGGGACTGTGGTCTTGATGACCTCTCGAGGTCCCTTCCAGTTCTAGGATTCTATGACTCTATGATTTAAAAAACCCATATTGCTAATGCAATGGTAAAACTGAACTAGCCAGCAATTAAAATTAAGAATTTCAGAAGATCAAAATTATTCCTACAATATTCGTTCAGGCAAGTTTTAGACGTGTAGAATTTTCAATTCTTGTTTTCCCTGTTAACTAATCTAAAGCTTAATGTACAATATAGTGGTAACATATAAACTAAAAAAACAATGTGCAACATGGCTGAGGTTCTGCCTTAGGTTGAGGAGTTTTCCTCATGAATTAGTTTAAGGTGGTTTAAAAATAAATGATTAGTTTCATTAAACCTTTTAAGGGGAAAATTCAAAGTAGCTACAAATTTGGAATTTCAACTTTTTTCTAACAGTCAAAAAGGGATTTAACTGAGTACATTATAAATTTTCAGGGAGGAAAAAAGCTTTCCAAATAAACTTTGAGAGAGTTCTTTTCCTTCAAGATGATGCATTTTTCCACAGTAAGCATGCTCCACAAAGGAAAGTGGGACACATACACAAAAATATTAATAAGGAAACATGGGGAACACTTAGATTAATATCAGAAATCCGGTCATTCATTATTTTACACCAGACTCAGCTGGCATTCTTTACATTTAGATTTTTAAAAATTATCTCAAAAGAACTGTATTAAACTGGAAGGTTAAATTAGCTTTATATCTAATAAAAAGAATTCTGGAGGTGTACTGATTAGAGGAACTATGTCTGTCAATGAGCTCTATACATTAATGTAATGGCAATAAATCAGACATAAGAATGTGACATTTTAAAGTGAGAGATTATCCTTGTACAAAAAATATCACCACATTTCCCTGCTTTCTTTGAATTCCACTGACTACTTAAAGCTTTTAAAATGATGGTTTCACACTTCGAACACGTTCTGCAGGAGGCAGAATGGACAACATCTACAATTTATTATATGGACTGGACCCCTAAACATTTGCCTGCAAAATCATGAAAAACACACGCTCAGCAGGTTCATCTTACATATTCACATAACTCTCAGATCATGGTTCTCTCAACTTACTCATGATTTCAATCTACATTTAGTTCACTATTACGTCCTAAAAATGTAGAACTAAAATTAATCAGGAACTCATTTACCTTCTGAAGAGCACTCAAAAATCTATGATTTTAAATTAATTTATGCAAAGAGTAAAGCTCTTGTCTTTCATAAGCATACTTGCGAGTCTTATAAATCTAAACTAAAGCTTTAATCCTTTAATGACCCCTCTTCCTTCTAGTCTTAAATAGAATAATTAAGCAATAACTTCCATTCCATCTAAGTATATTGCCTCAATGATGGGTCCCTGCTTGCTTAGTAAATCTCAAAGCATTTAATTGACCCATAGAGCCGATTATTTGAAGAATAGTCATATGGAATAGGAGCCATCCGTACTTTGCTAGAAGTTATTTTTCCAAGTAATTAATAGTTTTTGGTCCTTTAAAAAGATTAAGCAGAACCACTCACTGTGAAGTAACTTAAACTACGGTGGGTTATAAAATCTGTAGGTGGATTCATTTGAGATGTTAATTTGGCTCTGGGAGTAATTGGACAGATATAAGTTATAAGCACCATCAAGATCTCAAACAGTTCTTGGATTTTCATACAATTTCCACAGAAATGTCATATAAAGCATCTCATACTGAGATGTCACTAATCTGGCATTCACTTTTTATTTCTAATTTGCCAGGTAAATTGGGTAGACAAAATGACATTTTTCACTTTATGAATAGAACAGACTATTTCAGATGCTTTTCATGACTGCATAATAACGGTCTTAATTTACCTGATATAGCTCTGGTGGTGTTGAGTAGAGAAATATGCTCCGATTAATCCTATGTGAAATGGCAGCCTTTCAAAGACCTATCTGAAGCAACTAATGATGTGACTGCTATGGACTTGATTTTCTCTAAATAACAAATTTCACATGTATTTGACGCCTGAAAAGCCTGCTTCATGCTTAACAGGGATACCATGTTCGTGCTGAACGAAGTGAATTATACAACCACACCGGAAAAACTGCAAAAAGTTTTCATATTGGGGAATGGCAGCCCACGTGGAGAAAAAAGGAGGTGATTATTTGAGTCACTTGTTTAAATGACAAACATTTATGGATTTCATAACCATTTCTTTGTCTTATTCAGCCACTAGCATAAGCAGTGACTCTCTAGATTAGCCTGACCAGCCCTTTGGATTATATATATGTCATGTGGTTACTACATATGCCATAGGATAAAATGCATAATTCATGATGTATTGGCATACCTCACGTGAGCAGCTAAAAAAACATACGAAGGTGGAAAATGTCTTCAGCACTCAAACCATGCCAATATCTGAACCTGCACACAACTTGTCATGCAGTTCAAAATAGTTAATCTTAAAAAATAAGATTGGATAATTTGGAAGAAATGAAAGATTTGCAAAACTTGAAACATTTCAACTTGGAAAATTCAAACGTGTAAAACAGTAATATGCAATGACACACTCCCTAGGATGCTAAAGCAGTAGATTTCTATCTAATGACTCAACTTTTAAAACAAGCTCTAAAGGACTTGAAAGGTAATGGAAGAAAGGAGAAATCAAAAAGTAGTAAGTCTAGCACTCTCTGGTCTGGCAACATCCATGGTCCAGTATGATTTTAGTTAGCTAGATGTCCACTTATAGGTGTGGCCAAACTTCCCATTATCCCATAAATTTGTTTACAGCCACCAGTCCTGGCTCTTAGTATTCTGTGCTGTTATTTAGCTCTAATTTACACTAAAATGTCTTCAAGAGCCCAGTACGCAGTTTTGGTAATGCTGCTAGACAATACTGACCTCCTGTGGTATAGCAGATTGTCTGGTCAGTTCCCCAGGATGCCAGCCTAGAGAGATTCAACATATACTGTTTTACAAAAGAAAAAAAAAGTCTCTCCCTCTCTCTCTTTTAAATCAAACTTCAATCTGAAATAAAATAATGGAAAACTTCTTGAGAGATATATCAGTAAGGTTATAGGATGATGGAGGCATCTCTACATTTAGATGAAGAGATATTGAAAAGCAAATTTGATTTTTTTGATAAGTTTACAAAACCAGGGGGAAATGACAGATGTAGTAACTCGATTTTAGTAAAGCATTTGATAGATTGTTCCAGGTTAGCCTCAGACTTCCTGTGTGATTTTGGACAAGCCACTCAGCTTCTCTGTGTCTCAGTTCCACATCTGTAAAATGGGCCTACATTTGGCAGTCTAGATGCATACCTTAAATCAAGAAACCAGATGGTCCCACTCAAACCTGACATTGGAAAAAGGAGATAATGGTGGATTTGTGATAGTATATTATGAAATCTTTCCCATGATAATTTCACTAGACTTGGACAAGAACACTGGCTTAAAAACTGAAAAAATAGCTGAAGGGCTGCTAAGAAAAAAAATGATAACTTGCAATATTTTGAATTGCACGGAGGTAACAATTAGGAAACTGGAAGCATCAACATTAAATCCAGGTTTATTCAACATTTTCACACACAATATGAAAAAGGATGTAAATAACACGTCAAAAATGTCCAGGTGAATTAGGGGAGAAATACAAATGCTAGTAAAATAAATCAATATAGCCTACATAGTTTAGAAGTATGAACAGAATGTAATGAAAATATAATTCATTTCCTCAAAATGCCAGGCTAATCTATACAGAAAAAAAAATCTGAAACTTAGGACATGTCTTCACTGCCATGGAGATCAAAGCTGCGGCAGTTGAGCTTCTGATTTGATTTAGTGGGTCTAGTAAAGACCCACTAAATCAAACGCTGATGGTGCCCCTGAAGACTGCAGTACTCCTTGCAGTTGACCTCCTACTGAGGGGCAGCTCCAGAAAATTGATGTAAGATACATCAGCTTCAGTTACGCAATTGTCGTAGCTGGAATTGCATATCTTACTACTACTACTTTTTGTTTATTTTTTTTTTTTGCCAAGTGTAGACCTGGCCTTAGATGCTCCCTGGGAAATCTATAAAGAAATAAAGCTGAAGAATGTCGCAAGAGCTACCTCCACTAAGAAGTCACCTATCTTAATTTACAACTTTAACATATTCCATAATGTGTTAAGGATACACCTAAAGTTACAGAGGAAATTTCTTAAATAATAACTTACTGCTGGGACAAAAGGCACAAATCACTGCCCCAAAGAAACTCATGAAAAATAATCAAAGCTTTCCTGAGCATCCTGCAACACCAATCCTTACTCCACCTAGTTCAATACGAATCCTCTCCTGTACTGCAACACATAAAACTACCACAGTGCCTGACTGAGGCTGTAGTAAATGTTCTACCTTTCACAGCAGCCATATGAGTGTAAGTCTTGGAGTGTACAAAACACAATTTAGAAAAAAAGGGATTGGTAGCGACAGAATAAGACATCACCTGAGGGTATGCATTTCTCTTTCTCAGATTTTGGTTTTGAGCGAGCAGGCCTACAGCCAACATATAATTTAAAAGGTTAATTATAAGATGTCATCTGAATGCCAACTGCAGCCTCGGCAAATGCAATCTTGTCCTGCTCATAACTGTTCAGGATGCTGCTGAAAAGAGTGGTTTTTAGGTTAATATTTCCACCATATTATTTCTCTCTCTGCATTAAAAAGTCCATTACAGAGCATCTTTCTCTCCCCCCACCACCCTTCTCCTATTTATTTCGAGTTTTCTTATCCCATAATCATAACTCCGGTCATCTGAAGAAGTGGGCTGTGCCCACGAAAGCTCATACCATCTACATGTTTTGTTAGTCTATAAAGTGCTACCAGACCATTTGCTTGCTGTTTTTTTCATGACATGATGGGTAATGTTCTGAGACCACTGCTTATTACGATGATCAATGCTGTTTCGTTTCCTTTTATCTGTCTGTTGTGTCTCTTGTCTTATTACTTAGAAAGTCTTTGGTTCATCATCATCATCATCATCATCAACCACCATGGGCTCAATGCCTGTTGGTGTCCGATGCCTCCCTCACTATTTCCTTCCATCTTTCCCTGTCCAGTGCGGAGTGGCTTAGTTTCTGTAGACAAGATCCGCACCAGTCTACTATATCATCTACCCATTCTCTGTGGGGTCTGTTTCTCCTATTCGGACCATCCATTATGCCAAATTCCAAGGTCTTAACATTTCGCTCATCGTTCATTCTGCAGATATGCTCAAATAGCTGTAACTTCTGTTGCATTACCTTCTGTAATAGGTTCTCTTTCAGCTGTATCTTCCTATATAATTCCTCATTGGTGACCTTCTGCACCCATCCTATTCTCAGGATCTTTCTGTAACAACTCCTCTCGAATGCCAATATCCTTCTCTTAGAATCTTTTGTTATCACCCATCTCTCACATCCATACAACAAGCTGCTAAATACACATGTCTGCAAGATGCTCAGCTTCGTTCCATACAGGGATCGTATTTTTGTTCTCGATCTGTACAGTGCCTTGCACAACATGGTCTCAAGTTAATTATTTGTTACTTCTAGATGCTTCAATAATACAAGGATTAACAACTGAGGTTCCCCCAACTTGTGGCTGACACAGAGGGTTTAATGCTACTTTATACTCAGTCTTTCCAAAATATGCCTGTCCTGTAACCTCAAAAATCTGACTAGATTTGAATAGCCAGGGCTTTTTCTTTTCCATGTACATTTATTTTGATGACTTGTCTGATATCCTTTTCTTCATTAGAATACAACAGCAGGTGGTATTAAACTTTAACAATCCCTGTGACTTAGAAATGGACAGGCCCCTATCATCCTCCAAAAGTATTAAAATCTTTGAAGACTATAATTCCCTTAAACCTTTGAGATATGTCTACACTGGCGGCTTCTTGTGCAAGAACATCTTGCGCAAGAAAACGGCCACATTTCCACGTGGGAGCTGTGCTTTTGCGCAAGAGCATCCATGGCAGTGTGGATGCTCTCTTGTGCAAGAAAGCTGTGATGGCTATTTTAGCCATAGGACTTTCTTGCGCAAGAAATCCCTGCAGAGTGTCCATACTGCCCTCTTGTGCAAGAGCTCCTGCGCAAGAGGGCTTACACCTGTTAAAAAAGTGTGTTGCTGTTGCGCAAGAAGCCTTCTCTTACCACGCTGTACTGCAAATTTTCTTGCGCAAGAGTGGGCAGGCAGTGTGGACGCTCTGTGGATTCTTGCGCAACAATAGCCATACTTGCGCAAGAAGTCACGAGTGTAGACATAGCCCTGGTGTCCAACAAGTTCTTAAGCAGTCGCCACTGTAGTGGCGAACCAGCCACACATAGCTGGCCAGATAGCCACATATGGCTAGTGTGTTGGACACCACCACCTTAACTCTATCTTAGTAAATGTAACAGCTGGAACTAACAGAAATTTGGTTCTTAGTAAACAGTGCCAAATATTTTTGGATTTTTAGAATGGTAGAGTAAGCATTTGCAATTAGGAGTGTGAGGAGAAGATAGTTCCCCGGCAGGCAAAAATGTACAATTATTCTGTCAACAGTTTGATTTGGCAGGGTCTGGAAGATTATTGGATTTATCCCAGGTTAGACTGCTGGAAATTAATGACTACTAGTGATTTACATATAGGGCACGTGCCTCTCCGAGGTAATGCAATATCTTGGACATTCTGGCTGTGTGTATGTACATGTATTGTTCTTTTTCTTTCTAAATGATCTTTTAGTTGACAGAAAACTGACATGTTGGCATCAGCCTTGTATTATGATTTAACAAAGTTTCCCTCTACCTTCAAACTTTCATCTAGCAAATGCCATCTTAAAATCAGTCTGAACCAGATACTATTTATCATGAAATTTTTCAGCAAACTGTTCAGTTCTAGCTAACACACTGTAAGGCTTTCTCCAATCACCAGGTCACAATTCAATAACAAACACTTAATATTTGTTTTGAGTGCAAAGTCAAAAGCATGACTGCAAGGAACTGAAGTAGTCTATTAAATTGGAGCCATTTAGAGCATGAAACAAAAAATACACAATTAACAGTACTTCAAGAAAACATCATCATAAATTAATCTTTGCAAGCAGTACTTTTCTGACTTATTAAAAGCTTCATGCTAGGCAGGAAAGACACTTGCATTCATGTGCTTGATTAGTGAGAGGCATTTCATACTTTGCTTCCAAATTCAAAGGCCTCTTTTCTTTAGTTCTACATTTACCGTTTTTCCTCTAAAAGTAGCTTTTACTATAAAATGACAATAGTTATGAGATATGTGAGATTTAAAATGTGAAAATCAAATTATCAAGCCATAATAAAAACCTAAAATGCTTTTGTGTGTTATATTATGTCTATTTAATTACTTTAGGTGCATAAAGAAATCTATGTACAATTAACCTCAAACGAATTCTTTCCAGTAATCACGCAGCACACCTCCATCATAATCATCCAGGAACCCACCCCTGCAATCAACCCTGGTGCCAAAACTCTGTCCACACGTCTATACAAGCGATATCATCACAGGACCTAACTACATCAGCTACCACATCAGAGGCTCTCATTTAACTGCACATACACTAACATGATCTATGCCATCAAATGCCAGCAATGCCCCTCTGCTGTGTATATTGACCAAACTGGACAGTCTCTAAAGGAAAGAATTAATAGGCACAAATCAGATATCTGAAAAGGTAACACACAGAAAACTGTCGGGGAACATTTTAACTTGTCTGAGCACTCATTAGTGGATCTCAAAGTTACCGTACTGTTTTAGGCCAATTTCACAAGCCAAAAACACAGGGAAAGCCTTGGAACTTAATTTTATTTAAAGGTTAGATTCCTATCACAACGGTATGAAGCTTCAGGGGGTAGCTGAGTTAGTCTGTACAGGATAAACTTTAACAACAACAAATGGTCTGGTAGCACTTTATAGACTAACAAAACATGCAGATGGTATCATGAGATTTCGTGGGCACAGCCCACTTCTTCAGATGACTAGAGTATCTGAAGGTATGAATAAGATATTGGCTGGATGGCCTGCTACATTCCACATCATGACGACATAATCCCTCCCCTCCCCCCGCCACTTTTCCCTCCTCCCCTACTCTCCTCCCATACTCTATTTATTTAGAAACTAGACCTTTAGTAATTCCATTTATCTGAAGTAGTGAGTTGTGCCCACAAAAGCTCATGATACCATCTACATGTTTTGTTCGACTTTAAATTATTGCAAGACTACTTGCTGTTTTTTAAGTTTTTCTAGTTACAGAGTCACTTGGCTATCCCTGAAGCTGTTTTAACTTAGCTCTATACAAGTTTTCTTTTAAAGATTGCCTTACCTCCACAGTGAACATAAGGATAATCATAATTTATATGTATATACATACAGATTCACACGTATGCACACAAAGGTTTAATTTTAAATTCTATCCAAATGCACAATATGACAGCATCTCACCAGGCTTTCTTCTCCTTCCAAAAGTGTAAAAAAATTGTCCATTGCAGATTGCTCAAGAATACATATTTAAAATGCGACTTTTAGAGCCACGTACAATGGCTCTCCATTCTTTTGGAAAAGTTACGATTGTTGGTAAAAACACAGTGTTTCCATTTCTATTTTAAAAAGACCAGTTTTGAAGAGTAAAGGCAGTAATGTCACATGGTACTTCTTATAACTTCATTGTGACTTCAACTTGTTAATGATGCAGGCTTGTCAGGCTTTTCTCATTCAAATAATGTCTTGAACCCTACAGAATCTGTGGTGAGCATAACAAAAGCTCAAACAGCAGAGGAATTAGTTCAGTTCTACTGCACAAGGTTTTAGTGGAATTTGGTTTTGTAGAAGTCTGCACTACTTCATGGATCCATCTGGACTCAGTCCATCATAGTGCAAGAGTGTAATGGTCTGAGGCCATTATGAGTTTAATTCACAGATCCCACTACTATTTCACACACTCTGGAGGTATAAATGCTGAGGAGACTATTTCAGTCTGGCCAAGAAACCTGGTGTGCACATGGACTGAGAGTATTCCTCCTCCCTGAACATCATGGGTCTCTTCTGCATACAAACTATTTACTCTCAGAAGGTATGTCTACACTATAGAGTTTTGACAAAAAAAATGACTATTTTTTCGACAAAACCTGAGTAATGTCCTAACTGCAATCATGTTCTTTCAAAAGTAAATCGAAAGAACAGAGGAGTTTTTCCGGCATCGGTAATCCTCTTTCTATGAGGAAGATGCCTTTTTTCCAAAAGAGCTCTTTCGGAAAAAAGCCTGTGTGGACACGGAAGAGGCAGTTCTTTTGAAAAAAGAGGAAAGAGGAAAAAAAACAGGTGCCCTGGTGGCCATTCCTCCCATAGTAATCCCAGTTTACATGCGATATAGCATCCAATCAGCGTGGACACAATCTGTCAAAAAAGCAGATGGCTTTTTTCGATGCACTTTCTCTTTCGGAAGAAGTTTTTTCGAAGATCAATTCTGGAAAAGCTTCTTCCAAAAGAAGCCTGCAATATAGACATAGCCTGACTGTGTAGAGCAGGGGTGGCCAACCGGCGGCCATTTTTATGCTAATGAAGCATGGGATATTTAAATCCCCATTTCATTAGCAATTTCAGTATGTCTAATTTATATTCCACTAGTGACAGAGGGATGTAGTCTAGACATACCCTTAGTCTCTAACTGGTTGGCCACCAGTGGTGTAGAGCTTACATGAGGTAAACTCTTCAAGTAAGTGTAAAATTCTCAAATTTGTCTGTGCATGCTGCCCTTCCTTATAAAAAAGCTATCAATGTCACATCTTACTTTGAGCAGGGTTTTCAATCAATGTGCATTCTGAATGAAATTTATACTCTGACGAGGGTATGCAAAAGGATGATATATTACTTAAGTCTCATATTTGTCTTTTACATGAGGTGAATTTCACTCATTGCTCTTAATATGGTTCTATTCTTGCATGTTTTCATTCTTCCAATGCATATTACTTTGGCTCTCAGTTATAAAATAGACTTCCTTTCCATTTCTTCACCAACAGTAGGCAATCTTAATGTATACTAATCCAGAAATACTGTATGTTCATTTGAAATACTGAAGTTCCCAAAAGCTAATTCATTAATTGAGAATGTCTAGAATAAATTTTGCTTTTAAAATTGAACATAAAAGGTAAATCTAGCCAAGGGCTCTTTGTTGCATTAGAAAGAGGCATAAGAATCTTGCATGTTAATCAGAACATTGATTTTTGGATGTTAATAAATGAAATAATTCTCAGAATAATCAGAGCACTAATAGGTATTTGTTTTATCTAGATGAAACACTTTCTAATGGCTGTAGAAAGTAAAAGACTAATATGAGCCATTTAATTTTGGAGCCAAAATATACATTACTATGAAATGTAATCTCATTGTATGATCTCACATCCAATTCTTAAACTTTTAGAATACAAAATTAATATACCTCATCTGTATTAAATGTTAAATATTTATTGCAGCATTTCTATGATTTAATTTCCCATTCTGATGCGTTCTTTAAAAAGTTGCAGACTAAGAAACTAAATATAGGGAACTCATAATCAAGATTTCCTCTAAATTGAAACTACTATATTAATGGTTGGAGATAATCTAGACCTTAAAGCCGTAAGGGTATCTCGCAAATCTATAATAGAGACTTTAGTCTTCATTTTGAGTTTGAATCTTAAATCAGCTTCAGGATGAAGTTGTGTGCTAAGTCATCATGTGCAATTGGAAGTGAAACTTTTAAAGGTGCTGAATGGGTATGCTCAATTCTTTTGAAAATAAGATCCACACAAGAGACATTGTCAGATCAATTTTACAATACTCCCCTAAATTCTATATGATTATGCAACTATTTTCCATATTACCTACTTTAGTCTACTTTGTTTAATAAATAGATGGATTGTCACATTACAGAAAAGGACATACAGACAGAACTCTTTAGTTATACTACTCTGCCTCTCATAAATATCCCATCTAACAACCTTAATGAACACTTCCCGCATAACTAAATCATGATCAACCAGCAAACTAAACATGGTTATATGTCAAATATATTTGGATATTTAAAGGCACATTTATTGAGGTTTTGAAGGTCGTCAGATTTATTTATATCCCAAAGCAATCTTTCTTAGTACATATGTTATTAAACACTCATATAGTTCCTTAAAAATTAGTTACATCTGACTCATGTACAACTTGGTACAAATCAGTCTGACAAAGATGGCAACATCTTTTGTGAAAAACTTTGGAGTTTGATAATTTTGCCTTTATCTGAAGAATCAAAGGCAATTTGATACTTTTCAGAGAAACAGAGTAAGGGATGAATTTAAACAGAACTTCAGTTAAGTTACGATACTCAGATTCACCAGATTAAAGTATCTCAACTCAAACACACATGCTGTGAACATGACATTAGAATGAATACGAAGAGATTGTAATTTGTATTTCTTCATTAAAATGCCTTGATACAGGGTCTGTTTAATTAGAGAGAGATGCATATAGGTAGAGACTTGGTTTATAAATACAAAGTATGTGCTCCCAAAATATTTGTCTTTAGCTTCAAACATTTATAAAAGGACATGTCATGATAAGCTCTGACAAATAAAAATGTGCTTTTACCTACAAGATAAATAAAACAGCACTAGGTCCTAAATGGACAAAAGGAAGTTACTCAGCTGTGATGATCATTCTCTGAAGATACAATTGCTGGGTCTCAGCTTCAAGCAGAAGACTAAACAACTGGACAAAGTGCCTAGCACTGTCCTGGAATCTGAGACCCAGCTTTCAGAATCCTGTGCATGTGGTATCCTGAGAGAAATGCAGTTGGTTTATCTTTTACTTCCTTTTCAGTTTTTTAAAAATTTGCCCTTTAAAATACAAAATGGAAGAACAGAAGAATACAATACTATTTATGTCCAAACAGATATTTTGTTCCTGAAGAGTTTAAGTTTATATTTGGTTTGTCTGAAAAGGCTTTCTACAGCCCTAACACTTGAGAAAAGTACCCTTAAAAATTATAAGTACCTCTAGTATCTACAGTTTTCAGACACACAATATTTTTTTCTACCTATTTAAACAACTTAATTGTATCCTGGCGTGCAATTAAATTTTTGGGTGTAAAAAGTACAAAAATAACAAAGCGCTATAAAACTTAAAACAAAAATTTAGTTTTCTCCAAATTTCAGTTGTTGACATACCCCCCAGACTTCTCTCGCGTACCCCTATGGGTACTCGTACCACTTGTTGAGAAACACTTATCCAAACGAAATCCCTGTGCGCACACACATGCATTGGACTGTACCTAATGGGCACATTTTAATATTTTTATGATATTAATTTTGTTCACATGCTACTGTACTTGTTTTGGAATATTTTAGTAAAATGGGAAAACATTTCTTAAACCCAGTTCATTTTAATGGCAAATCAGAAGGTCTAAGAACCAAAAGAAGTGATTGAAAGCATAGGGAGCAAAACTCTGTTTCTAACATAAGGCATCTCTGCCGTTCAGTAGCAGAAGTCACCAATGCCTGCAACTTGTCTGGTTTGCTGCTTTAATCACAACTGTTTGACGTTTCTCCCCTGTGTAATACAGAGGTAGCATATCAGATCCCTGCAGATGCTGCAAGCTGAAGGGAATGGAAAGAAAAGCTTTGACATTCTGTCATGGAGATGACAGGACAAAATGGCCTGCAATAAACAACAGTTTGAGCAGGGTAATTTGATGCACTGAGTTCTTAAGCTTCTCCAGATGCTGAACTCAGCTTGGAATTCAAGATAAGGGGATAGCATTTATTTCACTGAACAGAGTGAGGTCTGTGAAATCAAGAAAAAGGAACCTCTCTGCACGCAGAAAATATAATCCACCTGCTCCATAAAATGTGCTTTTTTTATCTCCTCTTAATCAGCAGCTCTAATGGCTATTCATGCAGTAGTAAGATATCCTTAAGATTGAAATCAATGTTTCTAATCAGTTTGTACTCACTATTATGTGACTGGCCTGATAATGAAAAGATAAAATAACCTACAAACGTGTAAAATGTAGTTGTAATCCCGTTTTTTCATTTTACTTTCCTCTGAAGATTAAATTATCAAAAGGGGCCTCTTAGACTGTGTGCACATTTTTGAACTTGTACAAATGCTACATTAGTCTGTGTCAATTTGATAGTCAGGCATTTGTCTGCACAGTCATAATATCATAAACATAATTTTAAAAGAGTAATTAAGGTTGCTTTGAAATGAGCACATTTTCTGGATCCACACAGAGGCCGTGTCCAGACTCAGGGTTTTTTCGGGAAAAGTAGCCTTTTCCCGAAAAAACTTCCCCTGCGTCCAGACTCAAGCCACGTTCTTTCGAAATTATTTCGAAAGAACGCGGCTTTTCTTTCGATGGCGGTAAACCTCGTTTCACGAGGAAGAACGCCTTCCTTCGAAAGTTCCTCTTTCGAAAGAAGGCGTTCTTCAATGTAAAGAGGCCGTCTTCGAAAGAGAGCATCCAGACTCGCTGGGTGCTCTCTTTCGAAAAAGCAGATTTCTCTTTCGAAAGATCCGCCTGCAGTCTAGACGCGATCTTTCGAAAGAGGCTCTTTCGAAAGATGCTTTCGAAAGAGCCTCTTTCGAAAGAAGCCTGCAGTCTAGACATAGCCAGAGTCTCTAACTTCTCCCTTTTTCTCTCCAGTGTACACTGTATTGCAGCAGTCTCTAACCTTTTAAACTATGAGATCTCTTTTTGAATTTAAGTGCAATCCAGGATCTACCTCAAACCCCAGTACCTTTGACCCACCTCCTTCATGCCCCTTTTCCAAGGCCCCGCCCCTGCTCACTCCATCCTTTCTCCCTTTCATCAGGCAGGGGCAGAGGTTTGGGGAGCAGGCTTTGGTCTTGGGCTAAGGGATTTGGAGTATGAGAAGGGCTCTGAGCTGAGCGTGGGGCAGGGACTGTGGATATAGAATACAGGGTGGGAGAGGGGAACAACTCCAAGGCAAAGGGCAGAAGTTGCACAGCAGTGGGGGGGAGACAGCTGAAGTGCCGTGCTTGATAGCTTCTTGGTCAAACCAGTCAGGATCACCTCTCAGAGGCTCCAAGATCTACCAGTAGATCCCAATCTATTGGTTGGTGACCACTGCTGTATTGTCTGCTTTCAGGGATGAACCATGGTGGCCTAGGATTTCTATAGCCCTGGAGACTTTTCCCAAGCTCTTGCTTTTACCCATGTGGACTGGTCAGGTCTGTTTAGTCTAGTGGGTGCATGGAGTATCCCTGACTTACTCCCTGCACTCTGCTAGCTGGTTTGATTGCATCATTCTCTGATGATTACAATCAAAGATGTTTAGGAGAGGAAGTGGAGAACGCCACATTCAGTTTAAACAATTTCAGTAGGCAAAATGATATTACATCAATTTAAATTTGGCCAGAATACTGTACTCACTCTTTTAGAGAGAATAATGCAATCATTAATAATCACTAGTGATAAGGACCACTTATTTTTCACCACTAGTAGCAAAATTATCACTAATGCCGTTCTGTTAGGTATTAGTTCAGTATTGACATACAAGACACAGTGGCACTTATGGTGGTAACAACCTGGTACTCATAGAGATACACCATCCAAACACATCAAAGCCCAACCCTATGTATAATGTGAGAACTGATGGAATCAAAACACAAACTGGTATGTGGCTGCAGGCTGGAGAGAATCCAAATTTTCATCTGTGAAGCATGATGGCAAGAAAGCATAAATATTAAACTATACAACTGACATGAGGGCAGTATCATCAGAAATCCATCCACAATCTTTATTTCAAGCTGTGTTAGCGATGAGTTAACATTGACAGAGAGATAAAATATTTAGGGCCACAGCATTCTGAGCAGTGTACTATTTTGACAATAAATTTTACACCTCATTTGTCAGAAACATGTTGAGACTTCATTTCCACAGGAGAAATAATTTTCTGGATACATTTCTTTCATTATCTTAATATAAAATTCCATAGCTGTAAAAACTACTCATAGGGAACAACATTCAAGCCCTGACCATGTCCCATTAGTACAGATTAACCAGTGAGAACACAGATCATCTTACACTATCAGACTGACTTCCAATACAGGAGATCATACAAGCGACCCTTGCCCTTATGACCTAATTGGTTCCTGGAGAACTGTCGTAAGTCAAGCCATCGTAAGTCAAACCCTTATTTCCCATAGGCTCAATGTTATAAATGGCAGTTCCATTCCTGGAATCTCATTTCATATCCCAAAAACACCAAGACTGACTACGGAAATGGAGGAAAACTAAACTAAATAGTTCAAATAATGCACAAAAATAACTTAAAAATTGAAGACCTATGTAGCAGAGACATGCACAGTTCAAGCAGCAGCTGAAGACTGGCGAGTCTGATTGACCATGTGCATTTCCTGTTTTGGGATGATGCGTGGAGTCTGCATTGTACACCATTGTAAATGCAAGCTGTGGATGTAAATTGGGGGATTGTAGGAGCTATCTTGCATGAAAAAAATGGTCGTAAATGCTGGGGGTTGTAAGTCAGGCGGTCGTAAGACAGGGGTCACCTATAGTGGCCTTTTGTAAAATGTTCAGTTTTTATAGGTCTGCTCTGTGTCTTTTGAAGCATTAAAAATACCTTTCAAAGCTACTTCCAGCCAAAAACACTGACGGTGTGGCCATGTTATGACACGAACAATGCAATCAGATTTTGTCTCACATGAGGTGATATTCTACTTCCATGGGCCAATGGAAATATGCAAGGTTTAGGTTAGTGCTATCAGCGGGGGCAAGGGAATTGCTGGGCCCATGACAAGATGTGGAGGGGACCCAGCTCTGCATTCCCAGAAGGGGTGGGCTTTGGACAGAAGGGGCGAGGTTGAGGCCGTCAGCCGCCCACACTGCATCACCCGCGCCCCAACCAGCCCTTAGTGCTGCCCAGGGTGATGACTTAAAGGAACAGGGGTTCTGGCCACTGCCACTAATGCAGTAGCAGTGGTGGCAGCCGGGAGGCCCTGGGTCCTTTAGAATTGCCAGGCCCCAGGGCAGTTGTCCCCTGTGCTGCTCCCCCACTCCATCAGTAGGCCTGAGTGTTATTAGACTCAGTTTGACAAACATTAAAAAAGACTTTTGAAGATACTCAGACCATTTCCAGGTGCCAAATGTCAATGTGTAAGATTCCACTCAAGATCACCACACGACTTAACACACTGCACATATATTTACAGTGAATACAAGAATAGAGATTCAAGTGACAGCATGAGAATATTGGAAACAAATGATTATATATACATATCAAAATCATAACACACTTTCTAGAATTTAAATAGAGCTAACAAGGCATTTTTCTATCTCCTAGAAGACAGCTTATTCTACAGTCCTTTTTCCAGAATTCTGAGCCAGTTTGGTTCAGATCCCTTCACATATGATCAAACCTGCTGCTGGCTTGTCCTTATCTGCTGAATGAGTAAGAGGGATTCATTTGCACCCAAGGTGTAATCTCAAAAGTTCATTGCATTACTCCTAAACACTTCTGTTATACTTTTCCATGGAGCCTCTTCACTCTATTGACTGGCATTTTGCTAGACTGAGAACTATAAAATACCTTGCATGGTGTCAAGTATCAGAGGGGTAGCTGTGTTAGTCTGAATCTGCAAAAGCGACAAGGAGTCCTGTGGCACCTTATAGACTAACTGAAGTGTAGGAGCATAAGCTTTCGTGGGCAAAGACCCACTTCGTCAGATGCATGTAGTAGAAATTTCCAGAGGCAGGTATAAATATGCAGGCCAGGATCAGGCTGGAGATGACGAAACAGAACACCACTGGCCATCACCTACAGTCCCCAGCTAAAACCTCTCCAACTCATCATTAGTGATCTACAACCCATCCTGGACAATGATCCCTCGCTTTCACAGGCCTTGGGAGGTAGGCCGGTCCTTGCCCACAGACAACCCGCCAACCTGAAGCATATTCTCACCAGCAACTACACACCGCACCAAAATAACTCGAACTCAGGAACCAATCCTTGCAACAAACCTCGGTGCCAACTCTGCCCACATCTATACACCAGCAACACCATCACAGGACCTAACCAGATCAGCCATACTGTCACTGGTACATTCTCCTGCACAGCTACCAACGTAATATATGCCATCATGTGCCAACAATGCCCCACTGCTATATACATCGGCCAAACTGGACAGTCCCTACGTAAAAGAATCAATGGACACAAATCTGATATTAGGAATGGCAACATACAAAAACCTGTAGGGGAACACTTCAATCTTCCTGGACACACAATTGCAGATCTAAAAGTAGCCATCCTGCAGCAAAAAAACTTCAGGACCAGACTTCAAAGAGAAACTGCTGAGCTACAGTTCATCTTTAAGTTTGACACAATCAACTCTGGATTAAACAAAGACTGTGAATGGCTCGCTAACTACAAAAGCAGCTTCTGCTCTCTTGGAATTCACACCTCCAGATCAGCTGCTAGAAGTGGGCCTCATCCTCCTTGATTGGATCCACCTCGTCATCTCCAGCCTGATCCTGGCCTGCATATTTATACCTGCCTCTGGAAATTTTCACTATATGCATCTGACGAAGTGGGCCTTTGCCCACGAAAGCTTATGCTCCTACACTTCAGTTAGTCTATAAGGTGCCACAGGACTCCTCGTCGCTTTTATAAAATACCTAATTTTCACATGCCTGGGGCAAGAGAACCCTCTACCCCCCTTCCACTGTATGAGAAATGCAAATCACCTTTCAATGCCCTGCCTTAACTCATAGACCTAAAAAACATAATTTTTAGTAAACACACAACGCTTCACATATTTTTCATCCATACATCTCAAAATGACTATGATGACTAGTGTGACACAATGTTTGATGATTAGTGTGACACTTATCAGAGGGATAGCCGTGTTAGTCTGAATCTGCAAAAGCGGCGAGGAGTCCTGTAGCACCTTACAGACTAACTGAAGTGTTGGAGTGTGACACAATGTTTCATTAGAGACCTGTCATGATGTCCTTTGGCTGACTAGATGATAGATAGTCTCGGAGGAATAGCCATGTTAGTCTGTAACTTTAAAAACAACAAGTAGTTCTGTGACTAACACAAATATGCAGGATCATGAGCTGCCATGGGTAAGATGAAGTGGGTATTACCAACAAAAGTTCATGACACCATCTACATGTTTTGTTAGTCTTTAAGGTGCTTCTAGACCATTCACTTTTTAAAAGTTTTTTCTATATATTTGAGTTATTCTCTGAGGTGCCACAGAACTACTCATCGTTTTTTGAGGATGGATTCCCTGAAGGATTCTTGTAAACTTTATATATCTTTGTGCCCTCTTGCAGATGGCATCAAGAGGTCCTTGGGTCACAGCTTACCATGTTAAAAAAGATGGCACGAAGGTGGTGAAACACTACATTCCCCAAATGTTACAAGCTAGAGATATTTGCTCCTTTTCTATCACAGAATGCTTTGTTTTCTTTCTTTATCCTGAAATTTGGACAGCTCTCTCTGTTATACAGTATTTAATTTATACAGCATTGTATCTTGCTAAAGCATGTGTATTTGTGCCTAATGTCAACATGGATGTCCTCATAGCTTTGGACTCAGGACTGATAACTGCAGGAGGAGATTCACAAACCACTGTGTATCAGTGAAGTCTACACAATTAGAATATTATAAAGTGACATTATCAGGTTAAAAATCATGGCTCAAATTTGCTAGCTAAATGGAGATGCAAAGTCTGTTATTTGTTAAGCAGTGCAATTTGCACTCATTTGACAGAATGGGCTAGGAACAAGAGTATAGATTGCTTTTCCTGCCACATGCCTCCTCTGTGTCTAATTTATTTCCTGGAAGCCAAAACAATGTGAATTATGTTATTTACCAATTATCACTTCATCACCAGTTTACATCCCAAGTTTAACTGACATCACTATGTATCTCATGCAGAATTTTCCTAAGAGCCTTTCAGAGGAGTTGCACCCTATTAGTGTAGCCTGAATTTTACCTGATAGTTACAGTAACCTTTCCCCCAAATTTATATTACTAAGAGCTTCAATGCATTTGCAGTTCACAAATCTTTGTAGGATGAAAGTGGGATAGAATGTTTTTAAAAGTGCTCAGATTCATTCTACCTGTTCCCATTGAAGACGCCAGTGGAGTTTTATCATTGATATCAATGAACAGCCGTTAAGCTGTTCATGCTGAATGCTGATGAAAAATCTCAGTTTAGTTATACTCTAGGAGAATTTCCTTATTGGATTATAATATTTTACAATAAGAAGTCTAGAAGTTATCATTATTTTATATTTGTAACCTCACAAGTAATGAAAACTGCAGAATGACTGAATTTCGCACTACTGCAGATTCTGTCAGCATGACAAAGGTCCCAGTTTTTGAATGCCTAGTATTTGAAGCCTGGAATTTTTAACAACAATTCTCACTTACAAAATTAGGGAAGAGAAACAGAAATCCAGAATGGCTGAAAGGTATACAAGCAGTTCTATTTAAATACATAAAGATGAGAACTGTTGAACTGAAAGGACAAGCCAAGTTTTTAATTGTAATATGAAACATTGGACATAAGAGAAACAATGTATCAGTGTTCAGCTGTAAATGAACCATAGCACAACTCATAATTAGAAACACAACCGCCTGTTTCCAAATGCTTCACTCCAATATATTAAAAACTGGATTTTCCATGAAACCTGCTGCTGGGGATGCACAGTTAGCAAGCAAATGCAGAAATGCTAGCTCCCAGTGCTATTATAAATAAAATAGCACTGATTATGAAGTAGTATAGAGGATCATAACGGGTATCCCAATTACAAGACTTTTAAAAGTATGCTCCGTTTTTTCCTGAGCATCTCAAATTTAATGTATTTTCTTCCACTGCAGAATCAATGTACTTGGAAATAAACTGACCTTCCTTTTACATATAAAATCTAATAGGTTGGAGATAATAGTCACTATGTCTTATTATACACAATAGCACAATTTCAAGGTTGTCCTATCAACTTTATTCTGACATCTTTTCTATTTCCCACTACTGCCTTGCCCATTTATTCTTCAGCACACAGAAATCAAAGTATAAATCCAAGTAATGAAAACAGTCAAACTGTTCGTAAAATGTCACATTACTATGAGAATGCACATCATTTCCCAGATAGTATACTGTCAGTCAGAGGAACACTGTTGAAATGACAGCACCACCAGGCAAACATGCTTCTGGAAAAAAATGAAATGCCATATTGTTAGATTGCTTCAGTAATAAAATGTACTGATTTGTCCCTTTAATCTTATTTTGCTAGAGACACCAGTGTAACTTGAGGATGAATAAAACATTTACAGAAAAAGGGAAAAGGGAGAAAAGGTGACTTTGTCAGTGTCATTTACCAATGAACAGTTTATCTGAGGTGGGGGTAAGGAGATGTAGTTTTACACTGTGGGCGAGAAATCTGACAATTTTAACAAATGCCACTGTATTTCTTCAATAGAAATCCATTCTGTCAACTGCATGTTTGAAACCTTTTAAAAAAATGCTTTAGAAAAGCAAACGATGATGTAACTAAAATGAACTGAATTCCAATTTCTTGTCTGCTGTAAGTTCAAAACTACACTGATTATTTTGTCATATATATAGTTTGGCGATTAATATTCTCAATTCCATATCCAGGAATTTTCTAAAGAGGTTTAATTTTATCATAACTGCTCAAGAATTGTGGTTTTATATCTAACCACAGTTTTCAAAAAACGACTTAAAAAGCTTAAACCAGCATCTCCACAAAATCACAAATGAACCAGATGGCTAAGGAAGGCACTTCAGAATCTTCCAGGATTTATTATTCCATTGAGGGCTAAATGGCAAGTATAAACTATTTTCTCTTTGTATTAGCCTAGCAGCACAGATACACATGGCACTGCATTCAGTTGCATCTGGGGGTGTATCAACTTATAGATAGCAAGCTGAAGGACAACAAAGCCACATTCATTTATGCAGAACAGGATCTTATCGTTCCTCATGCGCACTTTTACAGTGTAAGTAAGGAATACAATGACAGTACCACTGTGTATATACATAGTTTGCCTGCTTTATTTTATAGTTTAACATGTAAGAAAAAGTGAAATGTAAGCTCATATAAAAAAATAAAACTGTTCTGTAACCAGTATTCTTTGAGATGTACTGCTCAAGTCCATTCAAAATTAGATGTGTATGCCCATCATATGCACAGGTGCCAAAAGCTTTTCCCCCAGCAGTATCTGAAGGGGAGAGGCTCTGGCAACCCCTGAAGTGGCGCCACTATGGCACAGTATATGGGGCACCACACATCCTTTTCTTCGAGTAATTTCTTGTGTGCATTCCACATGAGTTGATTCCAAGCAGTAGGAGTTCACAGCCATGTTGATTGCAGCGCTGCTCTGCCAAACCTAGCATCATCTCTGGCCTGCTGAGCAATGGCATATTGAGATGAAAACATGTGGACCGAGGGCCACATCATGGCTCTACATATGTCCTGGATTGGGATGTGTGCCAGGAAAACACAGACACCTGAGCTCTGGTTGAATGTACTCGGATGATCTGCGGAAGAGGGATCTTGGACGGCTCATGAAAGGTCTGTATGCATTAAGTGATCCAGTTGGAAACCGATGGGTGAAGAATGGCAGACTTTTCAATCTATAACCTGTTGCAATGAAGACCTGTGTTGACCTACAGAAGGGCTTAATGAGTTGTAGGTTAAAAACCGAAGGCCCTTTGCATGTTCAGAGCAAGTAGATGCCTCTCTTCTGCCATCTTCTGTCTGGGGCAGAATACAGGCGGGAATATGTCCTGGCTCACGTGGAAAGAGGAAGCCATCTTCAGCAGGAAGGCTAGGTGAGGCTGCAGCTGGACTAGTTCTTGTAGAAGACCATGTATGGAGGCTCTGAGGTGAGAGCTCTGATTTATAAAACACACTTCACTGATATCACTGCCACCAGGAACAGAACATTTCAGGACATGTAGGAAAAAGAGCAGGATTCAAGTGGTTCAAAGGACGGCCCAGTTAGTCAGGAGAGGACCAGGTTGAGGTCCCACTGTGGGATAGGATTTCACAGCTGTGGACAGAGTCACTCGAGGCCCCAGAGGTGTCTCACCATCATGTCATGGGAGAACACCGTCTGCCCCCCAGATAAGGTCATAAAATGCAAGATGAACTCTGATGGAAGAATGTGCCAGACTCTGGCTCCTAAGCTGTAGCAAGCATTCCAGAACAGACTTCAATGGAACATGCCTTGGAGAGGGAACTCAGGGTACGTCTAGACTACATGCCTCTGTCGCCAGAGGCATGTAGATTAGGCTACCAGACATAGGAAAATGAAGCGGCGATTTAAATAATCGCCGCTTCATTTAAATTTACATGGCTGCCACGCTGAGCCGACAGTAAACCTCATCCCAGGAGGCATACCTGGGTGGTCGACAAATACCTTTGATGTCGACACCCGCGTGTCCAGACTATCGCTCTGAGCCGACAAACAGCTGATCAGCTGTTTGTCGGCTCAGTGCGGCAGCCATGTAAATTTAAATGAAGCGGCGATTATTTAAATCGCCACTTCATTTTCCTATGTCCGGTAGCCTAATCTACATGCCTCTGGCGACAGAGGCATGTAGTCTAGATGTACCCTCAATCCGATGCCCCATGGGAAAACCTTATTCACTTTGCTTGATAGATCAGCCTTGAGAATGGTTTCTGCTTTCCAGCAGGACCTCCTAGACTTACTCTGAAGATGTACATTCCTCCGCACTCAACCTCAGAACATCCATACCATACTCAACCAGGTGCAGAGGTGTGAGGCTGGGATACAGGAGCCAACCCCAGTGGAAGGCTGCTATCAAATCCCCCCCTCACGCTTCTCTTCTGTAGACTAAATAAGCCCCAATCCCTCAGTCTCTCATAAGTCATGTGCTCCAGCCCCGTATATCACTTTGTAGCCCTCCGCTGGACTTTCTCCAGTGTGTCTACATCCTTTCTGTAACAGGGGCCCCAAAATTGGATGCAATACTCTAGATGTGGCCTCATCAATGACAAATAAAGGGGAATAATCACTTCCCTAGATTTGCTGGTAATGCTCCTACTAATGCACTCCAATATACAGTTAGCCTTCTGGGCTACAAGGACACACTGTTGACTCATATCCAACATCTCATCCACTGTAATCCTCAGGGTATTTTCTGAGGAACTGCTGCTTAGCTAGTCGGTTCCCATCCTATAGCATTGCTTAGGATTCTTCCATTCATAGTGCAGGTTTCTATACTTGCCCTTGTTTAACCACATTAGATTTCTTTTGGCCAAATCTTCCAGTTTATCTAGGTCACTCTGGCCCCCATTCCTACCCTCCAGGATATCTACCTCTCCCCCTAGCTTAGCATCATCCATGAACTTGCTGAGGGATCATTAATAAAGATGAACAAAACCAGCCCCAGAACTCTGCTTGATATTGACTGCCAACCAGAAAGCAAGCCATTGATAACTACCTGGTGAACTTGTTGATGTAGCCAGCTTCATATTTGTCTAACCTGTTTCTATAAACCTCCAAGGACAAGGATTCCAAAACCTCCTTTGGTGTCCTGTCCAGTACGTTCTATGTAATTTGACTGGATACCCATCATACATGTGCATTCCAAGAGCATGGATCTATCAGAGGGATATATTGTCCATTGTTGTTTTCCTTAACTACAAATCTTAAAAAATTCCTGTTCGTTATTTCTTTTATACCATAGACGATATAGCATATTCAATGTGACCTAGTTAACATGACAGCAGAATCTGACTTCTGAAATTTCCTGCCTTTTGTGGGTTTGATTTTTCCCCTTTAGCACTAATATTTGTTTTTTGTTTATATAAATAAAACATATGGTATTAAGTTAATCTTATACAATTTATTAATAACTACAGTAGACTTCCGATAATCTGGGACCTAGGTGGTGCCGGATTATCAAATATGCCGGACTAGCAGGAAGTACTATAAGCAGGTTATATATACTGTATACATTATATACTGTATATAAAGTGTTCTTAACCCTTTTTATTGTACATGCTGTATACAGTATACTGTAATGTTTTAGTTTTTTTAAGCCTTTTTTACCCTTTTTGCTCAGTTCAGCTGCTGCCGCTGTTACCTTGTGACTCATTTTTTGCTGAAGCTCACTCACTAGGCTCTTGCCATTTTGATGCCGGACTATCAGGAGTGCCGGACTATTGGATGCCGGACTATTGGAGTTTTACTGTAAATTGAACATGATAAAAAGACATTGGAAAACATACTAATATCAATTCAGCATTCAGAGATGGCATTTTGCTATGAAGGGGTGATGATGTGCAAGAATACATGTTTCGGGGTAAGGAAAGCTAGTTAAAGCAAACTTAAAATGCAAAATTCATTTCTGTAGGTGCATTAATCATGGTTTTCATGGTTACAACAGGAATCAGATTACTGATGCACCCATGAAGGAGAAGATATATTTCCAGAATCAATTCATTTGCTAAATAAAGTTAAGGAGAACAACAAAAAGTTAAAGAAAACAGTATGTTTCTTTAGAGGTAGAATTAAAGAACATAGGATATGTTTGTATTGTGTCCAGAAAATAAATAGGTGCTCTTAAAAGGGACAGAAATATGAGCTGTAATATTTCAATTATACAGTCTCCTTTATTAGACACCTCCTACGTGCCACTGACTAATGTGGATCATTTTGGCTAGGGTGATGGAACATCAGCTCTCACTGTTAGTCTTCTATCAATCTTTTAAGCCAGTGGTTCTCTAAGTAGTGTCCAGGGGCCATCAATGATCTGCAAAGCCTTTGGTTGTCTGTGGCACTGAAAGGGAGCTGGACAAGAAAGCATGTTTTTCACGAAAGTCCTGATTAAAAAACTCCGATGTTAACAAGAATCCATACACTCTCTTCTACTGAAATCAACATCAATCCTTGCATTGACTTCAAATAGGATCACCACCTAAGTGATCTGTAGTATAAAAAAATGGCAGAACTACTTTTCTGATCAACAGAAATAGTTAAACATTGTAATTGTGAAGCACACATCAGAATTATTTTTCTGATTTAATTTCATTGTTTTATAATTTGAGCTTTTTAATGGAAACCATGCAATTTTATTTCTGAAGATACATTCCTTAGATCAATCTATCCAATATGGACTTTAATGAATGACCTTTAAAGGAATGCTTCTTTGGCTGCTATTTCTTTATTATTTTCTTTTCTTTTTTTAAAGTCACATATTAATTCTAGGCTACATCTACACTGCACAGTTATTTCGGAATAAGCTATTTGGGAATAGTTATTCCGAAATAGCTTATTTCGAAATAGCACGCCTATACTGCAGAGAAGCCTCAACATTAGTCTGAGGCAGGCTTCCCTAAGGTAGATGTGCTATCTCGATTTAGGAATAACACAGAATGGCCCTGGAGAGGGGCTATTTCAAAATAGCAGAAGTGAAACATCTGCACATGCCTTATTTTGAAATAGCTATTTCAGAATAGGCATTATTCTTCATAGAATGAGGTTTGCAAAAGTCAGAATAAGCTGTCCATTATTTCAAAATTATTTTGAAATAATGGAATTTCTGTGTAGATGCTCACATAGTTATTTTGGGAATAATAGCTGTTATTCCAAAATAATTTTGCTGTGTAGACACACCACTAGTGACTAGTCTTCTCTTCTAATGAACAGTACGGCCTGGCTAGGTCACTCCAATAAGAATAAAATATACTTAAATATTTTGGTTCATAGTTGATGTTCATAATCATCAGTATGAAGATGAGAGAAGAGCTCTGCACATCTGTGCAGGTACAGTTATATAACTGACTCCTTTTTAGGCCTACTTTTTCTCTCTCTTCTCCTCGTCTGCAGTGTTGATCAGCTGCTATCATGTGCATTCGCCAGAGGCTGACAAACTATTTTTCTTTCAATCTCATTGGTATTACAAAATCAGCAGATTTGCCCTTATCATATAGCAAGAAAAGGTCTGATGATGTCATCATGATAAATTGCAATTATACACAAATTCTTCAGCTGACCTATTGGATTACTGTTTAGATGATAGCTCTTCAAAACACACACACACACACACACACACACACACACACACACACACACACACACACACACACCCTCATGAAAATGTGAATTTAACATTAAGAAAATACTTGTGCTACATCTATTATATGAATAGAAACAAGGGATTTTTTTGATAATAGAAAAGGACTTAACCACTCATTGAATTATATACAAAATAAAAATAATGTATATATGAAACAAAAGGTGTGCGCGTATACTGGTGACTACTTCATGAAAAGTATAAATTCACTAACAACTATTAGCATCTTGTAGGACAAACAAAATAGGTCTAGATAATAAAATAAATGGTAAAAAATAAAATATTTAAGCGCTTAATGTAATGTCAACTTGTTGAGGACCAACATTTTTTATTTCAATAATGGAAAATAAGTTAGTACTATGTAGTATCCCTGAGATGTCTTTAACATTAACAAAACCTCTATACATTCATCCACCTATATACTGTATTGCTTGTACAGTGTTATGACTGTAGCTTAAGGGTCTCTATCTGTGGTGGCATCTTACTGTAATACATACATGTGTTTTATTTGAAGTGTATTTTTCATATGAAAGTGATTTTTGCAGTCAGTTTTGCAGAGAGCAAATAGTGTGCTGTAATGCAGCTTTTAGCACCATTTTCATTCCTCATCCTAACATGAAGTGCTAACACAGAATGCACATGCAATATCCAGTATTATATATTGATCTTTAATATACCTGTGCCCAATGCTATTATATTATTTGAATCCATCTTTAATAAATGGTCTACATTGCTGTGCATCTTATAAAATCTGCTATCAGTGCACCCAGTTGTTGATTTGCCTGAGAGTGCAGTGTTTTAGACTGAATATTAGAGAATAGAACCAAATCATTCTAAAGAAGAGAGGCACAGAATTGAGTGAGGGTCAGCAAAAGAGGGGATGGGGGGAGAAGTAAGCCAGTCCCACCCGTACACCTCAAAATGCTGTAAAATAGTCCAATTAATTTAAGAATATTTCTTCTCCCCCAACCAAAACAGAAAACATTTATTAACTTGTGCTTCCAACTGTGACAGAAATTACAGTCATTTTTGTTATACAGATGGTGTAAAACTGCAATTTCAAAAGATGATTAAAAACTCAAAAGCTGAGTAACCCAAGTTCATCTTGAAAATGGCTATTTGGATGACTCTAAAGAAACACATTTTGGGTTAATTAGTTTGCTTTTTATCTTTCAATTAAAAAGACCCGTCACTCCCCCTTACTCATGAAAGAGTCATTAAATTTAACAGAGCTTCTGGATGATCTTATGATGAAGAATAAATTAGTTAAACATGAATATTAACAAAACTAGTATGATTTTATTTAAAAAAAATCAGACCTGGATGCAAATGTCTTTCTAGTCCTTGTAGATTTTGGAGCATATTGAGACTATTCTTCCCTTCATTTTCCAAATACTGCATATAATGTGGTTCCATTATTTCAAAAAGAGAGTTTTGTAATAGCATGATCCCAGTGAACTGAATAACCAGATTTACATCCACAGAGTACAAGGGGTTTACTTTTCAATCCATTCTCCTGACCCTATGAAGCTTGGCATATAACTCATTAAAAGTAAATAGCTAATAACTAACACAGTAAGATTAGAACAATCTCTAGAAGACATGGACATGATCTTAAATACAGCACACTCAGGATGAACTCCTTAGGGTGGCTCCACTGAAGCCTGTGGGAAAGGACATCCTCCATAAACCTGTTGCGTCCCCAAAGGTTCCATGTATCACTGCAATCTCTATTCCAGTAAGGAGGGTTGAATATGGCCCCCTCTAAAGTCCATCCCATGTTATTTTTTTCCAGTCATCTATGATGTTCCAAAGGAGAAGTTTTCAGTTCTCCTTACTATGCCAGAACTGAAAGTACAAATTCAGCAAGACTACTTACTCCCTACAGGCTTGAGGAGCTTGGGATCCATACTCTAATTACAGCCTTGCATACTGGACATTTAAACATGTGTATGCGCATAAGTGTGATGTCAATTGGGAATCAGGACACCTGGGTACTAGTACCACTACTTTGCCATTAACACACTGAGAGACCTACGGGAAGTCATTTCAAACTTCTGTGCTTCAGTTTCTCTTTCTGTAAATATGGAGATAATCATGCCCACCTATCTTTTCAGAGCACTCTGAGGTTTACAAATTAATCATATTAATGTTAAGTTTTGTGACAAAGCTCTTATGAAAACTCAGCAGGTCCTGTGCTTCCTGGCAGATTTGCTTGCCTCCGAGGCTCACAGCAGCCCACAATTTTAGGCACCACACCCCGGCTGTGTCTACACTGGGCCACTTATTCCGGAAAATCAGCCGCTTTTCCGGAATAAGCTGCGAGCTGTCTACACTGGCCCTTGAATTTCCGGAAAAGCAACGATGCTCTACTGTACAAAATCAGCCGCTATTCCGGAAAAACTATTCTGCTCCCGCTCGGGCATAAGTCCTTATTCCGGAACACTGTTCCGGAAAAGGGCCAGTGTAGACAGCCCAGTAGTCTTTTCCGGAAAAAAAGCCCTGATCGCGAAAATGGCGATCGGGGCTCTTTTCCGGAAAAGCGCGTCTATATTGGCCACAGATGCTTTTCTGGAAAAAGGGCTTTTCTGGAAAAGCAGCCTGCCAATGTAGATGCTCCTTTTCCGGAAAAACTGAAAACGGAATAGTATTCCGTTTTAAGCATTTCCGGAAATTTATGCCAGTGTAGACACAGTCCCCGGGCTTTAAATTTGCTGTTTGTTGAGCTCTTTTCATCATTGGCTAGCATATGGTAAAACAGAGAATAAACTCCACAGTCCTTTTCCCACAGTGGAAATGGGTAGGGGTGTGTTGGGGAAACCCGGGCACACCCTCTACTCTGGGTTCCAGCCCAGGACCCCGTGACAGTAGCTGCTTATGTGAATTCCCAACACCTACTAGAATACAGCTCCAAGACCCTTGGGCTACTTTTCTTCTCTCTAGTTCATCCTCTTAGTTGTGATTTCCTTTCTGCCTACTCCCAGTAGTACTCTCCTCCTTCCACCCAGCTACAGGCACCCTACAACTGCAAGCCAGATTCTTTTATAGTCAGTCTGAACTGGTTCTTTTAATTATCCCCAGGTGTCCTAATTGGCTTAGACTGGCCTGACTCTGCAGACCTGCTCAATTAGCCCCAGGTGTTCCACTGCCCCTGATTGCCTCTGCTGGTTCTAAACCAGCCCCTTCCTTTTACTCTGGGAGTAGGGATCTCCTCAGTCTGAGGCTTGTATAGCTCCCCTCCACTACTTTTTTTTATAGCCTTCTGTTCTAACCCTGCCACAGTATGTATGTATTGCACATGCTGAAATGAAGAGTGGCATTTAAAGGTATGCCACTCCCTCTCTCTTAGTTACAATTTATATATTTGACCTGTTTTCCTTTGTGAAAGACTGGGTAAGTCATGACAAATAGTGAACCATATTAATTCACTTCAGAATTGAGAAGCTTGATTAGCAATTGAAACACTGTGCTAATGTTTTAATCTGCAAATGTAAAAAGTGTCATTAATGTTCAGTAATTAAGTTAAAAAGGAAAGATAATTAGTGTAGGACTAGGCCTTGCAAAAGTCATCTTTGTCCTATTCTGTATATAATTTTAATTCATATTACTGTTACCTTACAAATATATGTGTTAATTTATTAGACTTGCTGAAGTATCACAAAACTGTACTAGCACAGGCATAGGATACATACATCATGTCTACCTATCTTTTCAATGAGAGTAATAAGGGAAAATACACGGACACTTTACCTACTCTGGTAAAAAAATAAAATACTTGCCTCAGGCAAGTGGGTGATTAGAAGTTTTATCTTGGGGACTACAAAGGCACTCTGGATGGATGGCACTTTGAAGGAATACTGTATGTGATATCATTGCCTGTGCACTGTGGATTAAATAAAGGATGTCGGTTTCCAGTAGCTGCACATTGCCACAGTCTTGCACTATGAATTGTCCTTTAAAATTTGTCCAGAATGGTAGTTTGCCCTTAATACATAAGTAAAATGGCTGCTAACAATGTTTAGTACATCTACAGTTTCAGCCTTCACCTATACATTTAAATAAAAAGGTGCTTCATGCTCAAAAGAAATTGGTTTTATGATCTGGTTTATTATAAAGACTAGAGATCCCCTAAAAGACCTATCTGATGTCTTTTAGTAAGACTACCTTTACATGTCCTTATAAAGAAACGGGAATAAATATAGATGAAAAATGAACTGCCCTTCTACAACTGAGGTGAAATGATAGAAGAGTGTGTCAAGTTTTTTACCCTGGATGCCTGACCTCAAGGTTAATTGAGAGTTCCAGTTTCCTGTGCTGTCAAACCTACAATTTCACAGAAACAAAGTAGTAACAATAAAAAGACAAGAAAAATCCCTGTTTTACAGAGCTATGAATTTCCTGTCCTAAAGAAGCATCCCTGCTGATGTTGTAAATAAAGAAAGCCATAGTAAAGAAACTTTTACATCATATAAATGTAAACAACTATGCTAGGCAGCACAGTTATATATGGCACTTGCCTTAAATTCAGAGAGCCTGAGTCTGCTAGCTCTCTCACTGGTTTTATGCTAATGGAGTGCTATTGACTTTAAAAGAATTATACTCCTAATTTACACCGAAGTAAAGATTATTAAACTTCCCCAAACTGTTAAGATCCCTTCCTTTTGAAACATTTTTTGAACTCGGCCTCAATGTGGTAAGCCTAACGCTGTGTAGTGCAGCATCACAGATTATTATACAGCAATCTCTCTTACACCCCAATGCTCATTTTATAAAACAAATCCTTGATTTTGTAAATCATAATTCCACTTGTTGCCACAAAGGCATTCTCTTGACTAGAAACAAGGCTGAATTTATGCCTTAGTAGGAAATGCCAATCAACTAGGCCTGAGCAACCAATGATTGGTAAGAGAATTTTAGCTGTCCTGACTCTTTGCCTACCTTGATTTTAAACCAGGATCAAAGTTAATTCTACATCAACGAAGTGCCAAGGAAACATCTTGTTTAGAAGGTGTGAAATGTGTCCTGCTCTTTAAAAATATGATTATATAATAATAATAAATAGTTCTATTCCTAACAGCCCAACGGTAAATACATCTATTAAAAGAATTTAGGGCATGTGCAATAATATATAGAAATTAATCAACTTTGGTGTTTCTCTGTCAAAGATGACCTGAGACTGGGTGGAAAACCAATGCTCATATACATACAGGCAATAGGGTTGACAGATGGTTTCAACAAAAATTCCGGACACACTTGACATTGCATCACAATCTACATTACATCTTATTTAGAAAATACCGAACATTTATATTTTCTCATTTATATTTTTTCACTTTGTTTCCCGAAGAGAAAGCTCAAATACTGAACTGTCCAGTTCAAAACCTGGCAACCCTACCAGGCAAAAGTGTCAGGAGTCCTGAATCATCTGTATGGGTTATAAACTTTATGGGACACACTACGATAGCCACAGGATTGCTACTCTCCTTTCACTGAAAGTGGGCAAGAGGCAGCCCGCATAAGTGGACTCATATTATCCAATACTAAGGGCAGACTAATTAGGTAACAGCCCAGGACAATAAGGGCTAATGCTTCAGTCTACTTGGACAATATAATTCTACCCTAACACTCTGGTCACCAATTTATTCCAGTTATTCCATGGGCAGTGACTGGAATGGCGAGATGCTTTTGTGAGGCTGATGCCAGGCAGAAGACAAAGACCACCAATTTCAATTGTAAGGTGATACAGTATATAGCCAGATGCTTTGAGTGTAGAAGAAGCACTATGTGGTGGAAGCTAACTTTTAAGGGAGGTGAAAGTGTGCAAAAGGATGATCAGATCTCCATATTAGGGTTTAGGATTAGGGGTCTGACAGTGTAAGGTCCATACCTTCACAGCTGCAGAGGACACAGATAGCTACTGTCCACATTGTTACAGCCCTAAAAGGTGCGAGGATTTCCTCACAGGAGACAATGCTACCTCCAAAGTCAGCATAAGCTTCAGTGTTTTTTTCTCAGCACAGTGAAATCCACTGCAAGGGGCAGGAAGGCATTACATGGGAACCACTGATGGAGATCATGGCACCAAAACAATTTTCTTGGGTTATCTCAATAGATCTCGGGGCATTAGTGAGCTTGGCAAGTCTCTCTTTGTGTGTTTTTTGTAGAGTCCACTGCCCCATCCACTCCACAAATTGGACAACAGAGACAATTTCACAAATGGAACGCTAAGAAGGTTTCTGATTCAGATATGTTTTTTTCCTCATATCGGGAAAGACCTGGTCTCATATATGGACTTTAATTAAATGAGGTCATTTATACTTCTGAAAATGTATATGAACAGCCATATTGAATCAAGGTAAGTGTTCTCAGTGACATTTATATTACACAATAAATACTGAACAACAGTACCAGAAAAACTCACTTTAGTGAGTTAGGATCTATGGTTCTCACTATGGTTCTCATTTTATTTTGAAACATTCACACATCCTTTGATCTTTGCTATAAACAAACAATACTAGTGCTATAGTAAACAGAAAACCTAGATTCCAATTGAATTAATCCAGCATCCATCCATTTCAAAAGGAAAATGTGATTGCACAGAATCAGAGGTTGTGAATCATGCCACTAAGTTAACACCATGCCACCCAGCTGCTGGGACCTCTAAAGACCATATGTAAAATATTAACATACTCATTGATTTAGCTTGACTCAAGGAATATAGTCACATAGTGCTCAAGCCTAACAAAACAGAGTATTTATTTGTATACTTGAATAAGTGTAAACAACTTTGCAGTACATGGTAATAAGAATATTTAAATTTTTTACATACTAGATGACTTATCTGGCATTGCTCAGGTCCTTAATTCAATTGATTTTTGGTTTTCATTTAAATTATTGCTCTGGGGTAGGTGTCTGGGGATGGGGTCAGTGTGCAGGCTGCCCCAGGGAGAAAGGACTACCCCGGCTCTCTCTCAATTCAATAGTGTGGAGCCAGGTGAGAAGTGCCTCTCCGTGGCCGCCGCAGCTCTAGCAGCACAACCAGGGAAGGGGTGCATATTCCTCGGCTGGGGCGCATATTCCTTGGCTGGGGCAGGTCCAGATTCTTCTGTCCCTTGTACCCCCAGGCAGAGTGAGGAATGCAGCTTTCCCCTTGCTCCCTGACAAAGGGGGAATTTTCCTGTATGAATGGGGTGGGAAGCTTCAGCCCCTCCCCCTTCACCCTAACGGGAGCCTGGTGGGGACAGGCTCAGGGCTGGGGCAGTCCTGGATGGGAAGGGGGGAAAGGAGCTCCGTCAGCCAACCCCTGTCACCTGCCTGATGATTCTGTGTCTTTTCTATATGGTTTTATGTTTCCCAATATGAATCAGGGGGAGGGGAAGCTGCAACCCCCCAGCCCTCCTTAAAGGGTGCCTGAAGGGTGGGAGGCTTGGGGCTGGGCAGTCCCGGATGAGATGATGCCCCCCTGACCCACCTGTTGATTGTCTCTTTTTTGATGTTTGGTTTTCTCATGCCAGGCACATCCCATTTTTCTGGCTCAACCAAACCCTTACCTTGGTTTAAGTTATGATAAGAGGAAGTTGCATATGAAATTTGGTGGTCCTATCTCTTACTGTTTAGGGGGAATTCTTGTACACAGACAGACAGACAAACTCTCTGAAATATATAGTAAACTTGTAGTTATGCCTATATGCCTTCTGCTTTTATTTAGATTGAACAGAAACAGCCTTTTGGAAAACATCTAATAAAATTATTAAATTACTATTTCTCCCTTTTCTGTCTAAATTTATGTCCCAAATGTTTTCCCAAACATTTTCAAGACTCTTTGCATAAGAATTTTTCCTTTTTAAAACAAAATTATATGGGATATTAGTACTTAATACAATTCCTCTGGCTGTATCTCTCTCTCATACACAGAGTAAAACTGAGTTATTCTGTTTTAAACGATAGTTACTGTGTATCCACAAAAATGGTCTCAAATTATATGCGTGACAGCCATATATTTTTACCCTGAATGCTATCTTACTTTGGTTGCATTTTATTTCACAGAATACAAATTACTTTAGAACTCACAACATAAACACAAAAGAAAATCAAAAATTAAAATGGAAGCTCATCCATAAAAAACCCACATTAAGAGAAAGTTAAAGGGTGTGACAAAAACCTATAAAAGTCCAGAAATTCACTGTTACAGCTCATATATTCTTTATGCCAACCAAACAAATCAAAAGTCTCTCTCTAACTATCTTAATGCAGTATGCTGTGCTAATGTAACTGTTTTTCTGTCTCTAAATGAAGCTTTGGTTGTGTGTGAACATGCAAGTAGATAGTTGAGAATAACTGAAATATGCCTATGTAAGTATCTGAAATAAACATCTGAGAGAAATTACATTAATCATTAAGGCTATAATTCAATCAAAGGCCACAATTTTGTTGTGGGAACCACAACTTTTAATACATACAACTTTTACACTTTTAGCAAATGTAAGTGGTTTTGTGATGCTGTGCCACTCATTCAAATTTGAGTGAGTGGCATTGCAGCTCGGTGCACACAAATATGGCCTACCTCCTCATCTCTGTCATGCTTGCCTTTGAGAGCCAAGAAGGAAACATGGCATCTCTTTTAAGCTGCTGGCCTGCTTTGGAAAGCAGACTGACTGCCTTAGACAAAGGTGCGATGATACATACATTAGCCTGGTGATCCTAGTAGGAGTACCCAAAAGGGATCTTCATTCTTCATCAGGAAACAAGTTGAGGGGAAGCCTGAGACTAGGCTCTCTAGTGAGTGTCTGCTGAGGACCATGCCCACGTGCTGACGAACCACAACTTGAACAAATTGTGGCCTCCATTTTTTAACCAAAAAAAAAATCAAGATCTTTTTGAAGTCTTATTCATAACAGTGCTTAATCTTTTTTATATTTAGGATGAGACAGAAGTTGTTTTAGAGGGAAAAACAATGAGGATTTTCATTTGCAACATACATCACAAATTTTTCTGTGTTACATGGCAAATTAAATATTTATTTCTCTTCTCCAAATGAAGCAGACGTGCTATCTGGCAGGATTTTTACCTCCTCATATACTGGTTTTCACCTAAATACATTACTCAAATGATATCAGGAGGCATATGCAACCTGAGATACATAAACAATGTTTACAGGGGACACTCAGCTTTTTGTTTTAAAAAATAAATATAAACTTGCTATCACTCCCCACTTGTCCCGTTTTTCTGGAAGAGGGGTCAGACATAAAAATGGCATTAAAGTTTATTGTCTGCTACTGCTACCACTATTCTTAAAAGCTGCCTTTTAACTTCAAGTTGTAGAGCTCTCTCCCTCACCCCTATAGCTATTTTTCACATTCCATTACACTGCACACCTTATTGACACTAGATTGATGACACTTTTAATAAATTATTGGAGCTTATGAAATAATTTCAAGGAACGGAAGTAGTACCAATATCACATCACTACCACAATGCCGTTAAGTGAGATCTAGTAGATTTTAGAGCAGCTTTATATTTAAAACCCTTAATGTTGCCATCAGTAACCTGCAGTAATAATCTAAATGAGCATTCAAGCAAATCAATTCCAAAGACACGTTCCCTTTTCTTTTCAAACTCTTTCTCTCCATGCAATTCTGATATATAATTATTGGTGCAGGAACTCTTTTTGTTCTGTGTCTATAAAATAATAATTTTATGTTTCATCATTTATTTGTGGGAATCAGAGAGAAACCCCTTTTTCTGCAAATCCTCAAAACAATTAAGAAATTTTATTCATTGAATTGTTAGATACATTTTGGCAAAATGTGTGGTTAACTGGACTGAAGAACTGGATATTTTAAAGACAAAAATACTATCTTGAAAACGCTGACAAAGAAAACATTCTAAATGGTTGACATGGCAAAAAATGTCAAGTATCAGAGGGGTAGCCGTGTTAGTCTGAATCTGCAAAAGCGGCAAGGAGTCCTGTGGCACCTTATAGACTAACTGAAGTGTAGGAGCATAAGCTTTCGTGGGCAAAGACACACTTCGTCAATAGATTTTAGAGCAGCTTTATATTTAAAACCCTTAATGTTGCCTGACGAAGTGGGTCTTTGCCCACGAAAGCTTATGCTCCTACACTTCAGTTATTCTATAAGGGTATGTCTACACTACCGCACTAATTCGAACTAACTTAATTCGAATTAGTTAATTCGAACTAAGCTAATTCGAACTAGTGAACTAGACCTAAAAACTAGTTCGAATTAGCATTTTGCTAATTCGAACTAACATGTCCACATTGAGTGGACCCTGAACCGAGGTTAAGGATGGCCGGAAGCAGTGCCGGCAGGGCATCAGATTAGGACTTAGAGCGTGGAGCTGCTGCCTCAGGCTAGCCGAGGGCTGTGCTTAAAGGGACCCGACCCCCACCCCGGACAGACAGTTCTCAGGGGTTCCCCGCTCGCTTGTCTAACTCGATGAGGGACAGCAAAGCAGTCCTTCTTGGAATGCCCTGAATGCCCACACTCGGCACATCACAGCACTCGGCCATCAGCCCGGCTGCACTTGCCGCAGGCTGCCATCCGGGGGGGGGAAGGGGTGGTCAATCGGGGGGCTTCCACCCCGAGGAGCCTGCAGAGCCACCCTAGTCCTCCCCATCTGGGGCTCGTACCCCATTCCTCCCTCACCTCCTTCCACTTACCCCTCCTTCCTGATGTACAAAATAAATGACACGTGTGTTCAAAAATAGAAACTCTCTTTATTGAACAAAACTCGGGGAGACTGGGAAAAAGAGGTGGGAGAGGGGAAGAGAAGAGAGGGTGGGAGAGGGGAGGAGGAAACCTGGGAGGAGGGAGCTGGAAGGGGGTAGCCAGGGGAAGAAGGAGGAGGGGAAGTATCAAACTATGGTACACCATATCTTCAGTACTGTGTACAGATGTGATCTCCTCACCCCAGAAAAGATATTTTGGCCTTGGAAAAGGTTCAGAAAAGGGCAACTAAAATGATCAGGGATTTGGAACAGGTCCCATATGAAGAGAGGCTAAAGAGACTGGGACTTTTCAGCTTAGAAAAGAGGAGACTGAGGGGGGATATGATAGAGGTCTATAAAATCATGAGTGGTGTGGAGAGGGTGCATAAAGAAAAGTTCTTCATTAGTTCCCATAATAGAAGGACTAGAGGACACCAAATGAAATGAATGGGTAGCAGGCTTCAAACTAATAACAGAAAGTTCTTCTTCACAAAGCAAATAGTCAACCTGTGGAACTCCTTGCTGCAGGAGGCTGTGAAGGCTAGAACTATAATAGAGTTTAAAGAGAAGTTAGATAAATTCATGGAGGCTGGGTCCATGGAATGGTATTAGCCAGAGGGTAGAAATGGTGTCCCTGGCCTCTGTTTGTGGAAGGCTGGAGATGGATGGCACGAGACAAATGGCTTGGTCATTGTCTTCAGTCCATCCCCTCCAGGGTACCTAGTGTTGGCCGCTGTCGGCAGACAGGCTACTGGGCTAGATGGACCTTTGGTCTGACCCAGTACGGCCATTCTTATGTTTTTATGTTCTAAGCTCAGGGCTCAGGGTCGAGGTCTCACTCGACCACCTTGATTTTCATGCAAACCTGCTCCTGGGTGGCCAGGCTGGCAGCTATCCTGCTCTAGATGGCCACTTTCCTTTGCCTAGTGCGGAGGTCGTGGACGTTGGAGGCTTCCCCCCAAACCTTGATGAGGTCCACGATCTCCGCACTAGACCAGGCGGGCGCCCGCCTCTTGCAGCCCCGGGCAGGCTCCTGGGAGCCGCCAGCCTGGTCCCGGGAAGAGGCGGAGGGCTGGGTGGACCGGGTGGCTGGCTCGTGCCGTGCCAGGTGCAGGGTCTGCTGGCTGGGTGCTGGCAGGCTTGCACCTGGCACGGGCACTGTAGCCAGACCGTGCCCCTTTAAGGGCTCCGGGGCCGGGAGGGGGGCAGACGAGTTTCCCTGGTTGTGCCCAGAGTGGCCACCAGGGCAAGCAGGGAAGGGCTAGCCTCCCACTAGTTCGAATTAAGTGGCTACACAGCCCTTAATTCGAACTACTTAATTCAAACTAGGCGTTAGTCCTCGTAGAATGAGGTTTACCTAGTTTGAATTAAGCGCTCCGCTAGTTCGAATTAAGTTCGAACTAACGGTTTGCCTGTGTAGTGCCTATTAAAGTTAATTCGAACTAACGGCTGTTAGTTCGAATTAACTTTGTAGTGTAGACATATCCTAAGGTGCCACAGGAATCCTCGCTGCTATGGCAAAAAATGGAATATCTTGGAAATGTGTGAAGCTGCCTTTGCCATAGTTATGAAGGATATCCCATTGAATATGATAGTTTGCTTTTAGTTACAGTTTGCTGTTTATTCTGTGCATAAAACCAAACACCATATAATTGGGATTCACGATTTCATACTCTGTGCTTTCATTATGCACACTCATTCATAACAGCCTTAATGTAGATATCACTTAAAGTGTTTAAAAAGAATTAAATCTTTCATATAGGTTCATTTTTCTTCAGAATACAATACAACTTAACATTAATATTGTATGACTTATTCTTTTGGTCTCGATAAAGTCTATGAATATGTCAGATTTTTTAAAATGCTAAAATTGTTAAAGATGCAGGTGCTTCAATCTTTAGCTGTGACATGGGCCTCTGGGTTACAATTTTTACATGTCTATTCATTAGACTCTTCAGAATACAAATCACCGAGCAGAGCCAGCTGGCATACATGTAATTTTTGTGGCTGTCCAATGTTTTACTGTGAAAGAGATGGAGCACAAGATTAATTCAGGGTCTAAATCTGCAAATAATTGTATTTAAAAGTAAGGAAACTGAAAATGGGAAAAGTGCATGAAGGATCACTGGCAGCATATGGTGGTCCATGTTAGAGTCAGGAAAGCAACTACTTAACTGAAACATTATGGAAATTGAAAAATCTACTTATATGAATTCTTACGCACAGAGGAAAATTTAACTTAGTATTACATTTAAGAAATTACTTTGACTTCTGATCTCTCAATACATTTTATTTTGAAATCAAAATCATAAAGGTACCTGAATATACAGAACATGTCTCAAAAGCAGGAAGGATCAGTTCAAAACAGTAAATATCACAACCAATACAAGTTCATAATTACTCAGTAACAAATTTCATATACATATGAAGTGAAAATAACTTTAATTTTGCGTTGCTGAGAAATCTATCTGTAATATTCAGATAAATCAGTACATACATATGATGTATTTGTATCTACACAGCATCCATAGCTATAAATGTGTAATATTTATATACATACACACATTTAGCTTTTAGCATGAATTCTTTTCCTCAGAGATTAGTACCATTAAGGCTACGTTTACACTGCAGAGATACTTCAGGATACTGGAAGAATCTCGAAATAGCTATTCCGTATCTTTTGAGTGAATCCATCATTTCAAAATAAAATGGGCTCACTATTCTGACATCCCTGTAAACCTCATTCCACGAGGGTTAAGGGACGTTTTGGATTAGCGCTTTATTTCAAAATTACCTCAAAATAAGTTATGCAATTTGCATAGCACAAGTTGTGTACCTTAAGGTTACGCAAGGTTAAGGTGCAGTGTAGACACACATAGAAAGACTGCAAAGATGCTTGTTTGACTTGGAATACTACCAGCCTGGGTATTGTATATTAAATACTATATTTAGTTAAAAAGTAAAGAAAGGGGAGATACTATTGATTTAAAAGAGAAGCAGCATAGCAGGGTTCATGAGACAGATGGTGCTTGTATGTGAGCAGTTGTCATTTAGTGGTTCACTGCTGAGGAAATACAGCAGAACAATGATGTTTGACTGATTTTTATAAATATATATAAAGACACATACTCCATGACAGCTAATTCTTATCCACATGTCTATACAGTCACGTAAGTCTGACGTTCTTCTTTTGAAATGAGCACCCCCACGTTTTAGAAATTAATTGCCTGTCATATTTCTCTTCCAATAAATTTAAAACTTTAATTTACCTCATAATAAACTTCCCACTTTTGGAAAAGAAAAGTAACTGACATTTTCTTTACAATGTTTTCTTATATGCAGGATTTTTGCAAGGTCACAAGAGGAGAGAGTGTTCCACATGATAAAAAACCCTATACATTTATTATGAGTTTCAATCCCTTCATTGTTCCTGGTTTTTTTCACGTAACAATTTTCAGAACTACGTTAGGTTCTAGAAAAGAAAACAAATTAAAAACAGCCTCTCTCTTTCATTATAAAGATAATTTTGCCTCAGGCAATGAATGTGTGTGAAGGGTATTCTCAACAGAAATAACTCAAATGTGGTAATATACTGATGCATCAATTATTATTAAAGACAAAATAATTTATCAGAAATAACAATTTCCTGTATTCAAATATGAATAATTATGTTCCTATGATAATATACAATGAATCATAAAGGTTCCACAATAAGCTTCCCGACTCCTATGAGATATTTTGACAATATTATTATTGACTACAGATCTTGTATAATATATAGATCGCTGCCAACCAATAAAATATCAATATGTAAGGTTTACATTCAGAGAATATACTCAATGGAGGTTCACATATTGGAAAATACTTTACATTTTGTAAAGATCTAAAAAAAGATGCATTCAACAAGAAAACTGACAAGCAAGCAATATTCACACTGAAGTTATGAATACAATGTAGATTTTTTTTGTTGGTGGTATTTTTATATAATTTCTTCTATTTTTATAATTTCGTAATAATAATGGTGGTTCTTATCCCTCAACCCTGCCCAGATTCTCTTTCCTTCTGTGACCTGTTCCTCACATATAAATTGCTTCAAGGAAGGCTGTCTATGCCATGCCTCTCATAGCCTGTGAGAACTGGATGTTGCAAGAGTTTGCTACGGCCTTTTCAATTACACAGGACAGCAGTGTGTAAGATGTTTAAAACAGTCTTCTTACAAATTGGTGGGAGGGTCTTAGAAGCAAGGATGGATGAAAGTATTCAGGATCAGCCAAGAGCTGGTTACTACCCGCAGTACACAATACCAGGCCAGACTTTCTTAGTGGTCAGTGTTGTGGCTATGTTGTTTTTGGTACCCACATGGCTATGGCACACATCTGAAGGCGGGTCTTGAACAGCTGTCTTGAACACACTCAATTAAATGAGTTTTGTTCCACAGGCATTCTGTACACTTATTATCATAGACTGTCAATGAATCATGCTCCCGTCACTCACAAACTGTACAGTATTATGAATTGAACAAAAAGTGTCTCCAAAAATAAGTAAATAAGGAGACCTCCAATATGTTAAATGAAGATATCATTAGTATTTGAGGTAAACAACTGAAAGACAAATGCAAGATTGGGAGAAGTCTGTTAGCATCAGTGCAGTACTAGAATTGGTACTGTAGAGTTTTTTTGGGTAACGATTAAACAGTCTGAGCTAAGTTTTGCTTCCCAGAAACGGGTTCTTGCAATTTTATGCCAAACAACTTCATAGTACAGCATTAATTTTGTCCCCAACTACTGCATTTAATTATAAGGAACCTGTGCCAAAAGTCCCAAAATAAACCTCAAAAATATTTACTCTAGAGACACAGTCAAGGCTGGTAGAACTAAAATTAAAACAGGAGGTTTTGTTTTAATTAATGGGGACATATGCATATTGCCCCTTTTTGAGTCTACTTGTTTCCAGTTTACTTGTCTGCCATGTTCCAAATAGGTTTCTTAGATGCTTTAATATTTTATCTTTTCACGAGTAGAGGGACAATGCAAAGATCTTCAAAATATCTACAAATCTATATAAAGGACTGTTATCTGAGGAAATTCATAAGCAACTGGGGCAAACCAAAAATGCCTAATTATACCCTTCCCTAGAAAAATAACAAAGATAAATACAGCTATAAACAATTGCAAATTAATACTACTATGATCAGTCCTGCTATGGAAGGACTTGGAAGTGGCAACATTTAAACGCTACTGTGAGTGTCTAAGCATACACTGGTCATTAACAAATAGTATGCATGTGCCACCTTCATTTTAGTTTACAGGGGAGTCAGAAATACCTGCTGTTTATTTTCCTGGTACATGTTTGGCATTCCTGAGTGCTATAGAAATACAAAACAACAACTCCAGATTGGCACTCCTGACCCAATACTCATTTTTGGAAATGCTGATGTAACCTCATCCTGATCTGACAAAATGGTCTCTCTATCACCTGGGTCTTGATAAACTGACTAGGGGGCAGAGAGAGACTTTCTGGATATAGGAAAAGGAGGTTGTATATGGGACTATCAGAAAAAAAGATAAGGAACTGGTATCTATTTAATCTATTCTCTGCAACCAAGCGTAGGAAAACCTACCTCACTAGGCTTAGGAAAGTATTGAGGTGTGATATATCATGCAGAAGCAAAATGCAGGACAATGTAGCACTTTAAAGACTAACAAGATGGTTTATTAGATTATGAGCTTTCATGGGCCAGACCCACTTCCTCAGATCAAATAGTGGAAGAAAATAGTCACAACCATATATACCAAAGGATACAATTAAAAAAAGTGAACACATATGAAATGGACAAATCACATTTCAGAACAGGAGGGGAATGCGGGGGGGGGGAAGGAAGGAAGGTAATTGTCTGTGAATTGATGATATTAGAGGTGGGGAGAGTGGGATGTTTGTGAGCTAATGGTATTAGAGGTGATAATTGGGGAAGCTATCTTGGTAATGGGTAAGATAGTTTGAGTGTTTGTTCATTCCTTTTTGGAGGGTGTCGAATTTTAACATGAATGACAGTTCAGAGGATTCCCTTTCAAGTGCAGATGTAAAAGTTCTTTGTAGCAGAATGCAGGTGGTTAAGTCATGGAGAGAGTGTCCTTTCTGGTTAAAATGGCAAGAAACTGTTTTTTCTTTGTGATCTTGTCTGATATCTGTTTTGTGGGCATTAATCCTTTGGCGAAGTGTCTGAGATGTTTGTCCAATGTACATAGCAGACGGACACTTTCGGCACATGATAGCATAGATTATATTTCTGGATGCGCAGGAATATGTGTTCTTCATCTTATAACTCACTTGGTTAGGTCCAATAATGGTATCAGCAGAATGAATATGTGGACAAAGCTGGCAACGGGGTTTGTTGCAAGGGAAGGTACCAGGGTTGGTATTAGTGTGGTATGTCCTGTGGTTGTTGGTAAGAATCATCTTGAGGTTAGGTGGTTGTCTATAGGAGACTATGGGTCTGTCTCCCAGAGCCTCTTGGAATATGGTATCCTGTTCCAGTATAGGTTGTAATTTATTAATAATGTGTTGGACAGGTTTAAGTTGGGGGTTGTAGGTGATGACAAGTGGTGTTCTATTGTTGGTTTTCTTGGGTCTGTCTTGAAGTACATGGTTTCTAGGTATTCGTCTGGCTCTTTCAATTTGCTTTTTTATTTCTCCGGGTGGGTAGTTGAGGTTTATAAATTCTTGATAGAGATCCTGAAGCTTCTGGTCTCTGTCAGTGGGATTAGAGCAGATGCGGTTGTATCGAAGGGCTTGGCTACAGACGATGCATCGTGTGGTGTGTTCTGGATGGGAGCTGAAAGCATGTAGGTAACTGTATGAGTCGGTGGGTTTTCTGTAGAGAGTGGTGTCTAATTTTCCATTGTTGATTTGTACTGTGGTGTCCAGGAAGTGGATCTCTCATGTAGAATGGTCCAGACTGAGGTTGATGGTGGGGTGTAGGTTGTTGAAATCTCTGTGGAATATCTCCAGTGTTTCTTGGCCATGCGTCCAGATCATAAAGATGTCATCGATGTACCGTAGGTAGAGAAGGGGTGAAAGGGGATGGGAGTTGAGTAAACGTTGTTCTAGGTCAGCCATAAAGATGTTAGCATACTGTGGGGCCATGCGTGTACCCATGGCTGTGCCGCTGATCTGGAGGTATAAGTTGTTCTCAAACTGGAAATAATTGTGGGTGAGAACAAAGTTACATAGGTCTGCTATCAGGTTGGCAGTGGTGTCCTCTGGGATAGTGTTTCTAATTGCTTGTAATCCGTCTTCATGTGGGATGTTGGTATATAGAGCTTCTACATCCATGGTGGCAAGGATGGTGTTATTGGGGAGGTTATCGATGTTTTGTAGTTTCCTTAGGAAGTCAGTAGTGTCTCGGAGATAGCTGGGGGTGTTGGTTGCGAAGGGTTTGAGAAAAGAGTCTACTTAGCTGGATAGACCAGTAGTGAGTGTGCCAATACCAGAGATGATGGGACGTCCGGGGTGCCCAGGTTTATGGATCTTGGGAAGCAGATAGAACAATCCTGGTCGGGGGTCAGAAGGTGTTTCTGTGTGGATTTGTTCCCGAGTAGCTGTGGGGAGGCTTTTAAGGAGACAGTATAGTTTCTTTTGGTATTCCAAGGTGGGATCAGAGGGGAGAGGTTTGAAAATTTGGTATTCGAGAGTTGTCTGGTTGCCTCCTGGTTATAGTAGGCCTTATTCATAATGACCACAGCACCCCCTTTGTCAGCTGGTTTGATTATAATGTCCAGGTTGTTTTTGAGACTCTGGATGGCATGGTGTTCAGCGCAGCTAAGATTGTGTGTCGCTTGTTGTCGTTTGCGAATAATGTCAGTCTGTGCGTTGTTGCGGAAGCTTTGTATATAGAAATCCAGATTGTAATTCCGACCGTCAGGAGGAGTCCATATAGAATTATTTTTCCTTTGGTGTTGATAGGGGGGATCTGGTAGGTCAGATTGATGTTCATTGGTGGTTTGGAAATATTCTCGGAGGCGGAGGCGGCGAAAAAAAGCCTCAAGGTCACCACAAAATTGTATCCAGTTTGTGGGGGATGTGGGGCAGAAAGAGAGACCCCGGGACAAGACAGACTCTTCTGCTGGATTGAGTTTGTAGCTGGAGAGGTTAACAACATTATCCAGTGGGTTGAGGCAGTTGCTGTTGTAGCCAGTGGTATGGAGCAGGTTAGAAAATTTATTGTCTTTTCTTTGTTGTAGGGAATAGAAGTGTGTGTAGTAGATTTCTTGTCAGGTGGAACAAAAGTCTTGCAAGGTGTCAGTCGGTGTGGATGTTTGTCTTGAGATGAGACGATCTAAGTTAGAAATGTCATTCTTGATGGTTTTCTGTTTCTTGTATAAAATACTTAGGTGATTTCTTAATTTCTTGGATAGTGTGAGGCAGAGTCTTTCACTGTAGTCAGTGCAGTATGTTGATCTTAATAGATTGTTCACTTTCAGTCCTTTGGGTACGATGTCCATCTTCTTGCACTTGGACAGAAAGATGATGTCTGTCTGTATCTGTGCAAGTTTCTTCGTATGGTTGATGGATTTCCATTCCAAACGGCTAAATGTAGTGCCTTGCATGTAGAATAGTGATAGAAATGTAGCCGTGTTAGTCTGGGGTAGCTGAAGCAAAATGCAGGACAATATAGCACTTTAAAGACTAACAAGATGGTTTATTAGATGATGAGCTTTCATGGGCCAGACCCACTTCCTCAGATCAAATTGAAAGAGCCAGACGAATACCTAGAAACGATCTACTTCAAGACAGACCCAAGAAAACCAACAATAGAACACCACTTGTCATCACCTACAACCCCCAACTTAAACCTGTCCAACACATTATCAATAAACTACAACCTATACTGGAACAGGATACCATACTCCAAGAGGCTCTGGGAGACAGACCCATAGTCTCCTATAGACAACCACCTAACCTCAAGATGATTCTTACCAACAACCACAGGACATACCACACTAATACCAACCCTGGTACCTTCCCTTGCAACAAACCCCATTGCCAGCTTTGTCCACATATTCATTCTGCTGATACCATTATTGGACCTAACCAAGTGAGTTATAAGATCAAGAACACATATTCCTGCGCATCCAGAAATATAATCTATGCTATCATGTGCCGAAAGTGTCCGTCTGCTATGTACATTGGACAAACATCTCAGACACTTCGCCAAAGGATTAATGCCCACAAAACAGATATCAGACAAGATCACAAAGAAAAAACAGTTTCTTGCCATTTTAACCAGAAAGGACACTCTCTCCATGACTTAACCACCTGCATTCTGCTACAAAGAACTTTTACATCTGCACTTGAAAGGGAATTCTCTGAACTGTCATTCATGTTAAAATTCGACACTCTCAGGGAAGGAATGAACAAATACTCAAACTATCTTACCCATTACCAAGATAGCTTCCCCAATTATCACCTCTAATACCATTAGCTCACAGACATCCTACTCTCCCCACCTCTAATATCATCAATTCACAGACACTTACCTTCCTTCCTTCCCCCCCTCCTGCATCCTCCTCCTGTTCTGAAATGTGATTTGTCCTTTTCATATGTGTTCACTTTTTTTAATTGTATCCTTTGGTATATATGGTTGTGACTATTTTCTTCCACTATTTGATCTGAGGAAGTGGGTCTGGCCCACGAAAGCTCATCATCTAATAAACCATCTTGTTAGTCTTTAAAGTGCTACATTGTCCTGCATTTTGCTTCAGCTACCCCAGACTAACACGGCTACATTTCTAAAATCATGCAGACATTTTATTTTGTTCTTTCTCTATTTACATAAATCTTGTCTTAAAAGACACTAGGAGGCTGTGCTTCCTAGGGTTGCCAGATGATTTAACCAAAAATATCAAATCCCCCCCCCCCCGCAAAAAAAAAAAAAACAGGGAAAATATTTGTTGTAAAAAGGGGGGGAGGACCAAAGTCGTTGGGGGAAAAAAAAAGACCCAGAGAGTTATTAAGAAAAAAAATTTAAAAAACCAGCATGGCCCCTTTAAGAACAGGAAGGGCTGGGCTCTAATAGGCTGCCAGCAGCTGGTGGCCATCTTGCCTCCCTCCAACCACTGGGGAGGGGAGGGTCAAGGCCACAGCTAACCGCAGCCTCTGCCCTCCCACCACCAGCTCCTTGGCCCGCCCCATGCCTCTCGCTCCCACCCCCCCAGGCCAGGGAGGGGTAGGCTGGGGTTGCAGTCAGCTTGGCCTCTTGCCCCGTCCCAGTTGCATACAGCCCGAGCCTTTTGGCCCTCCACCCTTCCCACGCTGCAGTCTCTTAGCCCCCCCCTCCAGCCACTAGAGGAGAGCTGGGCTGAGCCAGCTGCAGTAGCTAGGGCTCTCCCCAGCCACTGGGGAGGGAAGAGGAGGACTGGTCAGGCTGGGGCCGCAGCAGCCAGGCTGGGAGTGGGTAGGACTTGTTCCTGTGTATGCAGAGTGACATGCTAACGTGACTCTATCATCCAGCAGGAAAATTGTATTTATATATATGTAGAGAGAGATGAAAGGAAAATCAACGTGCAGCAGGTGGCCTCAGAAAGAGGAGACCCCTTCAGCCTCCAAGAAAATATGCTGGAATAAGGAGTTTCTGAAGTCTACCCCCCAACCCATGGTCTCCATTGGTCAGTGCATGGGATGGGATGTTATCTCTCATTAAAGTGTATTGAAAAGGGTTGCAGCAGGTAAACATGGGAGAGAAGCCTACAGATCCAGGAGGAGACAGAGTTGGAAGGGATGCAGGACACAACTAATTGTATACTATAAATCCTGAACATAAATTATTTTTACTGTGTAACTTTATATGTGATAGGGAACAAACTTCCAACAATGGCTTGACAGCTACCTGCTTCATACCTCTATCTGCAGACATGTGTCTTTTAGTCCTGTAGCTATTTACAGACTGTAGTGTTAAAACCATATATTTTTAAAGTTCATGTTAAGCACTATATCAGTTATTAGCATTAACAAAAGCAATGTTTTATTCACTTGTTGTTGTTAAAATAATAATAATAATATACAACAACAACAACTACAACTATAACTGCAACTAAACTGTGCTGTTGTCAGATACAAAATAAAAAATCCTGAAAATGATGAATTGCTCATTTTTGTACATCTTTGTATATAATTTATACTTCCAGGCTTCCCAAAAATGTGAGTTTACATGTAATCATTTGAAACATATTCCAGAATGCAACACAAATTGAAAATATTGAACATCCAGGTAGTTGCACACCACTTCAGAAACTATTGTCTGTTAAACCATAATATTTAGCTGCATGGTGAATAGATTTACTGAGAGCAAAGGCAAGCATTTCGCTTTACAATTCTTTCACACAGTTACTAGAGCAGCAGAAATAGAGGTATATAAAACGTACTAAGATTTTAAAAAAAGATGTTAAGTCAAGTCTGGAATAGCTAAAAGACAGTTGTGACTACAAAAGGAACATTTCTTACCAGTAATTTCCTTTCTGCTAGCAGTGTCACATCTGGGCTGCTTTCTTCTCTCTGTAGCTCACAGAGATGGATTAATATTTTGGTGTCACATGGTCTCCCATACCCACTCTGCTCCTTTTTTATGCCAGATGAATAATTCCCATTTGCATAAAATTATTAACAAATATTCCAGAGATAACAAAATAATTGTGAAAATTAGACCAAAGAAGAAAGTCAAATGGTGATAATTCCACTTAATATCTGATCCTTGGTTCTGAGCTGTCTAGGATGGGCAGAATTGTGGGAGACGTTGCTAGCAGGAAGAAAAGTATTGGTAAGAAATTTTCCTTTCTGCAGACCAGCATCTGCCACTATTCTGAATGTTTGGAAAGTAGCGAATAGTGATACTGGGAGGATTATGAAACAGTTTAGTAGGAAAGTAGTACCCTCTTTTTGTCAAAAGTGTGTATTATTTCTGCACCGTCAGCTCCAGCATCTTCCTGCAAAAGGACGCCTCTGCAGAAGATAGAAGCCCCACTTTGCAGTGCTCAATTAAGGTATTTACTGTAGACTATATTACTACTTTTCAAATTTCCAAAATGGATATATTTGCTCATTCTTCCAATGAGGCTGATAAAGATCTCATGGAGGGCATCTTGATCCATTCTAGGATAGGAAGCTCTAATGATTTGTAGGCTTCCGCAATATATCATTTAGCAATGGAGAACTTAGAAGCTTTAAGTCCCTGGCATTTGAGTAGAAACACATAAATTAAGGAATTTGATATTCTCATAGCTTTTATATGCTTGAAATAGATTTTCAATGGTTTTCTGACATCTGAAGTGTGGTTCAGACAGATGTTGTAGTTTTGGACAGAATGAAAGAAGCACAACCTGTCTTGAAGGAAGGAAGAATTTACCTTAAGAAGGATTGCGGTGTCCTAAACCCAACCTTGATCTTGTGGAACTCCTCTAGAGATTAGGCTGCAAGTTTCAACACTAGCTTGGTAGACATGACTACCTCTCAGAAATAAGTCTCAGTGGAAAATGAAACACTTGACTCTGAAGTCAGAAGCCCAGTTGGACTGCTTATTAGGGCGCTTAAAACTAGCAGAAGGTCCCGTATTGGTCTTGCTAATTGGACTACTCAAAATAATCTGAGTATTATCTGACAGGGAGCCAGAGGCTCCTGTGAATAGCATACTACTAAGAACAGACACCTGTCACACAATTATACTAGGCAGAAGGCCTCCTCTCTATGCCTTCTTAGAGACAGTCCAGAAGGGTTGGAATTCCAGGATTTATGGGAATTGCATTGTATTCTTAGCATAGCTTGATGAATCTGGACTAGATGGAAGATATTTTTACTATGGATACAGCCTTAAATGAAAGCTATGTCCAAATGACTAGGGAGGCTGGACCAAGACCTTCTAGTCTCTCAGAGTACGTGCAATGTGTCCAATAAATGATGGCATCATCATCAACCAGGTAAAGAGCTGGTAACCCACTGTCAAAGTAAGTCAGTGGGCACTTGTCAAAGTTATGAGACAGCCTGACATTTGACTGCAGCTGCATCATGGATCATTAGAAAAACCCCATTTACAGAGATTAGCTGTACTGTTGCCCTCTCCTGCTTGAAACTGATTCAGAGATGCCCACAGTTGCCTTGGCAAATCAAAACCCAGCAGACAGATTGTTGGGGCAATGATAAGACAGTGATTAATAATCATCATTGCTGACCACTCGTGTCAAGTAGATTTCACCATCCTGTAGTGGCATGTCCTGTAGTGGTCTAAGTGACCATAAAGGGTGTGTAGAAGTCAGTTGAACAGGCAGGTGGTTGACGAGGACTGAATACAAAGACAGATCATTTCTGTTAAGGATCTTGGCCAGCAGCATCACAGAAGTCTCCTCACAGTGAATATAGGGTACTATGTTATAAAGTACTGGCAGCCATAGCAATGGAGTTGCATTTGTACTGGTAACAGTGTGCACGGCTTTGTTAAGCTCTATATCAGTGGTCCCCAACCATTTGAGGTTGCCAGGCGCCAGGGGGTGTGGCTGTTCGCCCGCCGGGCGCCAGAGGGCGGGGACGCTTGCGCACCCGGGGGCGGGGCCTCCCATAGCCGCGTGCCTGGGGGCGGGGCCCCCCATGCACCATGCACCCGGGGCCAGTGCCCCCCCGCAAGCGCCGCACGCCCAGGGCCGGCGCCCCCCCCCCCAAGCGCCGTGCCCGGGGCTGGTGCTCCCCCCATGCACCGTGCGCCCAGAGCGCGGGCGGCCAATCCGCGGCGCTCATGGGGCCGGCGCTCACCATGCGCCATGAGCCCGGGGCTGCCTCCGGCACCATGCATGTGCCACGTGCCCGGGGCCAGGCCAGCCCCGAGCACTTGACGGGCGCACACAAAAGCCCCCGCAGGCGCCATGGCACTCGCGGGCACCATATTGGGGACCACTGCTCTACATTGATCAGTCTCATGTTAGACAAGTGACACCCACAAGGAGTGTAATATTCTGCCATTGCAATAGTAGAGGCTGATTTCTATGCATCTGGATGCTTGCACTCCAGGTTGAACTGGACAATTTTCTGAGGTTTTGTTTTTTTTGAGTGCTGATTTTGGCTACCATCTTCAAGTGACTGTAGTACACCACTGACCTGTCCAGTGTCACACGGATGTAAATGGGATTTAGATCATGCTGTAGACCAGGGCTACTCAACTTTAGAAACATCGGGGGCCACAATGATAGTCACAGCACATGCTGAGGGCGGTAATTTAAGTGTGGTTGTACAGCCTCTTCCCGACTTATGAACCAGTTAAGGACCAAGCAATTTGTAACTCGGGGTCCACTATTTATGGCAGCTTGGGTCATAACTGTGAACGGTTGTAAGTTGACCGTTCGCAACTCGGGGACCAGCTGTATATACATGCAAGTATATGCAAATAGTTTCTTTCACATCTCAGAAGGGGTAGCCGAGTTAGTCTTTGAGGTGTTACTAGACTATTTGGTTTTTTTAAAGTTTTTCCTGTTACAGACTAACAAAACATGTAGATGGTATCGTGAACTTTCATGGGCAAAACCCACTCTTCAGATGACGGGCATGAATACAAAGATTAAGGCAAGACGACACAAAACACAGGCCCCATTTAAGTCAGTTCAGCTGTTATTAATAAAATGCAATATTTGCCTGATTTCTACCCATGTGATAGCACGTTCAATGAGCAATGACAGTCCAGGAATTTAACTACTAAAACGCATATCAACAGAAGACCATTATATTGACTCGTCGTTGTGGAGCGTGTTTCCAGTGGAAGCTATGCTCAAAGGATCCTACCTGCAGGCTGCATGTTGAGCCCCGCATATACCCAAATCCCCCCATGGGCCGCAAACAAACGGGCTGTGGGCCACATGTTGAGTAGCCCTGCTGTAGTCATTGGCTTTTGAGAAAACATTTAATTTGTGGCTTGTGCTTGCATTATGCAGATGAAATCCACCATCTCGGAAAATCTCAGCTACAGGTACCATTGACTACAATAGTCTGCCATAAATGTCATATTATCATTCAAGACCTCGTCAGTTTCTGAGGAGGACTGAGTTTAGCAGCTGCAGCAGATGTTGCTAGTTAGCACAGATAAACTTGTGTAAAAGCATAGCTGACAGGTTGTTGATGTACACACTGAACAGTATTGGTGAAACTACTGATCCTTGAGGAAAGCAGTTAATCTGATACTTCCAAGAGCTACTGTGGTTGCCCATGTGTGCTCTTAAACTGCCTATTTGGGAGAAGGAGCTCTACTATCCAACCACCCAATGCGAGGTAACTCAAGAGAGTTGAAACAAACGGCCTCTGTGCCAAGCTGTGTCATAAGTAGCTGTCAAATCCTAAAAGATGACTCCCATATTTATATTTTGTTGAAAACCATTTTCAGTAAAGATGGCCATAGCTAGGACTTGATCACAGGGGTAGTGTCCATTTCTGAACTCTGTCTGCTCGACCTGCAAGACGTTGTCCAAATCTAGAGTGATTCATTGAAGGATCAAACCATGAAACATACCGACAGCAAAGGCAGTAAGTTGACACACATGCCCAGCTTCAGAATGGCTATAATTTTTGCTGGACTCCAACTGGATGGTTCCACTCTGTGTGGGGGTAGAGACAAAGAACAAATAATAGACTGGGCAACAACAACTGTGTGTGGATTCAAGATGCAAAACAATGCATCACATTTCTGTCATCCAGATGGTTGAGTATTTGCTGGGTCACTTTGCTGGATGGCTGTTCACAACCAGTGAGTTATACAGCACTTGATAACTTCCTTCATAGCCAGCATAGACTGTCACTCATTCATGTCAAGTTCCAGCTATCCATCATTCGGAGCTCCATCAAGTGCTGGTGCAATTTCCCTAAGGCAGACTGGGAAAAGTTCTCCAATGCACTGAAAATGTAGTTATCATTTGATCATGTCGTATCCCAGTTGATAACGCCTACCATAAATTCCAAGGAGCTATTTTCAAAGCTGCATACTCAGCTATGCCTCAGGGTGAACTATTTACACACCTGCCTGAGTGCTAAATGCCAAGTTTTATTCAGGAAATCTGAATTATCTGGAAACCCAGACCTCTCTGACCACCTGTGTATGTCTCTGGACACTGCCAGACTCACTCAGTGGAAAGAATCTACAGAAAAGCTTGACTTCACCTATTCTAGCTGGAATTGCTGGAACCTGATCCACCAGATGGGCACTGCTCAAGAACCTCCAAGTCAAGAGTGCCCACTGGTTAAGCCCAATGAGGTTGCAAGCCATCTACTGCACATAACAAAGGTCACACTGGAGAAGCGATTTAAAAACAAAGTACATAATGAGCGGTGACCACTATTTGACACCAAAATATTGGGAGGAGCCAGCTGGAGCCATTCATGATTGACAATAAGGCCCTTAACTCCATCAAGCCAAGCATTGAACATCAGCCCTCTTAGGTATCCTCAGGAATCAAGGTCTCCTCAGCCACTAAGGAGTTAATCTCTATTACTGTTGCCTGTTCTTGTTTTATTTTCTGGACCAACTTTTTCAGTAATGGAAACAGTGGAAACACACACATATACAAAATCCTCTACCATCAACTGTGTGATAAGGAATCTGTTCCCAGGGATCCAGGATTTGCTTCCCTATTTAAGTGTTTTGGCCTCTGCAGTCATATGATTTGTGAACATATAAGTTGAAGAAATGTTAAACACTGGAACAATGAGATAAAAATCCTCCTCATTCAGACATCTCTAGGAGCTGTTAATCCTGCACTTGCTGAGCCAGTCTTCCTTTTGGTCCCTTTTGATGGGGATCCCTGAGAGAAAGGAGAAATGGTTCCATTTACCTCATTATTTTTATTACCAGACCCCTTGGTTTCTGCTTGACTGTTTCAATATACAGCATTAGTCTTACCATCTGACTGAACAAAGATGTAGGTCTTCCTATGGATGAACTAGAACCTTCACAGAGCTAGTGGAGATTTATGCTTCATCTTCATGGCTCTTTGGGTCTCCAAGTGATCATCTTGCCTGGCATTAGTTGTGAATATTAAAGGATCTGTAAAGCAGATGGGTCAAGACTTTGTGGATGATGTTGTGGTCTAATCAGCACTGTAAGGAATTCAGACCCATAACAGATCTTTCATGTGTACTGGGGCGTGGTACCATACCTTTATTATGAAGGCTTGAAGACTTCTGATGCATGAGTATGCCCATGCATTCCTGTGCACAGCAGTGGAAGTCCTAGAAGTTAGAGGCATATGGTTATGGTGGGCCCCTTGCAGATCTGGAGCAAGATAATAAACTTTCTGGATGGAACCAGATAACTTTTCTTGGTACTGAGGATGAAGTCATGTACCTGTAAGTGATTCACTCTCCAAGATACGGCCCTGTGTGCAGTCAGATGGGGATATGTAGATATGCGTCCATTAGATTTACTGAAGTCAAGGAGCCAAAGATAGGGAGGGATGACACAGTAAAGCCCAGGGTCTCCATACAAAATGGTTTTTTTCTTCTTCTACTTGATGAGCCTTTTGAATTCAAGAATGACTTGATACCCTCTGTATAGGGATATAAAAAAATTAAAAATTTGTAACCATGTAACCGATACCAATTATATCAGTTACATGGATAACTGTGAGGATCCTGGCTGCTCACCATGCAGTTTAATGATTAACTGATGCTTATCAGTTTACCAGCTAAACTCTTACATGCCTACCTCTACGCCCTTTATACCATGAAGAAGATGGAGTAGAACAAGATAATCTTTCTTCTGAGGGAATGTTCTCCATCACTTTCATATCCAGAAGATGAGATATTTCATTCTGGTTCAGATTGCCTTTTACGGGTCATTGGAGCTGGGTGACTGGATGAAGACTAGATGAAGTAGAGCATGTAGTTCGAGAGTATCCCTGTTTCACTATTTACCTGATCCACTTATCTGATGATGAAAATCATTCCTCTAGGGAATGGGAAACATCCCTAGTTTCAGAACTATGCAATCTTTGTCATAACAAGTGTTGGAATTAAAGGAAGCTGCAGGCCTTCTGGACCAGTGCTGGCCAACCAAGAATAGTGAGAGGGCTGCATAAGTGGCCCTCCATCACCAGTGGTGACCTGCAGGCTATGATCCACTGGGATCAACTGATTCACAGAATTCAAGCTCAGGGAGGGAAGGAGGGAGGAAACGTGGGAGGGTGAGGAGTAGGGATGGAGTGCAAATCAGTGGATTCATGGCACTGTGAAAGTGCTGAGAGAGAGAAGGAGAAGTAGGAAGTATGGGCTCCAGTACCCAAGTGCACAAGAGGTGAGTGAGGGAGGAGGCATACAAGGGGTCTGCAGACCACAGATGGAGCCCCAGCTTGCCCATCATTTTGATATAGAAACTTTCTATGGCTCTAAATTTTCCCCTTTTGCCTTCAGCAATCTCTTGTCCCTTTGCTGGTGCCTCTTTGAGAATGAAGAGTGAAAGGAATCTCCCCCTCTCTCTCTCTCTCGGGCCTGTTTCCAGTGCAGGCTGGAAACAACTCACCATCTGGGAGAGCTGCTATACAGAGTATCATTTGGATTTGACATGGTGCTTTCATGGCCACATTGCCATGCCAGTATGAGGGACAGGCAATTGTAGGAGAGATTCAGGGAGGATTAAACTCCATGGGTTAACTATGAAGGAGGCAAAAAAAGTTAAGAGACAAGGAGTAAGTGTGGGAGCAAAAGAAACCACCACTTCTGCTGCTGCAGAGGCTCTGGAAGCAGAGACAAAATGGGTGTGGCTAGACCATGTAGTGTCAAAACAATGGTCCACCTTCATGAGGTATGGACTCAGGAATGCAGCCCAGATGTCCAAAATTGTATGGATGTTCAGTTGCAGAAAGGCAAGTACTATGAGACTCTATTTTAGAAAGCAAAACAAAATTAAAACAATAGGATTTAACAATAATAAGTACTGAAATACACATGTATAGAAAAAAAATCAGGTATGGATATCTGTTGTTTTCTGCAGGGTGTATTAACAACAGGTGTTACAATATACACACTAAATAATTATGCCTATCCTTTCTCAGTTCAGGATATGATTAATGCAGCCTATCAGAAGCCAGATGGTGCAAAACCAGAACCATCAATCAAAATGAAAAGACCGCTGAGTGCTAGCTACAATGATGTGCGCACAAATGGAAATTCTGTTCACAGATTCTAGCCCATAATATATAGAGGAAGCCATAAACATGGCTGTGCTGTCCCCAAGGAACTGGCAGACACGACTCATGCTTTGTTAGGCAAAAATTGGAGAAATAATATTCATTGCCGTGGGCTCAGACTGTAGAGGACTCTGTAAGGCAAACCTAATGCATGTTGGATAAAAAATTAAAAGTGGGTTCTTCAAAGAATTTAATAATGTATACACTGATGACAGTATCTGTCAAACTGTCCATTTCCCATTTGATTTAATATGGGATATTGCCATACATTTACAAAGCAGCTGCCACTGTCTTTCTGACACGTGAATTGGCATCTAATGTCTTCACCTGAACAGGTTTTATGAATAACCTCAAATTTTTGATTTTATAATGTACACTTTCTATAAGCATGCCAAGAAAAACAAGTTTGGAGCCTGCTACCTACAATAAAGATGACTTATATCTGATGAGTTTCTATAACGAGAAAGTTTTACAATGAAGAATAATTTTGTAAAAATAAAAGGCACTTAAAGAGAATAATTTAGCATAAGTGAGCTTCTTAAATAATGCAGTTTGTGTGAGAATGTACAACAGCCCTCAACACATATACACATACCCTTTCTCAGAAATACATGACAGTGTGAAATAAAGATTTTAAGTTTTTGTCAGCAGAACTTTAGCATGGCTGAGTTATTCATGTATGCTGACAAACTTTACATCACACCACCGCTATTTTGCATTCTGCATATATCACATTTTACACAAAAATATGTTTCAGAAAAATGCTTCTGAGAGTTTTAAAAAAATCTTAGTAATTTATTTCCCTAGCTTTCTTTCTCTGTAAACCCAAAGAGCGAGAGAAAAACTAAAGCTAATAAATTTAAAATACTTCAAAAGGTACCTGAAACAACATTCTCTACATTAAAATGTCTCATCTTTAAAGATCAATATCTCACAGATATTAGAAAATGCATGCCTGCCTCTGAGAAGCTGGTAACCTTCCTTTCTCCCCTTTAAAATGATACAGTGCTCCCATTTCTAGTCCTGAGGGGGTCACAGAAAATATTGGATTTAAACCTGCCACAGGTCCAGAACTCCCACTATGGAACTCAGTACAGTGTAACTGTGGGAGAGACCATCTACATTTAGATTAAACAAGAATAAATTTTATGGAAGGCTGATGGTTTACATTTTTTAAATATTTGGACATTTGAAATATTATAAGTAGCCCAGGAAAGGACAGATTAGCAGACATAGAGCAGGTGAGGCCAACAATTGGAATCCATTAATGGTGAGCATATATAATATAGTATATTGTGTGCATCACCTACACAGACAGTTTAGATAGACAACCATGAACTGCATGTTTTATGTACAAACTATGAATAATCATGCTGGACTAGCTCAATTCAAACCAAGAGAAGAGATATTACAAACAAAAAATAAACAGATGTAAACAAGCACTACATTTAAAAAGCAAGAGCTTTTCAGGGCTGCACTGGAAAGCAAATACACACAAACTTGTTCCCCACAATAACAGAGATTATTCTAAATTCATTTTCAGATGATAAAAAAATCAAGCTCCCCAAAATGCTGGTAACAGTAAGATATTCATCTTTTATGTTAAGGCTGTATATACTTCGCTACAGAATGATACTTTCCATAGCAGGTACCTATGGGAGTTCCCAGATTTGAGAATGTATGTCTGGATATCACCACCACAAGCACACAATTAAGCAACAGAATACCCCCAGAGTTTACATGCAACATGATATTAAAACCTGCAGCTTGTTGTGAGACACAAGACTAGAGGCTGAAGACCAAGCATCTTCAATTAATTGAAATGGTTTTTTTTAGTACAATATTGGAACAATTGAGTATTTCTAAAAATCCTTACAAAAGCAATAAAACAGTATTTCCATGAAGAAAATAATTGTAATAAACTAGTCCCCTCGTTCACCGATAGTTCATGAAATTACTATAATCCTCCTCTAATAGGTCAAATCATCTTCCCAGGCCAGCAGAAGTAACTGGAAAGGATAGGTCCTGGATCAAGAGAAAAGCTTGTTCTAAAGTCAGTAATTCCTCCACAGCTCTAGTGCTATACTCTATAGATAGTTAGAGGTGTGGTGGGTTGAGTGGAGAAAAACAGGATCAGAGCAATCATGTAGCAATAAATTCTTTGGCTCTGACCAGAGCTGGGCTTCCTGTGATGCCTCCCTCAAGTTTATTCTTCAACTTTCTCTGACAACAAAACAGAACTTGCTGCCTTATCAGTGATGTAAGACTTAACATAGAAATAAATAAATTAGCAGGCAGAGCAGATAATTTTGGACTCTACGAGCCAAGTTTAACCTCAGGCTTGGGTAAAACAAATAAGATCTTTGCATAGACAGTATTAAAATGATGACAAATATAGTTTTGATTTCTAAGGAAAGAAAGATGGAAGTTAGATGCTGTCTTATGAATAAATACTAGATCCCGATATCTGGAATTGCTGATGTTTCAGTCAAAACAGAACTGAAGTAGTTCAGATTTGTTATTTGCAGCATTTTTATAACTGTGTTGGTCTCAGGATATCAGATAGGCAAGGAGGGTGACATAGATCTTTTATTGGACCAACTTCTGTTGGTGAAACAGAAAAGCTTTTGAGCTTGGACCTGAAAAAGAGCTCTGTGTTGTTCAAAAGACTGTCTCTCTCACTACCAGAAGCTGATCCAATAAAATACATTACTTCATTCACCTTGTCTATCTTATCAGATTAAAAAACAAAGCAGGGTTAGGCTTGGTCATGGCTTGAACAGAAGGCTTCCAAGAAATAACAAGGCTGCTGAAGGAAGTGGTTTCAGTAAATAGCATGCTTCCTTCTAAGCAACAATGGTAGCAAACTACCCAGCTATATTAAGGGCCTGGGTAGTGTTCCATCTTTTGAATAACACACTGACCAATCATGATTGTTAAAGATCTTGTGGTATTTTTCAGAGGCATAAGCCCTGGTCAAGCTGGGTAAATTATATTCTGTGTGCCCTGCAGTTTGAAATAGAGTATTCCTAAATTCCTCTCCAGAATGTTTGCTGTTAGCTCTTGTTCAGTTGTTACCTTCTGCTCCAGAGAAGGATGCATTTCAGTTGAAATTTTCTGTGTATGTACAGACAGATAATTTGTACAGGCGTTTGTGGTGAAAGGTAAGGTTAAGATACTCGAATGCAAGAGAGTATTTTTTTTAAATGGATGGCATATGCATCTGAAAAATGTAAATGAGTTTTGTCATTTTATGTTTAAATTAAAACACATACCAGCTTTGCATCTCTTAGCGAGTGACAATAAAACCTGTTCAACCTAGTCACAATCTGAGGCCCCAATGGAGTAAAGAATTTAAGTATGTGCTCAACTATTTTTATTTATGATTTAGACGAAAGCATTCAGATGTGTAGTTGATACCAAACTGGGGAGGGGTGGCTAGCACTTTGGAGGACAGAATTAGAATACACCGATCCTGATAAATTATTAAATTTCTTATTGATATCAGACCAATTTTTCAAAGACGAGTATAAAGTACTACACTTAGAAAGGAAAAAAAAACACACCCAAATACACAAATACAAAATAGGGAGTAACTGGCTAGGCATCAGTATTGTAGAAAAGGAACTAGGGATTATAATGGCTCACAAATTGAATAAGAGTCAACAGTGTAATGCTGCTGAGGAAAAAACAAATGCCATTCTAGGAAGTATTAACTGGGAATAGGTGAAGCCTCAGCGGGAGTACTGTGTCCAATTCTTGTTCACAAGACAGATGTGAACAAACTGGAAAGAATTCCAAGGAGAGCAACAACAATGATACGAGGTTTAGAAAACATGACCAGTAGGAAAGGTTGAAAGAATTGAGCATGCATAGTCTAGTGAAAAGAAGGCAAAGGGAAGACATAGCAGCCTTTAAACACATAAAGGTTTATTACAAAGAGGAGAGTGGTCAATTGTTCTCCATGTTTACAGGATAAGACAAGAAATAATCAGCTTAATTTGCAGTAAAAAGGAGATTTAGATTGGATATTAGCGAAAACTTTCTAATTACAAAGACAGATGAACAATGGAATTAATTGCCAAGAAAGGTTGTAAAATCCTCATCCCTACAGCTTTTTCAGAACAGGTTAGATAAGCACCTGTCAAAGAAGGCTCAGATATGTATAATCCTATCTCAGTACAGGGAGATGGACTAAATGACTTTTTGAAATCTTTACCTAACAGGAATATTGAGGCATTATAGCTTCCGCTGTCTTTTAATGTCTAGCATTTGATCTTATGTTAAGTTTACGGACTAAACAATGTGAGGAGGTAAAGCAAAGGGGTAACAACTTTATTTTTTGTGTAGAAGGGTGTGTCTACACTGCAAGGCTTAACTTGAAATAAGCTATGCAAATTGAACTACATCAATTGCACATTTTATTTCAAAATAGTTCATTTGAAAATAGGGAGTGTCTACACAGTACTTATTTTGAAATAGAGCACTCTTCGTCAGACTTTCCTTATTCCTCGTACAATGAGGGTTACAGGAGTCGGAGGAGTAAAAAGTCCTCCAGCTTGACACTCTTTTGACACTATTTTGAAATAACTGCTGTGTAGATGCGGATTAAGTCATTTCGGAATAGCGCTAGTTATTTTGAAATAGTGTTGTAGCATATACGTACCCGAAGAGTTTTTATCTGAATTCCTTTCACAGATTAACTGAAACAAACTGACCCAATAGCTTCTCATAATCATTTTGTTTTTTTACTGTTTGATAATGAACACTTTCTTCTACCTTCTCCTCATGTGCACAATGGAATACATCACATAGCGGAGGTTAAAACAAATATCAAAATTGTAAAAATGCATTCATTGCCAAGAATACAAAGTATAAAAGTGGAAGATGTAATTGAACCCAACTTTGACCGTTTACAGCTTGGGAAAATCTGATCAGGGCCTTCACCTGAAATATGTTTGACCCTTTTCTTGGATGAAGTCCTATAGCAACATAACACAGAAGAAAATTCTCAATTCAAAGGTTTTCTATTTCATATGGAAAGACTTTAAATGTTTAAATAAGCCCCACAAGGTTTAGTCATTTGTTAAACTATGACATCTGGTTCGCCACAGGGTTTATTATATGCTGCTGGAGCTTGAGCTAACCTACGTGGCAAAAAAATTTGTCTTATTTTATAAACATCCCAAGCCCCTGCAAGACATTTTCTGTGCTGCTACTTGATATCAGCCAGGGTTTATGCAAAAAGGCCTGGTTTTCTGAAGAGCTCAGAGAGGGGAGGAGATTCCCTAGTCGAATACTTCTATTACTGAGACACAAAGTCAGAGGAAAAACACCTGTTTTTTAAAGCATGCATTAGAAAAGAAAAAGTGATACAATATTAAAAACAAGGAATTAACATGTGAGCTAGAAAATTAATGGAGTGTGTGGATTCAGTGTAAGATGTAAAATCACTTCTGAACATACTTTGGCAATGGAGGAATACAAAACCTGGTAACATCAGTGCACTTGACATGCAATGTGACCTTCCACAAGAACATAGACACATTTATGGTGATCTCCTTTCGTATTACTACCTCTGAGGTTTTCCCACCCCATAAGAAGGTGTGTTCTTGGTTATTTTTCCACATATTTTTCTGTGTTGATCTTCATGATGTATATTTTACCCTTAGTATTATTGGTTTTAGATTTCCCTATGTTATTTCTCATTCGGTAGGGATTGGATTGAGGATGGGAGGGGGAAGTCCCAATTTAGTAACATCTGTGAATTTTATTTGAATATTACTTATACTTTTTCAAATTAATTTAGTTAAATTATTGCTTGAAAAAAAGAGGGCTTGTGCTGCCCTTAATTCAGTAATAGAGACGTCAAGAAATGAATACTTATGTAACAACATTAACAATATGACAACATTAACTGTGGTAGCTCACTAGGCACCTTCAAAGTCAATACACTGTCATTTTGTTACCTTTGCAGCAGGGCCCACAGCCTCCACAGGCCCCAGGGCAAAGTGGGTTAGCGGGGCTTCGGGCAGAAAGGCTGGGGCCGAGGGAAGTCAAGTCTTAATGCCGCCCATACCTGCCCAACCCTTGGAGCCACAGGGCACCACACTCTGGTGGGAATTCAAAGGGGCCCAGGGCACCAGACACCGCTGCTGCCAGAGTAGTGGCAGCTGGGAGCTTCAGGCCCTTTTAACTCTCCGGATCCTCTGTAGCCCCCCTGTTGGTGGGCGTGTATCTATGCTTATAGTCTTGCCTAGTTTTAATGCATGTCTAGTGACAAGACAGTTTTTAGAAAGGTTTCACTGTTTCTATAATACAAATCTGTCATTCTTGAATGAAGTGCAACCACTTTTTATTCTGAAAACTGAGGGAGCAATCCCAAACAACTCGGTTATCAGGATGTAGTGGAGTCATTTCTTAATGTTCTATAATTAAGAATTAACAATTGTTAAAGTCTTAAACTAGAACATTAAACAATGATATATTAAATATTTTGATATATTTGTATTCATCGGTGGTGCAAAACAAAAACAACCACTGATTTTATGACAGGTAATCAGTATTTTTCCCATTAATTTAGGATGCAAGACATATCTGTAACTGGGTTACCTAAGTGTTCACTTCTTGACATCTTGATTACCCAATTAAGGGCAGCATAAGCCTTCTTCTTTCAAAGCAAGCCTTTCAGCAAATATCTCCATTGTAATATTTTGTTACCTTTTTTATTACCTCAAACTGTGTATGCTTTTAGAAACTGAACAGCCCTACGCACCCAAATAGTCGCCTGCTATTTTCAGTTTCGGATGTTAAAGAGGGAATGAACTTGAATATAGTGGATAAGTTAAGTGAAGAAAAAGCAGCTTTTCAGATCTTAATATTTTCTTTTCCATTAAGCAGTGTTCAGGTGTGCCAGTAGCATAAGATCATTCAAATGTTCCTCCTTCATTCTTCTTTCAAGTATCACGACAAACCACAAGTGAATAAATAGCCTTATGTAAAAGCGGCGAGAGTCCTGTGGCACATTATAGACTAACAGAAGTGTTGGAGTATAAGCTTTCGTGGGCAAAGACCGATGAAGTGGGTCTTTGCCCACGAAAGCTTATGCTCCAACACTTCTGTTAGTCTATAAGGTGCCACAGGACTCCTCGCCGCTTTTGCAGATTCAGACTAACACGGCTACACCTCTGAGCCTTATGTAAGCTGCTCCAGGGAGCAGTGCTGGGCATGCAAAACACATGAGTAAAATCCAGAGCCTTGTTTTTGATGTTACAATAAACAAATCATAATTTCCACAAACATTTTGTCATAGCTGACATATGATCAATTACATTAAATGGGAACTCTCTTTTCAGGCATCAATGCAATGCTCTGCGCAAGCCAGTTGACAATAACCTGGGTAGCTTGTCTCATTTCCCAGAAAAACACTTCAAAGCACCTGTGCTCCAGGATTAGGAATCTTGAATTACATCTTGTAATGTAGCCCTGACAAATTGTGGTAGCCTTCTGATACTATACAGTGCTTGTTTTTGGAGTTAATGGAAGACAGGAAAAGTGATCATTGCTTGTGCTGCATATGCATACTCACAGACAAACAATTAACCTCACAAAAACCAATTCGCTCCTACTTTCTCTCCTATTTTAGCAATTTTGAAAGGGGGCTTTTTTAACATTTAAAACATGTTAGTATCTGATTGAGGTTATTCAAGCTATGACTATTATTTCTTTTCTTGTGGTCATGTGTAAAACAGAGAACTCTTTAAGGCCCGTAGCTGTGGAAATCCTAACTCTGTGCCTAGTCCACACTGCTATGGGCCATTGATCTTAGTTGCACAACTTCAGTTATGTGAATAACATGGCTAAAGTCAATGTACTCAGATCGACTTTCTGCTGTATCTTCACAGTGGTAAGTTGACAGATGTCCTGTCGACTCCTTTTATTATTCTTGTTCTGGTGGAGTACTGGAGTCAACTGGAGAATGCTAAGTGGTCAATTTATCATGTCTATACTAGAAACAATAAAAAAACTCCCGCTAGACCAACTGCTGCCTCTCAATCCAATGGGTAGTAAAGACATGCCCTAATTAACAATAAGGCAGAGGAGAGAGAACCTTGAGAAATCAGGGTATGCTACAACTGTAGCACTGTGCAGATTATTACAAGATGCAAGCTTCACTTGTTAGCTTTATATAATACTGTAACCCTACATTCCTATTTTCCACAAGCTTCTTTCAAAAATTAAGTGTGGTGTTATTATTTTCAGTAATGTCAGATATAACATTTTATTTTTTAAATAAAAAGATTGCTTCTGGGACTAACTTGATACTCTGGGCATCAGTTTGTAAGGAAACTATATTGGAGGTTACTTTTTCAGTAAGATGCTTGTGAAAACGTTTTCTTACATTAACTTATTCTCTTAGTACTTAGGCATTTTCTCCTATGTAATCAAGTCATACTAAAGAACAGACAAATCAAAGTTACAGATTTTTGAACCACAAATTTTAAAGGTGTTCAACGTGGTATTATGGTGTTGCCCTTTGCATCCTAAGAGGTGAGCCAGGATTTGGAGCCCTGCTGGTTTGTTTCTGTTAGGAGGTGAAACTTATGACAGAGTCAGGTGTTTCTTTGGTGCAGTCCTGTTTCTGTATAAAGAAATAAACAAATTGCTTGAACAAAATGAAAGCAAACAACAGGAAGCAGTTTACTTGACTTCCTGTCTCTTGGCTCCCTCCTTGGGTCATACTCAAATACAACATCTCTGTGTGCTTCTCACTGATGCACAGACTCATATCATTATCACCAAACAATTCTCCATCTAATCCCTGTATGTACAAACAGCATCTGGGGAAATCCACAGGGTAACATAGCTTAGCTTTATTCAAGTCTTGCCATGATGAATCATGCCTTGGGCGTTGGCTTCTACTGTTTCAGCTATCACAAAACAAAAAAAACCTTTTAACCGGTCCCTCCATTTGCTCCAAATGAAGGGTGCTTAGTACCTTCAGGAGCTTCTATTAGGTCTGTGTTCATAATAGCCTTTTACCATCTTCTAGCATACCAATACATATCATTTTATTATAAATGTTTTTAATATTACATAAGTAAATTAAAGATACGTTGCTAAGTGTTTGCAGGATCCTAGCCACAGGCACTGATCTACAGTCCACTGACAAAAAGGGAAGATTTCTCACTGATTTCATGAGGTTCCGAATCAGGCCTATAGAGAGCTAAACAAGCTAATGAGAAAAGTTCATGTGACTTCAAATGGCTTAGTTATAATCCTATATAAATGGTCAGTTGGGGCATTATTAAAAACATGATTAGGAGAAATAGATTAGATAGATGCACAGAGTCAGAGGAAATTACTAATTGAAGGTTCTTCAAGTTGTGTGGGTCTCTGTATTCCACTGAAGGGATTATGTAGGTGCAACATGTGTCCACAGACAGAACATTTAATGGGGGGAGGAACTGTTACCCTGAGGTCCATGATGTGATGATTAGGCATGTAAACTGGTAAGAGGAAGCAAAAATGAAGTAGTGTCCTTTGCTCTATGCATCACGGTTTTATCCAAGGTGAGAAAATATAGGGCAGACCAACCAGGCCTCCAGTTCCTGCCCCACTGCAAATTCAGTAGATCTGAAGCAGAAAGAAAGGAAGGCAATAAGAAGAATACTGATAGTATTCTATCGGGGGGACAGCTGCAGCGGGAGCTGTCTATAGGCTTTGCAGGGGGGCGGGGGAACAGATTTTTTTCTGTTCTTTCCACGGCACACCTCTGATTGCCTTGCGGCACACTGGTGTGCCATGGAACACAGTTTAAGAAACACTGTACTAGAGGCTGCTGCTTGTGTTTTTTGATTTTCTTTTTTCAAGCTCTTTTGGGGCAAAAGAGCTCAGGGTACCTCTAGGGGTAGGTTCAAGTGTTCACCCCTGGTTTTTAGGGATCAAAATCACTTGATGGTAGCAGTGATCCCCCAAAATCTGTGCATTGTGATTCTGGGGGGAAGGTTTTTGTAATCAGTGCCTGTAGAGGCAAAGGGTTTTATTTTTCTCTTTTGAGCTCTTTGCGGGCCCCCATCTTTTGCACTTGGAGTGCCAAAGTGGGGAACAGCCCTGACAGGGCTAGAACAATGTCGATGTGAAAATAGACATCCTGCATCCACCCATAAATCACATGCCTCCTTCGAATGAGGGGATAAATGTTGCTAGTGTAAACACATGAAACTAGGGCTAACCCTCCAACAACAAAAAATGACACAGGCTATGCTAGGCTCTGTTGTGCTGAACCTGTACACTTTGTGTGTATTGGGCTCCAAAGCACATATAAAGATCCCCAAATGTAAGTAGTTCTGACCCACTAAAATGTTGTAAGAACTGTTTTGGCAAGTTTTAACAACAAGGACACGGGTTTTAAAGGACAAGTATGATTCGGGAGAAAAACATTAGAAAGCATTCTCTACAGACAGGAGAGTCAACATTTCTCTCAGTACAATACTGAATCATTAAAATGCAGAGTTTAAAGACTTCAATGGTCTTTTTTGGTGTCAGCACATGCTTTTAAATTAAATAAAATATTGTAAGTTATCAGGGTGTAGCTGAAGGAAAAAAGAAAAAACCCTATTTTTTTAAGTTAAATTTATTTAAAGTTTTGCTCATTTGTGATACTTCTGAGAAGTACATCTCATATCTATGAGGGTCTCATGAGAACAGATGATCTCTTACTACAGAAATAGTGCTGTAACAGGATAATGTAACTAAAAAAGAGTGACATACCAGAGTGTTTAGTCCCCAAGAATGCTGATTTTAAATCTTTAAGACCTTGCCCTATATAAACATAGGCACAAATGTATTTCAGAAATAGAAATAAATTGCCCAGAAATGGACCTTTGTATTTCTCCACAGAGGATTATAAAAACACTTAAAAAGGAGAGTTTGGTGGAATCTATTTCTAGAAAAGCTATGCAAAACTGTAAATTCAGAAGAGGGTTAAGCATTTATGTCAATGACAGGATCATTCAGTGGCATTTTAATAAGTAAAGTTTTGGGGGGTTCTACACATAAAATTATTTGATTTTTTTAACCAAATGATACATTTTACATGTTACATTTTCACTTGAAAGGTGGTAGCATGCCATATACATCTGATTTCAGGTTCAGGTTTTTGAGTGACTTCTCGGCTACGTCTACACTGGCCACAATTTCCGGAAAAGGGATGCAAATCAGGTAAGTCAGGATAGGGAAATCCGCGGGGGATTTAAATATCCCCCGCGGATTTAAATAAACATGTCCGCCGCTTTTTTTCCGGCTTGGGGAAAAGCCGGAAAAAAAGCGTCTAGACTGGCGCGATCCTCCGGAATAAAGCCCTTTTCCGGAGGATCTCTTATTCCTACTTCAAAGGAATAAGAGATCCTCCGGAAAAGGGCTTTATTCCGGAGGATCGCGCCAGTCTAGACGCTTTTTTTCCGGCTTTTCCCCAAGCCGGAAAAAAAGCGGCGGACATGTTTATTTAAATCCGCGGGGGATATTTAAATCCCCCGCGGATTTCCCTATCCTGACTTACCTGATTTGCATCCCTTTTCCGGAAATTGTGGCCAGTGTAGACGTAGCCCTCATGTATTCAGGATGGCTGCTACAAATCTAGCTTTCAGTGAAACAGTAGTTAAGAGAGCCGCAAAGCTCTGTAAGAGTGTTAATGCCACTAAGTAGAATAGAGCAGGAGCAAGTCACAGTCAAGTGTGTATCTAGATTCAGGTACACAATAACGGGGGGCAGGAATTAATCAATTTTTTCATTATGAATAGTAGTGGCTTAAAGACAGGAGTACAAAACCCTTTCCTTTGCTAAAGTAAGAGGAAGGACTCTCCCTCCACTCCTCATTATGCATGGGGGATCCTTGGTCCCTCTCTGGTCTATCTATTTAACTGAGGAAAATGAAAGCAGCAATAGCAATTTTTTGGGAAAGATAACATGTCCCAACTGAGAATTCTCTATTATATTTTCTAAATGAGAATGGACTCCCCTCACCTGCAAAAGGCAAGTGCTACAGTTCAACAGCCTCTCCCCTTTAGGGAGAAAGACAGTTAATATATGAGCTGACTTTGAAATGTCTGTAAATCTTTTACAGTGCAGGAAAGTGCATGAATGTGTACACATTTTGAGATGCAAAATCCTGTGGAACAGCTGTTTTAACTTTTTTAAATCTAGTTTTTAAATGTTTTTTAAACAGAAGAATAGGTATGTTGAATCAGAAGGAGGTACAACATATTGCATAGACATCTCTTGCTTTGGCTGGTTAAAGGCCTGCTTGCAGATATGAACTTTTTTCATATACATTTCTTTTCTTGCTATTGTGTATCCCTTCACAAAAGAATGAAACAATGCTGCATTACCCCATAAGGCTGTCTTGTGAAAACCTCCAAAGCTGGTGGTCTTTCCTCCTATCTTCCAGCTCCTATTCATCCCTTTTTGATCATCACTTTGTTCTACTTTAGAGAGCTAAACCTTTTAGCCAACTTGTCCATAAACCTTGAACTTTGGTGTTTCAAATAAATCAGTACTGTAGTGTATCCGAACAACTTGTGGTTTTGCAAAACCATAATGAAGGCACACTGGTAAATCTCTAAAAACACATTGCACACATCAGTTGACCAATAAATAAAAACAGCAAAAACAGAGCCATGTTAAAACCAATATATTCACTGATTCCTCAGCAGCCAGGAGTCAGAGTGTCTGTAGAGTGGGGTCATATAACATTTAAATGTGGTAATAATTAAAAATACACGTTGCATAAGTCAGATTTTATGCAATACTCGTTTAAATGCAGCAATTAGTCTTTGTTTGTAAAACAGAAATCTTAATTTACAAAGTACAGGTTTTAATCTCATTGCAGTTGGTTGTTGCATTTAGTATGTGTGTGTTGGATAGTGTTGGTGGCCTGGGATACACAAGAGGTCAGACTAAATGATCTGGCAGTGCCTTCTGGCTGTGAACTATGACATTTATGTGAACTATCCATACAATTTCGATTGATGTGATTAAAATGAAAAATTAGGAATTTTATTGTTGTCAATATTAGAACAAAAGGCTCCTGGAAACTAAGTGCATGCAGACAGAACACTGGCAGCTGGTTCTCTAGGCCCACTGCCAATGGGGAGAGAATTGCACTGGGGAAAACCTGCCTAGGCAGAAATTTTAAAAAATGGGAAGGGAAAAGTCTCCCCTTACACTTCCATTTCTTCTCTTGTAGCTTTTTACTCTTTCATGCACACACACTCGTATACATGAGCCATGCATGAAGGTGCCAAAAGAGTAAACCCTGTGAGGTTTAAAAATCACTCATGAAGCAATTCTATTACTTTTAATAATTTATTAAAGGTCCAAAAACAAAGTTCAAAAGGAAATATATCTAAGCATTTATATTCAGTTCCACATTGTCTGATGACTAATTTGTAACGGAGGGTATAAGTCTTCACAACTGAAGCCAAAATCATTTGAGGATACTTTGATATAATGCCACAAAGGATATGAACAGGAAGGCAGCAGGAGTTACAAATGGCCAAGCTCCATTAAGAGTGCTAATAAAAGAATAATGGAATTTCCTTGTGCTATGAATAAAAAGAAGTGTTTAGCACAGGAAAATTTAGAAAAGAAGAGTATCAAAGCTTTGGGCTCTTCAGTTGATTGTCTTTATTAGATCTTAATTGATCTACCATTACATTTACCTTAAACCGCTTCAAAATGCAATATTCTCATGAGAAATCCTGTCACTAATTTTTTACTTATAACATTTGCCAATTTCCACCAGAACATAACACCTGCATTATCAGAAACACAAGTGATAGAAGACTATCTGTAAAAAAAGGCATTTCAAAATGAGGGATGTAACATACATAACTTTAACAAGCATATACCTATTTTTGATGCTTTTGAAAATTTGCCAATGCACAAGAAACTGGTTGGTATGGAAATACCATAGTAACAAATGGCATGAAATTATTCAATACATTAAAATATATTCAAGAAAAGAGCTCTCCATCGAGTATTTAACATCCCTAGTTGGAACTTCAGGCTCTTACTACATTTAAAAAGCAGAACACAGCGTCTGGGACCCAGTGCAAGCCGGGATTGCACAGTCCCAGCTTGCGCCTGGTCTTCTGCTGCGCCTGTGCCTCCCCTGTAGAGACAGTGCTGGGGAGAACCGGCTTTCAAGCTGACTCTCCCAACACTGGCTCCTGTTCCCCACCTTACTGCCTCTGATACAGAGGTAGCAAGGCAGGGGAGGGGGAAAGCAACTAAGTTGAGTAATGACTTGACTAGCCAATAAGCGTAGGTTTATCAGGTTGTCAAGTCACTACTCGACTAGTTGCTTAGTCGCTTAAATCCCTATTTCTGACACACATTTCTGTGTTCCACACGGGGTCATAAAATACTAGTAAGAATGACAAGACAGACATCTCACTATTACTTGTTAAAAATTCCATGTTTTCCAACTGCACAAATACTTAGAGCTTCACAAAACAGGAGTGCCAGAAAAGCAAACCACAGATTGCAGAAAAACTGTAACAAATCACTTGTGCTTGCTTAAAGGAACAAACTCTTGAATTATTGGGTATTTTTTTCTTCCTCAGAATACCCATCAAGCTTTCTGTTAACAAAGAAACCTCCTGCTATGAAACCTCCAGAATCAACAGATAATCCATTAGTAATCACATTTTTCAAAACTTAATGTGTATTACAAGCTAACCAATGTATTCAAGAGGAACAAGCTTTAAAAAACTTACCACGTGTCGATTTTATAAGATTCACTGTCAATTTATAAGATTCACCTCTCATAATTATATTTGTAAGAGGTGAGTGAGAGCTATAATACTAAATCCAGGAATACAGTTTCAAATTTAGACATGAACATATGTATCATTATACCTTAGCATATTACAATTAAAAGGAAGTTAAGATACCTTAGAGCCACTTCTAGACCTTCATCATTCCCTTTCATCTTTATACTAATCAGAACAAAAAGTTATCTTAAATGTATGAAATTGTTCTAAACAAAAAACACTGCCAATGTATATTTTTTCTTACCTTATGATCATAAGGATTGTATGAATGAAACAGTTGGGATAGATCCTTTGTTCTTTGCTTTTTCTGCAGAATAACAGCAATAATAATAAATGTATTAGAGAAATTAAATGGCACAAAGAAAGTGCAGATTTTAAAATGCTTTATATAAGTATAGATATGAATGATCTACAGACTTGTAAATGGAACAGCAGGTATGAATTACAGATTATACATGGTAAGAATATTTAATATCACAAGAAAGAGCCAATATATTAATCATTAATAATTTTAAGGGCATTACCATAAATAAAAATAAGACATCTGTATCAATACAATCGGTGAATACCTGAGATGCATTATAAATTATTTACAAGAAATCACCTGTAATGTTTTGGAACATATTCTAAATTAGGCCTCAAACCAGCAAGGATTTACTTATATAAAGAGATTAAAGTAGGGGTGAAAGTAACTTAAATTTCTTACCCCTATTGTCCTATCCCGACCCCCCTTTGGTGGGGTCAAAGTGGGGGAGGGTTGTGATAAGACAGTACCTGTAAGAAATTTAGATGTGAGATGGTGTGTGTGTGGGGGGAGGGGGGGGCTTAGGCCAGGCGGTTGGGATGTGTGTGGGTATGGAGGAGCTGAAGACAGAGGGCCTTTGGGGGTGGTGAGTGCAGGAGTCTGGCCAGAGGGTGGAAGTGCCAGGGATCTCTGGACAGAGGGTTCATAATTAATGCTCCTAACAAAATCTAATTGAAGATATGGTGCAAGGAGAGATGGGAAGAGAAGTGTCACTGTGGCCTAAATCCAACTTCTACTGAAATCAATGAAAGACTTTCTACTAAGCTCAAGGAAAGTTAATCAGACCCTTTGTAGAGAAAATTAAATGCAACCTTTCAACTGCGTCTGACTTGACAAAATGCTTCAGATCGCAGCTGCCTTCACATTTAGTATAGAAATGTGCCTCACTGAGGTTACAAATCCCGTTATGCAAAGTTTCATTTTGACTAAAGGATCAACCTTGCTGCTTAGAAAAAGATGGATTATTGTGCACTGTAAACTTAGCTAAACCAGGGCATCTACGTGCTACATTCTTGAATTCTTTAGGCTGAATTTTGGCCTTTAGGCTACACTGAAATCAGACAAGTTTGGCATCTAATTAGACAGATCTATTAATGTTTATAGAACTTTGGACACTAAACAGGTGGCTTCATGACTGCAATGTTTATTTTAAGCATCTAGAATGTAGTAGGTAATTTATTTTATCTTTGATGATGCAACAGGAAAATCCCTAATTATTTCTCATCTAGGCACCACTTTTATTTTCATTTAAAAATGCAAATACAATGGCTTTATACTGCATGCTGTAATTCTAGTTGCCAGTCCAGTCCAAACCTATGAAAGGTAACTGCAGCAAGGCTAGTTAGGGTTACTAAATTATCAGCTGAATAATTTTTTCTGTGAAGTCAGCAGTTTTGTTTTAGTTACCAGCACTAAAGACTGAAGTGAATAATAAGTTCTCCTTCTTTAAATAAGCAGGACAAATAATGGTTTTCAGTATAAAAGAGCTGATACTCTATAGCTGAGCTCTATAACTGATACTGATTAGCATAGGAAATATCTAATAAGAAGAGTTGTTCCTCTGAGACCGCTAATAAGCTAATTGGGTTCTCTATCACCAAGATTAGTGATCTCTAAGATACTGTTTTGTAATTGTAGTTTCTTCTTCTAGCTGTATAGCAATCTAATATGTCTTTGCCAAAGAAAAGATCTCCTTAGCATGGTATCTTTAGCATTAGGGATACCAATGGTCCCAGATCCCCCTCCCCCCCCCAAAAAAATTATTAAACAAAAAAAATTGGTTCTCTCAGGTATTTCAACTAATCAAATCCGCTGATCTGGATTACCTGGTATTCCAAATCTCTGTCCGTTATTCAGGGAAAACTCATGATAAATTGTAAAACTGTAAGTACATTATCATTTACCAAGTCCCTTAAAAATCTCAGTATGTAAGTATGAAAACAGTAAACAAAAAAAGATTAGTCAACTTGGAAATTTCTATCAGATCTCATAGAATTTTCTGGAAAACGTATTTTTATTTCCCCTTATTCTCGATAGCCCTTTCCACCCCACTTCTTACCCTTTATTTTCTAAAGTTCATTCCGTGCTTTTCATCATACTATTGTAACTGCTTTAAGTAAACCAGTAACATTATAACAGAAAAGTCAGAAGCAGCCCCTTGACTCCTGGCAAACTGCCATGTCTCCTTCAGTTAGGCAAAGCATGGATACCATCTTTTATACCCTGTATGCATGCTGTCTTGCACTCTTCCATTAGAGAATATACAAAAGGTACTTTCCTCCTTCACAAAATGTAAACAAACAAAAAGGTTATTACAAAAAGGATAAAGAGAGCTGCCTAGTCTCTACAAGAGAGGGGCAAGGAATGGTGACACACAGGAGTTTGGGGGTCAGAAGGATGGAGAAATGAAACAGGGCCTTCTGTGCACAATGTGCTTGACCTACAGAACACTGGTGTGTGCTACCCTGTAATAGGGTTGCCAGGTGTCCGGTATTGACCCGGACAGTGTGGTATTTCTGCCTCCTGTCCGGTAAAAAAAAATTCAGAAAATACTGGATACCTAAAATATCCAGTATTTTCTGTTTTTTTCCCCCCTGCCAGGAGACAAAAATACCAGAGACCTGGCAACCCTACCACACTCAGCAACTGGGCCCAGTCCCCGGGCCCCCTGCTTACCTGGTTCCGCAGGGAAGCTGCCTTCCGGCTCGACCAAGAAAACAAGATGGCCACCGGCAAAAAGACTAAAGACCTGAAGCAAGGGGAAGCAATGCCTTCCCTGGGTCTTAGTACTCAACCTCTCCCCTCTTCCTATCCCTATTCTGACTCTGCACGCACTTAATGGGGCCATGCTGTTTTAATGCTGTTTTATTTTTTTTTGCTTAACTCTCAGGGTCCTTTTTTTTCCTCTCTCAACAACTTTGGTCTCTCCCTTTCCCCAACAGAATTTTTTTCCCCTGTGTTTTTTCCCCATCCTAGTTCGAACTAGGGAGGCTAATAAGGGCGACTGAAATTGCAAATGAAGCGCGGGATTTAAATATCCCATGCTTCATTAGCATGTTTCCGGGCGATCGCCATTTTGGAAATTGACTAGCCCGGAATAACTGCCCACGTCTACACGCGGCAGTGAAATGGGAGTTCGAAGTAAAGCCTTTAATTTGAATTAGCTGTTAAACCTCATTCCAGGAGGAATAACAGCTAATTCGAGTTAGGGCTTTACTTCGAACTCCTGTTTCACTGCCGCATGTAGACGCGGGCAATTATTCCGGGCTAGTCAATTTCCAAAATGGCGACCGCCCAGGAATATGCTAATGAAGTGCGGTATACTTAAATCCCGCGCTTCATTTGCAATTTCAGTCGCCCTCATTAGCCTCCCTAATTCGAACTAGGGGGCTATAGTGTAGACATACCCTCAGATACTTTGGTGATAAAGGTAGTATAAGAACCAGAACAGAAAAGAATAGAATATGTACAAAATACATAATGATCTCTATCATATTTCATCAGTGCTCAATGGGCCTTATACACTCAGAAACATTTTTAGGGACCATAAATTCCTGATAGCATATATTATAAAACGAAAGAATTAATTTAATATTGCAACTTTTAAATATTTCCCAAATATGCAAATTACTACACATTCTCAGAGATACTCAGTGGCTATGTGAATATTTGTCCTAATATAGCTGATGTGTCAGACCTAAAGCAGATATTATTGTTCAAACTGAAATTCTGATTGTATTTAGCCTCCCTCCAAACCAAATGAAAAACATGATAGGCAGCTCCCAGATATTTCTGCAGCTTCTAAAAGTATCTATTTATTACATAAATTAGATATGAAACTTCATTTTAATGCAGGCCATTTTATAGATCAAAATGCAATTAGCATATATTTATTAATATCTTTCCCCCCACTTCCAGGCATCATTGGTGCTCTAGATGAAACCATATTTTTGGTTTAATCCTACTAATGTCCATTTATTCAGGTTATTCCAGCAGTGTAAGAGCTGCAGTAAAAGAATCAGCACAGCAGGGAATAATAATACATCTCCTATGACCTTATATTATGAGGATTAAACAATATAATTGCCCAAATTCTGTTCAATGGTATAGTTTACAGCTCTCTTCAATATGAGAAATTAAGGTACAATTGCAGTTGTTTGAGATCAAGGAGCCATTTACAACATTAGCATGAAGAAATATACTCTCTTTACATGTCTTTGTCACTGGATGCTATATTAAAACATCTAGACATCAATTATATTGTATCAAACACTTCCCTGTCTCATAAAAATCCAGTCTTTTCGCTCCCATAAATTCTCAAAATCTATTTTCATCATATAAAAATAGGTACTCCATACACACCTAGTGCTATCTTCTTTCAGAGAGAAACGCACATGGTGGTGGATTAGGATATACCCCTCTGAGGATCACAGAGGAAATGCCTCCCTCAGCATGGAAGCAAGAACTCACTCTGTGGAGCTGTCTTGCCTCAGTGCTGTGCAAATGGTTAGTATTTTAGAGGCACACACAACTGCTAAGATCCTGCTCCCCAACTTCACAATCAAACATGACCCTAAGAAGTACGCTTCACTGGGGAAGCAGTGGTTTTGGTGCGTTGTGAAATTCCTATGCATCCTGGACAAATTTAATTTTAATCCTTTAGTCCTTAGTTGTCAATACTCAAAGGATCAATTTTTATGGAGGCGAGGAGTTAAACTCAATATGCCTTTTCAAAGTACAGATACTGAGGTATTAAGACACAATGGTAATGTGCACCATTTTAAACCAAGTGGAGGGGAGTAATTCTTTTACTACAAATTGTAAACTTCATGTTATTTGGCAGCTGCACCTGACCTATGTTTCATCACATTCTTCAGCTGGCAAAATATGCAGGCACCTGCTGTGAAATGGATTAAAACATTGCTGCAACACTGATATATGTACTGGAAATTGTCAGCATGGATGTGGTAGAGAAGGAGGGATTCCTTCACAGAAAGACCATCTAGTGCTATTGCAATCAGCTTTACCACTGCAACCTTCTCACTAAAACAGGCTACGTCTATGCTACGAAATAAGGTCGAATTTATAAAAGTTGACAATTTAGCACCCAATTTTGTAAAGTCGAAGGTGCACGTCCCCAGTGTCCTCATGAATTCAATGCAGTTTGAAGTAGCACGTCCCCAGCACGGTGGCCACTGTCAACTTTGTAAGCAATGCACTGTGGGTTGCTATTCCACAGCTCCTGTACCCCTTTGCATTCTGGGTTATGCTTTCAGTGCACGCTGGACCAAAATTGTGAAGTGAGTGGTTCTGGGTACATGTTGTCAGCATCCCATAATGCGCTCATCTCCTCCCTTCCCTCTGCTTGAAAGCAATGGCAAACTGTCTCTTTGCACCCTTCCCCCCTTCTCATAGCTGCACGTAGCAGCAAGAAGCATGGAACCCATTGGGGATCCCACTGATCATGAAAGCATTATGGCAATCATATTAGACATGGTGAGCCTTATGCTGGAATATATCCAGAGCGTATCCAGGATCCGCCAGAACGAGGAAGATCTCAGGAGACCCTGAACATACTCTTTTGTGAAGCACCTGAGGTGAGAGCCAGCAAATGCTGTTGGCATTCGATCCTCTGGACACAATGGAACGCCGGTTTTGGTGTTGACAGACTAACACAGACTGGTGGGACAGCACTGTGATGCAGGATGATCAGCAGTGGCTGCAAAACTTTCACATGAGTAAGGCCACTTCCATGGATGTTTGCAAATTGCTTTCTCCTACCCTGTAGCACAAGAATACCAAAATGAAACCCATGCTGACAGGGGAGAAGTGAGTGGCAATTGCCCTAAAAAGTTTGCAAAGCCAGAAAGCTACTGGTCAGTTGGGAATTAATTCAGAGTGGGGAAATTTAATATGGGGGCTGTTGTGATCCACGTGATCAAGGCAATCAATATCCTTCTGCTATGGAAGGTAGTGACTCTGGGAAACGTGGAAGACATGGTGGAGGGCTTTGCTGCGATGGGATTCCCTAACTGTGGTGGGGCGATACAGAGAACACACATCCCTATTTGAACACGCAACCATCTTGCCAAAGAGTACATAAACCACAAGGGGTACTTCTCAATGGTGTTGCAGGGGCTGGTGTATCCCAAGGACAGTTTTGCCGACATCAACATGGTTAGGTGGTTAGGAAAGGTGCATGATTTGCACATCTTTAGGAACTCCTGCCTCTTCAGAAAGCTGCAAGCTAGAACTTTCTGCCCAGTCTGAAAAATTTCCATCTGAGGCAATAAATGCCAATAGTGATCCTTGCCTACCCCTTGCGCTCATGGCTCATGAAGCTGTACACGGGCAGCCTGGACCGCAGTAAGGAGCAGTTCAACTACAGGCTGAGCAAGAGCAGAACTGTGACTGATTGTGATTTTGGGCATTTAAAAGGAAGGTTCTTCAGTCTACTGAGTAGGTTAGACCTCAACAAACCCAACATTCCCATTGTGGTGGCAACCTGCTATGTGCTCCATAATATTTGAGAGAGTAAGGGGGAAGTTATATGGTAGGGTAAAGGGTCGAGGCACAGAGCCTAGTCAGTGATTATGAGCAGCCAGACCAGGGTAATATGGAGAGCATAACGAGGGACACTGCGAAACTGACAGGCTTTGAAAGATAGTTTTATAAATGACCAGATTTGAGAGTCATGCATGTTGCTCTTCACGAGGTGCCCCTGCATTCGGTGGGATTGCCTGTAAGCTCCTTTCAACACAAGCAATAAACAGATTGTTGTTTCCTGAACAAAAACGCATTATTTCTGAACACAGCAGGGACAGGAAAAGGAGTTTATGGTGGGAGCTCGTGGGGAGGGATGTCATGCCCAGTTGTGAAGACAGCCTTTTGCTTTGGGACACATCCCTGGAGGCTGAGTGTGAGGCTGCCCTTGACCTCTTTCCCCTTCCCTCCCCTATGGAACTCGGTGAGGAGTGAATATAGTCCCACAAAAACTGTAGGAGATGCCTGTGCATGTAGCTTTCCTGGAAGGCCACCATGTGGTTTATCACATCCACCATTATCTTCAAAAAGTTCTTCACTTCCAGCTCTCTCCCCGTGTGCTCGCCTGTCCTCATGCTCTGCTCTCATCTCCAGCAACAGTGTATTCCTCCACTTGCTTAAGTGCTCCCTGTCCAAGTGGGTGGATTACATTTGCTCATTGAACGTGTCATCCCTAGTCTGTTTTTGCTTGCGAATTTGTGCCAGCCAGACAGTTGGGTAGAGCCAGGGTGTGCAGCATGCTTGCTGTTGTTCCCACTGTAATGAAAAGTGAAGGGCAGACTTTACAGGACATACATTGTAGAGCATAAAACCTTATCTTTTAGCATAAACAGCAGGACAGGGCATGCTTCACTGGGGAGAAGCAAACAAGGTTTATTGCAGAGGCATCGGTTAATAGCCTTCCCCCGTTTCATTCAGATTGCCATTTAAGTTATTAGTCTTCTCTGAATCACACAGAGTGATAGGGAGCAGATGCTGACTATGGCCAGAAACCTGGACCTTATGCTGCAATGCTTGTGCTGCAACGATGCCAGATTACTTACTGCTGGCTTGGCATGAAATGGTGTCCTACTGTGGAGGATGGAATATGGCTAGAGTCCCCAGAACCCTTGTGAGAAAAATTAAAGAGTTCCTCTTTGAGAGCTTTATGGAGAAGTGCAGGGAGGATTCCTGCTCCGTCTCTAGACATGTTAAAAAGCTGTTCTGGGGACCCTCCACTGTGTAGGCACAGTGGCCACCGCAGATCACACCTAACTGCCTTAATCTACTTTCAGCATGATAAAAAAATGTGAATTCACCAGTAGTGCCCTTCCTGGGATCAGTGTCTGGCTGCGAGACATCATAGGAGGAGGGGATTGTCTCCAAAGTCATAAAAAGTTCTTGGCTGTCGGTGACATTGGTTACCCCGCTTGACTGCTGAGCACTCTTCTCCTCTTCCTCATTCACACTGTCCTCCATGCTGCTGCCCAAGACTGTCACAGGGAGTGTCTTGGGAGGAGGTGCTCAAAGAAGCGGAATGTTTGTAGTGGTGATCCAGACCATCCGTTTGCTTTCTTTACCTTCTGGTACGACTGCCTCAGCTCCTTTATATTCATGCAGCACTGCTGGGCATCCCTGGCATATTCTTTCTTCTCCGTGCCCTTTGTCATCTTGGCACTGGTATCTGCGTTCCTTTTGGTGGTTCATAGTTCTGCGAGAACATATTCCTCTCCCCACACAGCAACAGAGTTCAGGATCTCCTGCAAACTCTATGCTGATGCTTGTCTGTGACCCTGGCAACTCATCGTAAGATGTGCTGCTCAAGTGTGCCTTCTGCTCTCAGGTCTGCTTGCCATGCTAGCCATCCAGGAAATAGGGATGTCAACGAGTAGTCGAGTATATGATAAACTGATAAGAGTAGGCTTATCGATTAATCTTGTCAACTTCTCTCATTTCCTCCCCACCGCTTGCTGCTTCTGTATCAGGGGATATTGCCTGCAGGCGAAGAACTTTGACTTTCACAGCACTGCCTCTGCACGACTGTAAAGTTGGCTATGCAGGTCAAATTTAATGTTATTCCTCATAAAAAGCTGGAAGACCAAAGTCAATTGTAATGGCCCTTAAAGTCCCAGGCTTGGTGCTGTGGACTCGTTCAGAAAATCATCTTAATGCGGTTAAGTCTGACCTAAACTTACAGTGTAGACCAGTCCATATCCATGCTAGCTGAAGGAACTAGCATTTTCCAAAAAAAAAACCCAGCTATTTTCAACAAAGATCATAGAGAACTGACAAGAACTACAAAGCAACCTGAACTTAATATTTTTACAATGACTATAGATTGCACCAGTAGCCCACACACAGTAAGTTTAATATTTAGGGAAAGATCCTGGTGATTCCTTCCAGAAATTTTCATCCTCATTTGTTATACTTCCTCCCCACCCCTCCATATTCATTTTTGAGCAACAGTGAAACACTTTGTAATGCCCAGTTCTGAAGGCATTGAGTCCTACATACTCATTTTTTAAAAAATGGGAAACATCATGTTATTACAGAACAAAACAGAGAGAGTAACAAGAAACATACCGAAGGTACTTGATAATTATTTGAAAGCATGCCTTTTTCCTAAAGCAGTAAATTAAAAATATAAATGCTATACTATAAGAGTAAGGTATCTGTGAAACATTTTGAGAAATATCTATACAAATCTAAATCATTTAGATAGATTCTCTTAGGTCAAATTTACTGTGCATTAAAATCATATGTACACAACCACAGCAAGGCTGCATTATGATGAAAATAATCAATTAATCATCGCCAGGTATGTCTAATAACTCCCAACACCCACCTGTGCTGGCTGGGTGAGAGGGAAGCCTGGACTCCCCTACTCAACAAGGATCCTGCTTTCCAAGCAGGGTTTCTCGAACTTCATTGCATTGTGACCCACTTCTGACCATAAAACGCAGCATATGGACTTGGGAGGAGGCACTGAAGCCCAAGCCCCTCCAGCTCATGCAGGGCTGAAGCTTGAGCCCCTAGGGGGAGAGGGGCACAAAGTGGACACTTGAGGGCTTCAGCCCTAGGAAGTGGGGACATGTTGCACAGGGATGAAGCTGTCGGGCTGCTTCTTCAGCCCTGGGCAGTGGGGCATGGACTTTTGGCTTCAGCCCCAGACCCCATTAAGTCTACCACAAACCCTATTAAAAAAAAGGGTTGCAACTCACTTTTGGGTCCCGACAGTTTGGGCATGTTTACGTAGCAGGGCTAAACTCGAAATAAGCTACGGAACTTGAGCTATGCTAATTCCGTAGCTTAAGTCAAAATAGCTTATTTCTCCAGTGACCAGGCTCCTTTGCTGTACCTGTCTGAATCACTCTCAGACTCAATTCTTCTTCAGGGCTCACTCACAAAGTAAAAGGAAGCAATAAGAGCAATAAGTTAGAATACAATAATCACATGAATGGTTTTATTGTCATCCTCATTCCTTTCTCTTTACTCCCCAAATTCAGAGCCAACCCTAGGGTAGAACAAATCCGGGCAACCACTCTGGGCCCTGCACTCTGGAACTGGAGCACCCACCGGCAACACTTTTACCAGAACCTTCCCCTCCCTCCAGCATCACCTGTGCACCAGTGGGCCTCCCTCCTTTGGGGGAGGAGGCAGAGTTGGGGTAGGGCATGGGCAACACTGCCCAAAAGATTAGAAATTAAGCTTATGTCTTAAGTTCCACATGCCCCAGGGATGGCAATGTCCCAATTTTTCTGTTACTCTCACAAAATGGACACACCTAGATTGAAATTGTAAGATTCTTGAAACAGAAAATACATGTTTTAGTTGTTCTGTAAAACACCTAGCAACCAGTACATAGTAATAACAACAGCAATGTCTGCTTTCTTTCACACAGGATTGGAAAACCACATTTTCCATCGCAGCACAGTAATAAGTACAGAATGAGTTCAATATTTATAATTAAAACCCACTTTAACTGTGTGAGTCAAGGCAGCATGTAACTGATGAAAGGTTTTAATACATTTTAAAAAAGACTGGACTAAATATCAATATGACTTCTGAGACAGATAATTCTTGTTTCCAAGCACCAACTAGTAAAGAGAACTTCATATTCTGTTACGGTTTCCCCAGAGCACTAGTACACAAGACTCATTGATTAGAGCCGAGTTCATTTTTTTCTGCAAACAGTAAATATACCGAAAATGCATTTTTCAGCACACCTAAGCTATCTGTGAATTTGGGGAACAGGTTTCAACTTGGGAGATGGGGGTGGAGAGAGAAGAAATGAAAAAAACATAGGAAATTTCAAAATGCTTCATTTAGACATTGTTATATTTATTTGTATAGACATTTCATTTAAAAGTGTTGTGTCAAATCAACATTCAAAAGATTTTGTTTCATCTGAACAATTCATTTTGCATGAGAAAAATATTTTTAAAAAGTCAGTAGAGGTTCAAAACAAAGTAAATACTATTCTTTCAGCTTTAGTTTGATTGGTATATTCTTAGATTCATAAGTAGCTTATGCCGGGATGGATTGCTGTATTGCTGCTCCACCTCCTAATTTACCCCATATACCCATAACTGCAAAGGACTTTCTACAGTTCCATACTCCAACATAACAGCTGATAAGAGTGGAGTGTGGAGCAGCCTGAGATCCACTGCAAGTTATACATGCTGACACTCCATGCAAAATCCCAGTAGTAAATAGAAGTAGTAACTTGACAAAGTAACCCAGAAACTTTGGATGTGATGTGAAGTTAGTAAACCAGTAATTATCACCCTTAATGGGTGATGCTCACCGGTTCCAACGTTGCTCCAGCTCTGCTTGGCCCTCCACAGACAGGGGCTGCTCCAGATGTCCAGAGCAGTCCTGTCCATGGTGGGCCCAGAACGCTGCAGTAGGAGCTGCACCAAGCATCGTGAGGGACAGTAGGCAGGGGTTGCTCCTGCTGCCCCTGCCTGGGATAGAGGACCACTCCAGCCCATCTGCGGCAGCGGAGGGGGGGATTGGTTAACCAGTTAAACATGAAGTAAACTTCACGTTTAACTGGTTAACCAATTACATAGGATTTTAATCCCTATTTGGAACTACTTCAGACAGAACATATTTTTAATCAAATTTTTATTCCTTCCAACTCTGTACTTACATTATTCCACAAGTATGCATTAAATCACTGAAACAACAGTTACTTTGGTCTACAGATAATCAGTTGTTCTGAAGAACAGAACAAGATATTTGATCAAAAACAATGAAACAACTTTCTGACCTTGAATTATTCTGTATGTCATACTAGTAGAAAAGAGGTTAGAAAACTGTTCTACCCCAATCAGATTACAGAAGTTTTTTATAATCCTTAATTTATTTCTACCATAATCCCAGGACTGTACCCTGCAAGTCTGAAAGAGAAGACATGACAATGCCACTTACTTTCTACAGACAATTCTGACACCACTTAAGAAATCATTTTTATCAACATTACTACTATTGCTATTATCTCAGCCTGTGTGATGACACCTCTAATGAAATAGACTAAAGTTCATTTCAGGGGTGGCTAGAATACTTGACCTAATCTATCTACTCCTGAATTACTTTGTCAAAATACTTATTATTGTTCTGGTTTATTTATTGATATATATATATATAAATGTCATTATTCATCTTTGACTTTCAGAGAACATTCTCAAAATGCTTGCTCTCATAACAAGACAAGCAACAACATACAATTTTTGTGTGTGCATGTGTGTATCTCAACTGAACTTTTTCATATATCAGATTGAAATTTTTCCAACTCACAACATACCAGTTAATATAAAGCTATATAGCTGCACGGTGTACGTCTTGTGTTCTTTCAGTACTATAATTTTTACTTTTACATACACTTTTTTCCTCTCAATTTTAAGTTTATTGTTTCAACAAGATGCAGGTAATGTAGTCACAGCATCACGGGGAGGGGTGGGCGGTAAAAGGGAAAGGCAGATAAAAATCAGTAATGTGTCTTTAAATAAATCACATTGATCTAATCTGGGACCACAAGTACTAAAATGCATTCATGATTATGGCAACATCTGTGACTCTATAGTTAAGGCTGAGTTTTAAACTGAAAGCAGGGATTTATCTTCTTTATTTAAAATTACAGCCTTTACTCCCCAAAATTACCACACTTACTCTGAGTACAGAATTAATTTTCTGAGAATATATAAATCTATTAATTAGTTCATGAAGTAACATTAATTAAAAATGAGTCCTTTAAGAAATTCCTCTCCTCTCAATAACAGACCAATATGCTCTTCAAACCTTTCATAGTTAAAAGTCACTGAAGTCTCATGCATGTGTGACACTGGGTATTTTAAATTTAAGGTTAATGGTAATTTTTCCTACTAGTCTTCATAACTATACATTTCTCCCTAGAAGAGGTTGGAGGATACAATAATATCCTGCAGCAAATTTCATGAAAAAGTGCCCTGTTTCAAAGTGGCTTCCATTTCATAGTATTCCCAGTACAACTGACGCCACAATCGCTCTTAACTGGTGACCATCTTGAGGAGGGTCTTGCATGCACACTCACTCTTACTAACTTGATGTGCACATACATATTTTAATGGAATTGTGTGCCTACGCCTCCTCACACCATCCATAGCCATCTTCTTCCCTGAGGGCCACTGTGGCTTCAGTCCCATTAAGAGCAATGAAAAATGGTGGGTTTTGTAAAAGGGAGAAATTCTACATGACAGGTAAAGTTTCAGTTATGAAAAACAAGTGAAAAAAATGACCATTTATCCTGTATTTCTTTCAAAAGCTACCTTTTGCACCAGCTCTATTTAACAGGTAGGCCAGCAGAGAAAGGAATTAGGATATATGTATATGTTTATTCTGGGTAATGTATAAAAGCTCCGGTGGGTGGGAACATGTGAGTGTGTGCACACAATATAACAAGAGGGAGGAGCAAGAGGCAGAAATAACTTGAAGGACAGGAGAGAGCGGAATACTCCCAGTTACATTCTAGCTGTTCTATCATGTTCTGGTAAAACAAAACAGTAGTAAACTTTAACACACCCAAACAATTTGGCTGTTTTGTGCTCCTTGAGAGTGGGAGCAAGTAACCAGCATGTACTAGTAAATCTGATCATGACAGTTCCAATTTTTAAAAAATGATTTAAGGTTGGTACTTTGTATCTTCAAAACATTAGAAATATGATAGCACTCTCTTTTAAGTTTCTGGTTTAGTTTAATTCATATATTAATTTTTTAATTTAAAAGAACATTGAGGACTTTCTCAGACAAAAGGAATGAAGTTAAGGTTGAGAAAACATATCAGCAATTTAGAGCAAACTATGGGCAAGGGATGTTGCAATTATCCCAAAACTAAACATTATAAACAAAAGAAATTCAATACTAAGGTTACACTTAAGAGACAATCCAAACATGTTAAAGTGTGAAAATGCTGTTACATCAGTTAAACACTTAACTCTGCTTTGTCACAACCTCTTTTAACTTTCTATTTAATTAAGACTCACCAAAATCCTGAGCATTGGCTATATTTTAGGATTAATAGTCTTTCTAGCAATAATGTTTCAAAATTTTAAGATTATCTTTCAACAGAAATCTTAACTCTGCTATGTTGTGGCACAATGGAGGGGGAAGGAGGAGTATGAAAAAAATCTATTTTGTTTAATTTGAATCCACAAACACTATCATACTTTACATACAGTAATATAGCCTTTCAATTAATAAATGGTAAATCATGGGTTTTGAGTAGTCTGACAATTTTTGCGCTTCCTGTTTTTGTGTAATATGCCTGATGTACATAGGATTTTTTTCAAACAAATTCAATACAAAAAGCAGTTGGAATACCTCAGACTGCTGGAAGAGGGTATCTTCCCAACATGATGTTGTAACTAAATGGAAAATTTGTCTCACTGTTTGGTTGAATGAAGTGTATTTGACAACAGATTGAAACTCTCTTAACCAGAATTCTCTGGTCTGGCAACATCCATAGCCTGGCATGGATGTTGCAGGACCAGAGAGTACCGGTAGCGGGCCAGTGGCACGGATCCCTGCAGCGCCGGCAGTGCAGTGGGGTGCCTGAAGCAAGCCCACTGTCAGTGTGTGGCAGCAGGTCTACCTAGCAGGATCAGGAGACACACATGTCCAGCGGGGCTGAGAGCTACAGTAACTTGCTGGGGCAGGGAGCTGCGGCATGTGGCTGCCCTGTGGTCCCAGATCACTCACGTAGCTGCCTGCCAGACCTGGAGCCCATGAGCGGCTGTCCGTTGGGTCCCAGAGCTAGGCAGCGATGGATGCCCAGCAGGGTTGACAGAGGAGTGGCTAGTAGGTGAGGGTCAGCCTGGAGGGTCCAGAAATGACTTTCCCTGGTCTGGTGAAATCCCTCATCCGGACTGGTCAGGTCCCGAGGGTGCTGAACCAGGGAGGTCCAACCTGTAGTATGTTTTTGTGTGTGTTAGGACTGTAACAGATAAAGCAAAATAGGTTGTAGACTGTGGATAATGTGTGGGAGGGATTTAAGTTGTGGACTGTAGATAATGACACGTGGAATTCTATTATTTTCTGTTTTGGGTCTGTCTTGAAGTTGTTCATGTCTGGGTACTTTTTTGGCTCTGTCGATCTGTTTTTTCACTTCTCCAGGTGGATATTTCAGTTTTACGAATGCTCTATATAGATCCAGTAGGTGTTTGTCTCTGTCTGTGGAATTGGAGCAAATCCGGTTGTATTTTAGGGGTTGGCTGTATACAATAGATTGGGAAATGTGTCTGGGATGGAAGCTATAGGCATGAAGGTAAGTGTAGCAGTCGGTGGGTTTCCGGTAAAGGCGGTGGAAATTTGTCCATCATTTAATTGTACTGTAGTGTTAGGAAGTGACTGTAATTAAAGTGAGTAAAAGCTAGAGATGGGCCAAATGAAATCTGTGTTTAACATCCGGACTCAAATCTCTTCTATGGTATGAACTGAATCCCTTATATTTGAACACGCTGCCAAACACAAGGCTGTAAGTACAACTCTCAACTTTATACTGTCACGTTGATGTCCCCCTTAAAGTCTCAATCTAGGAATAAGCTGCATTTACTTCAAAAGAACTTCATGCAGGCACGAGGCTATGTCTGATGTGCGTGTAGCTCATAGCAACTTCAGGGCCTAGTCCCTCTCGCTCTCTCCCAATTTTATTTAAATCATAGTGTTAGAAGGGATCACAAGCTCCATCTAGTCTAAACTTCTGCCAAGATGCAGGATTTATTGTGTCTAAACTATCCAAGACAAATGTCTCTCAAGCCTTCCTTGAAAAACCTTCAATGAAGGAGTTTCCACAATCCCCCTAGGTAGTCTGTTGCATTGTTCTACTGTTCTTTCATTCAGTTATGAATTTTTTCCGAAGATTTAATATAAATTTGCTAGGCTGTGGTTTGAACCCATTGCGTCTTGTCCTGCCCTCTGTGGCAAGAGAGAGAACCACCTTTCTTTCATATGGTAGCCTTTCAAGTTTGAAGACTGCTGTCATGCTCCCCCCCCCAGTCTCCAAATGTATCCAGTTCTGTCAGCTTTTGCTCATCTGGCTTGCACTCCACTACTTTGATCATCTTTGTCGCTGGTCTCCGGATCCTTTCCAGTTTCTTTACATCCTTTCTATACATTGGTGACCAAAATTAGAGACAGTTCTTCAACCTGAGGCCTAACCAGTGCCAAGTAGAACAATGCTATTGCCTCCAATGACTTGCATGTGATGCCTGTTAATGCAACCTAAAATTGCCACAGATCGCATTGCTGACTCACATTGAAGTTGTGATGTGCTCAGACTATGACTATGTGGCTGCCAGACTGTATATATGCATTTGGTGGGTTTTCTTTCCACCTTGAATTTGTCTGTTGAATTTCAGCTCAGTTCTCCAATTTATTAAAATCTGTCTGAATTTTTGCTCTATCCTCTGTTGAGTAGACATCTCCCTTCCCCAGCCTTGTATCAGCTGTTACTTAGATCAGTATGCTCTCTATTTCTACACCAAGTCACTAAAAAAAATAAAATAAAAAATAAAGTTAAACAGCACCAGATCCAGGACATATCCCTGTGGAACCTCATCTGAAACCCCTCTCAAATCTGACATCATTCCACTAATAGTTACTCTTTGTGACTATTTAACCAATTATGTATCTACTTAATAGTAGCTCCACCAAGCCCACAGCTCTCTATTTCACCTATCAGAATGTCATGTGGGACTGTGTCAAAAGCCTTGTTAAAGTCGTGGTATATTATGTCCACCACATTTTTCCTATCCACCAAATGAGTTACTCTGTTAAAGAAAAAGGCATAATTTGTTCTTAAAAAATCCATGCTGACTGCTAATGATTACCCAAACCTCCATGTACTTTCAAATTAAATGCTTTTTACAATGTTCTAGCAGCTTTCCAGCTATCAAAGTCAGGCTGATTGGTCTATAATTTTGACTCCTCCACTACCACCCCTTTAATGATTGACACATTAGCCTTTTTTTTAGTCTTCTGGAACCTTTCCTGTTACCTAGGAGTTTGTAACTATTATTGACAGTGATGCCAAGATTTATTCAGCTAATTCCTTCTGTACCCTGGGGAGAATACCACCCAGACCTACTGATTTCTATTCATTCAGATTGGTCAGAAGATCTCTGATGTGTTTTTTACTTATCCCAATTTGCATCCTTTCCATTTTACTGTGTGTAGTAACTTTACTAGTCATCTGGTCACACTTCTTTTTAGGAGACAGAAGCAAAGTAGGCATTGAGCAGCTCTGTCTTACTATTGTCTTCTGTTACCAGTTTTCCTTCTCCATTGAGCATTTTCTTTTTTGTCTGATGTATTTGAAGAATTCCATTTTATCTTCAACATTCCTTCCTAGCTGTAAAACATCTTTTGCCTTGGCTTTGGTGATTTTATCTATACATGCTTGTGCTATTCCCAGTATAGTTCCTTGATCACATGCCCCTCCATTAATTTAATGTATGTATCCCTTTTGATTTTGAGATAGCATAAAAGCTCTTTGTGCAGCCATTTTGGTCACCTTTGGCTCATCTTATTTTTCTTCTATGTCAGACTACCTGGATGTTGAGCTTCTAGTATTACATCTTTTAGAAACTGCCAGCCCCTTCAACCACTTTTCTAGTTGTACATCTTTCTTGGGAGTAAGTTTAGTTTGAAAAACATCACTATAATCTTGCAAACAGAAATGAAAAAAGTTAGATATGGAATAGTAATGTAGACATTTTTTTATAAACTCCTGTTTGAATATCTCTTCCTTTGAGCCATTTCAGTAACTTGTATACCTATCACAAAGGGTATGGAGATGGGGAGGAAAAGTGTACAACAAATCTGTAATGGCATGTAAAGAGATTTGTCAAAGGATAAAGTTAAGTTCCTGGTTTTGTTTCTTTTTTAGTTCTTCTGGGAAAATAACTGTGCAGCTAAAATCAACGGTTATATCAGTGGTTAAGTCAGTAATATTACCTGTAGTATTGACTTACTACAGTAATATTACCTGTAGTACAGAGGAGTGTGGTTTTGGCATTACAGTGACATTTAAAAATGACCAAGAAACAAAGAAGGTGTGTATTTTCCTCAACTGTTATATCGTGTTATGTACTATTACTGACAGTCCAGTCCAATCTAAATCTGAAACTGTACATTTTCTTTGGGAAGCTAAAATCTGTAGCCACATTTTGTGTAAAAGTAATTTAAAGTCGGTAATTTTCATTTTGGTCAATGCTCTGAAGACTGCTGCTGTAAGAACAAAGTTGAAATCAAAGCAGTATAGTGTCAGTCTGGGTTTCTTCCTTGGTGTATTTCTACTCCGGCTTTGAACTCTTGACTTGCTTTTTCAGTAGGACAGTCGCAACCCAAACTCTTTAGAAGTCAGACACTCACATTCTGCCTCTTGCTCTGAACCTCACCAATGCAAGAATTTCAAGGGATACGGCTCCAAGCCAGAGTCAAAATATTCTTTTTCCTTTCTATAAGTCTGACTCTGGAAAGTCCAGCTGTGACTGTGGAGTTTAACTCATTCCACAGATTCAGCCCTGAACTAAGCTGTCAGCAACTTTAAGAGCCAGACCATTCATTGCTTTCATATAGAATAAAACTGGCTTTACAACACTAGCTTAACTGTCTCCACAACAAACACACGTTTTTCACTTCAGCACCTGGTCAAACAAAGCAAAGTGATATGACCTGAAGCAGGTACTGGCTTTAAAATAACTACCTTTTGAAAGCTTAGGGAGAATTCAATAACAACATTTTAATTGCAGACTGAGGTTACCCACAGGTAACTTTTTTGACTTTATCACATAAGTGATCTTTGGGTGCATTCTGAACTGTGAGTATTCTGGAGTTCTTTAATAGGTTTTAAAATTAACCCTAAATACCGCATCGGCGTCTATTGGTATTGAGACAGAAACCTTCTGCAACTCAAGTTCAGTTCTAAGCAGGAATAATAGGGTTACATGAATGCATGGTAATATATGAGATTTGACCAAAAGAACATTAGTTAGCAGATAAAATTTACTTTTTCCTAGACTTCAGCATCTGGGTGTGAAATAAGAACTGGAATGTCTAAGGAGCCTGCAACCGATGTGGTGAGACAATTTTATTTTCATTACTGGCTTGGTATATCTAATAATAAAACAATCATCTGTTTGGGGTGAGTCTTCCCTATTTCTCAGCAGTATGTCCTGAATCTGGCATCCTCAGCAGCGACCCACTGAGGCACGGTGACATATATTTTGTTATATGTATGTGAATATATTTCGTTCTGAGTATTATATAAAAGGTAACCAAATGTCTAAGTACCTGTCCTTGATCTAGTTTGCTGGGTACATAATTGGTATGTTCATTTTTCTAGAATTACAACCTCTCATTCTTTTGAACCATTCCTCAATGACTGGGCTATGTTTCTTTTTCCAGTGAAAGGCTACCAATAGCCAACGAGACATTAATTCTTAATTTCCTTTTGTGTGACTATTTCCACTAGGAAGCCCCAGGAAATGTAACAATGGTATTGAATATTCAGCAGTTTGTGATATTTAGTTATGGATAGCCTCCCAATACTCACTAATTGGACACATCCACCACATATGCATAAAATCTCCTCTTGCACTACAACTTCTCCAACATTTATTCCCATTCAATCTCTCTATAGTTTTGAACCAAAAATGATGATACAACAGAAACAGCATCTTAAAAAAAAATTCTTATATTGTGGTACAGATTGAAGTGAATGGTCCTCTTTGATCTGCAAAAGTCCATTACTTTGGGGGTGATTTGTTTATTCACAGCCTTTCCCCAGTGTATCACATTTTGAGTGGTCAGCATATTCATTTCAAATTTAATTTAAAAAGAAGAAAGAACCCTCCTGCTCCTTTCCTTAATTCCATGATTATAGGTAACTGTTTATTACTAAGACGGAAGAAAAAAGATGCTGAATTACTATTTACATTTCTGTGAGAGATAATATTCCCAGAAAAAACTATGTTAAACTGGAGTTAAGGCTGCAAACACCAGTTACTTAAGAGTACAAACATTACAAGGATGTTGTAATTATACTTAAATTAAGCATCAGAAATACAGGAAATTCACAGTAGTGGAAAATAGCATTTGTAGTCCCAAATTAAATTTAAGTGAATTTTAAAGACACACTGCAATTTTTCATTTCACTTTCCCTCCCCATGTCTCTGCAGAGTTAAAGTAGTTTGGGTGCCTCTACACAGAAACTTTTATCCTCTAATAGTTTTCATGGTTTAAAGATACGTTAGTATCAACCTTAAATCTTGTTATTATTTATTCTTACTCTTTTAGCTTTAAAAGGGCCAGATTTAGTAGTATATTCTGACTGCCAGACTTTACTATGGAGAAGTGTAAAAAGCAACCAGTGAATACTGACCAATTTTCCTTTGCACCTAACCTCTACTTCCCTCTGCATGCATGCATGCACGCACGCACACACACTTGTTTTCCCCTGAGTCTCGTCCCTCTCATCCTCTAGTGTCCCACACTTGAGTTTTCCCATCCAGCCTCTTTTTGAGTAGAACTGGTACACCAGGGGGGGTTGAAAACAAAATTTTAGGCTTAATGGCAATTTTTAATTTTTATTTTTGCCAATGAGGACAGGAAGTCAGAGTATCAATAGGGATTTTTTGAGCTGTATTTTGACTAATCTTTGGTAAGCCTCTGGGAAATCTAAAGGATGTATGAATATATACATAAAGTAATTGCCTCAGTGTTTTCATGGTACCTAGTTCTGCCTAGAACTCAGTTGGGGCTTTTTTAATAAAAATAATAAAATACAATAATAAATAACTATTTAGCTTTTTGTCAGAGGATGTGGGAGGAGAGATGGTCTAATGGTTAAAGCACTGGACTGGAATTCAGGAGCTCTTACTTGTGTGACACTGAGCAATCTTGGAATGTTTCAGTTCTGTAAACTGTTCTGATCATAAAAAGTAGTGGATTTCTGTCACCTGCCCCTTTGGATTTCAAAAGCAACATATAATTTTATGCAGAAAAAAAATCCATCTCAAGTTTATTGAATATTCCATGTGAAACCCAACTGAGATTTTCCTCCCAAAAAGTTATCAAATTTACCACCTACACCAAATAAAGATGTGCTAACTTTACTATGCCTACTTCATGGATTGTGTCTAGAAGAAAGGTAGTCCTCTAGAAAAAAGGGAACTTAAAGGACTGACTGGTCACTACAGATATCACTTGGTTGGGAACACTAAGGTTTCTTGAATTCAATGTACAGGAGGGAAGCAGATTGCAAATGGCAATACATCTTTCCCACTGCAGATATCTGCAATGCTAAAATGAACAGCTAACATAGCCAATTTTGAGCAAGAAGAGAAGGGTACCTACTGTCACGTAATATCATTGTTAGCCACAGGTTTGGTACCCCTATTTAAGTAATGTTTCCAAAATTTCTTTATAAGAAAAATTAGTGGTGAAAGACACCTATACATCTTGCAGCTCACAGCATATGAACTACTTGAAAAGGAGTATGAGATTAGACTGGAGCTATCATGTACTATATGGGTTATTTTCTTTTGCTGTTATAGGTTCATGCACTGCTTGTTCCTATGTGAAGTCAGTTCATTAACAAAAAGATGACGTGTACAGTACAAAATGGGAAAAGGATGGGAGTACATAACATAATAGTACATGGCTATGTAATAGTCTCTTCTCTCAGCTGAGAAAGATATGTAGTTATAAAGTGCTCTGGACAAGGAATAGAAAACAAAATGCCTATGCATTCTTGATATAGCAAGGAGGGCCATTAAATACTATTCAGAGGCATTGTGAATATAAAAGGCAAGATATTAGCATAAACTATTCCTGCTTCAGATGATAGTTTACCTTTCATTTCCAGAAAGAGATGAAAGAATATATAACTCAGATTTGCAGAAGGTTACAAAAAGAGAAACAAGATGGGAGAGAAAAAGAATATATGTTAATTAGTTTTTATCAGCCCTAAAACATAATCCATAACTTCTTTGACGGTTCTAATTCTCCAGAAGCAGTAAATTATAGAAAGAAGAGCAAAGTGAAAATGTTAAGCTTCACTAAAATTTAACCCCCAAATTTAAAGTTAGCTTTGAAAAAAAAATTCTTACTTGATTAATATTTAGTGTCAGTATAAGTGTATTTAACACCACTTTGCAGGGGGGGAAAACTCCAAGAGGCCAAATTCCTCTACTGATGTGGAATCCACTGATAATAATGGAGTTTTATCTCTGTGACCAAACCCAGAAATTAATCCAGATGTATAAATTCGTAACCTGCCTGTACCTCCAAATTTACTCAGCTTTATTTTAAATATAGGCACCCACACTGATAATGTAAGGGGCATTTTAGAAAGAAAAAAAATCAGTAATGTGAGCTTAATTATTTACATTATCACACCACAATGGCATCTTTTGTACCCAAATCCTCTATACCAGTGGTCAGCTACCTTTCAGAAGTGATGTGCCAAAATTTAACTTATTCACTTCTATTGACAAATCTGCATGCCAGGGGGAGGAGAGGGCAAGGGCAGGCTGGGTACGGTGACCATATTTTCTGAACCAGCTGCAGCTAGGGAGAATGGTATAATTTAAATTACTGAACAGGTTAGGTGTTTTAAATTTCTCAAGTTAGTTTATCAAACTTCATTTTAAATAAAGTAAAATATTAATTTATGTCCAACACAAAAGGTTTCAATGTTTTTTTTATTTATGGCGGGGGTGGGAAATCTTTATTGGGGTCCAGCCCCATGGAGTGAGGGGAAAAGCCAGGGAGGACTGAGGTTCAGGGCTTCCCATAAGACCGATTTATTTTTCTAGGGTTCCAGAGTTAGTGGATTTTGAGGCCCCCTTAGGCTCTGGGGTGATGGCAAAAATGAAGGGTTGAATGTGCAGAACAGGGCTGCCAGCAAGTGGGATGGGGATGCAGGATCTGTGCAGGCGGTGGGGTGAAGGAGGGAGTGAGGAGGGCAGGGTATGGAAGAAGAAGAAGGTGAAGAGGGCAGGGTCTGGTGGCAGGAGAGGGTGTGGGGTGGGGATATGAGAGGAAGTTTGGGAGCAGAAGGAGGCTGGGGGAGTAACGCAGAAAAGGTGAGGGGGTGAGAATACAAGATTTTGTGGAGGGAAGCAAAGAAGTGAGGAGTAAAGGAAAGGGCAGCTTCTGCAAAGTAAAATTGTATCCCCCCTTGCATCTTCCCTCTGCTCCAGCCTCACTCCCCTCATGATCCCACTCCTACAGCCTGATGCCCTGCATCGCCCCATCCCCTTCGGAGCAACCCTTGTCCCTCCCATTCTGCCCCTGCATTCCCTCTCCCTTCCCCCCCCCCCCCCCCCCGCCACCTGCACATTCCTGTGCCTCCAGTATGCACACCGGTAGGGCAGCAGTGCTGGGACTCACAAGCCCCTGGGAGCAGCACTGGGGGCAAGGAGGGACAGTGTGGGGGAACAGAGTCACTTCCCTGCCCAACCCAGCCCTTTGGTGGGGCTCACCCCTCACCTGCAGGCTGTGGTTCTGGGGCTGGGGAGGGCAGAGCCCAGGGGTTCTCAGGGCTGGTTCCAGCCCAGCTGGGCACAGCAGGGAGCTGGGGAAGGGTCTCCCTCACCCCCTACACACTCCGCAGGGAGCAGTGTGGCACAGCCTGAGCTGTGGAGCCCCATGGAGGCTGCAGCAGCTTGTGACTGGCTGCTCCGCCCTGGATCTGCACAGCAGCTCCAGCCCCAGCCCCTCCCAGAGCAGGGAGCAAAGCCTGTAGCAAGGCGAGTGGTGTTAAACTCTTAGCTCCTGAGAGCCGAATGCGCAGGCTGGACAGGGGCAGCGCCAGGGGCGTGGAGCCCAGTGCGGGGTCATGCCACCCGCTCTGCTTGCTGCCCCTAAACACCCACGCCTCTCCCACCCTCGCTTGTCCTTCCAGCAGGAAGTCGGAGCTGGTTCGCCAGCCTGCAGCTGCATGGCGACCACAAGGCTTCAGCTGCTGTGTGGGGGAAAGGCCTGAGCTCATGCGGCATGTGACACTCAAAATTGGCTCGCGTGCCATAGGTTGCCAACCCCTGCTCTACACTTTGCTATATAAGTTGCTCTACAGAAAAGTATTAATAGTGGCTCAAAGCTTACTACTTTGAACAATAACATAAAGAAATCAAATTTAACCCTCTCTTCCATTTTCACTAAAAGTAGTTCATATATTGACATTAAGTAGAGAGTACATTTGCATAGCTTTTGACATTATTCAGAGTGTGCCTGCAGGTTGGTGAACCATGATGACCCACAAATGAAGTATGACATATTCTTATCTACCTACAGCATTAGCCAGCTCTGATTTTACCTTGATTGGAAATGCAGTACATATAAATTGTATTTGTACTGGTACAAACACCAATGAAAAGTTAAAATGGTTTCATACGTCTCAACATGGTATATTTTCTTGTTCAAAGATTCAGGTTAGGCAAGTTTGCACATTTACACTATTGCAAATTCAAAACATATTTTTAATCAACCCAAATCTTTAAAACATAATTGTCATTATTATCATTTATGACAAAAAGAGAATTTAAATTATCTATATTAATTAGAATTCAATTGATAGCTAACTACCTCATATTAAAATGTGGCTTTTATCCTTCTGGGGATTTTGAGATGAGATGTTAATTGGAAAATGTTATACTACAATGGCCAAATATAGAAGATTGGGGAAATTAACTAAATATACACAAATTTTACCAGTGACATTTATCATATAGGCTGAAGGCAGGATCTAGATTTCAGAACAGTGCAGAATCATGAAAAACATTTATGAAGTAGTTGTCAACTGAATGGAATTAGTCATATGCAAATGTGACCTTTATATATATATATATATATAACTCCAAGGTTACTATCATTACTATCAGTTAGTTCATACTATTTTGCACAGAATCATTTTCAATGTTTTTATCATCACTAGATTCACACAAGTCTTCAAAAATGGGATGAATATATGAAATGTAACATTTGTCCTTTTGGGGGAATAAGAGATTCACCCAGAAAACACATTAGGAAGAATATAGAGCTATAAAGTCAAAGTGAACCTTGAACCTGCTATAGATGCTATTTTCCTCAATTAACAATTTGAGCAGATCTAAACTTCAGATCTAGCAAGGCATCCTGTGGTCTAGGCTCTTTAAGGAAATATAAAAAACTGCATTTTAATTATGGCATAATTCCACAGCAAAACCTATTCTCCAATATACATTTCTTATGTTTCAATACGTTGCATACTGTACATTCACATTTGGCACAACAAGAAAGCCATATAAAATGAGATATCAAGTACAATAGTGCAAGCAAATATATCTTACCACTGCGGCTGGAACTTGATGCATTTTTGCAGCAGGAGTCCCGGGGCGTGGGTAAAACTGATTAATAAAGAGGCTTGGAAACCTGTACTCTTCTACAAGTTTCATGGTGTCTTGAAAATCTTCATCTGTCTCTCCTGGAAAACCGCAGATGATGTCTGTAGCAATTGTTATTCCAGGCACTCTGCAATGGAAGTGGAAAAAAAAATTAAACTGCAGACTGGGTACACCAAGTCTCTCCTCATATAAAAATCTTATTTCCTTGAAAATGAAAGAAATAATTACTCAACTTTTACCTTTGGCTCAAGAGTTGAGACCTAAGACCAATTCTAGAAAATAGACAATGAAGTTTTTAATGGTCACTTCTCTGATCATGAAAAACATGATACCTGGGTGGGAACCCAAAGAATAGACAACAAGAGAGAAGCTACAGTAAATATTTGACCCAGAACTGAAAGAGATGAATGAAAAACTTCTGGACTAACTCCCCAGGCACTTGAAACCACATATTACCAAAAAGCCTGTAAATTAATTGAATTGTATTTACTCAGGCTGTAAAATGTATAAGCTCCAGGGCTTTATTACTAGAATTTGTAAATTCCTTGCACTACTGTAACTCTACAGACAGGGTTAGGATTGTCAGGCCTCTGGATGCCCTGTCAAAAAGGGACCCTGTGGTCAGCACTGCCAATTGGGCTGTAAAAAGTCTAGTCCTTAATTGTCTTGGCTCTGCGCTGTGCTCCAGAAGCAACCAGCAGGTCTGGCTCTTAGGTGTGAGGCTCCTCACTCCCATTGGTTGGAAACTGTGGCCAGCTAATTCTGGGGCACTATATAGAGCCAGGACAGGCAGGAAGCCTGCCTTAGCCTCACTAGGCTGACCACAAACCTTCTGAGATACCCAAAACACAGGCTCCCCTCCTGCATCCCAGTGCCCTCATCCCCAGCTCCAACCCAGAGCTAGCACCCCCAGCTAAAGCCCTTATCCCTCTTACACTCCAACCCCCTGCCCCAGCCCAGAGTCTCCCTGAACCCCTTATCCCTGGCGCTATCCCTGAGCCTGAAACCCCAGACTGAGCCCTCACCCCCTCTTGCACCTCAATCTCTGGCCTCAAATCATATCCTCTCGCACTTCAACTGCCTCAGACCCATTTCCTAACCTGGAGCTCACTCCTGCACCCCAAGCACTCATTCCCAGCCCCACCCCAGAGCCTGCACCCCACAGCTAGAGCAGCCCTCCCCATTCCTGTACCTCTTCTCCAGCCCAGAGCCCTTTCCTACATCCCAAACCCATCATTTCTGGCCAGAACCCAGAACCCACACCACAGTCCTCTGCCCCAGTTCAGTCAAAGTGAGTGAGGAAGGGGGGAAAGCAAGCCACTGAGGTAGGGGGAATATAGTGACTGGGAGGTGAGGCCTCGGGGAAGGAGCAGGGCTAGGGTGTTTGGTTTTGTGCAAGCAGAGAGGGTAGGGCAAAGATGTGCGCCTGACATCCTGAGGAGCTTACAAATACCAGTCCAATTTGGCTTTTGTATAAACAAAATCTTCTTTCAGTCAGACCAGCATTCTGACGCAATTCCTATTTGCCAGTGACGTGCGCCGCACCAAAGCCAACCCACACGGCACAAGGTCAGAATTAGAGAACTCCGGCACAGTACAAAGAGCCATTTGAATTAGGAGAACCCTCAAGTGGATATCCGGCTATTTCTGAGTACGAGGGGAAACGTTTTTACAAATACAGCACTTGTCCTTCCCGTGGCTTTCTCTCAGACACTTTAGACAAATGTCATTGGATCACTGATAGGTATAGGCCTGCTGCATGCAAAACACAATTTGAAACCAGGTGAGTGGGGCATGTCCTATCTGTGGCAAACTCCCTGATGGGACTCATTTCACAACTATACTTAACTACTACTTAATTCACACAATCAACAAAATATTTACAAAGGCTGAAGGGCACCAAGTCCGTCAAGACAAGAAGAAACTGCTAGCTCTCGATAAGCCAGGAAAGGCCCTCCACCTAACAACCAACAGTGCAAAGGAGGAACTGAAAGGATGTACGGCCCATATCTTCAAATATACCGCCACAGAGACGCACCACACACAGATTGACAGATACCGCTAAGACAGAAACTTCCAGCAACAGTGCATGTGATCGTGCACACATCTAAAATGGAATCAACATGAGCAAGCACTCAAAGAAGAACTTGACCTGGGAGTGAGGAGATTTAGATTTGATTTAGATTCTTTTCTCAGCTCTGCTACTGGCCTGCTGGATGACCTGGACAAGTTACTTCACCTTTCAGTGCCTGAGTTTCCCCATCTGTAAAAGGGGGATAAGAGTACTGACCTCCATTTGAAATCTACAATGAAAAGTGCTGTGTAAGTATCATCACCACCAACAGTAAGACACTAGTGAGACAGCCTTACAATACTAAGCTGCTTTCTTGGAACCCCAATTCCAAACATCTTGGCAAACTGGAAGGAATTTCAATGTTAAGGGAATGTAAGAGCTAAATAAGCATATTTCTTTATATTAAAGCAAAGGCTGGGACATGAAAAAAATCAACAACCCTAAGTATGTGAATACTGTAGTGTAGAAACTGTTTCTATCTGATTCCCTCGAGTTAAAAAAAAAGACGGGATATTTGGTGCTTAGTTGAAGAGCATTCTGTTGCTCTATAGCCCCCAAGCATGCAGATGTAGATCTGCTCCCTAAACCCACTCAACTTCCTTCTTTTTGAATGCTTCCTCCCAAAACCTGGGATGAATTCCCTAGGCAGGACAGTGGCGGTTCTGGGTTCTCTCATTCTCCCTATCCAGGTATCTAGTAGCAGAGTTGAACAAATACTTATCATCTGAATACCATCTGTGTAGTATTAAAAAGAGAACTATTATTTGTTCCAGGGTAATAGAAAGGGATATGAGCTTAATGAAACCAGTAAAGGGACTATTCTCTGTTGTCTTTCACAAGACTCTGGTCTTATTCCCTGTCTCTTCCATTGACTATGGCATTTGCTTGTAGTAATTCAAAGACAATGACTGTATGACAAAAAAATGTCAGACATTGAACCAAGAGACATCTCCCCAGCAAATTAAGTTGCACTAATGTACCACAGACATAAGGGCCAATTCAAGACAGGAAGGGAAGTTTGATCTTGTAGTCAGAAAACAGAACAGCGAGTCAGGAGAGCTGATTCCTAATGCGAACACTGCTACAAGACTGTGCGCGTTACCTTTGGTAAGTCACTTAGATTTTCTGTCTCCCCATTTGCTATCTGTAAAAGGGGGATAATTATATTCCCGAAGGTGTGTTTGCGAGCCTAAATTCATTAATGCCTGAAAGATATTATGAGAACTATTAAAAAACCAATGAATAAGAAAAAGAAAAGTAAGGTACATTTCTCAGCCATGATAGCAGCTTTGATGCAAAGCAGCTGAGTGGGAGGTATAACATGGGGAAAATGCATAGTTATTATTTGTGTTTAAATCCTGATGGTAAGACTATATTAAGCCATGTTGCTTGCTTTCTCTTTTTCAAATGATATTATTTTTAGTTTAGTTAGCTGCACGGAAGTCACAAAGATACTAATGTCACACTATTCCTTTTCTTAGGTTTCTACAAAAACATAAAAATCTTTTCTCCATTCTGTATCACATTTATGAGTTCAGAACTTAAGGTTTAAGACTGAAGTCAAAATATGACAGATTAAAAAGCCCTCAACATTTATTTGACTTAACACATAGAGCAGACCTTTTTTTGGGGGGGGGAAAGGGGAGAGAGACTTGTCCCAATAGATAGGAAAGACTTAAAGGTTACTAAATAAAAGTAAAAGGGAACCTTTTGAAATGTAAATATAATATGAAAAAATCTGATACTGTGGGGACCAAAGGGCCTGGAGTGGCTCCCACTGATTTACGAAGCCTGACATAAGCAGCGGGGATATAAAGTTCTGCTTGAAATGAAGTAATGTAAACAATCATAGTAGCAAAGAACTGAATAAATAAAGAGGAATTTTGCATTGTATGACACTTCCCCTGTTCACACAGCACATATTTTATCTATAATTGCAGGATTACATGAGACAAAATATATTACTTTACAAATTAATATCAAATAGCACCAGCTGACATTTCTCGTAACATTAATAAAATACTCATTAAGTTTGACAAAACCATTATATGTAAGTTATTTTAGCCATTTTAATGGTATTGTTGGCAACAGTATAAGCATTTACTGCCTATGGTACTGGTGATACCATCCTTTATATGAGCTTGCCTGTTTCTAAGGCAACATGAATTATAAGGTACAATCAAGCTAGATTCAGTAAAATGTGTTCTACCTTGCCTCCCTGAGTGAAAAAGAAATTAAATGTTTTTTAAATTAATAAACTGGGAAAATCTGAATTCTGTTTGGTGAGAAGGTGCTAATTATTTTAGTAATTAGATTTCTTCCTGGATGGGCTTATTCCACAAACAATGGAAAAACTAGGTTTGTGAAGTGGAGTAAAAACTAGAGTCTTGAGCAACATCAATTAATTACAGTCCAGTCCAATATGCCTGTTTAAAATATGACATTGCTCTGTGCCACTTTTGACTACACTGTTAAAGAAAAAAGGTTTTTTAAAAAGAAGAAAATATACAATGTGTAAAAACTCAAGAGAAAATCCAATTACTGAAACAATCAAACTTCCTGTCTTCCTCAAAGATATACAAACACAAGTAAATTGAATTTATTCCACAGGCACAGAATCATTTTCATAATGACAGAGCAGAAGCGAAGAACAACAAGGGTATAGCTAAAAAATTAATTTGAAGACTAAGAAGGTATGCTGGTGTCTGAGTCAAACAAAGCAACAAAAATTTTTTTTACTTGAAAATAAATATCTGCCTGAAAAAACTGTAAAATTAAACAAAACAACACAGATCAGTTTCTGCTCACAAGCGTATCAGCCAATATTAAATAAACTGCTTTTAAGGATAGCATGTTTTAAGTTAAACAGAAATAAATGCTGAATGTCAGTATTCATCATTATGGAGAAATAAGCATTTTAATACATACATAAGTTTTAGTAAGTTTTTAAAAATTCTTTATTGTCTCAGATATCTGCTGGGTCTTTTTAAGGTCAGTGCAGCTGCTCCAGAATACATCATCAGTGAAGCCAGAATATACAGTCATTTTTATGAAGGCTAAAAAGAATTTTTTAACATAAATAAGACCACTTGTAAATGTATTTCTGCACTGAATGCGCCTTGCAGACTGGTTATTGGTAGCACTTGGCACATACAGGTTGAACCTCTCTGGTCCGGGACACTCCGGTCTGGCAACATCCATGGTCTGGCAGGACCATGTATATTGCTGGATGAAAGAACCTCACCCACAGAGGTTGAGAGCAGCTATGGCCCACGGTCAGGGATCCCATGCAGGGTTGGGGGCAGGAAGCCTAGGGAGCGCTGCCAGCAGCCCACAGGGTATGGGGCAGAGAGTCCTGGGAGTGGGCTGGGGGCAGCAGAGCCCGGGGAGAACCTGAGGCCTGACTTCCCTATGTCCAGGAAATTCCCTTGTTCGGAACTACTCAGGTCTCGAGGGTGCCAGACCAGGGAGCTTCAACCTGTACCAGTATTTCTGTACTGTTCTCAAAATGACACAAGACTTTCCAGTTCATTTAAAAGCTGTCTTAATCCTGGCAAGATATGGGGCAAGGCAGCAGCACAGCTGCTTAATGAGCCCCACGCAGAGACTTAGGGCTGTCACAGGGAGAGCTTCCTGACTCCCTCAACAGCAGAAGCTCCTGCTCCAGGTAACAAGTGAGCTGGTAGAGAAGGGGACATAAAGAGGAGGGAATGAGTAAGTACATGGCTGAGGCAGAGGGGAGTTTGTTTGGGGTGGCTTAACTTGCTGCCATCTGGGCTGCAGACAGCAAAAGTCAGACCCTGTCTGTCTCACACAGCAGCCTTAGCCCCAGTCCTATGTCTGTGAATGTGCAGTGAGTCCTAGTACAAACAAAATTTTTTGTTATAGTATATATTTTAAATAGTCCATGGAAGACAGTATATTAAAACAAGGGATAATTATCAAGGAGCAATTCCTAAGATGGGCTACAGTCATAGGACTGTCTCCTGACCCCTGAGCTGGGTTGGGGGGGGAGGGGAAAGGGAGAGATTGCATGAGGGTGGGGGTCGAAAGAAGGGGTGAGTAGGTGCCAGCACCTGTGCACTGAGATGGGAGTGGAGGGGAGTTTGGGGTATCCTAACTTGCTCCCATCTGGACTGCATCACATCTCAGCACAGCGGCCCTAGTTGGGCTGCAGACATAGGACTCTTTCCTGGGCTGGGGCAGGCTGTATGTATCAGGTGGTATCAACTTTTCATGAAGGTTAAAAGCTTTTAGGCTGCTTTTGTATACTGGAGCAAGAGGTCTACCACATGACATTTGCATGATTTCATTTCAAACAAAGTTTACCTCGGTGTTAATGGCTCAAGGTAAGAAAGAAAAGGATTCTTTTAACAGATTTTTTTGAGTGTTGTAGATATCTGCAAACTAATGATTTTTTTAAAAAAACGTGTGTTACTAGAAACTGCAAGAACTCTACCATGGAACCTGTTTAATTTGTTTGGCTTTGGAGAGAATGACTATACAGGCAGTCCCCGAGTTACGCGGATCCGACTTATGTCGGATCCGCACTTACGAACGGGGCTTTCTCGCCCAGAGTGCAGCGGTCCCGCCACCTCGACCTCCGGGGTGAGAAAAGCTGCTCCGGGTGCCCCTGGTCTGCTGGGGACCATCTCCAGCAGACCAGGGACACCTGTAGCAAAGCCGGGGAGGCAGAGACAGTCCCCAGTAGACCAGAGGCACCGGGAGCAAAGTGGCAGCAGCGGCAGCAGCGGCGGAGTCCCGTGCCTCTGAGGCTTTGCCAGAGCAAAGCCTCGGAGGCATGGCACTCCCCCACCGCTGCCGCTTTGCTCCCGCTGTCCCTGGTCTGCTGGAGACGGTCCCCAGTCGACCAGAGGCACCGGGAGCGAAGCGGCAGTGGCGGTGGAGTCCCGCGCCTCTGAGGCTTTGCCAGAGCAAAGCCTCAGAGGCACGGGACTCCGCCGCCGCTGCTGCTTTGCTCCCGGTGCCTCTGGTCTGCTGGGGACCGTCTCCAGCAGACCAGGGACACCTGGAGCAAAGCCGGGAGGTGGAGGGATCCCATGCCTCTGAGGCTTTGCCAGAGCAAAGCCTCAGAGGCGCGGCACCCCGCCGCCGCTGCGGCTTTGCTCCCCGTGTCCCTGGTCTGCTGGGGGGGGGAGGGCGCAGCTAGTGCCCCCCCCCCCCAGCAGACCAGGGAGACATGGAGCAAAGCCCCGGGCCTGTGTTAGAGCAGGTGGGGCGCTGCCGGTTGGTCCCACAGCACCGCTCCTTGGCGGTACTGGACCAACCCAGCAGCACCCCAGCTGCTCTGCCCCAGGAGTCCTGATTCAGCCGCTGCTGAAACTGACCAGTGGCTGACTACAGGAAGCCCCTGCCCTGGGCTTCCTGGAATCAGCAGCTGATCAGTTTCAGCAGCAGCTGACTTGGGGATGCCTGGGGTTCTTAAGTTGAATCTGTATGTAAGTCAGAACTGGCGTCCAGATTCAGCCGCTGTTGAAACTGATCAGTTTCAGCAGCGGCTGAATCTGGACGCCAGTTCCGACTTACATACAGATTCAACTTAAGAACAAACCTTCAGTCCCTATCTTGTACGTAACCCGGGGACTGCCTGCATCTAGTTGACTTACAGATTTTTTTAGCATCTTAAAGTTGTGTTTTTTTGTTTTTTTTTACTTAATGGTTATGTCTTTGATTTATTTATATAGCTATTTTCAGTATGCCCCATTTTGGTATTTACAATAGCTTGAATTGTTAGAAAGGATGATAATACATGTACTCCAAGTTCGGTGTTAATTTTCTTTTAATTTCATTTTATATTAAACAAACATCTTAGGAATTGCTCCTTGATAATTATCCCTTGTTTTAATATACTGTCTTCCATGGACTATTTAAAATATATACTTATAACAAAAAATTTTGTTTGTACTAGAACACACTGTACATCCACATACAAGCTCAGTATTGGCAGTGCACATAAGAAAATTCAACTCGCCCAAGAACAGAAAATATTAGAGGGAACAGTGCTTGCAATCACACATCTTTAAAGCACTGCAATATTTTGGCTATGAAAATAGCACACTATTGTCTTTTTACACTCAACTTTGACTCAAGAAACAAAGAGAAACAGTTATTTATAAAAGGATCTCTACTGTAAGAATTTATATTGAAAACGTACTTCTTACAGAATTCAGGAAAAGTTGAGGAATGACCAACTTTATGCATAAAAAAATGTATGTGTGTCTATGGGAATTTGCTAATTTTGGTTTTCTTAATGAACTCTTTTCTTTCTTCCCCACAGCTAAACCTCTTCCACTTGCTTGTGTAGGTTTGTAAATAGCAACATCACTTGGGGCACGTGCATCTTCCAGAAGAGTAGAGGTTACAGTTGCTGTTTTCACGAGCAGGAGCCCAAAGACCATTATACTGATGTGAGAGTATCTGTGGCCGGTGAAGAATCTGGAAGCCGTCATCATGGAGCCAAGGAGAACATCCATCGAAAGAGAAAAGGAGGTGGAGGGATGTGTGGGAGAGCAAAGGTGTGGAAGAAATAGAAGTGCCTTATCCTTCAACTGCAGGGAACACCTTTCAGACTGCAGGGACAGAGACAGAAATGCCTTTCACCTCCCACAAAGGGAGGAAAAGAATAGGAGCAGGCAGGGGCAATAGGAACAGGGTATGGATAAATCCTGAAGTAGGCCAATTACAATGAAATGACTTCAAGCACTGAACTTCCCACTCTCGTTTGTTGGAGAGATCCAGACAACTGCTTCTCTTTGTCTGGATGCAAGTTGCAGCCAGGATGGAGGAAAACAAAAAAGAAACTAGACCTGCTTGACCTTCTGTCTCCTAATACGAAGTGATGTGAAGGAAGGGACCGACCACAAAGAACTTGGGAGAGGAGAACACAGGATGTGTTGTTTTCTTCTCCCTCCCAGCAGGATGTCAAAAGACTGCTGAAAGAGGAGAGATGGGCTGCTCAGGCTCTCATGTAGGGTTCCCAAATTTCCACTCACACAAAACTGAACAGCCTTGCCCTACCCCTCTCCCGCCCCATCATACAAGGCCCTGCCCTCCACTAGGGATGTAAAGAGCTAACCAGCGACTTAGCCCAGCCAGAGCAGACCCTCGCCTGCAGCGTGACTAGCTCGATCCAGCCTGAGCAGCACCTTGCCCGCAGTGTGGCAGGCTTAGCCCAGCCAGAGCAGCATGCATCGCAGTGGGCCCGGCTGGGCTGGAGCAGTTTAGCCAGGACCAGCACGGTACTGTGTCAGGGTTAAGCACACCATTTAAATGGTTAACTTTTAAACATCCCTACTCCCCACCTACTCTATCCCCCCTCTCACCGTTGCTCACTCTCTTCAGCCTCACTTGCACATTTTCATCAGAAGGGGGTTAGGATTCAGAGCTGTGTGTGTGTGAGGAACATCCTGGGGTGGGGACAGGAATGTGAGATTTGTAATGCAAATGGTGCTTGGGATATAGGCAGAGTGTGGAGTCTTTTGGCTCCCTGTGTCTAAGAGAAGAAGAGGGGGGCATGCTGTTGGTTCCAGGAGCTGCATGAAGCCAAAGCAAGCAGAGAGACCTTTGCTCCGCTGTGCCACCAAACATACTTTTAATAGCCACAGTGGTGATCTGGTTTAAAACCCAATACCTAACAACCCTACTCTCAGGCAGCAGTAGCAGAAGGGAGTGCTACACTAGCTACCAGTCACTCTAACCAGCCTACTATGCATGTCTATGGCACGGTTTTTGGGCCCATACTGCTCCTGATTCTACTAATTCTCCTTTGTCTTTGTAAGGTTGGGGGGTTTCCTTTGCCCTTGCTAAATTTTGGGGAGGGGTGTTACTCCTTTTACTTCTCCCTTTAGGCAACTGTTTTGATTTAGGTCCATCAAGGCTGCTCAAAGATTCTTTGGGGGTATAGATGCTTTCCTTTCTTTGGTGGTGTTTCTCTTAAAGCAGGAACTGCTGTTAAATCTGATCCAGATTCTTATTGATGCTACAAATCCATGCGAGCACAAAGTAAGGTGGGTCTACCTGTGAAAAGGAAGACTGAAGAAAGGATCTCTTAACATTCCAGATTAACTTTTGGCCACTTATCTTAACATTGACTGTTATCAAAGATGAGAGTTCACTTAACAAAAGAACACAGCTGCACTTGAAAATCTGTAATAATTCCACATTGCTAACATTACAGTAGAAGATAAACACGCTGCAAAAACTAGTTGGGTGTTTTGTGTTCATAACACATGTGGTATTTTTCTAACACCTCAGAGAACAATGCGATGAAACTGATTTCAGGCGCTGACTGGCCCCTTTACTGAGCAGTTCAGGTTCTTGAAGCCTGATCACTTCCGACACCTCTGTCATTGTCATCAGAGGTGAATGCCTCACCTTTTGGGAGACAACACCACAAAAAGCACAGTAGTCATTTAGTTACTACAATGAGGGACACTGTGGGAAAAAAAAACCCACCTAGAAAGATATCCTGAAAGAAGTACAGGCCCCTGAGTGATCTGACTGGGAAGAAGATGGACAGCATGTAACTTTAGGTTGCCAAAAACAAGCCAATTTTCACATCAGAAAATGTGTGACATTTTCCAGGTTCAGATTCCACAAGAATCATTTCATGCAGCTTTAATTACAGCAAACATTTCCTTCAGTAAACAGTTTTCACAAAACCCACATACAGTCAAGAAATTAAAAGAAGAGAAACTAGGAGATAAAATGCAAATCATTAACAGCTTCATCACCATTTCCTGTGATTCCCTGAAGCTACTTTGCACAATAAAGGTATCCCTCCAGGTCCTATTCGGTACCTCATACTTAACTTGCTAACGCTGCCAATAATTTAACATTCTCCAAGAGTTTTTAAACAAGATATATTAGGATATGACAGGAAAAACCTTTTTTAAAAAAATCACATCTATAAAGCACCAAAATGATAAACAAACAAACCCATTCGTAGAATAAGACAGTAAAGATGGCCTAGGACCATAGGAACTCTCAGTGCTGCCAATCAGGATGGGTTATAGGATTTTTTTCCTGAGATGCATCATGTCAAAGTTAAATGCAAAAAGGAGAATTGCAGAATTAAAAAGTCACAGAGATATTTGTTGCCAGACAGAAAAATGTTAATGTTATGAAAAAAATCTTCTGAGAAATGTCTTTAACCATATAAATTTCAATCTCATTCATGTCCTTGCATTCTGAAATCTTCATTGTAGTATTTTGGTAACCAGTAAAATCCTCCCTATGCAATTGGTGTCACAGATGAAATCATTTGAAGGCATTTATAAGACAGTCTTTGTCTGAAAGGATAGCTGAGAGAAATATCAAGAGCGGATAACTCTCCCAAAATTTTCAGTGTATCATCTTGGTTCTAAAATACACTAAAGTATAAACACAAAAGATGTTTCAGAGTGTCTTTAGTCACTCTCAGTCATTTCCAAGTGATGGCTTTAGACCAGTAGTTTTGGAAGTATGTCAAACCAAATCTACAAATCCTAATTTGGCAAATTTTCAGATACAGGAGTCAAGGCTGCATATAATTTTCCAGCACTTTGGTCCAAATTCAGGTTCAGAGGAGAGTATCTGAAGAACTTCCTCCCTTGGCTATTGGAACCAAACAATCTGGTTAAAGGAAGCAATCAAATAAACAAAAAGTATCCCAAATTCCTGCTGCTACACACTCTCAGATATTAATAATTTGCATGAGTCTCCTCGCAGTTATCAAAAAATCCTTTGCAAAGCTTCATATGGGTGTGTTGCTATTTACCCTTCCTTTTCAAATTCTATGATGTGAAATAACTTGTGTTTCTTTATATGAAGAGCTGAGAATGGTATGTCCAATATTTTAGATAGGCAATAGACATTCTGGAAGGCTATAGTATTACTCAAAGCATAGATCTCTTCAGCGAAAGGATGGGGAAACTCCTAAGGTTTTTGCCTTATTTTAGCTCCAAATGTTATTTAGAATCATAGGGCTGGAAGAGACACACCAGGAGGTCATCAAGTCCAACCCCCTGCCCAAAGCTACTAAATTATCCCAGCCAAAGCTGTGTCAAGTTGGGATTTAAAAACCTGTAGGGATGGATTCTACCACCTCCCTAGTGCTTCACCACCCTCCTAGTAAGGTAGTTTTTCTTAATATTCAACCTAGATCCCCCCCACTGCAACCTGAGACCATTGCTCCTCATTCTGCCATCTGTCACTACTGAGAACAGTCTCTCTCCAATCCTCTTGGGAACCTCCATTCAGGAAGTTTAAGTCTGCTATCAAATCTCCCCCTCGCTCTTCTTTTCTGCAGACTAAACAAGCCCAAATCCTTAAACCTCTCCTCATAAGTCATGCGCTCCAGCCCCCCCAATCATTTTCGTTGCCCTCCTCTGGACCCTCTCCAAAGCATCCACATCCTTTCTGTAATAGGGAGCCCAGAATTGAACACAATACTCCAGATGTGGCCTCACTAGTGCCGAATAAAAGGGAATAATCACTTCCCTAGATATGCTGGCAATGCTCCTGCTAATGCACCTTAATATTCCATTAGCATTCTTGGCTACAAGGCCACACTGTTCACTCATATCCAGCTTCTCATCCACTGTAATCCCCAGGTCCTTTTCTGCCGATCTGCTGCTTAGCCAGTCTGTCCCCAGCCTGTACAAGGGCTTGGCATTCTTCCATCTCAAGTGCAGGATTCTGCACTTATCCTTGTTGAAACTCATCGGACTTCTTTTGGCCCAATCCTCCAATTTGTTTTGGTCACTCTGGGCCTTATCCCTGCTCTCCTCCTAGCTTATTCTCATCTGCAAATCTGCTGAGGGTACAATCCATCCCCTCATCCAGGTCCTTAATAAAGATGTTGAACAAAATTGGCCCTAGAACCGACCCTTGGGGCACTCTGCTTGATACTGACTGCCAACCAGATATCGAGCCATTGATCAGTACCCACTGGGCCTGACAATTTAACCAGCTTTCTATCCACCTTACAGTCATTTATCCAGTCCATATTTCCTTAACTTGCTGGCAAGAATACTGTGGGACACCGTATCAAAACTTTGCTAAAGTCAAGGTATATCACATCCATCGACTTCCCCATATCCATGGAGTCAGTTACCTCGTTACAGAAGGCAATCAAGTTGATCAGGCACGACTTGCCCTTGGTGAATCCATGTTGACTATTCCTGATCACTTTCCCCTCTTCCAAGTGCTTCAAAATGGATTCCTTGAGGATCCTCCCCATGATTTTTCCAGGGACTAAGGTTAGGCTGACTAATCTGTAGTTCCCTAAATTGTCCTTCTACCCATTTTTAAAGATGGGCACTACATTTGCCTTTTTCCATTGGTCCAGGGCTTCCCCCGATTTCCAGAAGTTTTCAAAGATAATGGCCAATGGCTCTGCAATGACATCTGAAAACTCCCTCAGCACCCTTGGATGTATTAAATCCCGCCCCATGAATCTGTGCATGTCTAACTTTTCTAAATACTTCTTAAGCTTTTCTTTCTCCACTGAGGGCTTCCCACCTCCTTCCCATACTGTGTTGCCTAGTGTAGTAATCTGGGAGCTAACCTTGTCTGTGAAGACAGAGGCAAAAAAAGCATTGAGTACTTCAGCTTTTCCCACATCATGTCACTAGTTTACCTCCCTCATCCAGTAAGGGTCCCACACCCTCCCTGATCACCCTCTTATTGCTAACATGCCTGTAGAAACCTTTCTTGTTACCTTTCATATCCCTTGCTAGCTGCAAGTCCAATTGCACGTTGCCCTTCCTGATTACACCGTGTCATTCTCGAACAATATATTTATACTTCTACCTGGTCATCTGTCCAAGCTTCCAGTTCTTGTAAAGCTTCTTTTTTGTTTTTAAGCTCGCCAAGGATTTCACTGCTAAGCCAAGCTTGTCGCCTACCATATTTGCTTTTCATACTGTGCATCAGGATGGTTTGTTCCTGTGCCTTCAATAAGGATTCTTTAAATTACTGCCAGCTCTCCTAGACTCCTTTCCCCTGCATGTTAGCATCCCATGGGATCCTGCCCACCACTTATCTGAGAGAATCAAAGTCTGCTTTTCTGAAGTCCAGGGTGTGTATTTTGCTGCTCTCCTTTCTTCCTTTTGTCAGGATCCTGAAATTGACCATCTCACGATCACTGCTTGCCAGGTTGCCACCTACATCTACTTCCCCTACTCGCTCCTCCCTCTTTTTGAGCAGCAGATCAATTTGTGCATGACCCTTGGTTGGTTCCTTCAGCACTTGTACCAGGGAGTTATCCGTAACATTCTCCAAAAACTTCCTGGGTTGTTTGTGTACTGTTGTATTGGTCTCCCAACAGATGTCAGGGTGATTCAAGTCTCCCATTAAAGAACCAGGACCTGTGATCTGGAATCGTCTGTTAATTGTCTGATTGTCTACCACCATCCTGATCTGGTGATCTATAGCAGACACCAACTACAACATCACCTCTGTTGCTCCCATCTCCAAGCTTAACTGAAAGACTCAACAGGCTTTTGTTCCTCTATATACTGGAGCTCTGAGCAATCACACTGCTCTCTTACATAGAGTGCAACTCCTCCACCTTTTCTTCCCCTCCTGTTCTTCCTGAACAGTTTATACCCTTCCATGACAGTGCTCCAATCATGTGAGTCGTCCCACCAAGTCTCTATTATTCCAATCAAATTACAGTTCTTTGACTGTGCCAAGAGTTCTAATGCTTCCTGCTTGTTTCCAAGGCTTCTTGCCTTCGTGTACAGACAACTTAGATCAGTGGTGAGCAACCTTTTTCCTGGAGCAACCCCCAGGAAAATTTTGGTTGAGAAAAAAATCTGCATCCCTTTTAAATGCCGCTCTCCCACCCCCACTGCATGTACACTGAGAAGGGAAAAAATGGCGGCTGGCCCGGTGCTGCGACCCCCACAGAAGACAGCTGTGACCCCCTTGGGGTCGCGACCCACGGGTTGTGCAGTGCTGCCTTAGATAACTAGCTGATTGCCCTACCTTCTCCATATGAATCAGGGGTCCTACCTGGTTGCACCTTCTCCTTGTGATTTCAAGAAATATTTCTATTAGAGACTTCTTTTGGGGTGAGCATGTTATGGCCATCATTGCATTTTAAAGACTGATTGAGATTTCCTTGCTACTGACTCAGTCACACACTGAAACGGCAAGCAGGTAGAGCTATTGCACCAACCCTATTCCTACAAGTTGATAAAGAACAAACATAACCCACAATATAGCCTTTGAATCAAATATGAGAGTACGCTCTGGAGGAAAGAACTCTTTTAGCCTGTCAGGATCAGCTATGCAACTGATTCATAATAAAAATAGAACTGAAAAGCACTTGGATCCAAGAACAACAAAGATCTCTTTGGAAAGCCACACCTAAATTCTGCAGTCATGGGTGCAGCACACCAAGAAAGCCAGAGGCAGCTATATATAAAGTAGGAACTGAGGGTAGAAGGAATTAATTTAAGAAAATTAATAATACAACCATGATAGCAGTCCTTTGGTTATTTCTGTTCTGAATTCCATCTGGGAGCAATTTCCAGCTCTGCCAATGTACTGTGAGGTGATCTTGAGTTTCCCAAACTATAAAATGGGGATGATGATACTTACCTTTTTGTAAGGCACTTTGAGTCTTATACATTAAAAAAAGAGCTATGTTTAGGCTAAATATTATTATTGTTGTCCTATCTTTTCAGTATGTTACAAATTTTTACATTGACAACATAACTAGAGGTTGACAGGAAAGACAACTGGAAGATTTTTGCAGTCAAGTAGATGGTGGCTGGGACTTTTAACCACAAAAGCATGGGAGGCAAGTGGAGATTATCAGCATCTATACTCTACAGGAAAAAGTTTTTAAAAATTAAAATGCACTTATTTTTACTAAATTATTGAAAACATAAATAAGAACTTAGAGAAAAACCACAAATTTATAAATAAATGTGCCAGAAAAGACAGAGGTACAGTAGCTCACAAAGAGAGAAAAACAAGAACTGAGGGACAGCTGGTGCATGGGGTTCTTTTGTAGCTTCTGTCCTGGAATATTTGAACCTCTTCTAGCAAACCCTTAGTAGCTAAATGCCTAGGAATGGACGTGGCAGTGCATGATCTACGTTAACAGTTTGTTAAGCGAACACAAAATACTCCATGGACTAATGGTAAAAATAAACAAAATATAAGAGAAGCACCCAGGTAAGATCTCTTAATTATGAAGATGCTCAATAATTAAACTGTTAATATATTTGGCCTGAGGAAACATTCATCCATATCAGCCTCTGTAAGGGATGTTGTGTGTAGCTCTTATCAAAGTCTCTTTCAGACCAGGCTAGTAAGAGATACAGATGAATTCACTGTCTTTAGCTGATTTTTTTTAAAACTGTAACTATAAACTTCATCTGAGAAAATAAAATGAGCATTAAATCCAGTTGCAAAGCAGCGTCAGACGTGTGTAAAATTAAAGATAACTTGGAAGAAAAAGCTTCAAAGCTATAAACTAACATTCTATAGCAAGTTAAAATTAAAATTCAATTTATGGGAACTATAATAATTCTTAAACTTCATTGTTTTAAGCTGTGCAACATGGCCATTATTCAAATCTTCTGTTTCAATTACTTTTAGCAAATTTAAATCAGCTGATGTTGTACATATTTCCAATAAATATACCAGCATGAGATTCCAGACGGGCAGGACACCTGCTAACATCTTTTATTCATGTATGTGTTCTCAGTGCAAAGAAATTATATTATTTAAAATACTTTAAAATGTTTTCTATTATTGCCCAACATAACTGCAGGTTGCCTCACAAATCACTGCTTTCCTTCAGTTCATGCTCTCTGTCAACAGAAATATGGAAAAGACTCTACATTGTGGTTTGGAAATGTCTATGATGGTTTATTTACAAGTGGGTTCATCAGTGTTTTTCATTTGACTCTAGAAACACTGAATACTAAAAGACTTTTTAATGGGTCATTTAAAAATCTAAATAAAATAACATTTTTGCATCCAGATTTTTTTTTTCTTCTTTTCACTAGCCTTCCCTCTTCAGAACAGATTCTCAAAACACCACATGTGGGAGTGGGGGAGGAAATAATGACATACTTACTCTATGCATTTTACAGATGATTGCATTGCAGTTCTCATAGTATTCAGATATATACTATTCTGTGTTTCCCTGAGTTATCACCAGGAATGGTGTGAATGTATATGGATGGGAGAATAACCTGCAATACCATAAATCATACTGTTTAATTTGGTAGTGATTTATAGTTAAACACTTCAGACATCATGGTAAGCAGAAACTACATATTAATTCTGTCTCAGAACTACGGAGTCACTAGAAGAGTTGTATAAGGGATTATACATTTGACTTGGTAAAGAATCCTGCCAACAACATGTTTGATAGTGAGTCTCATAGGAAACACAGTACACCTGTGCCCTGCACTATCTTCCAACTGATTTATGGATGCAGTTTAGGGTGTTAGTTTCGACCATTAGAGTACTAAATAGTTTTGAAACAAGTTAACTTAGAAAAGTGACATCGCAGCAGTTGTGGCTAGCTGAGGCACATAAGCTAATAGCCCTCTAAGTTTAAATGAGAAGGGCTGGCAGCACAATATTTTCCATGAAGGGTTTGCAACTTGTTTCCAGTTTGACCTTTCAGAATCTGGATTGGCTGACATTCAGATGCAGCTACAATGCCCTATTTCCAAAGCTATCTCTGAAGGCAAGCTGATGGTGCAAATTGAGATTGGGTTGGGTGGAATTTTATTTGACCAGGGATCGGGATTGGCCATTTTGATTCTGAAGCGCCTTTTTCAATATTGATCTAATAAATCTGGTGCACTTTATGATTAATGTAATTCTCTACTTGAAATTGCCATAGTAAAAGAATCATTTTATTATGTTTTAACAATTATAGCATAGGTTGTTAGATACACATTTTCCTCCTATCTGTTGTAGTCTGAATGTTTCCTGGTCTAATTACCTTGAAGGAACAGTGTAGGCTTGGACTCCCACTAAATTTCTTAATCTTTTAAGGTATCATACACGTCCCATAAAAATGAAACATTTTACAGAACTTCATTGGAGATTTATAATTATAAATCATTATTGTTTTATGACTTAAAAATAAATGACTTAAGACAAAAAGCTCAACATCCTTACACTTCATTTCTATTCAGTCTCTAATAAATACCATCTGGTGTGTACTTTAGGGATATAATACCCGTCAAAAACTCAGCCACATTATGAGAACCAGCACCAAGTTGATCTGAAATGCATATTTGAACAGATGTGTTTAAATTACATCTCCGTCTATCCACATGCATAAATTCAGAGCAAGTGTGTGTTGATTTAAAATGCATAAAAAAGGGATTTGGAGATGCATCAAAAGTGAACAGCATCTCTGTGGATCAAGGCTCACTTTATTAAAGGTCATCACTAAAAATAAAGCTTGCATTTATTAAGGGTTGCACCAGGGAACAGTTCATGAGAACTGACTTAATGACTGTACCACTGAAACAGCCACTGAAACTACACTAATTTTCAACAATCCCTCAGTATTTAACATTAGAACTGTCAGGTATGATCAGAAATAATAGGATCTCCATTACCAGCAGCTATGAACATTATATGGTTTTGCTACAAAACAGGCACTTTTCAGATCCCTAAAACTAAGTGTCTTGGCTCTAATGTCCAGCCCTGACTGCTTCAAAAAGAGTCATTTGCTTCTTCTAATTGACATCAAAGTCAGGGGAGTCACATACAAAAGGAATAATGAACACATTTATTTCGTATTATGATTAAGTTAATTGATGAACTTTAAGAAGTTCTCTTGTTAATAGAATAAATGTTACCTATTTTGACATTTAGCATTTTGGCAGATTGCAATATGCAGTGATTTTGGTTTTGCTATGACTTGTTCACTGTTAATACCTCAGGGAGGACAGTCAACCAGACAGAAAGATAAGTGAGTAGTTATCTCAGTAATTATCTCTGTAACTAATGTCACTGCTATGCCCTTACTAGCAAGCAAGAAACCCAGTGTTTTTAGAATGATTTTTTCAGGCAAATGTAAGGGATAATAGAAAACTGTCAATCCAAGCTGACAGTCCATGAAAGGAAGGATATGAAAAATATACCACAGCTACACAAATTCAACAGCCACAAGGGATTGCGAAAATATGCTACTTTTAAATCGTTATGTTTGGAAATTCTGTTTTAATTGAGAGCACAGACCCTTAATTATGCAAAATACGCTAAACTGCAAAAATCGCTAATCAATTTGATCCAGTAAAATGTCTTGTGTTCCTTTTGGACGCTAAAAAACACATGAATTCCTGAATAGAGCAGAGTATGTAGCCTCTCAAAACTTCTATTGAGACACTTCAGTGCAATGACCATCTATTTTAGTTGCTCTAACTGCATTTATGCTACATTTAGGAACAGAATACTAACCAGATCAGAATTTGTACTGAAAACTTCATACTATTCTAGTCAGCATCAATAAACTATGAAGTCTCTATTTACAAGGTATCATATAGTAATTAGAATTATCAGTAAATCTATACATTTTGTTCAAACTGATATCAGCACTGAACTTTTATAAAAAACTGAGAAATCTATAGTTTCCACTGAAGTGAAAGTGTAACCACAAAAAACAAAAGTAAGTTAGGGCTCTGGGTGAAAAAAATTGTACAATTCCTACAGCTGACATCAAAAGATGAAAGAAAACAGAAGTGTCATAGTCCTCTTTCCCTCCTGCTCTTCCTGTCTGCACCTAAAAAACAGCAAGCAAATGGTCTGGTAGCACTTTATAGACTAACAAAACATGTAGGTGGTATCATGAGCTTTCGTGGGCACAGCCCACTTCTTCAGATGACTGGAGTTATGATTAGGGGATAAGGAAACTCGAAATAAATAAGAGAAGGGAAAGGGGGGGAGGAAGAAAGATGTTCTGTCACCACCCCCCTAGTTCTATGCATAAAGTGTCAGGAGAAAGGATGCTAAACCTCAGTAGATAAAGATCAAAGTCAGTGGATGGATAAGGCAGGAAGGATACTATTAAGGTAAAGTCACTTAAAAAAAAGAAAATAAAGGAGAATGTAGACCCTCAGGAAAGCACAAAATAAGGTGATAACAATTGACCGTACTGCCTTTCAACTACTGAACATTCTTTTTAAAGCTCCACATTTAATGAAACCGCAATATTAAAAACATAATTCACTACACAGATTCAACTGAAGTATGGGATGAGAATGCAAGTCAAGAGGGCTATCTTCACTTTTCAACTTCTTTTTATATTAGCATAATGCAGTTTTCACAGCTCTAATATAGAGAAGCCAGAAGGCAACAAAACTGTATGAAAAAAAATCAAGATATGTTTTAAATAATACTCAGGACACAAACCTAGAGGATTTTTAAATATGAGAGAGAATTATAAAAAGCCACTTACTAGAATAAACTGTTTTACTTATATGGTATATACTCAAGTCAACTGCACACAAGGTAAAATTCAAATGTGCTTTGAACTTTTATCTATTAATGGCCAGAGTCCATGAATAACCTTGCCAGACAGGTCAGGACTGAAGAACATTAACTGGGTGAAAAAGAGTTTAATAAATTAAATAATTACTATAGATGAAAATGAAAACACAGCCAATCATACTTTAAAGAAACTAACTTTGTTTGCTAAAGAGACAGCTTATGAAGATGACTGTGTTCAGCTAAGGCAAAAGTCATAATAGATGGTATGAAATAATGTGCTCTCAGTAAACAAGATAACTTTCTCTCCTGAGCTTGTATTCCATGACTGCAGCTCCCCTCTATGCCAAGTAAGAGAAAAGGAGAATGTGGTCCTAAATCTTCAGAACAAAAGTAGCACAAAAGAGCATAGTGATATGCCTGAAGCACAGATTAGTTTGCTCTAGGGATGAAATTTTCACACAGATAATTTCAGATTCTCTAACAAGGCTATATCCACATTAAACAAAGCCCATGAGTTTAACTTCAGTGAAACACAAAAGTATGTTTTACTTACAATCACGCGAATATAACATGATATAAATTATGTCTCCTAAAAAACCCAATGGAATAAAACTCAGCTCACTGGGGCTACGTCTAGACAGCAGGGCTACTGGAAGAATCCCGAAATAGCAATTCCATATCTTTAAATGTGTCTGGTATTTATTATTCCACAAGGATTAAGGGACTTATTGGAATAGTGTTTTATTTATAGTGTAGACAATGCCAAATTTCAAGGTATTTTGAGGTAAGGGTGCTGTGTAGAGGCACCCTGAGAGACTAAGAACTCACCTTCATAAAATGAATTTTAAAATGATTTGAAAAATTGTCAGCAGTGAATGTGTACAAGAAATCAGCAATTCCGCTCCTGTAAACAATGAATGGAGTACTGTGTCTCGTTGTTACATTCATGCCATTAGAGTTCTACTATATTATAAGGCTGATTTAGAAATATTACATAACCAAAACCAACCTTGAACTGCTCTGTTTTACCTTCTTCATGAACGTGTTTTTGACATCACTTAGTATTATCATAGAATTTTTTCTTAATTTTAAGTATAATTTTAATAAGTTACGGGTACAGTAGTAATGTTTAATAGCAAGCGAAGTTCATTCTTAACATAGTGGAAGGATAAAATAGGTCTTGTACAGAAACAAAAGGTAACTCAGATTAACACATTAGAGAAACGATAAGATTTTCAGAACTGCTGAATGTTGGCATAACTCTGCTCCGGTTTAAATATTCTGGCTAACCCTGAGCATCTTTTGAATATTTCACCCATTATGTGTGCACTCAAGTTTTTGTGTTCATTGCTGCTCTTTGGTGTCTTACTTACTAACAGATTAAAAGTACTTACAGAAAAAGGAAAGGAAAGGAAAGGAAAGGAAAGGAAAGGAAAGGAAAGGAAAGGAAAGGAAAAGTGGCTAAGTAAAGAGTTGGAAAGAAGAACTGATCCATCTTATAGTTTCTTTACACAGTTGTCTTCTTGATAAATACTGAGGATATAGATAGATAGATAGATAGATAGATAGATAGATAGATAGATAGATAGATAGATAGATAGATATATCTCCTACTATTTTAATTTAAATTAATATTTTTACTCTCTTTATTTGCAAATATTGGCAACATTATTCTGCAGCCAGACTCAAACTATTTCAAGTACTGTACCCTATGAGCTTCATTTAATCCACCATCTGCTTTTTGACAAATCCCTCAAACACACTATACAGCTGACACCTTCATTTTTCCAAACCATAAACCTAGCAATATGATCAAAATCAGCCATAAGCAAATCCCATTTTATAGACATACCATAAACGAAACAACTAAACAAGACATATTTTTATGTAAAAATAACCGTATCTGAGATTTAGACCACTGTTCTGGTCCAAGCTTGTTAAAATTAATTGTAAAAATGAGTACATTTTAAAAATAGTTAATTAGTCAGGCTTGTTTGACACATTTGCACCTAAAGAGGAGGTCGAAGTATTTGACATGGATGTCTCCAATAGAAAACAGCACAAGGTATGTTCTCAAGTAATTTTCAACTACAGATAGCCGTTTGTTTGCGGCCTGAGGGGCAGTTTGGGTTTACGCGAGGCTCAACATGTGGTCTGCGGGTGGGATCCTTTGAGCATGGCCTCCACTGGAAACACGCTCCACAATGGTGAGTCAATATAAAAGTCTTCTGTTGATATGCGTTTTAGTAGTTAAATTCCTGGACTGTCATTGCTTATTAAAAGTGCTGTCATATAGGTAGAAATTGCATTTTACTAATATAAGCAGAACTGACTTAAATGGGGTCTGCATGTTGTTGTGTCATCTTGCCTTAATCTTTGTATTTGTGCCTGTCATCTGAAGAAGTGGGTTTTGCTCTCGAAAGCTCATGATACCATCTACATGTTTTGTTAGTCTTTAAGGTGTTACTAGAATATTTGTTTTTTAAGTTTTTCCTGTTACAGACTAACTCCGCTAGCCCCCTGAAGTGTGAAAGAAGCTATTTGCATGTATATGCAACCACACTTAAGTTGCAGCCCTCAGCATTTGCTGTGAATATTGTTGTGGCCCCCAAGGCTTCTAAAGTTGAGCAGTCCTGGCCTAGAGTCTACAGTTCTGAAGGCCCTGGTAATGAATCAGCTGTCCCAGCTTGTGCCAGGTTCTCCCCATCCCTGCTTATTGACTAATGGATGGAAAATCCAGTGAATAGTCAATTAGTTGATTAAATTTAACATTATATATATATATACACACACACACACACACACACACACACACACACACACAAAACACATGTTTTTAGAAGTACTTCAGTTTAACAATAAAAAAAAATCTAAGACCTCATGCTGAAAATATTTATATACAAGCTCAACTTCAAAGGGAATATTCACATACCTAAAAACAGGCGTAAGTGTTTGCAGAATTCTAAGTTTGTGAGCATTTTCTAGTTTCATGAAATTAATTATATAATCAGGAATTGTATTATATTATAAATATCAACAAATATGAATATTATCTCTCGATATATTTTAGAGTGAATGTGTCTGTGCGTCTGTCTGTCCATTTGTGCAAGAACTCCTCCTAAAGTTGAAGAGATAGGACCACCAAATTTTATATACAGCTTCCTCTTACCCTAACTTAAACCAAGGTCAGGATTTGGTTGTGCTGGAAAACGTTAAGTGGCAGGATTGGAACTGTTTCCTATAACATGGAAACGGAAGGGCTAGAGAGAGGAGGAAGGTGAAAGGGAAGGGCAGCTGCAGCGCCAAGAGAGTGGCCAGCATGGCTGGGGCTCTGCCATCTAGCCTGTCTCCAGACTGGATAAGGAGGACCCTGCCCCAAACCTAGAGCCTGCCCTCCCACTCTATGGAGAGCCTGCAGGCTGTGGGGGGAGGGGCGCTGGAGGGGAAGGCAGCCCCCAGAGCCTGGCCCCTCTTCAGACAGCCTGCAGGTCGCGGGGGGCCACTGGAAGGCAGCCCCCAGAGCCTGGCCTCCTCCCAGACAGCCTGCAGGGGAGACCGCTGTGGGGGGAAGCTCTTGTAGCCTTGCCCCCTTAGACAGCCTGCAGGCTGCCCGGGCAGGGTGATGCAGGAGGGGGCAGTTTTCAGACACTCACCATGTCCAGACAGCCTGCAAGACACAGGAGAGGGCAACTGGAGTGGGGTCCCGCTGGCACAGGAGCAATCGCCACTGGAGAAGCACCATCCTCTCTACCACAGGTGGCTCTAGTAAGCCCCCCCTTGTCTTGAGCCTCCTGCCCTGAGTCCTGCACATCCCACCTGCCTTGAGCCAGCACACCCCTACCTGCAACACCACTACACCTCTCTGCCCTAAGCCACCTATCCCTTTCCCCACCTCACCCCCTCTAACTCTAGCCTTCATTTTCGAAAAATACAGTCATTGAAATAACACATGTATCTTTTTCATTTATTTAAAAAAAATTGTTTTCCTTCAGCTACAGACCTGAACAATGCTGGATACATCTGCTAGTTATATATAAAATGAAGAAAGCAAAGAAGGGTGATCTCCACAACACACATTTTTTTCCTCTTTAAAACTTTTACTAAAATGTAAAAATCCATCAAATCCATTCTTTAGTTATGTGTAATTTTTGTGCTGATATCATTCAATCTTTTTTTATGGTAACATATAAACTTTGTTACAAACCTATTTGAGGATTGCATTCAGTTTGTATTACAAGTGTGCAGTAGGTAAAAAATAAGTGTTACACCTCCTCAGGTCAGTTCATTTCTAAAAGAATTTGTATTGTAGCACTGGAATGGAATTTTGTAACTAATAAGTCAGTTGTAACAAATATATGTTATAGCAAAGGTTTGGATTAAACTTAAATATAAGAGGTAGACCACAGACAGGTTTAGACAGCTTTGTTATCTTAGCTCCAGCTCGGTTTGATGTTAGCATGTTAAAGTAAAGGGATGGAATACTGTAATACATAGTGATGTTAGTGTTAGATAAGGTCTTGTAGTAGACAGAAAGAGGTTTAATGTTGAAAGTCTTTGTAACTTTGTTAAAGCGACTTAAAAGTACCCCTTTGTTCCATGCTGCAATTCTGTAAATGTATTGCTTGTGTGAATGAGAGAGAGAATGTTTTAGGAGAGATAAGTGTGAAGGCCACTGCATGCTCAAATGGTCAGAGGAGGGGCTGAAGACTCAGAAGCACCAAATAATAATCAAAGCACACTGAAAACGCAGACTGGACGAACCCTGAAGCTAGAGGCAAGCACAGGGCAGACCCAAGGTATTTTGGCGCCCCGGGCACGGGTGCGTGGCGCCACTCCCGCGCACACAGCGCATGCGCAGGCCCACCCGTGGGAAGCGGGCCCGCCCCGGGGTGCACGGCGCATGTGTGGCCTGGCTACAGCCGCTGGCGTGCAGCCCGGGGCCCACCCCTAGTGTGCACGGCGCAAGCGTGGCCCAGTCCAGCCCAGTTGTTGCTGCTGGCGTGCGCGCCAGGCCAGGTAGGGCCCCGCGGCTGTGGGAGGAAGGACATTGCTGGCCAGCGCCGTGGGGATGCGGGTGGACTGGCGCTGCGGTAGCCGGGCGAATGGTGCCTGATGGCAGCTGAAAGGGACACCGCCCATGCCTCCTTCCTGCCCTGGACAAGCACCCCTTGATAGGGAACCAATCACAACTTTTTCCGGACAGATGACACCCCGAGGGGTCATCAGCATAATACAGTAAAACTCCAATAGTCCGGCATCCAATAGTCCGGCACTCCTGATAGTCCGGCATCAAAATGGCAAGAGCCTAGTGAGTGAGCTTTGGCAAAAAATGAGTCACAAGTTAACAGCGGCAGCAGCTGAATTGAGCAAAAATGGTAAAAAAGGCTTAAAAAAACTAAAACATTACAGTATACTGTATACAGTATGTACAATAAAAAGAGTTAAGAACACTTTATATATAGTATATAATGTATACAGTATATATATAACCAGCTTATAGTACCACCTGATAGTCCGGCATATCTGATAATCCGGCACCACCTAGGTCCCATAGGTTCCGGATTATCGGAAGTCTACTGTAGTATCATATGAGTGTGAGAACAACTTCTTCCCAACAAGCATATGTCGTAGGAAGAGTGATTGTGATGCTGGATGACTGACTAAAGCCTGAGGAGGCAAAATGCATAGACTTGTATGAAAGGAAAGTACTATGAAGGATGGGATGTCTTGTATGATTCTTTGGGTTCTGTCCTGCAAAGATCAAGACCAGGAGGGGCATAGTCTAGACTGACATGAACCCGGCTCCTACCTCTCACCTGACCTATCTGGCCAATAGGTAACAGACTGGTAACTATTCCATCAGAAAGATGTGTGTGTGGGGGGGTAAATGCATATGCTACTTTGTTATATTATCAATAAATGCGGCATGTTGCCTTATCCCCCTGAAAAAGATCTTGTGTGCTTCTTATAAGTATAACACTATGTCATGTAGAAACTGTGTACCTTAGCTGTGACATCACAACCCTCAAAAGAGTAGCAATATTGTTGTATAGTCCATGTTTTTTGTTCTGTGGACATTTCAACAGAAATTGGTATTGTGTTCGCTAAAGATTGGATGACAATGGCCAGAATCAGGCTGAAAGTAGTGTAAAACAAGGGACATTCAGTAATGGGTTGCTAGACTAAATTTTGCCATATATTTGTTAGGACACAGAGGCAAGCTACTTTCACAGACATTTGAGATTTGCTTAGCTTACAATTGTGTGTAAAATTTCACCAGTCCTATGAATAAAATACATAGGTGTAGACAGGGCTCGCCGAACCGCAGTGAGCCCTGCTCGCCAGCCGTGGCATCCGGCGTTCTGCGCACGTGCAGATCGCCCGAACCCGGCTCTTCCGGGTTACAATCTACTCGCCTGTGGTGAGTAGATTGTATTATTTGTCGAGCCCTGGGCGTAAAAGTTTGATGTTACTCTTCCTAAGTAGCTGAGAAACTGGACATGAGAGGAAAAAGGAGGAGAGACAGATGGAATGAGGGAGATTGTGGTGCAATGAGAAGGACAGAGGAAGAGAAACAAAAGGAATAGTTCTTGAAGTCCAGTCCTTGTAAATATGGGTAACCCATTTCAAATAACTCAGTTTTGGAAATTATTGAGTAATAAAAGCAAACATTAAAAAGGGATGATGTATCACTACACATCACTTTTCCATTTTTAAAATAACTGCCACATAGTTTCATTTAAGGTATTACTCGATAATATAAAAATAAATGTACTGGAAAATATAGGTTTTTTTGTTATGAAAAGAAATCATTACATTCTACCTTATGATAATGTTGTGTCATATATTTCTCCTAATTTTAACAATAAGCTGGCTTCCAGTGATTTCATTTAAGGTATTACTCGATAATATAAAAATAAATGTACTGGAAAATATAGGTTTTTGTTCTGAAAAGAAATCATTACATTCAACCTTATGATAATGTTGTGTCATATATTTCTCCTAATTTTAACAATAAGCTGGCTTCCAGTAATTTCAATCATGATATCAAACATAATTCTGATAGGCCTAAATGATTTACTTTATTATGCATATAACAACTGTGAGGGGGAAATGCCAGAGATTTATAGGAATAAAAAGAAAGTGCCTGCATTACTCTTGTAAAATACCAAATATCAATATATTATTTTGTAAACAGACTGATCGATGGTGTGTTTGTGTACCAAATATGAGAAGAGTTAGAGGAGAAGTGAAAAATGAGCACCTATGATACGGAAGGTAAATTATCAGATTCGCTAAGGAAAGCAACTGTTTTATCATCAAGCCTACACAAGCAGCTTATGAGTTCAGCATATAAAAGGCTTGTTTAAATGGACAGGATTAGTTCAGCCTTTTGTTCAAGTATAGAGCTGCTCATCTTATCGTAGCTAACATAACTGATTTACATGAAGGGACATACATCTATTGAGGGCTGGAATTAAAAAACAAATCAAGGCTGAATAATCTGAGGTCCCTGTCAAACTAGAGGGATGTTAGTGCACTTGATTTAGTAACCAGCTGAGGATGTTGGTTATAGAAAACAAAACTATCATAAAAATTGTTTTAAATGAAACCTAATTATATGCTACTCAGTAATTGATCTTACATAGATCATTCTGACTCTACCAATCATGAACACAAGACAAAAAATTGTAAATCACAGGAAGCAAGTAAGCCTGCCTACTTCCTATTAGCTCTTTGCCTTCTGCACCAGTTTCCCTACCTGCCCACTATTCCTTTCAGTCCTATCTTCTTCTTCCTTCTAGTATGACAGAAAATGATGATGAAACATAGGTACTAGGATAAAGAGGGGGGAAAAAGGGTATTTTTTCAGGAAGCATAGGAGCTGCATAGGTCTCCAACAGTTAATGGATTCATTGCTAAAAAAGACAGACTAGCGTACCCAGGTCTAGAAGACAATTCAGTCTCAAACTTCTAGAAACTGATGCATTTGGCTTGGGACATAGGCAAGAAACTGGGATATAGTTTTGCCACTTCTGTCTTCCAGAGTTTTGAGGAAAAAAACTGGCAGCATGTAAATGAGTTTTCTGGCTCTTTGACAGCCTCATCAACTTGATTTTCTGATATTAGGCTGATACTTATTTCTCAAGTCCTGTTAGCTTTTCCAGCCTTGGTACTCAGGGGCTGTGTCTAGACTGGCCCCTTCTTCGGAAGAGGCATGCTAATTTCTAACTTTGGAATAGGGAAATCCGCGGGGGATTTAAATATCCCCCGCGGGATTTAAATAAACATGGCCGCCGCTTTTTTCTGGCTTGGGGAAAAGAGCGTCCGGACTGGCGCGATCCTCCGGAATAAAGTAGGAATAAGAGATCCTCCGGAAAAGGGCTTTATTCCGGAGGATCGTGCCAGTCTGGACACTCTTTTCCAGCTTTTCCCCAAGCCGGAAAAAAAGCGGCAGCCATGTTTATTTAAATCCCCCGCGGATTTCCCTATTCCAAAGTTAGAAATTAGCATGCCTCTTCCGAAGAAGGGGCCAGTCTAGACGTAGCCAGGGAGAAGAGAGATTGAAAAGAGATGGCACTGAACTGTGTTGCTGAATGCCCTTCCTAAGGAAAACAAAACAAACAAAAAACAGAAACCCATCGCCAAACCAAAAGTACATAAAAAAATGGCCAAAACAGCAGATACACGATAATGATGTCCTAATCTGAGTATGTACTAGAGAAAAAAGTGGCAGTGCAGTCATTCTCCCTGTAACATATCCAGGACCAGGGTGGATAAAAAAAAAAAAAAAAAAATCAACAAAGGTAAAAAATCTGATTTTTTTGATAAAATGCTTTTTGAAAAAGATAATTTTAATTAAGATACATTATAGCTCAAAGATATCTCATCATGGAATAGGGATTATAACTTCTAATTCTATAGTATGAGACAAATATATTCATGTAATGTTTAAGAAAAGTTTTGTAAATGAGTTTCAACAGTTCATAGATTAGAGACCCAATCTTATGGTGATCCAAAGGGTTCTATATAGTTATGTAGGTTAATCTTTCTATTTATCCAATGGGACTCAGTGCTCAGTCTAGAAGAAACCATCAGAGATGTTTAGTTTTGCAGTTATCAAACTGTGTATTTGTGTCCTCAGAGATAACATGTTTGTTAAACAGCAAAAATGTTTTAAATCAATTATATGTAGAGGTGAGAAATTACAGACCTCAACCTCACTGTCCCTCTGCAAATTTGTGTACAGAGTCAATCCTTTATCTCTCTTCTCAAAGTGTAAAATTTCAAAAAGTTCAACAAATAGAAAATTGTTAGGTGTGGAATAGATCCAGACAAGAAGAAATTTGCAGATAAACGTGAGAAGTGAGGGACAAGCAGTAGAAACACAAGTGAATCTATTTAAGCAGCATATTCCAGAAGACTTGAGGTGTGTCGGAGTGTAGCCATCGTTGATTTGAGATCGACCACACCATTCTCTCATTGAAGGGAAAACTGATACTGGAAGCAGGCCATAAGAGAGACCCTGTTTGAGAATATTTTAATAAAGTTCTTCTACCTGTAGGGAACACAGGCACGCATGCAAAATGCGAACAGTGCAACAAAGAAATGCAAGGTCTTGTTGCCTGACTGAAACACTGTAATGAAAAATATTCCTTCTCAAGAGAAAGTTGCTTTGAAGATGATGAAAGGAACATGTCTGAACATGCAGGATCTTCCAATTGGTAAACCTTTATATTTCACAGTTCTTTCTTAAGGACTGCCCGTCTTTCTTCTGGACTATTCTTGAATTTTCATGTTTGGACAAAAAATATAGTTGTGACTGTGTTACTATCATTTTTATGCAGTTGTGATAAAAAATAAATAGCTGAAATAGGCAGCTCTTTCTTTTACTATTTCACCTTTAAAGTAGTACTGAGTGTCAATTAATGTAATGGGTAATACTCAATGAGCAGAATGGTAATAATAATTAAATAGCTGCACTGACCTATTTACTGTATAAATTTAGAAGAGAGTCCCAAGTTAATAACATATAGTAGCAGTACTCATTTGATGCATCTCCTATCCAAAGACTTCCATGTTCCAGAAATAAAGGCTAATGTTGAAATTGCAAAATACTTCCCTACCAACCTCAGCTGTTCTGAAAAAAGTGGGAGGAACCAAGCTAACTCTCCCACAAGACATGCCTTAGAACTCAGTAGTGGATTTTGAGCACTATATCAAGAACTGACGTAATCTGATGACAGTTTGTGAACAAAATTGTGAAAAAAAATAGATGACACTTGCACAGCCAGAGTTCTCAGCATTGGGCTTAAGAGAATTGCTGAACACATGCTGAGTAGTACCCTGAAGCCTACTTCTGTAGCCTTGAACAAAATGCAGGGAAATAGCTGTTTTATTGCTGTTACTGTTAAAATTTGGAAGGAACTGAGTGAGAGCTTTAAAAGAGAAATATGCAATGATAGAATTAAACTACAAGCATTAAAAAAAACAAAACAAATGGGACAACCACTATCTCCAGCTGATTGTTTTGCAAATATTCTCAATTCTTGGTACCAAGGTCAAACCTTAATTGCCGAAGAAGAGGAGTTGGCTATGACATTGGCATCCAGAAATCACCTCTCCATAATGTCCACTATAATAAACTTCAGAGCTAAGAGTGAACAGTTCAAGAAATATATGTTTGCTGATGTTTTAAAGAAAGTCAAATCAGTAAATTGGCAGAAATCATGCAAATGCTTGGATTCAGAGACTGTACCGTTGAAGTGATAATCTCATTTTTAATAGCAGTAGCATCTTCTGCTGGTATAGAAAGAATATTTTCTTCCTTTGGACTAATTAATTCCAAATTGAGAAATTGTTTGGGACCTGACCTGAAAAAGCAGGAAAGCTTGTTTTTCTTTTCCAGATTATGAACAAACAGGAAAACGACTGAGTGAACTGCAGAAGCCAATATTTTAAATTTCTCATGTTGACATAGCTGACAGAATAGATTTAATTTTTGTTTTTTTGTTTTAAAATTTCATTAGCTATTTTAGTTAAAATATTTTTAACACAAAGCAGATTTAAAAAAACTTGAATGTTTAACTAAATTCAAAAATTCATATACTTGTTTTGTTAAAATATTATATGTTTGCTGTTGAAGGAAAAAAAATCCAGTATGCATGTTGTTGTTGTTCTAGTTAAATAAAACAATTTAAGTGACTGTCTGGTGATGTTCTCCTCCTAATACAGCGGGGCAAGAAAATCCTCCAAATATTAATGATTCACCTGTTGAATTGGAGATCTGTTCACCTCCCAATGTTTTCATAAGTTATTTCTTCAATTACCCTTTAGTTAGTAAATGAAATAACCAAACACAATCATTTGTTTTCTGATATAGCTGTAAAACCTGAAAAATGTTCAAAATAAATTACTGTTTAAAATTGTATAGTGTGTACCATCCAAAAATGAAACTTACATCTATCTGTGAGTTGTGAATAATATGTATTAAGGTTATAACAACCAACGAGAATACAGGCAGTCCCCGAGTTACGCGGATCTGACTTACGTTGGATCCGTACTTACGAACGGGGCTTTTCTCGCCCCGGAGGATGCAGGCGGCGAGACTGCCCAGACGCGCTGCGGTCCTGCCGCCCGCGTCCTCCGGGGCGAGAAAAGCCGTGGAGGACCCAGGCGGCAACACCGCGGTGCGTCTCGGTCCCGCCGCCCGCGTCTCCATGGTCTGCTCGGGGGGGTAGAAGGGGCGCAGCTAGTGCGCCCCCCCCAGCAGACCAGGCTTTTCTCGAGGACGCCTGTGATAGAGCATCTGGGGCGCTGCCGGTTAGTCCCGCAGCGCCGCTCCTCGGCGCTACTGGACCAACCCAGCAGCACCCCAGCTGCTCTGCCCCAGGCGTCCTGATTCAGCCGCTGCTGGTCAGTTTCTGCCTCAGGCTTCCTGTAGTCAGCCGCTGGCCAGTTTCAGCAGCGGCTGAATCTGGACGCCAGTTCCGACTTAAGTACAAATTCGACTTAAGTACAAACCTACAGTCCCTATCTTGTACGCCTGGGGACTGCCTGTACACTTTTATGAAAAAGCCATGATTAAATCAAGTCTTCCTGACTAGTGATTTAAATCATGATTTAAATCAAATCCATTCTGCCAAGAGCTCTGGGTCACAAGGGACTCTGCCTTCCACTGCAGCGTGTACTCTGACACCAACCAGGGAGGAGCTGAGGCAGACGGTGTGGCGATGGGTACTGAGGCGAGTGTGCAGTGGTGCCAAAGATACTCCAGGTGCCAGGACAAGCAATGGAGGCATAAGCAGTGCCTGATGCAGTATTGTGTGTGCTGGATGGGCCAACTGAGTCATAGCCACCAGAGCGAGAAATGAAGGTGTGGAAGGAGGGGCTGCCAACATCACAGTAGCTGGTGCTGCCAATGTTGCTAAAGAAAGGGGCAGACGTGCCTCGAAGGGAGCCAATGCTAGAAGTTCAATGAGATCCTGTGCAGCCTCAAACGTTTCTGGCGTGTAGGGAAGGTCAAAGTCCTCTTCCACCACCACTGGCACCAGAGAGTCCACCAACACCAGACTCAGCAGACTTATTCTTGTGGCTGGAGTCAGCAGTGCCAGGACTGAAGTACCTGGCCAGAGTAGATTGGACATGGTGCAGACTGAGTCCAGGGCCTTACTAGATATCCTGGAGAGGAATCAACCCAGGTCTATCACCACCTTCTGCGGCACAGGGGAATGGGACTGGTGCCAGGAATACAAGCGAGTCTTTTGCACCAGAGATTGGAGCTGATGGTCTCTGCAGTCTTTTGGGGACTGTGCCAAAGCCTCCCACACTGAGGCTGGCGCACTGTGCACTCATGAAGTCAGAGTGGCTGGCTGAGGCCTCAGGAGGATAAGTTGGTCTCTCTTCTCCTTAGTCTGTTGCTTAACTGCACACACACACATCCTCGTGCAGATACTACACTTACCTTGCAGGTAACCCTCTCTGAGACACTTCAGGCAAGAAGTGTGAGAATTCGCTCTGGGCATATGCTTGCCGCAATTCACATACTGCTTGAAATAATGGAGCCGCTGCATGCCCCAGGAGCACAAACAATGCTAGGGAGAAATCAGAAGCTCTGACGACCATCACTGGCAGAAAGAAGAAACAAAGTGGGAGTCGGATTGGTAGGGTTATATATACAATGCAGGGAGGCATCCCCAGTGATGGCACCACATCCAACCTGACAGGTGCTGTTAGGGAAAATATTCCAATGATCATGCACGTGGCACACACACACATTGGAATGTGCATGAGCAATCACTCAAGGAGGAATAAACCATTAGATGTCTACTACATATTTTAGAAACTTTATCCATCTGAGTGTCCGTCCATCCATCTGAGAGTCTGTTTGTTCAAGAACTCTTCCTGAATGGGAAGAGTTAGGACCACCAAATTTGGTATGAAACTTCCTCTTATCATAACTTAAAGCAAGATCAGGGTTTAGTTGTGCCAGGACAATGGGATGTGCTTGCAATCTGATTGTTTCTCATTAAAAGGAAAAGAAGAGGTCTGGTAGGAGGGACAGTTATACTGTAGAATGACCACAGGGGAGAAGCAAGGAGCCAAAGATGAGGACTGGGACAGCCATACCCCCATTGGGCCAGCAAAGGTGGAGAAAGGAATAGCTATATACTCTATATTTCAGAGAGTTTGTCTATTTGTGTGTCTGTCTGTTTCTCGGTTGGAGGACATGCATCCTTTTCCCAGCTGTGCCAGCAGCAACCATTGATGGGCACTTCTCACTGGCCTCCAAGCTGATACGGAGAGAAAGGGCTGGGGTTTTCCCCTCTCCCCGGGGCAGCCTGCATACTGAATTCTTCATCCCCAGCCCCACTCCAGAAGAATGATTTTAATGAAGAAAAACAACACTTATTTGAATTAAGGACCCGAGCAACACAGGGTACATTTTCTAGTTAGATACTAAAGGACTGGTAACAACACAGTTATTTGGTAAGAGCTGAGATATATATTAACCTATCTCTTGAGATTAGAAGAACACTTCATTTGATGAAATTGGTTTTAAATGATCAATCACTATTATGTCTATTGTTTGGGTGGTGGAAGAAGGCCTGTGATATCTAACAAAAGTGCATTTCTGACTTCTTGTTAGCCAGTGTGGTGAGACACAAGTTGATTTTGTTACTGATCCCATTTCTCAGTAGTTTGTGTTGAATCTGATATTCTCAGCTGTGACACACTGAGGCATAGTATCAATAACCCAAAGATTTATTTACCCAAAGATTCAAGTATTCCTTGCAAAATTATAATGAAGGACATTCAAACCAATAAATAAGCAACTCTAAAATACAGAGTATATCCCACAGAGATTCTTCCTCAGCAAAATCAGAAAAGGAAAAGAGCAAAAATGCAAAGGGTTAATTTTTCAATAATTACATGTGCTAGGCGTGATAAACAATATAAACTCAGTAAAAGCTGTTATCCCAGGGATGCTTTTTACCAATGTTGTTTGCTCTTCTGTTCAGTGAGCTGTGTCACTTTTTATGGTTTACTAAACTGTAGGTACCTTAAAACTTACAATCAATATATTTTAAAATTTAGTTAGTAGTACAACAGCATATCCTGCTGCTCCCAAATATTTAAATAGAATAATGTTTTTAAAAGTCAATAGATTAAATGATCAGGAGATTGATAATGGGATGCAATATTTTCTACTAGAGGTCATCAACTTTAATGCTTCCCATATGCATAGTCTCAGAATGTCTTCTCAGTCTGATGGGTGTTCGATAGTTCGGTAACATGAATTTGTGGTTTTAGTCCAGGTTCTAAAGGGATGTCCACATGGTCTAAAACTATTTTTTACCTTTTATATACACTATTTTATTACTTAAGCTTTGATCGAAAAATTATCAAATGGAAGAAGTTCCTGGCCAAGAGGAATTTAATAAGACAGGTATTCGGATTAACAATCACTAATTCCAGTGACAACTGTGCTTCTTTCTTGCTGAAGTTGGCCCAGTTTTTCAAATTTTTTTAATGATTGTCCTACTACTATTGTAACTAACAGAGAAAATTGGCATTTTTAAAAGAGCAAGAACACAAAACTGTTGGTTGTGTTGTTTTGTCTGTAATAAAACAGCAGCAACAGAATATAATATAACCTAGAACAGCAATGAGCAAACTTTTCCCTCCTCTCCCTCCACTATTGCACAGACAAGGCTTCCTTAGCAGTGGAGCTGGGGCTGAAAGTGGAGCTGAGAATGGAAAAGGAGATGGGGCTAGAGGTGGAGCTAGTCTAGGGGTGGAGCTAGGCTGGGGAAGGAGCAGGGCTGGAAGTGTGACATGCCTGCCCACCTTCCATGGGTGCTGGTTCAGATCGGAAAGCAGAGCAGGACCGGGACTAAACAAGTATGTGTTGTGGGGGGGGGGGCGGAAGGAGGCTGGGGCCAGAGTTGGTCTTGGGTGGAGCAAGACTAGAAGTGTAGCCCTCCCTTTCCCCCTCCTTTCCTCCATGAAAATGACCAGGCAGCTTTTTGTTTTAAAATCTTCAAATCAATGCTTGGGGGAATCTTATTTGCATTATTAGTCAATGTCAATTTTGTAAAAAGGATCATACCTCTGCTACATTTGAGAATGGCTATATTTTATTTTAATACGTCCCAGCAGAAGAAATGTGTATGAAAATGGAAAAAAGATTTAAACTTTTATCGTGCCCTGTATAATGAAAGCCTGATAACACTTTTCATGTAATTGTGTAGTCTACTAAAAGCATAGTAAGTGTTCTTATCTAGCTAGTAGAACAAATCATAATAAACCATAATTTCTTCCTATTAATATTTAACTGTACTGATTTCCTCAGACAGTAATCTAATCAGGTGTACTTACTTCAATATAATGAGTAGCATAACCTTACATCATGCTGAAACATTTTATAGGATACAATAATCAGACACTCAAACATTCTTTCTGTTGCAAAGCTATGAGCTGCCATGCTATAGTTATATGCAAAGTTACTTTTATGATGACGGTCATTAAAAATGTGTTTTTCAAAATGTGTACGCGCTTGGTTGTTAACTTGTAGTAATCTGGAAAGGACATAAAATCTCAATTATCAAGTTCTTTCTCTGTATGTAATTCTTATTTCCATTAGGATTGCAAAAGTGTGGGAAACACTTCAGATCTTGTGAACTGTTTTTCCACTTCTAATTCTAATTTTCTTCCGCTCCACTCACATACCATCACCATGACTCAAATTACAAACAAAATGTAATACAGTACAGAAGGTAAGCTTCTGTTGTGAGCCCCTTAAATGTCACCATGTATTGAGTAGATACAGCAGCTTTGATATACAGTAAATGGAAACAACACAGTACAGCACTCTGACCCCAAACTGATAGTCAGATCCAAGGTCAAACCACTGTTTTAGGACAGGAAAAAAAACAAAAAACAAGCAAACACAAGAAGAGTAAAATTAAAGCACATTCTCTGGCACGTATTTGTCTACAGAGTAGCCAATATTATAGTGTGGGCCTGACACATAGTAGTAGTTATGTAGGCTTTATTTTATAGCTTTGTTGTATGTGGTTACATAGATTTTGTTTTAGAAGCTTTGTTTTATAGCAGTTGCTAGGTATATACTGTATTTCAAAATATATTCTGTATTCTGTATTATAAGTTAGTAAGAAATTGTTTTAAAATGTCTTTATAATTTTGTAAATCTGTAAGAATTCCTGCCTGCTCCTTTGTAAGAGAAATGGATTTCTCTGAAATTAACTGCCCTTTCTGTGAATGAGAAATGTGTGAATGCAGAAAGAGACAGAAGACTCTAGCACCAGATGGTCAGCAAGGTGATGTGAACTTTGGTGTCCCTCAAGGCGTCCTTCAGGATGACCAAAGAGGGGTAGAACTGACAACTCTAAATCAATGGTTCCCAACTGCCAGTCTGCGGATAGGTGCTTGGCTGCGAACTGCTGGATGTCAGGCCGCAGCACGCTGCCAGGCCACACCCATGCCTCTGGCCTGTACGCTAGGTGAGTGCAAAGGGCGCAAATGCACCCCCCCCCACACACAGAGTCCCTGTGCTACTCTCTCCTGTGGCCTGACGGGGGTGCCAGGCCTTTAGTCACCCTCCTCCTTTTGCCCAGCTCAGCAGGGGGCAAGAGCCTTCAGGGGGACTGAGCAGTACGCCGACTTGCAGCACCTCACTTGCCCTGAGGAGCACTAGCTGCTGTGACTCTACCCTGCGGTTGAGTGTTTACTCCGACTCCTCTCTCCCAGCACGGAGCAGTGGCACGGCCAGGGCAGGACAGACCCAACAGTTGCTGGGGGAGCTGCAGAGCAACTGCCTGGGGACCATGGCTGCTGACAGAGGTGACTTGCGGAGATGTGAGACCTTCTTGCCTGCCCCATGTGCCTCCCCCAGTTCTGGAGGCGGGTGGGAGCATCTTAGCTTCTCGTGCTGCAGATGCTCCTGACTTCCTCAGGGGCACTAGGTAGGCTGGAGCCGCTCTGCCCAGTTCACATATGGGGTGTGCAGGCTAGGGAGCCGAGCTGTGTGCATCTCCCTCTCTCTAGGAGTAAAGACTAGTGCAGTGAGGTGGGGACAGAGGGGAGTTGGAGGTGTCTAACTTGTTTCCCTCTGGGCTGCAGGTAGAACAAAAGGCCTTTCCCATGACATTTGTATGATTACATTTCAAACAAAGTTTACTTAGGTGTTGATGGCTCAAGAAAAGAAAGGAAAGGATTATTTTAAGAGAATATTTTTAGAATTGTAGATATCTGCAAACTCTGATCCGTTACAATGACATGTATTTTGTGTGTACAGATGCAATGTAAAACTAAATTAAATTAATTAGCATAATGAATACGCAAATGTGCAAATACACTATTACCGGTCCACCCATTCAAGTTTGTGAATGGGCTTGCCGGTCCGTGGTATAGAAAAGGTGAGGAACTACTACTCTAAAGCAGTGGTCCCCAACCTTTCATGGCTGCCAGGCGCCCAGGGGCGGGGCCGCTCATGTGCCGGGCGTCTGGGGGCAGGGCCGCTCACACGCTGCGCTTCCAGGGGTGGGGGCCGCCCACGCGCCTTGAGCCCAGGGCTGGAACCGCGCATGTGCCGCGCAGCCAGGGCAGGGGCAGCCTACGTGCTCTGAGGCACAGGGCCAGCACCACACATGTGCCGCACGCCCGGGGCAGGGACCGCCCATGTGCCACGTGCCCGGGGCCGGCACTAAGCATGTGCCGGGGGAAGGAGGGGCAGCCCAGATGTTTCAGCGGACACACATAAATGCCCCGGCAGGTGCCATGGTGCCCGCGGGCACTGCACTGGGAACCACTGTTCTAAAGCAATGGCTTACACCTGAACCAGATCTGTGAAGGAGATATACCAGCTGCAATCACTCCCAGGACATTTATCAAAGTAAGTACTGAAGCATGACAATGGAAGCAGCCTTCAGGTAAAACAATTAGATGACTTCAGCATGACAGTGCAAAAAGCCATAGACAAAAGTTGGGATTTACAACCATAAAAGTGTGGTGTATAGCTATGAAGCTTTGGGTTAGCCCCATGAAGACAACTTAAAATCATTGGACAGCGGCTGAGCCCAGCTCCTTCCTATTGTCCAGCTGATCACTAGTCTGGCATGAGCATCAATAAAAGTGGCAACTATAATACCAGCGCACTCTGTGTGTGTGTGTGTGTGCGCGTGTGTGTGTGCGCGCATGTGCATGTGTGTGCATGCGTGTGTGTGTGTGAGAGAGAGAATGCACATGCTGTATTTGCAATAAACATGGTGCATTGCCTTTTCCCCCTGAAAAAGATCCCATGTCCTTCTTATAACGCTATGACAGATGACTAAATCATTTAGTGATAGCGGGACTGTTTTTGTTTTTAAAGAGTAATTTACATAGGGAATAAACTATGCAAAATGGATCAATCAAACAGAGCTTATAGAAATCATTTTGTGGAAGAGTTAGACAAGCATTTGGAGGGAAAAATATATGGTTACTATATTAGTAACCACTAAAATATAGTTAGCCAAAATGAGCCCTCAGGCAAGAAACTGCTACCCATTAACCTTTGAGATTAATGCAAAATTTCCTGAAGATCACTGTCCAGTGCTGATGAGAAGTAAAAAGTGAAAGTGAACCTCTTTCGTGTGACATACATGTTTTATCTGATGGGTATACTATTGCAGCTTTTTATTTTGTCTTAGAAACACATGCAACTCACTTAGATACAAAAGTCAAAGGAAGAGCAATGACCGTTCAACATTGCTTATCAAGTTGTGTTGTTTGTTATGAAAGAGGCCATAAATTAAACATATGGGAGCAGTTTTATAAATGTTGTCCTCTCTCGAATAGCTTGCAAATAATTGCAGGCACAATTAATATAATTTGGATGTAAATCCTCAATTTGTGACTACTTTGTTATTTGTTTAAATAATCTTAACTACACTGACAAAATTGCAGGTGCTGAAGGCCAGATAAAAACCACACTCAGAATCATATCTGTAACTTAGTTTTGTTCCTTAAATCATTACCCTCAAATGCCATGTTTAAAAATTCAAACATCTTTCTGGTAACATCTCTAATACAGAAAACCAACATTTAAACTACAGTTTAATGCTGCACTTAACCTATGCATTATTCATTAATTGTATATATTTGGTATATACAAAAATTGTGAATATATTTATTTTGCCTGATAAATTGCAGTTGGATAGACAGTCCATCATCTTCACTGTGCCTTTATTAATTTTCATTAGATTCCAGTTTTTCTTTGCCTATATTCTGTTAGCTGGTCTAACAATCTGCACATGATCTTAATAAACTCCATGTAAAAATAAGCCTCAGAAACGCTACTCATCTGCAGTACTGTTTAAAACAAGATTTTGGCAAAACTTCCAAGCCAGAATTCTTAACAAAAATGTAAGGAGGTAAGCTGACCAGATGTCTCATTTTTAGAGGGACAATCCCCTATTTAAGCCCTCCTACAGTTGCCCAACTGTTTCTTTAAAATGGGTAAATTATCCAGTATTTTCTGTCTCCCTCTCCCCCCCTCCCTCCCACATCAGTACTGGGGGATCCTGCTGTTAGCTGGATACCTGCTTGCTAGCCACCCACCAGTTGTGAGCAGGGGACGGTTCAGTCACTGATGACAGAGATGGGCATGCATGGCTGGTTGTGAGGCAAAATGAAATGCAGTCCCTGCTGTGTGCTTGCTCTTGGCCAGCAGGCCAAACCCTTCCCATCCTGTTTCCAGCTAGCACTGACTATGAGCTATGATGACAGATGTCAGGTGGCAGCCAGCTACTCATTCCCTCTGCTGCTCACCCATCAATTCTTTACATGCTCCTCCTCCTGCTGTCCTCTCCCTGCTTTGCCCCATCTCCCCTATCCCCATCTCTGCAGCTCTTCCATCTTCCCCAGCATGGTATTTCACTTCCAGTGCAATGTGGAGAGCTACCCCAGTCAGAGCATTCAGCTCACAAACTGCCTCTGGCTGGGCCCCAGGAAAAACCAAGACCCTCCAGCCCAGGGTGCTGGCCAAGAGGAGCCAAGCCCCTGAGGGTACCAAAGTCTGGTACAGTGGTGGCATGAGAAAGCCTCTCTGTGCCTCAGCTAAGCGTTGAGTAGCCAGGGACAGGGGAAACAAGTTCCAATCAGTTCATGCCCCAAAGCTGCAGGCTCCAAAGCAACCCCTGAGGCAGGTGTTTTAGTATCCTCTACACCCAGGCCTCTTCCATACCTGCACACCGAGTCCTGCCCCCAGGGAATGCAGGGCTGCTCCATTGTGTGGGCACCATTCTCCACTGAACCAACTTCCTGGCCATGTTCACTGAAACCCCTGCAGTTAGGTTCCCTAGGCCCTGAGGCACAATGCATCCTGCCAGTGCTGTAGATGGTAGATAGGAGATAGCTGGGTTATGTCAGTGGCCAGGACCAACCTGGAGGGTTTAGCTGGCTTTCAATCTTGTACAGGCAGGAAGGGAAAAGCTGTTTTCAGACATGTTGGGGGGGGGGAGGGACACAAAAGGGGGAGGAGAGCTCTGTAAAGACACAAGCCATGCCATCCGCCCTGTACCCAAGCCTGCCTGCTGCTGGAAGCAACTCTCATCCCTTCCCTCCTGCACAATGCTGAAAGGCTGCTGATGGCCACATGCTAGAATGAACCGTGGAATAAATCTGCAGTGGGTGGGCATGTGAGCCTATGAGACCCCCAACATATTGCCTTGGGAAAATTAAGTGCCGGTACCAGAAGCGGTAGGTCCATCCTGGGCGCCCAGTCGGGCCTGGATGGAGGAGTATGCTGGGCAAAGAGGGCTCTGTCAATCGATGACTTGTCACACACACCCTGGGTGTTTTAGAGGTGTATGGGGCATGTGACCTCTCCCTATGTGGTGCGAGAGAGTGGGTGTAGGTATATCACCCCTCTCTATGTGAACCTTAAAGCCCTGAAGATAAGGTAAACAAGAATTCAGCTACACAGTATTTCTAATGGGTTCAGTCAATTTGATGTTAATTTGAAAGTCAGTATGATTGATTGCTATTGAACTCACTTCAATACAAGTAATTTTATCAGGTGTCCCATATTCAGTACAGGAAAACATGTTCACCCTATAAATAGATAACAGCAGAATACTGAGGTTATACTCTATTACTGCCCAAACTACTTCAAGGAAGAAACTATGGGGAAGTAAAGATTAACCATATCTCTCAAAAGGGATTTTTGCTGGTGGGTGTGGGGGTGTTTATTTGTCCAGGTTTCAACAATGAATTATTTTAAATATTTATACTATAAAAGAGAGCCGTTCCTTCCAGTATTAGTTATCCATTTCCTAGATCTCTGGTATAAGAGTAGTTTTACAAATAAGTAATATTAGACATAACAGAATAAAGAAAATAAGGATCACAAGTAGGTACATTACTTTACTAATAATGACAACTGAGATAAACAGTTATATGCTTGAAATTAACAGTAAAGCACAGATTGTATTTTCCATGGAGTCATTAACAGTCCCCGCTGTCCCTCAGGAAGGTGGCTAGATAATAAATGATGGGAATGAAGAAGCAGGAATCTGATGGCTTTTAAAATAATACATAGAACTTGGGTATAGGGACTCCATGTCTGCTAGCTCCTGCATAGCAGCCTGCCCTCCCCCTTTCTGCCCTGCACGCATTGGCTCCCCCCTGCCCTCCCCCTTGTTCGTAAATGTGTAACCACTGAAAAATTCAGCAATTACATGTTTATAAAAATAAACGTTTGCTAACATCCCTACTAGGGACCAATGACGATGGGAGAAGTACTTTAGGAAAATAAGCTAAGAGGACATAATAGTTTGCTAGCCAATTTATGAAAGAATTGTCTGGCCCCAGCAGTTGTTAGTATGAAGTACATGAGTCAAGTTCTCCTGACAGCATAAATCAACAATGTGGGTGCAGCCGTCCCGCCACTGCACAGAATTCCCGCCATAATCTATTGTTCAGAACAAATGAAACTGATTGCATCTCTTAAGACTCTCTGGGAAAATAGACAATCACTGCAAGTCTTTAAAGAGAACAGACCCACTTCAACTAATGCTAACAAATAACTAAGATTAGGCACACATGTGAGCAAACACACACACACACACACACACACACACACACACACACACGGTCCTGCAGCACTGTTGCAACCAACCAACTAGCTAATTTCCCACCCCCCCCCCTTTCCCCAAACAGGACAGAGTACTTCTGAGATAGAGCATTTCGCTTCCTTTATTAACTGAAGTAGCTGTGCTGAAATTATAGTCAATAAAAGTTATAAAGAGGAGAGAATAGGTGGCTGAGAGAATTTATATTGCTGTACTCAGTCTTTTACTACTAGGACATTAATTCAAACCTACCACTGCTCTAAGGACTGTGACAGGGAACCTTTTTTGGGTTGGGGGCTGCTGACCCACAGAAAAATCAGTTGGGGCCACACAAAAAAATGAGAAGGAAAAATAACCCTCACTGTGAAGCAGAAAGATACACCCCACATTCCCCTTGCACACCAGAAACTGGGGGGGAGAGGGAAGGGTGTCCAAACGAGTAGATTTTATGGGGCCCCTTAGCCTCTGGGACAAAAAATAAGTGTTTCAATGCACGGCAAGGGGCTGCCAGGAAGTAGGCTTGAGGTGTGGGATACAGGAGAGAGGGTACAAGAGTGGGTTGGGAGGTCTGAGAGGATGGTAGGGTGCAGGAAAGGGATGAGGATGGCAGGACTGGGAAGAAGTAGGGTGCAGGAGCAGAGTGGGAGTGGGGGTCTGGGCTGGAAGGAGGAAGCAGAAGCCACTGCTTTAGAGATTCTCCTGCCTGCATAGAAAAGGCTTCCTAAAGGGACAATTTGGGGATGCGTCATGAATATTTTCTCCAAAATTACAAAAATGGGAGGAGCTCTGGCTCTACTCTCTCATGCATGGAACCTGCAAAGTATTTGCTGTCAGGAATTCATCTTTACCTTGGGGTTGCACCTGAATTTCAATTTTCAACTAAATGAATCAAGAACAGAATTTATATTGCTCCCTGCTTCTTTCAGTATTGCTATCTTCCTGTTTATATCAGTACAGATACTGTACATGAGGGCCATATAGCATTCTGCCATTTTCTCCCTGAGAAATGCCTAAGCCTCTGATCATTAAGGCAAGCAAAATATAAAAACAAAAAGGTTGAAAAAATTTAAAACAAAGAAGTATTTAAAATATAAAAGCAATAGAGACATGAAAAACATTACTGAATCTTCTAGGGGCTTCAATCACACAAACCCTATGCAGAAGGTTTTAAAAAATCTGTTCTTAATATAATAAAATGCAACAAATGAAACATTCATTATTGTAAATTTAATTCCCATGTAAAATGGAGAGAACACCAACTCAAGAGTAACACATATAAAGTACAACCAATATAAGATACAGATGGCTTACAAAACAAATCTCAAGCTCCTTCTCCCAGCCATAAGTAACCTATATTATAGTATCCAAGTGAGCACACACAGAACATTTCCATACTAAAGACATAACTGTTATGTCTCTTATGAGTAATGATGTTTTAATTATAGGATTATGTGTAAATAAGGTTTAACAACCTGTACATATACTCCAGTTATTCGTTTTTAATCTTACCTTAAATAGCTTAATATAAGAATTTCTCTTTAAAAGTAATGATTAGCTACAGAAATATTTCTAATTTTTAAAATTATTATTTTAAATTTATTTTCTCTGAGGGCACTAATGTAAATGTGACTTCAATTACTATTTCTGCTATTAGAGTGCCAACTGCCATTTTTTTCATTAAAAACATGACACACAGAATATTGCTTCATCTCTGAAAAATAACGTGGCTTATCAAGCTGATTTATCATCTACACAATGAAACAAATGTGAAAAACATGCATGTACGTATATGCATACATAACGGTCATGTTTTCCTTTCATTAAAAATTGCTATATTCACCAGAATTTTTATGTATAAACAGTGTAAGATATATGTGACATGCTTAATGTTACTGTAAATGACTGGACATACAAATGCAATTAAACATTTAAATATATGAGCATATAGTTGGATACACATAATAAAGTTAAGAGCATTGAATAAAGAACTAAACAATCCTAACAACAATCACTTAAACAACTGTCACTATTTTAAAGCTAATCTAGGATAGGAAAACTAACATCCCATTGTAACATGGACTTAAAGCTCTGCCCTTGTCAACAGAGCATAATGACAACAGAACTAGATGAAACTTATTTATAAAGAATAGAACTACTATTCTGATTATTGCTTTGTTTTAAAATATTGTATAAAATATTTCCTTTGAAAATAACATTAAAAAGTTGAACTGCAGAAATTTGTAACCATGAAAAATAATTTTATTCCTGAAAACATGGTGCTCAAAAAAGTTTTATTTTAGGAACCATTGGGAAAAATACCCACTTTTCTAAGATCCAGTTTATAGTAGAATGTTACACTGTTGTAAAAGCACCTTGTGTCAACAACAGCTATCCTTTTTTGAGTTCACACCAAAGTACTGTGTCTACATACAGTAGTTTGGAAAGAGTGGTAGGCCTGCGTATTGTTCGATTCATTCTACAATTACAGTTATAGCACACTAGAACTTTCATGAAGTGTAGAAAGAGTGTTGCTTATTACTTGTATTACTGTAGCAAATAGGATCAGTAATTATTAACTGTGCTGGATGCTGTAGAAACACAGAACAAAAAGACTATCCCCACTTTGAAGAAATTTCAGCTAGATACTCTGATTTTCAGGAAAATGTAATTTGGGTAGAAAAAAGTTCCCTAAAATCTCAGTAATGCACAACTCTTGCATAACCACATGGCTGTTAACGTAGTGCTGCAGAACTGAGCTATTACAGAGGCTGAAGTAGAATTTATTTCTAAAAATACTAAGATAATTTGTGGATGCTGCGTGTGGGAAGTTAATGTGATAATTTTCTCCCATGCCATTTAACCTTCAAAAGCAGGCTCAGATTGAAGGATTATTTTACTCACCCACATCATAGGCACATAGGGTTGCCAGATGGTTTCAACAAAAATACCAGACACACTTGACATTACATCACAATCTACATTACATCTTATTTAGAAAATACTGGACATTCATGTTTTCTCAATTTGTTTCCCAAACAGAAAGCTCAAATACTGGACTGTCTGGTTCAAAACCGGACACCTGGCAACCCTATTGTCACAGTAAAGTAAGAGACTGGTAGGTGTAACAGTAATACTCTGGGACATAAAGAGAGGAGGATAACAACCAATACTCTTAATGTGAAATTGGGTGCAATAATACAGCTGTATGTACAGTATACAGGAAAAAGAAAGGCAATTTCATTGGAGAGTGGACTGTTATGAAGTCATAGATGAAAACCACTTTTCACATGCTCAAACAATATATGATCTTTATTAAGAAAGATGACTCTTCAAAAAGAGAACACCACAACAGCTTCTGAGACTATCAAAATGAAGCTCACACTCTTACCTTATTAAGAAACATTTCTGTCCTCACTAATTCTTCACAATAATTGTTGTTTACACTACAGTAGCATTAAGATGCCTCAAAGTCAGATTACAGAACCATTTCCTGAACTCTCCACAAACATAAAGAGATATGTATGCTCCAAAGAGCTTACAATTTAATTCAAGACAAAATTCATTAAGTGGATATATAACAAATGAAAGTAAAGGGGAACAAAGCATAGGTATATTAGTGATAGCACCATATTATTACGAAGACTGGCTATTAGAAAGAGTAATTATTGAAGAACAAATACTCGTTCTATTATATTTTAATTAAAATTAAACATGGCAGAATCCGTATGGTTTATGTAAGTGATGACTTGTGAGGGCATTCTTATTTTTGAGATGTCATATTGAAGATTGGGGAACACTGACGGCAGTCAAGGGTAAATGAAGGAAGGCAGGACATGGCTTCCTCCAGAGTGTCCCTGGGCTGTGATGCGGGGCCTAGGTCCTCCCCTTCTCTCTTGCACCACATTTTGCCACACTGAAACGTAGCCTATACTGAGTATGGCTAGCCTCTGAGACAAGGGGCTAGACTTTCATGGTGCTAATTGGAGACTAAGAATAAATGCTTATTTGGCAGATGCCTGAGTTTATGGAAGTATGTGCATTCTGAATCTCCTGGCTCAATCTTATGCTAGTGTTTGCAATGAGTGGGTCCAAACTTTACAGCTGTGTTTGATCTGTTTTGTGACATGGAAGAGAGTCATCACTCATTGTGCTGCTAAAAAAGTTCAACAAACACATAGTTAATACCAGCTATTTGGGTACAGACTGTGGTAATGTTATCTCTCAGCAATTCTTGTGTGAGAAATCTGTATGGGAATGTCTACATGGCAACATCATAGCTGGCTGCTACCAAGAGAGGAAAGACTACAAATAAAGACCACATGCTCCTGAGCACAAAAGAAAAACCAAATGAGTTTAGCAGATGTGCACACATTCAAATATCCAAAATATCTGTGTCTTGCATAGCTACCTCACCCTACTGCCACGTGCTGTAAAGAATGTTTCATTGTGCTAAATGAAGTCTGTTCCCTACTGGGAACCACTAGATAATCAGGTAGATTTGTAATAATATATAATTTTTATTATTGTTAAAAATTAAGACATCAAATCAATAACTTTTTAAAAACTGAATTTATTACATAAGTAGTAACTGTCTGTAGAAAATGACTTAACATCACAGATTACTGTATTCTCAATGACCAGCTGCTACAAATTTGGATATTAAGTCATTCACACACTTTTTTTGTGCAAGGCCTGCATGATTTAAAAAATTCCCATATGCCCCAACATGTGCCAGCTCTACTAGGTTATCTGAAATCCAGCCGCTGTTATGGCAATAGCTGCCAACTTTCAAACTACAGAAGAGAATAATGATTCAGCTTCACGTCAATTCAGATATAAATTGACATAGTTCCCTGGCTTAGGTGTGTGCCAACATATCTTCATAATAATAATAATAATAATAATAATAATTAATAGACATCCACATGCATTGTTTAGAACAAGTAAATATAATAATAAAAATAATGAATGGAAACAATCCCATTACACTCAATTTCCATGAGTGCATAAAAATATCCACTCACCTGAATGAAGTCTACAGGAGAGGGTCCTTCAATTTTTTAATGATTATTTTTTGGTATGCCTCCTACCTACCATGCAGCTTTTTGCATTTCATGTTTTGTGTAATTAAAACACTGTATTTTACAGTTATTCTGATAAGAAAAATTGGTACTCTAAATAAACTATGCGCAAGTAAGTGAAATCCCAAGTATAGAGTGTAAAGTGTAAAACCTGAACTCATTAAAAAAAAAGAAGAAAAAACACACTACATCCAAGCTAAGTCAAGCACTAACACAAATACTCACATTTTTATAAACAGACACAGATAAACAGAGAGAAATAATTATTTCGGAGTATTGAGTTTTCTGTTATTCCGCAGAAGAATATTAATTCAAAATAGGCCAAGAAGTTTCAAAGTAATTGTAAGTAATGCCTTGTCAACACGACACAGTGGATTGATGCTACACTGATCAATCCACTGGCCCTCAATCTATCATATCTGCTGCATGTGATAATTGATCCTCAAGCACACTCTTGTCCTCTCTGGTGCTCCACCAAAATGAGAAGAGTAGCCTGCATCGATGGGAGAGCAGCCCTTGCCGACGTTAGTGCACACAAGATGTCTACTTGTGTACTTCAGCTACATTATTTCAGGTACATTATTTGCAGAGCTAAGGTAGACTGACGGTACAGGTAAGTGTAGACAAGACCTTAAATATCTAGTTCCACATTTTGCACTTCAATCTTAGTACCTGATGTCACAGGTTAAAAAAATAAACCCTAAAAAGCCAAGCTCCTCTAACTTTCTTCATAAAATGCTAAAAGTATCATTACACATGTTTAGACATACTTTCTACTTATGTCAACATACAGACTGCTGTAGGAAAAAAGTCTTTCCATAAATCATTGCAATTCTTTAAGACCTACTCAGGGGATTAACATACAAAAGCCAATTTATTCTAGTTAGGCTACTTAGTTAAAAAAAAAATCCATTTATGTTATCATAAATTGGACCATCTCCAGTATGCAGATTATACGATGCTGAAAAGCCACATTAAAGTTAAAGATTTCAGCAAAGTGAACTTCAAGCAGCCTATATATAGTAGTTCAAGCATAAAAATAATCTAAAATTGTATTATTTGAAAAAGATTAGAAATCTATTGACAAATTAAAAGCATGTCACGGAGAGATGGACAATATTTATGGAACTCAGGCAAATGGGCAAACCACATCAAGAGGTTTATAGGAAACACAGACTTTGAAAGCTTTTTCATACCTTAATTATGAGGTTGCAAGTAACTGCATTTTCAGCCACATGTTCTTGACATTGAAAAAAACCCCAACAAAAACCAAAAAAAGACACTGGCATTTTCTTGAGTATTAACAGACTTACTTTTCTTTAAGGAAATCCACTACCCGTTTGAAGTCTGCAACACAGTATTCTCTTTTCATGTCCATGAGTATGCTGTCAGAAGCAGACTGGACTGGTATGTGAAGAAAAGCATATACCCTTGGATGATTGAGAATCTTTGCCATTTCCTAAAAATTAGTGAGAAGAAAATTGTTTTTAGCCAATCATAAAGTCAATGCACAGAAATCCCATAAAAATCACACTTGCTTCTAATACCCAAACAAACTCAAATGAATCAGCAGGCACATGAGAGGTTAGCAAGGATTTTTCAGCAATAAGACGAAAGATTTAGGATTACACTTCACTTCAAATAGAACGTATAAAAAGAGTGCCATCCTATAACTAGCATTGTTTGATAGAGACATGAATATAATTTAAGTGCAAACACCTGAATCACAGAATTCCAGAACTCTGCCTTAGTGTGATTAAAATCTTGAGTCTTTCCCTCAGGAAGCGCCCTCTTTGACTTTCATGAAGAAGCAATGAATAGCTCTTTTGTTGTAGGAGACAAACCAGCATCTAAGCCCATTCCGTTTGGTATCTGTACTGAGCATCTTTAATACTGCCCATTTGCTAATTAAGAAAGAGCCAATGAGTGCAGAATTGCTCCTCCACGAGGTGAGTTTTAAAAAGGATAAGAGTAAATACATTTATTAACTAGTTCGGAGCACAAGGGCAAGTTTGAAGGGAGATGGGAGATATAATGGGATGAGCAGAAGGTACATGACACGGGACCTTGGGGAAACAGAATGGCAACTGAGCAGGGTGGGGAATGGAATGGAATGGAAAGTATATAGTAGCGACAGGAAACCTAAGCTAGCGAGTGGACCACATGAGTGTCCCTCCATCTCAGTGAGCCACAAAATTGTTCTAACCAAGGCAGCCTCCCAGGATAAGTTAGTTTTGCTAACTGCGCTTGCATACCTAGAATTTGTAGGGTGTGCCAACTGAACCATAGCAACACTTTGATTGATGCAGAGGGAGCATGTGGCTCTCACAGACAGCTTATGTTGAACAATTACCACATACGTCACTTCATGTGCCCTTGTATTAAGTGTGTGTCACTTTAACAATACCGGTAGGAAAAAACAACCCTGCATGTGGGCAACAAACAAAATGTCTTGCGGGCCATACACAGAACCTCGATGAGTTGCATGTGACTCTTGGGCCATTGGTTGCCCACCACTGGTATATAGGAAGAGCCTGATTTAACTGTTTATTTCCCTGCTATTTACAGGGGAAGGATATGCAATCTAAGGTAAACTTTTGGGCTGCCCAATTTGATGTGCCTTAAAGGTTATGATTTTTAGAGAGCACTAAGCCACCCCCTGTACAACTCTCTAAAAAGGGACATCTTTAATATGTCACAAATTGGGCTCTCAAGAATTGAAAACTCTATAGTCACTTTTGGAAATCTTGGCCCAAAAAGAAGTGCATAAATGAAAGAATAGTTACATTATTTGGTGAAAACATCTTGCTCCTACCTTAAGCAGATAAACCACATTTAAAACTTTAGATTATTACAAATATTAATAAATGCAAATTAATGCAATTCATGCACAAGTCATATATGCAACTAAATCATGCTAACACATCAGCTCAAGATACATCAAGCGCATTCACAGATGACAAAGTGCCATGGTGGACCTCCATTTTAAAAAACAATAACCAAAAACCTTTTATCTAAACTTTAGATATTCAGTTAATGCAAGACTTGCATTCAATCCTCTCCCCAACAAATTTTTCAGAACAAAAGCTTAGCAAATAAAGTTTTGTTAATTAAAACCACTACCAGTTTTGTCTTTTACCTCTTCCTCCCAAATTCTGAGAATCTGCATAAAAAATTCTGTATGAACCATCCAGGTTTTACAAAACCAACTACCTTATTTTGCCTATGAATAATAAAAATATTTCTCCTTTATTAATTAAGGGAAACACGGCAAAAGAGCTCCAATATGAGTGGTTAATTGAATAGTGTTCCAGTACATAGTTCCTTTGCACTCCTTTGTGTTCCTAAGGAGGAGGGTAAAAATGACTAATTTACCTCAGCATTTTCCAAATTTTTCTTAAAATATGTCCCTTTTCAGATTTCAAATCAATCAATCACCTCACTATACAACTACAGGCAGTCCCTGGATTACATGGATCCGACTTACATCGGATCCCTACTTACAAACGGGGTAAGGCAACCCCGCACTAGCTGCTTCCCCCCAGCAGACCAGGAAGACACGGAGCGGCTTTTCTCAGCAGACACCTCAGCTTGAGAATAAAGGACTGAGGGAAGTGAAGTGTGGGAGAATAAAACTGAGCTCTGGAGAAATGTTTGGCTAGAGTTTCCCCTACAATATGTACCAGTTCCGACTTACATACAAATTCAACTTAAGAACAAACCTACAGTCCTTATCTTGTACGTAACCCAGGGACTGCCTGTAGTGACATTTGTTAACTTCATTTTGCTATCATCCTATTCAGCTCCCTTTGTACAATACTTACATCTGTTTGTGGTGACTGCTAAATAATTAAAGAAAAAAAGGTTTTCAGCTTCCACTCATATTCTCTAGCCCTCACATATTTAAAAAACTACCATTTTTCCTCTAGATGTTCTAAGGCTCAGAATAAAGCTGTTATATTTGAGTAGATTCTTGTCAATTACTTAATCATTATTTTATATTTACAGTATGACACCACCCACAGATCCCAATTAAATCCAGTACTTATTGTGTTAAGCAGTGCACTTGGTCCTTTGTTGCTCCCTCTTTAAGTCATCCATTTCTGACATTATATTTTTTTGCCTTTTTTCAGCGTAGTACACATTTCTCATTGCAATACAGACCCCAGCTTTATATCAAACGTTGCTTTTAACTTTTGTATAGCTTGAGGGATTATATTAAACAAATAAATAAATATTAAAGAAATAGGATGTGTAACTGCATTTGGTAACGATATACTGAACACTGGAAACATTTATAAGTCCCAGAGGGGTCGGCATGTTAGTTTGTAACTTTAAAAAAAAAACCTAGCAGTCCTGTAGCACCTTAGAGACTAACAAAACTTAACTTTAGTCTCAAAGTTGCTACCGGACTACTTATTGCTCTTTTTAATACTTGAGAGTATGGGAGAATACATTCAGTGTTGCCAACTCTCATTTCCACGATTAGTTACACATATTTATTGTTTTTAACGCCTTTGCTCCTCGAATTCTGTGACCATGTGAGGAACTCGGATTGCTTGTTAGTGTAATACCAACAAGTGGAACCGAATGTGGGACCTCTGCAACTTAGCACGTGAGCCTCTACCACATGAGCTAAAAGTCAGCTGGCTCTCAGCTAAGTTTGTAGTGCAGACTAATTATTCTCTCTGTACGTGGTCTCAGTGCCACTACATGGGACAATCCCAGAAGGTATGTAGGTTACATTTGCTTTGCTAAAGGAAGATTCCAGCTCCCAAGATTGCAGAAAATATGAACTTCAAAGACTCTAAAATGAGATCTTTTTCTGCAATGACCACTGCAAATAAGAGCAACCTAATAACTATTAACTCACAGTAATTTGCAGCAAAACAATGCAATTTGCATTTGATCTACTGCAGCACTGCCTACTTACAAAATACCCAACTTTGTTCATAGTAAGAGAATAAGAGGTAATATGAAATACATTCAGCTGCTGTATTTTAGAAAATCCCTAGCCAAAACTGCTTGTTCTAATAAGCTTTTGTGGAAATCACACAGGCGCTTCTATGATATCGCCTTCATAATTGTAGACTTGTATTAGGATCAAGAACATGACTATATTCAGTTAATAAACTCATTTTGCTCCACTCTGTGCTAATGTGTCAGAGGATTCCCCGCTTTAATTAACTGAAGTGCTCTTCAACTGTCATTACTGGCCCCTGACTTTTCACAGAAAGAACCATAAGTGTAAGATCAGGAAGGTAAAAAACCCTGAGGGAATGCATGATATGGTCACCTATGTGCTAATAATGTCACTGACATTTCCACAGAACTGGTTTATATTTGGATAAATCACAGGGGTCTCAATATGAAACCAAAAGCATCTTTTAAAAAAAGTTAATTGTGTCATATGAGAGAGAGAGAGAGAGGGAGAGAAAGAGATAAAGAAAATGTGAGAGACAGACAGATGTATACAACATGTACATATTATATACCCATTATATACACACAAATAAGGCTAGGTTCAGAGAAGGAATACAATTTACATCTCACTTTGCTCTCCTCATAGTGAATCCAGATGGGCACAGACAGTGATAATACTGCAGGGGTGGGCAAAAGGGCCTCTGTGGGCCACATCTGGCCCGCCAAGTGGGTGGATCTGGCCCACAGAGGCCCTGCTGCTCCCCCGCCCCCCAGCCAATTAGAGCCAGGGGGAAGGGGGAGCGCACAGTGCCTCCTCCCGCCCAACCAGGAGATTGTGGTGCTTTGAAGCGCCTCACGCTGCTCGCGGGGAAGGAGAGGGTGGGGAGAGCGGAGAAGGCTTCGCGCACTCCCCCGCCCCCAGACTAATCAGGGCCTGGGAATGGGGCTGCTGCATGAAGTTTCCTTCGCCCTGCCCTGCCCTGCCCTGCCCTGCTCTAGCCCTGTGAGGAACCCACGGCACTTCAAAGTGCCACGTGCTCCTCGCAGGGCGGGAGAAGGCTTCCCATGCTCCCCCATCCCCAGGCCCTGATTGGCCTGGGTTTGGGGGAGCGTGCCAAGCCTCTTCCAGGGCGTGGGTGCATAGTGGGAAGGGGGGGGTAAAGGGGCTCCATTGCCCTCAGACCAATCATGGTCTGGGAGGGAGTAGCCCCACCCCTTCCCATTTAGGCCCTGCCCCTTCCTGTGTGGCCCGGGACTACTTCAAAAAATTTTGAAGTGGCCTCCAGGCAAAAATTATTGCCCATCTCTGTACTACTGCAATTTCATGAAGTATCTTTGGGGGTCCACTGTTTTAAATTAATGGTTTATATATGATTGCTTTCTACTCTATGAGAGAGAGGGCTCCCACAGCTCCTCCAGGAACTAAAAAACAATGAGAGGCGATTAAGACAAACCAGCCAGTCTTGTAACCCTCCTCTTCTCCCTGCACCCCTGCCCGAAGAGGAATCAGTGGATTCCCTGTTGAAACTGGATTCTCCAGAGACCAACAGACAAAAAATGTACTTTTGAATAAACAGCATACATGTACACTGATTTTGGGCTTTTATTCTGCATTTACAACAAATAAACTGCAACCAGGGGAAAACCCAGCTGTGGATTTTGAAGGACTAAAAGCTACCTGAGCCATAGGCAGAAGATGGCAGTGATCTGGTAACCTTTTAAGCATACATGCATTTTTTTGATTGTTTTAACATTTTCTCTGTAATGCTTTTACCTTAGGAATAAATGTGCTTGTTCAGAAAGAGCTATGATATACTGGTCACAGTACTCAGAGAGAAATCAAAGCACAGGTGCTGGTCTTTTGACAGACCAGTTTATTAGGGAAATCACAGTGAAAAGAAGAGAGCCTTAAAACTCAAATTACAAGTTTGTTTAAACCTCTATTGTAGGTATCAAAGACCTGAACTGGATTACCCATTACATTCCACATCCTAATGACATAAAAAGCCAAACACCAGGTACTTAAGAGTACTTAGAACCCACTCTATCAGTTTAATTTATCATGGACACTCTAACTGACTATTCTTTCCCCATTTTTTTCTCCTTTCCTTTCCCTCCCAGTACCCTCTCTTTTTCTATTTCTTCGGAACATGGATCCCTTAAACACCATTCATCTGAGTAAGTAGGTTGTGCCCACAAAAGCACATGATACAATCTATATTTTTTTGTTAGTCTCTAAGGTGCTGCAAGACTATTCATTGTCTTTTAAGTTTTTTCATGGTTAACCAGTACATACTATGTACTTAGCTCAATTTCAGCTTCTTCACAGTCAAAATCACCCAATTTTTGGTTTATGCTGGCCTTTTTTAGCCTCCCACAGAGAAGAGTACACTGTACAACAACTTTTTGTCACTGAAACCTCACTTCTCTGTACTCCGTCCACCTCTGGAGCCATCTACCACAGTTTACTTCCAGGGTTAACTTTCAATGTTGAAATGTTTTAAGGGGTCCTGTGCAAATTTTCTGAAATATGTTTATTGAAAGGGTTTATTAATTCTCAAAAATCAAAGACTTCTAGTTTAATTACCCAAAGTGCTATGGTAGCCAACCAGTGAAGACAAATATGATTTCCTTAAGATTTTGATTCCAAGTATGAATAGTAATCTGATTTAAATGTCCTATTCCCCATGCTATTCTCTTTCCCCATCTATCAAGAAAAACGAACCATCATAAATGTTGATTTGATATTGGAGTGAGAGTTGTCCGATCAAACAGTATGCAGGTAAAATATTGTGTGTGTCTTGCAAACAGGCATACAAGCTACATTGTTTTCCTAACAAACTAATGATGAGTTTTAGAAGGTGGTACCATCTATATATGTGATTAACTTTCTAAAAGCTGTGTAAGCATAATGTGTATATATATGCTTTAAACTGAATAAGGACTGCAACCTGAAATATTAAAACAATGAATAGCCTATAGCTGGGCCAGCAAAGTAAAAAAGCTAAATTCCAATTTAGGCTGATTTCCTGGGCCTATTTGTCCTCTTATTGCACTATTAAATGCTTACACATTCACCATAGACAGTTGGTATAGTACAGACAGTGCTGTCCCTTGATTTGCAAAAAATTCAAAAAAAGAAAGCAAGAGAAGAAGAAAGATCATGTTGAAAGAAAATACCAACAACACTATTGGGATTACTTATATAGTTTCAGATGCCAATCTTCATTGATATTGTGATTTCCCATAACAATCACTACAGAAGTCATGCCTCTTAACTCCAATGCATTTAAAAAAGAACTGTGGAACTAACTGGTAAAACAAATACCGGCCAGTCAGGCATTTCTCTGGGTACACCACTACCAATGACAACATGCCATAGCACTATTTTTAGATCACTAACCCAAACAGAACTACTGCATGCCAACCTGTGCTGGGAAACATACTCTCAGCAGCTCTGTAGATTATCTTCTATGTCTCTTGTCTTTTAAGTGCCATTCGCACTACTTCTCTGTGCCATTAGCACTACATACCAGGAGTATGTAGCAAAATGCAGGACAATGTAGCACTTTAAAGACTAACAAGATGGTTTATTAGATGATGAGCTTTCGTGGGCCAGACCCACTTCCTCAGATCAAATAGTGGAAGAAAAGGAAGTGGGTCTGGCCCACGAAAGCTCATCATCTAATAAACCATCTTGTTAGTCTTTAAAGTGCTACATTGTCCTGCATTTTGCTTCAGCTACCCCAGACTAACACGGCTACATTTCTATCACTATTCAGGAGTATGTAGTTGTCCATAAGGAGCTGGAACATATGTACGAAAAGAATGCTTTGTTTGACTACTTAAACCTGGTTAAGTCAATTTTCAAAACTTACATGTGTTCAGTTGTTACTTGAAATTGCTGTCTCAATTAAAGATAAACAAGATTTCCAAGTCTTATCAAGTCTCATCTTTCAGGTACTAGGTTCGGCTTTGAATTGAACAATCATACTTAGCTAATCCTTACAGACATTCCCACAGCACACACTGAATACAAAATATTAGATTTCATCACTAAATAAAACCATTAGTAGCCAAGAGAAGATGTAAAAGGGCATGCACCATGGATTCACAGAGTTCTACTCACAGCATCTCTACATCTGTTTCCTGTTTATATTTTCACACAGCATTGTACATTACTTAAGTTATATATTTCCACCAGGAGAAAAATAAAGTAACATAAAACTTATTTGATTCCTATTTGAATGTACTAAAGGAACCACGTTTGGAAACTTCTGTCTTTAATCTTAGTAGAAACAGCTGACTACCTTTTCCGCTCCAGTGTGTCATCTGCTAACATCTACATAAAAATCTTTGCTACATACGAGAGAGAGATTTTCAATGTATGATGTAAAGGTTCACAAAAGAGACAAATTTATTTTACTCTAACTTTACAAAAATTGTTCTAAAGTTGGAATTTGGTAACGTACTTAGGATGTCCTTCCATTTTTTATTTGGTTCTTAACAGATGCAGTAAATTTAAAATCAATGGATAATGACAAAGATTTTTTTTCAGGTCAGTATTTTGCCATATGTACACCACAGAAATTTCACTAAGCTAATCACCTAAAAATCAAATCAATCCATTAACCTGTAATAAGAACTCTCATATATGAATGAGACAGTAAAAAAATTAATATTCATGCTCTGGTATAAATGCCTGTATGATAATCGGTAGACTTTTCCCCTACTATCCTAGCCTGGAAATAATCAATTAGTCTAGTCCTATGTCACATGTTGGGAATACTGATATTAATAACTGCCATGTATATAGCACATCCTCAAACACTCAGATCTAAAGAAACACTTGCTGTTTTATTTGTCGTGTTCCCATATGGACAATCTTTCAATGTTTTGCCTTCTGATACGTTAGATTGGGTCACATAATGAAGGGTCTCTGCTGACAGTTGCCTTTCAGAGGCACATTAAAGTAGCTGGTGAACAGCAACACCAGCAGAATCTGAATGAAAATCAAGTGGCTGTGGTCTATTATTTAAACATTGCTGCTGTAATGCAGTCCAGGAACAGATGTGTTGCAGACATGGAAACAATGAGACATGTACACCATCATATGGTTAAATAAAGAGGCTACAACTTTAATAAATCCATTCACCAATAGGGAACCCCTGTTCTTATGCTATCCAGGAGGGCTGTTCTAGTGCAGAAAGAACAGGAGACTAGTGGCTCTGGTTCTACAAATCTGAGAGCAAGTATGAGGGCAGAACCTCCTCTACACCCTCAGGCCTGCTCAGGGACCCAGGCTGGAAGCCAGAGTCCCAACATATTTCTCTCCTCCATGCAGAAGGAGACTGGGGGCAACATGCTGCATGAGACATGGAGGCATACTTACTCCTCACCATGCAGTGTCATGCTTGGGACACAATGTACACAACCAGCTCATTTGGTTACAGGGACACGTTTTAACCCCAAATGTATGGTGACAAATGCTATTTAAACAACAAAACAGACCTCCAAGATGCCACATATAAGGTGAAAAATCTCATACAGCTTGTCAATGTTGCCATATGGTAAAAATTCCTTTCAAGCCCCAACCGAAAGATTGCTGATCATCCTAGCTTTTCTTTCTCTAAAAAAAAAAAAAATTAAAAAGGCAGCTGTAGCCAATGTTCCCTCTAATTTTTTCAATCCATACGTGGAATTAATTTTGTTATGTGTGCAGAGGCATGTGAGGACATGCACCACCAGTAGAAACACAAGCTGCCAGCTGTGGGCGCTTTGCTAATCAGCTGGATAGCACCTGAATTTCTCCGACATATACACAGCTTACAGCGAACACTGGCCGAAGCTCCTGCCATGAACACTCATTGCATACCTTTATAGTAGGGGAAGTGGGAACCAAGGGAAGTTTGTGTAGCACCATCCTTGCTGCTTCCAGCTGATATCTCCTTCTACCCTGGAATAGTGTCTCCATTGTTCCTAGCCCATCAAAGATGCACCTTGGACAATAGTAAGGTGAATATTTGTTCTTCAGCAAGCAGTATATTAAGCATCACATCTGACTCTCTTTTCCCTTTTTAATTAAAAAATCTTGTCACGGTCTACTCTGATGAAAAAAATTAGGCTGGCTAATTTTGGATTTTTGCAATAGCATCTCTATACAGAAGAATAAATTCTCACTAAAATTCTCAACTAAAAGCTGTTCTTGAAGCTGGCTGCACTTCTTTCCATAAACCAAACAAACAAATATGGTAGCAAGTAGCAACTTGAGTTTTTCTAGGGAGGTGGGGGGTATACAAGAAAACTAGTAATTCTCTTGCCACTGACAACTCTAATATGTGATTTTTGTACTTGGATGTGCTTAAGGTATAGCAAGAATAGAATGAGAAGTCTCAACAAAGTATTGTTTTTATATTTAGAATAAAGAATAACTCCTAATTGCAGATCTTTGAACAAGGATTTCTGAAACACTCCATCAAATGAAAAAATCCCTCTCCCTCATCCAAAAACAAAATAGGATTTTCTGGCTTAAATGTTTATGTTGGGAGGATCGTATCACTTGAACAGGGCCAGGGATTACAACATTCCAGTTTCAGTACATAAATGTGTCACCTATCCAGCTGTCATCAGGAGACATTCAGTACTGGCAATGTAAGACTAACTCAATTCCTGTGACCTATCTTCAACTCCAATGGAAGTTCAGTGTGCTTGAAAGCATGCAGGATGTGCTTATCATCTTGGAAGACATAACCCATTATTATTAATCATTTCTGTGAAGAGATTTCTTTGTGAAACTCTGGAGATATATTTGCCCAGACTTATTAACTGAACCACCTTATGGTATAGTAGGCATTTATGTAGCATGACAGCTAACATGACTAGATTATATCCAGCAATCTGAATAGTCACCACACTTGTTCTCTGTTAAATGGCTTATCCTTCGGTCTACATCAAACATATACACTTTTCAATTTGATTTTCAAAATGCCCTTCTAAACGTAATAGTAGCTGGGTACAGAGCATTTCATAGGGACTACCGATTGCTGCAGTCCCTCATCTGCCCCTTGAATAATCAGTTACTCTCAACCTGCCTTCAATCTCTTTGAAATGCTTTGTGCAGAGGTTATTGTTTTGCTGTAAAAATTATTACCCTATTTCAAGCAAATCTCACTTTTCATCCTTAAACACTGCAATACTGAAAAACAATTCTCCTATATCTGAATCAATACACCTCATTTACAGAGTATATTAGAAACACAAATATAATTAACAATATAATGAAGTTTCCCAAAGGGTCATTTACCGTGACAAGTACAGTGCTGCTCTAACATGTCTCTATCATAATTCACATAACTAAAAAAGGCTTTATGAATAAAATATATAAAGTACATTTAGTAATGAATACCAAGTTTCAAAACTATCCTTTTCTATAAGTAAAAAGTATTGCCATAATCTACATGTTAAAATATGTTGGCTAATGTATAATAGCAACCCTTGCAATAAGCAAAACTACACAGAGGAATTAAGAATGTTTAATTTAAAATTAAACCATTTCTAGACAAAAGTACTTCAGTGGCAAGGACTAGATGGCACAAAAAGGCTTAACAAAATAGCTCTTGTCTTCAGAAACATGAAGCAGGTCACAAATAAAATGAGTTTGGTAGTGCTAACCTAGCTTATACTCTACATTTCTTCACAATTATAAAATTATGGAGAGACAGAGTGGGTGAGGTAATGTCTTTTATTGAACCTATTTTCTGTTGGTGGGAGATACAAGCTTTCAAGCTTATACAGAGTCCTTTTTCAGTTCTAACATCCTGGGAGCAACATGGATACACCACGGCTGTGTCTACACTGGCGCAATCTTGCGCAAAAGCGGCCGCTCTTGCACAAAAACTTGCTGCCTGTCTACACTGGCCATGTGTTCTTGCACAAGTAAACTGACGTTTTAATGTATGAAATCAGGGCTTCTTGCGCCAGAATTCTGACGCTCCCACTCAGGAATAAGTCCTTTTACGCAACTGTTCTTGTGTAAGAGGCCAGTGTAGACAAGCAACATGAATTTCTTGCGCAAGAAAGCTCTATGGTTAAAAAGGCCATCAGAGCTTTCTTGCGCAAGAGAGCATCTACACTGGCAAGGATGCTCTTGCGCCAAAGCACATCTCTTGCTCAAAAGCACATGCCAGTGTAGATGTTCTCTTCAGGAAGAGTTTTTGCACAAGAAGCTGCCAGTGTAGATGTAGCCCACCACTGCCTAGAACTCCAGAGTCTGCACATTATTACAAAATTGATGACCTTTGCTCAAAAGATGGCCAGGAATGAAACACCTCATCAGAATCCAGTTTCCCTATCAGATCAGTGTCAAGACACCTTGTGACAAAGTGGGGATTTTATTCCCATTGTGATGCTGCGTGTGATTTCTACTGTCACCCCGCGCTCTGAGCCCTCTATCCCCAAGGATTGTATCAACTGCTTCTGGTTTCTGTGCTGACAAGTCTGTCTTAGCTGTGTCCCTGTCACCTAATACACCTTCTGTTCTATCATAAAAATGGCCATACTAGGTCAGAAGAAAGGTCCAATCAGCCCAGTATCTTGTCTGCCAACAGTGCGCAATATCAGATGCCCCAAAGGGAGAGATCACAACACATAATACTCACTTTATCCCTCTCCAGTCATCCATTTCCAGACAAACAGAGGTTAGGGACACCATTGCTACCCACTCTTGATAATAGCCATTCATGGACCTAACCTCCATGAAACTATCTTTTTGAACCCTGTTCAAGTCCTAGCCTTCACCACATTCTCTGGCAAGGAGTTCTAGTGGTTGACTGTGCACTGAGTAAACAAAAACTTCCCTTTCTTTGTTTTAAACCTGCTGTTTATTAATTTCATTTGGTGACCCCTGGTTATTATATTACGGGAATAAGTAAATAACTTTCCATATTCGCTTTTTCCACACCAGTCATGATTTTATAGACTTCTACCAGTCATGATTTTATAGACCTCTATCATATACCCCCATGTCGCCTCTTTTCTCAGCTGAAAAGTCCAAGTCTTTTTAATCTCTCTTCATATGGGATGTGTTCCAACCCCCTAATAATTTTTGTTGCCCTTTTTTGAATATTTTCCAATGCCAATATATCTTTTTTTTTGAGATGAGGCGGCCACATCTGAATGCAGTATTTGAGATGTGGGCATACCATGGTTTTATATAAAGGCATTAAGATATTTTCTGTATTATTCTCTATCCCTTTTAAAATGATTTCTAACATTCTATTTGCTTTTTTGACGGCCACTACATACTCAGTGGATGTTTTCAGAGAACTATCCACCATGACTCCAAGATCTCTCTCTTGAGTAGCTGTGGCTAAATTAGTCCCCATCATATTGTATGTATAGTTGGAATTATTTTCTCCAATATGCATTACTTTACATTTATCAACATTAAATTTCATTTGCCATTTTGTTGCCCAATCACTTGAGTTTGGTGAGATCTTTTTGAAGTTCTTCACAATCTGCTGTGGTCTTAACTATCTTGAGCAGGCTGGTAGCAGCAGCAAATTTTGCCACCTCACTGTTTACCCCTTTCTCTAGATCATTTATAAATTGCTTGACTAGGATGGGTCCCTGGACCGACCGTCAGGGGACACCATTAGTTATCGCTATCCACTCTGAAAACTTACCATTTATTCCCACCCTTTGTTTCCCGTCTTTTAACCAATTAGCAATACATGAAAGAACCTTTCCTCTTATCCCAAGAGAACTTACTTTACTTAAGAGTCTTTGGTGAGGAACCTTGTCAAAGGCTTTCTAGAAATCTAAGTATACGATATCCACTGGATCCCCCTTGTCCATATGTTTGTTGACCCCCTCAAAGAACTCTAGCAGATTAGTAAGACATCATTTCCCTTTACAGAAACCATGTTGACTTTCCCCCAACAAAGTATGTTAATCTATGTGTCTGACAATTTTATTATTTACTATAGTTTCAACTAATTTGCCCAGTTCTGATGTTATACTTACCGGTCTGTAATTGCCAGGATCACCTTTAGAGCCCTTTTAAAATATTTGCATCATGTTAGCTATCTTCCAGACATTAGGTACGGAAGTGGATTTAAAGGATAGGTTACAAACCACAGTTAATAGTTCTGCAATTTCCCATTTGAGTTCTTTCAGAACTCTTGGGTGAATGCCATCTGGTCCTGGTGACTTGTTACTGTTAAGTTTACCAATTTGTTCCAAAACCTCCTCTAATGTACCTCAATATGGGACAATTCCTCAGATTTGTCACCTAAAGACAATGGCTCGGGTTTGGGAATCTCCCCAATACCCTCAGCTCTGAAGACTAAAGCAAAGAATTCATTTAGCTTCTCTGCAATGACTTTATCATCTTTCAGTGCTTCTTTAGCTTCTTGATTGTCCAAGGGCCCCACTTGTCATTTAGCAGGCTTCCTACTTCTGATGTATTTAAAAAAACATTTTGCTATTACTTTTTAAGTTTTTATCTAGCTGTTCTTCAAACTCCTTTTTGGCTTTTCTTATTATATTTTTACACTTAATTTGACAAAGTTTATGCTCCTTTCTATTTTCCTCACTAGGATTTGACTTCCACTTTTTAATAGATGTCTTTTTATCTCTCACTTCTTTTTTTACTTGGTTGTTAAGCCATGATGACACTTTTTTTGGTTCTCTTACTGTATTTTTTAATTTGGGTTATACGTTTAAGTTGGGCCTCTATTATGGAGTCTTTGAAAATTTTCCATGCAGCTTGCAGAGATTTTACTTTTGTCACTGTACCTTTTAATTTCTGTTTTAACTATCTTCCTCATTCCTGTGTAGTTCCTCTTTCTGAAATTATATGCTACAGTGTTGGATTGCTGATCTGTTTTTGCCACAACGGGGATGTTATATTTTATTATGTTATGGTCACTATTTCTAAGTGGTCCAGTTATATTTACCTCTTGAACCAGATCCTGCACTCCACTTAGAACTAAATCAATAATAGCATCTCTCCTGTGAGGTCCAGAAGCAGTTGCTCCAAGAAGCAGTCATTTAAGGTATCAAAAAATGTATCTCTGTATCCTGTCCTGAGGTGATGTGTACCCAGTCAATATGGGGATAGTTGAAATCCCCCACTATTATTGAGTTTTTTATTTTGATAGCCTCTCTAATCTCCCTTAACATTTCCTAGTCACCATCGCTGTCCTTATCAGGTGGTTGATATGTCCCTACTGCTATATGCTTATTACTGGAGCACAGAATTACTCTCCATAGAGATTCTATGGAATATTTAGGCTCATTGATCTGCATACCTACAAACAACATTAACATACTTTTCTTCTTCCTGTTCAGAGACAAACAGTATTCCTTCAACTTATTCAATTATTACAGCACAATTCATCTTTCTCTTACATTATAATTCTTTCTACTTTCACAGGTCTGATTCTGACTATTTAAAAAACAATGAATAGTCTTGCAGCACCTTAGAGACTAACAAAGCATGTAGATGGTGGCATGAGCTTTCGTGGGCACAGATGAAAAAAAGGGGGTTGTGCCCACAAAAGCTCGTGATTCCATCTTCATGTATCAGTAGTCTCTAAGGTGCTGCAGGACTGTTCATTGTTTTTAAAGTTTTTCCAGTTACAGACTAACTCGGCTTTTGATAATTTTGATTACATTGGTTTAAAAAGTGACTTTCATTGCAGAAGAGCTACAGTGGAGTAACTAAGTGTAGTGTATCGAGATTCTCAAGTCACTGAACTGACCAGAAGTTCATAATTAAAAAAAAAATATCTAAGCTATAATGGCACAGACTTATGTAGCATAATTTCAGTACTTCAATACTTCACTTTCCTCAATTTAATACAAAGGAGCTCATTTAATGCAGAGGTCTGAAAAAGAGATTTTAATTTTTCCCCTCAATTCACAATATTGCAGATGTCCAAGAATCAATATTCCTGTGCAGTTTTATTGAAGTTTTTAAAATTTATTACCATTAATTTCTTTCTTCTCATTTTCTAAATTAAAGAATGATCACCAAAAAAACGCCTCTTTTTTAAACAAATGCCAAAGCCTAATGAAGCAAGCAGTCTTACTGAAGATTATGCAGATGATGGTGGCAAAGCACAGAAAGAATGTGACAGCCCATCTATCAAAGAAAACAAAGGATTTTATACATCTAAACCAAATAGAAGCTTTTGAAACAGCATGGATGGTGTCTGGTAGAACTTTAATTACCTGTTAGAATATAAATAACTCGGAATGTGAGACTTCATTTGGTTATTAATGAAAGCGCAAATATTAAAAGAAAAAGGGCAGTAATTTCATCATATAAAGTACAGATTTGGTGTTTCATGGATATTCTTCTGCTCTGGGCCCTGAAGCCAACAAGTATTAAAATATGCATTTTATTTAGCAAAACTGTATTTTCCTGAAGTGGTAAGACTTGGATTAGAAGCTAGAAAGACTGAATTAACTGCTGCCTTTTTTCTCTCTGCTACTAATCGACCAATGAAATGAGCCCCATCTCAAAAGGTTTAGTGTGGGCAGATGGTATTACGTGTGATTGACGGAGACTTGACACAGAACACAAAATTAAGAGTGCATCTGTCTGCATTCAAATATTCTGCACTCTCCTGCCATATAACAAGGGGGAAAATGAGAATGCACATTAGTAAATTCATTATTTAAACTGAAGTTAATATCCATAGTTTTGACTAGTCAAGAAAAGTGCTAGTTTATGCTCACACTTTCTCTGTAATAAGAATGTGTATAGTTTCTTGACTACACCATTGTACTGGGTTGTCCCCAGATTTATGCATAAAATATACCTTGTCTTTTGTCTTACAGAAGAAATGACTTTTGAATCCATGGAATTTTTTGTAACGTGTTATATATAAATAAAAATTATGTTCTGGCATTTTTAAAAATAAATGTAAAAGTGCTTCTCTCACTACTCCAGAAATGTATGTTTGTATATTATCTCTAGACAGGTATTTTATTTAGAACCATTAAAGAGATAGATTCAGCAGTTGGACTTTAGAACCATCTTACAGTGAAAAGTACTTAGCATACCACCTTTGTAATTTTAATCAGTGTAGTTATAATGGAGTCAAAGGGCTTGCCTACACTTGTCATTTAAAGTAGAAAAAGTCCCTTTTTGCACAAAAACCGTGGGAGCTTCTACCCTTGCCAATGATTTTCTGCAGTGAAACTCACCAGTTCCACCACAAAAAGAAAACCATGAGAGATGCACAGGTATTACCGGTGATGCTTTTGTGGCAATATGCAAGTGAAGACACACTCCAACAATTTATAAAGCTTTTAGCCTCCTCAGGATATTCCACAGTGACTAGGTTAATATCCATAGTGACTAGGTGAAGAATGATCTGTTTGGTACTGAAAGAGAAAGGGCAGCAGGAAACAAGGCATCAAACCAGAGTGGCGTAGGCAAAGGATAATGGGCCAAAGTAATTGGAGTGAGTGTGAAGATGTATACAGAGCACTGAAGATGAAAACAAGTGTTTGATCATCACACAGAAGACAAGAAATTTCACAAGTTAAGCATCTTTAAATTGTTTTTCCACACACCCCATAATCAAATGTCTATTGCGATATTCTCTGATCATTTTATTTTTCTGAGAGGTCTTTCAATTAACTGTAACCACAAAACAAAATCTATTTTAGACAATTCTATGATTCCAGTGACAGACACCCACTCATTGCAAAATATTATGCAATTCATGGCACTGAAGGTCAAAGGCTTAACTATTCATGTAATTAAAAGTATTAAGGTTTTCATTTCTCTGGTTGTATCAATAGATTTTCTGCATTAGAAGAAAACAATTCAGCTACAGAAAATAATAGTACAATAATAAGACAAAACCAACCAAATACATTTTCTAAAGGTGTTCAGTTCCTGAAATCCTGCTGCCTTTTTCATTTGTTTCTGAGAAGATATGCATTAAGTCTTCAAAAATGCATTTCAAAACAACTGACATCAGAGTTTATTGAAAACTTTAGTTTATGCACAATGTTCAAAAATATTTAATGAACCACAAGTAGAAAAACAATGAAAAACAAAGAAAAGTAAACTGACAGTTGTACTGTGGTACATTTTCATGTGGTGCATCATGGTATGCCTAGGGAAGCCATCTGTAGGATATCAGCTTCAACAAGGGTAAAGAACACAAACACTGAGATGACAAAGAATCAAAGTGAAAAAGCAAGGAAATACTATTGTAGCTCATAGCATACTTGGAAATCCCTATGCACTGAAACCAACATCATCATACAGGTCCCTCTCAATGGCTGATGCATCACTGAAATGTTCTGAATTAGTAACGAAGACCCACAGACGATGTACAATGGAGTCTGAAATAGACTCATTTTGACAGGTGACAAGGAACACTACTCATCTGGTCATGTTAAATTAAGTATGTAAGAGAATGGCAGGTGTGATCTGCTGTCTTTAAATGCAGATTTGGAAGCATCCCTTCACACTTAAAATATGCTGTCCTGAAAAGCTAGACAAATCTTAATGCAAAACAAACATTTAAAAAGTAAAATAATTTCTGAACAAGTGAAATATTTAAGCTTATAGAACAAAATTAATGTCTAGTGTAACTCTAGTGAGACTTTGATTAAGTTAATCAGACAAATTTGGTTTTAAGCTTTTAAAGTACGCAGGCATTTACTGCATATTTCACATTTATTTGTGGTATCAGGAAAAAGAATAAGAAAACTTTTTGGCTGACCTCCTGTCACCCAATAGTCAACCATTGAGATTTTTAAAAATGGGATTGCTTCTGCTTCACCCATCCTCTAAGTCCCATTTAACTATAGAAATCCCAATATCTCCATCTTGAAACAGTCACCTGTGGTACCATGTTTTTTCTTCTGAAAGAACAGAACTCACAGGCTTCCTTGTGGGTTACTATCTGTAACACCACATTAATTAGACATCAGAGGAGTCTCTAAGAGTGGAACAAAACACAATTCTCTAGAGACTAAGTCCAATATCTCCAGGACACAATCCTCCCATGTCAATGTAGGAAGTGACAAATAAACCATACACCAGTGCATGTACTACAGGTAGTTTAAGTTAAGCACCCTGAATACTTATGGGCTGCAAAAGAGCTTCTGTTATTACTTCTTGTTTTTACAAACACCAGTGCATGAAATTTTAAAAGTTTGGAGCTAAAATGTTTCATGCTTTGTTTCTTCACAAAGTTTGTATTTATTTATTTATTTACAGTAAAACTCCAATTGTCCGGCATCCAGTGGTCCGGCACTTCCAATAGTCCGGCACTTCCAATAGTCCGGCACCAACTGGAACTTGGAAGTGCTCTGGCCAGCCGGATAATTGGAGCTGCTGTGAGCGCCATGAGTGGTCGCGGCTGGGAAAGGGAAGGGGAGAAAAGGGGAAGGAGATTATACCCCTGTGACGGGTCTGCTGGGACCCGCACTGCATCCGGCCGAGGGGTGAGTGAGGAGCGGCGCGGCGAGGGGCGACCCCTCCGCCGTTTTGCAGGAAGGCGAGGGAAGCCCCGTTCAGCCGCCGGTGACAGGCCAGCTGGGGAAACCCAGTTGCCGGCCTGCAAGCGGCAGTGGAGGAGAGGGGCGAGAGCTAAGTCCTCGACCTTGCCCCATTCTGGCTGCGCTCAGCCCTGCGCTGCTGCCGAGAGTTTCTGGGAGGGGAGCAGGCTCCCCACCCCCCAGACTGCAGTAGTTATCGCCTAGCAGGGGGGTGAGGACCAACCCGGCAGCACCCCAGCTGCTCTGCTCTGCCGCTTCCCCAAGTCCGCCGCTGCCGCTGCTGAAACTGACAATAAACACTCCGTTTCAGTGAGTTACCACTCACACACATCAGTACAAGGATAGGCAAGGTAGAGTTTGCTGGTCTTAGGCTTTTCTTGAGACAATTTGTATGAGGAATATTGTGACAGTCCTGATGAACATGCAGTAGAGATCGGGGAGGTGACAGGATCGCCGGGCCCCTGGTCAATGAAAGGGGGCAGCTTTGCACTCCTGGAAGGGCAGGGCTTGGGCAGAAGATGTGGGGCTGTGGCAGCCAGCCCCCAGAGCTGCCCAGATGGCCCAGGTCCACTCCCCCTGCCACTCCAGAGCCCCATGCTGCACACACTTCAGAACCAGCCAGAGTGTGCAGCGTGGGGCTCTGAAGCATGTCACACAGTGCTCCGGCAGCGATACTAAAGATTAATCTTTAATCAATGAAAAAAAATCAGATGGGAAAATTAGAAAAACTTATCCATCCTAAAGCACGTTCAGCTGAATACGAGTGGGGCAATTTGAATACTCAATCAGGGCAATTCAAATGCAATTAAGCACAGGCAAGTTTTTGCTTGTTTTAAAATCAAGAAAATTTAACCACAAAGATGATCCTACAGCGCCACACAAAATTTTGGACTTCATGTACATATCCAATGTTCTAAAGAAGAAGCTACTGTTGCACATTTACATGAAGGATGAAATAACCCCATGCCCTTGCAGGAAAATCATTACACAGGTCTGTATACGGAGGTGGGGGGAGGTGTGAAGGGTGAAAACACCCCTCACCACATGGTTCCCCATGGTCCCAATTCTGGCCGGGCTGGGGCAACATTGCCCCCAGTCTCCCTCTCCTGTGCTCCAGCCACTGGGGAAAGACTGGGGCGATGGGCTGAGCCAGCCTTCCTCCTCCACGCTCTGGCTGTTGGGGGAAGGCTGGGGCTGAATTCGCCCCACCCCCCCCCCCGGAGTGAGGCCGGTGGTGGGGCCTCACTTCTGGTGATGGGGGGGGTGGAGTCAGCCCCAGCCTTCCCTCGGCAGCTGGAGCATAGGGGAGGGCAGCCTTGCTGGGGTGATGATTTTGCCATGGCTGGCGGCGGCTGCAGCAGCACTGGGGGAAGCATGTGCACCTGTGAAAAAGTGGGTAAGGGGGGGCAACAGGGACAGGGCTGGTGGGTATGAGGGAGGGGAGGGCTCAGGTTGGCTGCCACAGCAGCAATGGCTGTGGGGAACAATGGGCTGGGGCTAAAGCTGGAGCCTGCTGATTATTGACCCCCGCCCTGGCCCCTCACATTGGGGGAGACAGAGCAAGGATGGCTACTCCTGCTGCACCAGGAAATCTTTCAGCCTGACCCCTAGTGCAACAGCTTCAAGTAATTCACACCCCACACCTACCCACTGCTGGGTCCTGTCCCCGTGGAGCGCCTCATGTTTGCTCAGAGACAACAGATCCATGTAGCTTCTTCTCCTCCCCACATGAACCCAGGAGCACAGTGTCCAGCTGTCAGAGCAGGGGAGACGCAAGACTTCGCAGATGTGCCACTGAGCAACCTTGGGAACTTCACTTTTACAGATGGGAAAACTGGGGCAGAGGGCAGCAAAGTGAAGTGGGTTTCTTGAGGCAGAGTGCGCTCCCAACGAACCTGAGGGGAAGTGGACACTTGGAGCTGGGGATGTGTGATTCCCAAAAGAAGGTGACATATTTGAGCTTTATCTCATGGAGTTAGAGAGATAAGCATGGTAGCTGCAACAGCAGTGTAAGATGGGGGACTAGCTATTCTCAGTATGAGCCTATGAGTACAGCTACTAGCCTGTCTATCTCTAGGTGGCTAGCCTGGGTGCCATGCTATTCTCTGATTTTAGCATGCTAGCTCCATGAAAACTAGCTCTAACTGGGAATTGCACAGGGAAACTGTGCTGGGGTTCAGTAAAATGAAAGAGTATCTTTTCTTACACATTTCAGCCCCAGAGTAGACCAAATCCTTCTGCAAAGGGCATGAACACCTGTGTTCGCTTAGTTACACACCATAGTCAGAGATCCACTTCTGCAGCCTCTGAGCTGAAACATCTTTTTGTTTCAACATCTTCCCCGGTTTTGGTCAACATCTTTATTGATGACCTGGAATGAGGGGATGGATTGCACCTTCAGCAAATTTGCAGATATGAGTAAGCTAGGGGGAGAGTAAGCATCTTACACTGCTGTTGCAGTTACACTGCAGGGCAGGGATAGGGTCCAGGGTGACCAAGACAAATTGGACAATTGGGCCAAAAGAAATCTGATTAAGTTCAACAAGCACAAGAGCAGAGTCCTGCTCTTCAGATGAAAGAACCTCAAGCATTGCCATAGGCTGAGGACCAACTAGCTAAGCAGCAGTTCAGCAGAAAAGGACCTGGGGATTATAGTGGATGACAAACTGGATATGAGTCAACAGTGTGCCCTTGTAACCAAAAAGGCTAATTGCACATTGGGGTGCATTCGGAGGATCATTGCCCGCAGATCTAGGGAAGTGATTATTTCCCTTTATTCGGCACTGGTGAGGACATATCAGGAGTATTACATCCAATTCTGCCCCCCACTCTCACATGACAGAAAGGATGTGGATGCACTGGAGAAAGGAAGGCAATGAAAATGATTAGGAGACTAGAGCACATGGCTTATGAGAAGATTTGGGTTTATTTAATCTATAGAAAAGAAGAGTGAAGGGGGGATTTGACAGCAGTCTTCAACCAACAGGAGGGGGTCCAAAGAAGACAGAGAGAGGCTGTTCTCAGTGGTGACAGGAGAAGCAATGGTCTTTAGTTGCAGTGGGGGAGATCTAGGTTGGATATTAGGAAAAACTATTTCACTAGGAGGGTGATGAAGCACTGGAATGAGTTACCTAGGGAGGTGGTGGAATCTCCATCCCTAGAGGTTTTTAAGTCCCATCTTGACAAAGCCCTGGCTGGTATGATGCAGTTGGAATCAGTCCTGCTTTTTGAAAGGGATCAGACTCGATGACCTCCTGAAATCTCTTTCAACCCTATGCAGGCACACATGCAGGGGGGTGCAAAGGATGTGAACCCACTTCCCATGATTCCCCTAAGCAAGCACGAGGAGGCTCTGTTAGGGGGATGGGAGAGTGCTGTGTTGCGGGGGGTCGTCAGGGCTGGGGAAATGGCACCTCCCACCTGCAAGAAGTGGCCTGGACCCAGCACCACAGGCAGGTAACCTCGCCCGCAATCACCCGGCACTGGCCTCACCAAGCAGATAGAGCAACAGCAGGCAGAGGTGTCCGAGGGAGTGGGGGGGCCATGGTGGCTTTGTTTTTATAAAACCCTTATTATTGTGTATATTTTTAGTATGTTATAACAAAATCATTTTACCACTCACTGTTTCCACTCAAATTTTTCATTAGCCTCTCTTATGCACACTCATTGCATGACTACTTTGAACTCTTATATTTAAAAATATTGCAGTCCACATTTACAAAAAAAGCACCACCAACCCCCAGAAATTCCTGCGTACGGGTCTGCTACAACATATGAAGCATAGCTCTAAGAATTTCATCAACACATGATGTAATGAAGCTGTTGTCTTGTACTGTTCAATAGAGTATCTTTGTAGTTCCCATGAGGAAGCTGACACCAAAATGATATTGCACATTATCAATGCCACAGAAAGAAGTGTTATGAATCTTTGGATTTTTTGCACAATACAAAACACTAACCAAGTCTGCCTCAAGATTCTCTTTTGTGCCTGCTGTTGGAGAACAGAATTGCTGTATACCTCCTCAAAGATGTATTCCTATCACTCCAACCAGTAAAAGCTGCCTCATTGCCAGCTTTCCATGCCCTATAGGATGTTACACTAATGGATGGTTAGCTGGAAAAAAACAAATTATCCTACTGGAAGGCATTGATTCAATCTCCAAAGCCTCTCTTCTCTCTTTGAAGGTGCTCTGAACACCTGAGACAGTCCCTGAAGAAGTCATAAATGTAATAGAGGCATTTATCTGCTGAATTTACCATTTGTAGACTAACATTGGTATACATTTTCCAGGAAGCCGACAAACGGAGAAAAACTTGTTCTGCAAAAGCATGTATTTATACATACTCTCCAGGGGGAAATTATCAAGCAATAGAATTGCTCCAAGATGATCAACAGCGTCCAAAACTACCCTTCCCTATAAAGTAAGGCTGGATCTTGAAAAACGAACTGTTCATACTCCATTTGGGTGAATTCTGAATCAATCTTTAGCTAATCAAATGCTTGCGTGCAAAGATCAGATGTTCACCACCACACAAATGTTTGGTCGGCAGCCTGGTTCGTACAGAGATGTGCAAATGTTTCACAAACAAGGATCAGTGTGACAATGTGTTTCACAGTGATACCCTAGATCAGAGGTCCGCACTCTGTGGGATGCAGCCCTTAGGGAAGCATCAAGGAACGTCGGCATTGCAGCGAGGCCAGGCCAGCCCCCATAGTGACTCTTCACTTTACTATGTTATGCTGACCAAAAAGATACATTTCATGATATAAACAGTCTTGGTGCAATGAGAACCATTTTCTGAGGCACAGAGTCACATTCATTTTAATGTAATATTTGAAAGAGATTTTCTTAGGCAAGAAAGGTCAGAGACAGTAAGGGGTGAGAATGGAACTTTCACAAGCATCCGGCTGGAAATAGTTCTTAGATGGACCTTTAATCACAACCACATCTAATCTACATTTTCTAACTATAAAATATCCATAAAGATGAGATTTACGATGCTCTCTTTGTCAAACTGAACACTCTATTAGCCACACATTAGATGTGGCACAAACTTTCACTTTCATAGAGAATTTGAGTATTTTCCAGGAGTTAAAGTTGGGTTTTCTGAACTTGCAAAGTGCTAACAGTCTTAAAACATTTCAGTGAAGAAATCAGCTGTTTGAGTTGTATAAACAAAAGCATCACACACGGTCAGATGCTTGAGAACCCACACTCTTTAGAACCACCACAATACTCATTACAATGCAGTCAAATAATACATATCACAAGTGCCTCTATGTTTACTTGTTAAAGACCTATATGACCAACAGGTACAGTATAAACTGTGCACATTTCAAAGGGCCAGGGAAGAAAAAACAACCATTTATGACATTAGAGCTGTATTCATAACTTATATTGCAGTTGTAATGTTGTGCTATAGTTCTATTCATGTGCACCATTAATGATGGCAGCAATATCGAGACTGTGGGTGAGGTCCTGGTTTTTACTGGAGACCTGGTCTACAATTACAACGTAGGTGAACACAGCTACAATACTAAGGAGCATGAAAAATCCTGAGTGTCATAACCATGACAATTTAACTCCATGCATAGGCAAAACTAGCCCAACAGAAAAGCCCCTTCTGTCACTATAGTCCCCATCTTCATTTCAGGCCCCAACACTCCTGTAGCACTTGTAGCACATGGCTTGAACAAAGTCTCAACATCAGTCTATATGTTCCTATTCTTCTTTTTAATTTCATCTCCTGCAATGAGTTGTTGCCAAAGTAGAAAACTCTTGCAGAAAAAGCAGAGTAGTGTACTTATGGCCTATGTGAGGGAACGAAATGTTAGATGGAACAGAACAAACACTTGAAAGCTATCAAGGAGCAAGATTCCAACCACTGGACTTATGCCATTATCTATCAAACTTGGATTAAAGCCACTGTAAGAAAAATATCATTACTAATTTTTTTAAAATTAAAAGCTTATCTTTTGTAGCGTTCCTGCAATTGGATCCACTAATAGAGGAACTGACACAATAAGGTGGAAGAAAATGACATTTTAGCAGAATTTGACTTTTTAAAATCTCTCCCTATAATGAAGCACTTTAACAGGGAAAGCAAACTGAAGTGCAAAGTTCATATGAATTTTTTTGGTATTATCATTAAGGACAACACTGAATTAAACAACCACAGAAGTGCCAAAACTGTGTTGAGGAAGCCAGTAAATACACAAAGAACTTGTATGCACCAGATTTTCACAAGCTTTGTTAAAATACAGCCAATATGACAAATGAAATAAATTTGTTGCTCACAGTCTCCGACCCTAAAGAACCTTTGTCCACATCATAAAACTACTCTGCAATTTCACAGGATTGCTGCTTACGAGAAACAGGTGCATCTACAAGCTGAAAGATGCCCAGTTACCATGTTCATATATTTGTCTCTAAATACAGATGGGTTTTGACTTTAAAGAAAAATCAAAATTCGTTCCATTTTTTTATTTTAACGTTGAAATGATTAATGACTTAAGATCAGAGAAATTTTCATCTGATCATAATTCTTCACAGAAAGCCATAGCATTTCAGGAGGTCTTCAAAATTATCAACCCTGCTATTTAATCAAAGAAATTAATCAAATGCATCATTATACAGGACACAAATGAGTGTTTCTATACAAATGTTTAGTAGACTTTATAGGTGACTATTATTCATTTAAATAGTGTGCAAATAATTACACAATTATACTGCAAAAACTGTACATGAAGAATAATTTTGTTACTGTTTGGAACTGAATCTTATTTGTACTCAACCAAGGACTAATGTCATAATAGGACTTTAGGTACACCTAAATCCCAGAATCAGACTCCAGTAGGAGTCACAGGTCCCCATTTCATGCTATAGATGCCTAAACTCACTTGGCACCTACATTTTTGCAATAAAATTTTCTTAGGTGCTTCTGTTTCTGCCAGGGAGCATGCATGCTGCAGTTCCATGCCAGCTGTCTGGACACCTATGGCCAAGAGTGATACACATATCTGGTGAAAAATAATTGTTCCTTTGCCTAACTCCTGAGGGATGTGATCTGGTAAACACTCAGATATCACAAAATGGGGGACAAGTGTGGAGAAATAGGACCTCCCTCATAACTTTTAGCCCAATGGCTGGGGTTTAACCCTGACCATGGATGTAGAGGACTCCTAGTTAAAGTGTTCCCTCTTAAAATGGGACTTGAACTGGAATCTGCCTCATTTCAGATGAGTGCCTTAGCCACTAGAGATAAAATGTGGGTAGGGCAGGAAAAGAGTTTGACAATCCTGTTTGACAATTCACCCATTTTTCCCCCCCAAACCACTGCAATACATGCTTGAAAATTCTCGGACACAAACCGTAACACAGGATGAACCTCTCAAGTCTAGCAACCTCTGGTTTGGCAACATCAGTGGTCTGTCATGATTTTTGTTAACTGGAAGTCCATTTATCATGGGTGTGGCCAAGTTTCCCATTATCTCATAAAGTTTATTTATAGCTACCAGTCCTGCCTCTCAGTGTTCTGTGCTTAAAAGTCTCAGGGGGAGCCATGTTAGCCTGTAACTTTAAAAAGAACGAGTACTCCTACTGCATCTTAAAGACTAACAAAAATAAATACACGTGTGCAGGCACGCACACACATATTAGTTAGTCCAGGCCTGCACAACATACGGCCCGAGGGCTGCATGCAGCCCGCAGGGGCTTACTGTGTAGCCCGTAAACAGTTGTGATGGGGCAAGCCCATCCCCTCACCCACGCCTGCAGATGCCGGTGACTGCGGCGTCAGAGGCTGCACTGCCTGGCATGCTCTGGTGCTGCTGTGCATGCTCTGGCGGCCCCGCAGGCATTTCAAAGGCCAGAGCTGCGCAGCTGGGAAGGGGGGCAGAGCGCGGCTTCGGGAGGCCGGTGGAGGATGCCGGAAGCTGGAGACAGCCAGGCCTCCGGCCAAACAGGTGGGAGAAGCACCCCACGGCAGACCAGCCAGCAAGAGGGCAGTTCAAAAGCCCAGCGGGGCATCCCTCCGGGGTGGGAGCCGCCAGACTGGCTGTAAACGGTGAGGCTCAGGTGGCGCGCTCCTGGGAGGTCCCAAAGGATGGCCCCAGGGGAAGAGGGCGCTGCACCAGCTGTGAGATGGAGAGCTGGGCAGACCGACCCCCCTTATCCCAGAGGACCTTGCAGCTCCATAGGGCAGGCGGCGTGTCAGGGGAGGAGAGGAACAGACGCCGCAGGAGCTTTTAATATTAGTAGTAATATTATGAAAATATCCACCTCAAATATGACCTCCGAATACAACAAGCTTGTTGCTGAAAGAGATGTAATAGCTCTCATTAAGTTTGCAAGGTAATTAGGAAAAGTACAAATGTTTTCTTTCAATGGAACAGATGTTTTTCATGTTTCCATGATTCATAAATAAAAATTAAAATAATTAAAAAATTATTTGGTTGATTTAATTGAAACATTCTTAATAAAGTATCACCTCTCCCCCTCCCCCCCCAAAAAAAACCTACTCTTGCGGCCCACAGCTGTTTTCTTTGAAGTAATATGGCCCTCGCCACTTTCCGAGTTGTGCAGGCCTGAGTTAGTCTCTAAGGTGCCACAGGACACAGAACAGCGTTCTGTGTTGTTATTTAGCTCCAATTTACCCCAAATGTCTTCTGAGAGCCCACTAAGCAGTGGAAGTGTTGATAATGCTGCTAAACAATACTGACCTCCCAGGATTTGGCAAATTCTCTCATTTGGCACCGGTCAGGTCCCAAAGATGCCAGACTAGAGAGGTTCAACCTTTACTGCTTCAAATATGATTCAGTTGTCAATTGGAAAATCATCTGTAAACTGGAAATCCTTTGAAATACTGAATAGGGAAGCACAGCAAAAATATAAACTATTTGTTTAAAACAGAGGCCCATGCATCTTTGAAAAGAACAGTCATTGGAGGGCAAATAAGGACCAGGATGACAAGTTAGAGACCAGTTTTGAATAGGGGCTTCAACACGGCCTCCACCCTATGAGTGTTTTTTGTAAATTATCATTGATGTAATCCTTCACTTACATGCATATTTGACAGGTTCTGTGCATGAACAAGTCTGTTTTCTATTAACAGCACAAAGGATGTGCAGATGTAGGAGAAAAACGGGGCTTAACAGAATACTTCGTGACTTCTGGATGGGGAATTGGTCTTATCACATCTTGAGGATTCTTTTCTGATTAGATAGAAGTTTATAAAAAGAAAAGACAACACTGTAACCCTGCAAATGAACCAGCTGTGGACATTATTTCAAGTACAAAATTATCTAAAGCGGCAGAAGAAAATGTGAGAACAGGAAGATTACACACAAATTAAAATAATTAAAAAGTCAGAGTTGACATGCTTGTGCCTGCTAACACTGTTTCAGACTGAAAGAAGGTAATGACGATTGCACCACTCCTTAGACCTTTCATCATTTCTCCAATCACATAATCACATCAGTTTGAGAAGATTCAGGTGCCCTTTAGCTGGGATGTGGTGATTTTCAGAAACTGATAAAAATCTCTGCAGTTCATAAGATGTACAGAAGTGATAAAAGCTTATGTTCAAACAACATTTACATAGAAGCCTGATAATGAAAACAAAGACGATTATAAATTGGTAGAAACCTGATTTGCTACGGATAAGAAAATTCTGAGAGTCAAAATGACAAACAGGAGAGAGAGAGGATTAGTAACAAGCAAATATTAGAGTTTGAATTGGGATGGAAAATACTATGAAATGTAACTATGTTTCTTAATGAAGAATATTATTAGGAATCTCTCTGGGTTAGCTCTACATCCAAGGACAAAAAAATGTTAATTAAGAAATGTGTCTACTTCTGAGCCTCTTTTCTAGTTGGAAATACAGAATAAATTCAACAGTTTCTGTCAAAGGTCACTTAATGAAGCATATCTGACAAGCCAGAATCTATATAAGATGTTCAAAAAGGTTTACTGACTGAAGTCAGTGGAATCTCTTGGACAATATAGTGGGGACAAGAACTAATAATCTCATTACTACTGTATCTTTATTAACAAAGTGTCCCACTTCAACTGCCATTGTTTGCTGGAACCTTGAATGATTATTTAAGACTCAATTCTCTCCTTTTCCTAGCTCATGTCTGTACACAAATTCTTTATGAATTTAAGTGAAGTCATGACCTCGGTGGAAACAGTGATTCGATTACATTCAATTTCATTTACACAACACAAAAAAAATCTGAGAGCACTGTGCCTTTGGTATAACCATTGGGAAGCCAGAAGATGTGATGGAAAGCACAAATAAACTTCATCTTAAACCAAATGTCACTGAAATATTAAAAAGAGGGCCATGAAAAAAAATGAGGAATTCCTCTGTTTTCAGCAGACAAATGGTGCATCAAGATGTATAATTATGGCTAGTTTTGCAACCAAAATAGCCACTATGAAAAAGAATAATTTTATAATATCTTGCTAGAAATCTCAACTTAGTTTACATTTAATTTATTAAACCTCATAACACTCCTGTGAGGAGGTGTTGATATACCTATACTGAACATTGGAAAGTGATAAAAAAAATTTACAGCACACATTTTCAAAAGGGACATCTAATTTTAGTTCTCTCAATTTTGGAGCAACCAACTTATTTGAGGGACATCAAAAATAAAATCCTTTTTATTTCAAATACACACCTACACATGCCTATTTTAATTCAGAAAAAACTGAATTTGGAACTAATGCTATGGGCTCCTTTCTGATTATTACAGCTAAAGAAATAACTGCAAAATTGTAAACCCAAATCTAAGCTACCATTAAAAAACCCACATACTCAAAAATAAAAACAAAGTTTACATCTTTTTATAGTTTCAACATTCATCTAAATAAGGCTGAAGTGTGAACAGATACAGTATTGTCTTCCCAAGTCTGCAGACTGACAGTCTGAAACAGGAGCTCTCTAAGATTAAAATGAAATATTTATTTCATTAGAAATTCGACTTGAAAATTTGATGACAACTGAAATGAGATTAAGGGCTCGTCTTCAGAGAGAAATGTTCAGATACAATAATACAGGTGTAACTCCCTATCTGCACACACATTTTTTCAGACTAAGAGTGTCTACATAGGAAGTCACACAACTATACCAGTATCTGTTAATTTCCTCTTGTAGACAAGACCTATTTTACTGTTTATCATAAATAATTTAAAACTTTGCTTAATTAACATTACTAGCCTAATACTTAGGGTAAGGACAATCCAGTAACACTGATTCTATATTATGACAATTTATATTGGTTTTTGCCAATCCCTAAAGAGATTCAAGGATAAACCTCTAAAACAATACATTTCCTCTTTCCCCTCAAAATTCACATTCAACCATAAAAAATAAAGGCACTTCTGAGTAAGGGAACCTGAAAAATTGTGGAAGGATTAACACAATCCTTTTATGAGGTTTCCTAAATTTATGAGGCTTCCTAATTCATTAATTAGGCCTACATCTGCTTGCAAATATGAAATCCATTATTACTTATAGCATAGTTTAAAAACAAAATGCTGTTAAAATCATTTTAAAAGAGCATTCTTGCCGGAGTCTACAGGAATCAAGCTGCCATTTCTTAACAAAGTGTTCCAACATGGTTAGTGTTGTGTTTAGGACAGCACATCTCTGGTTACACAAAGCCAATTATTTCACTGATATATCATGTAAAATAAATAAATATAATTATTGCTAATAAATGCAGAATTGAAGAAAAAAAAATAGTTTGCTAAGCAAGGAGAGTGAGGAAATCTGGTTTGGGGAACCAAGCACATAGAAGCCAGGGCACCAGGGAAAAGTAGGGATTGCAGAGAGAGTATGTATATATACACACACGAAAGTTGCATGGATAATGCTGCACTGTTGCAGTGTGCTGGATGAAGACACACTATGCTGACAGAAAGATCTCTCCCATCAGCATAAAAAACCCAGCTCTGCCAGTGACAAAATTCATGTTGGCAGAAGAAGCTCTATCACTGACACATCCATGAGCACGTCAGAGTGTAACTTGTGTTGCTCAGGAGGATGAAACAGTCACACCCAAGAGCGATATACCTTTTGCTATCATAGGTTATGTCTACTCTACAGCCAGAGTTCCTGAAAAATTGGAGGTGGCACACAGGGATCTTACAGGAACTGAGAGATGCAAGGCACCCCGGTGGGTGCAATATCCTTGGTCTAAAGGAGCAACAAAGTGTATAACCCTCTAATTACATGAAGATTAAAAATCTAGAAACTATTTTATTTTGAGAATCAAGCAAAGAAGCAGGACAATTTTATTAAAAGAAGTGTAGAGAAAAAGCACTAGTTATACAAGCTCTCACCTCTGTCTCCACTTACAGGGGTTTTCATAGAGCCTTCCTACTTTTTAAAGCATAAACACATGGAGGTATGCATACACACATTGGCAAATAGCCAGATGCATTTAAAATTGATTTGGAAGGCCTTTATAGAAAACCTAACAAAAACAAATATTTGAGACACAAAGAAATAAAACTGACCAAATTACTTGTCAAGCAAATGTGCTCAGATTGCCAACAGGGTATTTGTGTGGCTTTCAGACTCCTTAACGATATTAGCCAAAACTTCTTTGCATAGTGTAATTAAAAAGCACTGTTAACACAGATTAAGTTTAAAACACTGACTCCGTTAACAAAATAACAGTTGAGTATAAAAAACTCAAAAATGGAAAAATGGAACAGATCACAAAAACATCTGGAGAGCTTATTCACTGTATTTGCTCCTGCCACTACTATAAGAGGAAATTACTTACCTGTGCGGTCCATATGCATATTCCAATGAGGGTTATACAAATGTGCCATATGTCTGAAGCCAGAGCTCTTGAAACTTGTAGTATCTATTGGTCTGTGCATACATGCTTGCTCTGCCTCAGTTTCACGCAACATGATGAAGGGCAGAGTGGACCAGCCATGCCCACAGTTCCTTCACCACCACAAACCTGACATCCACAGCAGAGATGAAAGAGGACAAGCTGGAATCCAAATGGAGATGAAGCATCTTGAAGAGCCTCCTCCTCTTCAAGGGATGGTTCCTACTGTATTCCACTGAGGGTCATTAACAAGTGTCACACGCTTCCATTTGCTCATAGACCCACCGTGTGAACTCCTTCCTCTTACTCGAGAGGATGTTTGATACTGCTGACAAACATTCCTACTCTAATGAAGAGCCTACCCAAAAATCAAGGTAGGAAATGAAGAGTCTGGGGATTGGGATGCTGGATCTGTCCACTCTTGTTTTGGGAGAGGTGGAAGTAGAAATGTGGAGTACACTGACATCCAGAAAAGGGGAAACTAAAAAGAACCATCAGACTGACCAATGCTCTCTCCTTGAGCAAGACTCATGGCAGAAGCAGTGAAGGGGCAAAGATGTAATTGAACTGATCGTACAGGTGGAGGACTAAAGAACTGCACTGGGAAGGGTACCAACCCACACCACTCCTGGAGCAGTTTTGGGTGCATTTGCTATTGGTGTGGGAGGCAAAGAGGTCCCTAGTTGCTTGGAAACACTGGTAACCACAGTGTTATGAAGCTCCCATTCATGGTCAGTCACAAACTTCCTGCTAAGAGAGTCTGCAATCATGTTCTGAGTTCCAGGAAGGCATGCTGCAGAAAACAGGATATTGTGTATAATGCACCAATCCCCAAAGGCAATTGCTTCTGCACAGAGTTCAGGAGACCTTCTGCCCCCTTGCTCGTTGATGTAGTAGATGGCTGTAGTGTTGTCTGACATGACAGGAATGGATGAATGAGGGAAACACATGATACATTCTCCACAAAGCTCAAAGATCCAAGATGATGTTGTGCATCTGGGACTCCAGAGCTGTCCAAGACCCTTGAGCCAGCTGCCCATAGGGATTCCCCTAGCTAATGAACAATGTGTTCCTGATAATTGTTGGGCAGGTGGAAGACAGAAGGAACGAGATGCACAATACAATCTATGTCCAGAACTGGTGGGAGGAGAAAACCTTACCGGGAACAGTGAGTAGAAAGTCCAAAGAATGTTGCATGGGAGAGTTACAGGCAGAGAAAGCATAGATGAGTGAAGGCAGTCATGTAAGGGCAAGCTGCGATGTGGCCAAGAAGGGAAAGGCACATGCCGACTGGGACAAAAGGACTGGATATCATCTTGGAAATTAGTTCCTCTAGGGTATGGAATCAATCCTCTACTAGGGATGCACAAGCTGATATTGCATCAGTGTGTGCTCCAATGAGTTCTAGAGACTGAGTAGGGTTCAAAGTCAATTTTTAAACATTTACCACAGGAAGGAGAGGAGTGTGAGCAGCATTGGAGGATGAGGCTTCTTTTCTTGCTCAGGCTGCCAGAAGCCATTAATCAAGATAAGGGAATATAAGGAATTATTGATGCTGGAGGTGGGTCATCACTACCGAGAAGACTTTGGTAAAGATTCATTGAGCAGTGGTGAATGGAAGAACACTGTACTGAAAGATGATGATGACCTGCTGTGAATCTCAGGCAATGTCTGAGAGGAGGATGGAAATCCACATAAAGTCGTGCATATCCAGAAACTTAAACCATATGCCTCTTTTTAAGGAAAAAATGATGACTGCAAGGGTAACCAAATTAAATTTTGGCTTTTGCATAAAGCAGTTCAGATAGCAGAGGTCTATGATTGATTATCTCCTGTCCTCCTTTTGGGGACTAGGAAATAGGTGGAATAGAACCCCGCTTCCTGATTGTGGGAACAAATCCAACCCCCCCCCCCTTACAGCAAGGAGTCCACTTCTAGGACGAGGATATTGTTGTGAACTCAATCCCCGAGGTGGGATCAGGGAAGAGAAGAAGCTAGAATTCTGAATTCAACTGCACAGTAATATAGAATGGCATCCAGGACCCACTTGCACATTATCATTGCATTCTAGGTGGGTAAGAAAAGTGCTATGCACCCTCAAAAAGAGTTAGATCAGGTGCATAGTATAAGGAATGGTGGTTGAGAGCTCTCTAAATGTACTGAGAAATAACGTTTGTGTAGACAGGGCATGGGAAGCAAAAGGTTGTGACAATGATTTCCTAGGTCCTCTACCATTTGCAAGAGACTTACAGAACTGTTGTTGAAAGAACTGGGGAGAGCTTTGAACCACTGAGTCAGCAGTGGGCAGTAGAGCTTGCACTTGGGTGCCAGTGTGTAAAAGCACAGTGATGAGAGGATAGCTATAGAGTCTCTGAGGGTATGTCTACACTGCAAAGTTGATTCGAAATAACAGCCGTTATTTCGAATTAACTTTAATAGTGTCTATACATGCAAACCGCTATTTCAAAATTAATTCGAAATAGCAAGGCACTTAATTTGAATTTGGTAAACCTCATTCTACAAGGAGTAACGCCAAATTCGAAATAGCTATTTCGAATTAAGTGCTGTGTAGACACTTAATTTAAAATAGGGGGCCTCCAAGCCACATTGCCTGTGCTAGCTCCAAGCCTGCCAGCCCAGAGCTAGCAGTGGCCACCGGGGCCCCTGGCCCAGTGGCACCAAAACATGAGCCAACAAGCCACTGGCAGCCAGCCCTTCACCACTCCCCAGGAGCAGTCTGCCAGCTCCCAGGAGCCTGACAGGGGCTGGAGAAGGCGGGTGCCTTCCTGGTCCAGGGTGAAGATCATGGACCTTATTCAGGCTTGGGGGGATGCCCCCAATATCCATGAACTTTGTACTAGACGGAAGAATGCAGCTGTCTATGGCAGGATAGATGCCAGCCTGGCCACCAAAGGCCACATGTGAACCCAGGAGCAGGTTTTCATGACAATCAATTTGGTCTGGTGAGACCCCCCCAACCCTGGGCCCTGAGCTTCCCCTCCCCCTTCTTCCCCTTGCTTCCCCCTTCCAGCTCCCTCCTCCCAGGTTTCTCCCTCCCCTCTCCCACCCTTTCTCTTCCCCTCTCCCACCTCCTTTTCCCAGTCTCCCCAGAGGTTCATTCCCTCCCCCCCCCCCAGTTTTGTTCTATAAACCTAGTTTCTATTTTTGAACATACGTGTCTTTTGTTTGACATCAGGAAGGGGGGCTAGGGAGGAGTAAGTGAAAGGACGTGAGGAAGGAATGGGGCACAAGCCCATGGCGGGGAGGACCGGGGTGGCTCTGAGGGCTTTGAGGGGTGGACGCTCTCCCGCAGGGCCTCCTGGATCCTGACAGCCCCCAGATGGACCTCCCGGATAGCAGCCTGCAACAAGTGCAGCCGGGCTGGTGGCAACGACTCCACGAGATGCACCGGCATGCCCTTGGGGCAGCTCAGGCTCCATGTAGCCGAGTGCTGTGGTGTCCCAAGTATGGGCTCTCAGGGCACTCCAAGACAGGACTGCTTTCCTGTCCCTCATCGAGGTAGCCCTCGTATGTGAAACCATGCTGCATTCAACACAACTTGTTGCATTATCCTCAAAACCAGCTTCCTTTCCTCTAGTATAGTCAGGAACTGGGCTTGCTCCTGCTGGGACAGTTTGTGAAATCCATATGCTTACTGGAGGATAAGGAAGTTGTATTTTGCAAACTGAGATAATTAGAACTGGAGACTGGCAGGGGAAAAGACCTTGCAGCCCTCCTTATCTGCACAGATGGAATGTGGAGGCTGCCAATGGGACCAGTCCATTGTTGCCTGGATGACAAGGAACTCGAGTAGAGGATGAGAAGAGAAACTCATCCCCCTTTGGAGGCATTTCATACCTCTTTTTCCTGCCACCTGGAGGAAGAGGTACAAGTGGCTAGGGTGTGTCACTCTGGACCAGTTCAGAGATGGCCTCATTGATTAGTAGGGCCACTTGGGTTGGTACTAAGGCATGCAAGATGTCACATAGTTGTTGTTGTTTGTCTTGCACTTCTTCCAGTGAGACGTTAAGAGCAGTCAGTCACCATATGAAGTTGGAATTGTTGGTAGTCATCCCTCAGAGGTAAGGCGGGAGTTGAGGATACTGTGATATGTAAGCACAAGAAAGGGAAGTGCTCAGTTTTCGGCGGTACTGTCAGAGTATCACTACGCAGCATATCTTCTAAATGTAGATCAGAACACCTGCTGGATTATGGCTGGAAAGGGAAGATGGGAGACTCTTCACAAGCAAAGCAGGAAGGTTCCAATAGTAGATACTAGAGATATGATTTTAAATACAGCCACACTGGTGGTTCTGTCAGATGCTAGGAGGACCTTAGAGCCAGGTACCAAAGACCCTGATGCCATGTATCTTTATATCCTTTATTCTCACATTCAAAATTTTATTCTAAGGCCTTTCATACAACTGAGGACAAAACCACCTCAGCTGTGGTAATTTCTACTTCCTGAAGAAATTAGTCACCATATCACAGCTCTCAAGCTCTTCATTATCCTTTACTGAGCAAAGTATTTATTTAGCTTTAGGGTAATACTTATCTTTAATATCCACTCTACCATTAATGCTTGCCTCCCTCCTCCTCTAAGAGATCTCCACTTAACCTCCCCTGGGTCCCGTGCTGATGGCTGGCCAGTTGATTGCCTTTATAGACCTTAGGGGCATTTAAAATTATTTTATTCCAATTAATCTGTACCTTTGAGGTGCTTTCGCATTAATATATTTTTAAAAGCTTTAGTTAACCTCCCACCAATCTTCTCTTTCAATCTTAGAGGCATATTTATGTATTTATTACTGTTGTATATTGCAAAAAACATTTGTATCAATTATCTCAGTCCAGCAATAAAACATGCAAAGTTGCAGTTTACCAGTTATAAGCCAGCTCAATTGGCACAGAACACGGCACGATAGGTAACTTCTGTCAGTGGGAGAAGTCAGACAATCTTTCCATGAAAATACGCAGAGCACAGTGTAATTTGAAAGAAATTCCTCTGAAAGTTTTGAGATAAAAAGTGGAGAAAACCCAGGATGTGTCTTGGCAAATACACTGTTTGGAATATTCTTGTCAGTATTTTTTAGCTATGTATTTAAAATGCAGAAGATGATGTTTATACACAATCTGATGGCAGGCTGTTCAACCTTACTAGTCTGAAAGCAAAGACTCAGGTGTGAAAAGTTGTTCTGAGAGAATTCCTATATGTTGCTAATGTTCATGTTTCTGACCTACAAGAGCTTGTAAATTGTCTCTAAGATGCATGTCAAACTTTCTTATTCACCATTATAGTGAAAAAGACAATAACCATAGGACACAGCATAGAATGACAGCCTTTCATTACACTCAGCAATACCATTCTCCAAACTGTGAACTCATTTTGTTATTTTGGAACAACTATTAACAAGAACTTGTCATTGGATGAGGAGCTGGACATATGCATTGGGAAGGCTGCCACCAACTTTGGTCACCTCACAAAACGAACTTGGAAAAACAAGAAGCTTATGACAAAGACTAAACTATTGATTTATAAAGCCTGCATAGCTAGATTCCTTCTTTATGGTAGTGAAACATGTACTTCATCTAGTGGGGAAGCTCAATAGCTTCCATCTAGCATTCCTAGGGATTTCAGCCATTACCTAGCAAGATAAAACCAACAAAAAAGTGTTAGTAAGGGCAGAAAACTCCAACCTAATAGCTATTATCAAGCACAACCATCATCGATTAAGGTCATGTGCATAGGATGCAACGTGGAAGAATTCCTAAAGATATCTTACATGATGAGTTAAAGAAGGGTCAAAAACAGACAGGATACCCAAAAAGTACACTTTAAGACACCTGCAAGACAGATCTACAATGCTTTAGGTGTTGAGCCACAGACTTGGTAAGCCCAAGCAAATGATCATTCCAGTTGGCAATCCAGTCAGAGGATAGGCATCACAGAATATGATAAATAGTGGTCTCTATGGTCAAAACTAAAACAACGAGGAGTTCTGTGGCATCTTAAAGACTAAGGGTATGTCTACACTACCCCCCTAGTTCGAACTAGGGGGGTAAGGTATGCATACCGAACTTGGTAATGAAGCCCGGGATTTGAATTTCCCGGGCTTCATTAGCATAAAGCCGGCGCCGCCATTTTTAAAAGCCGGCTAGTGCGAACCCCGTGCCGCGCGGCTACACGCGGCACGGGCTAGATAGTTCGGACTAGCAAGCTATTCCGAACTATCTGTACGCCTCGTGGAACGAGGTGTACAGATAGTTCGGAATGGCTTGCTAGTCCGAATTATCTAGCCCGTGCCGCGTGTAGCCGCGCGGCACGGGGTTCGCACTAGCCGGCTTTTAAAAATGGCGGCGCCGGCTTTATGCTAATGAAGCCCGGGAAATTCAAATCCCGGGCTTCATTAGCAAGTTCGGTATGCATACATTACCCCCCTAGTTCGAACTAGGGGGGTAGTGTAGACATACCCTAACAGATTTATTTCTGCATAAGCTTTAGTGGGATAAAACCACTCCAGAGTAAAAAACGAGCACCTTCCCATGATCAACAGGATGAAACCTTTCTTTGCACTTGATGCGATAAAATTTGTTTGTTCAGAAGTGACTTTCATAGTCATCAGAAAAGCTGCAACATGCAACTGTACCAAACTGAAACCAGGCTGGTTTGTTTAATGCATAATCATCTTGCTCAGTAAGCCAGCTAGCACTTGCTTTCAGCAAAAATATTTGTGATGCTGCTTAGTCAACTGAAAAAAAGAGTTCACATACTCAAATGTTCCAGCCTTGTTAGATGAATAATTGTCAATTTTCTTTAACAATGTCTGTGACATGGCCATTTCCACAAGTGTATTCTATAGATGTAAAGCAGCTTGCCAAGCCAATGGTTTCCCCAAGCAAATCTTCTGGGTTCCCTAGACCTAGGTTAGGAGGACCTTTCCATTGGTGGCTCAGAGGTCAAAAGGCTACCCCTTTGGGGACAAAAACTGGACAGTCCCTACGTAAAAGAATCAATGGACACAAATCAGATATTAGGAATGGAAACATACAAAAGCCTATAGGGGAACACTTCAATCTCCCTGGACACACTATTGCAGATCTAAAGGTAGCCATCCTGCAACAAAAAACTTCACAACCAGACTTCAAAGAGAAGCTGCTGAGCTACAGTTCATCTTCAAATTTGACACAATCAACTCAGGATTAAACAAAGACTGTGAATGACTCGCTAACTACAAAAGCAGCTTCTCCTCTCTTGGAATTCACACCTCCAGATCAGCTACTAGAAGTGGGCCTCATCCTCCCTGATTGGATCCACCTCGTCATCTGCAGCCTGATTCTGGCCTGCATATTTATACCTGCCTCTGGAAATTTCCACTACATGCATCTGACGAAGTGGGTCTTTGCCCACGAAAGCTTATGCTCCAACACTTCAGTTAGTCTATAAGGTGCCACAGGACTCCTCGCCGCTCCTACAATGAGGTTTACCAGCTAATTCAAAGTAGGGGGCAAGTGTAGACATACCCATAGATACAAGATGCTTTACAGCAGTACTGGAAAAGACTGCCCTTCCCTCCCAATATTACTTCTGATATTGAAGTGCTAAACTGAATCATATGGATTACAAGTCAACATAACTTACACAAAAGAATGCAAGTTTTAATTGAAATACAGGCCAAGAGTGTCTTTTTATTCTACCTTGGATAATTATGTACCCACCGTTTGTTGTAATTCAGGATCTCTCTACATTAAGACCAATATTTTTCCTCAGGAAACTAGGTTGGGTGTATGCAAGCACTTTTGCCTTCCTCCTCAAGAAAGGACTTAAAAAGTGTGTGACAGAAAGACAGTAATTGCCATACTTGATTAGAATTGTGGTCTAGATAGTTCCATGTCTGGTCTCTCCAAAAGCAGCCAACACTTTTGTGAGACAGTAATTCATAAAATGGCAATATATTATTTTCTGTATTATTATCCATCCCATTTCTTATTTATTTGAACGTATTTACTTTTCTGATACACTGTTTAGACGTTTTAATTGAGCTGTCTACAGTGACAGTCAGATCTCTCTTCTTGAGTTGATACAGTTAAATTTATAATTTATGAAGTGTGTAAGTAGTTTAAAGGTTTCCCTCCAATGTCACTGCTTTCCATTTACCAACATTTATTCATCTATTTAATTATAAATATATTATATTTATAATTACTAGCATTGATATATGTAGTGAACTGTCCTCTCAGGGATACCTAGGGTAAAAAAGGTTCAAAACTGCCTGAAGCTGCATTTGACTTACAGTGAGCAGCTGCCATTGAGTCATTTCTAGCTATACACCTATAGCATGTTACAAGCTGAATGTGTAAGCCAGAAGTTATCAGTGTACCTGATAAATGTTAAATGTGTACTGTTAGAAACTGTGCTCATTCAGCATACAAATCTGAAGTATTATAACTTTGATTTGTTTGTATCAAATACAATGCTTTTATTATTAGCTTTGATGTTCTAAATCTATGGCATCTTGACCATATCTTCTACAAATGCAATCAACAGATTTAATAAATCTGAAATACTGAAATAAAGATAAAATCATAAAGTAATATTAATGGAATATTTCATCTTGGATTATTCCAAAGTTTTTCAGAAGTATTATACATTACACCCTCATTTATCCAAATATCCTTCAGATAAATAAATTGGGTATTTAGATAAAATAGAAGTGTTATTTTGTGCTGTGTTCTAACTTCAGGTTGGAAGGCAGTAAAGCATCCACGAGAGCTAGGAATTATGGCACTTTGTGTGTCCGCCCCTCCCCTACACACCTTCATGTTTGCATTGCCTGTTTTGAGCTGTGGCTGCATGCGGCATCTCAGTGATGATTGTGGTGTCAGTGAGATCCCTGTCACACTGATCACTAAGAAACCATGTCTCAGGTTCCACAATGGGAAAGGAGCATTGACCATAGATCCTGCTAGGCATACAACTAATGCACTTAGAACTAGACACATTGTTGCAGCCATTGAGTGAGTACATAGCTTGTCCAGTGTATGGTGATTTTTTATGAGTATAGTGTATCATGAAGTTCATGTGAATGTGTTGCTTGTAATTTGTAGAGCTACATGGGGGGCACAAAGTGGATTTGAATAATTAAGATTTTTGGATAAAAGAAATTCAGATAACTGGGCAAATACTATACTTATATGAGCACTTAACATAGCTAGCTACCTAACTAGTGGAGTGGGTGGCAATCACCAGCATACACAGAACTATACAAATGTGACTAAAGCCAAAAGATTTTGGCCAGAAACAACAATGCAAGTTCCAGCTCCTATGAAAAGTGACAATGTATCTTTGAGGTGATGAACAAATCACTCTTTTTATGGTCTTATGCTACACTTGCATAGTACACATTTAGGGTTGCTAGATGGTTTCAACAAAAATACTGGACACACTCGACATTGCATCACAATCTACATTACATCTTATTTAGAAAATTTATATTTTCTCAATTTGTTTCCTGAACAGAAAGCTCAAATATTGGACTATCCAGTTCAAAACCGGACACCTAGCAACCTATACACATTAGAAGGATAAAACTTGTAATTATAGAGTTTTGTTCATTCCCAAGGTGATGCTTAGACAGCGGAGGCTCCTCAAGATAGGCATTATACTATTAAGAGTGATACAGTAGTATCTTTACTCATTACTTTAAACTGAGTCTATCAACCTTTCTGAATCAATCACTACCACAAAGCCATCCCTTTTTCCTAGTGGCAACAGACACTTCTTGAAAGAGCCTACATACTAGTATATAATTTCTTTAGACATCAAGGCAGGTAGGCTCACTCTTTTCTTAGAACTCTGAAGATGTGACTAGTCACAAGGATTATTTCACATGGACTTCAATGATTTAAGGAACTACAAGTGGAAAAACAATGTATAATATGCTAGGTAGCTCTAGATGTTGTTCAGCTACTATTTATTTTCATATATGTGTAGTTTTATCTGGGTATTGATGAGATACAGACTGCAGAAGACTTCTAAGTCACTGCTTTTTCTCTGTTAGGTTAGGTTTTCCCCATCATCAATTCACAAAAGAGTCAGGAAATGTATTTTGTCATGGGGACTAACCAAATAATTCTTTTAGATAATTATCTCAATTCATGATATTCGTATATTTGTAGTTCACTTTCATTCTGTCTGCACAGCTCTCTGTAAAAGCCCTGAACATTCATAGGGCAGAATTTTCACCTTTATTCTTCATCCCAATGTTTGTCATTTTATGAACACAATGCTGAGACAGAGTAATACTAAGTTTTTTGGGTGCATGTCTGGGAAGACAGAGTTTACAAAAGAGCGCAAGATTTTGACCCAGGATCCACAGTCTGCTATAAGCTTTTCAACTAGCAATTGAAATGGCTGATTAAGTAAAAGCCAAGCATCATTACACTCAAGTTGCACAGGTTAGAGTTCAGAATAATATATCACACTCAAGAAGATTTGGATATTTGATTAAATTGGACAATCTCCTATAACAGACAAATGATTTAAATTTTAAAGCCTAATTCTACCAAATTTACTTTTTAATAATCTGGGACTACAAAAAGTTACTAACAGTCTTAAATGAAACACTTATCATTCTACATATGACACTGCACTGACTTGATTTGTTAACATCTATGTCAGTATGTAAATTATTCTTTTTTCCCCCCTTACCTCCAGATGCTCTAAAATATAGGGAGGATTTGTCATGCCAAGTCTCAGCATAGCTCCCTCGGGAATAACTTCAACCAGTTTCCACAGAAGTGTAGGAAGGTCTGTGCCTATGTCTCTGCCATAAGCTCCTGTGTCTTCGCTGGTCAGCCATATCTCACAAACACCCTCTGTGAATAAAAGAAAGAGATAATTAACAAATCTGTTTTGGAGCTGTTTATTTTATCATACAGCTGCTCACCCTTTTTAATGCAGTATTTCACGAGGCTATTATGCAACCAGACTGAGTATTCAGTCGCAGAAAAAAGAGGCTTATCCCATGGGTAGTGGTGGGTTATTAAGTTCATTTTATGAGCACCAGAGTGCTACACCAATGCTGTAAATTATCATTGCTGTGCGGTGATTAACATTTACAGCCAGTGATTAATACTGTGCTGCCTCTAAAGCAACTTAATCTGGATTTTTACTGCACTCCCATCTTTGAAGCTATCTAGTTTATTAAACAGGGCAACCAGTGCTGCTCAAGCTATCAGTCCTCGCTAATGACCATTACTAGAAGTTAGCAGTCTGTTAACTAACCAGTTAGTCAGTTAACTCCAGGGGTAGTTAAAGATCAAACAAGCCAACTGCAGAATGTGGTAATTATCATGTATCCTGGAATAACTATTACAACTGTACCTTTTAAATTACACTGTTAGCAATGAGATATTAAATTATTCCATTAAAAAGGTAGGACCAGTGCAGGATGCCTAAATAGTAATGTTGGAAAACATGTTTCCTGGCAGTTAATACTTTTATTTTCCATCAATCAGATCTTAGGAAGTAGTGTAGTCGATTTGCATTGTAAAAATGCTTGCCCTTTAACACTGAAATCTTGTGACATCTTTCTGTCCAAAGAAAGCAAAGATTGTGTCACCTGTTAATAAGAGTTGAAATGAAAAAGACTTCACTAGTATAAGTCTGCCTTTGACCTCAACTTTTTCATAATATAGAAATGAAGCTGCTGAAGAAATAAGACAACTAAAAAGGGGGAAGAATTTATTATGATTCAATTAGATGACTATGCTTAGCTCAGTGCAAAGTTAAGTTTCTACTACAGGAAATGAACCAGAAAGAAAAGAAAAAGAAATCACATCTACCATTCCATTTGTTAGAAGCCACATGACTGTGGTTTCAAAGTGGCTCCAACTGGACTGGCAGAGGAAGCTAAGCCTCATAAAATGTAAATGTTTTAATCATTTTAATTTGGAAACTACAAACAAAAACATTGGTTTAAATAATGTTAAAACTATGAGGCAAATGGAAAAAGCAAATACTCTAAGTCATGCTATGTTGAAAGGGAGGTAAAACAGACTTTGTTGAGTGTCAAACTGAACTTTGATTCTTTAAAAAACATTTTAGAGCTATTCAATACTTAAAACTAAAACCATTTACAATATAAACCAAAATATTTTATTTAAAATTTTGACCACTGGGATAGCTTCATGAACTGGACTTGTTTTTGTGAGTGTCCTGGTGGATAGCAACATTGAGATGGTTCTCTCCAGCATACTTCAGTTTAACATAAACAATGTTTTATAATGTAGGACACATTCAAAACTACCAGATAACAATACTGAAATGGGCTCTAAACAAATATACAATTATGCACTTAGATAAAATCCTATAAAACATCAGTCTGAATAGTATCTGCACATGTTCACAGCCCACCTTTAAAAGTTCCACGTCAGGTATTAAAAGTTTGATTAACTCATTTGCAATGGCTATGTAGCCATTTAGGGATGTTCAACATTTAATTAGGGAACTGTGTAGCTGCTGAAAAATTCGCCAGTTATATGCTGTGGGTTCCGTAGTATAACGCTTATACTGCAGAGCCAACAGTGCAGCCAGATCCTTGGGAACAGAGCTGGCTGGCCCCACTCCTGGGGAACCGGCTGTGCTGCAGGCTTTGCAGTATAAGCCTTTTAGCTGCAGGGCAGCAGCAAGCTCCCCACGAGCCGGTGCATGCTGGAGGTTGGCTTTTAAGCTGGCTCTTGGAGCATACCCACTCCGTTCCTATAGCACCAGCTGCCATCCCGCACTGCAGGCTCTGATACAGAGCCAGCAGCACAGGGTGGCAGCCAGCTCCCTGGAAACAGGGCCAGGAGACTGCATGTAACTGTTAACGGTAACCGATAAGCCCAGGGTTATCAACCGTTTAAATGGCTATACTCTTACATTCCTAGTAGCTATCACCTGCTAACATTCCATTAGATGTATTTGGCATAGTGTAAAGCACAATGGTGTTATACTGTTAAGAATTACCGTATTGTCACATCTCTGGAGAGTTTCACAGTATACCTATATTATACACACTCACTTCTTGTTTTACACAAGTTGCTAATATTATAGCATTATATTTCACATCAAGTAATGCAAAGCAATTGCCGAGGTTTGGTTGACTTAAAAAAAAAAACCCACAATAATGTATTGTGCACTCAATGGAAAAAATGGATCAAGTATCATTACATAAATAAATAAAAATCTTAAATGAGATACAAAAACAGGACATTAGCCATTATTTTCCAGTTGCTGGCATTCACCAAAACAACAACGTGAACATTTTGAAGTGAACAGACTGATTTTAATTTATAATTTTTCCATCCAAATTGTTCCATGTTTTTACCCTCTGAAGAGGGCTTTTGGAACCTTGCCTTGCTGTTGCCAGATGAATGTGAAGAATGTCTATGAATAGGAATGGAAATAACATTCAGGTGGAAAACAATGACCAGCTCTTAAAGCTGCATAGGTGGGATTATTACCCTCCTGGTGAGCTGAAACTTTGAATTAAATCACACCAAAAGGAAACAGCTGTAAAATTAAATCAGTAACAACTGGAATAACTGTCACAACTGCTCTGTGATCAGGGTGCTGAATAAAAGGCAATGGGTATAATCCAAGCTCAGACAGGCAAAAAACAAGTACAGAATGCAGAAAACAACACTGTACTCTAGGAAAACCTTCCCCTAATTTCAGCTTTCAAAAGGGATAAGCAAATTCTGAAGGGCATTATAAGCCCCAAGTCTTGAAATCTATAGAAACTGGATAAATCACCCTAGACCCCAGCTCGCAAATTACAGCTTTGGTGTTAATACAAAAAAAAGATCTGTTAAAATGTTCATTCTAGTCCCCTGGACTCAGATGCGAGGTCCATTTAAAAAAACAGCCACAGCAGGTCTCCCATCTTAAGGCAAATGGGAAAATGGAGAATATGATCACTTCTTATTTATTATTTTCTTACACTTTTTTCCCCAAAGAAAACAATTCTTCTGTGAAAGCAACATTCCCCAGTATTGCTCAGGATCTCTTTTTTAAACACATTGACTCATCATGTGCATTTTTTCCCCCTACTGAATACTCACTTCATTAGGTCATCTATCATGCTGTTACCTGGGTAATTTTAGTGCTAATAGATGCAAACTAACCTCCCAGAAAGAAATGTGATCCAAAGAATTTTTTTTTCTGCACTTTGAATACATTGCAGATATTAAACTCCATTACTGTTGCACTCAAAGAAGCATAAATCAGTCTTTGGTCACAACTCTTTCTGTTCTCCTCCCCAAGTACCCAGCCCTAGCACAAATTGTAACTTTTAACAGCTGGATTATATCTCTGCTCTCCTGTAAGTGGAGATAACTGAGAATGGAAAAATGTTTGAGGACATAAAAGGTTAATACTAAATGAAAGATGCTTTGCACCCTACCAGATATTTCACTAGTATAAAGAATAAGCACTGAAGAAACATCTTCCATTAATTTTGATTTTGCTTTCTGTAGAATAATCCAAATGACCTCTTGTTACAGCTAACGGTATTATTGTTCTAAGCCATATATTTCCATGTTATATATTTATTTCTAGGAAACTTCTTTCCCCAATAATACAAGTTGGGCTGTCTTCAGCATATTTTCCAGATCTGAACACATCACTTTGCTTTTTTGTACTGATTGCTATATACAGCATTATAAATTTGAATAAATGACACCTAAATCTCTCTCTATGTGTATATTATATATTTTGAAGTGGAATGAATGCATCTGCTCCCACTATACTAATTTGGCTAAACTGAAAAATATCTTGCTAATAATTTCTTTTGTCATGTAAGGATATCTAAATATTAGTCTAATTGTATATAGGGTTGCCAGGTGTCCGGTTTTGAACTGGACAGTTCAGTATTTGACCTTTCTGTTTGGGAAACAAATTGAAAAAATATAAATGAGAAAATATAAATGTCCAGTATTTTTAAATCAGATGTAATGTAGATTGTGATGTAATGTCAACTGTGTCCGGTATTTTTGCTGAAACTATCTGGCAATCCTAATTGTATATAGTTAGCAAAGCCCCGCCCCATCCAAAACAGGTTCAAACTGAAAACATACATTCTTAAAATTAGATCTCTAAAATTATAGCTATCAATTAACTAGTCTTCAATTAATCTCATGGTAATTTACTTTGTAATCTGGTAAGAAAAATACAGAGTACCAAAAACATTCACTTTTCTTTTTAAAAACCTTTCCTGAGAGATTTTTCTAATTTAAACCATAGAGTTTTTCCAGTAGTGTGATTCTCTGCAGGTTGTCACAGCGGGAGACCCCAGCACTGACCTTAGTAGCCCTCATACCTTTCTCAGTAACTGCCTGGCCTTGTACTTCCTTTTCCAACAGAGAATTCTTTTAGCAGCCTGCAGTGTTGTCCAGACCACAGAAATACTTCTCTCACTGTACCACAGAAATCTCAAAGGCCATCTACCAAGAAGAGGACTGACTTAAGTGTTTGTTAAAAAATTGCCTGCAGATTTAAGGAAAATCAATCAAACTGAAGCTGCCATTCCTGCTCACCCCTTTAAAATTCATTGCTGGCTGAATTGCAGCCTTTATATAGCCAGAAATGGACAGGAAGCCTTGTGAAATGAAATTTACTTTAAATGTGAATTATTTAGGATGATTTTACACCACATAGATTCTCTCTTATACCCTTCTTTCACTGACAATGCTGGGGGGAATATCTCCATGCCTCATTTGCATAATTAACGAGGCTCCGTTTTTGCACAAGAGGCTTTTGCACAAAAAGCAGCCACCTACACGGCTCCTTTTTGCACAAAAAACTCCTCTTGCGCAAGAGCCGTTCTTCCACTTTTTTTCAGGAAGAATGGCTTTTGCGCAAGAGGGGGTTTTTGTGCAAAAGCCTCTTGCGCAAAAACGGAGTGTCGTTACTTATGCAAATGAGGCTCGGCGATATTCCACACAGCCTCATTTGCATATTTTTTGCACAAAACTGGGGCAGTGTAGACATAGTCTGGGGTTACACATGGATTTAAGGCTATGAATGTGCTAAAGAAAGACTACTCAACTTTGGAAGCCCCAGGGGCTACAATGATACTCTCAGAGGGCCGCAACTTACGTGTGGTTGCATATACATGCAAAAATATATGTAAATATATGCAACTAGCTTCTTTCCCACTGACAGGCATGAATACAAAGATTAAGACAAGACTACACAACACACAGACCCCATTTAAGTCAGTTCTGCTGATATTAATAAAATGCACTATTTATCCCATTTCCATCCATATGACAGCACTTTTAATGAGCAATGACAGTCCAGGAATTTAACTACTAAAACGCATATCAACAGAAAACCATTATATTGACTCGCCGTTGTGGTGTGTGTTCCCAGTGGAGGCCATGTTCAAAGGATCCCTCCCGTGGGCCGTGTGTTGAGCCCTGCGTAAACCCAAACTGCACCGTGCGCCACAAACAAACGGGCCGTGGGCCGTGTGATGAGTAGCCCTGTGCTAATGTACCTTGTTGAATCAAGACCTCAATATAGAAAACGTAATGATATCTTTATACACTTCATATTACTGAAAGCTTGCTCATAATGTATGACAGTTATTTTGTCAGTAGACTATCACAACCTATTTTTCTATTAAAAAAATGAGACTCACGCTAAATAATAGCCAAACACTGTATAGTTTCAGAAACTGCACCTCCCTTCCCTCATAGAGGGGTCATCTGTCAGCAGCTGTTTGTAAATCCTTTTTCTCAAAAGCTGAGGGCTGAACATTCGTATGGGGGACCCTCAAAATGGCATGTAGGGAACAAAGGCCAGACATTTTGTTTTTTGGAGAGGAAAGAAGCGAGAGGGAATAATTAACATTTGGTGAGCTTTTCCCACTTTATGCTGGATTCAGAAAGCACAGGCTAGAGGGACACATACCACTGCATAAGCTAGGGGTTCATGTCTTTCATGGTGCTTAATCACCCCAAAAAGGCATGATTAGTGACTAATGAAAATGGATTTCCCAGTAGGTAATATCAGAGAGACTTCACAGCCCATTTCATGGCCAGTCACTCCTTTTCTATCACGGTAGGCCTGTTCTTGTGGGAACAGTTTGCAGGTCAGAATACAGTGTGTTACACTGTTTCCTGTCTAGTCCCACTTCTGAGGTACTGGTTTGCAAAGTGAATCCTTTTAAATAGTTAGGACTGAACAGGATGGGGGTCTTTGCATAGGTGGGCATGTGCGCTGGTTTGAATGTGTGCCACCGTGGCACTCAATTTATTCACACACACATGTTCCTGGCTGACGGAGCAGACACCGCCCCCCAAGTGGCAGGTCCCATTACCGGCCCCAGCCACAAGAACAGGGCCCTGCTTCCCTGCCATGTGGCAGCTCCGGCCTCCGGAGCAGGCCTCTCCCCCCTGCCACACAGCCATGGCAAGTCCCGGCCCCCAGCCCCAGCGGTTCCTTCACCATGCCATCTCAGACAGTCCCGCCCACCGTAGCAGTCACCAGCTGCACGAGTGCTGCTGCACGGCTCTCCAGAGGAGGTGGGTGGAGGAATAATTTTTTGTTCATGGCCGTGCAGGCATGCACCTTAGTGGGAACACGGTTTGGGACCACTCAGTCCTGAAGGTGATGGACAAGGGAGGTTCGACATGTAGTTCTGTCTAGTTTTGGGACCAATACAACCAGACTTCACCCGTCTTGCTTCAGGATTCTTCCTGCTTCCAACATGGCACCAATCTCTTATTTCATAGCATTCTGCATTTTGTTGGGGATGCCTGTGGGCTCACCAAGACAAGTTCCCCATGTTCTGTTCAGTGACGGCAGGAGTCCTAGGGACCTCTCTCAGACTGGGGTCTAAGAAACCAGGATTTCCCAACAGGCACCAGTCCAGGCTGTCAGACTGCTGATACCACTATGAGGGTTCTCCATTGAAACCCTGTGCATGGTTTGAATGTTTGGCAGCTTTGCCCTGTCCAATATTGATTTGAATACACCATCGCATGTGCATAGGCTGCTTCATAAAAGAAACCTGATGCTGAAAGGGATTTTCAGGTCCTTTCTCTTGAAGAGAAGCAAGAATGAAAAGACTGGTTTAGTGATTCATTCATCAAGATCCTCTACTGCAGGAAGGAGCTGTGGATGGGTGAATAGTTGGGTGAATACTGTTATTCATCAAAATGGACTGAGGAAAATTAGAAAGAAAGGAACAGTAATTAATATTAAACAATAAATATTAATGCATACTAATAAAAAAAACCTCTCTGAAGCATCACCACAGTAGTTTAAGTATCTTTTAAGAATGTACATGTCTTTGAAGGTTTAGGTAGTACAACATAAACCCTAACTAAAGACAATGATTTTGGCAAAATTCCTAAAAAGCTTCCTTTCATCCAGTAGTTATTGAGGACAGCAGAAACGTTATTATATCTGAAACGGTCACTTTAGAAGTTATTATTTCTGAATAGTATTAGATATGTAGCAGTGTTAGTCTGCTCTAAATGAAACAAAAGACAGGACTATGCAGCACTTTAAAGACTAACAAGATGGTTTATTAGGTGATGAGCTTTTGTGGGCCAGACCCACTTCCTCAGATCAAATTGTGGAAGAAAATTGGCACAACCATATATACCAAAGGATACAATCAAAAAAATAAACACACATGAAAAGGACAAATCAAATTTCAGAACAGAAGGGTGATGTGGGGGGGAGGTAAATATCTGTGAGCTAAAGATATTAGAGGTAATAATATCTAATATCATTAGCTCACAGACATTTACCTCTCCCGCACATCACCCTTCTGTTCTGAAATTTGATTTGTCCTTTTCATGTGTGTTCATTTTTTTGATTGTATCCTTTGGTATATATGGTTGTGTCAATTTTCTTCCACAATTTGATCTGAGGAAGTGGGTCTGACCCATGAAAGCTCATCACCTAATAAACCATTTTGTTAGTCTTTAAAGTGCTACATAGTCCTGTTTTTAGTTTATTCTAAGGCATGCTTTCCTCATAAGAAGGCATACTTCAGTTTATAAGTGGAAGATTTCTTGTACAGACTGGTTTGTGCAGTTATTTACTTTAAATGATCTTGTTATTGAAGATAAATGAAAGTCACATCACTCACGGGCTTCTAACAACTAATGCTTGTATTTATCAAAATATTATTGGAAGACAATATGGATATTTATGTTACATTTACATTTTTAGTTAGAATTAATAACATATTTGAATCTGCGAGAGAAAGTAGTATTTCCTCACAATTTTGTGAAACTATTTTTTGTACTTGTTTTGTCTTATGATCTTACTGTTTGTTAATTCCATTTTCATTCAAGCAAGTTTCAGTTGGAGTCTCCCCTCTTCTTTATAATTTTGCTTTGGATTTGTGTAAGTTATGATTAACAAACATTTTTGTTAAAAAGGATTCCAGTTCAGTGTTGGAAATGGTTGTTTTGTCCAATTCCTTTATCTGACTCTAGACCTACAGTTATGACATTGCACATGACAGGATCTTCAAATTCAGAATACAAAAACAGATTGAAAAAACTCAGATTTAAGGAGTAATTTACAGTTTCTGATTAATAACTATTCTGACAATTAGTTAATTTTTTATATATTTCAAAAGAGCGACAGCACCCCATGTTTTTAGTCTTTGATAGGTTAAGAAATACACCATCAAAACATGCTTCAGATGGAAATATTAATCACAGCTTCTGTCCCTGTAACTGTATCAGTAATGCATGCCCTCCAACTTCTGGTTCTATTTTTAATTCATCTTCCCCAACAGTGAAAAACAAAATCTTCAGCAAATATTTTTTTGGAAAATGAGCAATGTGTGTGCTGTCCCATGTAAGAGATGTCATTTTACAAACAAACAAACAAACAAACAAACAAACAAACAAACAAACAAACAAACACCTAATTCAGAAAAAAGGTCACTTGAACGCATCCATTTAAATGTATGATGTAACAGACATTATTTTTACATCAAATATGAGAGCTGTAAGTGTTTCAAAAATTTGGGAATTAATCTACTATATATTCAAAAGAGTTTGTCTTTGTGTATGTCCGTACAAGAACTCCTCCTAAACGATAAGAGCCAGAGGGTATAGCATTCTGTAAGAGTAAGAGTTGCTTGTGCCAGGAAATGGGATTGTTTTTCATAAAACCTATACCTGCCTCAGCTGGGGAACATGCAACCCTCCCCCAGTTGTGCCTGCTTTAGCTGCAGTGTTCAGTGAGAATCGCTTCTTACCTGTCCCCAACCTGCAGTGGTTGGAGAGGGCTGGGGTAGTCTTCTTTCCCCAAGGCAGACTATATACTGAACCCCTCATGCCCAGCCCCACCCCAGAGCAATGAGTCAAATGAAAAATGTACATTTTCATTTTATTTTTTCCAAAAAATTAAAAATTGAGTTAAGGACCTGAACAACTCTTGGTAAATCTTCTAGTATTTAATACACAACTGTTCGTTTTGCAAACCAATTGCTCCACCACCAGATTTTAAAAAAAAGAGAGCTGCTTTTGTAAAATTTATAAATATAAAACTTTTATATATTCACTTTACACTTTTAAAGCTCTACTGTTTCTATAGCTATATGGCATCTGTAGCTGTACTGGCGAACAAACCAAAATGTTTTGGCATGATCAATTTATCATATTAAACTGCTGATCTTAGACAAAAAATAATAACTACTATCATATTAATTTCACTTTCATTCAAGCAGCAGGAAAAAAGTTGCCTAATAGAGAAGATTAAAACAGTTTTTACTAATTTTGATGTTTCTAAGAAATGAACAATAAGGGAACGTTTAAAAAAATTACACAATGCCCTTTAAAAAGTTTGCTATATTTTCCACTTGTGCAGCAGTTAGGATGCCAAATGGAGCATAATAGATTTCTTTCCCCTACAATGAAAACCCTTATGCTTACTTTAAAGACCTCCAATTCTGTAGACTAATGCAAGAGCATAAACTAAATGCCCTGTCCTGTACAGTTTGGAGCTAAAGTACATTAACAGAAGAGAGGAGAGAACACTATACTAGGTTGTTGCTAGCTGCAGGCAGTATTATGCCTACGCTCATGAACCTCACCATTCACAGCGGATGTGGCAATGCATCCACCGCAAATGGTGATACCAGCACATACTGGGAGTCATGGGAGCAGTGCTGAACTTACTACAGCTGCCCATGATGAGTTCCCCCAGGATAGGAGATCCTGTGAATATGCAGAACCACAAGGGTCTCCTGTATGAGTCTATCTTTGCTCTGCAAAAATAAGAGAAGACTCTAAAAGGAACCAGGAAAGAATCAGGTTACACACAAGTCTGTTCAGAACCAACATCACAGCTTTAAGCATTATGCTCTCAAGGTGGATTAACAATATCATATATCTTAATGATTAACTGGATTTTGTAGACAGTGTAAAAAAAACAGGGGAGAGAGATTTCAGGGGGAGTAGAGGAGACGTGTCTGATTTTCATGAGTTGGTCTAGGTGTATCAGAAAACAAGGGTAAAGGAAGAAGACAGAGTTCTGCTTGTCCTTTGGCTACCTGACTGTGACCCTATTGTTGCTGGGTAAGTGACATGCTCATTAGCCCCCTTTCAAAGTCCATTCTGTTCCAATGTACAGAAAATTATTCAACTCTATTATTATGTTGACAAATGCCAAAATTATCTAATTTCCTGAAGACAGATTCTAAATGATCTGAGTCTCAAAAGGTGCTGATTACCTGCAGCTCTCACTGAATTCAAGTGCCCTGCAGAATTCATGTGCTTACAGTTCTTCACTAAATCAAAACCATCTTTCAAGAAGCTAGTTTAGTGATGCAGCAGATGTGAGTGGATGGCTATAAGTAATGGATATGCAGAGTTAACTTTCTTTCACTGGTTTAAACCCATTTCAGCTCAACAATGGCAGTTATTAATTTATAGATAGTTCTTTCTATATGAAATGTTTTGGTTGTCATCAATCCTGTTCTTAGCTACTGTCCACCAATCCACTATTGCCAATGATACTTTGGGGACAATATACAGTACACTATGCTGTCATTGCTCTTGTTGTTTCTGTGAAGGGGAGATGTGAACCTACAAGACTTATCAATTAGCCAGAAGGCATGAACCCAAATATTATTTATGGTTTTTTAAAAAAGAGAAAGAACAGAAAAAAATATCATATATCTTTTCAGTTGTCGTAAGAACACAATTACTTCTCTTGTAAGTTAGTTGCAACAGCTGGGTAAATACATAACTTAGAACTCTCATATGTACAGCACATATATAATGCTGTCACTATTATGATTTAAGTCTAGGTGATGTAGAGTCCCAATATTTCATTTGGTTTACTGCACATAATTTTTTTTTAAGAAGTACAACGATCTCTCATGGCAGGCAGAATTAACCTGCAAAGTAAATGGATTAAAATTAAGTAGCTCTCCGTGGTTATTGAATTGGATCCAGCTTATTCACAACATATTTTAAAAGGCCCGTTTCACTGGAACCTATTACCTCCCAATATAAAACTAAGAGAATTACAGAAAGAAAACTTCTCTTTACCATAAAGTACCCTACTGCACACACACCCCACTCTTACCCCACACAAACTGTGAATTATTGTGGATAATACAAGAACATAGTTCACCCTGAAAACTCCTGAATTTGGATCTATAATTTTTGGTGGGCCCACATGTAAAATTCAAATCTAGGGTCAGATTTTCAACATCCCTTTTATGTCTTGGGTGATGGGATGTTTTGGTTTGGATTCATTATCTGTAATCCTGTACAGGTTGAATCTCTCTTGTCTGGGACTCTCTAGTCTGGAAACATCTGTAGGCTGCCAAGACCACGGATATTGCTGAACCAGAGAACCCCTGGACCATGGCTGGGTGGCCATGGGGTTGGCCGCAGCAACCCTGGGACATCAGAGCCATGGCAGCCCTGGGATACCAGAGTCACGGCAGCCCTTGTGGCCCTGAGGAGCAGCGGATTCACGGTAGCTCAAGCGGCCACAGGGTAGCAAAACTGTGGAAACCCTGGCAGTCCCAAGAAGCGGAGCACTAGCATCTCTGGAGAATGGAGCCACAACTGCCATGACAGTCCCAATGCTCTGAGCCCTGGCTGCACTGGAGCCAGGAAGCCGCAGTGGCCCTGGGATAACAGAGTCCGACAGCCCAGGAAGCGGAGCCCCAGCGGCCCCAGAGCTATAGCAGTCCCAGCATCCTGGAGCTGTGGCAGTGTCGATGCCTGAGAGCCACGGCAGCCCAGCTGCAGAAGCTCTGGGACACTGGAGTCCCGGCAGTTCCTGAGTATTGGAGCTGTGGCAGTCCTAGGGTGACCAGAGCCTGATGTCCCCCTCTGTGGTGTCTGGAACTGTCCAGCAAAGCTGGGAGCCAGTGGCCTGGGAGTAAGGGAGCTCCACTAGGTCTGCTGATGGACCCCAGGAGAGCCCAGAATCCTACAAGCAGAGGGATGGAATTGACCTCCCTGGGTCTGGCAAACTCCCTCCTTCGGGACCAGTCATGTACTATGTTGTTTAAAATGTTGTGATGGACACTCTTTAATTATTCATAAGGAAACAACTTCCAGAAACTACATATCTTTTTGTAGAGTTGACACCTGTTATAGGTAATTGGTGATGTTTGCAAGAATTTTTTTTTAAAAAGATCACTGTTTACATTCATGTAACACAGTGATGGGCAACCTAGGCTAAAGACTGGCCCTCCATCTCATTGAACTGCAAGACTGTCATAACCAAGAAGGCCTCCTGGGATAGGGTAGTTTTGTTAACTGTGCTTGTGTACCTGGAATTTGTGGGATGTGCTGATTGAATCATAGCAGCGTTCTGATTGGATGCAGAGTGAGAGCACGGCTTTCACAGTCAGTGTTGTGTGTAATCACCACACTTCACATGCCCTTGCTTTATGGGCATGTTGCTTTAGTAATATCAATACAAAAAACGATACAGGTGGAAACCAACGGAATCTGGCAACCATGTGCATGGGCAAAGTGAGTACAAAATGTGACAATTCCTATTCTGTTTGGATGTGAACAAGTCCACCTGGGGAGTTCCCCAAATATGGAAAAGGAAACCAACCACTTCCAGGTGGAAGAGCCACTCATGGTGAGAAGAAAGGACCTGCTGAGGCAATCTGCCAGTGTTCCTGGTCCCTGGAAACAGAACCACAGAGCCTGAGGGCTTGATAGCAAAGGGCACATGATCTGACGTTGCCTTGCTTGTCGATATAGAACATAGCCATTGTATTGTTGGTGAGCTCCTGAACCACCTTGCTTTTATATGTGAGGTAGGGAAGGTGAACCGCTCTGAGCTCCTTGATGTTGATGTGTAGGGAATGATCATGATTGGGCCGATGACCTTGTATGCTGACCGTGCCCATGTGTGCTCCCTATCACAGGTATGCATCAGGTCACCAATGAGAATGGAGCTGCAAACGGGACTCCCTCTAACACTGAGGCAGGAGTCTGGTGAGCAACAATAGTATGTGGTCTGGAACCCTGACCATACTGCCCAAGGTCAGGGAGTCTATGACCTTGGGGAGTTTTTTTTAAACAGAAGCCTTTAGTGGCAAAATATTTTAAGGTTTCTTGAGGGCCCCCACCTTCTGCACTCTAAGTGCTAGACTGGGGAACTGTCTTGTCCATGTTAATGTAATTTTCTCTTAGACACCAATTCTCATTCTTCATTTTAATGTACTTTTTTTGAAAAAATGGTTGTATGTTAACATAGTAATACAAATTAATCCAAAATTAAAGAGATTAATGTCTACCTGGAAATCTTAAACAAAAATCCACAGTGTAGATCTTCATCTGTCCAAAAGTGGAATTCAAACAATAATTCAATCACTGACAAAAATACCTGTTTATTTTATACAATAAAGTTAAGTCTCAAGAGCATAATATTGCTTGGAAAAATAGACCTGTTTCTTTGTTGGCCTGTTTTTATATTATCTATATGCATTTTCCAATGATATATAGGTCCACCTCACTGTGTTAATTATAATCTGTTTCTTACCTCCATTATTAATACTTTCAACATCCAATTTGCTGTGAAAGGTAATCACAGTAGACATGAACCTTTGCATTATCATTAAAACTTACATTTTGAAAAAAACATTTAGAAGATATTATGCTATTCTAATTTTGTAACAGCAGCACATTTTCATTATTGCAACCACAGGAACACCATTAAAGAAGACAAGACAACAAAGTAACACATGCTTTTTAAAAGAAATTCCTAATGCTGAAAGATCCTCTTCCAAACCAGGTCTTAACACAGCACATGCCACTTCCCAGCACAGAAACAGGATACCATTACCTTCTCTATTGCTTCCTGAGCTACCAAAAGCACCTCATGCTTGACAGTGACCCTTTTTTAGGTAAAGGCTCCCATGACCAGGGTAACAGACACCAATTTATAAGTGACTAGCGAGTCAGTGAGAAAAAAAGTAACTCCCAGTTTCTGAGGTGGCTGAGTTTATTGTGGCCGCATGCATGAGTCTGACACAGGAATATGAAATATATTGAGTCAGATCAATGGCTTATTTAGACCAGCATCTATCTTTGTCAGTGATTTCTGTCCAATAGATGTTTCAGGGAAACATGCAAGACACTTTACATTAGACAACAACAGAAATGAGGACGTTTCTTACTCCCAGAAGCTAGTAGCCAGCTTAGACATAGATAACCTTAAGCACGGAGATTTTAGAAACATGTTAAAAGAGCCTAGTAGATGTACCTCTGCTCTTTGCGGGCAGCAAGGATGGTGTAACATGAATTCTGTTCCTGATACGTACTATACATAGAGCAGGATTCTGTTCAGTTCTCTCCAATCCAAAGACTGGAGCTGGAAGGAAGGCTAAAGAACATTAGGGAGACTAAATGGAAAAGAGTATGATGTTGACAAGTCAATAATATGGATTGACTTTTTTGGATTATAGGCCTCTCCCTTCCCCCTCTCACTGGTAATTTTTCTAAGAGATAATTTTTCAGAGATTCACATTTTTGGTCCTTTCAACATTAACAGTATTTAACAGTAATTAATAGTAGCATTACTGTGGTCAATCCCCTTTAGTGGTTTTGTAAATTAGCAATTAAAATTAATTCATAGTTGAAATGGAGCAGTCACAGCTCTGTGAATGAACTCTTCAAATAACCTAGTTTTAAAATAATCAGTGTAACTTTCTGAGAAAGTTTAAGCAAAAAACGCATGAACTTTTAAAAAGTGTCAAAATCAGATACTTACATTCAAAAACAATCGTGCATTTTTAAAAGGGTATATGATCTGATGGCTTCAAGGGGTGAATCTTTGCATATATGAAAGGGTTATTAACATAAGAAATTATGATTAAATCCTTAAGACCATTGTAGTGCATGCATCTATATTAATGATCATCAAGTGTACCACCTCTATGTAAGGAATCTAAATATAGTTTTACATAATAGACTATAATTGCAACAAATTCCTGATTAATAATACAGCTGAAATTATATAGTATATGCAATCATTTGTTCATGGTTGTAAAAGAACCAGAGTCTCCAGTTCACTATTTTTAAGTGTAAAAAATGTTTAAACAATATTAGGGTGGACAGGGAGTTTAGGAAACACTCCTGTTGACTTCAACGTAATCTGATGTAAAATAAGAAAAGAAAAACCCACTCCACTGAAGTGTTGATAAAGAAGGAAACACCATCCACTAAAATGAAAAATTGATACTGATTCAGAGAAGGTGAATTTATATTCAAGTACAAGTTGAAACTTTCTAGTCCAGAACTCTCTGGTCCAGAAATATCCATCATCCAGAATTATTCTAGTGAGTCAGATGTCCACTTTTCATGAGGTTGCAAGTTTCCAGCGGTTCCATGATGTTTGTTTATAGGGCACCGGTCCTACCCCTCAGTACTCTGTGCTGTTATTTAGCTATAATTTACCCCTAAATGTCCTCTAACAACCCAGGAAGAAGTGGGAGTATCGGTAATGCTGCCAGACAATACTAACCTCCCATGGTCTGGAAAAGTATCTGGTTTGGAACTGGTCAGGTCCTGAGAGTGCCGAATTAGAGAGGTTCAACCTGTATTTGCTTATTTAAAAATAGGCTCCCAAAACAGAAATGCCACAGATGCAAGACACAAACTGCACTGAGTCATACATAAGAGTCAAGTATTCACAAAAGTCCAGTTTCTGCAATGTTGCCAGCCATATCAGATACATATAAATACAAAGTAATCTGTAAGAAAAGCATTATTTAAAAAAAAATTTTTTAGAATAGATAGCAACTTCATAGTTGAGTACCACGTGACTTGGCCTAAGAGATCCTTAGGTAAGATGATTAGGTGTCATATAGACTTGGTGCCTTACTACTAACCATTTGCTAAGTGCATTAGGCTGGCTGCGAGCCTATAATTCTGATTTTTAATGTCGAAAACTAGCAGTGGTATACTGATCTGACCTAACTTTTGCCATCCTCAAAACCAATTAGCCAAAGTGCTGACTATCAGCTGTCTGGTCAGAGTATTTTCTGCCATTAATACTTGTTTATGGGGATAATGGAAATATTTAGGACCACCTATGTTATCAATGTGAGAGAAAGAACTCATCAGCTAGCACAGACACCTTTCAATATAGATTTCATCCTCATAATAAACACAGCAAGGTAATACATTTTTTTACATTTGAAAGGCTTTTATTGAAAGAAAGATTTTAAAAGACATACATGTTTCCTATACTGCAAGTTAAAATTTTGTTTAAAAAATTAGAAACTTAATATAGCAATTCACTGAGCAAATCTAGCAATATTAGTGACATTTTGTACAACACTTCATATGGGTTGCAGGGTATTACTGAACCAACCAGGACAAATACCCTGGAATAATATTAAAAAAATCCTCAACACATAAAAAGCTCTATATATCACCAACATACTGTACAGACTGTAGATCCTATATCAAGCCATTGATCTTCCAAGGTCTCTCACTGGCAAGAGTGGGAATTGCAGAGAACCTGGGACTTCTGAAAAATCAGATGCCTAAATAAGGATTTAGGAGTCTAACTACAGCTACCCACTTTTGGCCTGATGGCTTAAAGAAATTGAAAAAAGAGTTCAGCCTGCACATTATTTCCACAAGACTGCACCATAGTCAGAAAGGGAAAATTCAATCTTAATTAAATCAATAGGAAAGAATGTGAATGCTTTACTTGTAGGCAGTGTTATAACTAGGGGACAGACTGGCCTTTGACCTCAAAATCAAGAGTCTAAATTCAGTTCAGTATAGAAATGACTGTATGTAATTAAGAAGGTTTTTGGTGGTCTGTATCAATGGTGTGAAGCCGTCTTCCCGAGGGGTCGCAGCGCTCTGATCCTGGCAGGCCGGCATTTTTTTACCCAGCTCGGCGCCCAATGTACATGCAGCGGCGGGAGGGAGTGGCAGGGGAGGGGACAGGCACTTTAAATTAAAGGGGCCGCAATAAAATGTTCCCCGTGGGGGTTTTTTTTTCCTCCAAAATTTTCCCGGCTCTGGGGGTCATGAATGAAAAATGGTTGAGCACCACTGGTCTTAAACCATCCGGTAGTCTGCATCAAATTCTCAACAAACAAATATCAGTGACTGGAACCTTTTTGGAAGAGATACGAGAAGCCAAACAGAGGTTAAACCACCCTCTCTTCAGTTGTTGAAGACGACTCTTGTGGCATGATAATGCAACAGAGAGAGGAAGTTTGCACTGCTGCCACTCTACTATATTGCATCTGTTCTGGGGCAAAACAGAACTTTATTCTCTAGAATTGGCTTCTGGCACATGCTACCAAAAAAAATTAAAAACAAAGTTTATATTTATGCCAAACAACATATTCCAACTCTGTTTTTTCCTGGTAGTTATGCATTTTGCATGCCTATCAAAGATACAGGTGGAACTACTTGAAACTAATTTCTAGGCAGCCACTGCATGCCAGAGCAGGCCTATGATAGGTATTTTTCATTCCTCTTTCTATCCATCACCAAGGAGGATTTTCAAATGCTACATACTCAACATACTGATTTAGGAGCACAGATCTGTGAAGCTCAAAAGGGCTTGTGCTCAGAGGTCATTAAGGAACATTTGAAAAATCACTCCCTACATCTGTGCTGCACTAAGATGAGTCAAGTCACATTATGTTGCACAAGTATTACTTGTTGATGCTTGAATGATCAGAATAAATATACTTTCTCATGCTAGAAGGTGCATTTAATTAGCTTTGTTCCAATTTAAAAATCCTTAATAGCTACATCATGAACGGGAGATACACTGCAACATATCAAATGCCTACATACATTTTAAAAACAAGAAAATACGTTTTTAATCTATTTTTTCCATTTACAAAGGGATCTAACAGTAAATTAAATTTCAAAATAGACTGACTCTGCCTTGTTTCTATTTTGAATGCCGAAAACACAGACAAATTACTCATTTACATATTTGCTTGTGACTTAATTGGAGAGCATTTGATCATTCTAACACAAAATCTTTTAAAGCATCTCCTTTATGCATGATCTTAAATCACACTTCTAAGCCACAGATTTTGACATTAAAACGGACTAGTTGCTCCCTATGAGGTCTCTTCGTTCTTAAGATGTTATCTTTTAGAACAAAATTCTGAAATAATAATTCTCTCTCTTGGTATCACTTCACCCTGAAGGTGGGAATTATACCACTAACAGAAAATTTCTTTATTAACAATCAATTTCCCACTGCAGAATGTAAACCAGAAGTTTTATCTGAAGTGGGTTATGCCCACAAAAGCTCATGATATCATCTACACTTTTGTTAGTGTCTAAGGTACTGCAAGACTATTAGTTATTTTTTAAAGTTTTTTTTTTCAGTTACAGACTGACACAGTTGCTCCTTGAAAACCAGACAATTAATTGCAGCAGCAGTACTAGGTCAGCCTATGCTTCTCCCCATCTTTTTGCTCCTCCAAGTAGTCCCTGTAAAGTAAGGGTATGTCTACACTACAGCGCTAATTCGAACTAACGCATCTAGAACTAAAAACTAGTTCGAATTAGCGTTTCCTAATTCGAACTAGCGCGTCCACATTAAGTGGACCCTGAAGCGGGCTTAAGGATGGCCGGAAGCAGTGCCGGCAGGGCATCAGAGGAGGACTTAGAGCGTGGAGATGCTGTCTCAGGCTAGCCGAGGGCTGCGCTTAAAGGGTCCCGACCCCCACCCTGGACAGACAGTTCTCAGGGGTGCCTCGCTTGCAAAGCAGTCCTGGCTTGGAGTGCCCTGAGTGCCCACACTGGGCACATCACAGCACTCGGCCATCAGACCGGCTGCACTTGCCACAGGCTGCCATCTGGGGAGAGGGAGCAATTGGGGGGGCTGCAGGAGAGCTTCCACCCCCAGAAGCCTGCAGAGCCAGCCCAGTCCTCCCCATCGGGGGCTCGTGCCCCATTCCTCCCTCCCCTCCTTCCACTTACCCTTTCCTAGCCCCTCTTCTTGATGTACAAAATAAAGATAACGTGTCTTCCAAAATGGAATCTGTCTTTATTGAACAAAACTGGGGGAGACTGGGAAAAGGAGGTGGGAGAGGGGAAGAGAGAGGCTGGGAGAGGGGAGGGCAACTAAAATGATCAGGGGTTGGGAACAGGTCCCATATGAAGAGAGGCTAAAGAGACTGGGACTTTTCAGCTTAGAAAAGAGGAGACGGAGGGGGGACAGGATAGAGGTCTCTAAAAGCAGGAGTTGGGTGGAGACAGTGCATACAGAAAAGTTCTTCATTAGTTCCCATAAAGAAGGACTAGAGGACACCAAAGGAAAGGAATGGGTAGCAGGCTTCAAACTAGTAACAGAAAGTTCTTCTTCACAAAGCAAAGAGTCAACCTGTGGAACTCCTTGCTGCAGGAGGCTGTGAAGTCTAGAACTAGAACAGAGTTTAAAAGGAAGTGAGATCAAGTCATGGAGGTTGGGTCCATGGAGTGCTATTAGCCAGGGGGTAGGAGTGGTGTCCCTGCCCAAGGTTTGTGGAAGGCTGGAGAGGGATGGCACGAGACAAATGGCTTGGTCACTGTCTTCGGTCCATCCCCTCCAGAGTTCCTAGGGTTGGACACTGTCGGCAGACAGGCTACTGGGCTAGATGGACCTTTGGTCTGACCCAGGACGGCCATTGTAAGCTCAGGGCTCAGGGTTGGGGGTCTCACTGGACCCCCTTGATTCTCTTGCACACCTGCTCCTGGGTGGCCAGGCTGGCAGCTATCCTGCCCAAGCCGGCCACTTTCCTGTGCCTAGTGCGGAGATCGTGGACAAGGTCCACGATCTCCGCACTAGCCCAGGTGGGTGCCCGCCTCTTGCGGTCCCGGGCAAGCTCCCGGGAGCCGCCAGCCTGGTCCCGGGAAGAGGGGGAGGGCTGGGGGCATCGGGTGGGTGGCTCAATCCGTGCCAGGTGCAGGGTCTGCTGGCTGGGTGCTGGCAGGCTTGCACCTGGCACGGGCACCGTAGCCAGCCCATGCCCCTTTAAGGGGTCCGGGGCCGGGAGGGGGGCAGTAGAGTTTCCTTGGTGTTGGCCAGAGTGGCCACCAGGGAAACCTGGGGCGGGTTAGCCTCCCACTAGTTCGAATTAAGGGGCTACACACCCCTTAATTCGAACTAGTAAGTTCTAACTAGGCTTAATCCTCGTGGAATGAGGATTACCTAATTCGAACTAAGCGCTCCGTTAGTTCAAATTAAATTCGAACTAACGGAGCGCTAGTGTAGCGCCTATGAAAGTTAGTTCGAACTAACGTCCGTTAGTTCGAACTAACTTTGTAGTGTAGACATACCCTAACTGACTCATCTCACAGGTTCCTCCCTGTGCGGACACTATTTATTGGGCATCTCCACAATCCTCCCCGTTCCCATGTCCCCAACACAAAACAAACATGACGGAATCCCTCCAGTACTCCGGATGGGGAACTCGCGCTTCAAGGCTCCCACCCCAGCTACTCCGCAATTTCTCCACGGTAGCGGAGTAGGGGGGCTCAGGCCCACCCTCTCCGAGCTCCAGCCCAGGGCCCTAAGGCAGGGAGGGAGTCTCCCTGCACAGCGGACGGGATAGTTGCCCCTAAACCCACCCGTTCTCGGGTACCATGGCCCCGCCCTGGGCCACTTCCTACTTCGCCTCCGCGACACCTTCTCCAGCCTCCTTCACTGAGGTGGGTCCCCTACTCACCCCCGACCCATTCTGTACCACTCGCCCTCCTCAGCCTCTGCCCGCCGCTTTTCAATTATCCTGCCGAATCGGCGGGTGACGTCATCCGCCCGCGCTTCCAGTGACGTCATCGCGAGCTGCCCCTAGCCGTGCACTACCTCCCGGCACAACCGAGTCAGCAGACGCCGGCCATGCAGCAGCTCGCCCGGCCTCTACATGCTCCCTGCCATCTCTGGGGAGTTCGCCCCAGCTCTCCGGAGTACAGGGCTGGAGCGCCCTGTCACAGTCCCAATGAACTTCAGTGCTGTTTCTCCTTCCCATAACTAGCCAAAGTACTGAATTAGGCTTTGTCTATGCTGTGCTGCTTACAACCACAGCAGTGACACTGTAAGGTATGAGAGAGCTCTTCTGCTGACAAAACAAAACTACCACCACCAATCTTTGCTGGTAGGTGATGCTCTCTGATGGACACCAGCACTTTTCATCAGTACAGCTTGTCAGACTGGGGAAAGTTTTTCTCGCACCCTGGGTGACAAAAAGTTGTGTTGACGAAAGTGCAGCGTAGACGTAGCCTCAGTCTCATTTTGTTTATTCACTTTCCTACCAATAAATCCAACTAGAATTTTATTTCAGATTGAATGAAGCCACAAAACACTTACATCTGTCCAGTTCACTTCCTCAAAAATGGCAGCTATCACAGTATTTTAAAAGTGTGTTTTAACGGGATGCAAAGGGAAAAAATAAAATTAGAAAGAAGATTTGCAATAACGCTGCATGCTAAATCCATCTTAAATGGGAGTACTAAAATAAACAGGCAAGAATAACATCAAATATGGATCAAAAGAAACAAGTCAGTACAGAATTATGTACAAGTTTAAATATCACACAAATATTAACTTACATATTGTGTGTGTAGTGGAACCCTAATGGATTTCACAATGGTTACAAAAAAACTTGTTTACACTGTACTCACCAATAGTTAATAAAAATAATTTCCATGTTTAGGATTTCTATTGACAAAATATAGATATAATATTGGCAAAAGCTTAACTATAATTACTTCTCCTTACACCTACATGACTTTCAGCAATACACTTAACAGTTTGTCACAGTGTTAGGGGAAAGATAAAAAAATCTGACTACCCCGTAAGTTTTCTAGTTAAAAAAAATGAGAAAAGCTACTTCAAAAGCCACAAATCCTTTTGCACTTAGGTGGGAAAACATTGAAATTATGAAGGTAACAGGGATAATTTTACATAAACTTCAGGAACTTGTAATAAAATGGTAACATACATAGCAGGAATTCCATAAGTAGACAGGATTTCCTCCAGATAGCAAGTGTTCTGCATTTTGCTAACTAGAAAATGGTTATTTTTTGGTTGAGCTTAGATAAAGTAAAGTAAACCCAAGCTCGATATGATGTTTTCATACTGTACACTCAGAATAATATTTTGTAGCTTGATTTAGCTGGTCAAGTTTTAGACTATGCTCCCTCCAGAGCTCAACTATGACCAAATAAAAGCAAGCTGAAGTGTTATAATAGAAAAAAGGTTGAGGATAGATTAAGTTTATCTAGTTTATCTATAAATCCATCAAACACTTTTTCTAGTTAAAAATAAATCCCTATCAACTCTGAAAATGACTATACAGAAACAGTTGAGACAACACTCGTGATTGAAATATTCAATATGGTGGTATTTATCAAAATACAAGTTGGGTATCTAAAAGGTATGAATGTGATAAAACTCCCATAAGAATGATCTATTCCACAGAATTAACTCCAACAAGCACAGGAGAAAAAGGTACAAATAGATACAAGCAGTTATGCCACCTGGAATCATGAACAAAATGACCACTATCTTGACAACTTGATTCAATAAAACGCATTGCCAAAAATTCAGAGGCTTTAGTTGGCTTAAAAAATATTCACCCAACCGGGATGATTTTAGATGAAAGAAAAATAGGAACTGTATAATTATATACACTTACCTTGACAAATAGAAAGCAATCTGTGATTAGAACATTGTAATTAGTTACAAAATGTGTCCCATGGATTTAATTACCCATCAGTCTACATGTTTCTTAATTACTTTTATCTCATTGCATCAGTAAAAATTTCAGCCTAAGGCAACTGCCAGTCACTTATTTGTAGTACTTCTACATTTTATAGCTGAATATATTATAGCAACATAACAATGACAGAATTATGGTTGAAAAATGAGTTAATTCTGAACAATTTTCCTCCAAAATTTTCCTCTGAGGATGATTTTTCTGAGGCTTGATCTCAGCCTAAAAACACTTTCAAGAATATCCACTCTTGACATTTAAAATTTTTTTCTATCAGAAACACATTGAACACTGCTATTCATACCCCTATTCCTAACACAATCACCCATGGTACTGGAGACAGAAACCCATGGAACATCAGGGATAAGTACCCCTCACTCTGCATGAACTCTTTGCTTTTTTCCTGGACTCACAATTGCAGATGTAAAAGTAGCCATCCTGCAGCAAAAAAACTTCAGGACCAGACTTCAAAGAGAAACTGCTGAGCTACAGTTCATCTTTAAGTTTGACACAATCAACTCTGGATTAAACAAAGACTGTGAAGGCTTGCTAACTACAAAAGCAGCTTCTGCTCTCTGGGAATTCACACCTCCAGATCAGCTGCTAGAAGTGGGCCTCATCCTCCTTGATTAGATCCACCTCGTCATCTCCAGCCTGATCCTGGCCTGCATATTTATTCCTGCCTCTGGAAATTTCCACTACATGCATCTGACGAAGTGGGTCTTTGCCCACGAAAGCTTATGCTCCTACACTTCAGTTAGTCTATAAGGTGCCACAGGACTCCTCGTCGCTTTTGCTTTTTTAGTTTCCTTCTTATTCCTTTCTTTTGGTATAGAAAAGAAACTGTCCCCATTTTCTGTCTGTTGGGATTTCCAAACCTATGTGGAATGACTGGTGGGCCATGATTTCCCCCCGAGTATGGATAATCCATGTAAATGCACAACTAGGCATATACCTTAAAAAAAACAACAAGCAGTCCTGTGGCACCCTAGAGACTAACAAGTTTATTAGATCATGAGTTTTCGTTAGTCTGTAAGGTGCCACAGAACTACTCGTTTTTAAAATTACAGACTAACATGGTTACCCATGTGAGACTTTATAGGCGTATGCCTGTAACAGCTACACAAATATAAGAACATAAGAACAATCATACTGGGTGAGACCAAAGGTCCGTCTAGCCCAGTATCCTGTCTTCTGACAGTGGCCAATGCCAGATGCCTTAGAGGGAGTGAACAGAACAGGCAATCAAGTGATCCCTCTCCTGTCATCCTTTTCCGGCCCCCGACAGACAGAGGCCAAGGATTAGGGTTGCCAGATGGTTTCAACAAAAATACCAGACACACTTAACATTATATCACAATCTACATTACATCTTATTTGTGATGTAATGTAGAAAAATACCAGACATTTATAAATACCGGACATTTATATTTCCTCATTTATATTTTCTCAATTTGTTTCCTGAACAGAAAGTTCAAATACTGGACGTCCGGTTCAAAACCGGATATCTGGCAACCCTACTAGGGACATCATTCATACTCATCCTGGCTAATAGCTAATGATGGCCCTATCCTCCATGAATTTATCTAATTCTTTGTCGAACCCTGTTAAAGTCCTAGTCTTCACAACATCCTCTGGTAAGAAGTTCCACAGGTTAACTGTGCACTGTGTGAAGAAAAACTTCCTTTTGTTTGTTTTAAACCTGCTACCTATTAATTTCATTTGGTGACCCCTAGATCTTATGCTAGAACTTCATTTCAGGGATAAGCACGGGATCAACAAATCAATTCCAACCCTAATTATCTCCTAAACAATATAGTGTCAGTGCGGCAAATTTTAAGAGAGTATACGATGTAATCAATGCACACTAATCTTAGTATTTATTTCCATGACCGCCCAACTCCCACTCAGCTCTGAACCATCTTCTGTGCAACTCCTGTATTTGAAACACACTCCTGCCCTTGTGCAGCATGACTCCACTTCTTTTTCCCTTCATGTCCCTTCAAAATTACTTCTTGAACCCCCAGAGAAGCGTTAAACTAAGATGAAAGAAAACTTTTATTTTAACGAAAAACAAATCAAAACAAATCTGTGGAAATAACAAAATGTGTCCACTGGCCTGTAGTACAGAGAAAACCTGGAGCCTGGTGCAAGACATAATGCCTGAACCAGAGGCTGTGAATCAAGTCAAGTCTTGTATTGAAAGCAGATGCTTACAAGTTCTCTGCCCAATTCATAAACTTGTCACATTTTCTGCTAGCGTTGTTAAAATATAGACATTTCTAAGTAATACTAGGCATTGGATATTTATGTAAATATACGTCAAAAAGTTAGCTTCACCCCAAATCCACTATATGATAAAATGGCTTAATAGAACATTGAATAGGGATGTTGTGTTCAAGATGCCGTACCAGGAACAAGGAGAAGTAACAAACAAGTGTCAGGAATACTAAGAGAGATTGAAGGTTGTTTATCCCAGTTATTTGTCTCTGTCTAGAAATGGCAAGATATCTTTCCTTAAGTATTGGTGTGGCAGATGGGACAGCAGAAACTCTAGTTTCTGACTTAGCCACTACTTGCCAACAGGCAAAACTACATTAACACATGAGTTCAGGGCAATAAACTGGCTGAGTGACTTTGTCACCAAACTATGCCATGGGACCCTCTCTCTCTCTCTCTCTCTCTCTCTCTCTCTGAGGTCTGCTGAATTAGCCAGATATGCTTTCTGCTACTGTTGATAACACTAGAACGCGAAGAACAGAAGCACTGAGCAGTTGTAAGAGCTTAAACAGCCTTCACAGCTTAGCAGCAACATCATTCTTCAGCATTCTTCCATACAGCCTTCAATGTTTAAATACATCATATTTTTGCACTCTATACCAGTTCCAAATGATGTCCATTCAGACTGCAAGCTCTTTGACGCAGAAGTGCCTTCTAACCCGTTGAAGTCAATGAGATATAAAATAATAAATAACCACTCACATGCATTACATATAATGTTAAGCTTGAAAATACTATCACCAAAACCCCTGTCATTCACTGATATTAAATAAGAGCAACATATTGTTTAAATGGAAAAAATGTTGAAGTCAAAATGATCTAAATATGCCTAGCAAAGGGAATTAACCTTGAGTAATTTAAAAACAAAAAACAAAATAAAAGCACAGATCTCTTCTGGCTGACTAACATATATACGTATTTACATCTCTTTCAGTGAAAAGGTCCAATTTTCCATGACACACTTTATGAAAAACATGATGAAAAACATGAATGTTTTGCACTGAGGTAAACACCACATCTTAATTATTTTTCCTCTTGCATCAAACACTTGAAAACATGACAACAAAATAAAACAGCCATCCCCCTTCATTTCTCCCCACTAATGAGACATCTTATATACCACCAATCTGTAAACTCATGCTTTCACAAGGTACATTCACAGCCCCATAGAAGGAGACCCAAGTCATCAGAGTGCTCCTGAATGTGCATCTCTCAATTGGACTGATATCAGAGATTTGATTATCCACTTAGCTTTACTAGCTTAAAAAAAAAAATCGATGAGTAAACTAATCTTACTGTTCAAAAGTTGTTAGTCCACTGAATTATTAATAAGCAATAGAGCAGTAAGTGTTTTTGTTCACCATTCTTCACTGCATTTGCAAATGATTTCAAAATGAAAGGTGCTGAAGCATGAAGATAGCAGGAAAGCATTTCTTTTTGAAATCACAGTGCTGGGAATTGGTGGAATTCTTGCCTCCTTGGGTTATCAGATGTTGTGAACTTCCCTTGAAAGCAGATTACAAATTCACAGAGGTCCCTAATCTTCAATCAAGAAAATGCTTGAAATGACCCCAATCTGCCATTTTAATGTATTCTTCCCAAATACTACCATAAATATTTAATATTAGAAAGGCACTGTTTAAACACAACTAATAGCTTGTGAAATTAAAGTTGGCTGATGGATTACACTATATAATACATTGTAAACAATTGTGAAGAAGGCATAAGTACAACATTACACACTTTTTATCTGCTTTTCTGCTAGAAGGACCTGAAAGAACACAAAGGACAGCTTCATTACACAACGTATGGGCCCTCTTGATAAGAGGCAAGAACATACCACAAATGCTTGTATCATGATCTTTTCAGATGAAGAGAATACACACAGAATCTTTATAATAATTTTGTTGTTGTTAACAAAATAGTAAAGACACCTGTAGGACTCAGGTAGCTACAATGATAAAGCAAGGACTGTAAAAATTCATAGCCTTATTTATAAAATTGGGTAACTAAAGTTTGGGTCAAAAAACCCATACTGAAGCACTTTAAGTGACCCAATTTTGAAAAAAAAATTAAAAAATTAAAGTTCTCGTAGAACTAGAAATATGGCAAGTACTCTGCAGGTTGTTAAGCATTCTTAAACTAGCCATGAAAAAGTTACAGAATGAAACCAATCTATCTTGTGACAGTTGTATTATGCACACAAATCTGTCATCACACTACATTGACAAATTCTTCACATGCAAGTTTTGTATACAGCTGTGGCTTAATGACAGGGGCACTTGGCTGGAGTGCAGGAAATTTGCAGATTCAAAGACAAATTATGATGTTTATTATGAAAGTCCAACCTTTGTGTCTTTTGGTTATGTTTATTATAATTTTTCCACTAGCAAAAAATGCCTCCTTTGACCTTTTATAAAACCTGAATTTAAACATAAAGGGATGAATATGGCTTGATTTCCACTTCCTTATATATTACACATTTAGGATTTATTTTTTTAAAGATAAGCTTTAGTACATAACACCACAACACATCTTCACTTAAAAATCTCTCGCTATATATAAAAAATGTTCTCCTGTGGGACGACAAAGTGGGGAGTAGGCATGAGTGGGTAAAGCCCCGCCTCCAGTCCCAGCTCCATTCCTGGAGCCAAGTCCCACCCACGGCCCAGTCCCACTCTGGTGGCCACATGGAGAGCTGGCCTGGTGCATCGCGGCCTGACCTTCCCCAGCTGCCAGGGCGGGGGTTAGTGTGTGTTAGGCAGCAGGAGGATGGGAAGGGAGAGATGGGGCCTGGGGTGGTGTGGCTGGGGAGGGAGCAAGGGCCCAGGCTGGCACAGCCAGGGGGGCGGAAGGGCCTGGGCTGGTAGGGAAGGGAGAAAGGGCCCAGGATGGTGTGGCTAGGTGGAGGAGGGAGAAGGTGGAAGGAGAAGGGACCCAGGCTGGCACAGCCGCAGCTCAGCCCTCCTCGATGGCCGGGGGGAAGGGCTGGGGTTGCTTACCTCTCGCAAGAGAGGAGTTGGCGAGCATAGTGAAGAGGGGGTACAGCCCTCTTGTAATACAGTATTAACATTTTACACAATGGCTCAGTTAATTGCTCAGTAAAAACATGCTTTACATAGAGATTACATCTTTTATTTTGACAATATTAATGCCTCTGGCACAAGAAGCAGGCCACAAGACATATTTGCAAACATTTCTTAACCTTAACCGATGATTAAAAAAATAAACAGAACACAGCTATGAGAAGAGGAAAATGCTATTTATAGAAGGAATGATCAGATACCAAGAAAAACTACCTTGTACATTTCTGAAAGTGATTCATAGCTCATTACCACACAATTTACAAAGGGCATTATTAAAATCACAAACACCCTGGGAAGTAAGTTCAAATTACTGTTTTTGTTGTTTTAATTCAACATTATATATCTGTATTTCAAATGGGCCAAAATGAAGTTTGGAAACGGAACCCGTTTGAATTTTGGGATGAGGAAGGTTTTAATTTGAATCCCAATTGCATCTCATTTTCAGTGTTGATACAAAATCAGAGTAGAGCTATTTTTCAGTTCTAATATCAACATCAAAACCAAAACAACATATGTTATCAGAACATTGATGCTCTGTAAGTCAGCTGACAGAAGAAAATAAAAAGGCAAAAATGAAAAAGAACAAATTACATGTCACAGAACTGAAGTGTTCCTAACCCCACATGGTTGTAGCCACGATCCATAAATCATTATACTCTATTTTATATACAATTTTATCTGCAGCTGAATCACAAAATCCAGCATCTAGGCATTTGGAAAGATCAGATCTAAAACGTTCATGAATCCCATTTTCGAATTTAATATATTCCTCTTCTTTCCCTGAAGAGAGAAGTTTCCTTCTAGCTCTTACTGACCATTTCCTAATTCCCTTGATTTTTCCAATAATTGTCTCTGTGCAATGATACAAATCTAACTCAATCTTTGGAAATTGAGTGGATCACTTAGCAGACTTCACAGCTTCTGCTAGCTCAAGGTAAGTGAGGAAGATGGGATCAGTTTGGGGATTTGAGCCTGTAACCCGTATTTTGTAACATATTTTAAAGTTACTTCTTCCTGTAGATTTTCTAGATATATCTAAAAACAATGCTATCTCTAGGCCAATGATCAGTGGCATACTTGTTCACAACTGACAAAACTGATAATGTAGCAGATATTCAAAAATAATTTCCAGGTGTTGATTCAAGACAGCAGGAGCAGTAGAGGATATTGGTTAATCATGCAACACATTTATGTCATCATGCTGATAATCAGGGAAGAGTGTGAAGTCTGTTCTGACAGTAAGTCAGAAGATCACATTAGTAGGTGGTGGAAAGGGAGAAGAAGCAGAAAAGTCTGGAAGGAGATAAGCGAGTAAGGGAGAACCAGGGAACAGCAGAGAATTTGAGAGGATAAGAGTGAATATCACCAGTGTAATGAAGAAATTTATGCTGGTGTTTCCGATTGGCCTGTAGAGTAAATCTGATTTTACTGTTGACCTTTGAGAGTAAAAAGCCTCTCCCCATCACTGCTCAAAGCCATCAAGCTTACCTTAAAAATTAAGATCCCTGGAGAGACTACTACTTTTATAACATAATTTGGTCATCGTTCTCTGACATTAATACAGACTGCTTCAAGAGAGTCCATACACTTGGAGATAATTGCTTTTTTGGGGAAAAATTACATTTTAGATAACAATGGCTTAATCTGCATTTTTGACAATCAGAGCAAGCATCAGGAATCCAGCCAACTCATTATCTTACCACTAAATTGTCCCAAAACAACTCAACTCAACACTTTTCTAAGAAGGTTTTCAACTTGAAGTCTTCTATCCTGCATCAGAGTAGGAGCCTTGATGGATTATTAATCATTCAAACAAAATGACCTGATGCAACTAAAGAATCTATCCAGACTCACTTGATATGTACCTGCTACAACTTTAAAAATATGTCTTTTTTTCCCTAACTGCAGCTATAGGCATCTTTTTTCATATGTGATACAAATACATTTATGCAAGAATTAAAAATGTCTTTCAAAAATCATTTATGCCTTCTTTCCTTTTCAATGCCTATTCTCAAACATGGCAGAAAAAAAATAATTGCCATAGAAGCTCAGATTATTTTTAAATAGGGTATATGTTGACTTTTTTCCTTTATCACTTTATTCTTTATGTCCTAATCACGAAAGCCAAAATGATCTCTTCAAGCCCTTTCACTTACCACTATCTATACTGCTGTCATGGTAACTGTTAGGTTTTAGTACTCAAAGGCTCATGTGGTTTGGAACTGGTGATCCAACATTTAAAAAAAATAAAACCGGAGAAAACCTGTTGAGCAAAAGTTCAGAGATCGGAGCTGAAATGCAGTTGCGGCCCCTTTACTTGCCCATGTGTCCCGGTGCATACTGTCACAAAAAAAGCACTGGGTTTATGCCCAGAAAAGTGTGTGAGGTAGTATCATGAGCTTTTGTGGACACAACCCATTTCTTAAAAATGAATGTTGCAATGTACAAATATATAGCAGAAAAAGAGGGGGGGGAGGAGGAGGAAGGGAAACACACTGCCAATTACAGTGTCCATGCTAAATGAGGCTAAAAGAGTAGGCTGTAAGTGTCTGATACTTAGCTTTTGATGTCATTTGGGTGTTGAATATAACAGTCCATCCAGAAAAAGTCTTTGTTCAATCCCTGGGTAAATGTGACAAATTTGTATATGCAGGCCAGTTCCGCAGACTCTCTCTAGTTGGTTCCTAAAATCACTCTGAAAGTGGATGGCCACTTTTAGATCCATTAATGAGTGCCTGGGCAAGTAAACATGTTCCCCAACAGGTTTCTGTCTGTTACCATTTCGAATATCTGATTTTGTGCCCATTAATCCTTTGTTGTAGAGGCTGTCCAGTTTGGCCAATATACACAGCAGAGGGGCATTGTTGGCACTTGATGGAATAGATCACAATAGTGGATGCGCAGTTGTATGAACCTCTGATGTGGTGATTTATGTGGTTAGGTCCTGTAATGATGCCGCTTGTACAGATGTGTGGACAATGTTGGCACCAGAGTTTATTGCAAGGGTTCCCAAGTGAGTACGTTTGAGATGTGATGTGTGGTTGCTGGAAAGAATTTGTTTCAGGTTACAGGGTTGTCTGTAGGCGAGAATTGGCCTGTCTCTCAAGGCCTATGAGGAATCATTTTCCATAATAGGTTGTAATTGTTAATGATGCACTGGAGGGGTTTAAGATGGGGGCTGTAGGTGATGACAAGTGGTGTTCTGTTATTTTGCTTGTGGGACCTATCTTGAAGAAGCTGGTGCCTGGGTATTTGTCTGGCTCTGTCAACCTGTTTTTTCACTTCCCTGAGTGGGCATTTAAGTTTTAAGAATGCCCGTTAGAAATCCTATAGGTGTTGTCTGAGGGACTGGAGCAAAACTGGTTATGTCGTAGGACTTGGCTGTAAACAATTGATCAGATCATGTGTCCTGGATGGAAGCTAAAGGAATGTAGGTAAGTATAATGGTCGGTAGGTTTCCAGTATGAGGTATTGGAAATGTGGCCATCATTTAATTGTACTGTAATGTCAAGGAAGTGGATCTCCTGTGTGGACTGGTCCAGGCTAAGGTTGGTGGTGGAGTGGAAGTTGTTGAAATCCCTGTGGAATTCTTCAAGGGTCTTTTTCCTATGGGTCCATATGATGGTGTCATCAATGTAGCACAAGCAGAGTAATGGTGCTAGAGGATAAAAGCTAAGTAAATGTAGTTCAAGGTCAGCTATAAAAATGTTGCATATTGTGAGGTCAGGCGGGTGCCAATAGCTGTGCTGCTGACTTGAAGATTATAAATTGTCCCCAAATTGGAAACAGTTGTGGGTGAGGAGAAAGACACAAAGCTCAGTCACCACGTGTGCAGCGGCATCATCAGGGATAGTATTCCTGATGGACAGAAATCCCTCATCATGTGGAATGTTGGTGTAAAGAGCTTCTACATCCATGGTGGCCAGGATGGTGTTTTCAGGAAGATTACTGGTGTTCTGTAGTCTCCTCAGGAAGTCAGTGGTATATCAAAGGTAGCAAGAGTGCTGGTAGCATAGGGTCTGAGGAGAGAGAGTCAACACAACCAGATAATCCTGCTGTAAGTGTGTCAATACCTGAGATGATGGGATGTCTGGGATTTCAGGTTTGTGGATCTTGCGTAGCAGATAGAAAACTCCTGGTCTGGTATTTGGGCGGGGGAGAGGGGAGGGGTGTTTGTAAAGATTTGGTCCCAAGCTGAAGCAGGGAGTTTCATGAGCAGATGGTGTAGTTTCTTTTTGGTATTCTTTAGTGGGATCAGAGGGAAAAAGCCTGTTAAATCAGGTGTTGGTGAGTTGCCTGGCAGCTTCCTGTTTGTAATCTGTTCTGTTCATGGTGACTAAAGGGTCCCTTTGTCAGCCTCTTTGATTATAACGTTAGAATTCTTTTTGATGCTGTGTATAGCATTGCGTTCTGCATGGCTGAGATTATATGACACATGTTGTTGTTAACAATGTCAGCCCATGCGTGTTTACGGAAGCAATCGATGTAGAAGTCAAGACTCTCATTATGACCATCAGGAGGGGCCCACATAGAGGCCTTCCTTTTGTGGAGTTGGCAGGGGGGGATACTGAGGGTCAGTGCATTACTCAGTGGTATGTTAGAAATATTCCTTTAGACAGTGGTGGCAAAAATAGGCTTCCAAATCACCACAAAACTGTTAATGATGCTCCGGAGGAGTTTAAATTGGGGGTTGTATGTGATAAGTGATGTCCTGTAATTTTGTTGAAGCTGACTGTTAGATACATAAGGAATCCATTGTCCATATCTGAATGCAGAACATTCCTTAGCATTTTTATAAGTCTATACAGAGTACTTTACAAACATCAAACATGTCAGCGCATACGAGACAGAGGAATTCTCCATTTTACATACAAGGAACTGAGGGAGAAATTAAGAGGACGGTGTTAATGACACATCTGAGATGAGCAAATAGGTGTTCCTGATTTCTTATGCTGAGTTTAGATCACTAAACTAGCAAATTTCAAGCTTTACCAGTTCACATACCATCTTATTTAAAAATGTTTGGGAATGGCACTGATAGAATACCAAGCTCAGATATCACAGTCAGGATCTGTAACCACACTAAATGGCAACTATATGTCATCTTCAGGAGAAGTATGCAATTCTGTACTCATCATTTGTCATTTGGCAATTGTTTGCATTTGTGGTTCTCTTAGTACTACCCAGTGGTCTGGGTGTAGAGCAAGAGCCTCCTTTTCTTTCAGTCCTATTGTTAGTTCAATGTTTACACTTAGGGAAAGATGAGCTGAGACTTTATCTTTAACACCTCTCATTTTGATTTTCAAAAGTGCCTAAATGACTTGGGTTCCGAAGCACATATGTGATTTTTGGTAATGGGATTTAGGGACTTTATGAAAGGGAACTTTTGAAAATGTTTTTTAAAACTTACTTCTCTTAATTTTATTATATTAAAACCACAACTCCTCGTACGAGGAAAAAAATAGCCATCGGTTTTATAGGTTCACAGTATATATCTTAAATACTCCCTCTGATTATTTCATTGGTAGCAGGTAACAAATATTTCTACTGGAGCACCAAGAAAAACTTTAGAAACAAAGTTAAAGAAACAGATTTCTGAAAAATCTAGCATGTGTGTTCAAAATGTATTAAAATACAAGGGAAGAAGGTTATGTTCAAGTAGAAAAGGATATTGTAAATTGGGGTAATAAAAGTAAAACTATAATAAAATGACTAGTCAATGTTATTTCAAATTCTATTTAGTTGTAGTACTGTCCTCTTTTTTTTAATCCAAGGCTTCATAGTGTGTCACTGAAGCATTAATCATCAAACAGTACAAAAACATAAAGCCTATCAACTGTAGGGTGGTCTCTCTCTCAGGAAAAACGTCCAATCAATTTTACTTTGATCTCTTTTATAGGAACTGCCCAGGAAAACTACTCCACCCTATCAAAATAATAAATTACAAGGCCACACAACTTTCCAGGATAGAAAATAATCTCTGGTGAAAAATATTCAATTTCACAGATAGAGGGTGGGCACACAACTTACTAAATGCAAGATCATAAATTCGGCAAGACCACTACAAAGCAAAAAAAACAAACAACCCCTCTATCCCACTGTTCTTACACAATAGTATCTGACTAAGGAAACAAACAGAAATATGTTTTAAAAATGAAACTAACCAATATACTAGGTCTCTGTAATTTCCAGTTTCTAAACAGTGACAAGTTTCATTTGTACAGTAAACTTCCGATAATCCGGCACCTTTAGGACCCAGTGAGTGCCGGATTATCAGATATGCAGGACTATCAGAAGAAGGAGCTATGGGGGTCTGGGGTGGGGTAAGAGAGGATGCGACCCCAGACCCCTCTTAGCCCCCCCTTCCGATAGTCCGGCTCTGCCCCAGGCGTCCCCAATTTAGCTGCTGCTGGTCAGTTTCAGCAGCGGCTGAATCGGGGACGCCTGGAGCAGAGCAGCTGGGGTGCTGCCGGGTTGGTCCAATAGCGCCGCCCCTCGGCGCTGCGAGACCAACCCGGCAGCGCCCTAGCTGCTCTGTCCCAGGCATCCCCGAATCAGCCGCTGCTGAAACTGATCAGCGGCTGACTCTGGGAAGCCCGAGGAAGAGGTGCTCTGCCCTGGGCTTCCCGGAATCAGCCGCTGGTCAGTTTCAGCAGTGGCTGAATCGGGGATGCCTGTGGCAGAGCAGCTGGGGTGCTGCCAGGTTGGTCCAGTAGCGCCACTCCTCGGCACTGCAGGACCAACCCGGCAGCACTCTGGCTACTCTGCTCCAGGTGTCCCCAAGAGCAGCATGGGTGCTGCAGGGTTGGTCCCGCAGCGCCGAGGGGCAATGCTACGGGACCAACCCAGCAGCACCCCAGCTGCTCTGCCCCCGGCTTCCCCAATTCAGCTGCTGGTCGGTTTCAGCAGCAGCTGAATCAGGGAAGCCGGGTGCAGAGCAGCTCCAATTGTCCAGCTGCTCCGAGCACTTCCGGGTTCCTGATGGTGCCGGACCATCAGGAGTGCCGAAGCATTAAATGCCGGACTAATGGAGTTTTACTGTACATATCTGGCTGTTTACATATTTAAACAGCATTCACTTGAGTGACAACGCGTTGGGGGCCCCCGCCTCCTGCACCCCCGTAATGGCATGAACGGACTCAACCAGCCGGTAGAATAGAGGTGGTTTATTGCTTCTTCAGGATACAGCACAGCACAGATGTCATCAGGCTACAGGGCAGGCCTAGGATGCCTCAGCCCCCCTTGATATGGAAGGGGGTCTCGGCTTCTAAACCCCCCAGCCTGTAGCTGAGGCTGCTTCCTCTATCCTCCCAGACAGGCACTAACTCCCCCTCTCCAAGCCCTGCCCCCAGCCAGGGCAGCATTCCACCTCCCTTTGTTTCTCCCCATGGGGGGTTGGCTGGTTCAACCGGTATGGAGTCACCTTTGCATAATAAGGTTTTCCCTGCTGGGTCTTGCTCCAGACAGCAGAGGTCACCACAGCCCAGCAAGTACCCCCACTACGTCACAACTTGGCAGCAAATACTGTAGTTAATGTTGCAAAATAATTTCATTATAATAGTTTGCCTTCCCTTCCTCATAAACTAGTGTCACGGTTGTCTGTCTCATGTAAGGTACTTGGTCCTCTAACTGAATCCCTCTCGAATACCAATCCCTACTTGGGCCTCAATATCCTCAACATCCTAAACAGTACCCTAATCCTAGCGTTCTCATCTTATTTGTCTTCTCCTCAACTTCTTCAGCCTCTCTGGCCAAAAAAAGGTTTTTATCCTGCTTCTCCCCTGGACCTTCTCCTCAGAAGATGACACAGGACCTCCTTACTTTTGCATCTCCTCTCCTCATTGAACTACTTCCTTTATGTCAATCGCCATGCTCCTCCCCAGCTGGGCGTGATTCTGAACTGAGCCTGACCCATCTATCCTTCTCTCACAAGTGCAAGGTGCGCTACCTGGAATTTCAGGCTCCCATTAATCATTTGCTGACCTATGTGAGGTTTATATACTCCAGTGGGATAACTGTTTTTTTTGGGGGGGAGGGGGTCAGGGCCACTGACCACAGAAAAATCAGTCAGGTGCCACACAAAAGTGAGGAGCAACCCCTCTCCCCCACCTCACTGACATAGCCCCCGACTGAGAGGCAGAAAGATACTCCCCACATTCACCTTGTACACCAGAGCCTAGGCAGGTCCAATAGATTTTGTGGGCCCCAAGGCTGTGGGGTAGGACCAAAAATTAGGGGGTCAGTGTGTGGGAGGAAGTTGCCAGGATGTGGGCTTGGGGCATGGGGTCTGGGTGGAAGGAAGGGTGCAGAAGTGGGTAAGTGAGACTGGGAGGGTGGTATGTTGATAAGGTTCAAGAGTGGGCTGGGGGGTGGGAGGGCTAGGTGGAGGTAGGGTGGAGGAGTGAAGTGGGGAAGCAGGGTCTGGACAGGAGGGGGTGCAGGCTAAGGATTTGGGCAGGGGGTGCATGTGGGAGGTAGAGTGCAGGAGGGAAGAAGGTAGGATGCAACAACAGAGGGGGTGCCGGAGTGGGCTAAGGGTAGGGGATCTGGGCAGGAGGTAGGGTGCAGGAGTGAAGTGAGGTTGGTGAGTTTGCATGGGAGGGGAGTATAGGAGCAGGCTGGAGCTGGGGGTCTAGGCCAGAGGGGAGCAGGAATGGGAGAGGGAGTTGGGTCTGGGTGATGCTTACCTGATGCAGTTCCCCAGGGACACAGATAGCTGTAATTATGGCCAATTGGAGCATGGCAGGGTAAATGCCCCCAAGCAGTGATTTGCTATTCTGTGGTTTCCCCCGCCAGGGGAAGGGGGAGCCACAGCGCGCAGAACCTCTTCTTGCCCATCAGGTAGAGCCCATGGGTTGGATCAGGGAGCCCCAAGCCTTGTGGGCCAGTGTCAGACAAGATTGCCCCTCAGGCTGTAGGTTCTCCACCCAAGATACACTGCATCTCAGAACCATCAGGAAAAAAAAGAGAGTGGATGCTTTATCTCTGTTTCATCCGTACCCAGTGAGGTTAATATTTTTTCAGTGTGATGAAAGAAAAATCAGATGCTCTGAATTATGGACTGGGTGAAAATGTATACAATTCCACCATAAATGCTGTTTGTACTTTTCTCAAATTAGACATGTAAATAGGCACTACTGTACAAACATCTCCATGATTAAGTTTTAAAAAGCAACTCATTTGTTCATGCCTGTAATATGGCTTTTCCAGAACTGCAGACTTTTCAATGCATGCTAAGAGAGCAAACTTCCTTGGGGATTTTATGCAACTTAGTTTAGTTTTCAGCCTTTGAGAGACTGCTTTTTAGCTAGGCACCTACCTAACACACAAAAACCATGCTTGAACTTTTATGCCTACAATGAACTGCAAGAGCAAATAGTAGTTGGTTGTCAACATGCAAACAGGTAGCTATAAATCAAACTGTTCCATGTGTATCAAACAATACTTCACTGTGAATGAAAATATGAAAGTTTGATTACTCCAAATATTTAAAAATTGATACCGCTTTGAAAATCAAGGCTTAATGCTACTTCTGCCATCTTACTTAAAACAGTTTGTGTTTATATTGCTTTAATTTTATAAAACCTACTTCCTTTCCTTTAAAAATACTACACAAAATGTGGAAATAAACACAAATGTTATAACTGTAAAGTTTTTATAAGACCCAATATGCCCAGAACTACACAGTTAAGTATTTCACACCCATGTTAGCTTTCTGTCCCACATAAAAAAAAACACATAGAAAAAACAGAAGTGTTGACACAGTAGGTCACTATGTTTTATTTTAGCAAAAGGATAACCTAAGTGAAGTCAGTGAAACTGAGCATAGTTACATAGTAATGTTACTGAATGAAAATTCTGTATTTCACATATAGCCTCCATTTAAAGTGTTCCATACTGTGCAATTACTAAAGATATCTGGAAGGAATATTTTAAAGAATAATAAATCTAATAATAATAGAATAGAACCATAGAAGTTTAAGGTTGCATTTAAGAGACCTCAGAGGCCATCTAGTCCAACCCCCTGCTCAAAGCAGAATCAACCCTAACTAAATTATTCAAAACAACAAATGGTCTGGCAGCACTTTATAGACTAACAAAACATGTAGATGGTACCCGCACATCCTAAACTCATAACTCCAGTCATCTGAAGAAGTGGGCTGTGCCCATGAAAGTTCATGATCCCATCTACATGTTTTGTTAGTCTATAAAGTGCTACCAGACCATTTGGTCTTTTTTTTCCTGTAACAGACTATCTCGGCTACCCCCTGAAGCTTCTAAATCATTCAAGGCAGGGCTGTGTCAAGTCTGGACTTAAAAACCTCTAAATATGGAGATTCCATCACCTTCATAGTTAACCCATATGCGTCACCATCCTCCTAATGCAATAGTTTCCCCTAATATCTAACCGAGGCCTTCCCCGCTGTAATTTGAGACCACTGCTCTTATTCGATCATCCGCCACCATTGAGAATAGCTTAGCTCCGTCCTCTTTGGAATCCTTCAGGTGGTTGAAGCTATTAAATCTCTCCTTAAATTCCTCTCTTCTGCAGACTCAATCCAATTCCCTCAGCCTCACCTCATAAAGTCATGAACCCCAGTCTCCTGATCAATTTCATTCCCCTCTGCTGGACTCTCTCCAATGTGCTCACATTCTTTCAAGGGGAGGGTGGGGATGCAAAACTGGACACAATACTCTAGACACATCTTCACCAATACCAAATAGAGGAGAATAATCACTTTACTTGATCTGCTGGCCATGCCCCTACTACTGCAGACCAATATGCTGTTAGCCTTCTTGACAACAAAGGTAGACTGTTGACTCATATCCAGCTTCTCATCTGCTGTATTTCCCAGGTCTACCACATAGCCCAGGCTGTAGCAGGACAGAAGAATCCCATGCACTGAGTGCAGAATTTGTCCTTGTTGAACCTCATCACATTTCTTTTGGCCCAGTCCTCAAAACCAGCTCCAAGACTGACCCTGGGGTACTTCACTTGATATCGGCTGCCAACTAGATATCGAGCCATTGTTGATCACCACCCATTGAGGCCAATGATCTAGGCAGCTTTCTATCCACCTTATATTCCATTTATCCATGCCTTACTTCTTTAAATTGCTGGCAAGAATACTGTGGAAGTCTGTATCAAAAGCTTTGCTAAAGTCAAGGTATATCACATCCACTGCTTTCCCCATATACACAATGCCAGCTATATCATAGAAGGCAATTAGGTTGGTCAGGCGTGACTTGCCCTTGGTGAATCCACACTGACTGTTCTGGATGACCTTCCTCTCTTCCAATGTTTCACAATGGATTCCTTGAGGAGCTATTCCATGATTTTTCCAGGGACTGAGATGAGGCTGACTGGTCTGTAGTTTCACAGACTCTCCTTCTTCCCCTTTGTAAAGATGGGCACTATATTTTCCTTTTTACAATCATCCAAGGACTTCCCTTGATCACTTGTGCCATGGACTTGTCCATGTCCAGATTTTTTTATATAATCCTTAATCTGTTCTTTTGCTCACCTCCTCCCCATTCTGTGCTTCCCAATGCAGTAGACTAGGTGCTGACCTTGCCTGTTAAACCAAAGCAAACACACACACAAAAAAGCCATTGAGTTCTTCAGCTTTTTCCACATCGTATGTTACTAGGTTGTCTTCTCCATTCAGTAAGGATCTCACACGTTCCCTGACCACATTGTAGATGCCAACATACCTATGCAAACCCTTATTGTTATGTGTTATATCCCTTGCTAACTGAAACTCCAGTTGTGCTTTAGCCTTCCTGCTAACACCTCTGCACACTCAAACAATATTTTTATATTCCTCCCTTGTCATCTGTCCAAGTTTCCACTTCTTGTAAGCTTCCCTTTTGTGTTTAAGCTCACCAAAGACTTATTCGTTAAGCCAAGCTGATCGCTTGCCATATTTGCTATTCTTTCACATATTGGGATTCCTTTCCCCTTCATATTAGCCTCCATGGCATCCTGCCCATCAGTTCACTCAAGGAGTCAAAGTCTGCTTTTCTGAAGTCCAGGATTCATATTTTGCTGCTGTCCTTTCTTAGGATCCTGAACTAAACCATCTCATGGTCACACCCACTTCCCCTACCAATTTTTCCCTGTTTGTGACCATGCAGTGCTCCAGTCATATGAGTTATCTCCCCACCTCAAGTCTCTGTTATTCCAATCCCATCATAGTTCCTTGACAGGCTCAGGACTTCCAATTCTTCACATTTGCTTCCCAGGTTTCTTTCACACGTATATAGGTGCCTAACATAATTGCCCTCCTTTTTCAGGATGATTCAGGAAGCTTCCTTTATGGCACCTTCTTGTGTTTCCTTCTGGCATCCCCCTTCTCCACTGACCTCAGGGTTTAAGTCACCATCCCCGAATAAAACTAGTTTAAAGCCCTGCTCACTATATTAGCAAGCCTGCCTGCAAAAATCCTCTCTTCATTAGGCAGCTCCCATCTTTTCCTAGCAATCCTTCATCTTGGAACAAAATCTCTTGGTCAGAGAATCCCATTCCCTTTCTCCAACACCACCTGTGTAATAATGTGTTTACCTCCATGATTCGATGGTCTCTTCTTGGGCCTTTTCCTTCAACAGAGAGGATGGACGAGAACATAACTTGCGCCTCAAACTTCATATTGTCATCCTCCTAAGAGCCTCTTTAGATGTTTGTATTTACTGTTCACAGACGCCTGAAAGGCACATATCTCTGTGGGAACTCCCGAGACCACTCCCTCCATTTGCCTGACCTCTCTTCGCTGCTCACTTGGTTTGTAATCGTTTGCTTTTTTTTATAAGGCAGCTGACTTGATGCAGCTGGTGCTGCTCACAGTCTTCCCTCCAATCAACCACTCTATGATGGATGTTAAAGACAAAGATTTATACAGGCAGTCCCCGACTTACGCGGATCCGACTTACGTCGGATCCGCACTTACGAACGGGGCTTTCTCGCCCCGGAGGTCGAGGTGGCAGATTGCTGCCTGCGAGCTCCGGGGCGAGAAAGCCCCGTTCGTAAGCTGCTCCCGGTGCCCCTGGTCTGCTGGAGACCGTCTCCAGCAGACCAGGGGCACCGGGACTGAAGCCGCAGCAGCGGTGGGTTCCTGCGCTTCTGAGGCTTTGCCAGAGCAAAGCCTCAGAAGCGCAGGAACCCGCCGCTGCTGCGGCTTTGCTCCCGGTGCCCCTGGTCTGCTGGGGACCGTCTCCAGCAGACCAGGGGCACCGGGACTGAAGCCGCAGCCGCGGCGGGTCCCGCGCCTCTGAGACTTTGGCAGAGCAAAGCCTCAGAGGCGCGGCACCCCGCTGCCGCTGCGGCTCTGCTCCCCGTGTCCCTGGTCTGCTGGGGGGGGGGCGCAGCTAGTGTGCCCCCCCCCAGCAGACCAGGCTTTTGTTGTGGACCCTGGGGCAGAGCAGCTGGGGCGCTGCCGATTGGTCCTGCAGCGCCGCTCTGGGCACTACTGGACCAACCCGGCAGCACCCCAGCTGCTCTGCCCCAGGTCCTGATGCAGCCGCTGCTGGTCAGTTTCAGCAGTGGCTGAATCAGGACGCCTGGGGCAGAGCAGCTGGGGTGCTGCTGGGTTGGTCCAGTAGCGCCAAGGAGCGAGGAGCGGTGCTACTGGAGCAACCCAGCAGCACCCCAGCTGCTCTGCCCCAGGCGTCCCCAAGTCAGCCGCTGCTGAAACTGACCAGCGCTGACTACAGGAAGCCCGAGGCAGAGTTGCTCTGCCCCAGGCTTCCTGGAATCAGCCGCTGATCAGTTTCAGCAGCAGCTGACTTGGGGACGCTTGGGGTTCTTAAGTTGAATCTGTATGTAAGTCAGAACTGGCGGTCAGTTTCAGCAGCGGCTGAATCTGGACGCCAGTTCCGACTTACATACAGATTCAACTTAAGAACAAACCTACAGTCCCTATCTTGTACGTAACCCGGGGACTGCCTGTATAGTTATAATTAAATTACCCTCTTGGGTCTGTGTAGTAGATTTGTTTATAAACATAGACAATCAATTTCTTAAGACCATTTTTGAGCATGTAAAATCACTGATTCTCTGGTGGTATATATACGAACTGAAACTGCAAGCAGCTTAAAGTAAGATCACATCACTTATTTCTTAAATAGTTTCATTCTGAATGAATAAAACATTTTGGAAAAGATTATTCAAATATATACAAAGTAATTTATATTCCTAGGCTATTTACCCAAAGCATACAAGTACACACAGTAATTTTAATGACAATTTCTGTACTGTTTCATTATTTTATAGGAACAGAATCCAAGTTTTTATATATATATAATGTGACAATTAATGATTTTTATTTGTATTCCCCTGCTGTTACTGACCAATCACCATCCACAAATAGCAGCAGATTAGGGATTTACTGAGAGCACAGCATAGAGGGAGGGTCCTGACAGAGCAGCAGGTTCTAGTTAGGAAGAAATTTCTCCTATTCGTCCACTTCAAGGTTCATTGGACCTTCTTCTGAAGCAGCAGGTACTAGCCATTGCTAGGATAATGGACTAGATGAACAACTAATCTGTTTCAGTATGGATTTCCTATGTTAGACTTCACCGGACAAGATGATTAGGAAGAACCAAGCAAGAGAATTTATTTTTATTATTGTGGTATCTATGGGCTGTGGTCCATTCTTCCAGGTGCTGTGGAAATATGATAAAGTCAACAATCCAGTCACAATGACTATTTTTAAAGACTGAGCTTACTACTATTCCCTTCTGTCTAAATTGAAAGAGCTTATTTTGAAATATGGAACTACAATTTCAAAATGAGGCACTATTCCGACAAATCCCTTAACCCTTGTGGAACGAGGGCTACAGGGATGCCACAATAGCGTGCTCACTATTTCGGGAAATAGCAGGTGCTTTTGGCCATGAGCTGCGGGGGAGGGGAGGGAGCCTAGTGGGGGGGGATGGAAACTGGGGGGTGGGAGGCTGAGATGATGGGGGCAGCCTGCTGTGGGGCTGGCCTGCCGGAGGTGCCAGGAGCTGCAGGGGGAGCTGAGATGCTTGCCTCCAGCTGCTGTTCGCCCCACCCCAGGTACGTGCTGCACGCTCGTCTGATGAGTGGCCAGCACTTAAAGGGCCAGTTTCCTTTTTTCTTTGCTTTTCCTGGCATCAGAAATTTGCCGGTTTCTACAGTTTTCCAGATGCTTACGTTCAGGATAACACAGGTTTTACTGTACCTGATCAAGAAGCCCTGAAACACTTCTGCATAAGTTGAGCTGTGGGTGAGGGTGTCAAGTCTCTGGTTTTGAGCAGTTTTCTTAATCTTTTTTTATAAAGTACCCCTTTTAAAAAAAATAAGTACTTCCAGTACCTACAGTTTTCAGACACAAATTTTTTTTCTACCATTGCAACACATACGGTTAAACAACTTAATTGTAGCTGGGTGGGTGATGAAATTTTTGGGTGTAAAAAGTATAAAAATAATAAAGCGCTGTAAAACTTAAAACAAAAATTCAGTTTTCTCCAAATTTCAGTTGTGTTGAAGTACCCCACCTCTCAGATTTCTCACAAGTATCCCTAAGGGTATTCGTACCACTGGTTGAGAAACACTGGTTTTGAGCACTCAAGGTGGGAGCACTTGGATGTAGCTACTGAAATTCTGACAACCACTGTTAACACTGATAAGAGACTAGAGACCTGTTCTTAAACTAAAGGAGTCATCAAACTTGCACAAAGTGCTCCCTGCCATACACAAACCAAGGGAGAAGAGGAGAGAAAAATTTGCCTGTACAGGAAGAGCTCTAGGGGAGAATTCCAGAGGAATCACTGATTGTGAGTGTGAAAGCAGAAGACTGTGAAACAGTTTGACTGCAATACATCTAGTTCACTAGAAGAAAGTGCTAAAAAGTAGCCCATTATGAAGAGGGGGAGGAAAAGAGGGATGGATAACATTTTCAAATGTCTTTACTTTTGAAATTTTTTCTAAAAAAATAGAACCAGTTGATCTACTGCTTGTCATCACAACAGTAAACAAAAAGTGATCCATACCTTTAACAGGAATAGATTCCTAATAAAAAAGAAGCATTACTTCTGCACCCAGTCCCATAGGGGAACATTTACATGAAAAGTTATATTATTTCCAGAAAATCAAGATGATTTTGTTGTTTGTTTGTTTTTGTTAGGGAAGAGACACACCCTCTGGTGAAGCCTTATGGATTTTACTGGAAGTTACTCATGGACATGTTGCATTAATGCTGCCAATAAAAATAAATTCTGATAGCTTACAGATCATCTATTAAGTTTCCTTTTCCAAAGACAAACTATGCTGCCAAATATCAATAAGGTAACCAGAAAAGGCAACCTCTCTAAAAATGCAATATGTTTCAATCCATGTTTAATGCAATATACGGCTACAAGAATTTTTACTCTATATCTGGGGTCCTCAAACTTCATTGTGCCGCAACCCCCTTTATGACAACAAAAATTACTTCATGAACCCAGGATGAAGGACCCAAGCCTGAGCCTGCCTGAGACTCCCTGCCCCAGGTGTGCGGGCCAATGCCCAAGAGTCACTGCTCTGGATGGGAGGGACCAAAGCTGAAGTTCAAGGGCTGCATGAGACCTAAAACCTTAATGCTGAAGCCCTCAGGCTTTGGCTTCAGTTCTGGGCAGAAGGGTTCAGGCTTTAGCCCTGGGTTCCAGCAAATCTAAGCCAGCTCAGGTGATCCCATTAAAAGGGGGTCATGCTTGACCCACTTTAGTGTTCCAGCCTACCGTTTCAGAACCATATTATAGAGAGATGCTTCAAAATTAAAACTGAAGCTAGTTTTTCCATTGTAAGTAATCAAGATGATTACTATTTGCAGTTTAAGAGCCATTAACTGAAATCACCTTTCTACGGTTAAAAGAAATGTTACAAAATATAAAATATAATATTAAGGCCTGTACTTATCTTTACATAACTTAATTAAATACAAAGAATGCAATATAGGAAAACTGCCATCGAAAGATTTAATTTACATTGTGGCCACTTTTTTCTTCTATTTGCCTATATTTAATGCTATTAGATATTTCAAAGTACTGATTACCTTAGAAACTATTCTGGCTTTAGTTTAGGGATGTAAAATCCTGTTTAACAGTTAACCAGTTAAACATTCATATTTTCTGTCTTCTCTACATGCCTATTGCATCATCTTTAACACATCTTGTTTCTATTGCAATGAAAATATTCTCATTTTTATTTTACTTATACATTTGTGATAATAATTGCCCCATCTCCAGTAAACTAATTAATATTCTTGATATTTTAAACATTTTTTTTCTTCCTAGCTATATTATGAAATTAAAACTGCATTCATAGTCATGGCAAATATTTCTGGCAAATAAAATGAGATAACATGGATTGAGAAGCATCATTATACCTGCCTACAGTACACCATAAAACCTGCAAACTAAAGGTAGGTAAAGACAAAATTTCATGGAGGGACTAAAAAGCACTTTGAAAAAAAAAAACAAGTTACTTCTAAAAATGTATTTTGTTAAAGAGAGTGGATCCTGAACAAAAGCATTACGTATTAAATACCATATGTTCCTTTACCAATTCTGGCTTTTCTTGCTGAAGAACAGCTTCTGAGCTGTCTTTCTTTGAAATGCCTTCAACTATAAACACTTGGAAAAGATGAAAGGATGTACCATTCAGTGGTTAATGTCTTCAAAAGAGCTTTATGATCAAAGTAGGGAGCTCTCTCTCTCTGAGTCAAAAGATTTCAATTTTTAGTGTTTTGTTTTTTAAGCAAGGTAAGCAGTCACAGCCTGTGGTAAATAGCTTTTATCAGCAGCAGCAGCGAGGGAGGGGGGAACCAGTGCTCTCCCCCTTCCTCCCCTCCCCACCCTCGCCATGTGTAAACGTGTAACAGCTGGAAATTTTCTGTGGAGCCACCTGTGCCTCCACGCTGCTGCCTCTGATACAGACGCAGCAGTGCAGTGGAGGGGGGAGTGGAGCAGAGGAGCCTCTGCTCACAGGGAGCCAGCTCCATCGCCCCATAGGCACCAGCCCCCTCTCCTGAGTGTAAACATGTAACTGCTGAAAATGTCAGCAGTTACATGTTTACAAAAATAAACATCTTTTAGCCCCTTAATATATATACTCCTGCACATGCACATATACACAAACCCCATATTGAAAAGGCCCCTGCGTCTCAAAATGCCCCTATATAACGGTAACAAATTACACATTGTGAGATACAATTTACAAACACTGAAAGCAATATAATATATAACACATGTAAGACTAGGGACACAGATAAAGTTTCATACTGCTAAAATCAAGACTCAAAAGATGATACAAGAGCAATGCTGCATTAGTTCAGTTGCCTGCCTTATAGCCTATTGTTTGGCTCAAAATGGCAGCAGGGCCAAATAACTATTAAGAACTTTGTAGTAGGGATGTTAAAAAGCAGGTAACTGCGTAAATGTATAACTGCTGAAAATTTTAGCTGTTACAGTTACTTGCACAGTGCTGGTTCCCACCTGCTGCCCTGCTCCCATGGAGTCAGCTGCCATCCCTGCGCCACTGCTGCTAAATCAGCTCATGGCATACATTGGCTCCCACCTGCAGCCTCTGATATAGATGGCAGCCAGTCCCCAATCTGCTGCTTCTGATATAGATGGCAGCCACCTCTCCAGGTTTATTGGTGAACCATTTACATGTTTACACTTTCACATCCCTACTTTGTGAAACATATAGCAGCTTAATTTAATAATGACAAGCCATGAATCAAGCTAGTAAAATATTATTGCCACTTGAGCTATACTAATTATCAAGTTATTCCCAACTAATCCTTATGAAATACAGAATCTCGTCATGGTACTGGAATTCCCTATTAAATCAAAAAGGAAACCAGTTGATTAGCTATGTGCTTTTCAATACTTACATAATTCAATTACAGTTACAACTGTAAGTGTAATTCCTTCCTTTCAATAAGTGGGCTTATTTGTTTCTGGGAGACATTTCCCACTCAATGCAATGAAACTTAATATACTGCAAACAATAAATACCTTGCTGGTTTACATCCTGAGGTGGTTTTAATATTTGTAAGGTTTAGAGAAAAATAAATTTACGCCTACAAATGGAATGTTTTAGATGCTAACCCTTGTAGATACCTCCCACATGTATCTCACAAAGAGTCTTAGCATTTACACAGGGAATTTAGCACAGTGTGATCCTTATAATAGCACTGCTCACAAAGATAAAAAACAAAGTGTGCTTTCCCCTTCTCCCAAGGGTCATGCAGGATCCTTAACCATTTGCAAGTACAAGTTCATTATATGACAAAAAAGTGGGAAATGGCTCTGCTCTGCAGGTGTCCAAAAATTCATTTTCAGTAAGAGAGCAGATGTTTATAAACTATTCAAGTAAGCACATAGTACCATAATTCTCTACCATGGCATTTAACAGCTGCTTCAAGCCCGCCCCCCCCCCCCACACTTAAATATGCAAGTTATTTTGTTATTGCCATTACCTGCGTATTGTGCTTTCACATGCTTAAACATATTCTATATAAAATATTTGCCATGTGCATTTTAAAGCAGTAAGAAATGAAAAACCACAAGGTGATGGTGATTAATTCATACTTCTGGTCCTAGAAAACCATGGGACTTCACCTGAAAATTGTTTTTAATCAGCTTTGCTATTTAGACTTTTTTCCCCCCAATCCTAACAGCTGAAAACTTAAACACTAAACTGAGTACAGTAGAATGAAAGCTGATCTTTTACTATTTTTAAATATTTTGTAATACATTGACAAAAACTTGTCTTCTCAAAACTACAACTAACACTCTGCAGCTACATAAGATTGTTAGAGGAAAATCTGTGAAGAGGTTCCTTTTTACTCCTGTTAGTCCTGCAAAGCCAAAAAGTATACAAAGTTGAAATTTATTCCTTCTAAAAGACAAGTTCATATCCAGCCAGGTGAGGAGTGACCAAAAGTTATCCTGAGACAACCATTCATAGGTACATGTAAATTATACCGGTGATCTCAGTCAAGCATTCACATTACAACCAACCAGCTTTTGTATCACAAAATCCATCAACACAACACAACATTCTAAGTGGGAACCTGGGCTCAAAGTACCTTAAATTAACATAGCTCCATTGACTTATACTAGTTGAAGATCTGGCCCTTTGTTGGTGGTTTTAGCAGACAAGAATTAAATGGGCATGAAGACTGATCTTCTCTAACTCTTTGAGATAAAATTTTAGACATATGGGTAAAGCAGTGTAGAGAAAGTTAAGATGAGAGTAATAAGAGAACTCCAATCTTCCCGGCTGTCACTTTGGAAATTTCCATGAGCACAATTTGAACATATTTTTAAATGTTAATGTTCATTTGCTAAAGTTTATGGAACCATTTAAGTCTCTTCAGACATATACATATATCATCTGTGGTTAATATTTTACTTTCTCTCTGACCAAATGGAGGACCATCTGTGACTGTGTACATGAAACTTTGAGTAAGGAAAAAAAATAAAGCTTTTCTACAGAGTTTGCATGTGATCTGAATTGTGTATAAAATACACCTTCCTTTCTGTTCATAAAACCCAGTTTAACTTCAGATAGTTCTCTCCTTTTTAATTTGAGTAACTTTATAGATGACCAAGGGGAAAAGTTTAGCCTCTTATTTCTCCCTCTCATTTTTTTCCCAGGCCACCTCAGGTTTCTGTCTCTGACACAGGCACTGATAAAGTAAATATCAAAGCACTATACTTGGAGGGAGGGCTGGAGGGTCACTGAATGTCTTAGAGATCTCTACACATTTTTTGTTACATATTGGTTTCTCAAGCCTATATTTGGTGTGCTTTCAAGGAGCTTTTCAACTAAGAGAATAGGATTCTTTACCTGCCTTTTCAGCCAGTAAGGCTATCATATGGATTTTCTGAGATCTGATCTGATTTTTGACAAATTCCAGTCATCCTTCAACAGTGGCAAAGTTTTGATGTTAGTACTCTAATTTCAAATTTCAGTGTAGTAGTTTGGCTGCTCAGATTCATGAACTGGCCTGTTGTAACCACACTATTCTTCCTTCCCACAGTACTGCAAGCTCTCTCTTGTTTAAAGGCATGTCTACATTACCAAGTTTAAAAAAACCAGAAACTTATGTTGACATCTAAAAGTTGACAAAACAGATATTACCAGATTTGCTCTTTCTGTTGGCAGATCATATTCACACTGGGGGCACCAACATCGACAGTGTGAGCAACGCATGATGGGCATGTACCCTACAATGCAGTATTGTGGAAAGGCAGAGCTGACTGCTGCACACTGAGATTCCCTCCGAGTTCTCCCACAGCCTCCTCAGCATCCAGGAGCAGCATCATGATAGCTCTGTGGCTCTCTTTTCTGAAGCATGTCAAAGCAACACAGCAGCCTTTCCCCTCCCCCTGCAGCAGTAGTCTGCCTGCCAGAGCTTGTGTTCCTAGTGCAGGGCAGAAAATGTGCAGTTCAATGATTGCTCCTCATTCCTCAAATGAAGCAGCACACACAGATGTTAGATACTTCCAAGAATGAAAGTGGAGGGTCACATGCGTGTAGGGAAACAGAAATCAAAACGCTGAGCAGAGCCATCAGGGCAGGCATTATGGGATACTGACAGAAGCCTAATCTGTGGGCAAAATAAATAACAGAAGGGAAGGTTACTCACCTGGTGCAGTAACTGGAGTTCTTCAAGATGATTGTCCTTGTGGGTGCTCCACCTTAGGTGCTTGTGTGCCACTGATCCTCTAATTGGAGAATTTAGGTAGCAATACCCCCAGTTGCCTGTGCATGCTGGACGCTGGCGTGCGACATTTGAAATGGCTATCTTACATGCGCAGCCAACTGTCTCTTCAGCTCCTTCTCTGACCGGGTGTAGATGAGTCTGAAGCAGAGGGGAAGAAGGGTGGGTAGTGGAGCATCCACAGGGACAATCATATCAAAGAACTCAGTTACTGCACCAGGGGAGTAACCTTCCTTTCTTTGAGGAGCGTCCCCATGGGTGCTCCACCTTAGGTGATTACAAAGCAGTAGTTGTGCTCTGTGGTGGGTACCTTGGAGGTGTGAATCAGTGACCGAGAGTATTGTTTGGCCGAAATGTGTATCAGAGCCCGAAAAGGTCTGAATGGCATAATGCTGCATGAAAGTGCGCACTGAGGCCCATGTGGCAACCTTGCAGCTTTCCTCTGTTGGTACACCCCGGAGGAATGCTGTTGATGCAGCCATTGCTCCTGTGGAGTGAGCCTATATGTTAGATGGGCTCCTTCTGAAATACAGAATAGGCTAGGTGTATACAGCCTGAAATCCATTTAGATAGTCTTTGTTTTGAAATGAGTACCCCTTGCGATCTCTGTAGATGAGATGGAAGAGCTGTGGAGTTCTGCGGAAGGGTTTCATGCGTTATAAGTAAATAGCAACTGCCCTGCAGACGTCCAGAGTGTGCAGCGCCATCTCCCCATGATCCTTGTGGGGTTTTGTGAAGAAGACGGGGATGTATCTGGGCTCATTGCAATGGAATGATGTAAGTACCTTTGGGAAAAACATGGCGTGTGTACAGAAGTGAAAAATTGTATATAGGGGGGCCCACCATCAGTTTTCCCCTGACAAAAGTCACATTGCAGTGTGTACACTCTGACTGTTTTGTCGCCAAAAGGCAGTTTTTGGTGACAAATCTTGTAGTGTAGACAAAGCCTAAGTCAGGGATTCTCATACTGGGGGTCAGGGCTCCTCAGAGGGTTCCAAATCATCAGCTCCCATCTCAAGCCCCACTTTGCATCCCACCTTTATTACAGTGTTAAATATATAACCAAGTATTTTAATTTATAGGAGGGCACCACACACAGGCTTACTATGTGAAAGGGATCATTACAAGTTGGACCTCCCCGGTCTGGAACCTTCAGGAATTGAGTGGTCTCGAAGGAGGAAGTTTGCTGGATCAAGGGAGGTCAGGCCTTGGCTCACCTGGGGCTCGCTCCTGGCCAACAGCACAGCCAGTACACTGCCCCCGGCAGGCCCCACTCCTGGCTGCCACCTGGCTCTGGCCCGCATGGGCTTCATACTCCCGGGCACTGGCGGCTCCCCTACCCCCAGCGGTTCCTCTGCCCCCAGCTGGCAGATTTCCACTCCCAGCTGCCAGGGCTTCCAGCCCAGCCCTGCTCCAGCTGCCAGCCATTGGCTGGGCTTCATGCCCCCAGAACATTGGCCCTGAAGGCTGCCTGCCACCTGAGCTCCCAACCTCTGGCAACCTCTGTGAATCACATATGTTGCTGGACCCAAGTATCCTGGACCACAGAGGTTCAACCTGTCATGTAAAAGTTTGAGATCTAGTGGTTTTAAGTCATGAAGGAGACCCTACACATACATAGCAGCCTAGATTTAGGGACAGTCCAGCTTGCCTCTAAAATTCTCAGACTGTAGTTTGATAAATTCTATGGATATAGTGAGAGAAAATCCTAGTTCTTTACGATACTGATGATGCACAAAATGCCACAAATTTAATAATAAAAAAAGAAACCAGGAACTTGGTGTACCTGAGTTCTGTTGTGGTGCCTCTGCTCTCAGCACTAAGCTCTGCCTTAAAACACTATTTTTATATATAAACACTTTGTACAGAACTATTACTTTTTTGAAAAATAAGTGATAGAAAATGGGTACTTTTTAGAAGTAAATATTTACCAGGCTATCATATTGAGCTTACTACGGTATTTCCTACACTTAGTATGCATACCATGAAGTACTTTAAATATTTACTTACATTGCCCATTGCATATGTTTACTGTTAATGCTCATTTACATATAGGAAGGTATAAAGAAATCTCCTTTCATAATCAAATATTGACAGTACTGTCAGTACAGTGATAACAGTCCCTTTAAACAATCAATGTTAACTTTATAATTCTGTTCTCTACCTTTTTCAACTCATTAAAATGCAGCTGCTTCACACTATAGGCAGAAGTTAATGCTGTACAATTTAAACAAAGTGCCGTCTGCTTATCTAGAAAGAAAACTTAAATGCAATACATTATTTGTTTATTCTGAAGCACATATAAAACCTAGTAATCTTCCAACCTGACGACATTAGGTTTTAAGTTGCATCCCAGATATGAGCCTGAAAGAAGTCCTACAACTTCTAGTCAAAGTCTAAAAGATTTTATTACTTCTCCTGCCCCCAATAGGACCTAATATGGATTGCTTTTATGAACTGTGGTCTAAAACAGCTATTAAACGTGAAGCTGCACAAAGAGCAACATATTTGGGACCATTCCAGGCCCACCTACAGGGTAATGCTATTCTACTTGCAACAGCTGTTTACACTTACCTGAGGTGAAGCAGGTGCAGGACAAAAGATTCAAACAACTCTGCACCTGCTGCCTCAAACTCTACCAGGTAAATCAGTAGAAATGACCTTTTTGTGTCTGTCACCACAACAGATGTTCAATGGAAGGCCAAGATGGTCACACCTACCTGCCTTTTGCTCGGTCTTTGCCCCACTTAGTCAATCTGATTAGACAAGCTGAACCGAGTGACACAAAGGCAACAGTTGGATGCAATTTTCTTGTCAAATAAAGTAGAGATGCAGTAGAACATTATGAAAATCAGATGAAGATGGTCAGTCAAAAGTTTGCTGATTCTTGCCATCAGAATTCTGATCGTGTATAAGTCTCTTAACCTTGAAGACTTCTGTATCTATGTAACTGGCAGAACTTGCACACACTTTTCATTTGGAACTGAAGTACAAATATTACACAGCCTGTCTAATCCAGGGATTCTCAAAAGTCACTGTACTGTGACCCCGTTCTGACAACACAGGGTCAAAGCCTGAGCTCCACCACCCCAGGTAGGGAGGCCAAAGACCAAACCCCACCACCCTGTGCGGGAGGGGGGAGGGGAGAGAAGGAGGGCAAAACAAAAGGGCTTCAGCCCCAGGTAGGGAGCATATAACCTGGACCTGGTCACCCAGGGTTAAAGCCCTTGGCCCTGGGCAATGGGGCATGGGCTTCAGCTTTGCTCCCAGGAAGTGGGGCTTGGGTTTCATCCCCAAACCTCAGCAAGTCAAGGAAAATAAGCAGTTGGAGAGTAAGTTTCTTCAGTCACAATTTGAGACAGAAAAACGATTAATGGATATGCCCATGCCCAAAAGAGAGCACAACAATGGAAGTGTATCTCTCAGCTTTTCACCAGAAAATACAGATTAGGGTGATTTACAGTCTTCCAAAGGGGCAGGGGTAAAGGTGCTGCTGCTTCTCATTCAAAACCAAGAACATTTGGGGTTTTTTGTTTGGCTATAAACACCCAAGCTACCTATTGATTTATATTTGACATTTTGTGTAAAGTAAAATATTCCATTGATTTTCCTATTCCATTCCCATTTTCTTTCTATTTTTCACTTTGCCTTTGATAGCCTGATTAATCTCTTCTTCCAACATTTGCTACAATTTTTAATCCATTTTGGTACTAATGTTTTTTTCATTTTGCCCCACTCTAAAGAACTCTTTCTCCAAGAAATTTATTTTTTCTGATCTAGCCTTTCACTGCGTATTTTGTTCAGTATTAGTAGCAGTAGTATTTGTTTATTTTAGAGCCTACTGTATTCTAAGCATTTTTAGCCAACCAAGGCTCTTGTTCTTATGAGCTTGCAATCTGATTTTCATCCTTCCATTCATACTAAAAGAGGAAGAAAAAACAGGAAAAGGAGAATGAGTGAATCATTAATTTTAAAAATTGTGGTAAGCAGACACAGGGGAGAGAGCAACCAGACATGTGACACAGATTAGGGCCTGAGGTACAGCTGCCAAAATTGGGTGACGTTCCACTGGTGACATTTAATACAAACCATTTTGTATGGTTTGCATGTTGCAAAACATGCATTGGTTTAACAATTTATTAATATATAACTGTAAATTGTACATTTACTACTAATTGGAGCCCTGGTGAATGAAGCCCTCTGTTTATCCACAGGACAGTAGCAAAGGGAATTTCCCATTCCCAGAGAATGAACCTGAAATTTCTAGATCCAAAATCAAGCATTTGCCATTTGATCTTAAGGACTATTTGCATTAGCATGGAGACAGCAGCAAACTCATATTTATATGTGGTCTAAGTGAGAGGGGGAAAAGTTCCACACTGGGTTACACTGAATTACACAAAGATAGGAGGGAAGGGTTTTTCTGTGTTCTCTGTCTCAAGATAAAGGAAGCACTTTTGAGCGTCACAAGAAAAGGAATGGATCGATTGTTAATTATTAATAAACAAAATTAATTATTAATTATTAATTATTATAAACAAAATCAGCAAGAAACCTCCTGATAATTTGCGTAAACATGTAACTACTTGACGTGGGCAGAGAAAAACGCCATGCAAAGTTACAGAAAACTGATACTACAGATTGAACCTCTCTAGTCCGAAACCTTCAGGATCTGACCGGTTCCGAACTAGAGAATTTTCTGGCCCACGGGAGGTCACTATTGTCCAACAGCATTATCAACACTTCCACTGCTTATTTTGCTATTAGAGGACATGTAGGGGTAAATTAGAGCTATACTGCAGCACAGAACACTGAGAGCCAGGACTGGTGGCTGTAAACAAACTTTATGGGACAATGGGAATCTTGGACATACCCAAAAAAAGTGGATATCCAGCTAACTAAAATTATTCTAGATGGATGTTTCTGGATGACAGTGTTCTGGATTAGAGAGGTTCGACTTCTATTAAGCACAGGTCTAATTAAAAGCTCTCTGAAGTCAACAGAAAGACCACCATTTATTTCAACAGGCTTTGGCTCAGGCTTTACCTAAGGAGTATTTGGAACCTGATGTAGCACATCATGCTAGATCTTGATGTTAAAAGTGTAAGATTTTACTTGGGAGACTATTCTGAATATTCATGGACTGTCTTGATTGATACGTTATAAAATGTGCTGACCAATTATCTTAAAACGCTACACATAAAATTCAGCATTGATACAAAAATTATAGAAAGCACTAAAGTGGTCACAATAACAACAACAATTGCTAATGACTAAAGTAACCAACTAGGGATGTTAAAATGCATTTAATTAAGTCATCATGTAACTGCTGAAAATTTCAGTGGTTACACGTAGAAAGCAGGTGACTCCTGCCTGCTGCCTCACGTTGCTGCCTCTGATACAGGGACAGCAGTGCAGGGGGGAAGAGGGGCTGCATGTAATGCTCATCAGTTAACCGTGTATGTGGTTACTTTCCTATCCCTATAACCAACTTCAGCTAAAGAGCCTATTTTAATCAATCTGTGTTCTGAAACATGTTGGCTACACAGTAATTAACTGAAATAATCTGTACTTGGTCAGGGAGAAGAGAGGAAGAGGTACAAAATGTCCATCCTAATACCACAGCTCAGAAGTTACTCAATTAAAAATATAGAATACATACAGAAATCTATTTGGGAGAGAGAAGGCATACGAAGAGGAGAGACAAGTACTTTAGGGGAAAATGTATTTATTTTAATTTATACACTCATACTATAATAAGAAGTGTTTATTCTTTGCTTAATACAGTTTAAAACACAACTATAACAGACTATCACAATTCCCCCTTTCACCAGCATAACATACGTCAAACCTAGAAACTAAACACATATTTAAGAGCTTTTATCATTTCCAACCAGTCTTCTCAATACCTCACAGCTTGGGAAAAGAAATGGGTTTTGCAGGTCCACAAAACAGGACTCCTCAGACCAAGGAAAGGGCATAAGTTCCAAAACATGGAGGAATATTAGAACGTCCTGTCAGCTGCTCCATCCATATACAGAACAAGATCTAAGGCGCCCGAGCTTAACCCAACTGTAGTAATATATTTAGCAAGAAGGACGTTCTTTCTGACAAGTAGATCCCAGGCCATTAAGAACTTACTGTGTTAAGAGTGGGTAAACAATCTGGAGCAATTCTTTTCAATGACAAACATTTTATTCTGAAGCACTATTCTGATTCTTTTATCTCTAAATTGATACCAAAAAAGTTTATTGCCTTTATTATGTGTTCTGGACAGTTAACCTGAGCCCATAGTTATGCTAAATGGAGCTAGCAAGAGATTCTCCTTGCCCTCAATCATCATCAAGTGAGAGAGTACCTTATTTGAAAAAAGTCAACTACAAATATCTCTTCCGAAATCCAGCAACTGTTTGAAATGTCTTGTTTTATTGTGTGATTTTTCTGAAATTTTTAATAAAGACTCAGAAGTATCAGAAAAAATATTCACAAAATGTGGACATAAATACATATAAATCTATTCAGTAGCATTCCTGTAGCTTGCAACTCTTACCAATAAATCCATATGTTCCCATGAACTTACAATGCTGGTCCTACTGTTAACATGAGATTTTATCTTCCTGATTCAACTTTTTTTTTTCTCAGCTTTATCTTGGGTAATTTAATATCTCATGAAGTCGTTTGAACCTTAAGATTCAGAACATATCCACTGATCAGAGACCAGAATTCATGGAGCAATAAAACTCTTGTGAAGCCATTTGTGTGTCTCTCGGTGAGATTTTTCAGGTTTATATTAAGTCAAGAAAGGATGTGTCTTATTAAACAATTATATTTACACACTTGGGCATGTTCCGAGACATGAAGCCTCAACTGTTCAAAACATGTATTAATACCTCATGAAATAAAGTCTCAGAGCAATGGCTATGTTAGTCTATAGCTTTAAAAAATGAGTAGTTCTGTAGCACCTTAGAGATTAACAAAAATACATATCTAGTAACATGAGCTTTTGTGGGCAAAACCCACTTCCTCAGATGAAGGAAGGGCTGAGAATTCCCTTCTGCCCCAGGCTCTGCCTCTTCCTGTCCCTGCTCTGCCCTAGCTCCACCCACAGCGGACCGGAGCCAGAACCACACTGTGCCGCGTCTCCTGCTCTTACCGATGGCAGGTGGGAGAGCACGGACCGGGCTGCCTGCACCTTCTCTGCCGCTACTATAGGCAGTCTCCTGCTGTTGGTGCAGCCTCACTGGTCCCCCTGTGAGTCCATGTCATACCTCCACTTTTGCAGTTACCGGCAGCAGTGGGAAGGGCATGGGCTGCAGCTCACGCAGTGCCGCTTCCCAAATGCATCGCTCCAGGGGATGGGATGAACTGCCTTGGTGCTCTCCAAAATTGGAAGCAGCACCACTTCCAGTGAGTGCTGGGGCGGTCCCGCTCCTGCCCTGAAGCAGCACCCATTGCGAAGCGGCACTGTGTGAGCTGGAGCCACCTGGCCTGAACTTTCCCCACTGCTGCTGTAGGTGACTGGGGAGGTGGGGGGTATGGACTCCTCCTACTAGCACCAGCTCTCTGGCCACTAGCCAAGCCCTTCCGCCTTAGGGGGTGTATGTGTCCCCATGTCTTCCCTCCCACAAGTCATATATGGTTCTTCCCTTCGTTATGAGTTAGGTTTTGTCTACACGTCCAACTTAGCAACAAAATTTTTGTCATTCGCAGGTAGTTAATCCTTCCCCCAAGTTTTGCAGTGGCAAGTAGCAGCATAAATGGTTTATTGTTGTCTGGAGTGGTCTCCTGTCGACAACATGAATACCACTCTAAGGGGAAGTATTTTCTCCACAAAAGTGCCGACGAACAGCATTTATACTGCTTGACTTTTGGTGACATGGCTGTGTGGCTCAAAGCTGAATAATGAAGACAAAGCCTCAGTCAGATTTTACATATCAACTTCTCTTAGGAATGTCTAGCCCAGGAAAAGCCATATCTGGTTTATCTTTGTTCAACTAATAGCAGCATGACACAATAAGGATTATACTAAGCACTGGCACATTAATATGCCCATTCTTATAATTAATTGTATTGTTCAAAGCACTTTTGTTCTTAGAAGCTATACCTCTGCACTGTATACAAAGTTCAGGAAGCTGTTAATGTAATCACAGTGGTTTCCATAGCAGTCAGCAACCTAGCTCCAAAAAGCTGTCCAGTGTGTTCAGAGAGTGAGTCAACTTGTAAAGCCAGGGCAAGAGCAACAGTCATGAATAAAAATGAAATGCTAATTGTTTACTTACAGATAGTGAAGGTATACCTACTATATGGTTCAGTGGTTCCCAAACTTTTCAAGTGTAGGGACTCCTTTTCAATCTATTAAAATTTCACAACCCCGCTCCCCCAAACAATATAGCTGTTTTCAAACATTCCATTACTGGATAATCATTTGAAATGTATAATAGCTCATGTTATCTAAACTAATATAGTAGTATTGAGAGATAATACAAGGTACCCACATTGAAATTTAACGAATTTGAGGTGCCATATATATTTACTGAATACAATTTTATTGGATCCACCGATCCATTTTTGCTAGCAGCCCGTCTAAGCTCTTCCCTCCACTCCAATAAGCTTTTGAATGGTTAGAGTGGGGTGATGTATTCATGTAACATGATCATTTAAAAAAAGAGAAAAAATGGTAAACAGTGACTGACCCATTTATAAGCTGACTCCAGGATACAGTCGCAGCTTGTCAGGTTCATCACGGGCTAAGGGACGTACACATTGCAGGGCATGGAGCTTCTCAGCTCCCATTGGCTGCTATTTGCTGTTCTCAGCCAATGGGAGCTGAAAGACACACTGTGCCTGCAAGCAAACAAATGTCCTAGCAGAGTACAGTAGAGTCCGCAGCACTTCCCAGGGCCATTTCCCAGTCCAGCAGGGCAAACCGCTGGTGCGCTGGATGTTTTAGCCACATGGAGTGTCTGCAGATTTGGAACCAGCCCCTGCCTTTCACCATTCTGGGCCAAGGGGAGCAGTGGGAAGCAGCAGCCAGCATGTCCCTTGGCCCACGCTGCTTCCTCTGCTCACCCTGCTTCCTCAGCTTCTGCCCCCGCTATCTCCTGCCCATCCATAGAGAATATGGTGCAATGGCAGAATTTTGGAAGGGGGGGGGGGGGGGGAGCAGCAGCCATGTGCTCCAGGATGAGGCTTGCTTTTCATCCCATTTCCCAGGACACTAAGGAAGTGAGGGGAAAGTACTTGAGCATATTTCTGATTCAATAACTATGTATACTCAATAGAACAGGGTTCAACATTAAGGATTCAGAAAAACCCACAGTGCAGTTATGCACCTAGTCTTGAAATGTGCTTACCAAGGGTCTAATATGCCTGCTTCATAGTCACATTTAAATACTGAATCCCCAAATTATGCACTCAGGTATAGCTGTGAGTACCTACTGATAACAAAATGGTTGCTCAGGTGAATCCAAGGAGAGTTTTGGCAAACACAATTTATTACTTATGATGCTCTACAATCCCAAATGTACTCAGCTTGACATTCAGATCCTTGTAGGAATCTGCACAATGGTGGTTACAAAAACCATTATTTTAACCTGGAATCTTTGACACAGAATAAATATGGAAACTCACAATGATATCACAAAACTATTTTTCATAGTAGAACTGAACATTAAGAAAGAAAATCTATAGGTTCCCTGTGTGTGCTGCCTGTCACTTTTATACGTTTTAGAAGGGGGAAGTTATTCAAGAAAATATTACTGAACTGACAACTGCTGAAATACTATTCGGACACTTTTTACAGGTTACACAAAGTCAGTCCAAGAAACAAGCAGAACACATATACATGAATTATTGGCAAAGCGAAAAAGGAAACAAAATACCCAATCTAAAACAATTTTTTATAGTGTTGCTGCCCTCTTCTGGCATAAAAACTCCCAACCTCCATACTCCACACTAACAAATTCATTCATTAATCACTAGAGCACTGGAGCACACAACATACTGAAATGTTCAAAATTATTAAAGGAATTTTACAAAGTGCACACTGATTTCCAGAAGGGTAAGAGAGATGGATGTTTGAGTTTCAGAATTACAATATAAGAGATGAAAATTAAATCTACCAAATAATGGTGATCATTAAAAAAAAAAGAACTGTTGATCTGGTAAGGAGAGGAGCAACAGTTCATGTCAATCTTAAGAAAAATACTAGAGTCAAATACTAGAGTAAGAAAGCCTGAAAAGTAAATGCTCTCCTTAGAACACTCAAAGAGGAAAGGGAGGGTAATAAAATCAACCTTACAATTACTCCAACACACAGCTCTCATATCACAGTAATGAATGTGATAAGAGAAATAATTAACAAACCATGTATCAAAATTACAGAGAGTAGTGCCTTTTCTCTGAATTAAGTAAATTAGTTTTTCATACCAGCAAGTATAAAAACAGAATCAGTCAGGCAGGCTTAAAATCAACCACACCTTCCTTTGCCGAAGCACTAGTGCTAAATTTCCAAGAAGAAAAACACTGACTAGAAGTTCATGTACTGTTCAAGGGCTCAAGAAATTCAGTATGTTTTGTTTTCCTGATGCACTAGCATTGACACTGGCTCTCCAGCTCCCACTCACATTTCGCCTCTCACTGACTTGGCACGCACATATCTAATCTTTCACCTTCCACCAGTGAAGAATAAGCTTCCAATAGCAAGAACAGCTGCAGCTCCTCTCTTTTTTTTCCCTCTCCTTTTTTTTCTTCCTTTTTTTCTTTTTACATATATGCATGCGCGCGCACACATGCACACTTGAAGAGAAGGCCTATTTCAGAATTAAGGCCACCTTTGTTCTAGTGCTTTTCATCAGCCTAATGGGGAGGTGGAGAATGTTACTTGTAATGTAATGATGATTTAGTTCATTGTCCAAATCGATCATCAGTTCACTGAACTATCAGATTTCAAGACTGCAAATGCACATGTTTTTGCACAACTATATAAAAGCAAGAAAACCCATATACTTTTATTTCTAATCTCTACCCTGTATTTATAAGCAATCAACCCATTATTTATACAAGGAAGGGGCACAGTAACAGCTTTTTCTCCTTCATTGTGGTAATGCATAGATTCAGACTACAAATAACAAATTCTTTTTCTTGGTTGGAATTGGAGACATGTTTATGTCAAAAGCTTTCAGTACAACTATTTGTATCCCAAATAATGATTTTATACCATATAGTTCAGACACAAGCATATCTGGAACAGTGTTTGGTTGCTGCTGTTGTATTTTGGGGTTATCACTCTACAGGCCTGTCAATAGGTGAGCCTCTACAGCATGCCCCTTATAGCCCTTTCGTGGCACTGTTGGTATGTTGCACTCAAAGCCCCATCAGATTCTTTCAATTAATTACCAGACATACATTGGTTCAAACCATGCACCTCTTCTTGGGGTCCAATTTATTAAGTCTTTTCTACAACAGGTAACTTTTCTTCGTTAGATGCCCTAGGTTTCCCTGCTATAAGAGAGCCTTGGTCAGCTATTTGCCTCAGTTCAAGATACCCCTGTATCTCCCTTCCTGGAGCTGGGGGTGAGTTTCAAATGGACAGTTCTTTAAACAAAAGTCCCCCATCTCTTGTTTCTTGACATATTAATGAAATAGTTACTCTGTCTCTCCTTATGGCAGGAGCCTCAGTCTTCCTTCCTGGAGCTGGCTAATTCAGATCATTATTACCTCTCTCCTTAAACAAGAGTCCTCACATCTCCCTGGAGCTAAGTCATGCTTTAGACAGATGTAGGGCTTACGGCAATTTCTCCCTCAATCTTCAGAATGGATTCTCTGATTTGTGTCTACCATACTATAAGGGAAGGGACAACATTTATGCTGGTCATCTACTCTCAGCACATTCCAATTGGTTGGGTAAGAGGGGAGTCTTGTCCTGCTCTCTCTGCAAGTCTCCTGACCCTTAAAGATAGTAAGATACAAAGACAGGATTTCTTCCCAAACACCATTTACCCATTATTTACCCAAATTTACCCATTATTTCCACTCTGGATTTGGCTAGCATCAACATCCTGCCACTGGACTATGTTATACCTTTCTCTATCAGACTGAAGAGCCCACTATTAAGAAATTTGCACCACATAGCTAATGGTATACTGTAATCATGTCACCCATTAATTGTCTAATTAGTCTAAATAGATTGAGTCTATCAATGTAAGGCATGTGTGCTGTCCTTTAATTGTTCTCATAATAAAAGATGGATACCTCCCTCTTGAGGTGTATGAACGCACATATGAAACTAGGATGTCCACGTAGATTAACACAGGATAACGGGTTATGTGGTTCTTGAATGCTAGAAAAGATCTATGCACAATGTCAGGCATATACTCTTAATTACCCAGAACCAAGTGCTTTGAGTTGAAAGAGAAAAATATATCAACTGAATAAGCTAGAGAACAATGTTGTAAGTCATTGTTTTCCTTAGGTGTAATGAAGGACATCCATGACAGTTCAAACTCTCTTCCAGATAAAATGGGCTCAGATATCACTAGTCTTGAGGCTCTACTCAGCCAAAAGGGCCAGCACAAACAAAACAAAGCCCAAAAACCTGAAAGTTGGGAAGTATTCAGATTGCTTTGGCCCCAGAAGAGTCCTGCTTGATGCATTCATCTAATAAAGGATTGTCACTGACTTTGGTCTGAAAACATTTCTAAAAATGATACAAAAATCTTAGCAACACTCTTCTGACATAATATTCATGCATTAATTTCATCCCAAATTTAGGGTAACAAATCTTTTCTGACATACATAGCCAGCATACATTTCCAATGTCTGCATACACAAATTATCTCTACCACACGTCCCAAATACTATTTGCAGTGTTTTTGTTATAGTGGTCTCAGATCCAATAACTGCCCCAAATACAGCAAAAACGATTATGTGAACTACAAATCAAAAATAAATTTTGAATAAGTTCATTTGCACTCATTAAAAGGGACAAAATGGGGATTATGGGAAAATGAAATAGGTGTCAGTTTGGCACTCAGAAACCACACAATAGGCTCTGAGAAGAAAGTATGGGATATGTATGTTAATATATGTAAACCATCTTCATAAAACAAGGACACTCCACCAGAGAAGTAGATTGCAGCATGGAATGGGCCACCCAAATACTCCACAGAATCTGCTTCAATATAGGAGAGAAAAAAAACCACCTGTGACCACACACCTCTAATTGTCACCTATCATCCTACCCTAGATGATAGGTGATACTCATTCAGGGTATGATTAAATAATTACAACCTGTACTCAAGAAAGGGACCACATTGTGAAATAAATCTTTCCTGAACACCCCTTCTCCTGGCCTTTAAACAACCCTCCAGCCTTCCCAAGATCATTATCAGGAAGCAACCTCCCCACAGATCAGAACTTATCAAATCAAAGTGGCATAAGACCTTGCCATAACAACCTACCTCATTAAATGCACTCAATACCTCAATGGCAGTTATGCAGGTGAAACCAGTCAATCACTATATTGTGGGTGAAAACAGTTAAACAACACGCTATCGAGATCTCACAGAAAAATGATAAAAGACAAAAACAGCATATGGCCATAGGAAAACAATTTTCACAATTTTCTGACCTTTCAGTAATCATCCTTTAAGGAAACCTGCACAGCGCCTTCAGAAGAAAAGCCTGGGAGCTTAAATTCATTGGGGTTGGAGTCTGTTGGTAATTAAAGACTAAATTGTGCAAGTTGTCTGCTCTGAGGAAATTTTGGGATGCATGAAAATGCCAAGAATGCCAGTAAAAAGGTGCAGCAGGGAACAAGTAAGGATTGCAGACATTATAAAAATATTATATTTTACAGAAATTAAATGCTTTTGTTTTAACTCCCTCTGAATACTTAGACAACTACTTTTTTGAAAACCTACACGTCACAAAACATTCTCTTACTATTTGCTCAGTTTTCCTATGCACTTATTTTTTAAATGACATTGTGCACGAAAATGATAGACATTTCTGAAGCAGACTTTGTAACTGAATTAGGGTATGAACTTTTGTAATGGCCCAAGAGAAAAGAAAACCTTAAGTTTGAGGACTAACTCCACTTTCTATTGCTACTGATCTGAACTTTCATTCATTCTAATGGCAGAGTCTTGCTGCATGTAAAATGTAGCTTTTAAAACTCATTTTAAAAGCAGGGGAAATCAAATCTTGAACGTGTACAGTTGCACATCCTTATGAGTAAATTAGTATGGGAAATATTCATATTGACTAGTACAAAACATGTGTGGTAAGAAAGGGCAAGACAGATTTCTAACTGCAAATACACTAAAACAAAACAAAAAACTGACAGGCTCTTATTACATAGTTATTACCCTTTTATCTTATGAAATTGATCTCTTGACAATGTAACTAAAAGTTTGGTTGAATGAACATGCAAAGTGCTTGTAATGGTTCAGAGGAGGGTAATCAAATAATCACTATACAATTGTCTAAAGCTAAGTTACCGTGTTTAAATCTTTATTTCTTTTCCATCATTTATAAAAGAACACTTATGCTGTCATTGAAATTTACAGTACCATTCCTACTGCAACCTTGACTATACAACGTACTGCATACTATATCATGCAGTTATGATCATCTACCTGTCCCTAACTCTCCATTAAGAACCAGTGAAATAAGCTTGGAAGAGTTGTCTTAGATAGTATCTAGTGCTAACATTCAACCTTATTGACTACACTTTGGGAAAGAAGCAAAGCTGACATGTACTCCTATTTCTATAATCCCCATTTTGCCCGTATTAATAAGTGCAGATGAATTTATTCAAAATTCAGTTTTGATCTGTAGCTCAATCATTTTGAATAGCAAAAATGACCTATAGTAATTTTACTTATTAAATTATTTTCTCTCATGATACATTTTAAATTGCTCTCTACCCTTAAAGGCCTAATTCTAAACCCTGAGCACCCACAATTTCTATTGACTTCAGTAGAAAGTGAAGCAGCTCAGCAACTCAAGGGGCTGAAAACCTAAATGCTTGAAATTGTTCTTTGAAATCACTGCTTTTGAGATTTTCCAAACACAAAATCAGCCATTGCTAGGAGATGCTTTTAAGAAGGACTTGAATCATTATTTCCTTAACAAAAATCTTACCACACTATTATTTGAGCCAGAAACTAAATAGAATATCCAAAGAGCAATAAAAAGGAACAATGTGATAATATATTCTACTTAGAAAAGCTGTTGTACTGCATGACATAAACAGCTCTGTTTTGAGTTAGACCCAACTAGGAGGAGATGAGACACTGAACAGATGAAGTGCCGTTGTTCAAAGTCAATATAGTCTAGGCTTAGGGGACACAAAAATTAATGAGAAAATGAGAAAGTGGCAGATGGTGCTGCAGTACTTCTTGCTGCATATCTGCCACCTCAAGCAGTTTCTATACATGCAAAGCCCGAGGGCCCCACCTGGTAGCAGTATAATTACCCTAATTGTGCACTTATGTTTCATTACACCTTAGCCATTACTATGCACGCTGATTACAAGTATCAATCCCTTTCATTTTCATACACCTCTGCAGTTCTACACCATTCAACTGTGAAAACTCAGCCTTCTCTTCACTTCTAAAACAAGGCCCATGCTGATAAACAGCAGTGGGCAAATTATTTCTCACTCTACAGGGTGCCAATTGGGTTTGATAAGGATGACATCACCCCCATTTTACCAATAACAATGACACTAATAAGAACATGTAATCAACAAACCTCAGTGCTTGGTCTAGCTGTGGCAGGTGCAACTCTTTTTATGCTAAAAGTACGCCAACATTAGCTTCCAGCAAAAAACTATTTCTTTTATCACAATGTTAAGTAGAAGTTGGCTTCCATAAGGCAGTGCAGCTGCTGCTGCCGCTTCTACAGATGCTTTCATTAATTTTATCAAGGACACACTGAAACAAGTGCTTGTTCAGCACAATGGCTGTTTGGGAGCAGCTGGACGCATAAAACAAAACTATCTTGAGGAGACCATAACGATTATGCCAACCCAACATATAAATTAAAATAATTAAATACAAAAAATTAAAATACATTAGGAGTCTAACATATCCTCATCTAGAGCAGAAAATGAAAGTTAAGAATGAAGAGTCTGTTTATTAGAAGGGTCTCAGAAAAAGGGATTATTTTAACTTATTTTCTAGATTTTGTATTGTGCCTAGTTAATAGAATTTTTATGACATCTAAGATAGCCTATCTTTCTTGCATCTAATGAAGTGGGTTATTGCCCATGAAAGCTTATGCCCAAATAAATCTGTTAGTCTTTAAGATGACAGAGGACTCCTCTTGTTTTCCCTGTCTTTCTAAGTTACCAGTCCTTCAAAGTGTGCTTATGCTTAGTCATATGCATAAAGCTATACATAAGCTCAAGTGATTTCAAGATCAGGATCTAACAAAGGATCTTATGAGTTATATAATCAAAGCCTGACTGAATGAGCCAAAGACACTTAGGTTACAGAGCCGTATTCCTTTGGCTTCTTGTTTTTATGAGGTTAAAGCAGATTCTTTGCAGTATCCAAAAAATTAAACATTTCATTTCTTATATTTTATGGCATCATAACTTGCTTGGACCATTAAGGGCCAAACATTCAAGATATAACATTAAGTATATTCTTTCTACCCATCTTTTAAAGAATCAAAACTCATGTTAACATTGTTGTCTAATCAGTTTTGAAAAAAATCTCACACTCAAGCTTCTTGCCCAGGAAATTTTCTCACAAGCTCAGGCATCTAAGCCCTTAATTTCTGCAGAGAAATGGCTAAAAGACAACCTTCCAAATATCTAATAAGTGCATACTGATGAAGGTTGTCTTCCTGAATCCACATACTCCTTCACTGCCTCTACTGCTGCTCATAATTTCTCTCTGCTGCAGGTTCAGGAAATTTAACATTATTCTTCTCAGTTCCCTTGCTTCTGTTCAGCATCCCATGAGCAACAGAACATCATTGGTCATCACCTCCAGCCCCCAACTTAAACCCCTCCAGTGCATCATTAGCAATCTACAACCTGCCATGGAAAATGACCCCTTGATCTCACAGACCTTGGGGGACATGCCAATCTTAGCCTACAGACAACCCCCTAACCTGAAACAATTTTTTTCCAGCAATCACACAGCATACCTCTATCATACTCACCCAGGAACCCACTGCTGCAATAAACTCTGGTGCCAACTTTGACCACACGTCTATACAAGTTACATCATTACAGGACTTAACTAAGGATGTAATAGCGTAGTCAAGTAGCTGATTAAATGATAAGCAGAAGCTTATGGGTTGATACTACAGACTATGCGCATTTCCCTCTCTCCTGCCCTGGCCAATAATTTTTTTAGCAGGCTGGCCAGCAGCCCAGCTCAGTCTTGGCTCATGCCGGGTTGGTTCAGGACCTACCCCCGCTGTGGCTCTGCCTTTAAACTGTATTAGGAGCCAAGTGGACAGGCAGCCTGGCTCAGTTCTAGCTTGTGCTGGGTCCAGGAGCTCAGACACTCCCTAGACAGGTTCTGCTGCCTCTTTATTAGAGGCAGGGCGACAGGCAGTCCCAGTTCTCAAGGGGAATTGTTTTTTAAATTGGCTCCCTTCGCGGACCAGCTCCTGCTAGGCACCCTGTGCTGCTGCCTCAGATACAGGGGCAGCAGCACAGAGTGGCAGGGGGCTCCTCAGGAGTGAAGCTGGAGTGTTAGAATAGTCAACTAACCAATAAAAATTCATGAGGTTATTCAACTGTTTCAATTAAACAGTATTTAATATCCCTAGGCCTAACCACATAAGCCACCACATCAGAGGCTCATACAATTGCACATCAACTAATATGATATGTGTCATCAGGTGCCAGCAATGCTCTCTGCCATGTGAAAGGACAAAATGGACAGTCTATATGACAAAGGATTAATGGACACAAATCAGATATTCAAAATGGTAACACAGAGAAATCTGTTGTGGAACATTTTAACTTGTGCAGGCACTCCCTAATGGATCTAAAAGTGTCTATACTATTACAAAGCAATTTCAAAAACCAGCTGGAGAGAAAAGCTATAGAACTTGCCTTTATTTGCGAATCTGATACCTTTAATCAAGGTTTGACCAAAGACCTGAAATAGATGGGCAGCTGGGTTCAACACCTAATGACATCAAAAGTTAAGTATTGGACACTTACAGACCACTCTATTAGCCTCATTTAGCATGGACACTCTAACTGACAAGATTTCTTTTCCTTCTCTTTCCCTCCCCATCCCCTCTTTTCCTGCTGTTTATTTGTACCTCTGGGACCCCTTTCTCAATTCATCTAAAGAGAACCCATGAAGGCTTATGATACTATCTACATTTTTTGTTAGTCTCTAAGGTGCTGCAGGACAGTTAGCTGCTTTTTAATTTTTTCCGTTACAGACTAACATGGCTACCCCGCGAGACCTATGACCAACAGTGAATTTTACAAGACTAAACATACAACTTCACTATTGCTTCTAGGAAAACTATGAACAGCACAAGATTCAAATGCTGAGGCAATCACAGTAACTGCAGGGTCTAAGTAATAAGCAGAAAAAAAGTTTCTTCTCCCTTTTGCAAGCATAAGGAAGAGGGGTGGGGTAACAAAGAAATCTACTTCTACTTGATGCAGCTAGGAGGCACTGAAAAGGGGAAAGAGACAAAATTCCATCTTCTGTTTAGCATGTGAGTATACTCCATAGAGGAGAAACACAGTAGACAATTTATTTGTTCCCAGTTACTAACTAAAAAACTCGAAAGTGCATGTGCACACATGAACCTTGAAATATATCACATGTGAACTGACTGGAGGCAGATACAAAACATGGAGCCTTTGAGCATGGTCTTTCTACCAATCTTAAACTAGGTTTGCCCTCACTGCTCAGCCTTGGTACTGCCTCTGAACCTTGTTGGTGGTTCCTCTTTCCCAGCTGGCCTTTGTCTTTTGCATTTACTTCACACTTCTAAGAACATCTAGCAGATGTCTAGTTAATTATTTTCAGCCCTGATATATTGAAAAATTTATAGTATTCAAAACTTCATTAATTGAGCAAGTGTTTCATTCATTTCTATAATACACAGTTAAAACAAAAATGCATTACAATGTAATCATTGGTGAAAACACTCGCCAAATTAGTCACAAAATGTAGCTTTACCTACATTCAGATAGGATGTACAAGCCATTTCTTTATTCATAATAAGCACTCTCTCTCAGAACACTATTTATTACACATGATTTTCAATATGCAAATGCCCATTGAAATCAGCAGTGCAAAGATCCTACTAATTCCACTGAGATTTTTGCAGAAAAGAAAATTATGCTTGCACAGAAATCTTATATTTGATATGTTATTCTTTTGCTGAAACCATTACAAAACACTTTATCCTCCCACCCCAAATAAAAGGATTCAGCCCATAATAAAAAGGTACTCTTGATGTGTGGTTGAGAAGTAGCCATAAAGTTTGAATACTGGATTTTCCTGTTCCACTAATCAAAACTATTTTTGTGGATTAAAAACTGCATAATTTTAAAAAACCTAGATCTGTTCTAGCAATTTGCATGCCAACTTTCAGTACGAACCCACTGAAGACACTGAAATATTAGATGTGCTATGCATCTGCACTTGATCTGATAGCCCTGTCTCCTGTACTCCAGTTCTTAGGCAGCATAAACTTCTCCAGCTAATAGTTGCCCTGGAAACCCATACCCTATGAATGGGAAGAAAGTTCCACACTGTGAAAAGGGGCTCTGGAAAGTTTAACACCGTCTCAGTCTGCATTAATTTTTCTGCAGTTTCTCTGTAAGGTCTGAGATTGGATGATGCATACCTGCTCATCCCTTCCCCAGCATGTATCCAAGTTGAAGATCTTAAACGCAGAAAGAGTTCTCTGCTTTTACCATTTAATTTCCTTAATATTAGGCCTTCTTTGGGCAAAAAGAAACAACAATATCATACACTCATCTTAACGGTGCATGGAAAAAGGTAACAAATAAAATGTGCTTGTCATGAAAGCACAAGTCAGGCTTCCTGCTACAGTGAGGTGGCAATTTATTTGCTATGGGCAGCTGAACACAGCTGACAGTTATTTTTAACCAATGTTGATTATATTTATATTGCCAGAAGCCTTAAGAAATTATTAACTCCACAGGTGGCCATCTCAAGTTCTGGACATCATCCCATTAACTGAAATACCTTATGTAGTAGAGTGCAATATAAAAAACTCATACATAAATATCCATCTCACCCCATCTTCCACCCCATCTCACACCTTTCCTCCCAAAACCTTGGAAAAACTATGAACTTTGCACCAGATAGTGGTGAGCAATTAGGAGAATGAGTTACAAAGAACAGTCACTAAAAAAGAGAATATCCTGCCAAAGGCCTCCCCTTTTGAAGAGGAGGTTCCAGTGTAAACTCCTCCCCTTATCTCAATTGCACAGTATAGCTCAGGGAGAGAGGCAATTTCTCAGATTACCAGGTCACAAATCATTTGGTCTTTTAAAGGTTGACGGCAGCACAACACCTTGAATTCTTGAAACTGTATTGACAAGCACTGTAAATTTCATAGCACTGGTTCAACATTTTCCCACAGTAAAACTCCACTTCAGAAGGCTGTAATAGTCCACATCAGCTTGTTTCTGAAACCACAGAAGAGCACATTACGGCATAACAATCCTGAGGTAACAAAAGCTTGGATAACTATGGCAAGATCCATACAGGAGAGAAAAGGTAGCATACTTCAGCTACAGATTTTAAAAAGCGCCCTTACTCATAGCCTCCAGGAGCAGCCCATGATCTAATACACCAATGTATTCACCTATATCAAATGGCAGCCACAATACCTGGGGAGAAACCAATATACATTCAATATAATCTTTCAGATGTATCATGAAGCTACACAGCTATTGTTTTTCCTAGCTCCTTTGCCATCAACACTACCTCCTTTTCCCCAATGCAATTGGACAAGAAATAGAACTTGCAGTTTGGCTAAAAACTTTGGAGGATATTTTTAGAATATTTAAATAATTAAATGGGTTAACCCACTGGAAGAGGCCTCAAGAAGTCATCAAGTTCAGTCTCCTGCACTCACAGCCAGGCCAAGAATAATAGACAATCCCTGACAGATGTTTGTCTAACCTGCTCTTAAATATTTCCAGTGATGGAGATTTCACAACCTCCCTTGGCAATTTATTCCAGTGCTTAAGAACCCTAACAGTTAGGAAATTTTTCCTAATGTCCAACCCTACGCCTCCCAGGTTGCAAATTTTAAAGCCCATTTCTTCTTGTCCTATCATGTTAATCAAATAAATGTTTTCAATATTACTTTTTCTTTAATAATGAAATTAGCGCACAGTTCATTTTTGAATTGCTTAAACATTTATCTGGCACTAATGAAATGTCAATGTGAGGATTTGGAGAGAGATAATTTTATATCTAGCTAACAATTTCTGGTTGCCACCCAAAATATATACTATTTTAAGGGAGGCATATTTATTCAACTAATATCATACAAAAATCAAACCATTACTTTATCCAAAATGCTTTAAAATGACATTTATGACACTATGGCCAGATTAAAAATATGTAATAGAAAGTCCAAAATATTCCAGCCATTTATGTACAACACAGTTCTATATTCACCTCCTTTATGATCTGCTAAATCTTAGGTTTGTGAAACTGAGAAAAATATATTCCGATCTGGAAAAGCATACCTGATGCAGCCTAAATATTTTCTTCTAAACAGTTATCTTTTTTGAATGTATCTGATATTTGACAGATATATTAGTACTTGAACATCATTTATCATATTTATTTTTAATAGATTTTTCGCTGGAACAGCTGCGTAGGATGCCAATCTTCTTTTCTTTTGCCTTCTGTAAATATTTGAAATAGCTATTCATTAACAGTTGCACATTTATTCTGCACTGTTGTACTTACTGTGAACTGGAATTAGCGTTTATTCTTACCCCTACCCCCCCACCCTTCAAACTTTTGGCTGAACTGGAGAAAGCCTGCTGTTTAGGTTCAATCTGTCAAGATTCAAATTATGCTCCAGCTGAGAGCTAATCAAGGGCGTCTGACCAGGTTTGCAAATAAACTAGGAACAAAAGTGGATTTATTGTTTTCATTGGGGCACTGGGTCTGTAAATGAAAAGCAAAGGAAGATTAGGTCACAAATACAATTAATGTAAATTAAAAGTAGGCACAGCTTGCAAATGCAGATGAACTAGATGTCGCTGGGCCCATTTTTTCAGCACATTGGACCCTGATATATATTCAGTTTTTTAGCATCTGATTTATAAAGCACATTTCAAATTAAAATTTTCAGCTAATTTAATGCAAATATATAGCATTTAAAGAAGCTTCAATTTAAGCAATTATGCCATCCTAGTATGTGCATCAGGAACTTCAAGGAACTACAAGTCTCAGGTCCTATGTGAATGGGTAGATGTAACAAAACTAGTATTTCGGCAGTATTCATTATAATTGTTATGCATTCATTTTTATACATAGCCTGATTTTGGAAAAATAATCTTTGTCTGGACTTCAGAGTTCTTCAGTTCTAGAAAAAAAATGTGCTATGAGTATTGGGAATAGATTAGGTTCTAAAATTATTTTGTTGGAATCTGGGAGGAGGAAACCACAGAGTTCCCTAACTTGTGTCACTGTAAATACACGTTCATTAAACCTTTGATGAGCCTGGTGATGCTTACTGGGTAATGGTTAACTGTTACCCAGGAGCAGCCTCATCCAGTCTCCAGACAGTGAGGAGAGGAAGAAAAGAACGGTCACTTACCTGTAACTGTTGTTCTTCGAGATGTGTTGCTCATGTCAATTCGAAGTAGGCGTGCGCACCGCGTGCACCGCGTCTTCTGGAGCGTTTTCCCTAGCGGTACCCATAGAGCCAGCAGGGTGCCCTCTGGAGTGGCGCTGCCATGGCGGGGCATAAGTACCCCAGCCAGCGCTGCCCCACCACAGTTCCTTCTTGCCGGATATTCCGACGAAGGGGAGGTAGGGTGGGAGTTGAATGGACATGAGCAACACATCTCGAAGAACAACAGTTACAGGTAAGTAACCGTTCTTTTCTTCTTCGAGTGGTTGCTCATGTCCATTCGAAGTAGGTAACTACCAAGCTAACCCCAAGGAGGAGGGGTCGGAACAGTCATAGCACCAGAGTCATAAAGGAAGGTGAACAATAAACAGATTTATTTGAACAATAAACAGTGACAAGTCACCAACCCAGAACAAGACAACCAGATCTATATATTTACATATTTACATCACAGTTTCAAGGACTGCGGAGCCCACCCTTGCATCCTCCCTGGCCTGTTGAGGTAGCACATAATGGGCTCGTCTACACTGGCCCCTTTTCCAGAAGGGGCATGTAAATTTCATGAGTCGTCGTAGGGAAATCCGCGGGGGATTTAAATATCCCCCGCGGCATTTAAATAAAAATGTCCGCCGCTTTTTTCCGGCTTTTAAAAAAGCCGGAAAAGACCGTCTACACTGGCCCCGATCCTCCGGAAAAAGCACCCTTTTCCGGAGGCTCTTATTCCTACTTTGAAGGAATAAGAGCCTCCGGAAAAGGGCGCTTTTTCCGGAGGATCGGGGCCAGTGTAGACGCTCTTTTCCGGCTTTTTTAAAAGCCGGAAAAAAGCGGCGGACATTTTTATTTAAATGCCGCGGGGGATATTTAAATCCCCCGCGGATTTCCCTACGACGACTCATGAAATTTACATGCCCCTTCCGGAAAAGGGGCCAGTGTAGACGTAGCCAATGTGTTGCAAACGTGTGAAGGGAAGACCAGGTGGCTGCCCTGCAAATTTCTGTGATTGGTACCTGGGCACCAAAGGCCACCGAGGATGCCTGTGCCCTGGTGGAGTGTGCCTTCACCTTGGGTGGGGTTTTACCAGCCAGGTGATAGCATTCTGTGATGCATTGCACCACCCATCTTGATAGCCTTTGCGTGGAAATAGGCGACCCTTTGACCCTGTCCCCGAATGCAATAAACAACTGTTGTGATTTACGGAACGGCCTGGTCCTATCAATGTAGAATTCCAGCACCCGCTTAGCGTCCAAGGAGTGCAGTGCCCGCTCCTTAGAGGAGGCATGGGGCTTTGGAAAAAACACCGGGAGATAAATCTCCTGGGACAGGTGGAATGGTGATACTACCTGTGGAAGGAAGGCTGGATGAGGCCGTAGCCTTACGTTGTTACTGGAAAAGACAAGGGAGGGCGGATCTATAGTTAACGCCCTTAGTTCCGACACCCTTTGAGCCGATGTAATGGCCACGATAAAGGCAACCTTCAATGAAAGGTGCAGCAGGGAACATGTGGCCAGCGGTTCAAAGGGAGGTAGCATAAGCCTGTGGAGGACCACGTTAAGGTCCCAGGCGGGAAGCGGGGCCCTCACCGAGGGGTACAGCTTTTCCAGGCCAGTAAGAAACCGTTTAACCACTGGGTTAGAAAAAAGGGAGACTCCTGCCATACCAACATGGAAGGCGGAGAGAGATGCCACATGGACTTTGATAGAAGAGAAAGATAGGCCACTAGACCGAAGCTGGAAAAGGTAGTCAAGAATAGTTGGGATAGGAGCCGAGGACGGGTGCACTCCTCTCCAGGACGCTCAAGACAAGAAGCGCCGCCACTTGGCCGCGTACGACCGTCTAGTAGAGGGTTTCCTACTACTGAGGAGAACCATCTGAACCTGTCGGGAACATTCCCTTTCTGGTTGGTTCAACCATGGATAAACCATGCCGTTAGATGGAGAGACCGGAGATCCGGGTGAACCATGACCCCCTTACCCCAGGGTTGAGTTAGGAGATCCCAGACTGGAGGGAGTGCTATTGGGTCCTGGACAAGCATGTCCACCAGGATGGGGACCCAGAATTGTCTGGTCCACCTGAGGGCTATGAGGATGATCGAGGACTGAAACGTCCTCGCCCTGGTCAGTACCCTGGAGATTAGGGGAAACGGGGGAAAAGCATAGAGAATGCCCTCTGGCCACATGGTCGTCAGGGCATCCCCCCGAGAATATTTCCCCAATCCCAGCAGGGAACAGTAGTTCCTGCACTTGGCAATTCCCGGAGTTCAGAGCAATCATAGTGCTCTCTTACATATAGTGCAACTCCTCCTCCTTTTCTCCCCTGCCCAGTCCTTTCCCTTCAACAGGAAGGATGGACGAGAACACCGCTTGCACTCTAAGTTCTTGGATCCTTCTTCCCACCGCTACATAATCCGCAGTAACCCGCTCAAGGTCATTCTTGGCCGTATCATTAGTTCCCACGTGGAGAAGCAGGAAGGGGTAGTGATCCGAAGGTTTGACCAGTTTGGTAAGCCTCTCAGTCACATCCTGAATGCGAGCTCCCGGTAAGCAGAACACCTCTCGAGATTCCAGGTCCGGATGGCAGATGGATGGCTCAGTCCCTCTTAGGAGGGAGTCCCCGACCACCACCACCCATCGTTTTCTTTTGGGGGTGGTGGCCGTGTAACCCCCATACCTAGGACTACGCATCCCATGCCTTCCAGTAGATGGTGTTCCCTTCCGATTTCTTACTTGTGAGGTCCCTTCCTAAGCATTCAGCTCTGCAGAGCCTGTGGAGAGAGCCTGAAAGCAATTACTTACCTTTATAGCATTGGGGGATTCCCATGCTGGCCTTTTTCCCCTTCTAGAAGTCACATGCTGCCAGTTCTCTTCCTGGTCCCGTACTGCCCTCTCTGGCTCTTCCGCCTGCCGTACTTGAAGGTTTAAACGCTGCCTTCTATCGAGGAAGTCTTCATCCTCTCTGATCAAGCGTAGGGTCGACACTTAGGCCTCCAGTCCTCTAATTTTTTCTTCCAAAATGGTGACCAGCTTTCACTTAGTGCAGATGAAATCCGTTCTTTCTTCCGGGAGGAAGACAAACATGGCACACTCCGTGCAGGTAACAACAGCAGACCTAACACCATCCATCGCCGTTGTCCTGGAGAAGGGATTTAAAAAGAAAGACAGGCAAGAGACCATCATGCCCTTCCCTCTCCCCTTCTAAACTCCCTCTCTAAACTCCCTGTTAGCACTCACCTGTTCGCAAGCTCCTTGGTCCCTTGCCCACTGCCTTATAAAGACCTGGAGTGCCTGAAAGTCCCTCACCCTAACAAGGCTCAGACAATCAGCAGATGCTTCTAGAATTCAAACTTTAATTAGAAGCCAACAGTTTCCACCTGCCAATCACAGCACACACTCCATGAAGGGGAGGGCATAGAGGAAGTGGGGGGGGGGGGGGAAAAAACCTCTGCACACAAAACATACCAAGGTTAATCTGCCTCGTAAAGACTTTAGCCACTGGCTGTGGCATCTCTCAACTTTGAGCATTATCAAATAATGCAAACTAAGCAAAATACATATGACAAACAAGAGAAATACTAAGCAACTCTTCTGAGTGTCTGATCCACTGAATATCTATGTCAAGGAGTATGTAATACCTTGCCACAACATTTCAAACAATTTTAAAGCAAAACTCAGATTCTGGAAACACTCAAAAAGCATTCAAATAGGAAGTATTAAAAATCTTTGATTTGTTGCCAACTTTACACAGTACCAAATGTTTTCCCCTTTTTTCCTTAATCTAACTACACAATGAATTACATTTTCAAGGTGATTCAGTTGATGCAATTCCAAGTAAAGGTCAAACTGACATAACTTTCAGAATAAATATCATGCGTCATGTGTGTACAACGTAATCATAGACAAAAATTGAGAAGAACTTTTTGTATGTACAATAGTGAGATTATAAACAAAACATACAGACTATCTACGACTCTATACGCTGCATAGCACAATGGGGCCCTGAACTTGGTCCCTATACATGGCACAGTACTAAATTTGATTAATTAACCTGTTCTTCACAGATGTACATCTTAAAATAAAATTGTACATAACACTTATTTTCACTATTTTCAAGTGAACCAGAGTTCATGTAAATGGTCTGTTAAATAAGGGCTAGATGGAGAAAAGTATATTACGGGTAGGTGTTCAAAAGATGCTTCTATCCTACTTCTGCCAAAACACCTCATTTTCCTCTCATTATAAATACTGTCTCTTCTTTACCAGAGGATATTTGTGAAATGGTCTTGCCTTGTAAATAAACGTCTTCCAGGGGACTTGTGTATGAAAAACAATTTTGCTTTCATTATTTCTATTTTGACAGCATCGTAGTGCCCCAATCATGGATCAAAGCTCCATTTTGCTAGGCAATATAGTCACATTTAGTGTCATAGGTGATTAATCAGCTCCATCTAGTCAGAGGTGCAGGGAGCTGACTGGTTGGGGCTAATTAATCACCCGTGAAGCTGTGCTGCCCCTCAGCTTAGAGGTAACACTGCTTAGCAGTGTTGTTCCATTGGCATCAGCTTTTGCAGGGATGGCAATAGAGTGATTCAAAAAATCTTCATCACAATATAGATTAAATTAGGAAAGCTCATTTTTATGCATAGGTTTATTTCGTGAAAGCTTGTCTAAAGATTTCTTTATAACAGATTGCAAGGACTCATGCAAGTTATTCTGCATTTTAAAAATATCTGTTAGCATATCTTGGAGCCTGTGACAGGGCGCTTGCCCTGCACTGGCCCTTTAAGGGCAAAACCCCAGCTCGGAGCAGGGGCTAGGAGCAAAGCCCCAGCTGAGGCAGTTCTAGCTGATGAGGGCCCAGCTGGGAGTGATATAAGGGGGAAGTGACAGCTGCTCTAGAGAAGGAAGCAGGAGGCTCCCTGGAGCTAGAGCAGTGCTGGGGAGGCAAGGCAAGGCAAGGCAGAGCTGGGCTAGGCTAGGAGAACTCTGGCCAGACAAGCTCCTAGGCTTTAGCTCCTAAGGAGGAGATCAGGGTGCTCTGAGAAAGAGAGGATCTTGGGATGTGAGCAGAGGGAACAACCACCTTCCCCGGAAGGGGGGCTCAGTCACAGGTGTGGGCACTGCCGGAGGGCAGTGTCTGGAAGAGGACACTGTGACCTGAAGAGAAACAAGGGGCTACAACATCTAGAGAAAGGCATCCATCAGGGCCAGAAGAGCTAATTCCCAGGACACCCGGCTGGTGGTGCCATGGCGGTAAGTCGGTCCCTCACAGAGCCCATCATTATAACTGAGCCCTAGCCCTTAGCAGTAATAGTGGGACATCTGCCACTTTAATTATAAATTTCATTTTTCACAGCTAATACTACTTCATTGCGTAGTGGACTGAAACATGACTTCGTGAGTAACAACGAGAATATGAATAAAATGGATATATAACTGGTTTCAGCTTTTGAGTTTCTAATATCAAGAAGTCAACAATGATTTTTAGGTAGTTTCATAGGACTTGCTGACCTACTGTTAAGTACACACAAGCTGAAATATAAAAACCAAAGGCAACCAGGAACACAGTTACAATTATTTTGGAAACTTTAGTTTTGCTTTTACTTTGAAATGCTTAAATGTAGTATTTACATTTGGTTGCTTTTTTGCTTTCCCTTAGCTTAAGAAGTGACCCGGAGACTGCTTTTGAAGCTTAATGAGGTTAATTTGAACAGATTTTTTTTGAGTTAATTAAAATCCCGTGGCACTGTGGCAAATTCCTTGTGATAATGTAGAAAGTTAGCAACCCATACTGAAAATATTCAGGATTTTCAGGTTATATGCATATTATTCTAAATGGATTTACATTTTGAAATGCATCAATGACAATCAAAAACAATTAACCCCAACATAATTAGAACAAACTCTATAGAATATAAGTGGGTTGTGCGCACAAAAGCTCATGATACCATCTACATGTTGTGTTAGTCTTTAAGGTGCTACTAGACTATTTGTTGTTTTCTAAGTTTTTCCTGTTACAGACTAACTCGGCTACCCCTCCAAAGCTTTTAAAAATGCAAAACACTGCATCTAGACATATGGAGTGGAAATCCATCAACTACACCAGGGGTGGGCAAAAGGGTCTCCGTGGGCCGAATCCAGTCTGCCAAGTGGCCTGCTGCTTCCCACCCCCAGGACAATTAGGGCACTCCCCGCCCCCAAACCCTAAGCCTTCTCTGCTCTGCCCCCCTTTGAATTGCTACGAAGCCTCCTCCTGCCCTGCTAGAAGCACGTGGTGCTTTGAAGTGCCATGCGCTGGTCGCAAGGCGGGGGGGGGGGGGGGGTGAGAGGGAGGCTTCGCATGCTCCCCCACCCTCAAGCCAATCAGCACCAAATGACAAAATAAGCTATTTTCAATTAGACACAAAATAAGCTGGGCAAACTGCATATCTTATTTCGAGTTTCGGGTGTTGTGTAGACGCACCCTAAGTGCCCACACAAAAAGATGAGTTCTCATAGTGGAGAATATATTGTTTTCTAGATTAAAGGCACAATGAGATCCAGTGGCTGGACACTGAAACTAGAGACATTCAGACCGGAAATAAACAGTTATTCAATGTCTTGTAACTGTTTTTCTTCAAGATGTGTTGTATAGTCTCTTACAATGCAGCTGTGTGTGCGGCTCATGCACTGGTGCCAGAGAGTTTTCCCTTGCAGTACCAGTAGGAGTAGCCTCAAGTCTGTGCTCTGGCCTTACTTGTGCTCCAAGCCCCACTCATTTTCAGTTCCTTCATACTGGACTGAAGATAAGAGGCTCAGATGCATTGGGGAAGGAGGATGAGTCAAGCAGCAAAAACATGTAACATCTTGAAGAACCAATTATAAGAAAGCAAGAAACCATTTCTTCTTCTTTGAGCAACTGCATGTATCCATTATGTTACAGGGGACTCTCAAGCTCTTTTTGATAGAGGCTGAGCTAGGATTCTCTTCAGAAGGAGAACTTTTCCCGTGTTTGTGCTTTCCCTTGATACAGTAGTAACTGCATAGTGCTTGGCAAACATATGAAACAGTGACCACATTGCTGCTCTATAGATGCATTTGCCATAAATGCAGTAAAGTTAAAAGCCACTATACTTGAGTGCTCTGAATTTCTCAGAGGGTGAGATACTGTTAGCAATACAGTATATAACAATGCAGCTAGCAATCTATGTGGAGAGCCACTGTGAAGGAACAGGATGACTTTTCATTCATTCTGCATAGGATATAAAGAGCTGAGAAGAAACCCAATGAGGCTTTGTTCTACATAGGTGAAAGGGTAGGACTTGGTGCGTTTCTGAAGTGTAGAGTAAAATACAATTAATCCTTGCAACCATGTGGCTTTGTGAAAAAATGATAGGTATACTGACTGAATGGGGTGGAAATTTGATATAGCATCAGGGACATTTTTTCTGTTCTGCTAAGTTACAAATAAATCCATTGCTAGAACTCTCCCCACCGCTCTTACAATAGTTGTGCTGAGAGACCATTTGTGATGCATACTTAACAACAACAGTTCAGGTGGCCTACCAAGCAATTCTGGACTTCCAGCCAGTATGGTGTCTTGAGAATTAACAAGTTCCATATGTAGAAATTCCACAACCTCACTGCCTCCTGACACAAGCAATCTGATCTGGCAGCCCCTGGCTTGGTCGTGTCAATGAGAACCTGGATGGTCCCAATCTGCAGAACCTGATGACATGCTCTGGATATTGTACACAACTTGAGAACATTTATTACCAATACACCCATTTATTACCAATACATCCTGCACACCACAAAGATGTAACATTTGTACAAACAGCTATGCACCTCAGAAACCTGACGCACTTTTGCAAAGTAGCTTGTGTCTGATTATGAAACCTTTGTGCATCGTTAAGAGCCAGAAACCTGTCTGAGGTCAAATCCCAATGAAGTCTATTCTTTGGTGTGACAATGAGATTGATTTTGTTTGTTTGTTTGTTTGTTTATTTTTCAGGCCTAAGAAGCTGAACAGATACAGAGTCTGATATATACTGTTTTCCACCTAGTGACAGGAGCAACTCCATACCAATCAGTTGTTCAGGTAAGGATACATGTGTACGTCACAAAGGCAAAGACGGACTGCTACCACTGCCATACACTTGGTGAAAACCCCCAGTGCTGAGGACAGACCAAAGGATAGAATGGTAAACTGGAAATGAACTCCTCCCATGAAACTGGGCTGTCTTCAGAAATAATCTGATTCAAGCTGCAGCCATTTCAATTTGCTATCAGTACAGACTGAGCAAGCACGGCATAAGTGAAGAGACGTGACATCTTATTGTGGATGCTGAATGCTAACACTAATGACATATTAGAAAAAGCAAAGGAGAATACAAGTAACCAAAGAAAGCAGAGGAAAAGCAATGCACAGAAAGATAAATGGAGGTATGTTGGAAACCTAGCAGCTGAAGTAACTGCTTCCTGAGTCATTTACCAAGAGTGACCAAAGTTTATGTGGCAACTTCAAAACGAGAAATGGGCCAATAAAAAGGAAAGATGGAGAACTGCACCTGACTCCCTCTTCCTTGCTACTTCCCACCCTGATTTCTAATGTTCCTCCCACTCCTATCCCCTCTACTGTCCAGTCCTTCACACTGTCTGTCTGACAGCAGGCAAACCAGAGAAAGCCAAGAAGGAACTCTCTGCTTTCTGTTCTGGTGCCTGACACTATAGCAGCTGGAAGAAGCAACTGCAGTGTAAATCTTGCTTAGCCACTGAAGCTCTGAGATGGCGCATGCTGAGTGCAATCAGAACCTTCAGAGAATTGACCTGCCAAATTCTATTAAATCTATAGTGAGCATGTGTTAACAGAATTTTCAGAGTCTTATAAATTGGCTACCGGGGGAAAACACCTATCCCAGAGTTCTAAGAAACCTCCTGCTAAATTTCAAAGGATAGTAGCACTTGAGCCTCCCATCACAAAAATTGAATACTTTATTTTTAACAGGCACAAGTCCTAATTATGAGGCCCAACCTGACTCAGCACATAGCAGACCTTGTAAGCCCAAGGAAGACGCTGCAGCTCTGGTGGGGAGAAGCTATGAAAAATAAGGGGATGGGGGCACAAATCAAGCTGGAAGGGGGCAGCTAACCCTTAGTCCCCAGCACATGACACCTCTGCCACCGAGCCACCAACTTGTTAAAAGTCATGTCAGGTTAGGCATCCTCTGAGTGAAGGACAAATGCAGAATTTATGCCAGCAGTTAACTAAAAATTCTGTGATTTAGTCCAGGTCCACACTTCAGCCAAAGGCTGGCTTAAGGTACACAATTTCAGCTACTAAAAAAACATAGCTGGAGTTGACGTACCTTCAGACGAGGTCTGGCACCATCCTCACACCAGGAGATCAATGGGAGAACTGCTCCCATCAACTTCTGTTAGTCTTCACAAGGGGTAGAAGTTCTAGCATCAACAGGGCCTCAGCATTCAGTTTAGTGGGTCTTTACTAGACCCGCTAGATCGAACACCAGTGTTGATCTTTTGGGAAGTGAAGATGTGGCCTTAGTTATTATCTGTCTGTACCACATTTGTAGATATATTAAGCAAAAGATATACCACCAACAAAATAAAATCCAGGTTTGCAAGAGTTATTTATAGTCTATGATGCGAAAGTTTATTTTATGAAACTCAAGAACTGTTTTGTCAATAAATTAGTTTCATCTCTACTCCAAACCCCAATGAAAATTTACGTCTCCAGCAGTCATTTCATGCGAGCCCCAAAGCTGTCAATGTTGAAATCAGTTTCACCAGCTTGAAATTAGATTATAAACAAAACAATTTGTATCTGTACCAATGTCAGTGGAGGGAGTGGAGTAATTAAGTATTATTTCTTTCCTGTTTGCCTGTCTTTTTCTTTGGTATGATACTAAGTAGAACACCAAATAAAAAAGTAGAAATCCTTTTGAAGTCTAATGAACCCTTTTCTTTTAGTACATAATTTCTTTTTTGTGCCTCAAGACAGAGAAGTAATGAGAACTGGTGTTAAACTAACAAAATAAAGAACAGTTATGCATACTCCATACATACATTTTAAACTGAATCAAAACCAAACAGCACAGCTGGCAAAGAAAATTCTCCCAATGCTGATGTTAAGTCCAGATTGGAAACTGCGGAATAAGTTTGAATGGAAGCCCAGTAATTCAACCACAGATATGAAACAATTTGAAAAACATATGCAAATAGAATAACTATCAAAATTTTAAAAGGAGAAATTTTACTACCCTTCTTAGATGAATGCAGTTCCAGGAAATTAAAACCCAGAAAGAATACCCTGAGTCAGGCCAGAAGAATCACCTTGGTCCAATACAGAAAGTCACCAAATTATTTTTAGATAGTAAATTATTTACTGTCAAATTACAGTCATCTAAAATATTACAACAAAGATATGAAAAGATCTGAAAACTATTATATATGCAAAGAACTGGCTAAACTACTCTAATATTTGAGTTTAGCATACAATAAATTTAACAAATGAAATGTTAACGCCCTAGAGTCACAACATCTCATGCATTTTTGGAAGACCAAATTCTTTACTAAAGATGGTTTTTATGGAAATTAACATGTCATGAATAAAGCAACCCATTATAAAACATTTTGCAAAACTATGCTGTATGAAAGAAAAACAAAGCAAAAAGCTAGACATTCCCTCATTTTAGGACATAAGAAACAAGTATAGTGTTCATTTTTCTCAGATAAACCTTAAAAACAATTAAGTTTAATATTAATTTACTATGTTAATGAAAATAGACCTTTTTGCTCCTTTTAAACTGACACTCTTTGCTTCTTTTCTGGGTTGGTGTGTCTGTGTTTTTATACTTCTCTTGTATAGTAGCATTTACCCTTTTTTCCTTTAAAGAGTCATTACAAAACATTACATAGGGTCATAAAATACTAATTTGTCATGGCACCCCATATAACAGGTTGGTACCAAAATATTTATCTTTGTCTAAGCATTTTGTACATTAGAGGCAGCAGCATCCAAGACAATATCTAACCATCTTAATAGAAGAAATTACAGTTCACTTTAGTTTTAGTTATGGCCAAACACGTGCACACGCGAACACACACACACACACACACATGATATAACACGGCTTTTTTTTTATAATGTATATTGAAGTACAATGGAACCAGAACAACCCAAGATCACTGGGAGTGCAGCTCAAAAATCGACTGCAGAAGTATTAGAAGAGAGTATATTGTTTTTAGGATTCTGACCAGTGTGAAGGTTTAACTTAGAAAAATATTGCTCCTGGATTGAAAAAGACAAGATATAGTACAATAATCCAAGTGAAGTGTGAACTCAATTTTTTTCAGGCAAAATACTGTGATTTTGAAAAATGTTGTGTTTTGTAACAGAACAGAAACAAACTTTTTCAAAATTTCTCAGGAAACAAATCCTAGAAAAAGACAGTTGTATTAATCAAAATGTTTCATTCTGATTTCACATTATATAAACTTAAAATAAGCAACATAACATCTTTAAAGTTGTTATGAAAAGGAAAATTGAAATGAAAATTTACTTTGTAATAGAAAATTGAAATGTTCCATTAATTACAAATTGAAATGTTACATTCTACCTTTCTGAAATTGTAATTGAATTCTTCAAGATGACTCTGAACAACCACACTTATAGATAATGTACCAGCTGGTGTTGCTTTACAGTAGAAATTTCACCAAACAATACCCGCTGGAGTGCAGGTGCAGCCCCTTCTATTGCTCCTGTAGAGATGGCCTCATGTTATGAGGGTGAGATTATAAAATGATGCTGTGTCCTCTACTACTTCAGTTCCTTCCACTGCTAAACCAGAAAACCATGATAGGCTTGACAAAGAAGGAAAGGTGGGAGGAAGTGTGAATATGCAACATTATCCCAAAGAATTCTGATTACAAGTAAGCATCTATATGCACCCACTTATGGGTAGTTTGATCATTTCAAACGCCTGGAGATGAGAACAGAATCCTAACTGATAAATACTTTTAAGTCTGCTCTGACAAATGTGGCAACTGCTCTAGAAATAAGATCCAGCGTGTACTGTTTAATGACTGCAAGCACTGACTTCCGAGTAGAAGCCTTGCAAGTTCTCTGGTTTGGCACTATTCAGCTCCCACGAGTGCCAGACTAGAAAGGTTCAACCTGTAGTAAGTAAGAGCTGTTCTAGAATCCTAAATATGTAATGCAGACTCTATTTTACTAGCATGAGGTTTGAGAAAGAAAACTGGCCGACTAATTGTCTGACTGATAGGAAACACTATTTTTTTTTTGGGGGGGGGGGGAGAATGGGATCAGATCTAAGGATCATTTTATCTTTGTGAGAATTAGTAAATACTGTGTCAGCCATCAGTGTCACTCACCCTTCTGGCTGTAATGATGAAGACCATTTAATAGTTAAAGAAATAAAAGTTATGTAAAAGAAGGAACACTTTAACTTGGGTTCAAAAGCTGACCTCAAAAAGCATTGGTAATACCATATTAAGGTCCCAAGATAGGACTGGAAATGTTAAAGGAGCACATGTTAGATAACCCCTTCATAAGCCTTTTTACAGAGTCATGATCTGAACTCAACCAAATCACGATAAACTAAATCCACAGTTGAGTGAACTTTTAAAGAAGAATTTGATTATCCTTCAAACTTTATGTACATTAAATGTTCCAGAACACAGAATATAGTAGTTGCCCTTAGAAAATTAGATTTTCCTTCCATCCAATTGATAAATCTATTTAATTTTAATTGGTAACACTTTCTCATTCATAATTTTATAGAACTAAATAAGGAAGAACATTACTGCTCAAGACTTGTTGAAGTCTGATGGTTGGCACTGTCAGATGAAGAGACTGAGGTCTTCCTGGAGAATGGTTTCTATGACAAATATGTAATATTGACAGCGGAAGACACACGAACGATCCATCCGACAGCTGACATAGGTTTGCACACCATTGCTGTCTCAGTCATACTGGAGCGATCAAAATGAATTATGCCCTGTCCTGCCAGATTTTTCGACCACTTTCTGAATTAATGGAAATGAGAGGAAAACCCTTGTGTCTATGGAGAAAGAAGGCATCAAAAAGAAACTGACAGGCTGTTCCTACTTGTCAAATGAAGTTGGGATGATTTTTGTTGATTTCCATTGTAAACATGTTTAGCCACAGTTGACCACAAAGGGGAAAGATGCCTTGCACTACTCTGTCCTTCAGAGACCACTTGTAAATTTGAGAACTGTCCCAGCTGTGATGGTCTGCTAGCAGACTGCTTTCCCTTGTTAAATGCAGGGCAACTGAATAGATGCTGCACAAAATAGATCTAAATGTCATAGTCTAACCACTTTGGTACATAACTGGAATGAGTGAGCTCCCATAATCCATAGCAGTCTGATTCATCATTGCTACCTCAGTGACACTCCCTTGTTCATGAGGGAGGAACAATCTAGAGAGCCAGATGGATGGCTATTAATTTTAACTCATTGATGTGTAAGCTCTTTTCTTGGACAACTTAATGACCCCAGTTGTAAACTGAGCCAAAAGGACACTCTGGCTTGTGTTTGTTATTTCTGATATTACCACCACCAATGGGATAATAAATTGAACACCACACCTCAGAAATATTCTGTTTGTCCACAACTCAACATACTGAGACAAATATGTGGCCAAGTAATCTCATGACGTCCAATGCTCTGACATGAGTAATGGGGGTTACACAATTGATAGCTGCCATCAACCCCATAAGTTACAAGAGGAGGCTCACCTTATGGTATTGACAGGCTTGAATTCAGGAAATCACATGTATTTTTAGAAACCTGTCTTCTGGAAGAAAAGGTCTAACACTGAGTTCAGTATGAAGGGAATCCTCCGAATTAGGCAGCTTTTATGTTTTTATACTTTAGAAGTAGCCACTGGCTCAAGAAGAAGGAGACTGCAACACTGATGTGATACACCTGAACACTCTTATGTACCTGCTTTTAATGGACACTTGTCAAGTATGGGTAAGCTGCTCTCTCAGCTGTGCTCTTAACACAGAAAGGCACTTTTAAAAGCATTATGCTGTTCACAGATCAAATGGAAGTATCTGGTATTGGAAATGGTGCCTTGCACTACAATCATCAGATATTTTGATGACTACACTGGACAGCAATATAAAAATATGCATCCTTTAAGAGTGGCAAACCATCCCACACCAAGAGCAAGGAAATTATGGAGGCCAACATTGGCAAATGGAATTTTCAGACATATTTGTTCATATTCCTTAAAATGTAAGATACGATGTAAACCTTTTCTTTTTTCTACACTAGAAAATATTGTCCATAGATCCTCTAACCCCAAAGGTGTTGGGACACCTCCTCAATCGCTCCTATCTCTTAAAAAAATTAGCTTGTGAGCAGGGTCCTGAAAAGAGTAGAGAGATTAGGAAGGGGGCAGTCATTCAAACTGAACTGCATAGCCGTTTTCTGAAGTTCCACTAGCCTTCATTGGTTATCAGGGCTTCCTGTCAACACGTCACTGATCAGTCCACAATCTGCAGGCTAGTGTTTGTTGAAAATGAAGAATAGGGAGCTGACTGCTTTAGCCTAGGTCTAGACCTGAAAGACCTCTTCTTCTGCTGAGACTGAAATGAAGTTTGTGGTTACCTGTGATGTTTCCCCTGGCTAGAGGGAAAATGAGACAACAGACTGCAGGAACCAATGTCTCCAGTTTTGAAAAGATGGCATAGAAGGCCCCCTGGCTGATGGATAGAGACCCTGAGAGCAAGCAGTAGATCTAATCTTGAATTTTTCCACAGCATTAGTTGCAGCATATAGTGAACATGTAGCTACTGCCACAGTGAAAAAGCAGACTACTTCTACACTGCAGTGTATAGCTCCCCCTGTATGAGAGAGGGTCTGGCAGAGAACAAGCAGCAGGAAATGGCTGCATCAACCCCAATGCTGGAGCCTTTCCCTGGGATGAGAAGGCTTCAATAGCGGGTGGCTGGCAGAGCCTTTTCCTACCACCTCCACCCTCCCTGTTGGATTCTTTTTTTCTACATGGGGAAAAGCTTCAGCTTCAGGGAGGAAGCAAAACACTACCAAACATGTTTGGCACTTGCAATCTTTCTTTGGGTGCTTTTCACAGCAGCTGATGAAAATGACTCAACAATTTTTTTTTAATAATAAACAATGCATTATTCTTTCCCTCAGAAGAACACAGCACACAGAGCACAGGGTGAAAACAAAGGCCGATATACTTACTACCCTTTATTTGATTGTTAATCTTTTCTTACAAAGCTTTGGGGCTTGTTTTCATGGCTGGTTCATATGTGGCAAGCCAGTGCATGAATTTATAACCTGCCAAGCAGTTACACATTTTAATTTATAGTGGTATTTTGAAAAAAGGAAAAATTAACATTTGTTTTCTTTAAAAAGAGGAGGTTACTCACCTTTAGCAGTAACTGATGTTCTTCAAGATGAGCCTCCCTGGGGTTCTCCACAGCAGTGTCCCAGAGCCACAGAGCAGACTCTTCAAAGCAATGTCTATGGGGCCATGCATGCACAGCAAAAAAGCATGTGAGCGCTGCACGGTGCAACCCTGCATGCGTGGCCACCCTCCCCTCAGTTTCCTCTCTACCCGGAAACCTGGCTTGTGCTATACAAAGAGTCTCTGAAATAGGGGGGTGGGGGGGAGAAAGGGAGGGCAGTGAAGCACCTCCAGGGACACTCATCTCAAAGAAAGTAATTTACTGCTAAAGGTGAGTAACTTCCTTTTTGAGAAAGAGATGTCCCTGGGGGTAGTCCACAGCAGGTACTGAACTAAGGAGGCAGGTACTTAGGACCTGGCAGGTGAGCAGTAAACCACACCGCCTTGGCGACCTTCATTGACAAAAGAAGTCTATGAGAAAGGAAAGAAATGTAAAAGGTTTGGTCAGAGGCCCTGGTTGCTGAAGCACGTGTCCTTGAGAGGGATCATGCGAAGGTAAACTATGGTAGTGGCCATGGCTCTTGTGGAATGGGCCCGAAGGGAGGTAGGTGGAGTAATGTGATTGTGCTGATAACATAAAGGCTATGTAGTTTGAAATCCAGTGTGACAGACTTTGGGAAGATACCCTTTGTCCTTTACTACATTCAGCAATGGATATAATGAGCATGGGCGAAGCCCAAAAAGGTCTCATTTGGTGGATGTAAAATGAAAGAGCTTTGAGGCCCTTCAGTGTATGCATCTTTGCCTCACAGAAATTGGCATGAGCCTTATGGAAAAAAAACAGGTGAGTGGATGGTCCAGTTCATGTAGAAGGAAGAGCGGCTCTTGGGAAGGAATTTTAGATGGGTATGTAGTGTGATATTATCTTAAAAAAAGATGGTGTATAGAAGATTTCTCTGACGCGTCTGGAAGATGTGATCACAACCAGGAATGCCATCTTCATGGAAAGATGAAGAAGTGTGCAGGTGTCCATTGGTTCAAAGGAGATTTTGGTAAGCACCACGAGAACTAGGTGAAGATCCTCTGGTTCTCTTAGGGCAGTTACGTCAGGGTATAACAACTGAAGGCCTTTGAGGAATCACTTCATCATCAGGTACACAACAACTGTGGTATTGTCTATTTTTGTATGGCGTATAGTTATTGCGGCTAGGTGAATTCTAATAGAGCTTATAGAAAGGCTGGATTATTTGAAATGCAGGAGGCAGTCAAGTATAATAGGTAGTGAGGCAGTCTCTGGGGAAGAGTTATGAGAGTTGGCCCAGTGTGTGAAGTGCATCCATTTATTGAAGAAGAAGGTTTTGCACGTTGAGGCAGCTCAGCTGTGTAAAAGTACATTGCGCACTTCATCTGAGTACTGTAGCTCTACGACCGAGAGCCATCCAGGTACCAAACCTTCAGGTAGAGTCTGGTGAACTATGGGTGTTGGTTTTGTGCACCCAGTTGGTATATCAACCTGGGGTTGCGTGGTAAGGAGATCGGTGGATAGAGCGCCATTCTGCTGAGGAAGAGAAACCAAGGATGTCTGGGCCAGAATGGGGTTATTAGAATGACTCTGGCTTTGTCCCGCCTTATCTTGAGTATTGTGCGGAATAGAAGGGAAATGGGAGGAAAGGCATATTAAAATTGGCAGTCCCATTTTATGATGAGGGCATCTCCGAGCCTTTTCTAATGCCTGCCTTGGAGCAGGATAGGGGAGTATTTCTTGTTGGAAATGGTTGCAAAAAGGTCTATTAGAGGGCGATTACAATGCAAACGATCAAGTATAGAATATCATGAACCGCTACTCATACTGTTGGGGCACTGACCTGCTTAGTGTATCGGCCGTGGTTTTCAGTCAATATAGTGCTTAAAGCCAGGCAAAATATAAATTTCTTATTTGTAACTCAACTGTGATCTACTTTACCAAACACTATATCTAAATCAAGGTAAATTTCAACTACAAAATTTGAAAAGAATCAGTCCAGTCACATAAAGGCATACAAAATCACTGCATGAATCACTGTTTACATACCTTCAAATATTTAAATTTCATATAACTTAAATATACTATTATAATTATGAAACTATGAAATGTGTTATTGAAAAGGGCAGATGCAATTGTTCATATGAAATTCTTATATTTATATAATATACAATTTTGGCTAAATTATAAAATGTTCATATGCAATAATTATAATTAAACACATCTTTGTATAAGCAATATATAATAGCAAAAAGCATACACTGGTTTTCTTTAAAGGCCTGGGGAAAATGATAAATGCAGTAATTGAAGACCACTTAAATCAGTTCATTTTCTTCGCTGATTTAAATCACGATGAGGTTTTGTAAAACTAATTTGAAAATTTATGCCATTGCAACTTTAAATTAAAATTTATTATCAACTAAGTTATAAAAGTTGGTGTGATTTTTGCTTTTGTTTTAACTTTATTACTGGTAGGATATTTTATTATAATTTTACAAAACTGCTTTAGGCATGCAGCAAAATATTAAAAATTAAAACTGTGATTTCTCCAAATGTAGGAAGAATATAGCTGAAATGCAGGTGAGGAAGTGAGTGGTTCTGAACCATGCTCTCAGTGCCGAGGTGGTACCATTGACTTCTAGAGCCAAACTATCGTGCTGAACGTGTTGGTGCCGGGGTCTGCACCGCTTACGCCGGTGCCGAGTCTGTATTATAACTGGTGCCGATACTTGCACCATATTCGGTGTTGATGTTTGCACTGTACACAGTGCCGGTGCCTGTAGTATATGGCTCGGTACCGATGTCTGCACTGATTGGCCCAGTGCCGACTGGGTTGTTGAAGCAGAAGATGGTGCCACCTCCCGTGGTGCAAAGGCTGACAGTGCTGATTGTCTTGCTGGTGCCATAGCTAACAGTGCCGCAGATCTTGCGTGCCGAGTTTTTGGCTCTGAGGCCATTTTAAGGCTCAGTTTCGTGGCGCCAGATGTTCCCAGCTTCTTTCCAGTACTTATTCTGCTTGTGGAGGCCGGCGATAAAGAGCGTGCTGGTGAGGCCCTTTTTGAACGGGAGCAGCTGAAGAAGAAGCTCTCCGTTTTTCTCTCCTAAGCGAGTAAGAATCTGAGGGCTGCAGGGCCTTATCAAGCAAGAACATCCTGAGCCTTATTTCCCTATCACACCACGCTCTCACTGTCAGTTTTGCAGTGTGCGCACTTTTGAGGCACATGAAAATCACCCAGACATTTAATACAGTCTGAGTGGCTGTCGGAAGCCGGCATAAGCTCTCGACATGTGACACACTTTTTAAACCCCAGCGAGCCTGGCATGGCCGAGGAGCCAGTCAGTTGCCTTGATAGTAGAGAAGCAGACTTTCGCTCACTTTTCTTTTTGATTTATGTAATGTTATCTCTATGTTAACGTTTAACACAGAAAATATTTTTGTAAACAAATTAACTATAGCTATTCTAGAACTAACAACATGAATCTGACTGAACTATGTGCAGAAATTAATGTAAAATGAATTTTTTTTTCTCTGACTAGAGTCGTTGAGGAAAGAGGTCTTGTTCTGTCTGTGACTTGGGGTGGCAAAGGAGGAACTGGACTGCGAGAGAGATCCAAAGGCATGAACAGCTCCAAGCGTGTGCCACGCATGTGCAGTCCAGATGTCCACTTCTCATGAAAACGCCAATCTGCAACTACTAGAAAAGGCTATTAACCAGGGGATAAAATGGTGTCCTTGGCCTCTGTTTGTCAGAGGCTGGAGAGGGATGGCAGGAGACAAATCGCTTGATCATTGTCTTCGGTCCACCCTCTCTGAGGCACCTGGTGCTGGCCACTGTCGGTAGACAGGATACTGGGCTAGATGGACCTTTGGTCTGACCCAGTACGGCCGTTCTTATGTAGGAACGCTTTTACTGTAAGACACACAATCCACTATGGTTGGCTAGGGAGATAAATATCTCACCTCCTGTCTGAAGAAGTTTGTCTCCTAGCATGTCTGATGCCACCTTTGGGAGATCTGCCTTAAACTACAAGGCCTCAAGAATATAACTTCCAATATATACATACATAGATCCTCTTCCGTATTATCTACAAATATACCCCATGATGATTATTAGCATTATGACACAGGCCTTCATTAGATGCATTTCATATCATTCTTTGGAAGACCAGTATGTAGACACTTGACCCAGGGGATTCCATTAAGCCTTACGTATTCTTGTACCCCCTGCTAGTTGGCATAAAGAGTTCCCTGGGTCAAAGTAGGCTTAGCTGAGAGTAATCCTGCACTTTAAATTAACTGACAATTTTTATGGGTTAGAAATGTTTTGCTTGTGTATTCAGCATTGCACAGCAGTTAGGATGGATTATGGGAGATTTCACCATCTCCTGAAGATCCCCAATTTGTAGTCAGTGTAAGAGTATGTTAGATTTGACAGTCAAATGGTCTGATAAATTCTATGTTTCCAGAAGAAATTAGAAATATTTAAAGAAGCAACTATTTTAGAACCCCCAGTTTACAATACCTTGCAACTGAATTCTTTAAACAAAGAGGAAATTTCAGCTACAAAATATAGGCACAACTCATCTGTAATTCAAAGTTAGAAAACAACTGCAAACATATTAAGTATTAGGAGTCAAAACATATACAACATCTAGATAATACTAACTACGCTGATCAGGAAAAAAAATGTGTGTATTTATGCCAATTCCATTACTGCTTTGTCTTCTGTTTAGTGTTCTGATAATGTGCGTTGAAATAAACACATGTACGCTGAGGCCTTGATAATAAACATTCCTATTCACAAAGAACGGTTAAGACCCATTAAATATCTGGGCATAAGTAGTTCTTTAAATAAAGATGGTCTTAGAACTTGCTTAAGTGCTGTGGCCTTATTATATAGCATCCATTTAGGTTTTATAGTCAAACAATATAAACATATTACAATAAAGTAGCCCAGTGTCGGTGAGTCTAACGCTGAAATGCAGGCTGTTCCCTCTGAGGGGCGCTGTTGCTGAAATGCTGGCTGTTCCCTCTGGGCGGCCCGTGCTGCATGGGGAGTGCGGGGCCCAAACAACCACTTGCGCCGCTTGCTACCACGCGGCGGCCCGGCTGAGCGGCGCAGAAGTCAGCCGAGTGCCATGGCGGGAGGCGAAGGGGGACAGGGCAGTGACGTGCGGCATGACAGCGGCTCCAGGCCCTGCCCTCTGGCCGTGAACGTCACTGCCCCATCCCCCTTCGCCTCCCGCCATGGCGCTCGGCTGACTTCTGTGCCGCTCAGCCAGGCCGCCGCGTGGGAGCAAGCGGCGCAAGCGATCGTTTGGGCTCCACATGCCCCATGCAGCACGGGGAGTGCGGCGCCCAAAAGGCCATTTGGGTTCCGCAGTCCCCTGAGTGAGAGGAGCAGAGGGAGGGAGAGGAGACAGAGAGAGAGACAGGAGGCAGAGGAGAGCTCTGAGAGAGAGGGGGGGAGACAGTAGGAGGAGAGAGAGAGACGGAGTGAGAGACCGGAGGCTCAGGAGAGAAGACCGACGTGGAGGAGAGACCTGAAAATCCCATCTTATGACGGGCTAATTGGCTAGTATTACAATAATATCTAAGCTCCAACATTAACTCACAGAAAGAAGAACATTTATAGTTAAGTAAAGAATAACCCTTACTACTTTTTCATATACACAGCGGGTGTCTACAAAGAAATGTGATACCATATCATACCTATCACACCATACCTATCACTACATTTAGACACCACAACAAGTTTTAAGAATGCAGAGAGAAGCCATTCAATTTCATTTCCCTAGGTTTACATTAGAACATTTGTGCTACTTCAACATAGTGGACAAATTAATCCATGGAACCATGCCATTTATTTTAGTGAGTCTACACAAGAGATGGAGTTGGCACAATAACTGTGTTTGTATGTATTTCACAGAAGGATAAAGTTAGAGATCTGTCCAGAGACAAACTATAAACATTACCATTCTTCCATGAAGAATGTAATGCTTCCCAAGCAAGTGTATAAGCTACGGGTGGATAAAATCCTAGAAAATGGCAACTTAATAGCCATTTAAACCCAATTACACATTCACATACCCAATATATCAAAATACGTCATTACAATTTTTCCATTTGGATTGTAAGCATATAATAATTTATAGTTAAGAGATTCTATCGATTTTAATTTCTTCAAAATGAACCCTTCAACCCAACATCATTGATAGAAACATCCCAGAGGAACTGCAAAAGAGCCATTTTTGGAACAGCAGCACTGTATCTTAAAATCGCAGCATCATAAGAACACTTAACTAGGTTTTAATGAAATATGCTCTTGCAAGGATGCATTCTATGTAAAATAACTGTTGTTCTTATTACTTTACAATACCCCAAGTGAAGGATTAAGAGCCACTAAAATTTTTGTCTGTGTTTTATCCTCTTCATAAACGAATTTGATATCAGAAAAATTTCTTCCTTCCTATTTTTACAAAGGGCAAAACAAATTCAAATAACCCATCAATAAATCTTCAGATGGACCTTTGGACACAAGATTATGACCAATGAAATATTTCTGTGGAAATACTTATTCCTGAAACACTGGTGCATAATGTAATGAATACAGGAATTAACTACAAAAGGCACTAGCAAGCACACTTAACAACATATTTGGAATACAAGTAGTGCATCAACCTCCTAAATTTATATAAAGGAAATTACCTGTGGGAGTTAAATCTTGTAATCTTAAAGCTGATTCAGTTAAAAAGATTAACCTTACCTTGAAAAGACTGTTTGGCTCTGTTCACTAGTTCTTCAATTGAATAACTTGCTAGGTCTCCTCTGGCATGCTTGGTTTTGCAGTAGGTACATGCATTGAGACACCTATTTAGAAGTTTTCAATACATTAGTTTACTGTCAAAAATACCCTCTCCAATCTTGTAATACACACAAATGTAGCAAAACCAAAATCAGCAAAATACACCTTCTATATGTAGAAATATAGAGTACTGCTAGCTTCATTAAAAATATTTTCATGCCAGTAAGTACACTGTATACATTGGTTTGAAGTTTATTCTTCCACCCTATTTTAAAGAGATAATCAAAGTAGTTTATTCAGACTTTACAAACCAAAGAGTTAAAACACTACAACCAGTGGAAATTTTCTGCAAAGACTGCACATCAAGAACCAAAGTCTTTCTAGAAAGTAATAGGATCAAGAGATCTTCATATGAAAGCCTTTTGTACAGTTTCATTTTTGGCTATATTTCCCACCACTGCCACCACCAGGTTCAGCTGTCATGATGGCAGGGATGACATAAGCCTTTTTATGTAGAATTGCCCACATTAGTGCTCCCACTGTTTCTGGTAGTAGCAAAAGGTGAGCAATTTTAGTAAAAAATCCAAGTGCAGACTTACTCAGACAGTATTTCTTTCCTCTCCCCCACTCTCTGCCCCCCAAAAAAGACAAACCACAGAAATGCCTGAGAATCTAAGGACTAAGCCAAAATCTCCAACTCTTGATTCTAGAAATTAAACATGAGTTCCACAGGCAGAATTACAATTCTATCATCTCTTAAGATATTCAAATACTCATCTAAGCTTTCATAAATTTAGAAAAACATTTAATATTATAGATTCTTACAATGGACTTACAACCAGTTAGTAATAGTACACTTTAGAAATCTTGAAAAACACAGAAGTTTGAGCGTCACCCTTACCTTCTCCTGTGTCTTATTTGGCTTAACAATATTTATGTATCAAATATCAAAGGCAGAACCACTGAATGAGAAGAGAGTTTGGGATGACCAATTGGGGGACGGGAAGCATTAAGTAAAAGACCCAAAAGAAACTCGAACAACTTCAACATGTCTAGTTTATTTGACAATATATTAAACCCACATTAGTTTCTTGAAGCAAAGATAGGAGGATCATTAAATACTCATTGCAAGCTTTTTGGGATTAGTCTTGGCAATGCCATGAACTTACAAAGGCAGAAAGTTAACAGCACTTTTTTTTAAGCTGACTTATTTCTCCATAGCCATTTAGTAGGAAGAAGTATCAAGATTGATTTTTAAAAAGGGAAATGTTATTCTTGTCCTTGGTTAAAAATGAATAATGTTCATTACCACAAACACAAAGTCACTACTTTCAATATTATAAAGGGGTGGGCAAAAGGGCTCCCATGGGCCAGATCCAGCCTGCCAAGCGAGCTGATCCAGCCACCCGCAGATCAATCAGGGCCCGGGACCAGGGAGCGCATGACACTTAAGAGTCAACCCTGGCGGGGTTGACTCTAAAAAATTTCTGAAATGGCCCCTGGTCAAAAATTATTGCCCACCCCTGTCATAAAGCATTCGGATGCCAGAATGAGTAGTATGAATATAGAAATGTTTTTAAACAATAACTAACAAAATGTAGTAGGGCCCAGAAGAGTTTTCTGAAGCACACAAAGATAAAGAAACACATCTGTCAGGATGCGTGCAACACCATCACTGGGAAACTAGTTGCTGGTGGCAGTTTATAAAAAAGGACTTAACAATATCACGTCTTTGGTGCACACTTACTCAGAGTTGGGCTGCAGTTGTTGATGCCCCAAGTAGGACTAGGGACACAGGGAATTCAAGTGGTTGAATGATGCCATTCAAATAGCATACAGGATTCATATGGGATCCCAGAAGAAAAATCAGAGTGTGTCAATTTCATGACCAAGCAAACAGGTCATGTGAGGAGTGGCATGTATATGGAAGCAAAATGACAAAAACCAGGCATATAGGATGCCATGCCTTCTGGAGGTTTACAGCTAGGTCTCAGTGGCAAGGCAATTTTGAGGTGGCAAAGAAGTAGGGCCATGCTCTGGGACCAGCTAATGGCCCTAGTATACATTTTGGCAACCAGGGAGCAGACACCAGACATGACTGTATTTACCTCAGTGAAACTGATTTGAGAATTTGATAATCAGGGCTTTGGAGGGGGTTGGGGAGTTGTTGGGCTGCCCCACATAGGCAGAAGAATGGGTAGGGTAGCCTTGGAAAGGCTGTGCAGAACCCCAACCAAGTAGGAAAGGGCTTACTTGGGAAAGCCAATCAAGAGAAGGCTTGCTAAGGCAGCCTATATAGAAAGGGCTGCTCAGCAAAGCAGAAGGCAGTCTCTCGCTGGAGAGCACAGGAGAAAGATTGGCTATCAAGGAACACCTGAAATACCCACAGTGCTGAACAGGACAGTGGCAAAACAGGGGAGGTCTGGGCAGACCGTGGCCAGATTGAGGCCCTGAGGAAATGACAGAGAAGGTGCTAAGGCTGCATGCAAAGTGGTCCAGGGAAAGTGGACAGTAGAAGTAGAAGGAAGGGCAGAAAGTGGGAGCCAGCTCTAGGGTACCTGAGCCAAGACCCAGAGTGACAGGTGGGCTTGGTTCTCTCCTCACCCTTTGCTCAAACTTGCCAATGTGGAGTAGCTTAAATCCAAAGTGCAGTTTGCCCCTAAAATAAGGAGCTGGACTAAACACTGCAGTTGACTGCTGAGACAAGTGGTGGGACTGAAGACCACCAGTCTCATGGAAGGTAGGAGAAAGCAGGCTGGGCACTGAAGAGGATGCCACGATCTAGAAGTGACGCAGGTTCAGATGATGGAAATGGTGGAAATAGCAGAAACAATGGCGGGGAAACAATGACGGGGAAACACCACTAGAACAAAGAGCACAAGTGACTGTGAGCTAATTCCCAGAACAGCCTCCAAGAGGAACTGCAGCAACAACTCCTGCCCAATTATAGGCCTCAGAAGGATTTGGGAAAGATCCAGTATTTTTTTAAAAATTTAATTTAAACTGGCATGCTCATCTTTGGAACCTGCTGTACATGTCTCCTTTTGAAGTGGATGACTGAGAGGTTGCTAGAACCTTCAAAAGACAAGCTTGGGCACTTAATAACTTTCTAAGAAAAACATCACGAACTGAATAGACGCACCGAATTTTCAGCTTCTTCCACCATCTACAACTCACTAACCTCCTCTCCCAGCTGTTTTGTTCTCTCCTCACCCTTCTCCCATTTCCCAATGACTAGCAAGGAGTTAACTGGACACATCACCTTGAACGGTCCCTTGAAATACAAGAAACGCTCAACATTTGCCAGCAGACACATTCTCAGTACCACCGCGAATAGCGAATTTTGCATGTACTGGGAGCCACAACTTCCAGCCCTCATAGTGAGCTCTCTGTGCCTTCTGAACTCACAGGGAACTCACCAGAGGGGCTAGGAGCTGTGGGGAAGCCAGGAGTTCAGACATTCCTAGCATAGAGACCGATTAGTTTCTGAATTTCTCCAGATCCCTCTCCAGGCATAGGCCTTGATAAACAGACAGGCTTTGCACAGCACCCTGAAGAGTCACAATTTTGATCCAGTTAGAAGAATGAGGAAAACAAGTTGAAGACTTCTTTCTCATACTGAGTTCAGTCTGCTAGCAGCCATTCAAGTCCAGTGACTCTCATCATATCACATATGTACTTGACTGTTCAAGCATGGAATAGGCAGAGATGCAGCCTCAGTAAGCTCGTCTTACCTGACTCTATCATGTTTCCTCTGAGGGTGCAGTATTCAGTATATTTCCCAGTATATACGGAATACCACAAATCCTGAGGTTATATTATTTACCTTTTTAAGGCAATTGAAAAATGAAATAATGAACTTGATATATAGTTGTATAACTATATATATCAGCCTTGTACACATTTTATTATGAATTTGAGCTTTAATCACAGGTTAGGGCTTTCCAGAGGAGTGTTTAAGGAGAAGCTGTGATATTTCTTTGTTTATATAATGAAATGTTGATTTTTCTGACAATTACAATTAATGATTAAACTCAATTTTAAAATTAAACTAATGGTTTTTTTTAAAATTCATGAGTACACTGAAATCAAACAGTATTCAAGGAAAAAATAAACTAAAAGAACACATATTTCACCACTTTCTAAAGTCAGTATTACAGTATTTTAAGAGACAAAAAGTGCCTCAGAAATCCTTTGTCAATGGCAGGGGCATGCAAAGGCAAAACAATCAGTAAAACTTGAATAAAAGTAATGCACTTAGAATATCATGGATTAGCAAAAAATTAGCAGCGACTGAGCCAGCTATATCGAAAACAATTAAAAAGTAGATCACAGCTTGTGATAAGAGCTATTGTTTTCACTTCCTGAATGGCTTTTGGGATAGTACCTTATATCGTGGTGAAATCTCACAGGAAACATTAGGTTATAGTCAATTCAGTAACATACAACAGGTACCATACTCTGATTCTTGGGATAAAAGGTATTGTTTTAGCACTGGTCAAAACATCCGGGGGGGACATTATATTTCAGCAGTATTGAAACTAGAAAGCTTAATTTAGACACTTTGAGATAGCTATCGGACATATTTCCCAAAAGAGCATTTGTAAAATGTCTGTGGGAAAATGGGACTGAATTGTCTGGGTAAAATAATAAAGGAAGTAATTGCATAATAAAAACAGAAATGCAACCTTTCTCTCTTGAAAAAAGGCCCTCCCTAATTATTTTGTCTATGTAGGTTCCCCTTCTCCCCCCCACCCCCCAAAAAAATCTTTCCCACTACTGCTACCATTTGTTCAGCTCTACCGGTACCAAGGGTGAAAAGTATTTGGACCACATCAGAAAAAGAAATTGAAGTGTTTTGCTACTAAATCATTCTGAACTGCTCCATCTTTCTCTGATTTTCCTGCTCTACTGACTCCTGATCTGAGATGTCTTCTTTCCCACTAAAAAAAAAAAAAAAAAAAAAAAAAAAAAAAGTCTGCCTTTTGTTTTACATTCATGCAGTCTATCTGCACCTCTCTTGAAGTGTATAGTCTCTGCATGACAGGAATGGCCTAATTGCTTCCAAGTTACTATCAGCTTTTTAGGATTTAATTTTCTCTTTAACCACTTAAGACTGTGGCAAGTCTGAAACTACTTCATCTCAATTAGTGCCAATTATAAAAGAATTTATGGCTTGCTTGCTTGCTGCTGCTTTTTTCCTTTTTTATTTTATAAAACACCACCACAGTTTTTATATATTTACAATTAAATTTAAAAATGCATCCAATTATCACGGAATCTGTTGTTTTTAATTTATGTTTTCTTTGCAGGATTAGCTATAGATAGGGTCAGACATTTAAACGGAAAAAAAAAGGAGACCTGAAATGTACAATGTACATTTATTTCATGTGCAAACTGGAGCATAAAAAACAGGACAAAAAGTCCTATGGGGATTCAAGCTCTATCAGACACTGTAGGCATCACAGTCTGGAAAATACAGAAAAGATCTTGCTCCTGAATATTAAGAAATATGAGTACATATAAAAATAGAAGTACTAATGTAAAGTAGTTTAATTACTTTGGGGCCAGCTCAACCCACACTAAGCAAATGGGAGCCTAGCTAAGGTTGTTCTCAAGCATAATTACCTTTGCCTTATCATATCTTAAGTGTTTACCTTGTCATTTTAATTCTCTTTTGACAGTCTTTTTAACAAATATGTATTAGATAATGTTCTTCTTTTAAAAATGGCAGAAGTAAATGGAAGTTTTGACACTGATTTCAAAACTCACCATTTCACTATGTCTTACAAAATGTATAAGCAAATTAGGCAAGAAATCACTTTGCTCAATAAACCAGGCAGGGCTCCTTCCCAGGGCAGGAAAAATGCTTTTACAGAAACCATTAACTTTTCTCCAAGGGTTTACGATCAAGGTTATGCTGGTAACTAAAACTGTGTGAAACCAACAGACTTTGGTCAGCCAATCTTGGCAGGTTTGTATACCTTAAGGTTTCCGAGGAATTGTGTCTATGACAACCCAAAGTCCAAACAGATTTCACTAAGAAGTTAGCAAAGTAAATAAGTTCTGTTATGAAATTTTCCTTGGTCATACTTAGATACTTTTGAATCTAAAATTCACTGCTAACATTAGGGAAACAAACCCACATTTGAAGCTGGCACATTTGAAGCAGGAATTAAAAAGGAGAAAAAACTAAATTGCGTACGTCTGACAAAAGGGATGTGGAGCAAGTCAGCTATCACGTCTGTCTCAATATTAAGAAGATAAAGTGATAGAAATGTAGCCGTGTTAGTCTGGTGTAGCTGAAACAAAATACAGGACTATGTAGCACTTTGAAGACTAACAAGATGGTTTATTAGATGATGAGCTTTCGTGGGCCAGACCCACTTCCTCAGATCAAATAGTGGAAGAAAATAGTCACAACCATATATACCAAAGGATACAATTTTTTTTTAATTGTATCCTTTGGTATATATGGTTGTGACTATTTTCTTCCACTATTTGATCTGAGGAAGTGAGTCTGGCCCACGAAAGCTCATCATCTAATAAACCATCTTGTTAGTCTTTAAAGTGCTACATAGTCCTGTAGTTTGTTTAAGAAGATAAAGGCTATTATATGGATATACAAGTACAATCGACTGCCTAAAGAAGATTATAAAACTGGTAGCTTTGAGTTTTGATCTCAGTGAAATGCACAGAGGCAAGGTCTATTCCATTATATTTACCTTTTGAGAAATGCATATTTTAAGTCAGAAGATAAACATAAAAACAGGTTTAATGTGATCTATATAGCTAAAGATTTACCCCCTGTAAATTCCAAATATGTATAACATTACTCCATAAATAAAAAGCACTATTATTTCCACAGTCCATCATTCCCTCACCAATGGGCTCATAACAAGAGAGTAATTCATAATACATTCGTAAAAGAACATACAACTAGCAGTATACCTATAGACTACTAAAGGCAAAATGAAAAAAAGGAGATGGGTTGGTCATAAATAGGAAAAGGGGAAGGTATACGTTTCTAAATACAGAGGTTACAGTATTATTCATAAAAATATTTAAAAGGTTTTGGATTTTTTTTAAAAAATATAGAAAGTAAAATAAAAGTTTTGCTTGTGATTTTTTTTGTTTCTTATAAAAAGAAAGCTTCAAAGTTAACTTCTTTCCCCTTCTTCCCAGTTTTAAATCAGAACTATGAAGACAATAAAATCTTGCCTTCCGCATTTTTTTTACTGAAGTACTTATGAACAGGCATGAGAGCTTTCTCTTTCCTTATATGCGGGACCAACCTAAGGTGGTAGAAACCATAAAACATAAGTTGGGTCAAAGCACAAATACAGTCAATGGCTCTCAAATACACGTCATCACAAATGTTAAACAGCCAAAATCTCAAACCCAGCACTTGTTGATTGAGAACATGATTTTTTTTTCTCTTCTAAAGATATACAGCCTCTCCCTGAGTTACGAACGAGTTACGGACCAAACACTTGGCCGTAACACAATTTGTACGTAACTCGGACCCCATTGATTTACATAGCGACCACGCTGTTGGTAACTCGGGGACCGCCTTTACGACCGCTCCATTGGAGCTTTGGTCATAAGTGCAAATGGTCATAACTCGACCATTTGCAACTCAGGGAGCAGCTGTAGTCTACCCCACACGTAGGGTATGTCTACACTGCAACACTACTTCAGAATACGGGAGTATTCCGAAATAGCTATCCTGTGTCTTCACAGCAAGCCTGTTATTTGAGGCTTGCTATTTCATTGTCCCCGTAAATCTCATTCTACAAGGAAATTTGGTGCTGTGTAGGCAGTGCCAAATGACAAAAATAAACTATTTCAAAATAGCACTGAAATAAGATATGCAGTTTCCATAGCTCAAATGGTGTATCTTATTTCAAGTTACGGTGCACTGTAGATGTACCGTTAGAAAGAGATCAAAAGCAAGTCCTATTCTAGTTCTTTGTATTCCATCCCTGTTTTTATATAACATACCATATATCTACTTCCTACACTCCACTTCTGAGCAAGAACACTCTTATTCTTTCTGAAATTTAGTGGACAGGTTGGAGACATTCTTTTCCATGAGAGTGACACAAAGAGGCACGCTATCGCCAGATTTGTTCAACTTGATGCAATATTAATAGATGTAGCACAAAGATGAAACAAAAAGAGTTATGTTGCATGGAAGAACAGTGAATCATTTTAGATTTGCAGTTGCTATTGACCTTTGAGCACTGACCAGTGAGGATTTACAGAGAACAATTGCTAAGGTGGACCAGGAAAGCAGTAAAATTTGGACCCAAGATTAACATGGAGAAAAAAAGAACTACGGCAAATGGAAAACATAAACAAGAGGTGAAGATCAGAGACAAAATTAGAACAAGTAAAAAATGCGTATATCTTGGAGAACTAGTATCGAGGAAGGGGAAGATGACATGAAAAGGTGAACAGAAATAGCCACTCACACGTTTGAAAAACTGTAACATCAGGAAGGCTAAAGATGTTTCAATAAAAATAAAAATCAGCCTATATGAGAGAACCGTCAAGCTGAAATTGCTGCAGTATGAGAAAAGTCAATATATGAGACATTGACTGCAGAAATGAACCGGCTGAGGGGAATACTGAAAATGTCAATACTAAAGAATATAAAAACAGAAGAGATAAGAAAATGGCTAGGGCAAGAAATAAAACTATTATGTAAATCAAAAAAGAATGGTGATGGAAAGGGGCCAGAAAGAATACCACACATGGGGATACATCCTAGAGTGCAAGGAACTAAACACAAAGGAAAATAAAAAATTAATTGGCTAGACCCAGTGATGAATGACACACACAAAAAGGCTCAGAAGGGTAGCCATGTTAGTCTGTAACTTTAAAAGAACAAGCAGTCCTGTGGCACTTCAGAGATTAACAAATATATTATGAATTTTCTTAGGTAAAACCCATTTTATCGGATGAGTTGGAGTGAAAATTACAGCAAAAGCAATTACCTGTCAATTGTAGGGACAGTGTTAATGATGCTAATTGAGTCAGGATGGATGTGTCCCGCTCAGCTTTTGATGTGTACATTCAAATACCAAAGGTAGGGGAAATTGCCTTTGTAGTATGTTAGCCAGTTAATAGCCTTATTCAAGCCCAAGTTGATACTGTCAAACTTGCAAATGAATTCCAGTTCAGCTATCTTGCTCTGAAATTGGGTGATAAAATTTCTTTGTACAAGAATGGCTACTTTTAAATCCATTATTGAATGTCCAGGGAGGTAAAAAGCTTCCCCTACAGCAGGGTCGGGGAAGCTTTTTTGGGTTAGGGGCCGATGACCCACAGAAAAATCAGTTGGGGCTGTATACAAGTGAGAAGGAAAAAAAAAGCCCACAACCAAACTCTCACTGCCATTGCCCCTGACTGAGGACACAGATACTCCTCATGCCATAGCCTAGAGGGGGCCCAGCCTAGCAGATCCAGGCAAGCTGGGGGTTGCATCTGGCACCCCAGCCTTAGATTCCCCACCCCTGTCCGACAGATTTACGTGTGTTATCATTTCTAATGTCTGATTTGCAGAGTTGTTGACTCGAGTCCCACGACTTGAACTCGAGTCCAATTTAAGTCGCCTAGGTGACTTGACTTGAGACTCGACTGGGGTTCATTGTTTGTGACTTGAAACTTGCTAATTTTGTTAAATCGACTTGGTGAAAAAATTGTCCGAAAATGCCGATATTGATGGCTTGTACAAAAGTGACTTGACATTTTTTAAATTAAGACTTGAAACTCAACTTAGGACTTGACTCGAAAGTGACTTTAGGGACTCGACTTGAGACTTGAACTGTAGTGATGTGAGACTCGACTTGGTCTTGACAATGACGACTTGAAGACAACACTGCTGATTTGTGTCCATTAAACCTCTGTCACAGAGACTGTGCAGTTTGGCCAATATACATTGCAGAGGGGCATTGCTGCTACAGTGGACAACTTCTACAAACTGTGGGCCAAATGCAAATTTCCATAGAAGTCTCTGACAAATTCAGAAGTGCTTTAACTTGAAAGTCATGTATATCTTGGATATAAGATGGTCATAAAATGTGACCCAACCCTGAGCCCTAAGCCCATCATACACCGAACACTCTTGAATCACATCAAAGGTACTTCGCGCTTAAGATTGACAGAAGACAGCCTGAATGCACGCATGAAGCTGGATTTGACCAATTATGATGTAAACATCAAAGAATTGTGCAAAATGATGCAGCAGAAGAAGTCCCATTAAATAAAGTCTATGAGTACAAGGTTTCTGTTATGCTATTATTAAGCATCACATCAATTATCAATAATATTAAACTGTATATTTTCAGTCATGTTAATGGACATTCTTATACGGCTCTTTGCTGACCACTTGTTCTCAATTTTGACTTAGTTGGGCTCTATGGTTTGAAAAAGTTGCTGACCGCTGCACTAAGGCTTGTTTCTGTGATCTTATTCTGGAACCCTGAAAACACTTGACCCTGGACTGGAAATATTTTCTTTTGGAGTTTAAATTCTCTTGCTTGTAGAAGCACTGAGTAACTACACTGAAAATACAGAAATTAGTAAGATCACAAGAAAGAACTAATTAGGGATTTAAATGAACCAGCAGTGAACATGGGAGTGGGGGCAATATTAGGGACTGCAAAGGTGGAAACATTGGACCACAGTGAAGTTATTAGCATAAGAAGCAACATTAGGAAAAAAAAGGAGCTTTGGGCCAAATAAGGACGAGGCAGCACCTCTTGAGAAGGAGATGTACTGCTATGATAGTGTTATGGGTTGATCCTTAGAAGTACAAGTGGAAGCTGTCATCATAGATGCTCCACACTCTAGCTAATCACTTCTCGTTCTATGACCAAATATGAAAAGGAGATTCAGAAAAATGTGTGGCTAGATAGGGCATACTGGGCTAATCTATTAGAGGAGTCAAAGGGATAGAGGCAGGCTAGACTGGATTGAATACACCAATGGTACAGACTAGGGATATTAAAATTAGATTCCATTGACTAATTAGTTGATTAATTTCCATCAACTATGTGATTAGTCGATAAGGGCGCTTCCACTTTGAAATGTAGCAAGAGCCTACCCGGCTGTTGCTACATTTCAAAGGCAGGAGTGCCACACACATTCTGCCTTTGAAATGTATAAGAGCCCCAGCAGGGGCTACTGTGCATTTCAAAGATTGAAACACCGCATGGAGCCTGGGGCCAAGTCCCTCGCTACCCCCCAGGCTCCATATGGCGCTTCCACTTTGAAATGTACAAGAGCCCCAGTGGGGACTTCTTGTACATTTCAAAGGTGGAATGCTGCCACTGTGCTCCTGCCCCCTCCCACGAAGCTGGTGCTGGGGTGAACGGATTGAAGCCAGCTCCCCCAAGAACCCTTCCTCTTCCCCTCCTTGCTGCCTTTCTGATAGAGGCAGCAAGGTGTGTGTGTGGGGGGGGAGGGGAGCGACTAGTCGCCTAGTGTGTCGACTAGCCAATAAGCTTTTGCTTATTGGATAGTTAACTAGTCGATTAGTGGCTTGTATCCCTAGTACAGACAGGAGTTTGGAGCCAGATAAAGGTTGTGGACTGAGGGACAAAAAGGAGGAAGAAGCTGGTCACTTTCTAGAAATACACCCTTCAGGACAGGAAACTATCTTTTCATAATTGAAGGGCAAACACGACATAAGTTGCTTCCACCAGCAGAGTCAGAACTGCTAGGGAGAATTTGACACCATCCTGCCTTAAAAGTCAACACATCAAGTGCCTATCTATGGTTTTACTATAAGATTTACCTGGCATTGCTCAGGTCCTCAACTCCAATACGTTTTATTTTTTCCATTTAAATCATTGCTCTGGAATGGGGCTGGAGATAAGGGGTTCAGTATAGAGACTGCCTGGGGAGAGAGAACAACCAGAGCCTCTAACCACAGCAGCTTGGGGCCAAGCAAAAAGTGACTATCTATGGCCACTGCAGCTTCAGCAGGCATAGTTGGGGGAGGCATGCATGTCCCCTGGCTGCGGGACAAACACACACAGACAAACCGACACAAAAAACAGGAAAACTTTCTGAAATATACAGGAGATAGCTGTCCTTTTCTCCACACCCCGACTCCCTACTGGTCCAATGGGATTATAGCTGTCCCAGTCCTCATCTCTGGCTTTGTACTGCTCCATGTTACCATTCTGCAGTATAACTCCCATCTGTCAGGCACTTCCCTTTCCACAGGATGGGAAACAATCAAATTACATGCACACCGCATTATCCTTGCACAACAGCGTACAGGCAGTCCCCGGGTTACATGGATCCGACTTATATCGGATCCCTACTTACAAACGGGGTGAGGCAACCCCGCACTAGCTGCTTCCCCCCAGCAGACCAGGGAGACGCGAAGCTAGCGCCCCCGCCAGCAGACCAGGGAGATGCGGAGGGGCTTTTCTCAGCAGACACCTCAGCTTGAGAATAAAGGACTGAGGGAAGTGAGGTGTGGGAGAATAAAACTGAGCTCTGGAGAAATGTTTGGCTAGAGTTTCCCCTACAATATGTACCAGTTCCGACTTACATACAAATTCAACTTAAGAACAAACCTACAGTCCCTATCTTGTACGTAACCCAGGGACTGCCTGTACTTGAATAAAAGGACTCACAAACTGACAGACAGATGCACATTTCTAAATTATATAGTAAGAATATTACGGTGTCCAGTTTTACATAGTAGCTGCCTAAAGTTTTTCAGTCATTATTGCATAAGAACTGGAGATGCCTTAAACCTCAACATACTTCATTAAGTTTATAGAAGTTAAATTGTTCCTGGTGGCTGCTAAGAAGAGTACCTTGCAGCAAGTAAACATCACTTGCATTACAGTTTCAGACTGCTGGAGGCAAATGGTAGTTGAATCATCAACAACTCTAGTTTTACAAGTAATGAAGCTCTCTCTTTTGAAAATGGATAGTGTTTTTTCATATGAAAAATAGGATAAATTTACTTTGGATTTTTAATTTGGGTTTTTTTTAAAGCAAAGGAATGCATACTTGAGGCCTGCCCTCATTGATATAGAAAAATTACATGTGCTGAGAATGGAAAGTGTAAAAGTTAATCTGAACCCCATTTCTAAACTACAGTATAACATAAAAATAGGATCAATTTAATTGATAATTTGAAATAGTAAACTTCTTAAAGCTCCTTCCAATATATAGAATCACAAATGTTCAGTTAAAAAAAATTGCAACAATTGTAACACTTCTTTCTTTTACAATGCATCTGGCACAAATTACATTTTCAGTGAAGAATACTGTTCCAAAAAATTTAATTTCAAAACTTTTTCCAATCCACTTTTGAACAAGGAAGTGAAATCAAATAAGGAACTGATGAAAATAAACCTCTTAAAGAGCCTTCTAAAGCAAGAGAGATAAAATGAACACAGTTCAAACATAAAAAGTCAAAGATTGTGCTCCTTACTTCATTGATTATATGATATTTACATTCTGAGAAAACTACTGTGTATAGTCACTAAAGAACTACTTTACACCCTTGAAAATGATAGCAAATACCAGGAGTCATCAATAGTACACTAGTAGAAAGACAAGTTTAAAAAAATCACCCCAAGAAAGGCAGTAATCTAAATCACAAAAGACAGAGGTTATGCCTGTGCAACACAGCATCTTCCAACTGTCACTCTAGTAATAAAATGACCTTGGAAAATTCTGTAGCCTATATACAACTGATTTATTTGCTTTTGCCTTCAAAATTGTCTGTTTTTATCTACAATGAACTATTTTACTGAGCATACTGTCCCTGCATGTGTAAAATAATCACACGTTTTATTTAGACTTGAAGAGTAAGATTAAGAGCTCCTCTACATGGCGATATGCAGGAAAAATAATCCAAATTAAGTAAAGGTGTGATTTTAAACAAGATATATCAAAGTGCATTAAAATGGCCTTAATTGGGTTTAAGTTAAGATTAAGCTAACACTTTTTGTAAGGTTGACAATTATCCTAAAAATAATCTACCACTGGAAATAGCATCCATTCTACCACTTGTAGGTCATCATCAGAAAATAGAAGCATATGAAAAAGAAGTTACTGGAGAACTGGTTTTACTACCTCAACAGTTGTTACAAATGGACTGCTACATTAACACAGGTTGAACCTCCATAGTCCAGCATTCTCAGAACCTGATCCATGCCAAACCAGAGAATATGCCAGATCACAGCATATCATTATCAACATTTCTACTGCTTACTAGGCTAAAAGAAGACATTTAGGGGTTAATTAGAGACAGGACTGGTGGCTGTAAACAAACTTTATGGGATTATGGGAATCTTGGCCACACCTATGATATGCAGACATCTGGCTAACTAAAATGGTGCTGCATCACAGATGTTGCCGAACCAGAGAATGCTAGATTAGAGAGGTTCAACCTGTACTAAGCACTATGACAAATACCGATAAAAGCTAGATATTAAATATTTCATTTTAAATCTAATGCTTGACTCATACTATTATTCCTAGACATAGGCTGAGATCAGTGCATAATATTTCATGGCTGTAAAGGATGTTTGCTACAGTTAATAGTTCTATATTTACAGAGATACGACATAAAAACCGTCAAAATGGAGACCTAAGTATCATTCCTGCTGTGAGGACAGGGGACTGAACTTGATGGTCTCTCAAAATCTTTTCCAGTTCTACTATTCTGATGCTATGATTAAGGCCCACAGTGGGCATTAGGATACATACATACATACAATAAATGCAGACTTCAGTGGAAATGATGAGAAGAATATATATTTGAGACATACAATCTTTTCCTTATTATCATATCCCATTTTACTGTAATAAAGTTACTTCTGTCAGTTTAAAAATCAGGCCTCCATTGTAGCTTTTTAGAATGCACTTTCAGTTAATTATATAAAACATGAGGCAAGAACAGTAAAAAGATATAGTACTAAATGCTAGCTACACTTTAAAACAAAGAGAAGGGGTTTTCATATCCATAAAATAAACCACAATCTTCTTAAAAATACTTACCTGAGGGTGCAGTGGTGCAAGAAATCTTTAAGTAGTATAATAAATTGACATTATAGAAAATAATTTAAAAACTCATAAGTCTTTCTGGCAGCCAAGTTATAAGAATGTACAGTCACATGAAGATTTCTGTTCTTTTTAAAGAAAGGACACCATTTAAATCCTTATTGTTTACAATTTTTTTTCCTCCTCACTACATGACTCAAAGGAGGGCATTCCAGGCCTGGAGAAAAATGGAATTTAATTCCCTAGGCAGTGCTGAATATTTTATAAGTAAGTTTGGAAGATACTTACCCTGTATTGATGGAAATGATTTCTATCAGTGGATTCTTCCTAATCTTTGGCAAATCCAATCGAGCTCCCCCCAGCCGTTTTCCATTATCCTTTTTCTGACCCAGAAGTCTCACCGAGTGACCTTCAATGAAGCACAAAAATGCAGTATATATTAAACAAGAATTCCATCATGTTACTTTAATGCATATGTGGAGAACCTTTTTTGGGTCGGAGGCTGTTGACCTACAGAAAAATATCAGTTGGGGAGGGGGAAGGCAGCACACATGTGAAAAGAAAACAAAACTCACTACCCCTTACTGAGGTGACCCCCAATTGAGAAGGAAAAAGACATTCTCCACATTCCCCTCGTACACCAGAGCCCAGGGGGCCCAGGCCAGTAGATTCTGTGTGCTCCAGCCCCATGGGGGGGGGGATAACAGGAGCTGGCAGGAGCCCTGAGCCTGGGGGGACTATATCCAAGCAAGCTGGGGACTACACCCTGCTCCTGGGGCCTTAGGATCCCCACCCCTGCTTTAATTTATTGTTCTACACATGTCAAGTGTTTGCAATTTAAAAAAAACTGAAAAAAGAAAAGAAAAAGTAATCATTTGCCCACCATCAGAGTAATGTATAAAGGAATACTAACATTTAAAATAAATCATATTAAAAATTTTGGCAAGGGCCATTCTTCCCCTTGCCTGCCTCTGTACTCCTTGGCAAGATGGGCCTCAGGTACAGCACCCCCTATCTGCCATGTCCAGGCAGTCAGCCTCACCCTCACCCGAGAGTTAAGGTTTGTGGACCTTCCCTGGGATAGGGAGCAGAGCCTCACGTCCTGAAGCTGCTCATTCCCTTGCTGTCTCTGGCTTAATAACAGAGAAAGAGGGAGAGGGAGAGAGAGCGTGTGCACCTCTCTTTCTCTCCTCTCTCCACCCACCCACCAGAGGAGGCTTTAAAAAGGTCTCACGAAGACCTGAAGTAGAAGCAGCTGACCCTAATTGGTCCATGGTAGCCCTGTCTCAGCTGATCCTGCTCTGCTTGAGACAACCCTTTTGTCAGTTGATCCTGACTGACCTACAGTAACCCATTTCTATATAACAGGGGAATGGGCCTTTTATCCTTCTAGGGTTGCCTTTTCCTCCTCTATGCAGCCTTCTAGCCTGACTTTGCCATAAAATCTAATTTACTTTTCTCAGCCTATTCAATGAAAATGAGCTAAACACATTCACTTCATACTCTCAACCACTACAATGCTTCAGCGGTAACATGACAAAGTTTAAAACTATTTTGACTTTAAACAAATTAATAGAAATATTTTTACAATAATTAACATTTTAATTAATTGGTCTTAAAGTGTGATACAGTGGTTTTCAACCTTTTTTACTTGGAGACCCCTAAAATATTTCAACAGAGGTGTGGGTCTTTGGTAACCTTAGTCCTATTATGTGGACCCACCCAGAGTCCACATGCAGATCACAGGTTGAAAACCACTGTCTTATTACATAACAAATGCTAAATTCTGAGTCTAATTTATTCTGGCTGTGACAAATTAAAGCCAAAATGCTAACTAAGTCTCCACTGGCAGGGTGACAATGTGATGAATAGACTCAAAAGAGGACACTCCACACCCCAGGTCAGAGAATCAACTTCATAACTTACTTTTTAAGGCCAGTTGGGCACAGGAAGTGCTATCTACAATGGACATTTTTATGTAGTGTACAGATGTGTATAAATTTCACTACTGCCTCCACATCGCCTGCCTATGGACTTACTTATCACTTATCTTCAGAAGCAAAATATTGCAATGCAAAGCACAAATGCGTTTACAATAGCGAGAGGTTAGATGTAATGCCCCAGAGTTACAAACAGAGCACTTATGAGTCATCTCCACAAGCCTAAAGTGAGACAGGAGTGTTAACCAAGGAAAAATAATTGCTGGATGTGCTTGAGATGGAAAACATAATAATCTTTGCAAGTACTATGCCAAGAAGGGACACTTCAGTGATAGGATGAGTACAGCAGTAGTCTACAGATACCTACTAATTACACAAGGAGAAAGTGAAGGAAAATTAATGTACACATAAGGCTTTCATATGAAGGTAGGTACCAACTATTATTTTAGGGCTCTACCAAATTCATGGTTCACAGTTAACACATGATCTTTAATATGGTAAATATCAGATATTTAAATCTGAAATTTCATGATGTTTAAATTGTAGGGGTCCTGACCCAAAAAGAGTTGTGTGGGGATCACACGGTTATTGTATAAGGTTGTGGTACTGCTGCCCTTATTTCTGTGCAGCTGCTGGCAGCAGCATTGCCATCAGAGCTGGGCTGTTGGCCATGAGCCCAGCTTCTAATCCAGAGCTACTACCACCAGCAGCTGCACAGAAAGACGGATTGCATAGTACGGTATTACCACCCTTCCTTCTGTGCTGCTGCCTATAGAGCCAGGCCCTTAGCAGCCACCACTCTCTGACCACTCAGCTCTGAAAGCAATATTACAGAAGTAAGGGTGAAAGGGGTATGGTATTACTCCCCTTCTGTGGTGCTGCTGCTGCCTTCAGGGCTGGCCACCCAGACAGATTACAACTACTGTTCTCCAGCTGACCAGCTCTAAAGGTAGAAATGCAGAAGTAAGGGTGGCAATACAGTGACCCCTCCTAAAATAACCTCATTATCCCCCTTAAACTCCCTTTTTGGTCAGGACATCCAATTTCAGAAAGAGAAAAGTTACTCACTTTGTGTAGTAACGATGGTTCAAGATAGCTGCAGCAGCACAGGAGCCAAGCAAACAGAGCTGTAAACAGGGGAGTATGAGTGGGAGTTTGTAAAGGGAATTTGGATTGTGGGACTTGTTTGGAGTTTGTTTTTGCTGTAGAGAGGGTGTTTTGGTTTGTTTTTGTGTTCACCGGACTAATAGGATTTTGGTGAGAAAGTAGATAAAACACAGAGGCATTAGTGGCCATGGCCCAAGTAGTAAAGAACACAAGGGCTACGTCTAGACTGGCCCCTTCTTCGGCAGAGGCATGCTAATTTCTAACTTTAGAATAGGGAAATCCGCGGGGGATTTAAATATCCCCCGCGGGATTTAAATAAACATGGCCACCGCTTTTTTTCCGGCTTGGGGAAAAGCCGGAAAAGAGCGTCCAGACTGGCGCGATCCTCCGGAATAAAGCCCTATTCCTTGAAAGTAGGAATAAGAGATCCTCAGGAAAAGGGCTTTATTCCGGAGGATTGCACCAGTCTGGACGCTCTTTTCCGGCTTTTCCCCAAGCCGGAAAAAAAGCGGTGGCCATGTTTATTTAAATCCCGCGGGGGATATTTAAATCCCCCGCGGATTTCCCTATTCCAAAGTTAGAAATTAGCATGCCTCTTCCGAAGAAGGGGCCAGTCTAGACGTAGCCAAGGAGGATGATTGCATGAGTAGCTGCGGTATGTACATGATTCTGGAGGGGGTACCTGAAAGGAGTTTTGTTTGCATGAAGTGCCGCCTGATAGAGCTGATGGAAGAAAAGATCCGAGGACTGGAGATGCAGGTGGAAACTCTGGTCGAGTTTAGAAGGGGGTTTGAGCAGATGATGGGGCAAAGGCATGACGTGGCTGAAGGGGAAAGCTTAGATAAGCAGATGGAAGCAGGATCAAGGGCCTCAGAGGAGGGACTGCTGGGCGAAGAAAATGGACAGTGGAAGCATGTGACTCAGAGGACCAGGCAGAGGAAAAGATGGGTCAGTGAAGGAAAAATAGAGCTCAAGAACAGGTATGTGGAGCTGGAAAATGTAGAAGGGGTACAGCAGGTAGATAATGAAGATGGAAGGGTAAGGAAGAAGAGAAGAGTGGCTAGTCCCATAGATAAAGGGGAAGACTTAATGGAGACAACACCAATAATGAGCATTAGGATTACAAGGGAAAATAGGAACGGCAAGGACTTGCAGCCAGAGGAAGCTAGAGATAGACCAGAGAATTTCACTGTCACTAGGAAAAGGCAGGTCTATGTGATTGGGGACTCCTTATTGAGAAGAATAGATAGGCCTGTAACCAGAGCTGATCCTGAGAATAGAAGGCTGTGCTGTCTGCCAGGTGCTAAGATAAGAGATGTGGAACTGAGGTTGAAGAGAATTATTAAGGGAGCAGGAAGGAATCCATTGATCATCCTTCATGTAGGAACAAATGATACGGCTAGATTCTCGCTGGAACGAATTAAGGGAGACTATGCTAGGCTGGGGAGGATGCTCAAGAAAATTGAGGCTCAGGTGATCTTTAGTGGGATTCTGCCTGTTCCTAGAGAAGGGCAACTAAGATGTGACAGGATTATGATGATCAATAGATGGCTTAGGCAGTGGTGCTATAAGGAGGGCTTTGGGATGTATGGTCACTGGGAGGCATTTATGGACAGAGGACTGTTCTCTAGAGATGGACTTCACCTAAGCAGGGAGGGAAATAGACTTCTAGGATGGAGGCTGGCTCAACTTATTAAGAGAGCTTTAAACTAGGAATTTGGGGGAGACGGTTGGGAGATGCCCAGGTAATCTCTACGCCAGATTTTAACACTGAGAGGAAGGAAAACGAAGTAAGAAAGGATATAGCTGGGGGTAGGAGAATGAACATGAGGAAGGGTGGGGTAGATACTAGTCTAATAGGTCATATTGGAGGTATAACGTCCGTGCCAAATTGGGTAAAGAATGTGAATGAGGCCAAACAGCAAAAATTAAGATGTTTGTACACCAATGCGAGGAGCCTAGGTAACAAAAAGGAGGAACTAGAGTTATTGGTCCGGGAAGTGAAACCAGATATTATAGGAATAACAGAAACATGGTGGAATACTAGGCATGACTGGAGTACAGGTATTGAAGGGTATGTGCTGTTTAGGAAAGATATAAATAAGGGTAAAAGTGGTGGAGTCGCATTGTATATCAAAGATGAGGTAGATTGTAAAGAAATAAAAAGTGATGGAATGGAGAAGACAGAGTCCGTTTGGGCAAAAATCACATTGGGAAAGAAAACTATCAGATCCTCCCCTGGGATAGTGTTTGGGGTGTGTTATAGACCACCAGGATCCAATTTGGATATGGACAGAGACCTCTTTAATGTTTTTAATGAAGTAAATACTCATGGAAACTGCGTAATCATGGGAGATTTCAACTTTCCAGATATAGACTGGAGAACAAGTGCTAGTAATAATAATAGGGCTCAGATTTTCCTAGATGTGATAGCTGATGAATTCCTTCATCAAGTAGTTGCTGAACCAACAAGGGGGGATGCTATTTTAGATTTGGTTTTGGTGAGTAGCGAGGACCTCATAGATGAAATGGTTGTAGGGGACAACCTTGGCTCGAGTGATCATGAGCTAATCCAGTTTAAATTAAATGGAAGGATAAACAAAAATAAATCTGAGACTAGGGTTTTTGATTTCAAAAGAGCTAACTTTAGTAAATTAAGGAAATTAGTTAGGGAAGTTGATTGGACTAAAGAAATTATGGATCTTAAAGTGGAGGAGGCCTGGAATTATTTTAAGTTAAAGTTGCAGAAGCTGTCAGAAGCCTGTATCCCTAGAAAAGGGAAAAAATTTATAGGCAGGTGTGTTAGACCAAGCTGGATGAGCAAGCATCTCAGAGAGGTGATTAAGAAAAAGCATAAAGCATACAAGGAGTGGAAAATGGGAGGGATTAGTAAAGAAAGCTACCTTATTGAGGTTAGAGCTTGTAGGGATAAAGTGAGAGAGGCTAAAAGTCAGGTAGAGTTGGACCTTGCAAAGGGAATTAAAACAAAAAGTAAAAGGTTTTATAGCCATATAAATAGGGGGGAAAAAAAAAAGAAGTAGGACCACTAATTACTAAGGATGGAGTGGAGGTTAAGGATAATCTAGGAATGACCCAATATTTGAGCAAATACTTTGCTTCAGTCTTTAATGAGGCTAATGAAGAGCTTAGGGATAATGGTAAGTTAACAAATGGGACTAAAGATAAGGAGGTAGATATTACCATATCTGAGGTAAAAGCCAAACTTGAACAGCTTAATGGGAGTAAATCGGGGGGCCCAGATAATCTTCATTCAAGAATATTAAAGGACCTGGCACATGAACTTGCAAATCCATTAGCAAAAATTTTTAATAAATCTCTAAACTCAGGGGTTGTACCATTTGACTGGAGAATTGCTAATATAGTTCCGATTTTTAAGAAAGGGAAAAAAAGCGACCCAGGTAACTATAGGCCTGTTAGTTTGACATCTGTAGTATGTAAGATCCTGGAAAAAATTTTGAAGGAGAAAGTAGTTAGAGACATTGAGGCTAATGGCAATTGGGACAAATTACAACATGGTTTTACAAAAGGTAGATCGTGCCAAACCAACCTGATCTCCTTTTTTGAGAAAGTAACAGATTTTTTAGATAAAGGAAATGCAGTGGATCTAATCTACCTCGACTTTAGTAAGGCATTTGATACAGTACCACATGGGGAATTACTGGTTAAATTGGAAAAGATAGGGATTAATATGAAAGTTGAGAGGTGGATAAGCAACTGGTTAAAGGGGAGACTACAGCGGGTCATATTGAAAGGTGAACTGTCAGGTTGGAGGAAGGTTACTAGCGGAGTTCCTCAGGGATCAGTTTTGGGGCCAATTTTATTTCATCTTTTTATTGCTGATCTTGGCACCAAAAGTGGAAGTGTTCTAATAAAATTTGCGGATGACACAAAGTTGGGAGCTATTGCCAATTCAGAAAAGGATCGGGATATCATACAGGAAGATCTGGATGATCTTGTAAATTGGAGTGATAGCAATAGGATGAAATTTAATAGTGAGAAATGTAAGGTTATGCATTTAGGAATTAATAACAAGAATTTTAGTTATAAGTTGGGGACACATCAGTTGGAAGTAACAGAGGAGGAGAAGGACCTTGGAGTCCTGGTTGATTATAGAATGACTATGAGCCGCCACTGTGACATGGCCGTGAAAAAGGCTAATACGATCTTGGGATGTATTAGGCAAGGTATTTCCAGTAGGGATAAGGAGGTGTTAGTGCCATTATACAAGGCATTGGTGAGACCCCATTTGGAATACTGTGTGCAGTTCTGGTCTCCCATGTATAAGAAGGATGAATTCAAACTGGAACAGGTACAAAGAAGGGCCACTAGGATGATCCGAGGAATGGAAAACCTGTCTTATGAAAGGAGACTCAAGGAGCTTGGCTTGTTTACTTTAACCAAAAGAAGGCTGAGGGGGGACATGATTGCACTTTTTAAATATATTAGAGGGATAAATACCAGGGAGGGAGAGGAATTATTTAAGTTTAATACCAATGTGGACACAAGAACAAATGGATATAAGCTGGCTGGTAGGAAGTTTAGACATGAGATTAGATGAAGGTTTCTAACCATTAGAGGAGTGAGGTTCTGGAACAGCCTTCCAAGGGAAGTAGTGGGGGCAAAAGATCTATCTGGTTTCAAGATTAAACTAGATGGGTTTATGAAGGGGATGGTTTGATGAGCTAACATGATCTTGGTAGCTAATTGACCATTCATTATCAGTGGGAAATAGGTCAATGAAGGGATGATAGGAGTTACTATAGAGAACTTTCTGGGTGTCTGGCTGATGAGTCTTGCCCACATGCTCAGGGTTTAGCTGACTGCCATATTTGGGGTCGGGAAGGAATTTTCCTCCAGGGTAGATTGGCAGAGGCCCTGGAGGTTTTTCGCCTTCCTCTGTAGCATGGGGTACAGATCACAGCTGGAGGATTCTCTGCATCTTGGGGTCTTCAAAGTATTTGAAGGCTTCAATATCTGAGATATAGGTGAGAGGATTATTCTAGGAGGGATGGGTGAGATTTTGTGGCCTGCACTGTGCAGGGGGTCAGACTAGATTATCATAATGGTCCCTTCTGACCTTAAAGTCTATGAGTCTATGGATGTTCCTGTGAGTGCTATACCTCAGGTGCTGGTGCGTCCTTGTGCTGGCGATCCGAGATTTTTCTTAGCAGTGCCCTGCCCGCTGCACATGAACAGTAGTGTTCCCTCACAACATTAGTGTCCGCTGACTATGAGTGCTGCGTGGCACCTATGTTCCTTCTCTACCTTGGATATAGCCCTGAGGAGGCTCCAAAGTAGGGGAGGAGGGAAGGTATTGGAGCAACCACAGGGACACACATATCGAAGAGCCATCATTACTGCACAAGTTGAGCAACTTTCTCTTCTTCGAGTGCTGTCCCCATGGGTGCTCCACTTCAGGTGTTTGAAGAGCAGTGTCCGTCTCATGGAGGTGGGCTTTGGAGCCAAGTCCTCGAGATAGTGGAGAGGACAGCCTGGCCCACTGATGTAGTTGGGATTCCACCAGATGTTAAAGCATAATGTCTGGAAAACATGTGTTCTGAGGACCAGGTTGCTGCTCTGCAAATGTCCAAAAGTGGGATATTTTTGAGGAAAGCTACGGTTGACACCACTGCCCTGGTGGAATGAGCCATAATAACAGGAGATGGTTGCCTCTTATGGATAGTACAGCATATATGCATGCAAGAGAAAATACATTTTGACAGTTGTTGAGAAGGCATGTGTCAGGGCAGTTCCCCACTCCAGCACTCGGAGTGCAGAAGATGGGGACTCGCAAAGGATCTTAAATACCTTGTATTTAAGGCTCTACTTACAAAAATAGGCTCTACTTAATTAAATAGGCTCTACTTACAAAAACTCCCCAGTAACAGATTTACTGACTTTGGGGGCTAGCTGCCACCATCAAGTGATTTAACCCTGAAAAAACAGGAAGGAACACTTGAATTCCTTTCCCAGAGCTAACAAAAGGGCTTTTGCCCCAAGACTACTTGAAAAAAAGACGTAAAACGCACAGAAAAATAAACTGTATCTCTGATAGCTCATCTCCAAGGCTAGGCAGACACATACAGACCTCAGGTTACCTTGCAGGACACAATAATCAAATCATTGCCTTAAAAAGGTGATTTTATTAACAAAACAAAAAATATACTTGATAAAGCATACTTGGTTGCTAGGTGTTACAGCGCAACTAAGAAAAGAACAGATCAAAACCACAAAGATTCATAGTTCTTCAGGCTGTAACTTAAATGGTGAGTGGGGGAGGGAAGGCATAGATTCACACAGAGTTTAACCAAACAACCAAAATAAAGAAAAATACCCTGGTCGGGACTAAATGCATGTTTTCCCTCTACTCACGATCCGCGCTGATTCATATTTCAAGGACCAGTTCACTCCTATGTCCAATATTTCTTATAGGCATGGTAATTCTGATGACCTCGTCTGCTTTCTCTAGCCCTAAACTTAGAATTTTTCCTCCAAAGAGAGCAGGCAAGATATCTAAATACAATTCAAATTTCAGCAATGTATCCCCACTGGTTTTTCTGGCCCCCTGCCAACTCCCTTGCTACCTACCTTAGTTTAATCTCTTAGTCCTTTGGATCATTCTGAAGAGTCTTGTGGACTTTCTTCAGGACTTGGTCCTGTCGAGGTAGAAAGTGATCACTCGCAGAGGTGAACTGGTACTACACAACTTGGAGAAGACTCTTGGTGCTGGGTATGAGGGTGTTGGGTATGGCCAGTGATGCCCATACCAGCATGGCAAAGGAAGCACTTGGGTGGATCTCATGCAGCGTGATTCCTAGGGAAGATGTCTTTGAATTGGAGAAGAGTGCTCGGAAGAGTATCTACTGTGCGGCTCCGGATATGGACAATGCTGGGATCTGGGAGAGTAGTTTGAACACACCGGTGAAACTAGTGAATGTGGCACTGAATGTGTTCCAGTTTCCACTTGTTGTGATGGTGCCAAGGCATGTCTCGGTACGCTCTTGTGCAGTACTGTTCTGATAGGTGCCAGTGGTTGGGCTGTCAGTGCCGAAGACAGCGTCAGCGCCGAAGACAGCGTCAACACTGGTGCTGTCGGAGGTGACATGTTGGCACAGGACATCTTCGGTGAAGTCTTTGTTGCAGGTTTTGGCGCGGTCTTCTGTGCCATGTCAGGCATCAGTGCCGGAGTCAAAGCCAAAGACTTCTGCCTCCGTTCAGAATGTGCACGCTTGTGTGTCATGCTGTCCTTTGTTGGCATCGTGCCGGAGTTGCTAAGCTTATCGACGGTGCTGGCTCTAGAAGAGCTCAGTACCAGAAGCAGGGATCTGGATGGGGATGTCCTGGCCTTTGCTGTTGTCTTGTCCAAATATGAAGAGGAACATTTCAAGAGTTTTTCTCCTGCCTGCGACCTTTGCTGAGGAGGGAGAGTCCTCGCAAGGTGTCAGAAGAGACCTTTCACAGAGGAAGGTCTTAAGGCAATTTTCTCGATCGCGCTTTGCCTGCACTGTGAGATTAGAGCAGCGCGGGCACTTGAGAGAGATGGCCTTCTGACAGGCATTTTATACATGAGGAGTCACAGACAGGTATAGGGTCCCTGCAAGAGTCATGCCTTTTGAAGTCTGGGGAACCAGGCATATTGAACAAGGGGAAAAACAGCGAGAAGCAAACATTCTCCCCCCCCCCCTTTTTTTTTTTAACAGTTTGGGGCGGGGAGGGGAGAGAGAATAGGGACAAAGGGTTTGAAAAACTTGGATAAGGGTAAAAACTGAAGTAATTTTTTACCTGTTTTGGTTTTTTAGGTCAAAGGAGGGAGACTGCGAGGAGCTTCATCTGCTGACAAGGACGGTAGTGAAGGAACTGAGGCACTGCACGCACAGTCAACAGATACTATTCATGTAAGGGAACACTACTGCGCATGTGCGGTGCAGCAGGGCACTGCTAGAAAAAAATCTCTGATTGCTAGCACATAGATGCACCAGCACCTGAGATGGAGCACCTACAGGGACAGCACTCAAAGAAGAAAGTTGGCTTCCCCAGTGAAACCTGTATAGTATAGGATAAAAGAACACAAAAGGCCAGATTTGATGGGAGGATAACAGATTTCACGACCCATGTCACGTTTTGCCTTGAATTTGCCTTGAATGTTAAGAAAAAAAATATTTAACATCCATTTTTTTGTGTTATTTGATATCAACATCTGGATTAATTCGGCAATAGTCAAGTCCTGAGGTTGCCAGACTAGAGAGGTTTGACTTGTACTGCCTTTTGTTAGCATACACTTCTTTAAATCTCTCACAGACTGAAAAACTGACCACCTGAAGAGTTGATCATAGTGTAGACAATAAGATACTCTTCCAGTAGCATTGGATAGGACTTGGTACAAATTCCTGCTCTTAATATTCCCCTTGCAATACTTCATTGTCTCCCTAAACTTCTGGAAATGTGAATAGAAAATATAAGCCATTGTTCATTTTACAACAGTAACACTCAGACTAAGGCTCACAAGCCACAAGTGGCTCTTTAATGTGTGTTTCCTACAGCTCTTCACAGAACATAATATTAAAACACTGTGTGATATCATAATTAACCAATCTAAGTTATTAACTAATCAGGATGCATGTACTATGTTATTAACCATTTCCAGTTAATAAAATAATAACAGAAAATACTTGGCCAGTCATTTTGCTGAGAGAAGAGCATCCACCTACCTGTTCTTTTCTGTAATATTAATTTTAGAAGAACAAGATGGCTATTAATCAGTTCCCTTATAAATCATAAGAACATAAGAACGGCCGTACTGGGTCAGACCAAAGGTCCATCTAGCCCAGTATCCTGTCTACCGACAGTGGCCAGCACCAGATGCCCCAGAGATTTAGGATTACATGTACCATCATGATTTAGGATTACAGCAAGGGGGGGAACGTGGGATCTGGTGCCCATGGGACGCATGCCAGTTTCTGCAGAGCCACCTCCCACTGAGGCAGCAAGGGGGGGAGGCTCCACAATAGAGATTCATACTGATTGCAGAGGCAAGCAGATGAGCAGGAGAAGCAGATAAGGTGGCAGATGGAGGAAACTGCATCAAAGGCTAGAATGATGAGACATGTTGCACTTCTGGCCAGCTGGGGGATGCTAGGTGAATAGAAAGTCCACAACAGTAATAACAGCGTAAGTTCAGAACCTCTAAAAAACTGACCATCTTATGAAATAAATGAGAGGTAAGAAGAGATGCTGAAAGAAGCAATATGAGAGGTTGACTCGTCTTAAGCACTGATCAGCACTTCAATACAATTCTGCTCTTTCAAAGGGAGAGAGAACATGGAAAATTTTGCTGAACATTTTCAGAACTCCTAATCTGGGACACAAAGGCAGGGGCTTCCCCATAATATCTATTTTATATCTGAAAATTTTAAGTTGTAAACGTTATGACATGATCCTGCCCTCCACTTATATTTCTCACTATTTTATATTAAATTTCCCCCTTGAAATAATTCCTGGATCAAATCTTATTGAAGCAGAACCTACTACTAGTGATTGACAAGACTTGCTATTTCTGCCAGAAAGAATTTTCCCTCATCTCTCTCCCCCTCTCCTTTTTGGTTTCTATTTTTCTCTCCTATGTTATATCTCCTCCTCTATCTTTCCTGAGGTGGTCTCTCTCTTTTAATCTATTGTCTGCTTCACTACTCTATTTTTCCAGTCTCCTCTATGTTTGTGCTCTAAGCAAAAATTCCTCCTTTCATACTACTCACCGCCCTCACCTCCTTTTCTTTGTCCCTCTTCCTTCCTCCCCCGTGTCTCTCTAATTCCTCTCAATTTGTTCCTCTCTACAATTATTCTCTGTTTCTCCCCATCTTCATCTACTCTCAACACTATTTCTCTTTTTTCTCTAGGGGGCTGGCAGAGTTCCCACCCTCTTTCCTCTAACAACTTCCATTTCCCCTCAAGCTGAAGTTCAGTCAACAAATTGTCAATTTTCCAGACAGTACACCAAATATTACATTTAACCTAGCCTGACTCCTATAGTTTTTAATCCTTTATTGTGGCTTTTATTCCTTCAGCATGTTTCATTTAAAGTGAGGCTGCTTGTCCTCAACAATTATTGAGATGTAGAAAGGTGAGGCTATTTTAGTCTTGAAACAATATCAAAACAGTGAAATCAGAACATGCATGCAATTATTATTTAATGCATTAGCAAAAGAAATACACTTATTATATAGGTAATCTTATCAGTAATAAAACTGTATTTTAGCACATGTAATATACATTCCATTTATATGCTCACCTTTAGATGAACTACTAAAATACTCTCAGTGATTCATAATTAGTTAATATATGAGGTCAATTAAATATTTGGCAAACATTGGTTAATATTTAAACTAGGAACGGATGGGCTACTTCACCAGACAGGTCAATGTGACTGAAATCTAGAAAGGTTATGTGAAGTATGAAAGGTTCAAGCCTGAAGTAATTTCCTTTGCTTGTTTTCAACAATCAAGTCCAGTGACCCATTATAACACCGTATTTTGTGAATACGTCAGACAATGTAATTCAGTCTACCCATGCCCAAAGAGTGGAATAAATTGTGTATGAAGACTCCAGTTCAAGTCCCTATAGAAAAGAAAAATATCCCCTACAGAATGATTTAACTTCAAGAGGCAATTTAAAAGTAAGCTGATGTCTAAGAAAAAAACCCGCCAAATTCTAACATCTATAATGACTTTAAGGTTTGAATTAATGCAAAGTGGAAATTCAAAATTAAAGAATATGGTAAGCATTAGCAATTATAGCCCCTCCTTCAAGTCCACAATGAAAGTAAGGCTTATTCCTTTGTATATGCTTCTTAAAACAATGGTATATACTCACATTCTCTTCCAAAAATATACGGAAAATTTTGACTTGTAAATGTGACTAGCATAAACACAGATATCATGTGGCTCCCATCAATGTGGAAGGCCTAATTTATTGGTCTACCAGCTAAGACTAATGACCCCAAATCTCTATCACTGTATATTTTTAAGAGCAGGTTAGACAAACACCTATCTGGAATGGTCTAGATGGTGCTTGGTCCTGCCATGAGTAGAGGGGACTGGATTTAACCTTTTGAGGTTCCTTCCAGTCCTAGTATTCTATGATTATATTAAATAGATTTCAAACATTTCTCTACGAGGTGAATACCTGCAAACACAGACATTTCAATCACGAAGTATTAACATAATATGACTATATTCTGTACTATGCCATTGACACCATAATGCCACCCTTTTCCTTACTCCGTATATGAGCATCACAGATCACCTTCAAAAACTGACTCATGGCAGATTAAATATATGGGAAGGAATTTAGAATATAAATACTGTAGAATAATTAGGTATAAAAAGTAGTCCAAGTCCAACTGCTGTAGAGCAGAGAGTATACAAAGTCTTTTGACAGGATACAACTTTGGTAGAGACAAAAAATACTTTATTTCCTTCAAAATTGAATCTGCATGGTCTTGAACCATTTCTGGAACCTGGCAGCCTGATGAATCTTAGTTACATCTTCTTAAAAACTAGTCACTGACAAATTTTCTAACACTTACAGGATAAGAATAAATTCATGAGGAGTGGTTTTTGCTTGAGTACAAACAGCATTAGATACAAGTATTGGAGATAAAATTACAATTCTGAAATACATAAACAAGAAGTTGCCAAAACTTAAATGTATTCTATTGCACAGTATCCACACAGAACAAGTGGATTCCAAGAAGCTATATTTATATCATTATTAATTGAATGCTTTGGAAATGGTACTTTGCATGGTATATTTTCTAAAAGTTATCCAACACAACAGACTAAAACTATGAGAGAGAAGAAATTTCACAGAGTTATAAGAGATAATAGAAGGAATAAAGGAACTCAAGGTCTGTGATAAAAACTATGGTGAGGGAAGAGTTGAAGGCAACTCTGTCAACATAGCATAGCTTCAGGGGGTAGCCGAGTTAGTCTGTACAGGAAAAAACAACAAATGGTCTGGTAGCACTTTATAGACTAACAAAACATGTAGATGGTATCATGAGCTTTTGTGGGCACAGCCCACATCTTCAGATGACCAGAGTAAAAAACTACATGTTTTGTTAGTCTATAAAGTGCTACCAGACCATTTGTTGATTTTTTAACATAGCATAGGTTGTTGATATGATGACAAATGTGACTCTTCGTATTTTGAATTCTTCTGTCCTGCATTCAGCTACACAGGCATATCCCCCTCCCCTTTAAGCTCCAGGAAGTTCTCACAAAGTGGTCACAAAGCCACTGCCCAGATGAGTGAACACACTCCAAACTGGACTACAGGCAGGCGAGCTGACATTCTCACCGGGCCCCTGGCCAAGGTGGGGGGGATGGCTGGCTCTGTGCTCCTGGAAGGGATGGGGCTTGGGGACCATGCCCCCCCAGAGCAGTCCTAAGCACACTACCTAGTGCTCGTCAGTGCACTGCACAGGGCTCTGGTGATCATTTAAAGGACCCGGGGCTCCAGCTGCAGCCACTGTACTATCCAGGAGTCCTAAGCCCCTTTGAATCACTAGGCCATGGGGCTATCACTGACTCACCCCCGGCAGTAGGCTTTACTACAGATGAGGGCTGGATCATTGATCTGTGAGGAGGGGAAGCTCTGGAAGAACTCACAGGGTATCAAAGAATCAAAATATGAACTTGGATTCCTGCTCTCCCTAGCACTAGCAGTGCACTGGCTGGTAGAAAGGGTGAGCTGCTGCTGGGGATGCGAGATGGCTGTGCTGTGCTTAGCAGAGCCAGGGGATGCCATCAGGAGCGTCCCTCTCCCCCGTCACAGGACAAGTTGCTTTTGGTTGCTATCTGAACCTAAAGAGAGTGTACCAATACACTAACCCTCCCTCAACAACACACACACATGCACTGCTTAAATTTTATCAGGTTTACTTTTTCATATAACATTCAGGACCCATGTATGTTCCACTATTTCAGCTCAGAAGTCAAAGAGAAATCTCAGAAATAACTCATTCACAATGAAACCTAAGCAAGCATGGACTCAGTCTATGAAGAGTACTATTCTAGAAACTAGTGCTGGGACAATCTCTCGGAGAACTGTATGCAAAATATTTCCAGATGGCTGCATCTGACATACTGTCCTTTAACAGCAAACCGTATAATGTTTTGGTTGGGAGTAGGAAAGAGGCAGTTTTCATTTTAAAAGCAAGATTGTCATTTTATGAACTTGTAAATCACATTTCATAATCTCTTAATAGAAGCAGATTTTGTATTTAGTTTGTTGTACATTTTTAATGGTCTACTCTAAAAACTTTTCATACTTAACAACAAAAGTCAGAGACAATATTTCATACACTAGTGGCTTGATTACATTAAGAGCAAGGACACAGGTTGAGCCATGTAGTTTGAAAGTTTCATGGAATAGTAATTTTACAATCTGATTGGTAATGGAGACAATGTCACATAGGCCAGAAAGAACCAGCCATATTGATTTATTACATAATGAATGTCAGACTGAAAAAACAATGCACTTTTCACAATACCTCATTGCAAAATACTGTGCGTGTATATCTATGAAAACAGCAAGAATGAACAACCAACATGGTTACAAAAGAACCACTAAACCAGTAGCTGACCGGCGGAAGAAAGATTATGGAAATGGGATGAAATACCTAAAAATCAGAAAGTGTGACAATTTGCATGATATAAAAATTAGTTCACAGCATAAGTGAGATGATCAACTCAAAACAAGGGATCAGAAAAAACACAAATACAATCCATCTATTCTTTTTAGACCAGTAAAAAGAATTTTTATAATGTGACCACAAAATCTTCCGTCATATTTTATCTTTGCAACCAGTACTTTTGTAATGCATATGTTGTATAGTGTGGCATTACATGAACAGAAAGTCCTTCATTTACTTATCTGATCAACACAACCATAGAAGATTGGGAACATGTTGTAGTGTGTCTACTAGATAAAGTTAACAGCATTCATCATAACAGCAGTTATTCAATTATAAAGCTTACCTTTAATAGTTTCCTCTACAACTTCTACTACACGATCTATTTGCTGAACCTGAAAAAAGAACCAGAAGATCAATAAACGAAGCTGTTTTGATATATTTGAACAAAAATTCTGTGTGCGTTTCATTCAGCAGTGGAGAAGAAACTAAAATAGTTTTTGGTTATATTTTCATTTAAGGTAGTGTTTGGTGTGTACTGTTATTTTATCTTGAGCAAAGCACACATGATTCTATTCACCTATAATGAAACATTCGGTTTCTATTTCCCAGAAGAAAAAATAATTTCTCTTTTACACAGTCTTTATGGTCTGCAGAAATGTTACATAGGGAAACCTATCAGCTCTAGTAAGCTAAGCTAGGTCAGGCCAGGACAGTAGTGGGATAAAGAGTGCAAGAGAAGGCAATAAAGTCCAAAAATTAAGATCACAGTCAAAGCTCAATAAATTTTAATTTAGGTTTCATAACCATACCTCTCAAAGGAACAAAATGAATTTTAACCATTTATAATTAATTGTTGAATACTGATCAAAAATTGGAAATTTTCTCATTTGTTAAAGATTTTAGGAAATTGTGATAATTTTAAAACAGTGGGTATTAAAACACAAGCTTGGTTGCATTCCTAACTGAAAACATTTGTGAGCACTACCCTTAAGTTACTCTGTAATGGGGAAATGCACTTACAAAGTTCTTAAATCTTTTTAAAATCAATATACTGAGCTGAAAGGAAAATCACAGTGCATTTGTAGCCAGACAGTCCCCCCTCTCCCTCCCCATCTCATCCATCTTATTTGCTTCTCTGAGGTTCCTGAAGCATACAGGACAGAGAAGGAGCAATAAAATCAGCATAGTCTATGCTGGCTCATCTGATCCTGAGAAGCTGAAAACATAGATATGAGGAGAGAACGATTAAGGCGATAAGCTGGCCTCGAGGCTGCGAGAAGTGCCCGGCTGGCACCCATGTTAATACGAACACACAGCCGTCCCTGGGACAGGAATCCCCCACTGAGAAAAGAATCTTCAGTACTTCCAATTTAATCCTCTCAACTCTCTCTTACAAGTGTAAATTAAGTTCACAACTCCCTTGTAAGAGCTGGTCTCACAAAAGGCAGACCAGCACTATTTGGCATCACAGATAAGAAAGAGAAATACGTGACCCCATGAGTATAAAGGTGGGTACAGCAGCACACTCACTTTTGAGTGTCATTCTACCCTCTACCTGCTGGTCGGGTTAGGTGTTTGACCTCCCGAGGTTTTATGAGGACGCCCACCTCGTATTTTCGTCTTTACTAGGAATTGAGGGACCGGTCCTGGCCTTACACGCTGGAGTCGAGAGGTACAGAAGGGGGTAAAAATTGTACCTGGATGTGGTCCTCTGTCTTAAGTGTACACAGACTTAGAGCTCTTTAAAGATTAAGCTGTTACTTGGTACTATTATTTCTGTTTTCCTATCTATCTTCTTTGTAACCATTTTTAAGATCTATATTTTGCTAGCAGTTAAGAAATAGAACAATAGCCATTGCAACCATATGATTTATAAGCTTCCTCAATAAACCTGTAACTGTTTAAGCTTTAACCTGACTCCTTCAGTTGCTGTAACAGAACCAGGCACAATTTAAAAGAACTTCATCTGGTCTTAAGGGACAGATATAGGGAGAGCTTGGGCGTTTGGATTTGTGTCACTCCCAGGTGGCAGATCCGTTGGGGCACTTCTCAGCCTCCCCCAGGCTGCCCGCTGCGAAGGAATCACAGATTCTAGCAGCTAAAATCTGAAGTGTAATAAGATCTCCCTGCAAACTTATTGGGGCGCTCGTCAACCTCCTCCAGGTTGCCCTCTGCAAGGGACCCCGGTCTCAGCCGTTGAAGTCTCGGGTGTATAGCACACACATACACACACACACACACACACACACACACACACACACACACCAGTCACTGCCCTGACCGTCGGCTGACAGCATTCCATTTTCATTTCCTTAGAATATGGTCATGAAATATATTTCTTAAAAGTTTGTGTTCAGAGGATTTATGTACATTACTGGAACTTCAACTCTTCAATGATGAGAAGTGATATACCAGGGAGGCAAAACTGAAAGTGCAAATCACGCTATACAGTTCCAATATAAAATTCAAGGGAGTTGCTTGGCTGCAGCCCCATATATTTCAGTATAAAATGCTGTTGACTTTCCATTTTAAAATCTGCTGAACAAAACATTTTATCTTGTCTAGAAAAATATATCTAACACTGGAATATGTTTTATGTTGTCACACAAAATAAGAGAATTATTAATACACCTGTAATTTCAACACTATACATTTTGTAATCATTAATATTGTAATTACTCAAACATCAATTTTGTTTCTTCTACTCACTTGCACGTATGACAATCTGCACACCAAAAGTCAGTCAATCAATCAAACAAACATGTTCTGCTGTGTGATTGATTTGTCTCCATGAGGAGACAACTTCATATTAAGGCACACACTACTTCTTCATATAACATTTCTCTGCTACTAATATCCCAGACAGCATTTTTAAAAGAGGTCCGACTCTTTTACATAATGTTCAGTTTAAAAGAAAACTTTTGTCTTCTACCAAATTAATCCTCAGATTTGCTTCAAAATTGGAATGTAAAAGATTATTACTCATCTGTATCATAACTGTTGCTCTTTGAGATGTGACTGCAGATTAGTATTCCACTGGGTGTGTACATGCCCAGAGAACAAAGCCAGAGATCTCTGCCTAGCAATACCCGTAGGTGTAGCACTGACACCTAATGTCTTGAAGCCCTGCATGAGAACATAACACCCCTTTTCAGACCACTTAGCTGTAATAAGTAATAATAAATCAGATTTTCCAAAGAACTTAGCAGGCTCCAAAAGGGCTTCACTTATCTGGATAGTCACACCCCCTAAGGCTGCGAATGGTGGATATCCTGCAACTGATGGATGTTCTCTTGCACATACTCAGCCTGGATCCCAAAAGTCTGAGACCGATACCTGAGAAGGTCTGGTATAGCAGTCAGGAGCCCTGTTGAAGGAAAATCCGGTATTGCAGTATCATCTGAAAAGAAAGGAGGACCAATGGAGGCTGAGGGAGAGGGGAAAGGGAGAGATTCCGGAACCTACATGAAAGGGTCAGACTAGACAGGCTCAGGAAGAATAACCTCTGACTGCCAGTATAGTAGAGGGAACAGGAATCAGTTATCTTCCCCTGGGATCATTCCAGAACCGGAATTCCCAGACTGAGTCACTCTCCAAAGAAGGCACTGGGAAAAGTGATAAGGTATTGGTAGCTTCCAATAGGAAGCAGAGCAGAGACTGCAATTTCTATTGCTGCAATGGTGCTGATGCCAGTACCAACGATGATCCAAGGATCAAGGACAATGCTTTGAAATTGAGGAGGAAGAGGAAGAAGTCCCCATACAAGATCTTGAGGAGCTCTGGGAAGCATCCTGTGGGAATGGAGGAGCCATGCTTGAGGAAGCAAGCAAACACTCAGCCTCTTTTGGAACCCAGTTGATACTGTTTGTACCTGAAGAGACATCACTGTGGAAGCCAGCATTGGAGCAAAAGAGAGTGCTGAAACCAAGGTCATCACTGAATTCAACAAGGGGATCTGCGACACATACACCAGCAGTATCAAAGACAAAATCTGTACCAATGAGTACCACAAAGGACCTTGATTGCAACTCTGCAAGCTGAGCCCCAGACAGTGCAGAATGCAATGGAGATAAGGAAGGCAGCTCCACTATCCAGATACTACAACAGACAGACTCTGAACTACAGGAAAATCAGGGCCACAAAGGCAGAACAGGTCTCATGCTACCAGAAATGCCAAGAGTGTGGAGATAGCCAGTGCCAATGCTTCCATCATTGTTACCAGTCTCAATGGACATCACATGGGGGGAACCATAGTCAACATTACAGACTCCAACTGATCTGAGCACAATACAAGGAGCAGTTAGATGAGCTAGCTCCATCATGAATAGCAGAAGACTCTCAGTGCCAGTCAGCACTATCCTCTGAGATAATGAACAGGAGGAGTCCATCTGAGTCCTGGAATGGCCCGACTGCGCTTACGGCACTTCTTCCTCAGAAGACCCGAAGGAGGAGAACAATCCCTCTTAATTCTAAGGAAAAGTCATGGATCTTGTGTCAAGAGCCACATTCCATGTAGGTGCCAAAGAAAAGCACAGACCTGGATAACCTGATTGGACCGCCAGGATTCTGTTTCAGCTGGTAGTTTATCATCAGCTATGTCCTCTCCTTGAACAACTTCTATATAAAGCATCTTTTATATTCCCAACAAACACTACATATAGGGGACCACTATTGGGGATAGCTACCCTAAAAGACACAGTTTAAACCAGGGGAGGGCAAACTCCAGCCTGTGAGCCGGATCTGATTTGATTCAGCCTGGAGCAAGTCTCTGTGCCATGGGCTGGAAGCCCTGAGCCTTGGTGCCCCCTGCCCACCCTGCAAGGCTGGAACTGGAAAAGCCACCTCACCTCATTGCCGGTATGGAGAAAGCTAGGACACCAAGCTGGTTAGGCGTCCATGCAGCCCCTAGGCACAGGGATGGATAATCAGGAAAGCTGCAGTCAATGGGATTTGTGAGGGCAGTGCCTGTGGGTGCAGGTGGTGCACACTGCACAGAGTCACCTGACCGCCCCTCAGAAGACTCTGAGAATGGCACAGAGCATCAAGAGGTGCACAGTAGTGATCTCTGAAGTCTTTAATGACACCCATGTCATTGGCTGTATGGCTGACACTGTGTTCAGAGGAAGAATTTTAACACCATGTGAAACAGCTCTACCTGAGCTGAATGACATGGCTAATTGTCAAATTAAAGGGATATAGGTTGGTCTTGTAGCCACAGCTTTGTATTCCAGTTCTTAAGCAACTCTTCAAACAACACAACGTGTCATTCATGCACTGGCTGAGTTTTGTAGATCACAGACAGATCTGAGTGGTCCTCAGGAAATCAACAAGGGCACCCACTCTTTTTGGTCACCCTGCAAGGCTGTTTCTCCTTGTCATCCACATTTGCAGAACTTACAATTAATGGCAATGTAATGCAGTCCACAGGGGGTTTTTTCTTCCTGCAAACCCTTTGTTCAGCATGCAGGGCTGGCCTTACCATGAGGAGAACTGAGGTGGCCGCCTGAGCTGCCAGACTGTGGGGAGGCGCCACTAGAACCCAGAGTGTAGAAAATTGTGTCTGCTGCTGGTGCATATGTAGGTATCAGAGCAGTACCATGAATGGAGTAGAACAGGAAGAAGGCAGAATTGAGACCTTTCAAAGTTTTGGCCCAAGTGAGGGGGCATGGGGGCATCATTTGAGCTCCCCGCCTCAGGTGCCAAAATGTTGTGGGCCGGCCCTGTCAGCATGCCAAAGTCTCTGTAAGGAAAGCACCAGTAGAAGAGACCAATGTCCCCAGCAATTAAAATATTACATGGCTGGTACTGCTCTAGAATGCTGGGTAGGGCATCTGCCCACCATTCAATGGTTGCTGAAAGGTCAGCATCTTCTTTCTTGCCATGCTCCTTGTGCTGAAACATGCTGTGCTGGGCTTTCCATTGAGTGAGTCAGCCATGTGCAGAGTTAATATCCTTCATAGGCTCTATTGTTAGGTGACTCACTTTCTGTTTCAGCACTGGCCCATAGAGTCAAACACCATGCCTAAGTGTATGCTGAAATCAGAACCAACCTCCACCACCTCTACCTCACTTTGGCTCTCACAACCCCTTTCTGTGTTGTTCATGTGAGACTATAAAATGTTATGAGTGATCTTCTGAAAACACAAAATAGACACTGAGAAAACAAACTCATTGCTTAGCACTGGGCTCACACTGAGCTTCCAGCACCAACATTTTATCAATGAGACCGGACCATGTGTTTGGAAGCCATAGCACATACAGTGGAAGTGCTCAGCTATGCATGCTCAGAGTCAGGACCTCCCCTTTAAAAAAGGTTAAGTGACATGAGTGTTGCTAATATACAAATTTTATTAACTTTGCTATTATTGAGATGGTATATTAATGGGATGGGATTCTGACACTATGTTGCCATTAGTCAGAAGATGCTACTATCAGATTGCTATTAAGTCCAATCCACTCTAATTGCTATATGACTTTAAATTTTCTCATACAAATATAATCCAATGAATCATGCTGGTTTAGACTGTTTACACTATTTCAAAGGGTGTTGTAAGACAGAAGTTGAAAATACAAGTGTGTGTGTGTGTGTGTGTGTGTCTGTGTGAGAGAGAGCGAGAGAGAGAGCAAGCAATTGAAAATGCAACATGTGCACGCATGTGTGTACACAATATGTTAGCCAAAAGAAATAACTTTGAAGTCTAGTACTGTATATTCAAGGTACTGATTAAAAACAGGCATAGTCTTACTGGTAGTTACACAAATACCGCAACTCCCCCTTCAACCTTCGTCATATGCAGACCAATATTTTCCGAGGGAACTCTACTCTGACATACTATGCCTCTACAAAGTTATCCCAAGAGTATTACAATTGTTAGCAAGAAACCACATTCTCAGACAACATTGCTTAAAATATAGTCCAGCTTATGTCACTGATGACAAATCAAATTTCTATTACTCAACATATGAATGACACCAACAAAAATACTTGGTGGTAGAGCAAAGATTTCACAACTGCTGCCTTATAATATTTACATTTTCAGAGCAGCACAAGGAGCACAAAGAGCTTTGGCAAGCCACCACCACTTTATTTACCTGTGCTTCCACAGGTATGGATGCTTGGAGCTCCTGTTGATTGTGGATCACCAACCCTAGTGGCATTGTGATCTGCAGCCAACAGGAACTGCAAATGTCCATACCCACTGAGGCACAGGTAAATTCAGTGGCAGCGACCAACCTGATCCTGGCGAACCACATACGGACCATACACCCTTTATTGCCCACCCTCTACTACAACTTTCCTGCACACTGCTCTTATCTTTATACTTATCTTTACTGTGAACATGAACTCAACATTTCCAGGTAGAATTCCAATGACTTGGGGGGGGGGGGGGGGGGGGAGGAGGCACTGGGTTAATCACTTTAGTAAACTTTTACTAGACTTTGGTCTGTTTCAATCCAAATGCGAAAGATTTTAATTAGTAAGCATTAATTCTGAGAACACAACTTAAGATGAAATGTACCGGTCTGATTTTCAGAAAAGTGCTTAGCCTCTGGAAATCAGTGCCTCAGGTTGGATGATCAAAAATTTACTAAGTCAATTATCACAAGTCCTCTTTGAAAACCTAGGTCAGAGGATATAGACACATTTTTTAAAATCAAGAATATGCTGTCATTACTATCTATGTCTTTTTATGTCCCAATTTTGAACATTTAATAGACTAGATTGACACGATCACAGTTAGGCACTTCAGGGATAGAGTAGACACTTAGTCCCAATTCATTCCTTGCTGCTCCTTTGCTGCATGGAGGAAGCAAGCTTACCAAACGGCTGCTGCACTGAGGGTGAAAGAGCTAAAGCTTGCTTCATTCTCATCCATTTGCACAGGTATGAGAACAGTGGCTCTGAATAGGGATGTTAAATATCGAGTAATTGACTAATCAAATTAGTCGATAGGGCACCTCCACCTTTGAAATGTAGCAACAGCCCAGCATCAGGCTCCACACTGCGTTTCAAAGCGGCAATGTCGCACGGAGCCCAGGGTCAGCAGGGGAGTCCCCAGATGACCTCAGGCTCCACGCAGCAGTGCTGCTTTGAAATGCCATGTGCAGACTGGGGACTTCCTAGCTGGGGACTGGACTGCACACAGTGTTTCAAAGCAGCAGCACCACATGGAGCCTGGGGTCTGGCTCCAGGCACCACATGGTGCTTTCGCTTTGAAGTACACCCCATCCCCTCTCAGATAGATGCAGCAAGGGTGGGTGTGGAAGCGACTAGTTGACTATCTGATTAGCATTTGCTTATTGGATAGTCCACTAGTCATTCACATCCCTAGCCCTGAAGAGGTTCTCCCTATCAAATTGTGTCCACAATGCCACTAACCTATAAAAAGTAAGGAGGCACTTTAGGGATGTGAACAACTAGTCAACTATCTGATAAGCAAATGCTTATTGGATAGTCAACACACTAGTCACTTCCCCACCGCCCTTGGTGCCTCTATCAGAAAGACGCAGTGGGGGAGGGGAGAAGAAGAGGGGTTGCTTCAAAGCGACAGTACCACATGGAGCTCAGGGTCCCCCACTGATCCTGGGCTCCATGCAGTGCTGCTGCTTTGAAACACCGCGGGGAGCATGGGGCCAGCACAAGACTACTCGAGTCCCCCACTGGCCGCATGCCTCCCACAGTACTTTCACCTTTCAAGTGTAGCAATGGCCCTGGGCCTGTTATTACACTTCAAAGGCGGAGATGCCCGTATCGACTAATCAAATATTATCTAATTAGTCTAAATTTAAGATCCCTAAGGCACTTCACATCTTCTTGACCTACTGTGTAGAATCATATGCACACTCAGTTGAGCCCTTTATATATGTGCAGGGGATGGAGTAGATGACCTTGAGGTCCCTTTTAATCAGTGTTCCCTCTAAGCTGTGTGGTAACACAGTTTCACAGGTGATTAATCAGCCCCACCCAGTCAGAGGCTCAGGACTCTGTGCATGGAGCTGACTGACTGGGCGGGGTTGATTAATCACCTGTGAAGCTGTGCTGCCCTGCAGTTTAGGGGGAACACTGCTTTTAACTCTAAATGTCTGTGATAAGATGGTTGATTAAAATGTTTTGAGTATAAACAGTAATATGAGGGAAGTTGTACTATTTGAGACAACTACAGGTTGGACCTTTCTGGTCCAGCAACCTCGGGGCCTGACCAGTACCGGATGATGGATTTTGCTGGACCAGAGGAGGTCATTTCTGGCCCCCCTGCCACCAAGCCCCTTCATCCTTGGCCCCACCACTGGCCTCTCAGCTGCCCACTCTCCCCCCCCCCCCCCCACTAGCCCCTGCTGTCCTGCTGGGAAGCTTCACCACCTTCATGTGCACTGGGCTCCTGCTGCAGCACCCAGCAGCCCTGCTGCCTCTGTATGCACCAGGCTCCTGCTGCAGTTCCTGGCAGCCCTGCCACCTCTGTGACCCTATTCCACCAGGCAATCTCGTCGCCTCTGCACTCCAGGCTTCCTCTGCCCTGCCAGGAAGCCCCAATACTGTCCTATTTAAGCCCTAGGGGTGGGCGGGCATCAGCCCACCCACTTCTCAAAGCCCTTCCCCCACCCTTGCAGGAGGGATGACTAGACCCAGGGCCCAACTAATGTTGGGGGACAAATAATGAAAAAACAGGGTCAAGGGGTGCTGGCCACAGGTTTAAAATGAGGGAACCGTGCCTCGGGCTCCCGCTGTCCTGACAGCCTGCAGGGCTCCCAGAAGCTCTCTCTCCAACGGGACACTCTGGTCCTAGAACATCACAGATGTTGCTGGACTAGAGAGTCCTGGTTAAGAGAGTTTTAACCTATATTTTACAATAAGAACAGAAACTATCTTGATGGAAAATTATATTAACAAAAAATTATTATAAGTTGGCTACTTCCATAATGTATGTTCTACTTGGCTTTTCAAGAACTCTTTCTACTCACCTTACATGATTTAAAAAAAAAACCACATGGAATTTAAAAGATTAGTTTTGGTTTTAACTTAATGATCACTAAGTAGTAATGAGTATATTTTTCATACATTTTAATGCCAGAAGAAACCCTTAGTATTTGCTCTGATCTACATAATTCAAGTCGTAGCTCTTCAGCCTACAATTACGGCATCAGATCCAACAAAAGCATATGTAAAGACTAGATGTCTTTCTAAAAAAGACTTAATTGATGAAGAATCCTTAGTATTTTGTGCCAGAGATCATTGATTTTCATGACAGTTTTTCAGTGCTGATGCAGTTACACAGTATTTTTCATCCCAAAGGATACAAAAGCACTTGAAAAACTACAATTCACATGATCCCCACTGCTTACAACCAGGCTGAAGCATGCCAACTGTTTAATAGCTCACAGGCGCTGAGGCATTAACTCTTTTTGTTGCCTTGAGCAGAGTAAAATTGTCATGTTCCCCAGCTACTCTGTCCAGAGCCAAGTAGTATAAAAAACTAAACGTGATGAAAAACATGTGCTAGCTGTTTAATTAACACTTTAGTTGTCCATTTTTGCATTTTGACGTTATCTAATTACATTTCTTTCTAACAACGACTTACAAGATTATATTTAAAGTAGGGGAGTTAATCGTTGCTGCCTCCCACTTTAGGCTGCATAAGGAATGACACTAAATTCTGCGAACAGACAAAACTTCAATTATTTATAAGAATGCATTTGATACAAAGCATCCATTGAACCACAATGAAATGTAACCACAAAGCAAAAAGAGTTAGGCTGCATATACACAGCACCCTAAACTCAAAATAAGATACGCAATTTGTGCTATACAAGTTGTGTATCTTATTTCAATTTCATTTTGAAATAGCTTATTCTGAAATTTGGCGTGTGGAACGAGGGTTACAGGGATGCCAAAATAGCACGCCCGTATTTTGAAAAATATTATAAAATAACGGGCGGCTTGTTAAGATGCGGGGTAGCTATTTCGGTATACCACAGGTATCCCAAAATAGCCATGCAGTGTAGACATACCCTTATAGTGAGGGACTGAACTCAAGGCCTCCCTAATAAAAGAAAGGAGGAAAGTCTAACTGCTGGCACCAAAAACTTGTGTGAAAAGACACGGGTATAACACAAACATATGGCCCATAGATTTGGCCCATCTAGCCAACAAGTTAATATAAAACTTTAGACACCAATACTGTAAGTCTCTTTTTGGCAAGAAAATAAATATGAGAAAGTCTTTTCTATTTGACAAACATTCTTACCCCTATAATGCTCAAGCCTTTGAGGTAATCTTGACGTGGCTGGGCTTGTGGAACACATCCAGCTAAAACCACTTTCTTGTCGTCTTCTTGCGCTTTCCTAAAAATAATTTTTAAAAGTGAGAATTATTTTTTCTGAAAGCCAATCCCTGTGAATTGTAAAGTAGCTACATAGTATCTCCAGGTACTGAAATAGCATTCATCATCAAATAAGGTAAACTATTTATTTGTTCACAGAAAATCAAACACTGCTGCAAATAATTCCATAGTTATAGGATGGGTCCATGTTTGAACCTATGCTAATGAAAATCTTGACAAATCAGATATTTGAGCTACATTTTCCTTTTAAAACAATGAGAATACAACAGACATCACGCTTCCTAGTTTGTGCCTTCATCTGAGGGACAGGCCAATGATGTTCACATTGGATAATCCTGAAAATCCTAATAGCTACGCTTTATTTTTACCAGTAGTGTGGGAGAGAAAAAGACAGTTACTTGTCCTGTAACTGCTGTTCTTCGAAATGTTTTGCTCAAGTCCATTAAAAATATGTATGTGTGCCTGCCACATGCACCGGTGCTAGAAGTTTTTCCCTAAGAAGTAGCTGAATGGGCCAGGGTCCCCAGTGCCTCATGGAGTGGCACACACATGCCGTGCTACGTAGGGTACCCCCAGCCACTCCTCCTTCAGTTCCTTCTTGACAGAACTCCGACAGAGGGGAGGAGTGTGGAAGGTTGATTGGACATGAGCAACACATCTCCAAGAATACCAGTTACAGACACAGGTAACTGTCTTTTCTTCTTCAAGTGATTGCTCACAAGCAGTGTCTGCGGAGGTGGGTACGAGTTATGATAGCAACCAGAAAAGGCACCTTGAAGAAGAGTAGCAACAGGGGCACATGGCTAATGGATCAAATAGGGGACCCGTAAGTGTTGACAGGGACAGGTTCAGGTCTCACTGTGGAAGAGGGTCCCTGATCTGGGGGTAGAGCCACTACAGGCCCCTTAGGAACAGAGAGGTAATCCCATGAGAATACTGAGCAACCGTGTAGTAGTGGGTGAAAGGCAGAGATGGCTACCAAGTGGACATTGACCAAGGTCAGACCCTGCCACTTCAGGGATAGCAAGTAGCCCAGGATCTCCTGAAGGGAGGACTCAGCTGGACCCAAACAGAGAAACGAGTTAATTTAGCAGTATAGGTGGATCACGTTAAGGGCTTATGGCTCTCAAGGGGGACCCACTGCATGTCACCCAGACATGCCCGCTCCTGCAGGTTCAATCACGGATGAACCACACCAACAGGTGGAGCGAGCTGAGGCTCAGGTGGAGAAAGCAACGTGGGTCCTTGGAGGGCAGATCTGGCCTCAGAGGCAGCCTCCTGAACACACAGGACACCAGGTTCATCAGTGCCCCAAACCAGTGCTGACAAGGCCAGGCTGACACAAGGATGACCATTGCTTTGTCCCTTTTGACCTTCAGTAGGACCCTGCCGATGAGAGGAAACAGAGGGAAGGCACAAAGCACGCCTTCTGACCACTCGTACAGGAACGCATCTGGAGGAGAGCCTGCACGAGGCCGAATCTGGAACAGAACCGTCTGCACTTTGTGTTGTCTCTTGCGAAGAGATCTACTACGGGACAGACCCAGTCTTGGAGAGGGAGGCACTCACCTCAGGGTGGAGTGTCCACTCATGGTGAGAGGAGACGTCTCTGCTGAGATGATCTGTGATTGTGTTTCGGACTGCTGGGAGGTGACAGGCTTCCAAAACGATGCCATGAAGGAGACAAAACTCCCAAAACCTCATCATGTCCACACAGAGCTCTGGAGACTGGGCCCCACCTTGTCTGTTTATGTAATACTTGGTAGCTGTGTTGTCCACAAGTATAAGCGGGGCTTGACAAATGGCGGCGAAAGCCACTCGCCAGCCCCGCATTGCACATGAGCAAGATCCTCATTGCGCATGCGCGCGCCACTGGTAAATGGGGCATGCGTCTGAAATCTACTTGCCACTGTCGAGTAGATTCTATAGTTTGTCAAGCCCTGAGTATAAGCACCACCCTGCCCTTTAGATGCCTTGCACGCATTCCTGACTGCCCGTAGTTTTTTCATGTTTATGTGGAACACCCTTTCTTGGGGGAACCACATGCCTTGGATGCAAAACGTCCTCATGTGGGCTCTCCAACTGCAGTCTAACGTGTCAGTTACCAGCTCCCTGGAGTGCAGTTGAGGGTGACATGACATGCCTGACAGAACCTGTGTTGAGTTCATCCACCAGGCCAGGGCAGACAGGACATCACTGTCACCACTCACTCGAGGGAATGTCTTGCCAGAGTGTAAACTGAGGCCAACCACAACTGGAGGGGCATCAACCTGAGCCTAGCCTAGGGCACCACATAGATAAAAGCTGTCATATGGCCCAGAATCTGTAAACACACCCTAATAAATGAAAAGAAATCTCTCTTGGTGCCCGCCCATCCAGAGAACAGAGTTCATAGGAGCGGTCCTGGACTCCACTACAGCCAGATCATTGCTCCCCCAGGAGAGACTCGAGACTCTCTCTGCCCTCATTCATCAGCTTACACTTGTCCCCACAAATATAGCCTCCATGGAGAAGGGTGTCTACCAGAGTGCCTTAGCAATTTTGACAACTGCCTCTTGCAGCGGTAATACCACCTTGCCCAGGCCCACTTCACCCAGGACCCCAAACAACAAGTGCAAGGATTCTTGCACCTCCTTGGCTTGTAGGCCAAGCCGTTGGCCACCCTCCTCCTTAGGAGGGCCTGGTGGACCCTCAAGTATTCCTGGGGTACCGCCGGGAAGAAAGACACAATCACCTTGTCTAGCAACGATGAGGAAGAGGCCAAGGCTGGCTGGGCTTCTTCACCCTGAGGGGGCTGGTCATCTGTGCCCACCACCTGTTGAGGGGAGGCAGGCATGCCCATGTCCCCTGGGGGTCCAAGAGGCTCTGGTGGCACCAAAAGGGCCTGGGATGTGCCAGCAACCAAGCGGGTAAGCTGGGGCTAAGACAGGAAGCCCCAGGGAGTCCCAGGGCACCACTGAGACCACAGCATGCCTTGGATCATCAGTGCCTGTGATGCCAAGGACGGCAGTGCCAGCTGTTGAACCATCTGCTGTACCTGGGGGATGGAGGTCACTTCCGACACCATAATGCAGGAATGGATGCTTGCCAGCACTCACCAAGACAAATAGAAGAGGTGGCTTATCCGGTGCTGGGCTCTTGTCACCGACAGAGGCCGTGGTGATCGGAAGCATCTGGAGCATCAGCGGGAACTTTGACGGCCTGATGATCCACTCCTTGAGTCTGGCAAACAGTGCCCAATGGAGGCTCCACGGTGCCAAGACAAGGACTGGGAGAATCGGGATGCACCTCTATGGCTGGTCAGGCTTGGTGCTAGCAAGTACCTACAGAGTGGTGAATGGTGCTGGTGCCGTGGTGAGAGGGTCCCTTCAGCAGTGTGATGAGAAGGGACAGTCGCTATCTCCTTGACACCTCTGGTACAGGGGGCACAGGCCTGCACAGGTCTGCGCACCGACTCCTGAGAAGTGGAAGATCATGTGTCATACTCAGTTCTCTCACATGCAGACCTATGGGAACTTCGTAGCATTGTCTTCTCAGACACCAGAGGAGAGCAGGATTGGACCATGACGGGCAATTGGAACCAAACAGCAGTTTACCCCAGTGCTGGAGCCCCGTGGGTGTCGGGGGCAGTACCGGCATGGCACCTATGTCCTGAGTGGCTGGGAAAGTCTTTGGGTGTGGAGGTAATACAGATTTCCAACACTAACACTGGCAACCCAGACACAGGGCTCGGTAACCTTTCTTCCCCTTATCCTTGTGAGGGGACTTGTCTTTGCCTGGCTTCCTAGGAGGCCTAGCTGGGACGGGAGCAGCAAATGGTGTCCATCATCGATGCCAGAGGTGCACTGCACACCAAAGCACCAGGACCTGACGCCAAGTCCGGCCACTGGTCCAATGGAGCTAGTGCAGACTCCATTAAGAGCACTTTGAGATGAAAGCTATGCTCCTTAATAGTTCTGCAATGGAAAGAGCTGCAAATGTGACACTTGTCCAACATGTCTCCTTCCCCTAGGAAATGTAAACATTCAGCCTGTTGGTCGAATACAGGCTTTGAAGCTGTGGGGAGGGAGTGCGGGGTGGTGGGGGGAGGGGAAGTGGGGCATGCCTGGTCTCCCAAGCAGAGTCTTTCAACAGGTTGAATATCAACATGTACTTCGCTGGGGAACTACACTACAAAGAGAATGCATGCCACATCCTATGCTGGAGCACAGCTGTTCCAAGCACCATTACTGGTGGTAAGAAGGAACTGAGGAGGGAGGGGCAGGAGCAAGCCCTATATGGCACGGCATGGGTGCGCCACTCCAGGGGCTGCTGGGGCCCTGGGCCCTTGGAAGTACTGCTTAGGTGAAAATCTTCTGACAGCAGTGCATGTGGCAGGCACACACACCTATGTTGAATGGACATGAGCAATCACTCGAAGAATATGTGGTTGAGGCAGTTGAGGCACACATCTAAAATCTGATTCATGACAAGTCATTTAAAACAAAGGCTACACTTGACAATTTAACAGCTACTTAAAGCCAGCCTGAAATGCTAAATTGCATCAGTTTTTACAACTATTATTAAGATTGGATTGAACATTTTCAAGCTTGAACTGTTTACCTTTGCCATATTAAATATTTATGTGAATATTAATTGATACAATTCCTTAGGTCAGGCACGATCTTGCTATCTAGTGGAAAACTGAAAATTAAAGATCAAATAGGGCTAAATCCTTTCATTCTTACAAGTATAATTAATTCTAGACACAGCATTGAATGTTAGGCCATTCTTCAAACTTAAAAATACAGGAAGTACTGAACTAACACATCTGCTATAGCCAACTGTACTGAAAACAACAAAGTGGAATTCAAGCCCTCGTTTATAATTAGTAAACTTAATTAGAAGATCTCTCATTTTGAAATAACAATTTAAATACCCCCCAAACAGCCAGAGAAAGGAGGAAATTCAACTTTTTATCAGATTCCTTTGGTCCCAATATCCAATGGGTGGCTCAGATTTATGTCCCACAATATACACTGCTGGATCCATCACACATTCTATGGACACTTATTGCAAGCTGGAGCCATCCTGTCGTGAGTCAGTATTTTCTCTAACAACGTACAGAGTTGTATAGTGATTACTATTATTTTATAGTCTGAGGATAAAGCTCTATTTTCATGACACTTATTTTGAAATGTACTTCTTACTAAGAGAATGTACAATTTACAAAATCACAAACTGTTTCAGAAATACAGGCTTATTTGACCTCAAGAAGCTAGCTCTAGTAGGTTACTTTAGAAGAAGTGATATTACCACAAAAGCGAAAACTAGCATTTATGAAGCTGAAATTTCATGACAGGTCTGGAAATAAAGAAAATAAAAAAAAATTAGGTTGGAAGTCAAATATATTTATTACCCCCCTTTTCTTACTGGGTAACCGTTGGAATTCACCTCAGAATAGAAAAATTAACACTTTTGCTTTTCTTATTTGTAGGTCACCTTTAGGGAATAAATTCATTTGTCTTTTAAATAACATAGGAATTTTCATACCAAATCAGGTCACTGGCCATCTCATGCAAAATCTTGTTTTTAAATTGTGCCTGGCACCAATTGTTTCAGAAGTGACTAAAGATCCCCTATGGACAATTATGCAGTAAGAGTTTGAAATGCCTACTTTTCATCTAGCTAATGTAACAGTGGATGCTCCCATTGGTCATATAAATGTCAATTTATCTTGCAGCAGCAATCACAGGAAAGCTACAGATGTCAATCAGGAATGGATTCACCAACTTGAGAGGGAAACAGTTGCTTCCACTCTATGAAAATACCATACTCTTGTCTTATTCAAAAAATGAATATGAAATGTTGTTCAAATGCTAATTAAGTATATTTCTTAAAAGGGAGCTATACCCAGAAGCATGCTTGTGAAATCAGAAAGGTTTTGTCTTTCTAAAGTAAGAAAGTTTTCTATTTGAAAAACTTGAGCAGAAGCCACTTATGCCCCCATATCCAAGTTAAAATCATTTCTGTTTCTTGTACTTCCTGCAAAAATATCATATACCCTCCTTTTGAAGCTCTGCAACCCTGAAGGATAAAAATCACTATTCACATGACCTAAGTGACTCAAACCTCATGCCTCAAGGAAAGGCAATGAGACCTGTCCTTTGTAACCAGAGTATATATCCCTAGGCAACTCTACATCTGGTGTAAGCTATTGCTAGAAATAGTCCCTATCACCACTGAAGGACTGCATCGAAAAAAGTCTTTTCATTTGGGAAAAAATAAACAAGAATTTCCCATGATACAGTAAATAGTATTTTAATGTTATTTCACAGTTACACATTTTACCAGTTCTTCTTGGAATGTAAATAGAGGAGGAGTAAAGTTAGATGGAATACATTTCATGGTAAGCATATTAGCTTCATATAACTTTGTATTTATAGATCTCTACATAATTGTTTATACTCCAAGAATTTTTGCTTCAAAATGTAATTAAGCACTAATGCCTGCACTAAATTGTCGATCAATCTATTTTCATTAAAAGCCATAACATATTGCACTAGCCATGAAATCCAGCACAAATGTGACAAAGAATGATATATTAAATACTTACTTTATAGTTTTTTAGGAACTGCTTGCTGAAAATATGCACTAAACCCCTACATGGTTATCCTCTTCAAATACTGTTTAATGAGCTCTATTCTGACTAACAAAAGCCTTAAACATTTTTTCTTTAGAAACCTATCTAGCACTAGAACAGCATTAGAAAAGCTTTTATCCTTCAGATACATGAATGCTAATGAAAATAATACTTCATTGAATCTAAAAGTGGCATGAATAAACATCTTTTTTAGATATCCTTTATATTCTTCAATTAAATGAACCTTACCCTTGAACCTTCACTTTAAATGCATTATGACATTTTCTAAAAATGCACTCTTATCTGAAGATGGTTTATAAGACATACATCTGAGCAGACATGTAATTAAGTTCAATTTTCTTTTAAAGGGTAGAATTCTGGAAAACACTCTTCCAAGTCAGGGGGAGGGGAAGGGGAGAGAGAGTACACAATACAGTACTTTAGAGATTAAAAATATTAAGTATAAAAGTCAGCCAAATCCAGAAATTATAATATAAATATTAGACTGTATTCTCCTTTTCCGTGTTGAAAACCTATAAGAATAGCTAGCTTAGGAAATAAACAAAGCTGTCTCGATTATACCCTGTTTATATAACTGTGAACCTGCTCATAAAGGTCATTATTTTTTACTAGGCTCCAGTAAGTTCGCTCCTGAACTAGACATAAATGAAGACAGTCACTACCCTGATACTGTTGTAGTACCAGTGCAGTGGAACCAGCTTTGGTAAAAATCATCAGAACTGGTGCAGGAAGTTGTAATTACACCTTTCCTCTGAATGAATCATCTATAGCTGGTCAGGTAAAGTCACAAAAAGAGAAAAGGCGGTGGCCTTTCTTCAAGTTTCAAGACATGGGAAGGCAATTTTAAAATGAGACAGCAGAGTGGATCTTCTGAATTTGATGGAAAACAAGATAGACATCAAAAGCACAGCTGGCAATTGCTCCATTTTTCTACTCAGGAGCAAGCAGGTCAGGGATACATCCGTTAATTTCTTTCTCCTCTGCTTTTTTTCCTCCCTTCCATTGCATAATGTAATCTTATTGGCTGCAACATCATGTCATTTCTAATTCTTATTTAAAATGTTTTTATATATACAGCTTTGACATTTACTGAAACATTCACTTCCAATAATAGCCCAATAATCCAAGGTGGTGATACACATATACTGTAGACAGCTGAACATTAAGATGGAGAACGGCTGTCCAACCAAAGCTGAATTGGACACTTTATTATTTTTTTAAGTTGCCTATGGAGCTTCTGGTTGCTGTGGTAATGGTGATCTCTGTATCACCCAGCATGCTCAGGTCCTTCATTCGAGACTTCCTCAAAGGACTCAAGAATATAAAGAGTTGTGGGGTACTGCAAAATCCACAGGATGTGGCCACGATGGGTAATAACTAGATTAATATGGGGACTCTGGGGTGATCTAACTATATAAATGAGCATCTTGGTATGGATGGCTGAGAACCACTACAATCACTTGACTTTGACATTTGTACCTACAGGAAACCCCCGACTTGCGACCGCCCGAGTTCCAACCCCCCGCACGTACAACCATTTTTGTAAGTGCGGAAGGGGCCAAAAAACCCCAACTTACATCCTTGGCCCGCATTTACGATGGCGCATGGTGACTATCGTAAATGAGGGTTCAAGTTACGACGCCCCCGACTTGCGACGCTTCCCCAGGAACCAATCGCGTCGCAAGTTGGGGCCACCTGTATACACTGTCTCCAGATTTGTGTTATTTAATAACACATTGGTGCATTTGAAAAAATTTGCAGTACTAAAGTAAACAATTTCTTAACTCAGACTTGAGCACTGGTTTTCAAACTGTGGTGTTCACCCTTTCCAGTGGGGCACAATGAGGTTATCACAGGGCCCTAGGACCTAAGTAGTTAAGAATTAGCCTTTGCCCAGCACAGTGCCACCATCTTGCTGCCAGCCAGCCAGCCCCTACCCCACCAAACCATGCAGGCTCATAAGAATTTATTCCTACCTACCCATCTCTCATACTCCACCTTTCATCAGACGTACTGGGAATCAACATTGCACTGGCAATGCTAATGTTTCCTGAACCCACGGCAATGGCCTTGTGCCCAGACCCTGAAAACACTTGAAAGTGGGCTAAGAAGGGTAAAGTGCAACCACCATGTGACAGACAAATTTGGCCACTTTCAGCAACTGAGTTCTAAACAGGGCATGGAATCTTCCTTTCCACATAGCAGGTCACATGGGGTTTTCTCCCTTCCTCCCCCTAATACAGACCAGGGCAAAATACAGCCCGCCAAGCCATTGGATCGGATCCACTGTGTGAAAGCAGTTGGGAGCCCTAAGCAGGCTCCCCTGCTTGTCCAGCAACCCTGCACACAGCTCAGAAAAATGGCTGTGGGGCCGTTTCTCTTTAAAAACTGAGAAGGGGAAGGCTTCAAGCATAACTCCCACCCCCAGAACAATCCTATTGGCCAGCTTCTGGCCAGAAACTGGGGGTGGCCTGTTTGAATAACAAGCAGCCACAAAGCACTAGCTCCCTTCCCCCCAGCTCAGTTATTCACAGAAGCACATGGCTGGGCAGCCTGTGTAGGCAGGCTGGCTGAGAAACTTTTTAAGCTCTTCAAGCATTTAATTCTATAGACAAGCAGGCAGACTAATTGAGCTACTGGATAGTAAGTCTCCTGGCCAGAACTTGCCTCTGGCACCCCAGCCCCTCTCTTCCCCAGTCCTCTGCCCCCCACTCAACACACCCAAACCCTCTGCCTCCCTCCTGCATCCATATTGTTCCAAAATCCCCTGCCCAGATCACAATCCTCCGAGGTCACAAACAAAACTCCTGCACCCCCGTCCTCTGCCCTAGGTTACAACTGCCTCCTTTACCCAAACACCCTCCCAGGCTCCACTCTCCCACCTGTACCTCAAACCCTTACCCCAAGTTCTCTTCTTTACCCCCATCTCCATCCCAGATCCCACACCTCCTCCATTAGTATCATGGAAGAGTGCGGCCCTCAACCACTTTCCAAAATCTTGGAGTGGCCCCCATCAAAAATTATTGCCAACCCCTGTCCTAATAGCTCAAAACTCAGCACCAAAGTACTTTCTTCCCCTGTGCTGAGTTGATATGAATATAACATGAATATCCAAAGGGCAGCACAGTAAAAACAAGTTTAGGAACCTCTGCCATAAAGAGACCCATTATACTATTACCAAGGCTATGTCTAGACTGCAAGCCTCTTTCAAAAGAGAGCGTCTAGACTGCACGCGGAATTTCAAAAAAGCAAGCTGCTATTTCGAAAGAAAGCACCCAGTGAGTCTGGATGCTCTCTTTCTAAAAAGCCTGTTTGCTTTCAAGAACGCCTTCTTTCGAAAGAGCACTTTCGAAAGAAGGCGTTCTTCCTCGTGGAATTAGGTTTACCACCGTCGAAAGAAAAGCCGCATTCTTTCGATTTAATTTCGAAAGAACGCGGCTGCAGTCTAGACTCAGGTGAAGTTTTTTCGAAAAAAGGCTACTTTTTTCGAAAAAACCCCTGAGTCTGGACACAGCCCAAGTGTGCACAGTTGCACAATAATGCATGCCAAATATCTGAAATAAAAAGCAGATTGCACCACAGGGAAGAGAAGGTCGGTAAACTACAGCCTGTTCAGCATGAAACAGGCAGCTAACTTCAAAAGTGTTCCTATGTTAAACTGAAGATGTTAAGCTATCATGCTATTCGCAAATCTTCATCACGAATTAATCAGTTATTACCACTTCTGGGCCACTAATAACTGATGTGAATATTCATAACTTGATAAAAGCTGTTATCACAGAAATATAGAAAGATTTAGCAACAATGGAGCATGAAAAAACCTAAGTAGCATAAGAGAAGCTCTTATAATGAACAGAATGCATTCCAATTCATGGGGAATAAAATCAGATAGACATAAGTGAAATCATAGCAAGACAGATGCCAGGCTAAGAGGAAGCCAGCAAAGTCTGGCTATGGAGAAAGGCTAGGAAACAATGTATCAAAAAAAATGAGTCTGAGATGAGCAAAAATCATCTTTGAAAAACAGGGAAAGCAGATACCTTTTCACAGAAAAAACACTTATAAAATAGGAGTAAGAGGAATACAGCTATTGATAAAAAGTCAGGAAATATTTTTGTTTTCAGGAACAGGAGCTGGGAAGAAGGTTGTGGTTAAGGGAATATTACCAGGCGCATGACAATATGCTGAAATTGCAGAACCAGACGATCAAGGCCAGCTCTATCCTGGGAAAAGTCTGTAGATTAAACCCTCCTAAAAGTAAAAGTGCCAGAAAAGTGATTTTAACAATAAAATTTATACTGGTTGCCTAAGCAAAATAAGCTATGCTGATAAAGCATTTTTGTACCGTAAGTGCTGCTACACTAGGGTTTTTGCTAACATAGAAATGCCATTAAAGAGAAAATAATCACACACATCAGGCATCAAAAGGTTCTAGTGTACATCTGGATTAGGAACATTAAGAAAAAAAATCCTAACTATCGGGGGGTTAAGCAGTGAAATAAAATGCCCCAAGAAGGCTGTGGAATCTCCATCACCAGAGATCTTAAGAGCAGATTAAACAGACACCTGTCAGGGCTGGTCTGCATAATTAGTCCTGTCATGAATGCAGGGAACTGGATTAGATGACCTCTCAATGTCCCTTTCAGTCCCTAGGATTCTATGACAGAATAGAGGTTTAGTAACTAAATTATACAATACATAGGAGAGTTCAACACAAAGATTTGGTGTATGTTTCCATTAACTCTAAAACAGAACAAAACCCCGAAGCTTCCCTAAGGCAGGCTAGATGAAAACACCCGCACCCCCACACACTTTATGTCCTACTTAAAAAAAAAAAAAAATCAAACAAAAACCTTGAAGCCGTGTTTTTCACAGGCCCCTGTAAAAAATAGTTAACCATATTCTTCTTGCAAGGCTTTACACAGTCTTTCCTGCACTGTGTGTCTTACTAGAATTGTTGCAGTTCTTCTGCTTTCTGAGCCTCGATTCACAGGTATAGTTCAGGTATGGGAAAAGTTTGCCCTTAAGTGCTTATTATATGAATATAAGGTGAAAATGTACCATAAATGTGTTTTTAAGGAGCTTAACTGAAATAACTCTAGGCCAAAAATTATGATCCCTAGTTAGAAGAGTTTCTTTCATTAGATGTGTGTAAAAAGGTTGCACTTAAAATATTTCTACCAGTTTAAAAGTTTTATTTGTTTCTGTTGCTGTCCCCTATTATATGGTTAAATCTTTCAAGCTGACAAATACTTGAAGCATGATGCCCATAAATAATTATAGCAACTATTATTATAGCAATTATTGCAGGAAGCCCTGAAAAATTCAATTCATCATCAGTCAGGGCAAGTAATCTTGTTTTGGATGAGCAAACGCAATATCAATAATTTAAGCCTATCCATTAAAATGTTGACTAGATTTTTGTGTTCAGGCTAGTAAATTCCTGAAACTGTTTTTGCAAGCTGGTTTAGGGCTAAAACACGAAATTGTGCTAAACTGAATATATGAATCTAATTGGAGAACAGTAGCTTGCTAGTACCCCACTAATGAAGAAGAGCTAAGAAACTGATATATATTTTATATTAATTCAAACAAGAATATCCATAACAACTTCAGTGAAACAGCATGATTCCATGTATACCAAAGAGATCTCTTCCAAGTCAGAATATGGAGGTTTTAAAAACAGGACACAGAATTTATAGAACATTACTGTACCAGTCCGAGTCAGCGGGCAGACCTGCTGACTTACTCTACGGGCTAAGCATAATAGGAATTCCTCATTTCTGGGTCAGGATGGGCAACAAAAAGCCAGGTGGTTATACAATTTGGCAGCCACAGCCCTGGGTCAGGGCGGCAGCAAATAAACAAGGAAGTCTATAATCCAGTGGCCACAGTTCTGGGTCAGGGCACCAAACAAACATGTCTATAGTTTGAGCTCAGGCCTGTCTGCAGGCTGAGTTGGGGTCAGCTCTCCTAGTTTCGGCAGAGAGCCAACAAGTGCAGGGGTTTTTCCCCCTACAGGGGGAACCTGCCGCCTCAAGAAGGGGTATGGCGGATGGGGGGGGCGGAGAACGCAGGCCCACCCACTCCACTGCGTCCCAGCCCAGACCCCTAACAGTCTCAGCATGGGCTGCCGCTGGGTAAGTGGGGATCCTGCATGCAATACAGGTCAGGGATGAGTCAGCGGGGTCCAAACACACTGCCCCACCTGACCTGCATTTCATCAGCCTGCACTGGGTCCACTATCCCTGGGGCGTGTCCTAGTTCTCCTTGAGAGCCTAGTTGGTGCACCTGCTGGTTCTCGGAGTCCTCTGTGGATGACGACACTGGCAGGGTGTCCATAGGCTCAGGGTCTGGGTCACCCACTGGCCCCAGCGGCACAGCCCAGTCTCCAGAGCCAGGCATGGCCTCTAGTCGTCTCCTGCCATCCTTGGAGCCTGGCGATGGTCGGGCTAGCAGGGGTGCATCCCCGATGTCAGGCAGCGGTCCCGGGGGCTCAATCTAGTCATTCTTTGAATGGTGCGGCCACTGTGCCTCTCTCTTGGGGAGGCCAGGGAGAACGTCTGGCCTGTTCTCCCGCTGGGCTCTAACTGAGCTCTCTGCCTCTCCCTTTATAGTCCGAGCCCCGCTCTTCTGCTTCTTGGGGGGGGATGACTATGTGGCTCTGGCCCCGCGCACCAAGGGGTATTATGGAGGGCTTCCCCTTCCGGGTCAGTGGGTGGCCATGCTGACTCACTACAACAGACAAGATGGCTGAAAGTTTGGAACAACCAAGACAGTCAGTTAATCATTGGATACTTGCAGTGCAGTTGTGGGGGTAGGATGGACAGAGTGAATCAGAAAGTGATTTTACTGGACTGGAAGATGGCCAAAACTTTGAACACTGAACATTTTAATTGCTCAGAAATGGCTGTAAGTACTATGGCAAAAGCCAAAGACAGGAAGATGTTCTTGGAAGAAATACAAGATTATTCTAAATAGAAGGTCCTAAAAAATATGTATAGTCAAGTTATCCTGGACTTAATGGGAGTAAAATAAATTATATATAATAATCATTTTAATCAGGAAGCAGAATTATGTTAAGAATTAAGGAAGCCACATGCATTTTTTACTTTATTGAAGTTGCAGGTGAGAAAATGCAGTGTTAAATTTTTATAGAAATGATTCAATATATAGGAAAGATAATGCAGGAAGTTAGGAACAAAGACATTAATTTCACGTAAGGTGTAGTAGACGCTTATAAAATGAGGTTTAAGGGTAATTTCGAAGAAAAGTTTTCTTTCAAAATAACCGCATCTAGACAGTGTTTCTTTTTTCGAAATAGGGTATTTCAAAATAGTGCCTGGATGCGATTATGAAAACGAAGCATGGGAAATTCAAATCATTTGCAATTTCATTCGTCTGCATTTGCATTACTCTCTCGAAAGAGGAATGCAGTGTAGACATATCCTCTTATATAGAGATGAGGGCATTTCCATTGATTATCCTTCTTATACCTTCCTGGGAAAAACTGAGCATGGTTAACTGCTCTTTCAAGAGAAATTCTATTTTATTAAGTTCTTAAATCACATCCATCACCATGGTATCTAAAAGATAATAGGAGGACAGACCTGTGACAGTAATGTATCAGTACACCTACTTCTTACCCCCCTTTGATTTGTCTGATTTTTTTTAATTCCTGTCATCCTTGGGGAGGTTCCAAAGAATGATTTTAACCAGTTCAACCACAAACTATGAACCCAACCCTCACTACTGTAAAAACTCATATGCCAAATTAATGTCTAGGTCATAAAAATTGTAAAGAAAATTAGGTTTGACAAATGGAAATAACCAAACCCATAAAAAAGAATTAATGCAAAATATCTAAATGTGAATTTAAAAAAAATCAAATTGAGGATTTTTAAAAGCATGTTTTGAGAAAATAGTTTTAAATTACACCATGTAAATTATTACACAGCTTCCAAACAATCATGTATGTGCAATTAATGTGTTTTTAATTACTTCTAGGATATAAAAGTTTCACTCAAATCAATGTTCTCTGACCAACCAAACTTCTAATCCACTATGAAAACATGACTCAAAACATTATGGAGCAAAATTAACCAACCCTGCTGTTTACCCAATACAGTGCTTCTCAACCAGGAGTACGTGTATCCCCCGGGGGTATGCAGAGGTCTTCCAGGGGGCACATCAACTCATTTACATATTTTGCTAGTTTTAAAATGTGCTACAAAAAATTGCTAATGAAGTCAGTACAAACTAAAATTTCATACAATGACTTCTTTATACTGCTCTATATATCATACACTGAAATGTAAGCATAATATTTACGTTCCAGTTGATTTATTTTATAGTTATATTGTAAAAATGAAAACGCATTTTTTTCAGGACTAGCTGTGCTCTGACACTTTGGTATTTTTGTGTGTGATTTTATAAAGCAAGTAGTTTAAGTGAGGTGACGTGGGGTACACAAAATGAATCAGACTCCTGAAAGGGGCACAATAGTCTGGAAAGATTGAGGTACACTGACCTCAGAATACACCAGACAAATCCTTCAGCAAAACCTAGCTTATTTTATACATTACTTTTTGTATATTAACGAATGTAAAATACAGCTCAATATTACTCATGTTTTTTAGAACACTAATGCTTTAGAGTCACAAGTTACATGTATAGTGGCACAAAGAATTATTGGGAATAATCAATATAGCTAATTCTAATTCTGAGCAAAAGTAACCTTATTGTCTATTTTTCTTCCTTTCAAACCATCATTTTTTGTTACATTGTCCAAAACAAAACAGAAGAAAAATTCCCAGGAGATGAGCATGGAGAGTTGTATTTTGCTTTTCTTAGTACAGTGCAGGAAAAATCCTTGACCTAGTCATTGTCACTGTGATGCTTAAGCATACAATGGGACACAGTGCCATTAAAAAGTATAAAGCTCAAAAGTGCATGAAGCACTGTAAGATGACTTAATGTACTCACACTGTGAAGTGGGACTCTGATGAGCACAGCTACATCTGCTCAAGTCACTACCCAATTCGTACATTACTCTGTCTGCAGTGCTGTTTTAGATTTAAAAGACTTCAGATGTATAAGACTAGGGAAAACATTGGGGGAGGAGGGAGAAGGAATCAGCCCTAAAAATCAGCACCAGTATCACCATCCACATCCTGCCCATGGTTTATTACTTGAAGAGCCAAGAATCATTTTTAACTAGAGCAAACAGTCATTTCTCATTTAACTGTCCTAATTGTAGTTTCGCCAAAATAACCACCTCTATAGCAAGGGTTTTCCTGTTTCTTTTGTTTTTGAAATATTGCAACACTTCAGACAAATTTACAAGGCCTCTGGTAATTTTTACAAGGATATAATAATAAAGCACACTTCCTTGAAGTTTTAAGTCACACACATGTGAGAAAGATGAGTCAGTAAATTTTAAAATACTCTTTAATCAACTTTTAGTGTGTTATCTGTTCCCTCCCTAATGTGGTGAGTTAACAAAAAAGCATCTCTGATAGACAGCAGTCCAGTCTGACCTGGACTCAGCAATTTTCACTGCTATCTTACCTTATTCCCTAATTTTTCATATCACTAGAATTTTTGCAGAAGTTCAAATCAAGATTTCCTATGCATTAGCTTAGGCTTACTTTTTGTTATATCCCAAGAACTCCTGTAACACCATTTCCTGTTTCTCTTACACTTTAGCTCTGCACCCTCCCCTTGCCTCCCTTTCTGGTGTCAAATACAGTAAAGCTCCAATAGTCCGGCATCCAATAGTCTGGCACTCCTGATAGTCCGTCATCAAAATGGCAAGAGCCTAGTGAGTGAGCTTCGGCAAAAAATGAGTCACAATGTAACATCAGCAGCAGCTGAACTGAGCAAAAAGGGTTAAAAAAGGCTTAAAAAAAACTAAAACATTACAAAAGCGACGAGGAGTCCTGTGGCACCTTATAGGCTAACTGAAGTGTAGGAGCATAAGCTTTCGTGGGCAAAGACCCACTTCGTCAGATGCATCTGACGAAGTGGGTCTTTGCCCACGAAAGCTTATGCTCCTACACTTCAGTTAGTCTATAAGGTGCCACAGGACTCCTCGTCGCTTTTGCAGATTCAGACTAACACGGCTACCCCTCTGATACTTAAAACATTACAGTATACTGTATACAGTATGTACAATAAAAAGGGTTAAGAACACTTTATATACAGTAAATAATGTATACAGTATATATATATATATAACTATTTTATAGTACCTCCTGATAGTCCAGCATATCTGATAATCCGGCACCACCTAGGTCCCATAGGTTCCGGATTATCGGAAGTCTACTGTAAATACCTCTTAGTCGCAATATCTCTTGGTCTGTAAACTGAGACTACCAGAATTTGCCTTTTCATGACTTTGATTTCTACTATTTTTCTGGACCCTACACAACCTGAAAGAAAAGGTTGAATGGTTAAAATACTGGACTGGGATTCAAGTAGGCTTCTTCCCAAAAATGCCTCAGACACTCTGTAAGAAAAGTCCATCTTCTGTGTCTCAATTCCCAACCTGTACAACAGAGATGATAATATTACTTTTCTCATTATAACTCTCCAGGGCAAGGACTCTTACCACCTAGTTTTATAAATCTGTAATGATCAGCAGTAATTTTCTATTTATTTCCTCATCACAGATGAAAATATTGAATAACCTCAAGTTTAGTACTGATTTCTGAGAAGCCCCACTATAAAAACTCAAATCTGATGTCCATATGACCATTTTTTGAAATCTGTGAGCTAGCCAGATGCTCGTACATTGAACACATGTGACTGATATTGCATAGTGCTATGTTTTTAATCAGCAAGTTATGCAGCAGAACAAGGGTGGGCAATAATTTTTGACCGGGGGCCATTTCAGAAATTTTTGAAGTGACCCCGGGCTGCACCAGAAGAGGTGGAGCCTCAGGTGGATGGGGCTGGGCCAGGACATTTCCGTGCTTTCCCACCCACAGACCCTGACTGGTCTGGCAATAGGGGAGTGCATGAAGTCTTTGTCCCCGCTCTCCAACAGAGAGCCACCAGCTATTCTGAACAGCTGGCAGTTCCCTCTAGGTGCCCGTGCCGCTGGAGGTGAGAGGAGATTTCACACGTTCACCCCACACCGCTACCCCAGGCCAGTCAGGGTTTGAGGTAGGGGAAAGCACCCAAAGTCTCCTCCTGTCCCTGTCTTGCAAGGAGCACGCGGTGTTTAGAAGTGCCACGGCCCTTGCAGGGCAGGAGGAGACTTTGTGCTGGGGCAGAGGAAACATACAAAGTCTCTTCCCGCCCTGTCCCCTTCCTGCAAAGAGCGTGTGCTCCTTGCAGGACTGGAGCAGGGCGGGAGGAGACCTCACATGTTCCTCCCGCCCCCAAGCCCTGATTGGACCAGGGACAGGGGAAACATGCGAAGTCTCTCTCGCTCCCTGCCCTTGGGCACCCGGCTCTTAGAGTCAACCACTCTTACCATTTAGGATGAGTTTTGAACAAATGGACTCAGACACATGGACGGACATGCAGATAGACACACAAATGCTCTAATTTTTATATATAAACGTATTTGAAGACTTTTCAAGTATTCCCTCTCTCCGCCTTCTCTAAGCTAAACATGCCCAATTCTTTCAACCATTCCTCATAGGTCATTTTTTCTAAACCTCTTGGCACTGTGACATAATCAGGAGTCACTTCATGAGGTCCGCAATGGAAATAAAAAGCTGCGTCGACCACTGGAATGGTTTTGTATGCTCCAGATAAAAAGCAAGGGCATGTCTGTTATATCTAGAGTATGCAGGAACCAATTCATTCCTAGGGATGATAAAATGTGTGTCACTGCTGATTACATAACTGCTGAAAATTTCACTGGTTACATACAGAGAGGGGGGACAGGCAGTTCCCACCTGTCATCCCACTCTGCTGCCGCTGATACAGAGGCAGCAGCATGGAAGGGGGCCCTTTGTGTAACTGTGCACATTAACTGATGAGCTCAAGCAGAAGATGGACATCTGTCTGGATCCTGGGTGGAAGGCAGAGATAAATGTCATGTGTACCTTAATGGCCAAACCAGCCAAACCCTGCTACTTTAAGAAAAGGAGGTAGTTTAGGAGTAGCAGAACCGAGGCCTGTTGGAGGGGCATATGCCTAGCAAGGCACCACATGGAGAACCGCTTCCATTTACCTAGATATTTTGCTCTGGTGGAAGGCTTGCAACTATCCATTAGAACCTCCCTGGCCAAGTCCAAACACTGAAGCTTGAGGTGGTTCAGCCATAGAGCATCCACACTGTGAGCTGGAGTGATGCTACATTCGGGTGGCATAGTTTGAGACCCTGAGCTGGAGGCCCCGGTAGAATACTCCTTACACTCAAACAGGTCCACACATTAGACTCCTTATTTTTGCGGGTGGACCCCAGCTGGTCTCCCCGTGGTTCTCAGCGTCCACCACCAGAGATTCTGGCTAGGAGTGGGTGAAAAGTTGTTCGTAGTATCGCTTTTCCACATCCTTTGCCAAGGGGAACAATGGATGTGGGTTACTGCCACAAGACCTTTGTGGTCCTCTGGAGAGTCTTGATAATAGGAAGGGTGACTCTTTCTGGATCCTCAGGCAAAAGAGCATCGATGATGGGGTCTGTCTCTTCCATCACCTCCTTCCCCTGAAGGTTCAGATTTTTGGCCACACACCAGAGAAGTTCCTGATGGGCACAAGAGTCCATCGAAGGTGGGGACAGGGACATGCCCGTGACTGCCTCTTCCAGCAATGACAACAATAATCCCACAGGGAGTGTGGGGTCTTCGTGAGCCATTAGGAGCCACGCTTCCCCCTCCTACAGCAGGATCTGCTGGGTCATGCAAGCATGGGACCCTTCACTGACCCATCACCTGACCTGGCCTACATTTTCAGCATGGGACAGGGAGCTGTAGTCGAAGCTGCTGCTGACAGTGCTGCACAGACTGATGGGGTCACCAAGGCAGCCCCCTGGAAGATGGGCCTGACCCTTGGCTCTGGTGGTATGCCCATGGAGTCCAGAAGGAACACTGCATCGGCGCCTGCCACTAGGTTGGTCAAGCCAGCACCAGAGCTAGCCGACGAAAAGTCTTGGTGCCAAGAAAGATGCCGGGAAGTGCCTGTGTGGCCAGACAGCCTGCCTCCATATCATCCATCTTATTTGCCTCTCTGAAGCACAGGGCAGAGAAGGAGCAATAATATCAGCATAGTCTATGCTGGCTCATCTGATCCTGAGAAGCTGAAACACAGATATGTGGATAGAGAGCAGCTAAGTCAATAAGCTGGCCTCGAGGCTGCGGCTGGCACCTATGTTGATTCGAACACACAGTCCCAGGAAGAGGAATTTCCCACTGAGAAAACAATGTCCAGTACTTCAAAATTTAATCATCTCAATTCTCTCTTACAAGTGTAAATTAAGTTCACAACTCCCTTGTAAGAACTGGTCTCACAGCAGACAGACCAGCATCAATTGGCATGACAGATAAGAAAGAGAAATACGTGACCCCATGATTATATAAGATGGGCCCAGCACACACTCACTTTGAGTGTCATTCTACCCTCTACCTGCTGGTCGGGTTAGGTGTTTGACCTCCCGAGGTTCTATGGGGACGCCCACCTCGTATTTTTGTCTTTCCTAGGAATTGAGGGACCGGCCCTGGCCTGACATGCTGGAGTCGAGAGGCACAGAAGGGGGTAAAAATGGTACCTGGATGTGGTCCTCTGTCTTAAGTGTACACATAGAAAGAGTAAGCTGTTACTTGGTACCATTATTTCTATTTTTCTATCTTTATCTTCTTTGTAACCATTTTTAAGACCTATATTTTGCTAATAGTTAAGAAATAGAGCAATAGCCATTGTAACCATATGATTTATAAGTTTCCTCAAATAAACCTGTAACTGTTTAAGTTTTAACCTGCCTCCTTCAGTTGCTGTAACAGAACCAAGCACAATTTAAAAGAACTTCAGCCGGTCTAAAGGGACAGTTATAGGAAGAGCTTGGGCGTTTGGATCTGTGTCACTCCCAGGTGACAGGACCCACTGGGGCATCTTTCAGTCTTTCCTCAAGGCTGCCCGCTGCGAAGGAATTATGAAATTCTAGCAGCTGAAATCTAAGATGTAATAAGCTCTTCCTATATAACGGGGCGTCTGTTGGCCTGCTGGCCACCCTCTGCGATGGGACCCCGGTCCTAGCAGTAAAGGCACGGACGTTAAACCTTTTCTCGGAAACATACACACACACACTGCCCTGGCCGTCGGCTGACAGCCTGCAGCAAGAGTGGTTTCTGGAGCTCCAGGACACAAAGGACTCAGCCTCTGAACCCAATGTGTAATTGGACACCAACCACAGGGGAGCAGAAAAAGTGCCAGTGAATGGTGCCACAATGAACTTCCATGTCAGCTTATGGAAGCTGGCTCGCCACAGTGCCTCAGTGCTGGCAGCACAGAAAAGGGGCCTGGTGCCAAGGGGGCATTTCTTTTCCTTACGTACCAGTGAATGGGAACAGTGCCATGCCAAGGAGATCATCTTACATGTTAGGGATCAGTGCCTATAGTCCTGACGTGCCTCCTGTCTCGGTGCCAATGTGTCCTGTACTAAGGCCAGTATGCTACGTACTGATCAAGTGGAAGCTGAGCCATGGGGCCTAAGTGCCGACTCCATTAGCAGCAATTTAAGTCTCTGGTCTCTTGCGAGGGACTTGAAATCCCTACAGATGTTATATGTGTCTTGAAGATGGCCTACTCCAAGACACTGCAAAAATTCAGCATGTAGGTCGCCTGTAGGTATAACCTTCTTGAACTTAACACATTGTTTAAACCCTTGGGGCCACTGCATGCACGCCACACAGGCTTCACAGACAGTGGGAGGGAAACCGCCACAGAAACATTATATGACTATCTGATAACAATTGTATCTGCACAACAAAGCACTCTAGCTATGCACTAGCAAAGAACTACTTGCTATGCAAGAAGTCCGAAGCTCCAAAAACCATAATTGGAGGAAAGAAGGAACTAGAATGGGATTTGAATTGACAGGGGGTAAATATATTCAACACTTTGAGGCATCACACCACAGAGGGCACTACAGCTGACCTGACAGGTACAGGCAGTCCCCGAGTTACGCGGATCCGACTTACGTCAGATCCGCAGTCACGAACGGGGCTTTTCTCGCCCCAGAGGACTGGAGCGGCGGGACACCCAGATGCGCTGCAGTCCCGCCACCCCTGTCCTCCAGGGCGAGAAAAGCTGCTCCCCGTCTCCCTGCTCTGCAGGGAGACCGGGAGCAAAGCCTTGGAGCACGCCCGCAGCGGGACAGCCCGGGCGCGCCTGGGCTGTCCCGCTGCGGGCGTGCTCCATGGCTTTGCTCCCTATCTCCCTGCAGACAAGAGAGACGGGGAGCAAAGCCTTGGAGCACGCCCGCAGCGGGACAGCCCAGGCGCGCCCGGGCTGTCCCGCTGTGGGAGTGCTCCGCGGCTTTGCTCCCTGTCTCTCTGGTCTGCAGGGAGACCGGGAGCAAAGCCTTGGAGCACACCCACAGCGGGACAGCCCGGGTGCGCCTGGGCTGTCCCGCTGCAGGCGTGCTCCAAAGCTTTGCTCCCCGTCTCCCTGGTCAGCAGACCAGGGAGACGGAGCAAAGCCGTGGAGGACGCACCCGCGTCTCCCTGGTCTGCTGGGGGGGGGGGTGCAGCTAGTGCCCCCCTTTCCTCCCAGCAGGCCAGGCTTTTCTTGCCTACGCCTGAGGTAGAGCAGCTGGGGCGCTGCCGGGTTGGTCCCGCAGCGCCGCTCCCCGGCGCTACTGTACCAACCCGGCAGCACCCCAGCTGCTCTGCCCCAGGCGTCCCCAAGTCAGCCACTGCTGAAACTGACCAGCGCTGACTACAGGAAGCCCGAGGCAGAATTGCTCTGCCCCGGGCTTCCTGGAATCAGCCGCTGATCAGTTTCAGCAGCAGCTGACTTGGGGATGCCTGGGGTTCTTAAGTTGAATCCGTATGTAAGTCAGAACTGGTGTCCAGATTCAGCCGCTGTTGAAACTGATCAGTTTCAGCAGCAACTGACGCCAGTTCCGACTTACATACAGATTCAACTTAAGAACAAACCTACAGTCCCTATCTTGTACGTAACCCGGGGACTGCCTGTACCGCTACAGAAAAGTCTTCCAACAAACAAGCACATGGCGCAGCCCCACACATTGGAATGAACATTACATATCACTCAAAGAACCATCTATGTTTTGTTTGATAATTCAGATATAAGGAATACAAAAGAAAGTTCTTAAACATTTACCATTTATGAATTAATGGGAGTGTAGATGGACTGCACTCTTGACAGTTTTCAGATAAATCTCTACTCTTCTTAATCTAATATATAAAGGAGAATGTTTGTAAGTTTGTGTGCTAATAACTTGGACACTATAAGAGCTACCGCAACCAAACTTTGCATGGGATAACCTTTCATCCAGGAGAAGGTTTTAAGGTATTTTTGGACCCAATTGGGCCCGAGCTCAAACTGTAAAAACCAAGAAGTAACCCGCCACGTTGCAGGGGCTGCCCTGCCCACCCTAGGTCCCGTGCCCGCCACCTGCGGTCTTCAGTGCCATCCGGGACTCGCCCCCTCCCGCCCGCGAGGTTACATAAGTGACCCTCTCCCTCCCCGCCCCCCCGCGCTGGCACACAGTGCCCTGACCCCAACGTGCACAACGGCTTGGACACCCTCCCTGCCCCCTGCCTCACCTGCAGCCCCAGGCACGAGCTGGGGCACCCCTCCCTCATGTAACCTCCCCTCACGCTCCACCCCCTTCTAGGGATGACACAGACCTATATTTTAATCCCTATAGAAATCAGTGCAACTTTTCTACCTTTCAAAAAAAGATAGTGGACTACTATTTTTCTACATTTTGTCCCTCCGGTTTCCCGAGCAACGCCGGGTAACTCCAGCTAGTTATACATAATAGGCAAGAAAATGTTTCAGTTAACACACTGCCTAAGCACCTGATAACCAGTTAACCGTTGTTCTTGCTGCCAATTTTAAAATAAGGGGAATAACAACAACAAAACTTTTTCTTCCAGGATATGTTCATATTAGTTATCAAATCAAGTTTAGAACATTCCTCTTCTCATACCTAAAACTGCATCACTGTCCATTCCACCTCTCATTACCTGTGATAGCAGCTCTGCTGAGAGGGACCTAAATCATTAAGTAAAAACTGGATTATTCCCAGATTTAGCAGAATTTGAATTATCACCAAGAGTATCATCAAGAGTTATATTACCAAGATTTTAACTATAGACTGAAGGACACTGCCGTGTTTAAGGCAAAAATATTGCGCCCACATTGTCTTATATTTCAGGTGTGTATTTTCTACTCCAAAAGATTTCTACTGGAAATCTTTTTTCATTCCTATAGCAAGTTTACTGGGAGACACATATGTACTATGAACCAATATTTCACAGATTGTTTGTTGTAAATTTTACATCAAGTCATATAACTTACAACTCCACCCCTCTCCTCCCTTTCTCCCAAGCCCTCAACACATAATATATATTGATTGAATTAAAAGAAAAATGCAAAATGGGTAGATTTTAGGCTTACCAACTTTGAAATTGCTTCCATTTTCACCATAACTAGTATTATTAGTGGCACAAAATGTGCCCAAATGTGAATCCTGATGTTAAATTGGCAGACACCCAAGGGTTATATCTCATTTGTTAAAAGTGATACTATACAATGCCGTAAGTTATCTTTGGTCCACAGGCCACAATCTGGTCAATTCTGATTTAATTAATTAATTGAAGTTGGTAATTTCCCCCAATCATCAATTACCCTGCCAAAATCATCGCAACAAGTACAAGAGGCAGGTGCTGGATTATAGTTAGTAATCACAATACCAAACAGTATCAGAGTCCTTTTTACTTTATTTTAATTATTTAGATAAGAAAAGAAGATTAACTCAGATAAAGTTAAAATGTTCAGATGTTATATCAACATGGTAAAAATGTTTTGTCATTATTCAAAAAGTGACTGTAAAAAAGGGGCTGTTTTCTCCATTCAACACCCAACATCCAAATGTTCTATCATTCTGTACTGGATTAATAGTTTTCAGCTCACTCAGGTGGCTCCAAATACACATGACAAATTAAAAAGAACTAAAACATGTAACCACTTGCCAGACTGTCACTAGAACAAAAGTACAGCAGGTGGCCATCCACTGCTCTAAATTAAATCATATACTGCTCAGAACATTATACCAATCACTGAGTAATGTTTTTGTTTAATGTTACTCCCCATCTCCAATTTTCAAAATGAAAAGAAAATTGTTTTCAGTGACAGATGAACTAAACGAAACAACAATGATCTGAATAGTTTTATTCAGTAAAGAAAAAATGCCTTTGCCCCTTATCTTCTTCCTGCTTTCTTTTTCTCCTTCAATATTTATTAAGGAAACCAGTGTTTATCTGGATGAAATCCTTGTGAGCAATGAAACACCAGGTGGTATACTGTGGTAATTTTTCTAGCAACAGATGGCACAAACTTTCATCTTTATAACATAGGACTATTACTAGCAAGACAGTCTTTCGGGTAATTCTTTATATATTAACCACCAATTCTTAGTAAAATCATGACAATCTCTCATCTGAGGCAACACTTCACCTAGCAAACATAGAAGTAGAGAGCTGCAGGATTTCTGGATTATTATTTTTTTTAATTTTTTTTTCCATTTCTTTTTATAAAATGCAATTTTTGCAGCAGAAACTGAGGCTAGGTCTATCTACACTGCAATGATAAATCAGAAAAAGAAACACAATTTGCGGTACATGAATTGAGTATCTTTTTCCACTTTACTGTCAAAAGAGGCTTTTCTGAAATTTGGCGTGCCTTATTTGCTCTTTTGACACATCCCTTATTCCTTATAAAACAAGGATTACAGTCATGGCGAAAGAGCTTGTCTGCTTTTTCGAATTTTTTCCAAAAAAAATATGACACGTTTCTTGGATGCGGCATGGCTTTTCCCGGATACTGGAAGTATCCGGGAAAAGCAGTGCAGTCTAGACGTAGCCTGATATGAACAGTGGCAGAAAACTCTTGGTGTCTTAGGCCTTGTCTATACAGTCATTTTTTTGTCACCTTGAGTGTGTTTATACTGCAGTGTGACTTGTTGGGAAAAACACCCAGTTTTGGCAACAAAAAATTTCCACCCCTACAAGAGACTTCTATCTTTTCCCCTCTCTTCACTGTTGGCAAAGAGCCAGCATGGACTCTGCTGTTTGTTTTGTTAAGGGAATTGACTTCTGCCACTATCCCACAATGCCTGCCCTGATGGCTGTGCTCAGTGTTTTGTGATCTCTGCTGCCCTGAAGGCATGTGCTCTACCTCTTTGAAAGCTCCAGGAAGTATCTGACACTTGAGTGAGCTGCTTCCTTTGGGGAACAAAAAGCAAATAACTGGAATGCTTTTGTTCTTCTCTGTAGAAGGAGCACAGCAGCAGACGGACTGCTGCTGCAGGGGGAAAGCTGGAGAGACTGCTGTGCTGCTTTGACACTCCTTCACACGGAGAATTCACAGAGCTACGAGGGAATCCCAAGAAGTGCAGGGATCAACTCTGCCTTCCCACAATACTGCACTGTGGAATACTTACCCACATTGCTCTGTCATCAGGGTGCTAGCAATTTTGCAGTGAAATATCAACAATGGGAGACAGAAAAACTGATTTGACCAGTTTTCACTTTTGGTGACTTTTGTATGTCAACAGCACTGTCACCAAACCTTCCCAATGTAGACCGCCTCAGACACGGACATCTGGAAATGATATTTCTACAGAAAATCAAGTTACATCTCGTAACAGACGTATTGCAGAAATTTAGTTTAGAAGAAATTCAGAACTTTTGACGTAATCATAACAGTTTGACTATATCCCTAAACAAGGTAGGACTTCTCGGGTGTTTATACCAGACTGCACACTATAAAGTAAGATTATCTGGTTCCTTTTGGAAAAACTAAGACATTCCACTTGGTTTCGAGTTGGGTGGAATCTTAAGGATAAAACGATAGCTACTTTGCTAACAATAAAAACAGACAGAATCCCATATCATCTTCATATTACCCACATTTTTAATTAGTGCAGTTAAAATAATTTCCAAGTTACTAACTAACTAACAATTAGCAACCTTTTAAAACTGTCACTTGCAAAAAAAAAGGATGGCAAGGCACACGTCCAAGACCCCCTATTTTATTGGAGCCTTTAATGAGAGTGTAGAAAATTGATGCATATATTCCTTTAAATATTACCCTTCCTGTCTTTATGACTTTCAAAGACATTTACCTCAATTTTCTCGCCTGTACATGTTTTAAGTAAGAATCTTAAAAACTTCAAGACAAAGAAGTCAATGCAAAATAATTACTGTTCTAGGACAAACATTTATTCAATACTATACAACATTTTCAGTTCCACTAGCAAATAAAAACCAAACAAGTAAACTCCTTAACATTTTGCATTAATCCAGGGAGGGGGAGGCAGGAGAAAGAGGGGGAAAGATCCAAATAAACTAGATCTGAATCTGCAAAATATACTGAAATAAAATTCTACATTTCTACGTTTAACTCAGAACAATTTTTAAGAGCACTCAAATGACACTTCATGTTCAAATTATGTTTGAATTCTGCCCATTGGTAGTTATGTAGCGTTTAGGGATGTGTTGTAGACTCATTTGGTAAGGGTTAGCATTGTGATGTTACCAGAAATACTTTAATATCAAATCAGTATAATAGAAAATCTAATATGAAATACCAAAGACTAAAACATTCTTAATTCACAATTTTACTGGGTGCTGATTCTGCTGGTTTAGCACTGTCAGTCCTCATGACTCTACAAGTCACAAAAATAGATAGACACTGTCCTATAGAGCTCACAATATAGCAAACATGCAGAACAAAGAATGGAAATCAAGAGGCAAAGAAAAATACTCTGCTTCCTCCCCTACAAATATAATTAACTGGTTTATCCTGGGATAATTTGGGAGATCTGACATAGAAAATCATGTATACTAGGAAAAAAAAGAATCCTAAGAATTCCGTTCATAGATGGGAATGGTAGGATTATCAATAATACAAAAAAGGGCAGAAGTATTCAATAAATATTTCTCTTCTGTATTGGGGGGTGGGAAGATATAAATGCAACTAAACTAGAACAAATACATTTAGAAACAAAGAACACAGACAATACTTATATGATGAAGGATGTTATCTTAGAATTCTGTCAAAATACAAGTGTGAACTTCTGGAAGTTAGAAAGCCATCTTCCAAAAATCTCAAAATTAGTCTGAAGGTTTATTTCAATGTTCATCTCAACTTACAGATGTGAAGCATCCTTCTCTGAACTTTCAAAGATTAAAAGCAAAACGCAAAATCCTCTCATTCTGCAGCACACACAAAAGTGTCCCTTCAAATTTCCACAAACTCAGAACCCAACTTTATCCAACTTATGTCTCAGAAGAACCATACATCAAACTAACAGCCAGGCAATTAAATGCATGCTGTAACTAAATTAGCTTAATTTAGTTTTCATTGTATTGAAAACGTACTTGAACATTTTACAGTATTTGATTATAATTATAGTTATAGATGTACTATTTCATGTGTCTGATTGGTGGGTGGTACACAGGGCACAAAGTAGTCATGAGGCTCTTTTGGTTAATAGTGGTTGCATATGTGGGTCTGGAGCCATTCACATAACTGTGAGTATAACTATCTCTCCAAAATTTAGCATGTTGTGTTACCAGCTACATTTATGGTTATAGCTGAGTGTTTGTTTATGTTTTGATTTCTGTTCCGCATTAACATTTAAAATGCCACAACATGACATATGTCACAAAAGCCTTAAAAAATACGGTATTTAAAGACAGCACTCATCAGCTTTTAAAACTCATATCCACAACCTTGATGGGCAGGGCATGGGAGGAAGAATGAAATCAGCACTAATGGGAAAAACTGGAAGCAATGTTACTAAAGATTTGTGGTGTTGCACACTAAGCATCTGAGTCTTCTACAGCCTCCCACTATGACAAATCTACTGGCCTGGATGAATGCAAACAAACAGGGTGGTTCTGCTCCCTTGCTGTGGTATCTACTGGTGTGAGATTTCTCAGCTCAAGCCTCATCTTCAGTGGGAAATTACGTTATAATTAACAGGTGGTAAACAGTACTGACAAAAATTGTTCTGTTTAACATGGTGTTAGCTGGCTTTAGTGACCCCTATGGGTAAACACAGTAGAGCCCTGAGCAGATACAAAGGTCTACCCAGGGATGTGGCTATCCTCGGATAAACATCTGTATCTGCTGATCCGCATGGCTTTGCTCCCAAGAAACACTGAGGCCAACAGAGAGAAGTGTGGTCCTGTCTCTCCTGGAAGCCAGTGCCCCACACCAGTATCTCCTTTTAGGCCAGGAGTGGCTAATCTGCAGCTCGTGAGCCACATGTGGCTCTTCACCCCCTGAAAGTGCAGCTCACGAAGCCCCTCCATGGCTCATGAAGCCACCCCATGCACCCCTACAAAAGGCCCCTGGGCTCACTGGGTGTAGGGGAGCCATCCAGCACAGCAAAATGGCGGTGGCAGCTTGATGTGACCAAAAAGCCTAACCCACAGTTTTAAAGGGGCAGGATCTTTTTTTTTTTTTTTTTGCTTAACAATTATGGTGCAGCTATTCACATTTTTTCTGCCGTTGTTTCAACTCTCTTCTAGGCAGTGAAGTTTACCACTCTGAGCCCCACCCCAATCTGTGGTGTCTCCTGCCTGGGGTTGTACAACCCCACTGGTGGTGGCACAGCCATGAAGAACTGCCCAGGGTGCTGGCAAGTAGAAGTGACAGAACCACACGTCTCCACTGGAGTTTAGATCAAATTAATTATCTAGGTGTAAAAATACTCCTATTCTTTCTGCAAAGACTTACAATGAAAATGTTTAACATTATGTTAATTCATACCTGTTATGACACTAAATACTTGGAATGCAAGGACTAGCACTGTGGCTACAGTGAAGCAAAAGGGGACAAAGGATGACATATGCAGCTTTCTCCCATGCTTGAACACCTGGGCAGGATAAGCACAATCAAGCCTTTTATAATTCAAGGCTGGGGGACTAAAAAGGCATTAACTAGACAAAAACAGGACATTTGTTCATAAAAAATACTGCTTTCAAGGCATGTAAAATTTGAAACAAACCCTTTTCCAAGTCTGTAGCCTGAGGGTCACCTGGCTATCATCTTCACATGTTTCTGAAATTAACTGATATTTGGGGATTTGTTTTAAGAAGTCATATGTGCGCATAGTGGTGTTTGTGGTGGAACATTTTTGTAAACTGAACAATAAAATAAACTATTTGATAGTGTCTCTAATAATGTTTAGTCAGGTTAGGAAAACAGAAAAGAACTATTTGCAAATTCACCTTGACATCTTTGTTCAATTGCTTCTCTGGCTTTGCTCAGTGATTTGTGGCCCTGCTGCACATTGGGGAGTGTACGCATGGCTAACTATGTGTGTGCTCATTCCACAGTGCAACATGGGGCACAGCTGCAGTTTGGAAGTGTTTACAAGAAAACTTAAGTGGGAGGCCAGCTTTCATTTTTCAGCGTGTGGTCAGACTTGCCAGTCAGTCAATGCATCTAGAACATTAAGTGCATGTCAAATCAGATTTGCAGCTTGCCTTTAAGGAAGGAGTACACAACATACATACAGTACAACTTGGGTTATTTTTAAAATTACTTTTATTACAAAAAACCTGGGAGAAGCACTTTTGAAAATTAAGCTGTTCTTAGATTAGCACCTTCAAAAAGATTTTCCTGGTCTAAAATCAAATCATAACAGGGTGCATCTAATTTGATAGAAATCAGCCATTATATAGCAGATGTACAAGAATGGTTAATAGAGTTACATGAAATTTATTTCCAATCAACCGTCATTAACAGGCAAACTGTATAGGCCTAGATACACAAATATTCTAAACATTGCCCAGCACAACATAAGGTTTTAACAGACCTGATAATTCTGCAGACTTGACACACTTTAAATAAATTATTTTGGACAACTGATAAAACAAATACTGTATTACTAGAGTACCACATATGTACATCATAGTTTCATTCACTAGTAATCAAAACTTTAAATGGGCCTCGACTGATTAAGTAAATGACTAAAAGCATATTTGAGTCACTTATATTTTTTTGAGAGCAAGTTTGTCTCAGAGAAGAAACAGTTATTTGTATAACTTATTAAGAAGCAGGCTATGGAGACTGTTCATAATCTGACATTATTAACTAGGCATAGTGTTGGGAGCCCCTATAACAAGAATGCCTGTTTTATGCTGTCGTTAGATGGTCTCATTACATTTTAAATTTAAACAAATTCATCTAACAATAGTTAAACATGAATTATTCTTTCTAAAGTACAAATCTATTTTGTAGATTAAATCATTATTTATTATTCATATTACCATAGTGCCTACCACCATAATCAAATAGCTACTTACATATGGAAAAAATAAAGAACTGTATTTTGTCCCATGTTAAGTGAATTTGCTTGAATTGCTGAGACAGTCAATGAAGGTTATGGATGGCAACAGAGTTGTATAGTTTTGCACATCCAGACATTGCAATTACAGTACTGATTATTTTTCTCTAAGAAAAGTTAGCTAGCTAGCTATCTTAAGCACCCAGAGTGCCAGAAAATATATAGAAATATAGAAACAGAGCCCCCATGCTTTGGCAAATGTATAGCATAATTTCAAATAAAAACAAGTTGATATAAAAGAGTGGGAAGGAATGGGAGTCGGGGCAGAGGAGAATAATAATGATAGGAACACATGGTTACACAGACTAACTATACTGCAAATCTGTGTAGTCCAAGTCCTGGTCAACACATAGAAGTAATATTATTTTATCTAAAGATGCATTTTTAAATTACTTCAGTTAAATTGATGTATTTTTGAGTGTGAATGTGTATAAATAAATTTATATGTAGACCACATCAGCTTAACCGTATCTCTATAAAATGTGCAGGTGCAAGCTAAGCCAGTACATCCAGTTTTGGACTAACATAACCGTACTGTTAGCACAGGGGTTTTCATCAGTTTAGTTAAATTGGTGCAACTAAAATAACAGAAGTAAATGTAAGGCTATATGTACACTAGAAATTCTGCAGCATCACTGATGAAGTATAATTACTTAACTATAGTGACAGAAGGAGTTCCTCCATTGCTATAGTAAACTCTCCAGTATTCAGGTCGACTGCAGAATTACACTAGGTTTTAGATCAACTTAACCACATTGCAGAGTGAAATTTTTTACAGTGAAGTCAAAGCTAATGCTAACTTTACAGTGTAGACCAGAGTCATCCTGTCCATAGGACAGTTCAGAGCAACCGCCCCAGACCCCACACTTCAGTGGGCCCTGCAGCAGCCACCCAACCATCCTATAGATGGGATAGTCCCCCGTACTGATGGTAGCCTGTTGGGCCCAGAGCAGGCTGTAGGATTACCAGAAGACCTGGTGTGGGGCGGTAATAGGGATTAAGTCCCCTGCATTCACCACAGCAGTGGGAACCTCAGGAATTAGAGTGACCCAGCAGTCTCTTCCATTCCACTGTCATCTACCAGCCAGGTTGCTCTGCTTCTGAAAAGTTCTGCCTACTTTAAATGTCAAAACAACACAAACACAACAACAAAATAATCACACAATTTTCAATTATTTTAGTTATTTAAAAAATACTTGACAACAAATTGAAAATAGCGTGATTATATTAAGATATTTTGACAAAATATGTACCATTTTACAGAATTTTAAGACTACAATCAGAATTTCAGAGTAACCTCTTGGATACCCCTCCTTCTAGGGGTTCACTAGAGTGAAAGTATGCTGAGTTTGAAGCTCCTCTATAAGACATATGTATTGGGTTAAATCTTTGACTTGCCCATCCTGGAACATCATAAATTACATATCATAGAGCAAGAGTTAAATATGATGTTGAATAATTTAATTTTCTAGCTACAAATTGCTGCAACGTGAGTCTCATTGCAGGCACCTTTGTAACATTTCTCAAGACATTTCAATGCTTCAAATCATTTACAAATATCTTTACTTACAACAGCTTAGTGGCAACATCTTAATTATTACATCACAGAAATAAAGTATATAACATCTAAATTCCTTCTGATTATTTTAAGGTTTTAGTATTGCTTCTCTCAATATGGCCAGTGAAAATACACTACACACTCAGTTCCACCTTTGTTTGTAGTCAATTTTGTACTATTTAACAAGCACACTGAAGTTGGATGAGTCAAGCAAGCACTGTATGAACTGCCCAAGAACTTAGAACAACACTATTCAGGCATCAATAAAGTTGGAGTGCTGAGCATACTCTCAGGATGAACACTGATATATTAGCAATTAGCACTAACTCTGTACATGTAGGTTTCAAATTGTCCCTCAGAGCCAACATACTACTTCAGTCCTATTTAATTTATAGCTTAGTATACAATACAATATGTCCCTTATTGTCTGTTATGCTCTTGTAAATGACTGTACAAGGTAACTGTCCATCTGAATGCAAAATGCTATAATTCTGATTTTGTAGCATGTTATGCCCACTTTGCAATGGTGTAAGTGATGCCAAAAGATGCAAGACAGGGAAGAACTAAGGCCTAAGTGTTTGGTAAGTCAATTGCCTACTATAGTTTCCGTATGAAAAAATAAGATATTAAATACTTTAAAGCCAATAATCAAGGAGGCTATATATATGGAGGTGACTGACAACAATAATTTGTTTCTTTTTATTCCTCTTTAGCCCTGCAGAGTCAATACAGTGAATAGAGAAGGTGAATGATTTTCCTTCTGGAGCTGTGGTTCCCAACCTTCTTTATACTGCAGACCGGCAAACCCATTAACAAACTTTTGGCGGACTTGTAACATTTTATTTGTATACTTGCATATTCATTGTGCAAATAATGAGTATGCAAATATGGAAATACAATGTTCCCTATCCACCAAACCACTCACCCAGTCTTGTCACTGTACACCCCTCTATCTCGAACCCCAAAACCCTCTGACCCCATCAAGCTAACCCTGGTACTCTGTATCTCTGTATTATTAAACCTGCCAAACCCATCATCTGATATCCCCTATATCCCACTAACCCCATGTAGCCAGACACAAAAACCCCATCTTGTTTTTCCACGAGCCCCATCTTGTTTCCCCCCCCCCCCCCCCAGAGAGCAAGAGAAAGGCAGTCAGCCTTTGATGCCCTGGGAACACAGGTTTGCTGCCTGTCCCTGACTCTACCATAAACAGAAACCAGACAGTAAATGGGCTAGCTGACGACCCGGGGCCTCCCGTCGCCCTGATGGCTAGTACCAGTAATTGACACGCCTGCACTGTCCCAGGAGAGGAATCTTCGCCCATCACATACCAGAGGTGCCCATTGTCTGCATTTTCCCAGGTGTAAATTATGCTTTGCACCCTTCGTGGGAAACTTGGCATTCAAAGCCATTTTTCCTAATTGGCCACTTGAAACCAGGAAGAAGCCTACATGACCCAAGGGGTATAAAAAGAGGTTCAGCAGCCCGCCCAATTTGAGCTCCAATCATCTATACCTGCTGGCAGGTATTGATTGTCTCCCGAGGTCTGTGGGACGCCCAACCTCGCCCTACTTCTTCCCGAAGGATTGAGAGAAAGATGCTGGCCACGCCAAGTCTGGAACGCAGGGGTGAGAATATATACCTGCTATGTGTCTATTTTGCATGCATTTAAATAAGAGCTCAGAGAACCAAAGGGTTTCATGGTACCTGTAAGTGACTTATTAGTGTAATTTCTGTCCTGTCCTTTGTAGTGGCTGTGTTATCTGTAACACAGTAGTAGCATTTAACAGCTAAGTTTACCCTGTAACAATAAAATAGTAACTGTTTAAGCTTTAACCTGACTCCTTCAGTTGCTGTAACAGAACCAAGCACAATTTAAAAGAATTTCAGCCGGTCATAAGGGACTCACTGCCCTGACCGTCGGCTGACACCCCATTACCTTACAAGTCTGTCTTGCCAAGCCTGTCACCCCAGTAGCCACTGTCTCCCACTTCCCAACACCCCCTGCTGCCAATTCCTTTTGTCAATCACCTCTGTCTTGCCTGGAGCCTGTTCTGAATCCACTCTCACTTCCAACCTTAGCACACTGTGCCCCAGTGACCCCTGACTTAAAATTGACAACCTCCCATTTCCCTGGATCCTGCCCCACTAACCCGGTGCCCCTGCTCCACAAACTCCATGGCTGTTGTGCCAAACCTTGATCCTGTACCACTAATCCTGCAACTGCCTGTTCCACAAGCTCTGAGGACCCCCCCGTCCCTGCTCAGATCTGCTGCCCTGAGACAGAAGCATGAGTTGCACCACACCTGGCTCCATAACCATGACCTACTGCAACCCACCCCCTCTTGCCCTTTGACCTCTAACCCCTGCCCACCCCCAGCCCTCCCTCAATGCGTTGCTTCCCAGTGCTTAACACCCTTTGACCTCCACCCCTACATCCTGTGCCCATTGACCCTTTAACCTCTGACCCATAGAACCCATGCCAACACCATCTTGTGCCGTGACCCCACCACACCCAACACCCCTTTGCCCTTTGACCCCACCCCCACATTTCCCAGAACAAGGATGCCCCCTCTAGGGAGCGTGGCTAATACAGCTGCACTGACAGGGGTAGTGGCCGTTGGTGGCACACGCGCTCCCTCCTCCTTTGTGCCCTCCCCCACCCCAACCATGTTTCGTGCCCCCATAGGTAGAGGTCGGGGGAGGAGCACGGATCCCCGGCCAAGCCGCCATCTTACCTGGGTGGGAGGGGAGAGGAGGGAGGGAGGTACAAAATCAGCTACCATGGCTGCCAGAGCTGAAGCTGGCTGCTGTACAGCAGCTCAGGAGGGCTGGAGTGAGCCCTGGCCCCCAAAGCCACCACGAACATCCAGCTTCAGCTCCAGCAGCCAGAGGCTCATGGCATGACATCATTTGCGGACCGGCAGTTGAGAACTGCTGTTCTGGATCATAACAAAATTGTTGATATAATTCCAATCAATTTCAACTGCATCGAAAGGCAGTTTCAATAATGTAAAAATGCATTATTTCGGTTGCACAAGTTATAACAGGGTTAATATGACCACCAGAATCTAATATTAGTGATGCAGCACAAGAAAGATAGCACTTCCTTCCTTCCTTCCTTTTCACTTTTCAGAGGAAGCTTTTAGGGATGTACTTTGTGGTTTTACCACAAATCTCACAATATTTGGTGCTTTTCTTAAAATTACCATTTTTCAGGTTACTTCAGAATGCTAGATTTAATTTAAAACAACCTAACAACAATGTTTCTAAACTTCATGGTTGTGGAGAAAAGCCTGAAATAGGTCATCTGAGTAATACAAAGGCTCAAAAATGAGAAGGTAAGTAAAAAGAACTTAAGTTTGTTTCAAAACAAATATAATGATTTTTTAAAATCATCTCATGATTTTGCAGAGTGGGGTAGGACTCTTGATTTTAGATTTACTGTTTAAATATAGGGTCTAGCAATTAAGAGAATACATTTTTACTCATAAATTAATCACATTACATTTCTAAATCATTGACACACATGTGGAATTTTGCATGAATTCCCCAAATAGTTTATGGTCCCCAAATATTTTTGGAGCTGCATTCACATTTGCAAGGGAACATTGGTGCCATTCACAAAATGAAGGAGAAGATGATGCCAGTGTCCCCCTTTTTACCAATAGTCTAGTCATTGGAGCATTCAACCAGGATGCATGAGCCTTTGGTTATAATCCCTCCTCAGCTTGATGTGTGGCAGGGACTTGAACCATGAGTGAGTGGGTAAGGTGGAGGTAGTTTGGCATCAACACAGCCTCACCATTGCAAATGTCTGAAAACAAAACATGTTGTTCAATCCAAAACAAGGTTTTGTTTTAACAAGGTAAATTAGTTTTGGATCCATCTGAACTAAAATATTATTATTATATTGTTTGTTTAGCGAATGAACCGAAAAATTATTTGCACAACTCTACCACTATGTACCGTAGGTTTAATCGAAGAGACAGCCTGTTTTGCCAGTATCACAGCCACCAGATAGATTTTAAGACAAGAATAATTTACAAAAAAACACAGAATGGATATGAAATATGTTTATTGGAAGCCAGTTTATTATATCTCCTATGTGATGGGGGCTAGTTTATTTCATTCCTACTTTGAATTTATTTGGGCAGATAGGCCTAACAGTGATTATCAGTTATCACTGGTATTGCATACCTATACGAGGAATGTCAGCTATTGGGTAACTGAATAGTCATGTAATCTCATGAAATTTTATAGGTTACATGACTATTCGATAGTTGCCAGGGACAAGGCTGGCAGCCAGTGTGCTCCTGGCCCCACTCCCGGAGGCCCCCTTGCCATCCAACACTGCTGCCTCTCTCTCAGACTTCCCAGGTTCCCGTGGACAGAGGTTCCTCCATGGGATGAATAGCAGCCTCTGTCTGTGGGGAGCTCGGGACCGCTCCAGACAAAGGCTACTTAGCAGCAGCTTTCCCTATTTCCATGCTGCTGCCTCTGATAGAGGTAGCAGAGGGGCAGCCCCCTTAATTGGTTAACTGATTAAACATGAAGTAAACTGCACATTTTACTAATTACATGGGATTTTAGTAAGGAGATGCTAAATGGAATGTTGAGGGCATCCGTACTCTTACTCCTTGCAAGGAGTAAGGGAAGTTGACCGCAACATTTCTCCTTTGCGAGGAGTAAGGGAAGTCAACACAAAAGTTTGAATCAAGGTACATTGACTCCTACTACACAATTAATATAGCTAGAGTTGCCTAGCTTGATTTGAATTTATCCTCTTATATAGGCCTTTACTTCCCAGAGTACCTCACTTTATTAGGGATATGTTCCTAGCCTCTGCCAGAAGCTGGGAATGGGCAAGAGTAGATGCATCACTTGATGATTATCTGTTCTATCAATTTGCTCTGAAATATCTAGCATTGGCCACTCTCTGGAGGCTACTTGCCTAGATGGACCTTTTGTTCAGACTCAGTATGGCCATTCTTATGTTCTCTGCCATTGTGCAAATGTTGTTTGCTTGTTTGCCTTTGGCTTTCCCTTTGAAAGGCTGAATGTTACAGCTTACTTTGAGGGTACCTGAGTGCTGATATAGTGGCTACCATTCACATATCTATTCAATAGCTGTTCTAGGTGACAAAGGTGAGTACATTTCTTACTACCAGTGTATGACAACATTTTATTTAGCCTAAGTCCATTATAGCCATTAAACAGTTATTGAAGACTACTGCAGTGAGGATCATTCTACTCTTATACCAATATTCACTCCAAATATATTTTGAAATTTGTAATTTGTTCAGATTTATTCTTAAGTGGAGGAAACTGACCCCTTTTACATGAGGTAGTTTTCACACTACAAACAAGTCTAAACTTCATGTGCCATAAACTCAAGTTGCTCAGTCTCATTATCAGGATATACCTGTCACAGGTCAAGCCTGACAGCTGCTGTACAACTGCTGTTATGGTTTTGTTTAGGATTGTAATTATTTGCAGCTTTGCACCTGTCTAAACTCTCAAGAAAACCTCCTTTGTCTGCATGGTTTATAGACAGTTAACCCTTTCAGTTTAAGCACTAGCATCAGAAAACTCTCATTTTTTTCCCTTTAAATTCAGTCAGCCTTCAACATACAAAAAATTTTTTCAAATGAAGTCAAAACAGAATGAAATGGACTAAAGGGTGCACCTATTGCTAATATAAAGTTTATTTAAAAAAGGCCATGTTCTTAGTTACAGCACAATTGGAATAGCTAATTTTATTAAAAAGCTGTGGCAGCACCATATTTGTATAGTAGTCTATCTACTTCTGAAAATAATTTAATCTTGATTATTAACATTTTGAAAACATTAATGGTATAAACAAAATCTATCATAACTTTTTAAGGTATTTTGTAAACTCAAGAACTTTCAAAAACAAGCTCTGTATGCATGCTTCAAGCACTTGAGGTTGCACCTATTATTGTGAAATATGAATTATTCAGACTATCAACTAGTTGTAACTGATCCAGTAAATAACCACTTAAAAATACAGTTTGTTGAACTTTAACTATTACCTAAGTTATGAAATTCCACTCCAGAAGGTACAAACTAATTTCTTCAAGAAACCATTACCATTTGGTAAACAAAGTGCATCTGGTAACTACCTCTCCATCTGCAAGAAAACACATGATTCCTGTGATTACCTTCCCACACCATCTGTCATGCAGATAGTTCAAAATTCATTCACAAGGGTGCAGGTAAGAGGAAGAGAAAAAGGCCTGAGGTAATGTTTAAGTCTCCATACTCTGCACAACATCTGCTTAAGACAGTTAGTGGTAAGACTAAACACATTTGAAATCTCTAACTCTGCCTTTAGCTCACAGGCACACCTTATACAGTTGCCCCATTAACTCTGTAGCTTACAATACTAGACATACCTACACCATTTGGTTTACCAAGTATATATATGGGAACTTTTTTTCCAAAATTTCCTCTTTTATTCCATTGAGTCTGAATCACTTAAGACCATGATCTTATCTTTTCTTTTCTTTTGTGTACAAAAACAACAGAAGAAGTAGGACTCTGTACTTTTAACACACATGCAGATGCAGGGATTACTATTCACTTCCTTGACATTCTTTTAAATTAAAATAGTTTGAAAGTAACAAGGTTACCGTAGATATTATTCAGCAGCAGAACTTCTCAGCGCACTTATCTCCTATTGTGAAAATGTCCTAGAATTAAGAGACAGGACTCAGAGAACCACATACTATAATGTGAACTGCCCTGACTGCCAAAAGTTAGGAAATGACAGAATTAAGGTTGCTTATGCAACCTTATTTCAGCTCCTTCATAATCTTTACAATATAGTCTTTAATTACAAGATAACATGATATTTTCCACAAGACTCTTGCCTCAGATTTTGTTTCTTGGCTTGTTTGTTTTTTTGGGAACAGGAGGTGTTAAATGCATGAATTGTTATTTGGGGATTTTTTTCATAGGTGAACGTACAGGATAGAAAACAATTATACTATAGGTCATTCCAGAGGTGGCTAACAGAACAGTAGACGTTAGTGATAACTCTGTAGACATATCAGAGTAGACCAACACAAATTTAGAACTCCAGTTCCCCATGATTTTAGCTCTTCCCTCCAATTTCAGCTATTTTTCCAATGGTTCTCACCTGTTTTTAGGTAAAAAAGCTTTTTAATTTTTCCCCCCAGGCTCTACTTCAAATATATTATAAAACATCAAATTAAAATTTAAAATTGTTTATGGTTAACAGACCACATATACATGGTCACGGAAAAATAAGGATATTTTGAGTATTACACTGAGACTCAATTTATGATTGACCCTTCTCTGTATGGCTCCCTCTAAAAATTGCCATAAAGTACTATAATCACAATTACAGTCAACACACTTGAGACACCCAAGGTTTTTTTTAATAGTATCCATGCCACTATTGAATCAGACTGCCTTAAAACTATGTAAAGCTTCATAGTCCCAAAGAGTTCACAAAAAAGGAAGGGAGAAAGTACAATCCCATAGTAGTATGATGGGATCAAATGACAGCTGATGTAAATTAATCCTAGTCACCATTAGTGGTTCTCAAACTTTTTTTTTCATGGACCACTGGAAAATTACTGAAGGTCTTGGCAGAGCACTTACTGATTTTTCCAATAATAGTAGAGATGTAGTCGTGTTAGTCTGGTCTTGTTGAAACAAAAAACAGGACTATACAGCACTTTAAAGACTAACAAGATGGTTTATTAGGTGATGAGCTTTCGTGGGCCAGACCCACTTCCTCAAATCAAATTGTGGAAGAAAATTGGCATGACCATATATACCAAAGGGATACAATCAAAAAAAAGTTAACACGCATAAAACTGACGAATCAGATTTTAGATCAGAGGAGGGTGGGGGGGGGAGGGGAAGGTTAGTGTCTATGAGATAAGTAGAATAGTAATAGAGATGTAGCTGTGTTAGTCTAGTCTTGCTGAAATAAAAGACAGAAGTAGACAGTATCTCATAGACACTAACCTTCCCCCCCCCCGTTTTAAAATTTGTCAATTTTATATGTGTTCAATTTTTTTTTTGATTGTATCCCTTTGGTATATATGGTCATGCCAATTTTCTTCCACAATTTGATCTGAGGAAGTGGGTCTGGCCCACGAAAGCTCATCACCTAATAAACCATCCTGTTAGTCTTTAAAGACTAAAAGACTGCTGCATAGTCCTGTCTTTTGGTTTTTCCAAATGTTTGTACCATTAGCTAATTATTGTAAAGCACTAAGGGAAAAGAGTTAAATAGAAAAAATATTGATAAGAATGAACTCTCTTTTGTTTAACAAATACAACTATACTACTCCTATTTTAATATCAGTGCTTCACCACAGCAGCCACCAACCTGGGACTGAGAAGGAGAAGGTATCTCTCTCACCATAGCAGCCACCCACCAGGAGAGGTCCATCTCTCCCCAGCAGCTACAACTGGGGAAAGTTGCCTTTCTCTGACCACCACAGCCCTGCACATCCCAAATTCCCCTACACCTTTCCTCACCCCACTGACCTCACATTACATGCAAAGGTCCAGAGTCCAGGCACCTGATTAGTGGAGCCACACCTGAGAGCTCTTCATTCTCTTGTGTGTGGCTGCTCAGGTGTACACCTTAGAGGGAACTATCCACAGACCACATGAATGGAGCTCACAGACAACTGGTGGTCCACGGATCACAGTTTGTGTGTGTACAGACCAGTGGTTCTCAACATCCACTGTTAGCACACTCTTAAATCTGCTTATGCCAAGTCTGTATCAAAGTTGCTGTAAAAGGTCCACGTCAGCAGGAAGCAGCGCTGACTCACGCTATTGTCTGTTAAACGACAATTGCAATGTCACAGTCTATTACTAAGCAGTTTATAAGGCCCAGCCCTGGGACAGGGCGGGGCAGAAAGACAAACGTTTACATGGGGGGTTTGGTAACAGTTTAAGGTTCCTGTCAAGTCTCAGCCAGGCGGGAGTTAGGCCTCCTAGCTGGTGGAGAGCCGACAAGCGCAGGGGTTTTGCCTCCACAAGGGGAAGTGGCAGTGCAGCACAGTGGCCTGGGTCGGCAGGAATCCGGACCACAACACGCTGACCTGGTCTGTGGGTCAGCGAGGATCCAAGCCACAACATGATGCCCATCCGACCACCATCTCCTCAGCTACCTCGGGTCCGCAGTCCCTGGCCCACTTCCTAGTTCCCCTTGGGGGCCTACCTGGCTCACGTGCTGCTCTTCAGGGTCAGCTGGGGATGGAGGCACTGGATGGAGGCACAAGGTCAGCTGGGGATGGAGGCACTGTGTCCATCAGTTCCGGCTCAGCCAGGGGCACAGGAAGTCCAGTCCAGCTATCGGGTCCCAGAGGGGATCCTGGAGGCCTTGGTGGGTCTTCAGACCATGGCAGTGGCCTCTGGGGCTGGGCCAGTCCTTGGGGGCTGGCATGGGTCCTGGTGTCCAACCCAGTTCTCCCGTCAGGCACAGCCTGGTTGGGCCCTTCACTATGGGAGCTGGGACCAAGCGTCCAGCCTGTTCAGCCACCGGGCTCCAACTGAGGGCTGAGCTCTTATATCCTGAGACTTGCCTCCCTGCTTCCTGTGGGCGGAGCTGGGTGAGGCTGTGCCCGCCCAGCAAAGGTTCTTAGAGGGTCCTTCCCCTTCCGAGTCAGAGGGCGGCCATATTCCTGGCCTAGACTCCTTACAGGAGATAATTGGGTAAGTTAACTGACTGGTTGCCAAATTAAACTAAACTGATACAAATTTGGTACAAACAGATTTTTTTAAAAAAAATTATTCACATAGCAGTGATGAGGTTTAACTAAACCTATCTGTGTGAAACACTATATAATGTGTGTAAAAAAGGCCTGAGTTATACTTTTTAAATTATCTTTTGTTTTCTTTTTTGTAGTATCCTTTCCCAATATCATATCCATACAAACCATATTTAAATCCATTCTTATGCTCCTCAACCAGGCATTGAACTCACTAAAAGACTGGGACCATTCCAAGGTAATGATGTTTGAATTTGCTGTTAAGAATATTCAATGTTCCATGTTGTCTGAGTGCTGATCCATGCTATTTCACTTTCCCCTGTAGCTTTACTAAAATATTATATAGGACAGCGAAAATCCACATTAAGATGCATATGTCAAGCTGTTCATTACAACCCTTTGGGATTAGCCTGACAGGAAAGATTTAAACCTCCTCAGTATAAATCTGTTCACTCCAAATGAGGTTTGAAATTACCTGAGTTTATCATGATTCCAAGAAGCCACACAAAGACTTAATATTCAAGGCTTCATCAATACTATTGCAGAAAGTCAACTTAAGCTAAGCAACTGACGTTCCTGAAGTTGAGTTACTGCAGGAGATCTACACGAGAAACACTCCCATTTACTTCCTTCACTCTTCTTGTCCAGAGTAGAGTAACAGGGTCGATGGGAGAGCAGTCTCTGGTCCATTTAGCAAGTCTTCACTAGATCTGCTCAATTGACTGTCGATGGATTGATCTCAGAATGTCGATCTAGGCTACAGAATAGATCAGCGGTTCGCTAAATGCGGTCCGTGAACCACTAGTGATCTGTGACTATCTTGCAGGTGGGCCTTGAGCTCAGGGCTCACCCCGTCCTGCAGCAGGGAGCCTGTGCTGGCACTCAAGTCCTGTGCGTCCCTCTCCTCCCACCCTATAAGATTGGAGCTCCAGTGGTAGCTTCCCACTGCAAGGAGTAGGTGAGCCTCGTGGGTCTGGCTTGTGGGGGGAGGGAGAGACTCCATATCCTGCCGCTCCCCTTCCTCCTGGTTGGAGACTGTCCCCCACTGCTTCCACTGACTAGAATCATGGCCAATGGGAGCAACAGGGGTGGTGCCTGGGAGCAGCGGTAAGCACAAAGCAAGATAAGTGCCCTCCAGTGTCCTCATGCACCACCTTCCTGCCAAGACCCCCACCCCCCACTCTCAGCCTGATCCTGCATCCTCCTTTTCTCCCAGATACCCCAACCCCAATGTTAGTATACATGCTGAGGATAGAAAGAAACAGATTTTGTTCTTCCGCATGAAGTGAGACTTTACATTATATTCATCAAAGGAAAATATGTGACTAGAAGGCAAAACTTGTTATATTCTAATGAAAGCAACAAGTTTTGCTTGTTGATATATTTGAAAAGATTGAAATATACTTAACTGTTGTTTTGAAATTACTATCAAGGCAACAAATGCAGTTTATTATGAATGGTAAATGGGATGATGGTATGAGGGGGAGTAATGAAGCCAACGGAAAGAAGCATAGAGTACTGATACAAAATTTCCAACATATCACTCACTTCCCAATAAAATTACATTCAACTCCAGGAGAAACGCCACTTTTTTCTACAAGAGTTGCAGAGGATTAGCCTCTTCTACAATATTGGGACTTCACCCTGAGGAATTCATCCTGAGAGAGTAATAACTTTCAATTGGTCTAAACTGAACTGAAATAGATGAACATTCTTTTGTTTCTCCTCAAAAGTAGGACTTATTGATACCACTGACAGTAAAGTTAATGTAAAGGAGTTTCTCCACAGCTGCTAAGCAGGAGTTCAGTAAGATAACTGTAATGACTGGCCAGATGTCTTGGCTCTTTACTTTCTAGAGGATTTCTAGGTGACAATCTCTGTGAACATTTTCTTCCTTAGCAGTAATCCACTCTATTATTAATTAAACAAACATTTTCAATTGAAGGAGGACTTGTCCTTCTACACAGTAATGGAATCACTCTAGACCAGGGCTACTCAACTTTGGAAGCCCCAGGGGCCACAATGATACCCACAGCTCAGACCTCAGTTTATTGCAGGCATTTGCCAGGAGAGGGGGTGAAAAAAAGAAGACTGAAAGCTTGCAATGTTAAGACGTCAGTTATCATATGTTTGCAATTGCATATATGCATATAGCAGTACACAGTTCTCACTTTATAAGCATTGTTCTAAAATCATAATACATATGGTTTCCACTTGAAAGCTAACAGAATATTTAAAAGTCAATGCCGCATTCTACTGATTCTAAATCAGTGGTTTTCAACCAGGCACGTGCACCTGGTGGGTATAACAGAGGTCTTCCAGGGAGTATGTCAACTCATCTATATATTTGCCTAGTTTTACAACAGGCTACATTAAAAGCACTAGCAAAGTAACTATAAACTAAAATTTCATACAGACAATGACTTGTTTATACTACTTTATATGCATATAGCATATACATGGAAGTGTAAGTACAATATTTATATTCCAATTAAGTATATTATAAAAAGGAGAAAATAGCATTTTTTAAGTAGGAATGTGTTAGGACACTTTGTATTTTTATGTCTGATTTTGTAAGCAAATAGTTTGTAAGTGAGGTGAAACTTGTGGGTGATTGCAAAGGAAATCAGACTTGTGAAAGGGATACTGTAGTCGGGAAAGGTTGAGAACCACTGTTCTATACCACTCCTAATCTTTGCAACTGAAAGCATGAGAAGTAGAGGAAGTTTTACAGCTATCTTACAAAATCACAAATAAATTACATTAGCTATGACCCATTTGAATGCTCTTTTATATTCAGGAAGTGCCAATGAGATGCATATGTGGAGCTGTTCCTTCTTTGGGCTTGCTAGCACTCACTCATTTATAACACCAGGGGCTATAAGAAACTCAGTTCCCTACTATTACAGATTAAGGGAAGAGAATATAGATAGAAGTAACCAATCTTTTCTTCTTCCAGTAATCTTCCTCATTCTTTTTTGCTATGTGGAATCACACAAGTTATTTTCTGTCCAAGTAAACACTTGCCATGTATCTCTAAACAATATCTCACCATTCATTCCCTCAAGTAAGAATCCACTAACTACAATCAAGTAATCTGCACTGCTCATAGGAAGTAGCCAACATAAAATGTTTGCCAACCTGGAAGAGAAAAGAGGGACTATACAATAAATAAACCCTTTATAGTCTCATATGCTGAACGAAAACTCCAAAACAGTTATGTTCCTTAATAAGTTAAAACTAAAGCTGTGTATCGCTTGGATGACAGCCTCCATTGATGGTTTGAATTGAGGATACATCAGAATGCCACAGTGATTGCAAGGGATTTTCTTTATAACTATAAAAAGCAAGTTTACCAAAGAACAGGAACAAAAACTCTGTTATCTACTCTAAGAGTTAAACCCAGAAAAAGTAATTCTTCAAACACATCCAGAAAAGTTGCTGACTATCATATAACTGAGGCAAAAACAGAGGAAAACTTTCACTTTGAGAACGTCTGTTTCACCTGCTGGCAGTAAACAGAATAAAATCAGGGTCTAGAACATTTTAAAAAAAGAAAAGAGCTACAGAACCTCAACGAAAAAGCAAATGCAACCAAGTCTATCTCAATCAGATGACCTAGATGTTCAAAAACCTCAGGATGATCATTGCACAAAATCGTTCTGGATTATTCTGACAGTTTGCTCCTTTTGTGGCAAACAAAGGGAGGAGGGTAGCATGACATACAAAAGTAATGCTGCATTTTACAAAGATAATATGATGTCCCACTCTCCATCCTCTCACCTATCAGTTATGTCTAAAGTTACAGAGCAACACAAAACCTTTGGCATGTGATCAAGCTGATGACAGCTGCTTTATTAGAAGGTTTACAGCACAGACTAGAGGAAGAAAAAAGAAATGGGGTAATCTGACCTATTTTCGTCTTTTCACATGGGAAGAATTCACCAAGCAAGGGACCCCAGTGTACCCTTATTTGCTAAGTAATATAATTTTGATTAGGTTAAATCAGTTCTGCCCTATCTATTCCATAACAAATCACTCATAATGTAGCAATTTTCTTAAATTTAACAGTGTCATCATATTATGATTATTGCTCAGAAATCCTGTCAGAAAATTCAATCAAAGCATACAGCATCTTAACCTAAGTGTCATTCAGGGATGAAGAAGATATGTACGGAAGACCTAGCACATTTTACTCCAAATGTAGTACAAATGTTGAGGCATTTCACAAGCATTTAATTTTGAAGTATTGGAACAAACATGTTTAACTGAGGTTTTTCATGAAGCAGAGATTGAAACCACAAACTGGAGAACATGCAACTAGTTGCTATAAAACTAGGAACTGTTGATTTAAAAAACACTTTGTTCATGAGATATTTTAATGCTGCATTTAATTCATGTTATGCCATAAATACTGTATATCAATATCCTTCAGTCCAAAAGGAATACATTTATTTCATACAAATACATCGGTGTTTCTTTAGTCAGTGGAATAAAGAAACAAAGCCAGTAAAAACTGAGCTGTCATTTCAATCTCTACATTATAACAAAAGAATTAGCAGTATTAATAAAACAAATAAATTTCATGTAGGCTTCTGACACAAGATTGGCAACAGATCTTATATATCCTCTGGAGGTCAAGAAGACCTACAGTATGTCTTATGAACTCTTAAAGATTTGTATCTAATTTATAGCAGGGCCTTCAACAGTTTTATGACTGTTCAGTATTTCCATAATAAATCCAAAAACTTTTTCCCCACCCTCATGGCAACACCACTTCACTCCAGACATACTATGTCTACCGCCAAGAGCTTTTTCTCCACCTCCATCCTGTCTAAAGTGATTATAAATTATAACAACACTTTTATAAAATCTAATGTTCTAAAGACCTTAATATGCAATATCAGTTGGGCTTCTCCTACACATACAATTCAGTATTTCTAAGTATCAGCTACTACCCCACGCATGTTTTTCATAACTTTTCTATCCTCCAAATTAAGATTTCACTCATCCATACTACAATGGATACAATTCTGATATACATTTAAAACTATCAATAAAGCTTAAGGAGCTATTACAGTTTCAATGATTTATTCAATCTCAGACCAATTTAAACTAGGGTAATTCCAGCCTGCTTGTAAGTTACATAAGAGGAAAAGAGATCAGCATAAGGTTTGAGAAAAATATATAAATATTTTTTACTCCAAAGAATGCAGTGCTTTCTACATGCTTGAGGGGGCACCCGTCTCCACCCCCGCAGAACCAAATATTCCCCTATAAAGGCCAGATGCAAATAGAAGTAAGCATACATAGATATGATAGCTGTAGCAAACGCTTTGCTCTACTGATCAAGACTAGAATATGGACCTTCATTCACTGCAGATTAATACCAATCTCACCTTAACTGATCCCCTGCATTAATAATGGCAGAGGACAAAGGCAAGATCCATTATTTAGATTGTAAGATCTGAATGGGGCATTGAGGCAATACTAGAGTTGTTGACTAGAGTCCCACGACTTGAGCTCGAGTCCGACTTAAGTCGCCTAGGTGACTCGACTTGAGACTTGACTCAGGTTCATTCTTTGTGACTGGAGACTCGACTTGAGACTTGCTAATTTTGTTAAATCGACTTGGTGAAAAAATTGTCCGAAAATGCCGATATTGATGGTGTGTACAAAAGTGACTTGACATTTTTTAAATTAAGACTTGAGACTCGACTTTGGATTAGAATCGAAAGTGACTTTAGGGACTCGAGACTCGACTTGAGACTTGAACTGTAGTGACTTGAGACTTGACTTGGACTTGACAATGATTCTTTGAAGACAACACTGGGCAATACCACAGTGCAAATAAGTAATTATTATTCATAGTGTTCCTAGCAAAAGAAACAGAGTTTAGATTTACTTCAAGGTGTGTGGGAAATGGACAAAAATGAATTTATTTTTAGTTCTGTAGTAAAACCTGCCATATGCCACCTCAGACTTTCCACAATTTTTTTTTTTTTTTTTGCTCATTGTAGTAAGTGGCCACTAGATGCAGTAGATGCAGAAAAGGCCACACAACATTTGCTTATGCATTTCAGATTTACACACATAAAAATGAAAAAAGGCTTAAACCATAATTCTTCATTTGCAATATAACAGTTAAACCATTTTAATCAGTGTTGTACAAATTGTCCTAATTTTGAAATGGTTCCCCATACCAGCTACTTTAACTGATTAAATGCAATACAATTTGCACAGCTGAGGTAACATGAAGGTGTTTAAAAAACAGGCAAGTGGCACCCTAACAGGGAGAAGTAATACATAACAGATAGAAAATCTCACAGGGACAAAATTAAGAAAGGATTCAGATTCCAAAAATCTAGTAGTGGGAGCTGGAACAAAGGCCAACCTGAAGGCTAGAGACTGGACTAAGAATTTAACTTTTCAGGGATTTATTTGTGAACTTGTACAGGGAAGTCATGGATTAAAAGTTTTAATTCAGGCTTTAAATTAAACATATAACATCTAGGGGGAGAGATAGCTCAGTGGTTTGAGCATTGGCCTGCTAAACCCAAGGTTGTGAGTTCAATCCTTGTGGAGGCCATTTAGGGATTTGGGGCAAAAATTCACCAAGGATGGTACTTGGTCCTGCTGTGAAGGCAGGGGACTGGACTCGATGACCTTTCAAGGTCCCTTCCAATTCTAGAAGATAGGCAATCTCCATTATAAAAAAGTATTCAGTCTTCTAATAGAACTACATACTGTGCTTTCCTAGATTTAACTGGATGAAAAGTCAAAACAGTACTACAGATGCAGAGATGAGTTATAGCCCACCTCCAAATGAGAGGTTTTCTGTTTAGCTTTTTGTAAAACAGGCTTCTTAGATGACACAAAGCATGAACTAGGATACTTTTTAATTAGTTCTTGTTTTTCTTTATATCCATGGGACGACCTTAATACCTATTTTCCCAGGGAACAAAGCATAGTCAAAAATGAAGGGGCAAGCTGGGGAGTGTTTGATTTTTTTTTTTTTGCAAGACATACATTATGGGGTCTGAAAAGGAATACTTTTTTGTGGGATTATGAGCTGCTTCTGCCAAATATTTTGTTTCCTTTAGGAATTTAAAGAGCCTCTGCTAATCATTGCTATTATGTATCTGCTGTATGCAGATTTTGCTGTAAGCTGTACACTTGTCCAGTTGGTCTGGAGAGATTCAAATGTCACCCACAGATAGGTTTCTGTTGGTGGTGTACATTCACGTGTGTGGGTACACATTGCCCAGAGGTACCCATGAGGATCAGATCCCACTGTGTTGGGAGCTGTACAAAGGTAGGAAGAAAAAAGTTTATAGTTCATCATGCTTGAAGTACTTAAAGCTAGTTCTGAAGGAAGACTTTAAATTCATGTGCATATCTATAATGAAGATATTTCCACAGCTAACTTTCCTTTTGAAGTATTTGTGTTTGTATTGTTTTCTTGAGTTTGAAGTTTTCCATTAAGGGAAATCTTGGAAGAAAATTTAAAACTAGTGATAGTATTACTACCTAAAACAATGTTCTCTAAGCTCTTATTAAAAGAAGTTAATGTCCTCTCCGCTAAAGGCCTATTACAAGATCGTTAGACAACTCATACTGTAATACACAGTATTGTCTGACAAACTTGAACTATTAAATGCAATCTGCATTCTCCCCGTTTTCCTGTACTCTGATAGTATGACATTCTGTTTTAATATATTTAAGCCTCCTTAAAAGTGTTCACTGAAACAGTGATGAATCATAACAAAATGTATTATCTAAATGAAGTAAAGGTTTTACTGTGTGGAGGATAAAATAATATTTCTCAAGTTACCATAAGTTGTCCCTAACTTAATTTTTAATACAGTAATGACATTTTCAGATACATGAAAGAAGATTCTTTTTGTAGATATGAACACTCAAATAAACAAAGGTTTTTGTTATGGGATAAATACTCCTATTGAATATTAATAGACTGACTTTTTCAGTAAAACAAAAAGAAACCGCTCTAGTTTATAAGGGCACGTTCAGCTCACATTGACTTCTGCATTAATCCTGCTACAGCAAGTTTCTACATGCTTTCCTGGGCCCTCCACCTACAACAATTCAGAGCTGCTAGGACAAAAGCCAACATATATTTAATTAGGTAAATATTGAAAGCTAACAGCCACCTGTTGCCAGTGCTCACAACACTGACCTCTTATGTTCACTCAGCTGGCTTAAATCAGCAAAACAAAGGTTAACAGTGAAAGAATCATATAATATGCAAAACACTGATTTTGTAAAGATTACAAAATCTTAAAACTGAAGTTTACATATCAAATAAGAACAGCTTCTTAAAACCTCTTACTCTTTTCTTGATCTCCACATTACTGAATCACAAATCTCTCAATATTCTAACCCTGTTCTAACACTTACATTCCTTGTACTCATGGATTCAAAAGTAGTTTGGATTCTTGATACAATTCTGATAATCCTCAATAATTTACTTTTTCAGCTCATTTCTAAGTAACTTTTACTTGCATGTAGAAAGTCCAGTTGCGGCGGTTCAACCTTGTCATTGGTCTCGTTATGGCCTAGATATACACAAGTATTTTCCAGTGCCCACAAGCATAATATAATTTCTTAGGATGAAACAAGAACCTATATGTATTAGCAATATCCCAAAGATCCCAAAGATGCCACTACCAAAAAATGGACCTGTACTACTTTCTACCAACCCTATAATTTCAAATGATGCAAAATTCAGTGTTGCAAAGACACTGCCTTCCATTTCCACTTTCATGACACTCTGACCTCAAAAGTTCTTACAAGCAATTTCAGCAGTTTCTTTGTTGAGAAACACTTGGCCTCTCTCAGCTTTTCACTCACTCTTTTAACAAATTTTATTTTAAACGTCGCATGGGTTGCAATGAGTATTTTCCACCTGTTGCTAGCTTAATTTCACTAATGATCTTATAAACCCAGAAAAACCCAAAAAATTACTTTGTACTACCACCAAAATTTGTGAGCTACCCTCCATTTACCATCTTTATCCAATGCCAGTACAATAATGAATATGAACAGCAAGATGATTACTTTAAAGGAGAAAAGAGGAATGACACTACCATTTGCCAAAATGGTTTGAAAGATATTACAAGTTCAGGTAGCTGACAACTACTTAAAGCAATGGTTTTCTGAACTAAAAACCATCTACCCTTTCTACTCTTCAGCTCACATGTCCAATCACAACTTAGTTGGATTTCAGAAAAGACGTACTGTCCTTTCCTTGATTCTTCCAACAACAGTATAAAGTTGCTATTTTCCTTAAGATTTCTCACTCAGGCAGTTACATCTACAAATGATGGAAAACTCATTTAGGACTCAATATTCTTTTTAAACTCAATAGAAATGTCATTACTGGCATCCAAGCAAGCAGGAGGCTCTTATAAAACAGCTCCTTATAAATGCAGCAACATAATTCTGGCCCTATCCTTACATAAGCTATAAAAACAATGCATTGTGAGCCCATTGTTTCCATTTCATTTTAAGCAATAAAATAATCTAATGTCATTTCTTCATAGTCAGCCTTCAGTAGTGGTCTGCAGGAGCCATAGAGATATTATTACACCCAGTATAATCTGCCTTCTTGAAAAACACAGTCCACAATGCTTTTATGCAGTTTTTATAGTTGATTCCTTTTATGAAATTTAATTTAAAAGGTAGTGGAATATCTCTTCATGAATGACTCTTTGCCAGGAACATAGACCCTACCTCAACCAAGCAAGACGTGAGCTAGCTCTGTATTTGATTTTTGTGGTTAAGTGCCAAAACATTACACAAACATTTCTGTCAGCAATGAAAGACTATAGCCTTAAAATATAACTTTATGTACTAGTAAAACAGGAGATGGGATTTTAACATTATAATACAATTATAATGCAATTTATCTTTTGTTAAATCAAAGTGAATATTAATTAACCTAAAATTGTGGACTCTTGACCCAAATATTCCCTTCAATGAAGAGCACAGTGGCTTGATATTACTGTTATTTGTATGATAACAGGGCCAGGAGGGGCTAACCAAAAATCACTGTCCTGTTATGCAAGAAATTAAAGACATTAAGAAAATACGTAATAAGAAAAAGATCTTACTCATGGGAGCTTATGGTCTTAAAAAAAAAAAGAAAGAAAGACGAAATGGGAATGGGGGAGTCACAGGAAAGTCATGGATCAGTCATACAATGCAGGTCATCGGGAAAGAACCCATGTAATCTGAGTAACATGTCTTCATGCTATCCAATAGACTATCCTGCCTCTTAAATAGAACTACTACTCAAGGTTCATGTTAGCAGCAGACAATCAGAATTTCACCTTGATATGGTATTCACTTGAATAGTTTAGGCATGTGAAAAGAAGTATGGCTCGGTTATCAGACACTGGTTGAGAAAAATGAAGGCATCAACAGATGAATCTCACTATGACAGACTGATAATTTCCCACAATATATGGAATGAATTTAACTGAATTAAGTTAAACTTTATTACATTAGTGTGAATAGTATTGGGGGTCCATTGTATTAAAATGTAATTTAAAATGTAATTTATTATTGTAGAATTTCATGTATCTTCTTTAGTAGGAGGGGAAAATTGCTTGAGAGGATTAATATCCTCTCAAGCAATTTTCCCCTCCTTGTCTACCCCCCACAGAAATACACATATCTGGTTCTGGGATGAACAAAAAAAAACTTTTGGCTAAATAGCCTGGTTTTCCTGATTTGGGAAAATGGATAAGACCTGAGTTCATGGAAGTTCCCAATCATTTGGAAAAGATTGGAAGGGCATGCATGACCTACTGAGGTCCCCTAAGACTGTGTGCTAGTTCTGAGCTGAGAATTTGATGAACCAGTGACCACAAAGGAAACCTCTCTGAGGGATACTGAAGGACTGCTTCTGCCAGAACTCATCTTAAGAACTGAGGTCTGGTAAGCTTATTAGCATGCATGTTTTTAGTATGTTTTCTCTGTATTGCCTAAAATAGGTTTGCATAAAAAGACTGAGACAATTTATAGTTGTAGCAATGGTACTTGTTAATGAGAATGCAAGCAGGTGTCCTTCAGCAACCTACCTATCCGTGCTGGGATTGCTACAATGAAGGCAGGAATCTGTCACAGGGGAGTTAGATGTGGGTTTCCACCCAAAAAAAGCAATGACTGGGGATCTGGAACCCAACATTGGGTGCCTTACTGGACCACTCATAAAAATATACAGGTGTAGCTGCCTTAAACTGTGATACTATCAGATTTTATTTCATCATAAAGAGGAAAATTTCATGAAATGCCAGTTAAACTAAACAGCTAATGACTTTAAAGGAACAGTTTGAACATAAATGGGAATGATATACAGGCAGTCCCCGACTTACATGGATCCGACTTATGTCGGATCCGCACTTACAAACGGGGCTTTTCTCGCCCCAGAGCTAGCGGGCGGCAGGACCGCCCAGAGCGCAGCGGTCCCGCCACCGCGTCATCCGGGGCGAGAAAAGCTGCTCCGGGTCTCCCTGGTTTGCTGGGGGGGACTCCCCGGCACAGCAGGGAGACCCGAGCAAAGCCGCACAGGCAGCAGGGTCCCGCCACCTGTGCGGCTTTGCTCGGGTCTCCCTGCTGTGCTGGGGGAGATTCCCCCAGCACAGCAGGGAGACAGGAGCAAAGCCGCAGAGGCGGCGGGACCTCTGCGCCTCCGCGGCTTTGCTCGGGTCTCCCTGGTCTGCTGGGGGGGGAGGGGGGGCGCGCAGCTAGTGCACCCCATCCCCCCAGCAGACCAGGCTTTTTTTGCAGGACGCCTGGGGTAGAGCAGCTGGGGTGCTGCCGGGTTGGTCCTGCGGGGACATACCCGGCAGCACCCCAGCTGTTCTGTCCCAGGAGTCCAGATTCAGCCGCTGTTGAAACTGATCAGCGGCTGATTCCAGGAAGCCGGGGGCAGAGCAACTCTGCCTCGGGCTTCCTGTAGTCAGCCGCTGATCAGTTTCAGCAGCGGCTGAATCTGGAGCCAGTTCCGACTTGCATACAAATTCAATTTAAGAACAAACCTATAGTCCCTATCTTGTACGTAACCCGGATACTGCCTGTATTAACAAACCGAAGCATATCTGCTTAAATGCAAAGTTGTATTTCAGTTTAAGAAAACAATCTTAAACAACATATGTTAGGATGTGCAGGGAGGATCATTCTAAAGGTCATTCTCTTTCTAAATACTACTTGCTGCTTTTATTCTTGTATAATTACTTTTTGCTTTGGAAAAACAAAATAATCCCTGTTGTTTTTATATAGTATTTGGTAATCTGTAAAATTATTTTTAAATTGTATTTAAAACAAATTTTCTGTGGCCTTTTCAATGGTCACGCTGTCACTGGGAGCACTATCTGAGAGCTCAAAGAAAAGTTCCTCCTCTCTCCATGTTCTTGCTGGCCACTTAACAGAGAAGTCCCGCCCCAGTTGATTTTCCTTTTGGAGAGAACAACTTTTGCTCTCAGAGCCTTTTACTTGCTTGAGTATTTAATTAACACCTTCAAGCAGTCAATCTGGGGAATAACCTTCTTGGTTTAAGAAGGCACTAGTTTTTATCACTGTTTTATTATTTCCCCTACTGCGTGTGCCTTCTGTTTAAATGGCATTCAAGTATAAATAGAAAGATAGAGATGGTTCTCCCTTAAACTGCTCAGAATTAGCAAGGCCATCAAAGCAATATTAAATTGGGAAACCCATACCTCATTTCTCAAGCTTTGTCACTTTCCATGCGAGTCAAGTCACCTGCCCACGTCTTAAGGGAGGCAGGGGAGGTTTCCCATCCCTCTTGGAATTAAAGAAATCTCTATGAGGCAAGGGAAGCATAAGGAGCCTGCCACAGAAGACACCACATGTGATTCCCAGTAACATAATGAGAACTCAAAACTGGGGTGGAATGCTGGGTGGAAGGGCTCTGCTGTATGTCAGAAATTTAGCAACCAGCTAGTGGGGTAAACAATGCTGACAAGATAAAGCAGTCAGTATTCTCATCATCATAGTACTTCACCATCAACAAAGCTGTTTTCCAAGATGACTTAACTCTTAGGATGGTTACCAGCTAGATATATTGAGACCATGTGTCAGAGCTGATCTCAACCATATTTTCCTATAATAGTTCCTCACAGGCCTCACAATAACAAAAAGGGATGTTTAAAAAAAAAGCAGGAAGCAAACCAACGTGTCTGATATTGAATAAACACTATTACATAAAGTTCTCAAAGGGGTGCATTACATGCTATTGGGTATAAAAGATTTCTTTTAACAGCTGCAGCCATATCGTATGAGCAACAGTCTGCATTTTGGCTCTTTCTTTAGCTGTTTTCTAAAGCTTAGAGGAACGGATTCAAAGATTGAAAACCAGAGTGAGACGCCATCCATTGCTTTCTCTTAGTCCGTCAAGTTCTGAGAATTGGCATTTTCTGAATTGGCTGCCTCAAAGCACGTAAGTAACAATGCTGGCTCTCAACTCTTTCGCATCTTCTGGCTCTGACTCAGCCAGCAATTCCTGGTGAAACTTCTCACTGCTTTGAGAAAAAAGGAGTAACCAACCAGCACCATATATGACTATCATGGACTCCACAAAAATGGCCAGTAAGTGCTTGGCAGAGCATGATTTAAGAAACACTGAGGAAATCTTAAACTTACTTTTGTTGTTCTTGAAGTTGATTGCTATTCGAAGGATTCCATAAATAACTGAATTGTGCCTAATGATAGGGGGTGGGGGTCTGTCTTTTAACAGTAAAATAACAGTAATTAATTCAGAAAGAGTGTTACTTTTTCATTTATTGTAATTTATTTTATGAACATGCAATTTTAAGAATGAAGAGTAGCATTGTTACTTTTGTTTTAGTACTTCGTAGAAAACATTAGTTCATTTCTATCTTCATTTGGATTGAAAAGGAAACAAGGATCAAGTATTATATACATAAGTCATTCACACTCAACAATCCACAATTTCAGAGTGAGAAGTTTAGAGTTATTGTGCACTAGTTAATCATTGGATGTTAATTTATTTTCAAAGAAAAGTATATTTTGTATATAAGAGAAACTTATGTGACTTGCAGGGTCTGTAAACAAAGTTTGCCACACACTGATGCTCTAACAACCTTTATGTAACTAAGAAACCACAATCACAGCTCACTAGCTCTGTAAGTTCTGACTGTGTCATACAAGGTCATGGGATGGAATTAATCTCTGATGTCTCTGTATTTTTCTTTTTTCATGAAGAATGTCAGAAAAATCTTTAGCCTTTAAAAATCAGACAGGTGGCTGAAAGAAAATCTGGAAAACTCTATTGATTAATCCAAGTTCTTCTAATCTAAAGTGTCAATAGCATGAGGAATTAAAATTTAAGACCACAGCATTACCACCAACAGCTCATTACTTCAGCAATAACATTAGCCATTAAAAGCAGCACTCAGTGTGTTCATGTTAAAGATTACCATACCTAAAAACAGAGTTTAAAATCTAGTTTTAAAAGGACCTATTCTTGTAACCCACCCAGTTATTTTTTCTGTTAAACATTAAACAGAAGTGCACAAGTCTGTAACTAGGCTCAAACCTACTTTTCAAAAGGCAGTCCTATGATACATTTAATCATGCAGTCCATCATCATCTTAATTTAATTGTTCAAAAGATAAAGGGGGAGGGGGATACAATCTTTTACTTTCTTCTCTTAAAGCACTTCCATGAATTTTGGAATCTCATTACAGCAACCTTTAACTTTTTTTTTTTTTTCATTTTTGGATATGGCTGAAGAGAAGGAATGATCCAAAATAATCTAACAACCCCCAAAAACTTCATTTCTGGATGATAATATTGTTTATTGATTAACATAGCTCTTCAGAAATCCATGGAATACAGTGATATATATAACATTCATTTAATCAAAACCTTCTATGTCTTTGAGAGAATTTGTCTGAGAGTCTGTTCAAGAACTCAAATGGTGTGAACTAGGGCCACCAAATTCTGCATTCAGCTTCCTCTTACCATAACAAAGCAAGGTAATGGTTTGGTTGCACCAGGAAAATGGTATGTATCTGGTAGGGTTGTTACATTTTGATTAATCAGCTAATCAAGAGTGTGAGGCTCTTATACATTTCAAAGGGAGAGGTGCTGCAGTTGGGACCACCATGTGAGCAGGGACTGCTTCGGTCCCCGCTCTCGCCATTTCAACCACTGTGCCTCTGTTGCCGCTGCCCCTCTTCCACTCACCAAGGAGACAGTGCTGGGGAAACTGGTTTTTAACAAGCTCCTGCTCCCACGCTTTGGTGCCTCTGATACAACCTAGGGCCTAGGCTTATCAGGTAGTCAACTAGTCACATATCTGGAATGGGATTGCTTTTCATACCACCATACAGAAGAAAGAATCATCAGGCAGGTGAAAGGGGCTGGCTGGGGGTGCACTCTCCCTATCCAGCAATGCCCCATCCCCAAGCCTCACCCCCCAGGTGTCCTTTATGGAATGTGGGGGGGAGACTGAAGCTCCCCCCTATAATTTGTATGGGACACTGCTGGCTGTTCCCCTTTATCAGGAAGTAAGGGGAAAATGCACAGTTTGCTACATTCCTCATGCTGTCTGGAGAGTGCCGGGAACAGATGAATCTGGACCTGCCCTAATTGGGTGACATGCACCCTCCCCTGGCTGGGCCTGCTGGAGCTACAGTGGCCACAGAGAGGCACTTCTCACCTGGATCCAAGCTGCTTTGGTGAGAGGGCTGAGATAGTCCTCTCTCCCCAGGGCAGCCTGCATATCGAGCCCCGCCCCAGAGCAATGATTTAAATGAAGCATGAACATTTTAATTTTATTCTCCAAAAAACAAAAATTAATTGAATTAAGGACCCAAGCAATGCCAGGTAAATCTTCTAGTATAATATAAATTTCAGTTTTCTTCCCTAGCTTCCCTTCCTTTATTTATGCAATGTAAAGAGACAAACCTCTTCGTACTCATCAATTGTGATGATAGCAAACCAGAGATCCTTATTTATTTGGAAAGTAGCTATGACAATTCTAGGCATTGCCAAACCGTCCCAGCTAAAAAAATTTCCTTTGGAATGCAACAAAGTCCTTCAGGGTACCATACATATCTAATGAACTTAACTATATATTTTCCAGGAGTTTCAGCACCTTAACATCTTGCTTTTCCTGTATATAGTGAACATATGAGAAAATTAAGATGAATAACTGCATCTACAACAGCCAAAAGATAAAACTGACCGGTTTGGACAACTGTCTATTTAGTAACAAGGATTTACTGTATTTAGGATGAAAACTCACTCTGCATTCTCTTTCATCATCATTTGTGCAGCAGAACACATGGTTTTTGTTTGTTTTCGCTGGCCTCTCAATGACCTGCTTTAGTTATCATGAAAAGTATTCTACATTCTGCTTCAACATGAAGCTAAACATGTTTTTCCCTCTGAATTAAACATGAAGATCTACAACCTTGAGGTCCCATGAAAACTTTTTTTTATTTACAAACTTTTCACAGGATCAATACAAATATTTCTATGATGTTTTTTGGTCCAATGGAAATTTGTTTTAAAACAAACTTTCCCAGCAGCTTTTGCAATCCATGCATGGCAGTATTTCACAAAAGCTTAAGAAATAAGATAGAAATCAGCTCCGTACACTGAAACAGACTAGTCCAGTGTCAATGTCCAAATTGAAAAACATACAAATAATAAACAAACAGCATAAAATATTTACAAGTATTCACCTTATCTTTGTCTGTAGTATGGATAATCATAACTATTTTAGATGGAAAATTCAAGCATAAAACAATTTTTTTTTCCTGGAGAAGTTTGTAAGAAACATCTTTAATGTATGGTAATACATATCGTAACCGAGAGAATATTCAAGAGTTAAAAAGCAGCTGACATATGTATAGAGACCAAAACTTTTAAAACTTACCTTTTAAAAACTGTTAAAATCATATTAAATTATGAATTTCATCCCAAAAGTAAATTTTAGCTAATTAACATGCAAGTGCTTAAGTCTCTACAGTCTTTTCTGAAGTAAAATTAAAACTACTGAAAGTAAATTATATCCCACAAGCAAGACTTTCATAAGTCATCAAACAAGGGAAGACTCAAACAAGCTTTTCTAGTGATGTGTTTCAAGGTTTCTTAGGATGTGCTGAGATCTGAACTTTGCATATAGAGACACTATGGGGGTTCCAATTAATTGGCTCAATGATGCACTCCAAGATATATGTCAACTCCTCCTGTACACTAGGAGAGAGTCTCTCTCTTTTTGTCCAACACCACATTCTTTGTGGGAGAGTGCCTGTGCTTTTAATAGTGGGAGGAGGATCAAAGATTTTAAACAATAATGAGAGGGTAGAACTAGTAACAATATTGCCAGTAACTTCAATTAAAATAAACATTTAAAATTTACTACTGTTCCAAAAAACTCATCCTGAAGATTTTTTTCAATTTTAAAGCCTCCAACTGTGTGTTTTGGTTTTTTTTTTACTTCTAAAGAGGAACTTTTTTTCCTTGAGATGGGAGAATGGGAATGAGGAGTCTTAAGTACTAATTACTACAACTCAGCCTTGCAGCTATTCTATCAAGATAAACGTTTATCTTTACCCTGAGCCTCAAGGCAATTTTGCATCCCTACAAAATATGATAAAAGCATGCTTGGAACTTGTCTCATGAAAACGCAAAGGAAATAACCCTTTTTGTGCTCAAGTGAGATATAACATAAGCAGGATCCAAGCTATGAAAGGCTTTTGCTCCTTTCTCTAATGATTCTCCACTGTTTACAATTTTCCATATAAATAAATGTAAATCAAAATACTATTATTAGACTCAACTTATTAATAAAACAGTCTTTAAAAGCTTTTTAAAAGAATTAGAAATGCTATTTTAAATCAATGTGGGGTCTTTTTTTCTTAGTGGAGCCACATAGAATGTATACTAGAGATGCTGAAATGTGTTTAATTAAATAAACATGTAACCACTGAAAATTTCAGCAGTTACACATGCGGGGGATCTGCTCCCGGGAGTCAGCATGTGCAGGCTCCTGCTCCGAACTGCCCACAGGCTCCCTCCAACCCCTACCCCAGTGCTGCTGCTTCTGATACAGAGGCAGCAGCACAGGAGATGGTTTTTAAGTTGGCTCCTCGCACGTACCAGGAACCTGCGTGTAACCACGTACACCCGTGCGGTCCAACACACTAGCCACACGTGGCTATTTGGCTGGTTGCAAGTGGCTAATTCTGAAAGAACTAGCAAGCAAGCATCACAGTATAACACAAACGAACATAATATTTTTAAAAGTAAAAACTTTTATGAAGAAAAGAGAAAATACCAGTAACATTAGTGCTGATCCATCTTTACTCCCAAAACATGTCAAAGTGACAATCAGAAGAAAGAGTATCCAGATACATCTCTAAGATTGGCAGGAGGAAAATAATGGCTATCATATGCCATATGCTAGTCTAATTAAGGATGATTTCAGCTTTTACTCTGAATTGCCTGACTTTCAACCCAGTCAATCTTAATTTTACATTGCATGTAAACACATTTCATCTACTTCATTTTTTTCCACAAAACGAAATCTATTCTGTGAATACAGGCACAATGTAAGTACAAATCAAGAGGGGATCAGAATTATTGTATTCTATTTATTTTTGTTGTTGCTGTTGTTGTTTCTCACTTGTATGCAGCCCCCCAAATCCCAAAAAATGTTTCCAACCCCTGCTCTAGACCCCTAGACGTTGAAAAAAAAGACTATCAATGGTACTGTCTCCAATCAGATAACCTACAGTCTATAAAATGATTTGTCCCAGTCTGGCAAGATAATCCATTTTAAGGCTATGTTTTAGGCTTACCAGGAGATCAGACTGCAGGTATCCAACTCCCAGAGTCATTTTAGCTCGTCTAGTAAAGACCCACTAAATCAACTGGTATTGGGCTACGTCTACACTGGCCCCTTCTCTGGAAGAGGCATGCTAATTTACAACTTTGGAATAGGGAAATCCGCGGGGGATTTAAATATCCCCCGCGGGATTTAAATAAACATGGCCGCCGCTTTTTTTCCGGCTTGGGGAAAAGCCGGAAAAGAGCGTCTAGACTGGCGCGATCCTCCGGAATAAAGCTCTTTTCCGGAGGATCTCTTATTCCTACTTCAAAGCCGGAAAAAAAGCGGCGGCCATATTTATTTAAATCCCGCGGGGGATATTTAAATCCCCCGCGGATTTCCCTATTCCAAAGTTGTAAATTAGCATGCCTCTTCTGGAGAAGGGGCCAGTGTAGACGTAGCCTACATGACATGTGGTGGTGCAAGCAGGGGCCACATATACCCTCCAAGGTGGGAGGAAACGGCGTTGGCAGCAGTAGTCTTCGCAGCATAGCCCCCACTCCATCCTCTCACCAGCAGTGGGGAGGCACTCCAGGGAATGCTGAGGGAAGAGGTTGAGCAAGGGAAAGGGGAGAGGCAGGGCTGGTGCCCCCCTCTTTCCCTGTCACCAGTTGCCTCTATTGACCGCTGATCATACTGCCGTCTACTCTGGTACTCCACCAGGTTGAGAAGAGTAAGGCAAGCGGGGATGCTGCAGTAATTAGAACTAAGGTACGTCAACTCCAGATACACTAGTCACATAGCAAGAGTTGTGTAGCTTAGTTCATCATTGGCCCCCCAGTGTAGACATAGCTTCAGTCATGAGTATTTTTAGTAAAAATCATGGACAGGTCACAGGGAGTAAATACAAATTCACTGCCTGTAACCTGTCCATGGATTTTATAATGAATCCTGGACTAAAGTTTGGGAGGGCACTGCAGGTGTTGGGGGTTTCCACAGAGAGGCTGGAGGGGCTCAGTCATGCTCCATACCCAGCTCCTAGGGAACGGTGACCTCCAGCTGCTAGCTCCACATGCTGTCTCCGTTCTGTCCCCAAGCCTGGTTCTACAGCTTCCACTGAGAGAGTGCAGGCAAAGTCAATACATAAAACTAAGAGCAGATGGAGGGGAGTTGCTGTTGCCTTTCCACCAAGTCCCCCCAGGCCTCCGGTAAGCACCACCCTGCACCCAACCACAGCCCTGAGCTCCCCCAACATTCAAACACTTGCTGCTGGAAGATAGGAGTCCCCAGGACTGCCCCACTAGTGGCCAATGTACCTAGCCCGGGGACCACCAAAGGTGCTCAGGCAGACCCAAGGCCAGGCACATCAACCACTGCTGAAGTCATAGGAAGTCACAGAAAGACATGGAATCTGTGACTTGTGTGACCTCAGTGACAAATATGGAGTCTTAATTATGTTTTTATTGGGCCATGTCTGAAAATGGGACAAGAGAGAATGTAATAATGCTTACTGGTTATGCTTGCTGATTGCCAATTGACCATTCACATCCCTATTTGCAATCTGATGCATGGGTGTGCTGGGCAATCTTTCCTACTAAGCATTCAGAAAAGTACTCTCACTTGCGTCAGTAGGTTCAACAGTAACTACATTGTGAAAAATCACTCCACAGAATTAACTTTCAACATTTGAAAATATTAATAGAGGCTGACGGCTTTGATTACTCATTTTAGAACTATTGAGATAATGGTATGTGATAAAAAATTCCTGAAGTAAGAAACGTCATTTAATGAATCATTTTCTTAACAGTTCAGAAGGAGGAAGCTTTTTGATGATCATTATGTCTTTAGAGAATAACAGACTCACTAAACTAGAACTTTAAAAGCCTCAGTGGGATAGCCATATTAGTCTGTAACTTTAAAAACAATGAGTAGTCCTGTGGCACCTTAGAGACTAATACACACACACACACACACGGGCTACACTCGCCAACCCCCCCACCCCATGGGCAGGCAAGCCCCGGTTCTCCCCATGGCCACCAAGAAGGGCAGGACGAAGGCGTGTCCTGGCCAGCTCCAGCTCTGCCCTCCCCTCCACCACCCCCAGGTGCCAAGTAAAGCCAAGGCCATCTTAGCTCCAGCTCTTCCCCCACCTGGCTGCTAGGCACAGCTGAGGCTGCACCATCCCTGGTTTTCCTCCCTTTCCCCACAGCCTCACCAGGCCCAGCTCTCCCCCGCCCCAGCCGCTGGGGGGTTGGACTGGGCCCAAGACCTCACTGCAGCCAGGCCCAGCTGTAGGCCATGTGGCTCCCATTTCCCCACTCCAAGTACAGGAGAAGGGGGAGGCCACATGGCCTGCAGCTCTCTGGAGGAGGCCATATGGCTGAGGGCAGAGAAAGGGGCTGCAGGACGCAGAGAGATACATGACATCACTCCATCATCCCACATGAAAAGTTTAAAAGTTTACATATTATATATACATATATATAGTTCGTGTGTGTGTGTGTGTGTGTGTGTGTGTATGTGTATATTATATATATATATATATATATATATATGCTGTTACCACTGAAGAAAGAGATCTGGGAACGGTGATAGCTCAGTGTCAGTGGGTCTGTGTGCAGTGTTGGCAACCAGGAAAGGAACTTCTCTGTTGGGTAATTTTTTTTTTATTTTAATTGTTTCATCTATGGGCAAATTGTTTCTGTTCCAGGATATATTACTGTGAAGCTGCTGCTACTAGCAGAGAGTTTCAATATAGCTCTCTCTCTCTTCCCCAAAACATGCAAGCTACTTGGTGGGAATTAAATGTGTTCTGCCAAACAAATCATCAGCTACGTCACAAAACATTGCATAAGCGTCCATGAGTGTTTAGTAAAGGTAAGATCTATGAGTAATAGAGGACAACACATTGTACTCATACTGGATACACAATTATGACTGTTCAAGTTTTCCATTTATTTTTATCAAAGCTATACTTTTGCTGGGCACTGGGCACTCATAAGGTAACAAGTATTCCATATTTTTCTGCAGGACATGCTATATATTTAAATAAAAAGTCTTTCAGAAGAGTAAAGAGGCAAAGTGGGCAAGATCTTATCTTTCATTGGACCAATATCTGTTGGTGAGAAGACAGACTTTTGAGCTTACACAGAGCTTCCTGCAGTCTGGGTAATACCAGTGTGACAGCTAAATACAAGGCAGAGCAGAATGTTAGGTGTTAACTACTTACACTAATTTCAAAGAACCATTCAGTGGCTTCTTAACACTTCTCCAGTCATAGGATAGAAGGAAAAAAAGGATGGCAGTTGAGGTTTAAACAGGTTATAGATTGTTGTAATACACTATACAGGCAGTCCCCGAGTTACGCAGATCCGACTTATGTCGGATCCGCAGTTACGAACGGGTTTGCTGCCCGTCTCCCTGGTCTGCTGAAGACCAGCAGACCAGGGAGACGGGAAGCAAAGCCTCTGAGGACACCGTCAGCGGGACAGCCGTGGCGCGTCTGGTCTGTCCGCTGCCCGCGTGCTCCGCGGCTTTGCTCCACATCTCCCAAGACCAGGGAGATGGGGAGCAAAGCCGGGGAGCACGCGGGCAACGGACAGCCCAGACGTGCCGCGGCTGTCCCGCTGCCGGCGTGCTCCGCGGCTTTGCTCCCCGTCTCCCTGGTCTGCTGGTCTCGAGCAGACCAGCAAGACGTGGAGCAAAGCCGCGGAGGACCCGGGCGGCGGGACCGCGGTGCGTCTCGGTCCCCCGCCCGCGTCTCCCTGGTCTGCTGGGGGGGAGGGGGGGCGCAGCTAGTACAGGCTTTTCTCCGGATGCCTGTGGTAGAGCAGCTGGGGCGCTGCCGGTTGGTCCCGCAGCGCCACTCTGGGCGCTACTGGACCAACCCGGCAGCACCCCAGCTGCTCTGCCCCAGGCATCCTGATTCAGCCGCTGCTGAATCAGGGCGCCTGGGGCAGAGCAGCTGGGGTGCTGCTGGATTGGTCCAGTAGTGCCCAGGAGCGGCGCTACTGGAGCAACCCAGCAGCACCCCCGCTGCTCTGCCCCAGGAGTCCCCAAGTCAGCCGCTGCTGAAACTGACCAGCGCTGACTACAGAAAGCCCGAGGCAGAATTGCTCTGCCCCGGGCTTCTTGGAATCTACTGCTGATCAGTGTCAGCAGCAGCTGACCTGGGGACGCCTGGGGTTCTTAAGTTGAATCTGTATGTAAGTGGGAACTGGCATCCAGATTCAGCCTGTTGAAACTGATCAGAGGCTGATTCCAGGAAGCCCGGGGCAGAGCAACTCTGCCTCGGGCTTCCTGTAGTCAGCCGCTGGTCAGTTTCAGCAGCAGCTGAATCTGGACGCCAGTTCCGACTTACATACAGATTCAACTTAAGAACAAACCTACAGTCCCTATCTTGTACGTAATCCGGGGACTGCCTGTAAATCCAGTCTCTGGTTTTAGGCATCTAGTAAAGTTAAGACATTTAAAATCCTAGGCTTAACCTTATCTGGAAATCAACACACAACCACACAATATACTTCCAGAAGACTAGTTCTATTTTAACTATAATATACTCAAGCTAAGTCTACATTAGAAACCAACATAATGTAACTACATTACTAAGGAGTGTGGATTTTTCACACTCTTAAGTGATGTAGTTATACCAACTTAAGCTCCAGCATAAATACTGCTGTGCATCTTCTCCCCTCTTACTAACTACTGTCAGTACAGAAGGAAGATCAACTACGCCAATGGAAGAAGCTCTCCCATCAGCTTAGAGGAGAATCGTCACTACAGCGGTACAGCTGCATTCATGTCACTGTGGCTCTGAATGTGAAGACAGGTTCTCACTTTACCCTTTTCAATAATAATTATATGTAAGCGAAGATATCCCTGCTAATAGCAACAGTACATAGTGAGGGCAGCTGGTTTCAGCAGTATTACTGAGCATGCTCAGTCCATGAAATCATGTTCAATATAAGCCAAGCAGCAAATCTGGGATGGACATGACCCAGAATATACCACCATCTCCACATGCAAGTATTATATTTATAGTTCTAAATACTTTGCAGCAAACATTTTTAAATTAACTAAAGGGATCCACTGATGGTCACTTTTAAATATATGGGGGTGGAAGAAGATGGTTGGTCATTCACAGTACCTTTACAAAAAATAATTATTTAAGAAAACACTGTAAGACAGTGGTAGGCAACCTGTAGACTGTGTCCCACTGGGTTCTATGCATGGCCCATGAGACATTTTGTTTACCATTGCCCATACACAGAGTTTCTAGATTCTGCTGGTTTCCATCCACATAGGATTTTTCCTGCTGATATTACTAAAGTGAAATGCACATTAAATAAGGGCACGTGAAGTGTGGTGTGTGCTGATTATACACAACACTGACTGTGAGAGCTGTGTGCTCCCTCTGCATCCAATTAAAACACTGCTACAGTTCAATCAGCACACCCTGCAAATTTTAGGTTCATAAGTGTAGTGAGCAAAACTACCCTATTCCAGGAGACCGTCTTAGTTATGACAATCTTGCGGCTCACTGAAATGAAGGAAGGCATCTCATGAGGCCCACTCACTAACCTAGATTACCCATTGCTGCAGTAAAACCTTCCTTAGAAAAATATGGAAACTCCTAGATTTTGCAGTAACAGGAGAGCTGTCTCCTGCCTGGTGAGTGTACTACAGGCCATCCTTGCTATAAGTCTAAGATACATTCCAAAAAACTTGGGACTTATGGTGAAATAACTCAAAGTGGGGAATTTTTTTTCTGCTGCTGACTTCCATTTGTGCAAATTGGTGGGGGGGTTTGCACGACTTAAGAGCGGAGAATGGGAGGATTTATAACGCATCAGCTCCTACAAGCGTTAACAACTTTAGTGCGGAACAGATGCATACCAGGGAGACTTATAGCAGAGATGCCCTGGACTGAACAACTACAAATCCCCAAAACAAGCTATTAGACAATGACTACATTACCATTCACAATCTATTCCAGCTAGATGAGTGCAGATCATAAGAAAACTCAACTGAAAATAGATATCCTTTAAAACTAAAGACTTTTTAGATATTACTGGGCTTCTTTGGGGGAGATAAAAGACTGCAACTTACTTAATTGAGTTTCTGAAGTGATCTTCAGCTGGGCTTTTTACCGTGCAACTGTTCAAAAGCCACAAGTCTGCTTCTGCAGCATTCTCTGGAAGACAGAAGAGATAGATAGGTGCATTAAAGAACTATATCTGGAACTATGCACAATAAAGAAATTAGATTTAAACTTTTGTTAAGAAGCACATTGTTCTCATAAGTTTTCAATAATCAAGCCTTAAACATACTTTTTGAAATTTCATGAACACTGTTTATGAAAGCACACTTTTACCCTTGTTAATTACTTGGAATGTAATACAACCTAGGTGCTGCGGTCATAAACCAGAACACTACTGTACTACAGGGTCCATCCAAAATTCCTGGCCCATTCTGGTCAATTTTAGTCATTGTACTTTTAAAAATCATAAATTTCATTATTTCAGCCATTTAATTCTGAAATCTCAGAGTGTTGTAATTGTAGGGATCTTGATTTTTAAAAAAAGAGCTGTGAATTGGTCACAAGGTTACTGCAGGGAAGGTTGTGATACATCTACCCATTAGGGATGCTCAATTTTGATTAATCAGCTAATCGAGTAGTTGATGGAATTTCCATCAACTATTCAATTAGTTGATGGGGGGGGGGGTGCTTGCGCCTCTGCCTTTGAAATGTACAAGGGCCACGGTTGGCTCTTGTACATTTCAAAGGAGAAGGCGTAGCAGGGAACCCGCATGAATGGGACTGCTTTGGTACCCGCTTGCGCCGTTTCCCCCGCTGCACGTCTGCCTCCCATGCCCCGTGGAAAGAGTGCTGAGGGGAACTGGCTTTTAAGCCAGCTCCCCCCCAGAACCAGCTCCTGCTCCCCCCATTGGTGCCTCTGATACAGAGGCAGTGATGGGGGAAAGTGACTAGTCAAGTAGTGACTCGACTACCCAATAAGCCTAGGCTTATCAGTTAACTAGTCACATCCCTACTACTCATGTTTCTGTACTGCTGCTGGCAGTGGCGTTGTCTTCTGAGCTGAGCAGCCAGAGAGCAGGTGCTGCTGGGCTTTCTGGCTGAAAGCCCAGCTCTCAAGGCAGAGCCACCACCAGGCACCAATGCAGAAGTAAGAATGGCATGGGATGGTGTTGCCACCCTCAGGGCTGGCCCGAGCCATTCGCGTGCTCCTACGATGGGGTGCCCCAGCGGTAGCCCAGCTGGCCCACACCTTGGGCCAGCTCTGGCCACCCTTATTTCTGAGCGGATGCCTGCAGATCAGGGCCCTCAGTCAGCAGACACCACACTCCAGCTGTCCAGCTCTGAAGGCAGCAGCATAAAACTATGGGTAGCATGATATGGTATTGCCATCCTTACTTCTGTGCTGCTGCTGGCATAGCACTGCCTTCAGAGCTGTGCATCTGGCCAACAGCCATCCCGCTGCAGCCACCCAGCTTTGAAGGCAGCACAAAGTATAGATGGCAATGCCCTTAAAACTCCCTATCATGTCAGATCCCCTAATTTGGGCAATGTCTGTCTCACCCATGAACTCTATAGGATAAAAGTTACGGATGTAAGCAACTAGTCAACTATCCGATAAGCTTAGGCTTATTGGGGTAGTCAAGTCACTACTCAACTAGTCGCTTCTCCTCCTGCCCCCATTCTGCCTCTGTATCAGAGGCACCGGGAGGGGGAGCAGGAGCTGGCTTAAAAGCCATTTCCCCACAGCACTGTCTCCACAGGGGGGCAAAGGTGCTGAGAGGGACCTGGTACAACCCAGGACAAAGCAGTCCCAGTCACACCGGGTCCCAGACACTAAACCTTTGCTTTTTAAATGTAGTAAGAGTGGCTTTTTAAATGTAGTAAAAAGCAGAGCTGCAACAGACTGCCTTATCAACTAATCGAGTAGTCGATGTTCGATTAGATTACTAACTGCTATTTAACATCCCTAGTAAAAGCATACCAAAAAAAAGATTTCATGGAGAGACCAGATTTCAAGGTCCATGACATACTTTTCCTGGCTGTGAATTTGTGAGGACCCTAACTATGTAGTATCAAAAATAAAATTCCCTCTCTCAAAGAGCTTACAAATCCAAGTTAAAAAAAAACCCACAGCATGTAGATATACACAGTGGGAACACAAGCAAAATATGAGACAACACTGACTAACATGATAGGCAGCGTGGTCTAAATATATCATCTACCTAACCACTATCAGTATTTTTGTAGTAATCACATCAGGGGAAAGTTTAAAAGCAGGGAGTTGAAGGCAGAAAATGAGGTCGTTTTATAGATGTTTATTGGAAACACTTCTTGTGCACGAGGAAAAAGCAGGAAGGTGCTTGTTTGAAAATATAAACAAATGGCTGATAGAGGCTGGCATCACTAGCATGAAGGCAAAAGTTGTCATCTCAATTTTATTGTGTAATAAAGTAAACAACAGAGGCTTACGCAAGCATAAATATTTACTGTAGAAAGAAAACCAAGATGAGTTATTTAGGAAAAAACATCCAATGGTTATTAGCATTGGCTATGTTTTAACTATTTTACCATTAACATTCAGCAGTTTTTAGAAGCAAGGTTTAAGAACATACCCTTAGTTATGCCAATAATTTTCAGAGCTAAGTTTCTTAGTACATTCTTTAAAAACTTGTGATAGCTAAACACATTAATTGTGTTGGATCATGAAGTTATCCTCAGAGGCAGTCTACAATGTGGCATGAACAGAGCATTTTTACTCTAATTAATAGAAAGATTAAAACTAATTTTAATAAGGAAAATTAGCTTGTCATCTAATATAAAATTTAGACTTCCAAAACAAATACAGGACATGAAAAATACTCCGTATTTCTAAGAAAGTGGTTTCCAAATACTACCCAGTGAATCTTTTCTCTCCACCTGCTTTTCAACTGATTGGCAAATACCACAGAATCCAAATTATTTGAGGTCACTCTCCTAGAAGAGTAACATGTCATAGTCCTTGAGCAAGCCCTAAGGAGCACTAGAAGAGCCATTTCACATTTTCAATGCTCTGACACTAATCAGGACTGCTTATTGTTGTGCCAGTTACATTCTGATAGTAGCTTTTAGCAAATATTGAGCAAAATGAAGTATTGTAAACTGATTTACAATTATAAAAGTAATAAACGGAACAAAATTATTTTATGTCAAAATGTAATTTAGATACCTAATTAAAGTGACAGCTCACGAAAGAAAAAACATAAAATTAATCACTGCAATAATTTTAAAATAGTGTGTGTCTATATATGTATAATCTGTGACTACCTGTCCATACATAACAGGGAAGGGCAAGCGGCGGCTAGAGGGCCGCATCCAGCCCGCTAAGCTGCTGGATCCAGCTCACGGCTGCCTCGCCAGCACCCTTACTACAGAGCATCTACAGCTGCTTTAAACAGCGGGCTGCTGTTTGCTCTGGAAGCGGAGCACGGAGAAGAAAGCTTTGTGTGCTGTCCCAAGCTCCCATGGGCTTGCTTCTTCCAATAGAAGCTGAGAAACGTTTCTGCAGGTAGGGACAGCAAATAAAGCATCCTCACTCCCTGTGCTGGAGCAGAGCCACTTGGAGTAGCCCGTGCCCCCTCTCCTCCGCCCCACACACAGAGCCTGTCTCAGGTTCATGCAGCGCTACTGGTAAGGAGTTGCCTAGGTAAGTGCCTCCCAGCCAAAGTCTGCCTCTGGCACCCCAAACCCACTCTCCCCTCAACTACCTGCCAAACCTTCTGTAGTCCCTCTCCCCACCTTCTCCAGGTCACAACTCCCTCCCAGACCCTACACCCCTTCTGTATCCTCCTCCTCGCCAGAATCCTTTCCTGTACACATATTCCCCCTCCCCCGACCCTGCACTCCATTCCCTTGCCCCACGTCACCACCCAAGCCCGCTGCACCCCTTTTTCCCCCTTCTTCCAGGTCCCAGCTCCCACCCAGACCTTGCACCTCCCTTTACACCCCTCCTCCAGGCCAAAATCTTCTCCTGGACCCCTGCACTCCAATCCTCTGCCTCAGATTATAACCCTTTCCTTCATCAGAACTCCTTTTCAGACTTCACACTCCCTCTCCTGCACCTTAGCCCTCTATCCCAGGCTCCCTTCTACACCCCACCTGCCATCCCAGACCCCAACACCTCCTTCACAGCGGCCCGTGACCACTTACCAAAATCTTGGAGTGCCCCCTATTAAAAATTATTGCCCACCCCTAATATATAAAAAGCTTACTTCCCATAGCTACATGAAATACAATCTCAAGCTCTAGATAGATATACGTAGGTATCTGCAATCTTGTCTTTGCCTCTTAAAAAGTTTCCCACTTTTCAGTTAATTGTCACTCATCCAATCTCAGGAAGGAGCTGAAATGCAAATGATATGTAAAATAGGAACTAACAACTTTTTCGAAGAGATTTTTATTTAAACAGTGTTAGTAATAGAGGTTCCATAGTTAACTTATTCTGAGATGTTAAAATCCTTTCCAGATTTAAATGCAACATATTCCAAGGAACCAAACAAATGGCCACAGGCTAACCCTTTCAAAGTCATCTCTAAAGGGACAGTAACAATGGGAGGGGAGAGATTTGCTTGCTTGAAATCTGTGAAGGCTTAAACAAATGCCTCAGCAGCAAGTATTTATTCTATCAATGAATACATTGGAAATAATTATTAGGTATTGAAGTAAAAACACACTGGGGATAGCCTAAGTTTGAAAGATCCTTTAGGGCAGTGGTCTCCAACCTTTGAAAGCATGAGATCACTTTTTGAATTGAAGTGCATTCCGAGATCTACCTCAGACCCAAATACCTTTGCCCTGTCTCCTTTGTGCCCCTTCTCTGAGGCTCCGCCCCGCTTTCTCCATCCTCCCTCCCTCCCCCATACTCCCTCGCTTTCACCAGGCAGGGGCAGAGGTTTGGGGAGCAAGCTGTGGTCTTGGATTAAGGGATTTGGAGTGTCAGAGGGGCTCTGAGCTGAGCATGGGGCAGGCAGTTGGAGGCTGGAGGGGTTTCTAGGTGCAGGCTCTGGGAGGGTGTTTGGATCCTGGGGGGGCTCGAGGCTAGGGTAGGGGCTTGGAGTGCAGGAGGGGGGTCATGACTGGGGTAGGGTTTCAGGATGTGGGCTCTGACTGGACACTGCTTACATCAGGTGACTCTTGGGTGGTGGTGCAGTGGGGCTAAGGCAGGCTCACTGCTGCCCTGGCCCTGCACCACTTCGAAAGGCAGCCAACAAACTCTCTCCCAAGACCTGTTGTGCTCCTCACTCTGGTCTGTGGAAATAATATACGGGATGGGAGAGGGGGCAACTTGACCTCAGTGCCCCTCTTCTCCCTCCCCTGCCCTGCCCTGCACAGCAAGCAGGAGGCTCCCAGGGACGGGGAGAGGCAGCTCCAAGGCAAAGGGCAGGAGGTGCACAGCAGTGGGGGTAGAGGCAGCTGAAGTGCCCGCACTTGATAGCCTCTTGGCCAAACCGGTCAGGATCACCTGTCAGAGGCTCCAAGATCTACCAGTAGATTCTGATCTACTGGTTGGTGACCACTGCTTTAGGGTTAAGTTGACACTGGTACTTTACAGCGCGTTTGCTTTCTGACCCAGGAGTGTGAAAATACACCCTCCCGAACACAGAAAGTTACAGTGCTATCAAGTGCCAGTGTGAATTAGGCTATAGTGCTTGGAGTTCTGCTCCCAGTGCTGTTAGTTACTCTTCTTGTGCAGATGGTTTACATAGAGCGCTGGGAGATCTCTCCCCCTGCACTTGTGCCATGGCCACACTTTCAGTTTAAAGCACTGCCAAAGCAGCGCTGCTGCCGCTAAGCTTTATACTTTTCAGTGAAGACAAACCCTCAGGGAGCTTCTGATTTACACAATATTTACATTTAAACTTGTTCTGTGAGCAGAAGTTCAGTGCTAATAAGCATGCTCTCTTTGCCTTCAATGTAAATATCAGTACATTTGCAATTGTATGAAAACAAACAAAATAAGGAGGAGAATGACTGGCTTTTAAAAGCAAGGAAAGATGAACAACACCTTCTCAACTGAAGAGAGTATATAAAAAACACAAAATAATTTTCAAAACTAATCCACAGCAATGTATATAATTTATTTAGTAGTCGCCACAAACGTCAAAGACATTTTTAGGTCATAAGCTACAATGACCAATAAACAGTGTTTTGTTATTTTAAAATGTTATGCTTTGAGTGGGTTAAAAATGAATTAAAAAATGAATTTTTATGCAATAAAATGTTGCCACAACTGTGTTTCAAAGTACTTTAAGTGTGCTTACTTTTAATAGTACAAACCATGACTATAAGTCATCTCCAGCCTCAGAACAATTTTCTCTAAACTTGAGAACTACTGGGTATTGTTTAACAAGAGGTTGACAAAATAAACACCAAACCAATTAGATACAAAGGCACTTGGGAGATAAATGACTAACACTGTCAGAAGAGAAATCTTATACAATGGTATTTCATGGCAAAAAAATGTGAGCACTCTTCACTCACAAGAAGGATGGACCCAGTGCTTTTTTTTGTTTAAAAAAAAGAAAAAAAAAGGTGCTGGTACTCCAGGGGAAAAGTTGTTGAGCTCTGACTGGAGGTGCTGGAACTGCGTCTGGAGATGCCGATACTGCGTACAGGACAGTATCGTCACAAAAAAAGCACTGGATGGACCACTGGTTAGGGCTCCTGGTGGGACTTGGGGCACTAGGATTCAAACTCCTATGTGACTGAACAAGTGATGTAGTTTCTCTGTGACTCAATTCCCCATCTATAAAATGGTGGATAATCCATGTTGTGAGGATAAATGCATTAAAAATCATAAGGCCTGAAGTACAGGCCTGGGATTGTTATTACCGCTGAGTTTGCGGACTTTTACAACTAACTATACAAGGGAATACTGCAGTTTGTGTTTTGAAAATGTGAACAGTTATTTTGATTTGTATATTTAAAAATAATATTCAGCTTCATTCTTATGTATGTCTCAGATTCTACCAGTGCAGAATCAGTAGCTCCTGTGAAGATGAGGTCCACTAATTTAGGTGCCTAAAAAGAGATTTAAGAAGGTGAAGTTTTTGGCCTTTCCTTTTCCTACAACACTATGTACTACTATTTTATCATACTTTTCAATACTTTTGTCTCTTACTCTTACTTATTTCTTGTTAACTCTCATGTTAAGCAATGTAACTAAGTTATATTTACATACTAATCAAATAGTGGAGGCTATTTCTCATCAAAACAACAATCTTTTGCCACTGTTATATTTTCCCCTCTACGGCACATACATATTGAAGAAACTCATTGTGTGCATGCCTGTGTCAAGTAACTAAAAACTCGCAAAATTTACCTATACAAATAAATTTTCAAATATTATATTTATAAATATCTCCCTAGCTGTCAATTAGCCTGTATGTTTTCCTAAAAAAAGAGTACCCTCATAGGCTATCAACACAATTAGGCCCACACTAGATGGCCAGTACAGAAGGAGTTCCCTTAACAGTGAAAGCATACAACAGGCCTTCCAGGAATTTAGCTACTGTAGAGTGCGAAAGTATAGCGTGATCCTACATGGGTGGACGGTGTGCTGATATAGCTGCTTAGGTGAACTCTAGTAGAGCTCATAGAAAGCACTGTGCGTTTCAATGACCAGTAGTCTAAAATGACACAAATATGGGAGAGATGTTGCTCTGTTCTGCCTAAACAGAAAATCTTTTCCACTTGGCTGGACTAGTTTTGTAGAGTCCTTTCTATGTTTCATCAGAATATTCTGCAGATCTGTTGAATAAGTTCCATGTTAACCAGCCAGCATGCAGGCTCTGAGATAGCAAAAGGCCGAGTCTGGATGGAAACTTTTCCTTTTGTGCTAGGAAACTGTCAGGACCCTATAATTCTAATTATTAGTTAATAAATATATGCAGCCGTATGCTCAGAGTTACATCATAGGCAACTGAAAAGCGAGGGTGAGGACTCAGAATTTGCATTTACTACTGACCATTGCCAGAAAGGTCAGTAGCAAGCCATTCATGGACCATATTTTGATAGGAATTTTTTTCAATCAAAAAATGTAGACCAGTTCTTCTAATTGAAGTACTATAAGCATTTATAAGGCCATACTGTCCATTACAATAAGGTTACTTTTAACCACTCTGGCAATGTAAAGAAGCCTTAAAGTTTTTACACCTGTTCTATAGTCCTGAGGGAACAATACACTTAAGCAGGCAGGCTTTTACATTCTGTTCTGCCTGAGGGGACAGAGCCTACCCCACACCTCAAACACCCCAAAGCCTTACCCTCTGTGTCTGTCTCTCTCTTTCACACACAGCATAGCCCCCCCAACTGGCAGTGATTTTATCTTTCTACCAGTTGCTCTGACAAACTGAACTGCCACCACTGCTAGGGAGGTACTTGTGGCAGCTCTTGTGACTTCCCTTTATTTCCCCATCAGAAGTCATTTTTCTGAGAGGAAACAAAGAAATCAGTAGGGGCCATGAATTTTGTGTGCATGCATTGACACGCAATTCCCTCAGGAGTAGACCACTCTGCCCTTCATGCACTGCAGAGGAGGGGTGAGGATACTCAAAGCGTAGCTACAGTCCTAGCTGCTGACCCAAAAATTCCATTCTTGAGTGCAAGAAGCCCATGTGTATCAAGAGTGAAATAACTATGGAGAATTACTGAAAGAACTGGAACTTTCTTTGGCTTTTCATTCCATGCTTTCTTGCTGGCTCATTAAAAAGAAGAGGCGGATGATGATCTATCATGGATTTTTTGGGGGGGGTTGAGGAGAGTTACCTGACCTGTCATGTCTCCAACACAATCCTGCTTTACCCTAGGCTGGGAGGGAAAAAGAAGTTAAACCTTTCCAAGTTTTAATTATTTTTAATAAGTTCAGACCATTAATATTTCAGTGTTGATCACATTTAGGTAATTGGCTACCTAAAAACAGTCTTCTTTATGTTTTGATAGTAACAAATAACTCACCAACGTCAAATGACCAATATTTTTAAGCTAATAAGCATTACTCTAAACCACAGTTAAATGCTTATTTTGTTTTGTTTTTTTGCATTGTGACATCTTTTCCATGAACTAAAGTAAACCACAAAAATCTATCACACACTTTGCAAAACAACACAGAGTACATAGAGTACTAAAGGTCATGGAAACCTCTGAATACATCTAACATAATTGGGACATTCTGGAAAATGTAAATTGACAGGATTATGCAATATAAAAAGGGTAACAGGGTAAAAATCTTAAACATTAATACACCAAAAGACAACACAAAAATAATTACAATTTTTTCTATCATTTGTTTATATTATTGATCACTTATAAACTATAAATCAGCACAATTATCTTAAGTTGAAAATAAAGGTGTGGGTACCAAATCAACTGCTTGGGCCTAAAGAGGTAACTAGGCATACAATAAAAGGGTATTTAAAAGTACAGCCCACCAAAATAAAACTTGAACCCATCACTACAAAGAATGTAGAAGCAAGATCTAGCATGGGCCTGCCACTGAAAAAAAAAGAAGGTCTGCTTCACCTCTTCCATCTTCACAATCTATTGTGTGCAGCACAGCATTTTGGATATTTTCACAAGCAGAGTCTGGAAAAGCATGTCTACCTTTCTCCCCTAATCTGAACCCTATTCAGATTTCCAGGAAAAATACAGTTACAATATGATTTTATGTTCTTTTTCTCCAGATTCTAGTCTACTCTGCTCAAACTTAGTTATAAATTAAAAATTTAGTCATTTAGGTCTAAAATATAAGTCCCTTTATTTGATCTGTTACAGGTAAGACTGAAATCAAATATCTAAAATTAAATTTCAATCTTGTAAAATATTTTACAGTTAAAGTACTTTACACGTATTCGTGTATTTTATCTTCACTTCCCCTTTGCCTCATCTTACAAACCTAGAAAGTGTGGCACAGCATGAAGTTACTTGCCAGAGGTCACAGAGGAAGTCACTGTAAAGGGAAGCTGTAGCTCTAATCTTGATCTCCCAATTCCCAAACCTGTTCCTTAAACAGAAAGCCATTCCTTAGAGATCCATATGGACACATTTTAATAATGTAATTTCCAGGTCACATCAATGATGTCCAATAGCTACCAAAATTTATAATACAATTTTAGAGCACTATTGTACATTGGCTCTTCAATCTGGCCATCTCAGCAGTACTGTGAATCAAAGTTAAATACTTTAAACATTTTCTCCAGAATAAGTGAAAAATTAACTTCAACAAGCTCTTATGAATACAAAAATGTGACTCAGAATGAAGCTAAGAGTCATACAAAACCTACTGATATTATAACAGATCAGGTGAAAAAGCTGTCAGCCTTGATGCAGCGCTTGTAATATGCTGTAACTGTTGATAATCCTGGAAACCTCTCCACAGTTTAACAATGCCATACTTGAACAGCAACTGGATCTGACTGTTGATATGTGAATTGGAATTACATGCTTGATTTGCATAAGAAGGACTCTTCTTATTAACAAAATTCTCTTAAAACTGCTTATGATTCTACTTTTTCTGTGACATTTTACACATCAGAATTCTAAAGAGACTGCTCAAAACACTCTTTAAATTTACACTATTGAAGCTGGCATGCCCATCATTTGAGCAAATAAATCCAATTTGCCTGCAAACTTCATGTAATTGTATAGGCACACATTTTTCTCAGACTAGAGGCTTTAAAAACCCCAATCAGTAGCCGAGTCAAAAGCAACCCTACATTTACCAGTTTGTAGAGCAGTGGTTCCCAAACTTTTCGGCATCACGCCTCCCTTTTTGATTTTTGACCCTCCCTCCCCCCGAAATAACAGCAATACTTGTTGAGCAAAACAAAAAAAGGAAAAAAGGAACTGAACAGGGCAGCAAAACTTGATGGGGAGGGGGGAGAGGCTGCGTCGCCTTGTGCCCCCCCCTCCAGAATTTCTTCACGCCCCCCAGTCTGGGAACCCATGATATAGAGAATGAAGGAAAAAGAGTCTGTAAGGATGCACATTTCATTTGCATTCTTCCACAAAGTTGTAAATACTAAGAAGAGTTATTAAAAATTATGAAAGAATACCTTCCTATAATGTGCATCAAGAAGATCACTTTAAGCCTCTATTGTGTAAGGCATTTGACAAGCCACACGCAAATAAGTGCAACCTTAATAAATTCAACCTTATCTCATAGTATAGACAAGACCCCAGTTAACAAAGTTGATTGTTTTTCCCCATTCTTGTTACACCCAGAAGAAATATATCTGATGAAATATAACCAATTATCATTCATTCCATGAAAACGCTCAAGGGCCTAGCCACAGCAGATGGGTGTCTAAGGCCTGTTCTACACACAAACTTTCATCAGCTTAACCGACAATGCGATTTTATACTCATTTAGTTAAACTGGAGCAATTTTGTGTTTGAATGCTCATATCAGTTTAAACTGGCATATTTTACACCTAAACCAAAGATGACAAAATTAAACCAATACAAGAATATTAACACAAAAATGACAAGGCATAACTAAAGCGTATTGTTGGGGTGTTGCTTCTCGTATAGTATCCATCATGACTGTAAATAGAAAACTTTAATTTCCAGTGCTCTCATTCTACAATCCTAGCCACAGATGTTGAGAGCATCTAGGAGCAAAGCTTGTTTGCAGGGCCAGTGGCTTGAGAGATGGGGTAAGGGGAGGGGAGGGCAGTGGGAGTGGAGCCAGTCAGTCAGAGGAAAAACCCTGGGTGCAAGGCCAGTAGCCCATGGACCTAGGGGTCTGGGAGCAGAGCCCTGCGAGTAAGCTGGGGCAGCAGAGACAGGCAGATAGGCCAGGGGAGGCCAGACCTCAGGTTTCTCCCAGAGCAGCAGCCAGGAGGGGAACCCCAGGAGAATCCAGTGGCTTGACCTCTCCTGATCTGACATCACGCAGGTCCCGAGGCTACCGCCCATCAAACCAGCTCTACTCCCACCTGCTCTCAACCTTTGTTGCTGGGGTTCTCTGGTGCAGCAAAGTACAGCTATTCTAGGGATGTTAAATTGCAGGTAATCAGCTAATCGAGTAGTCAATGGAATTCCCTGCTGTGGCTCTGCCTTTTAAATGTATTAAGAGCACCCTGGCAGCTCTTAATACACTTTAAAAGCAGATGCACAATGTTGGGGGACCAGGTGCAAGCCGGGAATCAGCTGATTCCCAGTTTGCGCCTGATCCCCCTTGCTGCGCCTCTGCCACCCCCAGAGATGGTGCTTGGGGGAACTGACTTTTAAGCTGGCTCCCCCCCAGCACCGGCTCCTGCTTCTCTTCCCCCCTCCCCCCCTCAGCCTCCCACTGCTTCTCTCTGATAGAGGCAGGAAGGGGGAGGGTGACTAGTCGACTCACTACTCAACTACCTAATAAGCATATGCTTATCAGGCAGTCGACTAGTCAACTAGTCGCTCACATCCCTAAGCTATTCTTCATGAATTTACAATTTTTTCATCAACTCTTTTGTGCCTACTAGTCAGAAGGTGATTTGCAGTGCTTACATTCTAGCTAATTTCCATATGTTTATTTCCACAAGAGTCAGAGCCAGGTTTTCAGTGCAGTGTGTAATTTAAAACTGTATTTTATTCCAAAATCTTTTTCAGGATCATTATTTCTTTAAATTCGGATTGTATTAAGTCATACCCAGAAGCAATTTATTGATTTCAAATGCCTTGCTTTCACTTATTTCTCCTGACATCTAATGTCCCACGGAGTCTGGAATTAAACTCCTTTTATCACTTTTAAGACAGCTAAAATATATAGAAGCTGAGCCAGATATATCCAAATACTTATTAAATTGTAGCTTCCAGCTATTTATTGACTTTCACAAAACCGCTTTCCTACTTTATCCATTTGTTAGTATATCAATCTTCTGCAAAGCCCAAGATACGGGCTTAAGGTACCATGCCCAACAGCCACAATAAGTTTGACAATGGTCAATTCCCACCCTGTAATCTGCAGTATTAGATGCATTTACTGCCTGGAAAATGTATAGAATGAGAGCACTGGAAATTAAGGTTTACTATTGATAATTATGATGGATATTATACTAGAAGCAACCCCACTAATAAGCTTCAGTTATGTCTTGTCTTCAACCCTTACTGGCAAAAGTTTCTCAGTCTCCACACCTATTTACCAAGGTCAGGAGAGGGGAGATGACAGTCAATTCATGGGAGAAGGAAAGAGTTAAAGCACAAGCCTGGAGGTGGAGAAAAATGGAGGTTTATCCAGTGCACCAATAAGGAATGTTCAGTCATTTAAACAATAACAAGCAGTACACCCTAATTCTGCCTCTCCTCCCAGCTGCCAAATCTTTTGTGGAATACTCAAAACTCAACTCATCTAGCTGAAAAAAAGTGTTTGAGAATCCCCTTGTAGCCACCAGATTGTGTAAATCCAAGATGCCTTCACATGTTACCCAAATTACAGTAACATGCCTGGAACCCAACATCTTATTTTGCACAACAGACTACAGAAGACAAGAGGAAAATAACAGGATGCTACTATTATCTACAAACAACAGTATCCCTATTTATTACCCAAAATCCTGGTAGTTGGTATGTAAATAACACAGAGATATGCACTACAGCCACCCTCCCACTCTCTCACCAAATTTCTACTGCTTTTTTTAATGCTCAGAGAATGGGAAAAGCCTTTGTCTGTAAGGTTTACTGGGATCCTCAGCAGTTCTGAGAGACAAAGCCAAGCAGAAGAATTCTTTCAATACAACTGTACAAGATAGATGACTCCGGTCATCTGAAGAAGTGGGCTGTGCACACGAAAGCTCATGATATCATCTACATTTTTTATTAGTCTATGAAGTGCTACCAGACCATTTGTTGTTTTTTTCCTGTACAGACTAACTCGGCTGTCCCCTGAAGCTTCTATCTATGTCTGATCCTTTCAATAAATGCTAATAATAGCCAAAGAGTTTGATTGGTACCGCCTTGGGTTTTACGAAACCATCAGGAACTTTAAAGTGGCAGTTTTCTGGCACTGAGAAGGCAGACTGAATTCCCAAGGGAAACCAGCAGGCAATGCTGAGCATTCTGGCTGCTGAAAAGCTCACTGTCCTTTCTCAATTCTCACCCCGCCACTTCCCAGCTACAGGAACAGACAAAAGGAGGAAGGGCAGAAGAGGAACATATATAGAGCTGTAAAAAAGGGAGTACACACAGGCACTAAAGTCTTTAACAATCAACGTGATCCCACAAGTAACATTGTCACACAAGGCCAACAGCCTGTTATGAAAATTGGACTAGATTTTTCGAGTGTAACTGGTCTCCCATGATTTTCCAAAGATGATGGTTGTAGTTTAATTGTTGGAAGACCACAGGCACAGCTGACCAACGTTACTTTGGTTCTTCTCCCACTTGGGTATAATCCTCTGAGACACCAGCTTTACATTTCTGGATCTGGAAAAACAATCTTTCAGAATCATGGAAAAGTCTCAAAACATAATGGTAAGTCCTTTGAAAGCCCTGTTAGCATGGTGATGATGGAGATGGAAGCACCCATGGTGATGAACTAGGTTGTTGTGCTGAAGACAACTCTCACCTGCCACGTTTTCTGCCACATTCCATCCCACCTCCCATTTTAGACAACTTAAAACTTAAGCCCAGCGTAGAGAATAAGACCTCTGCACCTCAACTGAGAATGAATCCAAGAATCATAGAATCATAGAATAATAGGACTGGAAGGGACCTCGAGAGGTCATCAAGTCCAGCCCCCCGCCCTCAAGGCAGGACCAAGCTCCGTCTACACCATCCCTGACAGATGTCTATCTAACCTGTTCTTAAATATCTCCAGAGAGGGAGATTCCACCACCTCCCTTGGCAATTTATTCCAATATTTGACCACCCTGACAGTTAGGAATTTTTTCCTAATGTCCAATCTAAACCTCCCCTGCTGCACTTTAAGACCATTACTCCTTGTCCTGTCCTCAGAAACCAAGAGGAACAAATTTTCGCCTTCCTCCTTGTGACACCCTTTTAGATATTTGAAAACCGCTATCATGTCCCCCCTTAATCTTCTTTTTTCCAAACTAAACAAGCCCAGTTCGTGAAGCCTGGCTTCATAGGTAATGTTCTCTAAACCTATAATCATTCTTGTCGCTCTTCTCTGTACCCTTTCCAATTTCTCCACATCTTTCTTGAAATGTGGCGCCCAGAACTGGACACAGTACTCCAGCTGAGGCCTAACTAGTGCAGAGTAGAGCGGCAGAAAGACTTCACGAGTTTTGCTTACAACACACCTGTTGATACAACCTAGAATCATATTTGCTTTTTTTGCAACAGCATCACACTGTTGACTCATATTCAACTTGTGGTCCACTATGACCCCTAGATCCCTTTCCGCCATGCTCCTTCCTAGACAGTCGCTTCCCATCTTGTATGTATGGAACTGATTGTTCCTTCCTAAGTGGAGCACTTTGCATTTCTCTTTATTAAACTTCATCCTGTTTACCTCTGACCATTTCTCTAAATTGCTAAGGTCATTTTGAATTATGTCCCTATCCTCCAAAGAAGTTGCAACCCCACCCAGTTTGGTATCATCTGCAAACTTAATAAGCGTACTCTCTATCCCAATATCTACATCATTGATGAAGATATTGAACAGTACGGGTCCCAAAAACAGACCCTTGGCGGAACTCCACTTGCTATCCCTTTCCAGCAGGATTTAGAACCATTAACAAAAACTCTCTGACTACGGTTATCCAGCCAATTATGCACCCACCTTATTGTGGCCCTATCTAAGTTATATTTGCCTAGTTTATCAATAAGAATATCATGCGAGACCGTATCAAATGTCTTACTAAAATCTAGGTATATGACATCCACCGCTTCTCCCTTATCCACAAGGCTCGTTATCCTATCAAAGAAAGCTATCAGATTAGTTTGGCATGACTTGTTCTTCACAAACCCATGCTGGCTATTCCTATCACTTTATTACCTTCCAAGTGTTTGCATATGATTTCCTTAATTACCTGCTCCATTATCTTCCCTGGGACAGACGTTAAACTGACCGGTCTGTAGTTTCCTGGGTTGTTCTTATTCCCCTTTTTATAGATGGGCACAAGAAGGTAGATGAGATCAGAGAATGGTTCAATCTGGAGTGATCTCAGGAAAGGAGAGGTACAGTTTAACAGGAAGTTGCAATGTGATTTTCCATTATAACTGACTGCAGTTGTATGCTGTCTGCTTCACAACATACAAATGGGAAGGAACTGACTACTGTACTGCATGCATCAAAGATACATTAGTGAAGAAGCTAGCTAGCTGGGAACTCTGAAATACACCCAGTCCGCTTTTGGACTTCATTGGTAGGGGGAGAAACAGCACATCTAAAACTAAGTATTTCAATCTCAAAACAATTAAGACATTTGGAGGATAAGCTATTCTTCTACCTCTACAATCTTAAATTGATCATAGGTATGGTGAAAATTTTACTAATGTCACACAAGACGGTTATCACAGCAATCAGTGAATTCTAAACACTTTCCCTAAAAGTTGATCTGTCTGCATGGAACCTCACTGATTTCAATGGCCTTACTTGTGTGCGCACAAGTCTCTCCACAAGCAGAACACAAGACTATGTAGGTTTATACCCTTAAAAACATTAAAAAAAACATTTAAACAATATAAGCTCTCTCTCAAAAGTAACAAGGTGTCTCTACTTCTTTGAACTTTGTTTTGACTAGTGTACTTTAGCTGTATTCCCTGAAGTCATTTGCTTGAAACTCCTTTTTTATGCTGTATTGTTACAACTGTAATGAGTTTAATTTATATTATCTGAATAGCTTCAGACATTTTACAAGTCATTTTTTACTTTCTTTTTATTCCTAATAGAATTTTTACTTACACTATTTTACTTGAAATTTATTAGTCTGGTTACACAGGACATATTTTAAACCATCCATGGAGAAAAAGGAGCCTGCTGCAAACCCTCCTTTGATGTTGATTGCTAAAATTTAATCACGCGTATCCAATGATATCCATCTAATTGTATATATTCATTTTTCATGACTTCACTGTCTTTGCAGCTGTTGCCACCTAACACATCTTCTGTCATTTATATTTCTCTACCTTCAGAAACAATATTAAAATAGCAAGTCAAGTCCTTGCAAGTCCAGCACTTGGCCTGCCACATTATCCACTTGCAACAACTCTCCATTGAAATTCTTTGAAAGCTCAGACCCCCCCCAGACAGGGGTTGTTGTCACCCCGCACTGCTACCTCTGCATCAGAGAGGCATCAACCCTCTAATACAGAAGCAGCAGCACAGAATGGCAGGGGACTCCCTGAGACTGGGACAGGAAGTGCACAGGCTGCTAGCCCCACCCCACTCCCAAGGATTATAGAATAGTCAAATAACCAATACAAATTCATGCAGTTACTCGACTATTGTAATACCCGCTATCTAACATCCCTACTTTCAACAGGAAGACACAAAACCTCTCTCTACTTCCCAGTTCTGCAGCTAGAACTAGCCCTTTCAAAATTTAAGAACAAGACGACAGACGCAGCACAGATGGGTAAAACAGTGGTTTCCACAGAAAACCCTTAAATGGGCATAATAGGTTCAGAAACAGCCTTTGATCTCTTATGCTTCTAGGCCCAAAGCCTAGGATGCAGACATTGGAAGTATCTCATTCCAGGAAAATAACTGCACAACTAAACATAAAGACTGCCTTCTTCATGAATTGGAACCTTGGTCAGGATATTACCTGAGCATGGAAATATATTTCTGTCTCTTTAGCTGAACAATGCAAGTGGATGGTATGTTTCTCAAGGCTGGAATGTACTTGCTAATCTGAACAACACTGACCTGTAAATGAAATGCTAACCCCAAAGTAAAAGAATATAAAATCTCTGAAAATAAATCATATACATAGGAATTCCATAAATACAAAGAACATAAAATCACTAAATTATCCCAGGAACATGAAAGACAAGATTACCATTTTAAAGAACTCCATCTACTCTTTCAGATTCTTCAGGTCTCAGTTTTGGTCCTCTCTACTAGCAAGTCATTGCCACAATCAAATAAACATTCATCTTTACCGTTAAGCCAGAGGCTTATGCTTCATTATTTCAAGCTAAACTTAAAGTTGGGAGAAACATATTGCTGATGCATTTTATTCATAATTAGTTTACTTTCTCTTTCAAAATGGAGCAATAAAATTAAGGCTTTTTTTATTTATTGCATCCTGCCACATTGTACCTCCCCACATAAGAGCTATTAAATATGCAGTGTAAAAAGAGATCACAGATGTTATACACAAATAAAGAGACTTAATTCTTATAATTATAAAACTATGTGAAACATTAAGGTTGCAAAAGTTAACCGTTCAAAAGTTAGAAAATGCATCTTACTTCAGCTATACACATTATGGTACAGTCTTTAATTAAATGGTCAAATAATATTTCCCTGTCCCCCACAAGAGACCCTGTCTTATGCACATAACTAACGACCAATGCTGATAACTTGCTTAGAAGTCAGGAATCTAACTACGGTAAAACTCCAGTGGTCCGGCATCCAATGGTCTGGCACTCCTGATGGTCTGGCACCATCTGGAACCCAGAAGTGCTCCAGGCAGCCGGACAATTGGAGCTGCTCTGCCCCCTGCTTCCCGGAGTCAGCCGCTGGTCAGTTTCAGCAGGCGCTGACTTGGGAACGCCCGGGGCAGAGCAGCTAGGGTGCTGCCGGGTTGGTCCTGCAGCACCGAGGGGCGCATCCCCCCCACTCCACCCCAGACTCCTCATAGCCCCCCTTTCCGATAGTCCGGCATATCTGATAATCCGGCACCCCCTGGGTCCTAAAGGTGCCGGATGATCGGAAGGTTACTGTATAGCCTAAGTCTCTGAGTAGAACAGAATCTTTATAAGCAGATCCTTTTCAACATTGATTGCATGCAATGAAATAACTAAAATGCACCTCTCACTCTTGTCTTTTATGCACTCAGTTTTCATACTATGAAAACAGTTATGCCAATAACTTCTCCTTTCAGTATCAAGTCTCCATAGAAATCCACATTATATAGCTGTGATACCTTAAGGCTGCCTGCCCTTGCAATAGTCCTACTTTAATTAAAAATAAATAACTGTAAAATTATAGATCTTTTTAACAGTCAGCAACAATCCACTTACCAGCTGTGAAAAACTGCCTATGGCATTTCTCTCTCTTTTACTTTAAGGGCTGTGAGCAGAATAAGCACCTTAGATGTTACTAAAGCAAAAAAATATATACATGTTTTTGGTGAGTCTTCTAGATACCCAAAAGCAAGACTCCTGCAACCTCTCAGTCTGTTTTAGAAAAAATTAGACAACCAGTGACATGAATCCTAACTTAATTTTGACTTCATAGAACTTTCGTGCATCTGTGTAACAGAACCTGTTTACCAATGTGGCATTACACATTTTTCCTTAACAGCTGCTGATTAAAGGAACACTGTAATGGTTTCAGATACAAACAATTAGCGGGGTCTTCCGGACAGAAGGGGCAGGGCTTGGGCTAAAGCAACCCTCAGTACCATCCCAAGAGTGGTGCCCTCCCGCGCCCTGCCACTGCTGCCCAGAGTAGCCATGTGGCACTGCGGCAGCAATTTAAAGAGCTTGGAGATATAGGCTCATTTGTTTTGCTGGGTCCTCTTTTGCTCCCACCCTGTCCGTGACTCTGCATACAATTACAGATAATGCTTCTCTCCGTCACAAAAACAGATTTCTCAAAAAGATCAAAGTTATGAGAGTTATGTACAGTGAGCGTATGCCCATGTAATAAAAGGAGCATAGAAAAAAACATCAAGCAGAATTCAAAAGTAATTAGGCATAGTGGTGAAACTTGCCTTGAGGCATATTTATAGTCAGTTTTGATTGCAAACACTCAAAAAAGGCTAGCTATGTATTTCACATATCAAATATTAATACTTTAAACACTGAATTCCAAATTTACACAAACGGACACAATGTAATTTTCTATTCTACCTCCATTCTGTGGATATGGATAAAAAAAGCAAAAGCGTTGTATTATGCTCTTTTGAAACATATCTGTTGATCAGAAGCACTAGGCTCACGTCATGAAATAAAATCACTATCGAAGACAGGTTAACCTCAATGCACTTTCTAGCCAGGGATATCTTACAGAAGAAGGTATGATAAAGACTTCAGTTTTCAATCTATCCATGTTTGAAAATGCTGACATCTCAAATTTCAGCTGTCCAGGTTCCTGAGTTGTGGTGAAGGCCCAGGCATTGGTGTAGCTAAAGACGCAAGCTGCTAATTGCCGACCTTTTGGACTGCTCTGGCGAACACACTTGACATTACATCACAAACTACATTACAGTAATTCCTCATTTAAAACTATAGATATGTTTCAGAAAATAATCGTGTCAAGTGAAAACGTGTTTACCATTGAAAATAATGGAAAAGGTGGGGGTTGCGTTTCAAGCGGGAGTGTCTGGTGGGACCGGGACATAAGGTTGGAGGACAAAGGAGACTGGGTTACAGCAGGGAGGGGAGGTGTTTGGCACTAGGGAAGGGAAGGGGAGGAAAAGGGAGGGGGATTGGATTGGGAGTATGCCCCTGTGATAGGTCTGCTGCGATCTGCACTGCGTCCAGTGGGGGGGGGGTCACTGGGGAACAGCGCGGCTAGCAGTGAACCCTCCGCCACTTTGCAGGGGGGCGGTGGAAGCCCTGCGCAGCCACTGGCGACAGGCCGGTTGGGGAAATTGTGTTATTCCGGGGACGGTCGTGTAATTCAAAAAACGTTCCCTAAAAAAAAATCGTGCCATCGCGAAAACGTGTTAAGTAGGTACATGTTAAATGAGGAATTACTGTACATCTTATTTAGAAAATACCAGACATTTATATGTCCTCAATTTGTTTCCCAAAGAGAACACTTAAGTACAGGACTGTCCGGTTCAAAACCAGACACCTGGCAATCCTAAACACTCTGTTGTGATGTAGCTAACCTTAGATCACACACACAGACCACCTAACACTTTACTCCAGAAATCACCATCTGCAGGGACCTTAAAAACAGAAACTCCTCAGCATGTTATGAGAATTATGTTCCTTTAAGACAGGGGTGTCCAAACTTTTTTCAAAAAGGGCCAGATTTGATGAAGTGAACATGCGTGATGGCCGACCATTTTGCCTGACATTCTTTGAACCATTAAAATTAAATGCAAATTAACTATTTTATGCAAAGTTTATTGCAAACGGCATACTTTTCATTTTGTCACATGGATGACAAATCTAAACAGGTGTTAAATCACTCTGCCTTTCATATCTGAAGGCCAGATGAAAAAAAAAATCCAAGAAGCTGAAATATATGTCAGGAACATTGTAAAGTACATTACATATTTTTGGTAATAAAGGTTGTCTGTCAACTTTTAAGTTCAAAAAATATGAACAGGAACATAACACCAAGTATACATGTTGTGTCCAAATATATTTATAACTGATTTAGACCAACTGACATTAACTGAGATTTTACAATGTATTCATCTCAATACATATGGATTCGTTGGGGGCCATAAAAGATAGATATTGCCAAATTACCTGTGGGGCCGTATTAAACCGGAACACGGGCCGCAATTGGCCCGCGGGCCAGACTTTGGACATGCCTGCTTTAAGATGTCTCAATGCTTATCACTAAACACTGGTGCAAGTCTTGTCTGTCTATTCAACCATATATACAGTCACAACAACCACTGTCTTTTTGAACTACCGTAGAACCTCAGAGTTACAAATGCCTCAGGAATGGAGGCTGTTCATAACTCAATAAAACATTATGGTTTTTCTTCGAAAGTTTACATTGACTGAACATTGACTTAATATAGTTTTGAAATTTCTTTTAACACAGCACTATAGTAGGTTTGCTGCCTATTTATTTATTCATTCATTCATTTATTTATCTCGGCTCCTGCCTGAATACACACTTCTGGTTCCAAATGAAGTATGTGGTTGACTGGTCAGTCTGTAATCGTAGTGTTCAAAACCAAGATTTTACTGTATGATTTACATCTGGATTTCCGTGCATGTTAGGACAGAGATGATAGCACCTTTAGCATTAAATTGAAAATTATTAAATTACACACTAGTTCAATTCTAGCACAAAATACAAAAAAAAACTAAAATCACTAGTACTTTGTGGGGGAAAAAAGTCAAAGCAAGAGGGGTTTAAGAGGGGTTTTATGGTTGATGATAGGCCCTTTTACTAGTTCTGTTGTAGTATTCTGCAACGTTCATTACAGCTCACCAGCCTTTCCACTACTGAACATTTTTAGGGGCTCAACGCTCAGTCAAAAATTCTAAACTCAAGTTATACATACAAGCCCAAGTTGTTTTAGATTTGTTTTATATAAAAAGGAAGGTCACAAGAGCATATATTCTATAATTATAAGCCAGCATTTATCACTCAAGGAGTTTAAAACATCCAACAGGGTATAATTTTTGTAGTTTTCACACTAAAGGAACTAATTTAATATATTTGACTCACAATTCACAGCAGCAACAAATGTGACATTGGTCACAGACAGAGGCAGTCTCCGAAACAAATTCAGAATTTTCATATGTAGCCCTTTTTCCAAGTATGAAACTCAAGTGGGCAGACTTTATTAAGTTTACACAAAGCTTTAGAGGAAAGATTACAAACAAAATAGAACAGAAAGGTAAAATTTCTTCTCCAAACATACATGCCATTTATATTACCTTCAGTCAGAACTGAACAAATCAATTACAGGAATGGCATATCTCTACAAAATCTAGCACAAAGTACAACAAATGTACAAACTGATAAATTTACATGGCTGTATGTTCAAATAAATTCTACAGAATTAATTATAAGGTGAAAAACATGAATATTAATTGGTGGAATAAGTACTAAATTAAATTAGTTAAATTAGTAAATTAGTTAAATTTGTCGACATTATGTGAAAGCTACATATATAATTTGTATTTCTCAGTAACATGGTAATTAGAGTTTGAATATGAAGAGTTAAAATCTTGTTAATAAAATTGAAACCCACAGAATCATTTTAAGCCTCAGCTATGAAAAAACGTGAAATTTTCAGTCATCATAATCACAATATTTCAAGATCAATTGAACTTTAGTTTCCTATACCAGACACAATATTTAGCAAAAACTAAGAATTCCCAAATGATCCATCATACAAATATTACCACATTGGAAATAATCACTATGTACAGAGTTTTTATTATATATATATATATATATATATATATATATATATATATATATATATATATATATATATATATATATGCAAACCTTTTTAATAACTTACAGTAATTATGTTTTCTATTTTATAGTGTATTGTTCTTATTCAGAATACATAAAGTTTAACCAGCAACACCAATTTCATTCTTGTTCTGTCTCTCTCTCAAAAAAAAAAAAAAAAAAAAAAAAAAAAACCAGCACGAACAATTTGCCTAGCTGCAAAGTACATATCTACTGTCAACTACTGGCAGTTTCTCACTGAAGTGAAATAAGATCCTTTTTCTAGGCTGCTATCAAACCACGGTTTTAAATTAACAGATGGCACTGTTAAAATGGGCACTGAACCCAGCTAATGATTAACAGCATATTTGTTAAAATGATGTTGTTAAAAAAAATAAAAAAGTTGTACAATCTTTTTTAAAATAGATGTGAAGATGGATTACAGGCAGTCATGTTCACTCTAAGTCAGTGGTCACCAAGCAGTAGATCTGGATCTGGTAGATCTTGTAGCATCTGGCAAGTGATCCTAACTGTTTGGCCACGTGGCTATCAAGGGCCGCACTTCAACTTCTCATCCTCCCACTGTTGTGCATCTCCATCCCTTTGCCTTGGCACTGTTCCCCCAGGAGCCTCTTGTTTTCTGTGCAGGGCAAGGGACGGAGAGAAGGGTGCTGATGTCAAGGTGCCCCCTTCACCCACCCTGTATCTTATCTCCACAGAGCAGAGAGGGGACACAACAGAACTAGGGTTAAAGCAAGTTTTCTGGCTGCTTTTGGGAATTGTACAGGGCTAGGGCAGGGGTGAGCCTGTCTTAGCCCCACTGCACCATCACCCAGGAGTCACCTGAGGTAACAGTGTCTAACTGGAGCCCACATCCTGAAACCCTACCACCCGTCTTGAACCACCTCCTATATTTCAAGCTCCTGCCCTAGCCCTGAGCCCCCATGCATCCAAACACCCTCTCAGGGCTTGCACCTAGAACCCTCTGGCATCCCAACTGCCTGCCCCAAGCTCAGCTCAGAGCCCCTCACACTTTAAATCCCTTAAACCAAAACCAGAACCGGCATCCCAACCCTCTGCCCCAGCCTGGTGAAAGTGAGTGAGGATGGGGGAAGGAGGCAAGATGGAGTGAGCAGGGGAGGGGCCTCAGAGAGAGGCTGGGGAAGGAACACAAAGGAGGTGGAGCAAGGATACATGGGTTTGAGGTAGATCTTGGATTGCACTTAAATTGAAAAAGTGATCTTGTGGTGGAAAAGGGTTAAGACCACTGCTCTAAGTAATTATTGCTTTGCAAACCAGGAATCTCAGAAGCAGGATAAATTCACACAATTTTCCTACAAAATTTTCAGGTTCCCACACTATGTGAAGCATGTTACGTTATGCCTTTCAGAGGGCTGATAGTTTCAAAAGATGCAAGAACTAAGTACTTTCGTTTTAGTCTTTGACTAATACTGCAAAACATTATCTTCAGGGCCATCATTAATACCTAATGAGTCTACTTTCCTTCTGATGACTGTATTTAGACCGTGTTAAGCACATAAAGCTCACATATATCCAAGAGAACAGACACGGTAACTAAACACTGAGTAAAAAAGATAGCGTAAATCCAATACATGGACATTTGAAAACACTTTACATGCAATTGTACTGGGATTGAGAAAGCTTTAGTACTAACATTTCTTTACATTTAATTGTTTTAGATGTGAAACATGCAATTCATTTAAGCAAAAATTCCCCACAACATAAGTCGTTAAATGCCTCAAAGGGTAAAACTGTCAGGGGAAAAAAAACTGAAAAAACTACAGTGAAAGATGAGGTCTCAAGAGACTAGACAAAAGTCACATATATGTTTAAATAGGGAGGTCAGCTAAGAGTCAATCCAGAGGGCTCTTTGCTACTTACAACTGTTTTCTCCAATTTAACTGCATGTCAGGATATCTTGCATTCTCCCCTTATGTACAGCCAACATCAGCTCATGTATTATCAAAGGGCCTGAAAGGGCACTGTCTTAATGATAGGGAGAAAACACTGAGCTAAAAATAAGACAGACTTATCACTATCGCATCCAAAGGATTGTGAATTTTAATGGCTTGAGTAAAAATGGTCCAGTGGTCAGGGCAATAGTCAGTCTCAGGTTCACTTTCCTACTTGACAAAAGATTTTGGGTGACCTTGGATGAGAAACTTAGTCTCTCAGACACAGATATTTAAAAGCAGTAGGCATGGCTGTGCGTAGCATTGCGATGCTTAACTTATTTAGGAGCCTATGTCTCATTTTCAAAAGGGATTTAGGCACTTAGTCTAAATTCAATAGACTATCAAAAGGATGTTGGATCCTAAGTGCCTAACTTGCTTTTGAAAATGATCTTCACTCCTAAATCATTTAGGGGTACATCTAACACTACACACTTATTTCAGAATAAACTATTCTGGAAGAAATACTCCAAAATAGCTTACAGGCAGTCCCCGACTTACGCGGATCCGACTTACGTCGGATCCGCACTTACGAACGGGGCTTTCTCGCCCCGGAAGTCGGGGCGAGAAAGCCCCGTTCGTAAGCTGCTCCGGTGCCCCTGGTCTGCTGGAGACCGTCTCCAGCAGACCAGGGGCACCGGGCGGGTTCCCGCGCTTCTGAGGCTTTGCCAGAGCAAAGCCTCAGAGGCGCGGGGAACCGCCGCTGCTGCCGCTTCAATCTGGGTGCCTGTGGTCTGCTGGGGACCGTCCCCAGCAGACCACAGGCTCCCGGACTGAAGCCGCAGCCGCGGGGGGGTCCCGCGCCTCTGAGGCTTTGCTCTGGCAAAGCCTCAGAGGCGCGGGACCCCCCCGCAGCTGCGGCTTCAGTCCGGGAGCCTGTGGTCTGCTGGGGACGGTCCCCAGCAGACCACAGGCACCCAGATTGAAGCGGCAGCAGCGGCAGGGTCCCTCCCTCTGAGGCTTTGCCAGAGCAAAGCCTCAGAGGCTCTGCTCCCCGTGTCCCTGGTCTGCTGGGGAGGGGGGGGGGGGCGCAGCTAGTGTGCTCCCCCCCCCCCCCCAGCAGACCAGGCTTTTGTTTTGGACTCTGGGGCAGAGCAGCTGGGGCGCTGCCGATTGGTCCTGCAGCGCCCGCTCTGGGCACTACTGGACCAACCCGGCAGCACCCCAGCTGCTCTGCCCCAGGTCCTGATTCAGCCGCTGCTGGTCAGTTTCAGCAGCGGCTGAATCAGGACCCTGGGGCAGAGCAGATGGGGTGCTGCTAGGTTGGTCCAGTAGCACCCAGTAGCGCCGCTCCTGGAGCAACCCAGCAGCACCCCAGCTGCTCTGCCCCAGGCGTCCCCAAGTCAGCTTCTGCTGAAACTGACCAGCGCTGACTACAGGAAGCCCCAGGCAGAGTTGCTCTGCCCCGGGCTTCCTGGAATCAGCTGCTGATCAGTTTCAGCAGCAGCTGACTTGGGGATGCCTGGAGTTCTTAAGTTGATTCTGTATGTAAGTCAGAACTGGCGGTCAGTTTCAGCAGTGTCTGAATCTGGACGCCAGTTCCGACTTACATACAGATTCAACTTAAGAACAAACCTACAGTCCCTATCTTGTAGGTAACCCGGGGACTGCCTGTATTTTGAAATAGTGCGCCTACACTACAGGGAAGCCTCAAAATTAGTCAGAGGCAGGCTCTGCTAATGTTGATGCACTACCTTGATTTAGAGCCCCAGAAAGGAATTAATTTGAATAGCGCTGGGGAGGAGCTATTTTGAAATAGCAGCAGTGGTGCAGCCACACTACAGCTATTACAAAATAGTAATTTTGAAAGAGGCATTATTCCTCGTGGAACGAGGTTTAAGTCAGAATAAGCCGTCCATTATTTTTTATTTATTTCATAATAATGGAATTTCTGTGTAGACACTCGCATTGTAATTTTGGCATAACGACCATTATTCCAAAATAATGCTGCTGTGTAGACACACTCTAAGGGATTACAATGCCAAGTGCAGCAACGCATAAGAATCTTTAAAAATCTGGGCCCTTATGCCTCATTTTACAATTTATAAAGTGGAGATAACAGTACAGTTATTTTGCTATGTCACTAAAAGTTTTGCTGTGAGGGTAACTGTACCGAAGACTGAAGTGCTCAGGTAAGATGGCAGTGGGATCCATTATTTAAGATGCACACAAGTATGATTAATCATGTTGATTAAACTGGTACCAGGGGCCAACCAATAACAAAGTCCCAAGTGCCAGACCCTGTAGAAACACATAGTAGACAGTTCCTGCTCTAAAGAGTATACCATCTAAACAGATCAGACAAAGTGTGGAAATGTAGACCACACCAGCATTGTTAACTGGGTGATGGCAGCAACTATCAAGTTAGTTTCACATCTGGGAGGGATTAATTAGGTGGGCATAAGACAGGCAGAAAGGAAAGGGGCAGGAGAAGGACAACAGGATAAGAAGGGTAGGAGTGGAGCAAACTTGAGGTGAAGAGACTCTGAGGGATGGGACAGAGGAGGAGGTCTGGAGCCTAACAGTACAGGGTAAAGAAAATCTAAACAAACCCACAGACAGTTCTTTGACTATCAAAAGAAATAAAGGCCCTACTTTGGGTATGTCTAGACTACATGCTCTGCTGACAGAGGCATGTAAAATAGGCTACCCGACAGTCAATGAAGCAGGGATTTAAATATCCCCGGCTTCATTAAAATAAAAATGGCCACCGCGCTGTGCCAGCACAGCTGATAGTCGGCTCAGCTGATCATCGGCACAGCACATGAGTCAAGACACGGATCGGTCGACAAGGGAAGACTTTGTCGACTGCTCTCCTATGCCTCGTGAAACGAGGTTTACTGGAGCGGTTGACACAGGCTTCCCCTGTCGACTGATTCGCATCTTGACTCGCGTGCTGTGCCGACGATCAGCTGAGCCGGCACAGCGTGGCAGCCATTTTTATTTTAATGAAGCCAGGGATATTTAAATCCCCGCTTCATTGACTATGTCGGGTAGCCTATTTTACATGCCTCTGTTGGCAGAGGTATGTAGTCTACACATACGCTTTGCCTTCTTCTGCCTCTACCATCTGAAATCTTGGGCTGGTTCCTCTGGGTAGTTTTCCCCCTGGCTGCATAGTGGGGAGTTAGGAATTGGGGTAGGAGGTTGAGGAAGAAGAGGTAGCACCGCCTGGATCCTTGAGCAATGATTTTCAACCTGCAGTCCGTGGACCTCTGGACGTCCAAGATGATGTCAAAGATTTCCAAAGGAAAATCTCCATTTCAGATTGTTTAAGATCCATAAATAAAAATCCATTTAAAACCACTACACTAGAACTCTGAAAGTACAGGGCTCTCCTTTGCACCGCCCAGGTTTTAAGGGAGGTGCGGAGAGGGATGATCCTGGGTGGAGCCCATTTTATCCCCACTACCAGCACAACAGTCCATCCGTTAGTTGCTTCTGCCCCTACCATCTGGAGCATGTGTTGTAAAAGATATTTTAGTCCATTATACCATGAACAGAAACACTCCCCAAGGAGTAAGGAGGAGGTTGACAATAACTGGTATGGTTGTTTAAAAGAAAAAATACAATTACCAGGAAAAGTCTCAGTATGAAAACAAGTCTGTATCAGTTCTGCCACTTTACAGACTAGCAGATTCTGTCAAACTCATCCCCCAAAGCCAACTGCCTATTTTAGCTTGGATTACCCAGCATATAACTATACTACCACTCCCTTCCAGCAGCAATTTTATGAAGAAATGAGGTACAATGAGGCCAAACTGGTAGAAGGACCCATACATCAAAGAGAACAAAATCGGTAAAGCCCTACACTCTGTTCTTAAGTTGAACGAGCTCATTAACTTAAGCCAGATAAGATAACTCAGTACCAAAGTTAGAAAAGAAAAATATGTTCTATCACTACTAGAACCTGCCCAGACTACTATGTCCTTTCTAGAGAGGAAGGAATCACTGCCACTGGCTACAACTTTTTGATTAGAAAGCCTTTACCCACAGAGAAGTATCACTTTAGAAGAAGCTACCAAGCTCAGAGCCAATGCAAAAATGGTAACTAGCTTAATGAGTCTTCACAAGGCAAAAGGCAGTTTGAGGGGGAGGATAGCATCACAAAGGTAATAATTATCTGTGGTACACAGCATGTAAAAAGTATTCTAGAAATGTACACAACACAACTGTTTAAGAACAAGGATCAATATGTGCTTTAAAATGGTTTTCTGTCTCAGCAGGCAAAGAGATTACCATTGCACCACCATCCATGCTGCTACTGTGCATTTTGAAATTTACTCTGGAAATAGCTGAGTACCATAATGCAGTTTGGCTGATCAATAAACCAATGGGGTTCACCAGCTCATGAACACCAGAAGCAGTTTGGCATTTGCTCTAATCTATTTTTTTAAATGTTTGACACATTAGATTGTATCACATCATATAATGTTATGTCACACATATGCCGGGGCCTGTTAATTGCTTGGCATCTCACAATTTGACTGGATATAGCTTTTGGCAGTGTAAGTATCTCCTTAAATCCTGAAAAGGGGAAGTTACTCACCTTGTGTAGTAACGATGGTTCTTCGAGATGTGCCCCGTGGGTGCTCCACTCTAGGTGTCGGGTCTGTCCCGGCGCCACTGATCGGAAGATTTCAGAGCCATACCGGGCCGGGCCGCGCATGCTCTCTGCGCTGCTGGTCGTTCGCGCCCTTTCCAACGATCGCGGCTCGGCCCCCCCGCCAGTTCCTCTCACCGCTCGGTCTCTGGAAGAGAAAGACAGAAAACAACCCGGAGCGGGGAGGAGGGCGGGACGTGGAGCACCCACGGGGCACATCTCGAAGAACCAGCGTTACTACACAAGGTGAGTAACTTCCCCTTCTTCTTCGAGTGGCCCCGTGGGTGCTCCACTCTAGGTGACTATAAAGCAGTAGTCGGAACTAAGAGCGCTCCGGGTTACTTAGGATCTACTGTTGAAAGGACAGCGGAAGCTACTGAATGGTCCGCCCCCCACTTCTGAACTATAGCATAATGCCTCATAAATGTCGAGCTGGATGCCCAAGTGGCTGCCCTGCAGATATCGGCTAAAGGAACTCCTCTGGCAAAGGCTGTAGATGTCGCCACTGCTCTAGTCGAGTGTGCTCGCGGCTGCGAAGACAAGGGTTTATCCCGAATGGAGTGGCATGTGGTAATGCACAGAGTGATAAGCTTGGCAATGCGCTGAGTGGAAAGTGCAGTACCCTTAGATCGGTTCGCTGTCGATATTAGAAGTCTATCTGTTCGTCTCCACTGACGGGTTCTGTCTATGTAAAATGAAAGAGCCCGTCTAACGTCCAGTGTATGTAGCAGGGCTTCCCTCGTTGAGGAGTGTGGCTTAGGGTAAAAGGAAGGAAGGACGATCGGTTCATTGATATGAAAAGATGAAGCTACTTTGGGTATGAACGCTGGGTGTAAACGTAACGTTACCAAGTCCTTCGAGAAAGAAGTAAAGGGAGGGTTTGCCATTATCGCCCCTAACTCACTAACTCTACGAGCTGAAGTCATAGCGAGCAAGAAGACGGTCTTCATGGTTAGCATCTGTAAAGATACAGATGCCAGAGGCTCGAATGGGGGATACATAATTGTATCGAGAACCAGGTCGAGGTTCCACGACGGAGGAGGCGGTCTTCGAGGTGGGCTCATATTGGCTAGACCTTTTAGAAATCGTTTTAACATCGGGTGAGAGAACACCGAATAACCCTGTATCGGGCGATGGAAGGCACTGATGGCTGCTAGGTGAACTCTGAGGGATGCCAGAGAAAGCTTAGCATTTCGGAGATGAAGGATGTACTCGAGGATGTGTTGTGGAGGAGCAGTCAATGGTTGAACGTCATTCTGGAGACACCAGAGAGAGTATCTACGCCATTTTGCCAGGTAAGTATTTCGCGTAGATGTCCTCCTGCTATGTATCAATATGGACCTGACCTGGCTTGAACAGAGGTTTTCATCTAGCGTAAGCCAGTTAGGAGCCACGCTGTCAAGTGCAATGTTTCTAGTTTGGGGTGAAGAAGAGCCCCCCGATCTTGAGAGAGGAGGTCTCGATACAAGGGCAGAGGCCATGGCTGTCGAAGTGACATCCTGTGTAGGAATGGGTACCATGCCTGCCTCGGCCAGGCTGGTGCCATTAAAATTACTGTCGCGCTCTCCGTCCTGATTTTCTCTATCACTCTGGGAATGAGGACTGTTGGTGGAAAAGCGTACAGTAGCGACTTTTTCCAATTGGTCAGGAGCGCATCGCCGAGGGATCCTTTGCCGATCCCCGCCCTGGAGCAGAAGAGGCGGCACTTTTTGTTGACAGACGTCGCAAAAAGGTCTACCAGGGGTGTTCCCCATCTGCAGAAGATTCCCTGAAGTACGTCCAGCCTCAGCTCCCACTCGTGGTCCGTGGGAAAGCATCTGCTGAGGGAATCGGCAATGACATTGGCTATGCCAGGTAAGTATGACGCTGTTATGCTTATGTTGTTCTGTATGCACCAGTTCCAATATCGTACCGCTTCTGCGCATAGGGAACGTGATCTTGCCCCTCCCTGCCTGTTTATATAGTACATCGCCGCTACGTTGTCTGTCAGCACCCTGACTGTTTTGCCTCTCAGATTGGGGAGGAAGTGTCTGCATGCCAAAAAGATCGCCCTCAACTCTAGCTGGTTGATATGAAGACGCCTCTCGGTGTGAGACCATTGCCCCTGGATGCGCTCTCCGTTCATGTGAGCACCCCATCCGATGAGAGAAGCGTCCGATGTTAATTGAACCGATGGCTGAGGTTGGTGAAACGGTACTCCCGTGAGGATGTTTAATGGGCTCGTCCACCATCGGAGGGACCTGTGTACGTGGGATGGAGGAGTAACCAACTTGCGTATGTCGTGTCTCATGGGGACATACACCGTTGACAGCCAGTGCTGTAAGTTCCTTAAATGGAGACGTGCGTGCGGGACTACAAAGGTGGCCGCCGCCATGTGGCCGAGCAATCGCAGGCAAGTATGTGCTGAGATTGTTGTGGTCTTTTGGAGAAGATTGACCAGGTCTTTTATTGCCTGGAATCTGTCCGTGGGCAGGTATGCTCTCGCCGTGCGGGAGTCGAGAATCGCTCCTATGAACTTTATGTTTTGTGTTGGAATTAGCGTGGACTTTTGTTCGTTTATTATCAACCCGAGTGAGTTGAAAGTCTCTATGACTTTTGAAAGCATTTGAGTTGTCTCTTGTGCCGTCCTTCCCTTTATGAGACAGTCGTCCAGGTAAGGGAATATGATGACTCCGAGACGACGAAGATGGGCGGCGACAACGGCAAGCGTCTTTGAAAAGACTCTTGGAGCTGAAGCCAGCCCGAACGGGAGGACACAGTATTGAAAGTGCTCGTTGTTTATAACAAATCGCAGGAAACGTCTGTGCGCCGGGTGTATGGCCACATGAAAGTAGGCGTCTTGGAGGTCGAGGGCTACGAACCAGTCGTCGGTGTCTAGAGAAGGGATTATTGTAGTCAGAGTCACCATCTTGAACCGCTGCTTTCGCAGATAACGGTTTAACTCCCGTAGATCGAGTATGGGTCTCCAACCCCCTGTTTTCTTTTGAGTCAGGAAGTACCTTGAATAAAATCCTTTTCCCCTGAATTGGTCTGGGACCCTTTCTATTGCTCCGATTTCCAACAGGCGATAGGCCTCCTGTTTTAGGAGGGCCTCGTGAGAAGGGTCCCTGAAAAGGGACGGGGTGGGAGGGGTAGGAGGAGGGAGGGATGTAAATGGGATGGTGAGTCCGAATTTTATCACTTCCAACACCCATCTGTCCGATGATATGGCCACCCACTGATGGTAGTAGGGTCGCAACCGATGTTTGAAAATGGGAGTGGTGTCTCTGACTGATACCGGAATGTCCGGCGTGCCCTTGACCTGAAAGTCAAACTTGCTGCTTGGGTGCTCCTGCGTTATTCACCCTGGGTGGCTGAGGGCGTCTGCGCTGTGTCCTTTGCTTGGACCGGTTCTGATCGTATGGACAGTTTTGTTGTCTGCGGAACTGGTAATCGTAACGTCTTTGGAATGGGAAATAGCGTTTACGACGGAAAGGTGGAACATACATCCCGAGGGTACGTAAGGTAGCCCGGGAATCTTTACCCGTGTGGAGCACCTCGTCCGTCTTCTCCGCAAACAGCTTGATTCTGTCGAACGGCAGATCCTCGACCTTAGACTGTAGTTCTTTCGGTACGGCAGCGGTCGCAAGCCATGAAGCTCTTCTCATGGAAACTGCTGTTGCAATTGTTCGAGCCGCTGTGTCTGCCACATCCATGGTGATTTGCAAACCGGCTCTGGCACATGCATAGCCTTCCTGCAGTATAGATCGGAGAAGTACTTTGTCGGTTTCGGAAATTCTCTGAGCAATTTCCGATAATTTTGCAATGTTGTCAAAACTATGATTGGAAAGCAACGCTGAGTAATTTGTGATTCGGAGGAGAAGTGTTGAAGAGGAGTACACTTTCCTGCCGAATACGTCCAATCTCTTTGCGTCCTTGTCTGCTGCCGAGTTTCTTACTTGCGGGTTCTTAGCTCTTTGAAGAGCTGCATCCACAACCAACGAGTTTGGCTGAGGGTGAGTGAAAAGGAACTCAGCACCCTTCGAAGATATGAAGTATCTCTTTTCTGCTCGCTTGCAGGATGGAGTAGTGGAAGCCGGCGTCTTCCAAATTTCTGTGGCTGGTTCCAGGATAGCCTCGTCCAGCGGTAAAGCCACCTTAGATTGCTGTCTAGGGTGTAAATTCTTCAGTAACTTGTATTGCTTCACGTTCACGTCCGCTAACTGAACCTCCTGCGTTTGTGCTACCCTTTTAAAGAGGTCCTGAAACTCTCTGGTGTCATCTGGTGGTGAGGAGTCCATAGCAAAAACCGCGTCGTCGGGGAAAGAAGACTGGGCATCCTGCGACGAAGCTTGTGGAGGCCGATCATCTGTGTCCGATATCTGGCCCTCTTCAGGCTCCGACAGGACCGAAATTGAGGTGGCACTAGGAGGTGGTCTGGGTGACTGCGAGCGCCGATGCTCAGAGGCCGGTTGTGAATGGCGCCTGTAAGATGATTGACGGCAACAACAGGAACACGAGTGGGACGGTGATCTGTCCTGCCTACCCGTGTAATAACCCCTGTGGTAACGATAAACAGAATCAGGGGATGGTCTCCTGGATGCATATCTGCTACCATGTCTAGTATGGTGAGACCTTGGAGGAGAGTAACTTGGAGAACGAGATGTGTTTCTGTAATAGTGGGAAGATCTTCGTTGCGGGGACCGTGAGGACCTATGTCTTGGGTAGTAAGGTACTCTCCCCGATCCCGAATACTGAGGTGGGGAAGGGTATGTTGAATGCACAGGAGAGGGAGACAAGGAATGATCCCTAGGGATCGACTTCCCAGATGCCCGTGCATGGACTGATGAATGCCCTTTAGCACTTGCAGAGTGTCGTGCTGTGCTGCGATAAACCTCCCTAACAGGTGGGGAGCGTGACTCATGAGAAGAAGGAGAGGCTGTTTGCAGTCTAGCTGATTGCGATGACTCTCTCGGTGCCGATGCAGATGACTCCTGCGGCACCGGGTGTGTTGCGGGGCCGCTGACAGGTTCCGGTGCCGGCTGCCTTGACGGAACCGGGTCCTCGCTCTGCGGTGCCGGGTTCTCCCGGTGCCGTCTGTCTGGTGCCGAAGGAGCGCGTTCCCGCGGAACGGCAAGCGGCACCGCTTCGTTAACCGCTTGGGCAGCCGACTCCGTTGCTGACCCCAGCATGTCCCGCCGTTCCGGGGACGATGACTTATCCGGCGGCGCTGTTAGCCGAGGCCGCTTACTCCCCGAAGGAGTCGGATCCCGCTCGTGCTCCCTATGGAGAGGGGAGACTGGCGGTGGGGCAGACGCAGTGCGATGCTTGCCCTGTTTTGCAGAGCGCGGCTGAGAAATTGACTTAGCCGCGGAGCGGCTGTTGTCCGATCCCCGGTCTCCCTGATTCACCGGGGGGAGAGGGACCGCTGGCAGGGATCGGGCAGGGGAGGCTTTTTTCTTTTTCGCTCCGGCTGCTGCAGGAGATATTGCCCTTCTTTTTGGGGTTTGTGAGGACTCCTGCTGCAGAGGGTTTGATGGCTGAAGAGCCTTGTCGCAGAGCAGGAGTTTGAGGCGGAGATCCCTGTCTCGTCTTGCCCTCGGAGTCAATTTAGAACAGTGGGCACACTTGCTTGGGATATGAGACTCCCCCAAGCAACGAAAACAGAGACTATGCCCATCAGACGCAGGCATTGCCTCTTTACATTGTCCGCACCGCTTGAAGCCGGGTGATCCGGACATGGCGGTGAAACTGACCAGTAAAAAGCGCTTCAGCGCGCAACTGACTAACTATGTTCTGTTTCCTTTCTAATTAACTAACAAAGACTAATAACTAACTAAACTACAGGAAAAGTCAAACTATTTACAGACTAGTGGTTGTTTTTTTGTTTTTTTTAGGAGAACAAGGCAAGCGACCGCAGAGAGATCGCCTTTTCCGTCAGCAACCGAGGACGGTTGAGAGGAACTGGCGGGGGGGCCGAGCCGCGATCGTTGGAAAGGGCGCGAACGACCAGCAGCGCAGAGAGCATGCGCGGCCCGGCCCGGTATGGCTCTGAAATCTTCCGATCAGTGGCGCCGGGACGGACCCGACACCTAGAGTGGAGCACCCACGGGGCCACTCGAAGAAGAACAAAATGTTTGTATTTCTGCCCCCTGAAATGAAAGGGTGAAAGTGATAAGATTAGAAAAATATACTTATGACCAAAAACTTATTTTTTTTAAAAGAAACAGTGCTACATTTCATATACCCTGATTAACCTACATTAAAACAAAATGCAAAAGAGGTCAAGGAAAAAGGTTTAAAATCGTTGGACTCATACCCGTTTGCTTAGTGAACAAATTCTAGATCTCTGTCCGAGGACTGAGCATTCCTGGCCAGTCACGTGTTTTTCTCCTTTGTTCACTGTAACTATTACAATATGCCACACCCTTTTTGCAGAGACTTAACAGGCTTCCAACACTGGCACAGTAGCAGAACATAGGCACACAGTTACGGGTAAGAGCTTCTCTCTTCACATGACTATTGATATAGGCAAAAAGCACTTCCAGTTCTGTCCCTTAAATCAAGAACATCCCTGCAGGTAACCTGATGTGTTACACAGGCATGACTGCATACCACTGAAGAAAGAACAACCAGTAAGCAATTAAGGAACCAGCACCAGAATGTTAAGGAAGCGATTGGTAACTGCAGTTTGTCTTAGATGACACAAACCTCTCCCAAACAGTGTAGCGAGTGCAGAATTCACTTTTAAAAGAAAAAACTTGGTTTCTGAAAGGACAATTTTTGAATGCCCATCACTACAGAAGGTACAGTCCACTATGCCAATATTTTCACTCGGTTTATTTGTTCAATACAGGCAGTCCCCGTGTTACGTACAAGATAGGGACTATAGGTTTGTTCTTAAGTTGAATTTGTATGTAAGTCGGAACTGGCTCCAGATTCAGCCGCTGCTGAAACTGACCAGCGCTGACTACAGGAAGCCCTAGGCAGAGTTGCTCTGCCCCCGGCTTCCTGGAATCAGCCGCTGATCAGTTTCAACAGCGGCTGAATCTGGACTCCTGGGACAGAACAGCTGGGGCGCTGCCGGGGAGGTCCCCGCAGGACCAACCCAGCAGCACCCCAGCTGCTCTACCCCAGGCGTCCCGCAACAAAAGCCTGGTCTGCTGGGGGGGAGGGGCGCACTAGCTGCGCCCCCTCCCCCCCCAGCAGACCAGGGAGACCTGAGCAAAGCCGCAGAGGCGCAGAGGTCCCGCCGCCCCCCAGGGCAAAGGAGCAAAGCCGCACGGGCAGCGGGGTCCCGCCGCCTGTGCGGCTTTGCTCGGGTCTCCCTGCTGTGCTGGGGAGTCCCCCCCAGCACACCAGGGAGACCCGGAGCAGCTTTTCTCGCCCCAGAGGACGCGGTGCTGGGACCGCTGCACTCTGGGCGGTCCCGCCGCCCGCGAGCTCCGGGGCGAGAAAAGCCCCGTTCTTAAGTGCGGATCCGACATAAGTCGGATCCGCGTAAGTCGGGGACTGCCTGTATGTGGGATCTCAAAAGTGCAACGTGCTGGAGAAACGGAACTAGAAAATGTTGCTAGAATGAATTAATCTGCCAGATCACAGATATTACCAGAGCAGAGAAGTTCAATCTGTATTAAGGAATCCACAATATTGCCTGGCAGACCACTTCAGCAGAGATTTGAGTGCGTTACACAAGTTGAAACCTATATATTGGAAAGATTTTATTTATCCAATAACTTATGTAAGTTTATTCAGGTTCATTCACATCAATCATTATTAGGCAAGATGCTCAACGATGCAACCCCAGATTCTGGATGTTCCTCTAAGTTTTGGACTGCAAGAAGTTGGGCCTAGATTATAAAGGAGGGATCACTCAATAATTCCTCTGTTCTGTTCATTCCATCTGAAGCATATGGCACAAGCAACTGTCAGGACAGGATGCATTAACAGGAGTGTTGTAAACAGGACATGAGCAGTAATTCTTCTGCTTAACTCTGCACTGATTAGGCCTATGCGGGAGTACTATGTCCAGTTCTGGGCATCACATTGCAGGAAGAATGTGAAAAAATTGAAGAAGGTCCAGAGAAGAGCCAAAAAAAGTTATTAAAGGTCTAGAAAACATGACCTATTAGGGAAGATTGAAAAAACTGGGTTTGTTTAGTCTGGAAAAGAGACAAATAGGGGGGTTTGGTGGGGCAGAGTCATGGCATGCCAGAGGAGCGGTACCAAGGACAGGAGCAGGCAAGCCACAGACCTCCTGCACAAATGGAAGTGCGCTGCTGGACGAGCTCTTCCAGCAGGCAGTTGTTCCACAGAGCCTCTGCCTCTGTCCTCTCTTTCAGGGTCTTGTTGAGATCCTGCAGGGCCGCCACATGCTGCTTCAAAATGTCAGTATAGACACGCCAGTGCCTGCGGCTCCCATGTACCCGGAACAGAGGTGGGGCTAGGGTGCTGCAGCTCTCTTGCACGGGTGGTCCAGCTGTGGAGGAAAAGAAGAAGAGACAATCAGTCATGCATGCAACCACTGTCCATGAGGGCATGCCCTCACTGTAAGGGTCTCTCCTTCAGACAGGGGACTCAGAGGTTCTGAAAGTAACACCATGTGTGAGCTGGGCAGTAGCCTGAACATCACAGGGGCCCCAAACTGCCAATGGGACAATATACCCTCCCCCCGCACTGCCAACCCACACGTGTGTGTTCTGGAAATGGATCCTGGCACCACGTGGCGCACACCCACATGTTAGACGTTACTGCTGCACATGTTTGCACATGCATGGCCAGCTGCATGATGTCCAGGCTGAGCATTACACATTTCCCTTGTGCATCAGCCATTGTGCACCCACCTCCCGCACCCTGTGTGTGGCACAACCTCATAGCACTCACCTACTGGTTCTTCCCCAATGTCCGAAGACACTTCGGAGGCCTCTGAGGTCTGGGTCACCGGCTCCAGGGTCAGGATCAGTGTTGTCATTCTCCTCCTCCTCCTCTAGTACTAGGTCTCACTCTTCAGATTCCCTGGACTGCTCGTGTTCCTGTTCTGGTTCCTCCATGACAGGGTCTGATAACCAAGACTCACGAGATACAGTGGAGTCCGGGCTTCCCCACCACCAAGAATGTGCGCCAGCTCCACATAGTACAGACAGTAGCGTAGGGCTACCCCAGAGCGAGAGCTCTCATCTTGGGCCTTTGCATATCCCTGACACAATTCTTTAACTTTGGCCCGCACCCGGTCCTAGGTGTGGGGAAGGTGGCCTCTCCTGGCCAGTCCTTGGGCCATGAAGCCATAAATTTCCACATTCCTGCGGTGTGAGTGGAGGGCTTGCAAGGATTCCTCCTTGGACCACAGCTCAAAGAGACTCTTGATTTCTGGCCCTGACCATGCCAATGCCTGGCATTTGGAGCCCGAGTGGGTCCTCAGAAGTCTCCCTAGAAGGGCCAAGAGGGTCTTGGAGCTGTGACATGGCTGGGATCCTGTGGGACAGGAAGAGTTGTGTGCTCTGGCTGGCTTCCTGCCACAAATGGCTGGCAGGATGCCTGTCCCTTTAAAACATGGCTGCAGACAGGAACAATAGAGGTGCAAGGCATGCAGATGGTCTGTCCACCAGGGCTTTTCCTGGAGGCCGTTTCCCCCCCCCCCCCCCCCCCCCCCGAAAAAACTGGCTCTCTGCATCCTCAAAGCCTTTTTTCGACTGATCTGTCAAAAAAGGCGTTCTTCCTTGTAAAACTAGGTTTACCACTGTCGAGAAAAACTGCCACGTTCTTTCAATTCAATTTCAAAAGAATGCAGCGATAGTCTAGACTCAGGTAAAGTTTTTTCGAAAAAAGGCTCCTTTAAAAAAAAAAAAAAAACCTGTAGTCTAGACACATCCTTAGTGTCCACAGTACAGTGAATCTTTAAGTACTGTAGCTTCTATAAAAGCACAGGATTTATGAATTAGCTGCAGAGGTATATCATCTGAGTAAAGACACGAGACATTAATGAATATATGCAGCATTTTCAAAAGGAAAACATTTAGTAGGACACAGTAGCAACTACTTGAGAAACAAATGGCAAATAATTGTTAGGAATAAAGCAATCCAAACAGGCCATGGTATCCCAGGCACCAGATGGTGAAATAGAATTTCCATGAATAGCAACAAATAAATGCACTGGGGGAGTGAGAAGAGGACAATCCTCTCCTCTTCCGCCCCCGCCCCCCCCCCCCCCCCACCACCATACACAATCATTTTATAATGAAGCAAAACATTTCCTCCACAAAAGAAAATATATAATTTGCAGAAAAAGAACTGACTGGGCCGGGGGGTGGGGGGAATTGCAAGCCCTGTGCTTCTCTGCCAGCAAGAATAAGCTTCAAAGTTAAAGTCATTTCTAGGGTATAGATGTTATGTTACATTTGGAAACATGCCATCCAACATGCACATGTGTTATGGGAAGGTCATATTGTCAGAAATATTTAATGCTTTTATTTCCTTTTTGAACCTTAAATATTGTATTATAATACAAAAAAATGCTGATAATTTTTATTCTAGTTTTCTAAGTGCTTTCTCACCAACCACTAATTACGCATAAAAGTTCACAAGTTGAATTTTTTATAGATAAAGCTCTTTTCACCAAGCGAAAAAGCAAATTTAATGCAAATTTCTTAACTGCAAATACAGTGTAAGGTTAATAAGTGTATGAATAAATTCAATATGCAAACTGCATGTAAATATCTGTAAAAGACTTTCATCTGGAAACACTGGCTGTCTCAGAATCTTTTTAATTTGTACACATTATAATCTTTTTCATATCCATAACATCTGAACTTTAACAATACAAAATGCTAGGTAAGCCAAGTCATTATGCAAATCATACATAAAAATGCTTTGAAAAGCACATCAAATAGAAAAGTACAAAAGGTCACATTTGTATATAGGACTGAATGTTTGCATGTGAACATACATTTGCATGGGATGGGTCAGACAAACAATTAGAATGGTTGGTTCTTCTCAAACTTAAAAATCCTTTGATGAAAATAGGAGTATTTTCAAATCAAGAGCAAGGGTTGCTTTCCTGCTTTTAATATACAGAAGGTTTAGGGGGCTTTTAGGAAGCAATTGTCCTATTACCCCCATTTCAGTGTTCTGTCTTTAGGAGAAAATATATATTCTATAGAACAACATGAGAGAAGAGAGAAATACATTGGACAATTAAATTCTATGAACATTTCAAAACAGAGGTACTTTACCATAAAATCATGTAGCATTTCATAGCTACCAACATGTCAGAAGTAGAAAAGCTGAAGTATCTCTGCAAAGTATCTCAATAGTACTTACCAGTAAAATAACATATGCACAGAGAGACTGCTCAAGAGTCAATATTTTTATTTTACACTTAGTAATACACATCAGCATGTATAGTAACTTAATAGAAAGAAAAAGAAGAAAAGACCATATTTTTTTTCTTTTGTCGTTTACTATCTATGAAATCATAATTGAGGAGTCTTCATGAGGTACAGAGGAAGATAAGAAGAACATAGAGGAAGGTAAGAAGAATGTGTGCACCGAGACAGGAATGTTTAATAGTGGTCTAACACACTGACTAGGACATCCTCCAGTAAACATTTTACCTTCACTTTATGATTGCAGAAATGATAGTTCAACTAGATTTTTATACGTACAACTGGTAGCATGATTACAGACTAGGGGAGAGAGGAATTTCAGAACTTTATTACCAATACTGCCTTATAGTTGTAATTGCCTACTTTAGTTTCTATTTCATTGCGATGGCATTTATGAATGTACTAAGTTTGGTGTAAAACTGCTGATCAATGAAATCTAAACACACTATGGCTGTGTCTAGACTACATCTCTGTCGGCAAAGGGATGTAAATGAAGCACTTTGAAAGTGCAAATGAAGCCGGGATTTAAATATCCCACATTTCATTTGCATAATCACATAATGGCACTTTCGTAAAAGCGCTATTTCGAAACTGAAACCGCAGTCTAGAGGCGGCTCTTTCGAAAACGGGGCACTTTTTTAAAAGATCCTGTAAACCTCATTTAGGTTTTCGAAAGAACCCAGTATTCGAAAGAACTGCGTCTAGACTGAGGTTTCAATTTCGAAATAGCGCTTTTTCAAAAGAGTACCATTACATGATTATGCAAATGAAGTGTGGGATATTTAAATCCCGGCTTCATTTGCACTTTCAAAGTCCTTCATTTACATCCCTGCCGACAGAGGGAGGTAGTCTAGACACACCCTAACTTTATATAAAATCATTTAGAACCATTTAGATACATTCAGCTCAAGTTGTCTCAAAAATATTTTAAAATAAAAGCATTATACATTTTCTATTAGGCCACCTTCTTTAGATATTTAAAATTCACTTTATATTTGTCTGGCTGCATAACATTAGTGATCCGTCATTACTGGCTTTTGTTTTGCCTAGACATGTCACGCATGCAGTTCTGTGAAGTTATAAATAATGTAGGATGCAAGTATATTGCTGTTTTTAAAATGATGCCCTACTTTTAGTCCCCGGTGTAAAAACCATAAAACCTAATGTGAAGTACAGCAAGGTGAAGCTTCAGTATAGAAGACACCATCACCCTTTGGAAAAATCTATTAGGCTAGTTTCTAAACAAGAGAGATGGTTAATCATGACATATTGTAACAGAATCTTTCAAAATTGTGTCCCTATTTGTGCTCCACTGTAGGTTTGGTAGTGTCCCTGCCCGTGGAATCAGAGATCTTTGATAGCAGTGTTTGCTGGACCACACACTAGAACGTCCTCCCCATTTCACTATAAGTGGCATCTATATACTGTATGAGGGCCACAGTTCTTTCCCTACAGAAAAGTTAATGGATAAACTCCTCAGAAGAGGGGAGGAGAAGCACCCAGAAGGGAATACATCTCAAAGAATTTCAGTTACTGGACATGGTCATTAGCCTTCTTTTCTTTGAATGGCGTCCTATAGGTGACTCTGGAACAGTGGATATACAGTAGACTTCCAATAATCCTGCACCTTTGGGACCCAGGGGGTGCCAGATTATCCGATATGCTGGAGTGTCAGGAGGTACTCTGGCGGGGGTGCTGTGACGGGTCTGCCGGGGAGAGAGGGGGCAAGTGGGGAACGGCAGGGCGAGGGGCGAACCCTCCGCCGTTTTGCAGGGAGGCGGGGGAAGCCCTGCGCAACTGCCGGCGACAGGCCAGCTGGGGCTGCAAGCGGCAGCTGCGGACTTGAGGAAGCAGCGAGGCAGAGCAGCTGGGGTGCTGCCGGGTTGGTCCCGCAGCGCTGCCCCTCACCTGAGCGGCACTGCGGGACCAACCCGGCAGCACCCAAGCTGCTCTGCCCCGCCGCTTCCCCAAGTCCGCCGTTGCCGCTTGGAGCCCCAGCTGGCCTTTAGCAGGCGGCTGCGCAGGGCTTCCCCCGCCTCCCTGCAAAACGGCGGAAGGTTCGCCCCCCCCCCCCCCGCCAGACGAGTGTGGTCCAGCAGACCCATCACAGGGGTATAATCCCGTTCCCCTCTCCTCACCTTCCCTTTCCCGGCCCATGAGCGTGCATAAGGCTCACAGGAGCTCCAATTGTCCAGCTAGCTGGAGCACTTCTGGGCTCCAGTTGGTGCTGGACTATCAGGAGTGCCGGACCATTGGAGTTTTACTGTACTTGAAAAGCTTGAGTTTCAGAGTAATCAGTACAGAAGAGGATAGGATCATGCATCCTAGGAGGTCCTCTGATTCCATGCCATGGTGTTTGCGTAATAATGACTTAAGATGTCTGTGGACATGCCTTACAAATGTCAGTAATCAGAACATTCTATAAAAAAGGGCTACTGAGGCAGGCAGCAAGTGAAATGTGTCCAAATTCCAACTGGAGGTTGAAGTTCCTGTCTGATAGCAAAGGCGTACCCATTTAGAAATCCATTTTTATAGACACTTGAATACAGATGATCCCTTTGATCTTCCAGCAAGAGAGGAATAAGCATAGTGACTACCTAAATGATTTAATTTAGTCAAGTTAAATAACTAGTTCCTGTCTAACATCCAGCGTGCATAGCATGGTCTCATTATGGCTACCATGTGATTTTATGAAAAAAGGAAGATGGATAGTTGGTTTAGATGAAAAGGAGATGGTACCTTTGATAAGAACTGTGGGTGTGGTCAATCTTTGTAAAGAGTTGTATATAGAGCAGGGGTGGACAATTTTTGACAGGGGGGCCACTCAAAGATTTTTGGAAAATGCTTGAGGACCACACTCTTCCATGATATTAATGGAGGAGATGCAGGATCTGGGATGGAGGTTGGGTACAGAGGGGGAACTTGGAGTAAGGGACTGGGGTACAGTGGGGAGACTGGAGTCTGGGAGGTAGATTAGGTGAAGGAGGAGGTTGTGACCTAGAGCAGGGGACTGGAGTGCAGGGGTTTGGGATGTGACGTAAGATAGAAGGGGATTGTGATATGGGGCAGGAGATTGGGGTGCCAGCTATGGGAGGGGGTATGGCTACAAGAGGAGGACAGAGGATTTGGGTATATTGAGTGGGGGGGCACAGAGAGTGGGGACAGGGAGGAGCTAGGGTGCCACAGGCAGGCTGTGGCCAGGAGACTTACCAGTTAGCAACCAAACCAGCCTACCCACCTGCAGAGTTAAGGCTTTCAGAGCTTAACACATTTCCCAACCAGCCAGCCTGCCTGGCCATGTGCTTCATTGAATAACTGAGCCAAGGAGAGTGGGTGTGGTTCTTTTTGGCTGCCTGTTATTCAAACAAACACCTCCCATTGGCTGGTTCCTGGCCAGAAACCAGCCAATGGGATTGTGCTGGAGACAGGGAGACTCCTGAAACTTCTCTTCTCTCCTCCAGTTTTGAAACACGAAAGGAAGCCCAACCAACAGCTCTGTTTCTGCACGGGGCTGCAGGAGAGCCTGCCTGAGGCTTCCCGCTGCCTCCGCGGGCCGGATCCTGTGGCTTGACAGGACGCATCCACCCTGTAGGCCATATTTTCCCCAGGCCTGCTATACAGGGTATATTCCTTGAAAGCACATTTTCCTCCTGCCTGTCAAGTGGATGTAATTACCATAAAAAAGGAATTTCATGGATAGATAAATGTAGTAGCAGGTTGCCACTGATTCAAACAAAGGCTAGTGAGGCAGCATAGAACAAAGCTGAGATTTCATACTTCAGGTAAAGCTTTTGAAGACCTTTAAGGAATTTTTTTGCCATTGGGTGGGTAAATGCTGACTGACCCTTTTAGCTTGGAGTGCAATGCAGTAACGGCAGCTGTATCTATATGAACAGAGTTTATGGATAGATGCTTAATTTCTGAGTTCTGGGATGAAATCCAAAATGAGTGATAAAGGAACAGTAATTGATTAAACATATTTGGTGTCTCATCAAGTCCAGAAACATTTCCATTTTTGTAAATACAGGCAGCTTGTTCTTGAATGTTTGTTATTTAAAAGTCTGCTACATGTTAAATGTCTGTCTGCTACATCTCCTTTATTCCTGAAGTCAACTCTAGATCCTGGAACCATGAAGGAGCCAAGCCTGTATATGGATAAGTTCTACACTGAGTCTGAGAATCTGACCAGACTCCTGGGGGAGATGTGGAATTCAGTACAGAGTCATCAGTGGACAAACTATCATGAGCAAGATGTAAGAATGCCAAATCTCTTGTGGCTATTTTGGTACAATGCCTGGGTCTGTACCACAGATGTTCCTGAACTAGAGACACCCAGAGCATGGAGATTTAAGTGTACTTTGAATAGCAGGGGAAAGGGTGGGAAATCATAGAACATGTATTCCACATAATGAGGAAGGCATCCCCAAGAAATGGTGACCCAGACCTGCTCCTGAGCAGAATTGTGGGTATTTGCAGGGGAGGCTGCGTGTAGTCATTTGGATTAACCAATAAGCCTAGGTTTATATAGCCCTATTTAAATGCCTATAAACTAACATCCCTAATCTAGATGATCCCTGATAGATGTCTATCTAACCTGCTCTTAAGTATCTCCAGTGATGGAGATTCCACAACCTCCAAAGGCAATTTATTCCTGTGTTTAACCACCCTGATAATAAGGAAGATTTTCCTGATGTGCAACCTAAGTGTCCTTTGCTGCAATTTATGCCCATTGCTTCTTCTCCTTGACCTGATAATAGGACAATGATTTTTATCCCTCCTCTTTGTAACATCCTTTTAGGTACTTGAAAATTGCAATCATGTCCCTTCTTGGTCTTCTCTCTTCCAAACTAAACAAATCCAGTTGTTTCAGTCTTCCCTTGTAGGACAAGTTTTCTAGATCTTTAATATTTTTTGTTGCTCTTCTCTGGATCTTCTCCAATTTATTCACATCTTTCTTGAAAGGTTGTGCCCAGAACTGGACACAATACTCTAACTGAGGCCTAATCAACACAGAGTGGAACGGAAGAAATACTTTGTGTGTCTTGCTCACAACACTCCTGTAAATGCATCTCAGAATCATGTTTGCTTTTTTTTGCAATTGTGTCACACTGTTGGTTCATATTTAGCACATGGTCCACTATGACTCCTAGATCTCTTTCTACAGTACTCCTTTCAAGACAGTCTCTTCCCATTCTATAATCTATGGCTCAAAGGCTCTCTTGCATCCTGTTACATTTTTTGTTATTTCAGAGTTCCTATGGTCAAAAAACACTAAAATGTACAAATATATAGCCATATTTTAATGCTTTACTTTCTGTTATCATTGCATAGTGTCACAAAACAGACCAGAGGTGAGTATAGTTTCATTTTCAAATATGATGTGTGTCACACTTTTGTTTTACTTTTTTGCTATAAGAGGAGTCAATATCCAGGATATATATTCAATTATGGGTTGTTATAATTGTTGCATTGGACACTTATTTAATTTTTTAAAACAGAAAATATTTTGAAACTCAATTTAAAATCCAACCCACCATTTCAGAGCAATCAAAAGTGCAAACTACTTAATTACTATGAAATATTCAACTTATTTTTTCTATTGTGGTAACACCTAGGGGGCCCAAACACTATGTGTGGTCTCATTGCACTAGGTACCGTACACATACAATGAAAACTGGCCTCCTCCGAACAGCTTAAACTCTAAACAAGATTATCAAAAGTTAAGACAGAAGAGAATTTTTACATACTTTTACAACAATATTAGTACTATCAGGCCCTCAAAGGATTTCAGATTGTGCCAGTCATGAAATTTTAAAAAATTGCTTCTTTGTGCCTGATGAACAAAAGAGCTATAACTAGAGAGAAAGAGGAAGAGAGAAAGGAGCCTATTCCTACTGCACATATAAAATAACTCCCTGCTGTTCAGCTCCAATAATTCAAAATAAGGGTTTGAATGTCTACTCAGGAATAAAAATTAAAATAATAATTAAAAATTAAAAAAATTAAACATTAAAATTAAAAAAAAAGAACCCGCCCCCTTTCCCTCCCCAGCCTCAATCAGCTGACTGCAGTTTGAAACTTGTTGCCATGGATCTTATTTTGCTGTGCAGAAATACCCTAATAAGCCTTCCACTCTGCAGAGGTCACTGATAAATCACTATTAATTGAAGAGACGAGTCAATTGATTTCCCCAACTAAAATTCCTGGAGGAGTATGCAAGCCCTACTGCATTTCCCAGAAGTGAAATTAAAAATGTATTAAGAACCAGAATTTAAAAATTTATTTGGGTTAAGACTGTTGTAGCTAAATCACAGAAATCCATTTTTAGAGATAGAAAAATTCTCACCATTCATTCTGTTCTAGCAAGCTGGATTAAAAGGCAGTAGCATTTACAGGAAGTAAGTCAGAGCCAAGACTGAAGGAAGTACCATTTAGTGAACTGTTATATTCAAACCACCTTCCAAACACAGCATAGTTGATCCAAGGTAAGTTTATTGCTGTGTAAAGGAATGAGGACTTGCTTGTCGGCAGCTGCCTCACAGAGTATCGGCAGTCTGTAACTTCCTTTACTTCACAAAGAGGCAGCTATTTTCTCATAAGAACTTTGACTAATACTGGGTAAAATTGGCCCATATTTGAGCTAAGTCACCAATACTGCTGTGAATCATTCTAGCTATGGATATGGGGTGGGCAAGCCTCTCCCCTTCCCTGAGCTGAGAGCCAGATGAAGGGAGCAGCTGGAGATCCCAAGGAGAGAAGACCAGGGGTAACTGGCTGGCTGAGGGAGTGGCAGCACCATGGAGAGCTCCATGTGGGGTGCTATTATGGACTATATAATGAACAGTGATAAAGCCCTGAGGTAAGGGTGAAGACATGGCCTCCAGGAGGGAAAACCCAGGAGGCACCTCTCTCTCTCAGAGGGAGGAATAGAGTAAGAGACCATTCAGAGGGCACTGAGATGGGCCCCTGGTAAAGGTGTACCTTGGAAGGGATTCCGAGTGACTCCTTTGGCTGCAGGGCTGAGTAGCCAAAAAGTCTGAAGAACAGAGAGAGTGTAGGCATATGCACTCAGCCAGATGGAGTGCTCACAGGAGCTGGGTGCCACTCTGTTATAAGTGGACAGTGCCAATCGTCCGAAGTGAGCATCTGCAGTTGACTGTTGATCTGGGGTGTAAGATATGGATTGATGTCCAGGTAGTTGCTTTACAAATGTCAGTTACAAACACAACTTTGAGAAAGGCTATGGATGTGGAGACAGCTCTGGTAGAGTGTGTGCAAAGACCATCACAGACCCTTCCCCTCATACCTCACCTGCTGATGCAAGATACCTCTGCCACCCCAATAATCCATTTCTTCATTTCCAGGCTCGGCTAATCCATGGATGAGGAACGCAGAGGCACGCTATTCCAGAGAAGTACAGAAAATCCTACTGAACAGTTGACAGCTAACTCACTACGGGAAAAAACATTTGTGCACAAGTGGAAACATTTCTGCATATGGTGCTTGAACAAATTACCCAACAATCAGATGCACAATCCTTGAATACATATGGATGATCAAAAAATTGGGCCTTTCCATTACATCATGAAGAGTGCACTTATCTGACATTACCTCTTTAAGGTATACTGACTCACTGTATTCAACCACTCTTGAAGAAAATGCTCTCTCAAAGGTATAAAGAAAACTTACACCCATCGTAGGAGACCAAATTCCTATGACAGACCTCAGTCTTGTTCTCCATTCCCTCATGGGCAAATCCTTTGAACCTCTAGCTACCTGCTTGATCTTCCACTTATCCATGCAAGTCACCTTCCTATTGGTGATCACATTGGCAAAGAGGTTGGGAGAGTTTGATGCCCTAATGATAAATGCACCTTATACCACATTCCTCAAAGACAAAGTAATTCTACATCCACATTTCAAATTTAAATCCAAGGTTGCCTTCTCCTTCCATCTTAATAAAACCAATTACTGTTTTTTCCCCTAAGCCGCACACTGACAACAGAGAGGCATCCCTTCACACACTGGATTTCTGCAGAGAACATGCATTTCATATAGAAAGACAGTCAAAAAAATCATCCACATTATTTGTGTCCACAACAGAACATTCCCAAGAACAAACCATTTCCAAACAGAGACTCACTAAAAGGACATCTAACTGTATATGATTATCCTATCGAAACCATGATATGCATTGATGGTATACAGGTTAGGAAGTGTTTAAAATGTGGAAAGTCAAACATGTCAAGGAGGCTATTTGCAAAGAAGGAACGGGAATAGTCTGTTCTGAATGCTTCTGGATTGTTAGGTGGAGGAGGGTGGGAAAAGAGTTTGTTTTTAAAGAAAAACGAAGATAATAAATAAAAGAGAAGGAATAAAACTATGAGGGTTCATTTAAAGCAATATCAAGGTTTGTGAGGGCACTGCTGTTGTTCCAACCAAAGACAATGGTGGTCCAAAAGGAACTGGGGAATGGCTGGTTGTACATGCTAGGTAACCGTTTGGAGTGGGAAATAAACTGTAGTTACTACAAGAGCTTAAATAACTACCCAGACAAGTTGCACTAAAAATGAACTCTCCATGAATGATTTGTTATTTAGGTAATGGCACTTTTCAAAGAAGAAGGCTAATTTATTATATATTTATAAAAACCACACTTAATCCTTTGTGTAGGGCTGCTGAAGAGAGACTCCACATTAAGCTGCCTGAGGCATTTACTGGAAGGGAGTAAGTCCTTGGGCATAATCTGTTTAACGCATAATTGATAAAAACTGTCATTTCAAAAAAACCCGTGTCATGAAAATAGAAAAGACATTAAGCACAAGTTCCAAAATTGAGGTCTCTGCTCCTAAACAAATATTTTAAATTTCCTATCATGAAGATTAACAAAATAATTTTATTTCTGAACACTTCCCACACCCCTCATTAAATAGTATATTTTAATAGACATAGAAGGAAAAAAACATTAAATGTATTTGGGAAATAAAAATACAATTAACAAATTTCTCAACTTAATCTTTCAAAATTCTTGTGCTGCTAGATTTGCAGTCGGTTCTCCTGACCAACATAGTTTGGGGTTTGGAAGGAATTATTCTCCTCCCCCCTGCAACATGACAAAACTGGAAAACTGCTGTTAGTGTGCTGGTTTTTCTCACCATCCACTTGGTATTCAAGAAGTCTAGTGCTGACAAGGGGTAGGTTAAATTGCAATTGTCCCAACACTGGTAAATTATAGTGTGGTTTGTGGATTTGGAAGGTACAAATGAACATACTAAACCCCAGTGGGTTGCTTAAGCATTGGGCACTCACATGGCATGGTGAGGGGATAATCTATAGCTGGGGAAGCTTGCAGCTCCCATGATCTCATCTCTCTCCTCACACGAGATGGCTTTGTCTGAGGAACCTGTGGCAAGCCTGAGTGGGTAGAGAGCAGAGCCTTCACATCCACTCTGAAGTTTAATGTACATTTACAGTCACTGGGTGCCAGCTGAGAACAGGATAGGAAAAGCTTTCTGAGGCAGTATGAGGTGATTTGACCCAGTTTGTTATTAGTTGTTAAAAATATACAGTCTCCACATTTAACCATATTAGGATGCGTGTCTCAATGCTTTCGCAGCCATACAATTTTTTTAAGTGTAATCAAAACCTTTTCACTTTTTTACTACTTAATATTTGTTATACCTTTCCCCTTACTGAATTTTTAAAAGTGCCCATAACTGTTTCACTGTATATATAGATTCATTCCTTGTCAACCCCCATCCACATATGTGGGATGATGTCGTCTTCTGTGCACCTTAGGTGAGAGACAATGTCTCATCTATAGCTTGTACATCACTGCTGGAACTCACATGAGAGGCAGATTTTCCCCTACAAATTCTAAATTAACAACAAGGTTCATTAACAAGGTTCTCTTTTAGGAGGAGTCTGCAAATCAACTAGCTTTAGTGCGTTGTGGGCTTAATACTCCAAAACAGATGGTTAAGAGGGAACTCATACTCATATTTTTAACTGATTTTTAAAAGGCCATGTCACATTGGATTTTAAAGTGAGCAGACAGATCACTGGTGCACCCACAGAGGGGTGTGTGCCCCAAATTCTCTACAAAGTGGGCAATGTGAGGTGCCAAATGAAAGCTTATGCTCTACTGATTCTATGTATGATACTCATGTACTTGTATGATTTTTTGTATATGAAGTTATGAATATGGGCTCTGTTCTTGTATTGTAAATGTTTTCTGTCTGTGAGAGCGCAATGGACCTGGACTGCCTATTGTGAGGAAGGATTGTTCAGTAAATGGCTATGCTAACTAGCAATGCTTCATGGACACTGGCTCTTGGAGTGGCCAATAGACACCTGAGGAATGTGTCTGGAAACCTGCAGACTGGCCAGTGCATAATGGCTACTTGCTTGTGAAACAGAGATAGATCACTTGATCATGTGACCAGCTCCAGTTTAGGAGACACCAGGAATATAAAAATCCCAGGAGAGTGTCTCCATCTTGTCTTTCTCTTGCTACTGATTCCAGATGCATCCTTAAAAGGGACAGAGTCGGCAAAGATTGGTGACCCATCCTGACATAGGATGTATGCCAGAGACTTTTAAGCTAGCAGTTTGTAACACCTCTGCTAAGTGCCTGTATCAAGTACTTGGTAATTGATGTATGTAATGTACTCTCCTTAACAATCTTGCTCTCAACCTTTTCTTTCTTTTATTAATAAACCCTTTAGATTTTAGAGTCTAAAGGATTAGCTCAGCGTGCTCTTGTGGATAAGATCTGAAGTGTAAATTGACCGGGGACTGTGGCTGGTTCTTTGGGACTGAGAGGATCTGTTTGGAGTTGGTGAGATCAGTTTTTATAACCCCTCACCTGTGTGTAAGGCCCGGGGCTGATTGTGGCACAGGGAGAGCTGGGGTGCTTGAGTGGTTTTTCTCATGAGGTTTCCTGCTGGCCAGATTGGCAGCTGAAGTGCTGTGTGTGACTGGTTGCTGGCCTATTTTGGGAAAGGTCTCCAGTCGAGGGCTGTAAGCAACCCTGGTTTTGAGAAATTCACCCTGAGCAGACACTCTCAGCAGTGCCCAGACCTACCCTGGTCCGTCACAGGCCTCTTTTTCCAGTCTAGTGTAAAAAAGACTACCACCTCTTACTATGATCTGTGCATACAAAGTCAATCTAATCAGCCTATTTTGGCAACAATTTTGAAGCTGGTTATGTTTATCCACCATCTGTGCATTAAAAATGATATATTTAAGCCTAGAGTTTAGGAAACGTATCTTGATGTAATTTGTTTCTTCTTGTAAATCAGGGATGTTCAAGTGATTTCTACCAATTCTGGAGGACTGTTGATTTTACTTGAAATTCTGTGGTTCCAGCAAATTGGTTTAAACACTAGCCAATGTGGGAAGCTAAAAGTATGCTTACATTATTTTAGCTGAAACCACATCTGATTCAAGTTTTAAATCATTATATAAATCATTATATAAACAGCATTAGATCACAAAAAATGACATGAAATCTGTACAAAGAGTGTATGTTAAAAGTCTAGACCACAAATTTCAGGCATGGTTGTAAACAAGCAGTATAAATCACAATATAAATAAATGAGTACTAAAATGTCATGCTATAAGGCTTTTTTGAACTTCTATGTACTTCTAAACATGTTCCCTCTAAGCCAGGCCTGGGCAAAATACAGCCTGTGGGCCAGATCTAGCCTGCAGAGGCAGTTGGGAGCCCAGGCAGGCTTCCCTACTTGCCTTCCCGCTGGACCATTGACCGGAGCCGCGCAAGGTAAGCCCCTCCTGCCCCCGCGTTGCCTACCCCCACCCGAAGCTCTCATCCTCAGCCTCAACCCGGAGCCCACACTTCAGTCAAATTTTGTTGGGTCACAGGCATCAACAATTTTCTTCAACTGGGTCATGAGTAAAAAAAAGTTTGAAAACCACTGTATTAAAGTGACCACGTTGAGTTTCAGTAGTAGTTTTCATGTTCCAGGAATAGAGCTGAGTAATTTGTAAGCATATTTTATATTGAGGGATGGATAAAAGAAGAATAAAGAAGAATCAATGTGTTTAAGTAAATCTATTAATACACTGAGTTGCTTTGGTGAGACTACTGTTTAAAATGTCCCATGATTTTGACTATTTTTGTCATTCATTATAACGTTATGTTAAAGAATGATCCATCACCACAACCCACCAATTCAGCTGTAATACACTAAAGCAGATGAAATACAACACTGTAATCACTTCATAGCAAATGAAAGAGAAATTGTTTTTCTACTTCCTGTTTTAAAATAATTCAGACTTTTTTATTAAAGTATTTAAACGGCAACAGTAAAGTGTGCTGAGCATGGGCTAGAAGACAGGAACTTATATACTAAACCTCATATGCTATGACTTTCTGCATGACATTGGCATATCAATCTCTCCATGCCACCATGTGCTCATCCCTAAAACTAGGACAAATACTAACCTGTATCACAGACTTTGTCTACACTTCAAACTTCAAAGAGAAGCTGTGGCAGCACTTTAAACTGAAAGAGTGTCTATGGCACAAGCATATGGACAGATTATCTCCCAGGGTGTGTCTAAACTACACCCCTCTGTCGGCAGAGGGATGTAAATTAGACACATTGAAAGTGCAAATGAAGTGGGGATTTAAATATCCCGCATTTCATTTGCATAATCGCATCCTGGCGCTGTTTCAAACAAGCATCATTTCGAAACTGAAACCACGGTTTAGGCGTGGTTTTTCTGACAATGGGGCGATTTTTCGAAAGATCCTGTACTCCCCTGATGTCGGAAAAACCGTGTCAAAACCATGGTTTCAGTTTCAAAATGGCGATTGTTCGAAACAGCGCCAGGACGTGATTATGCAAATGAAGCACAAGATATTTAAATCCTCACTTCATTTGCACTTTTGATGTGTCTAATTTACATCCCTCTGCCGATGGAGGGGTGTAGTTTAGACGTAGCTCCAGAGCTTTTGGTAAATCACCTCCACGAGGGAAGTAACCAACAGTTCTGGAAGCACTGTTCCCACCACTACAGCCTGGTTTACACTGGTGCTTCACAGCATTCCTGCTTGCTGTGCTCAGAAGGGAGGATTGGTATCACACATCTGAGCCAGAAAGTTACAGTGCTATAAAGTGCCAGTGTAAACTTAGCCACAGTACTGTTGTGCAAATTGAGATTTGCTTTCTATTATGAAAATGTAAAGCTATGTAACCAAACAGGTTTAACTAAATATATTTAATGATTTATCATCTTAGCTTTATTTTTAAAAAACATTTGAACTTAAATCCAAACACTACCCACAATTTCTAAGACACTTTCAGTTAACAATTTTATCCCTCCTTTCAAATAAAAATGATAAATTGCCATTACCCATAACATTTCTATGTAATCTTCTAGTCCATAACTTTGAAAGAAAGGTCTGTACTGGTACGGAAATCTTAAAAACAAAAACAAAAAGGAAACAACAAATACAGAAAATTTCCTCTTTATATTTTGATCTTCTTCATACAGATGTCTGAATCTCTGAAAGCAGCACTAAAATATACTAAAAAAACTGAGCACATCACAGCTCTCTGCTCTTGTGTGTCCAATGATGCTTATGCAAGAGTTCTTTGTAAAGATATGCACTGATGCCTTGTGGGTTCTTTATACATTTACAAAGAGATCTTTGGTCTTTTTTCTTATAAAGATCCAATTCATTTGGTTGACTGGGCTTTAAATGCGGTATCAATATAGGTTGAATCTCTTAGGTCTGGGACTATCTGGTCTGGCAGAGCGCCCCAGCCACAGAGGTTGCTAGTGGTTGGGAGCTCCACTGGCGAGCCAGAGTGGCCAGAGGGCTCCGCCAGCTGGAAGGGCCAGCAGCCAGGGGCAGGGAGGCCCGGCCTCTGCTGGTCTGGAACACACTCTTGTTTGGGACCGCGCAGGTCCCAGAGTGCTGGACCAGGTCCAATCTATTCTAGTCAAATCTTTTGAAGTTTTCTTTTTGGGCACTGCCTGACTTTAGCCAGGATACTGAGAACACCTTGGTCCTCATGGTCTTTGTGCCTTAACAGGATTGGGCATAAAGAACTCCTGACTTCTAGGACAAAAGTGTATCTTTGAGGTACAGCAATAGCATTTCACTTAGCTTAGGAGGCTGGAAACACTAGGGACTGGGCTAGAAATGGAGAGGACAGCTCCATTTCAGCTTTGAAATAGCTGAGCATAGTCCCACGGGTGGGGGGGGGCAGAGGAAGGAGTTAGCCACAAAACCACAGAATGCTGAAGTAGCCCTAGCAGAATTAGGACTCAAATCCAAATCCAAGCTGGCTCATAGGAATTTTAGAATATTCAGAACAAGAGATTGATCGGGGAGGGGGAGGGGAATCTATTTATTATAATCTGCTGCTACCAGAATTGTATGTCCTCCCTAGGCTGGTACTGCATACGAACATTGAAAATAAAGAGCAAATTGAATCATTCAACTCTTAAGCCTACCACATGCTTCTGACATCCAGTCAACTAGGGATAAGAATAGTTAACCGGTTAACTTACCAGGTGATGCTTACTAGATAACAATTAATCCAGGCTGGGCAAATACTGGCCCATGGGCCAGATTCAGTCTGACAGGGTTAGCTCCTGGAGAGCCCTCACGCCACCCTATTTTTCCGGCAGGTACAGGAGATTACAGTTCCTGTTGACCACGGATCACTGTTCCCAGCCAACAGGAACTGTGGAGGTACAGGTAAATACAGTAGCAGCAGCCCACCAGAGGTAACCCTGGTGAACTGGCGCCATTTTATTGCCCACCGTTAGGTTAACCATGTGCTAAGAGCAGCCTGCCACAGGCTGGGGCAGGGAGCCACCAGAACTGAAAGCAGTGAGATCCCTCTTTGTTGGTTAACATGTGAACTGATTAACTGGGATTTTACTTCCCAAGTGCCAACTTGAGTTTTTCTTGTGCTGAAGTAAATTCTCTCTTCCTCTTACCCACAATGAGTAAGTCTAAAAGAAGGACATTATTTTCCAAATACTATTGAAGTAAAACTTGTATTGCGCATCTACTTCATGTCACATTTTCTGCCTTTTTACTTTCAGAGGTCTAAAGATGCTGCTTACCTAATCAGGGCACAGTTGATGAACTATCCAAAACATTCTAGCTTTGAACTGTCAATGAAAGCCCTTTCCCTGTAGTTACAATTTCATGCACTTAAAATTATTTTTGTTGGCATGCGTTTGTGATCAAAATTATTCATGGAAACTTAATTCGTCATTATTATTTCTCAACATGTGGTGGCTGACATCACTGAAAGATAACAGAAATAAGTGCATTCATTATGTTAAATTTTCACACATACAGCACACATTACAAGGGTCCTACTGGGGTGCTAAAAAACAAAGGTAGTCAGATAATACTACACCACCACACTTTACTGTGGCTCACTACTGAAATGGGTTATCAAAGCATCTCTGTCAAATTTAGCTTGCCAATGAGCTCTTCTTAAAGCCCTGGTATCTGGCTGCTGAAAATCAGAAGCCAGACATTCCACCTCTGCGCTCTGCCCCTGCAGAAACTTTCCTCCTTCGCTTCACAAATATGAAGTACACCGGAGGCAACTAAACCATGGTGATATCTTTTTCACTGAAGTCTAAGTCCATGAGTAGATAGCATCACCATCCTTTCTAAACACCCAAAGCACACTCAACGGTCAGTGTGCAAATTCTGAGCCTGTCGCTCAAATGCTCTTTGCTGCTTTCGAGGTACTCAGTGTATAGCTTTGAGCCACAGAAGTAAGGGAAAGGCTGTGTCTCCAAGGATCGCTATTGGCATTACCATATCCTGAATAGTAATCTGCAAGTCTGGAAAGAAAGTCCTCACTTGCAGCTTTCAAAACAAGGCTGTGTTTTTAAAGATGTGCACATCATGTGCAGCTTTACTGACCTGCCCACACTGATGTCAATGAAATGTCCCCAATAATCCACCAGTGCTTGCAACAACATAGAAAAGTAGCTCTTTCTATTGAGGTACCTCTAAGCAAGATAGTCTAGTGCCAAAATAGGGATATACATACCATCTACCGTCCCAACGCAGGAGCCCCATTGCTGCAAAACCATTCACAATGACTTGCACGTTGCCAAGATTCACAGTCCTTCGTAGCATGATATAATTAATGGTCCTGCACTCTTGCATGACAGCAACCCCCAGTATTGATTTCCCAATTCAAAATTGATTCCCAACTGATCAGTAACAATCTGGAGCGACCACTTCTTCACCCTGAATACAACTTTCATTTTAGTTCACTGTGCTAGAGGGCTGGTGTAAGCTCTGCACATGATTCCATGAATGTAGCATTGTGCATCCAAAAGATCTGCAGCCAGATCTCATCACTCCAAATCTGCATAACAATGCAAACTTGCTACTCTGTGCTCATTACTTGGACCCAGAATGGGTGTTCCAGAATTTGCAATTACTCTGTAAATACTATCAACAACTTTGCATTTTTTTTTCTGAGGCCCTCAGCAAGGCAGCCTGCAAGGCATAGTCAGCATAATACTGAAGAGCAGTTTTGTGCTGGCTTCTCCAGGGTTCTCAGAGACGGTGGATGTGTGAACATAAGAACGGCCAGACTGGGTCAGACCAAAGGTCCATCCAGCCCAGTATCCTGTCTGCCGACAGTGGCCAATGCCAGGTGTCCCAGAGGGAGTGAAAAGGTAATGAGCAAGCGTTCTCTCTCCTGCCATTGCTCCCATGAGGCTTTGCAAACCGTTCTCAAAACACCTTGTGCCAGATGGTGAAGAGTTGCACAGTGGGATAACTACCAACTGTGCATTACTCTCTGGATTGATGCAAGTGCAACTTGTAAGGACATGTATCCCAACACAAAGGTCTGTAGTGTGGATATGCAAAAGCAATTTAATTACCGCATCAGCTCTAAATCAACATTACTTAGGTTGGCATACTTTTGTATTGTAGACTAGGTATGTAAGAGACTAGTCAAGTAGTGATGCAACTAGTCACTTCTTCTCGCCCCACTCTTGCTGCCTCTATCAGAGAGACGTAGCAAGGGGGGGGGGGAGCAGGAGCTGGGGAGAGCTGGCTTAAAATCCGGTTCCCCTAGCACCGTCTCTGCGGGGAGCAGGGAAGATAGAGGCACAGTGGAAACAGCATGAGTGGGGTCTGAAGCAGTCTCCACTTGCACCGCTTCTGTTGTGATTCTGCTTTTGAAATGTACAAGAGCCCCAGCGTGGTTCTTATTCATTTCAAAGGCTGAGGTGCTGCAGGGAGCGTGGGGCCAGAAGGGTCCCACACTCCCTGTAGGGCTTCCTTTTGAAATGTACAAGATCATCACTGGGGGTATGTTTACACTAGCTCCCTAGTTCGAAGTAGGGAGGCTAATAAGAGCAACTGAAATTGCAAATGAAGCGCGGGATTTAAATATCCCATGCTTCATTAGCATGTTCCCAGGCGGTCGCCATTTTGGAAATTGACTAGCCCGGAATAACTGCCCGCGTCTACACGCAGCAGTGAAACGGGAGTTCGAAGTAAAGCCCTAACTTGAATTAGCTGTTATTCTTCCTAGAATGAGGTTTAACAGCTAATTCGAATTAAGGACTTTACTTCGCACTCCCGTTTCACTGGCGCGTGTAGACACGGGCAGTTATTCCAGGCTAGTCAATTTCCAAAATTGCGACCGCCTGGGAACATGCTAATGAAGAATGGGATGTTTAAATCCCGCACTTCATTTGCAATTTCGGTCACCCTCATTAGCCTCCCTACTTTGAACTAGGGGGCCAGTTGACATCCTGGGAGGATTAGTTAGGCAGCATACAGGATGCCCTGAAGGTAGGGAGGCAGGGTGGGTTCTGGAGTGGCTTAGGGGCTAGGGCATTTGCCTAGGGATCACAGGACGGTGGGCTCGAGTCCCATCCCCACACTGCCCCGCGAGGCAGCTGGTTGGGGGGGGCCAACACCAGTTGCCCCAGAGATGGAGCTGGCTCCTGCATTGGTAAGGCAGCATGCAGGATGCCCTGAAGGGAGGGAGGTGAGGTGGGCTCTGGAGTGGCCTAAGGAATAGGGCATTCGCCTGGGGAGCACAGGGTGGTGGGTTTGAACCCTGCCCCCTGTGGGGCCTCCACCCCTGAACTGTATCAAGAGCCTAGCAGGGCTCTTGCTACAGTTCAAAGACAGAGGCACTCTTATAGACTAATCAAATAGTCAATGGAAATCCCATCCAATATTCAATTAACTAACTAATCTAAATTTAACATTTAGAATGTAGACACGCTCCATGTTCAGAAAAAGCTTTTTTCAGATTTGGTAATCCTCATCTCTGTCTATATCAGTGTCTAAGCAACAGCAACTGTGGAATCTGTTCCTTTTATGTAGTTATAATGCCTTTGCCTTTTTTTCAGAGATCTTTTATTTTTCATTTATTACTTTTGAATGGGACTGTCCTTATATTACAACTTTTCGCTCTCCAACCTGAAATCATGATACATGTCTTGAGCAATGCAGCAGCACCAAAGACAGGCTTGAAAGAGAAATTCAACACCGCTCCTCCTCTCCATACACAAATCTAAGCTCATGTGCTGATGAGGTCGAAAAGCTTAAATTCTCTGGACCAGTTTCTCTGCACTTCATCTAAAAAATTCCTTCATGTTAGTGGAATTAGACCAAATATGAACTTGTCACTGCTTTCTACACATACATACTTTTTGCCCTACAACAAACACTAGCTTTTTATAAGCTAGATATCTCCTGGCAATGACCATCAAAAGCAATACATACATACATATATATATATATATATATATTTCACTGCAGAGAGTCCTATTAACCAATTCCATTCAGATTGAAATTAATGTTATATGTAGTATAACATGGGTCTCAATTTCCTTCCCCACAAAGAAGTTTTAATAATGCTTTAGCAGTGTGAAAGCATGTAAGATGACAAATGTCAACTAGTCCAGCCCAGCAGCAAGTGTATAAATCACGAAGGTCTCCAAACAAATAAGGAGAATGCTTTCATCTTCCTATGAAGAACCTATCTCCATACACTTAGAAAAAAAATTAAATTGAGCTCGCCCCAACAGTAACTATCACTCTCAAACTCTTGAAAAGTTCACTAACTTTATAATTACAATATTTATGTACACTTGCCAAGTTTTCTTGTCTGCCAGTTGCATACTGTATATAATTAGTGTTTCAGCTTCAGCCAGAATAGCAATTTTCTTGTTTCTTATCCAACTTCCCCAATTGATCCGTCACTTTTCCTAGGTCCTGATTTTAGTTTCCATGAAATATGTCAGACGCGCCTAGTTTTTGCTACAGTCTATTAACTGGACTGAAATCAGATTTATTCAAGAACTTTTGTATGATGGAATTTGGGTTAATGTAGCCCTCTACTGCATTAGATGAAGGGCTGCATAAAAAGGATTATAACTAAGAAAATACACTCAGGGGGAAAAAAAAAAAAATCAGATCTCCCCCTTCAAATGAGTTGAGACCAGCTATTAACTAGTGACAGCAACAAACACAACCACTGACAGAAAAAAAAAAAAAAAAAAAAAAAGAGGCACAAACACTAAGACAAGTTTTAATAATATGTGTCTCAGTGCTAGGTTCAGAGTTTCATTACGAGAAGAAACACCTGAAAAGATTTATCTGCCTCTTTTTTGATTTATCTGCCTCTTTTTTTCTTCCCAATTGCCCTACCCTGCTCCACTGGGAACATCTTCAGTAATGTCAGGGAGCCAAAATGAGTCACATATATCTGCCTCTTCCACATTCATGTGAACTCACAAGAACCTATCTTTGGCATGGAAAACAAGACTAGGGTGTAACAGACACACCATACCAATGGTCTATGCCACAGGATTTCAATCCTCACAACTAGGCAAAGAATCCATAAAGAGGGTCTGCTCTCACCAACTTACCTAGCAAGATTCCAGATGGCTCTGTGGGATATTACAATTCAATTACTAGAGCGAGATAAATGTCTTTGAGAAATACTACATTCATCATACTGTTCAGTGAGTAGTAACAATTGATTATGAATACCCTCGCCCTTTGTATAAACCTCACACACACCTTGGATGTATAGATGACCTGCACAATGAGAGGAGATCAGAAACCCACAGGCAAATGACAGATGATGATTCCATCAGCTGCATCACAGTGAGTGTGTGCAATCCTATGCCACAGCTCTGAGGACAAAGAATCTATAAGAAGTAGGGATGTAAAATCTCATTTAGTTAATGTTTAACTGGCTAACCGATTAAACAGAGGTAGACGGGGGGGGGGGGGGGGAAACCAGTGGGACCAGAGCAGGCTCTCCACCTGGGACAGTATGTTCCTATCCGTGGCGTGCCAAGCCAAGCCCACCACAGTCATGGGCCACTCCAGCCAGGCTGTAACGCTCTCTGCCCAGGGTGGGTCCTGCCGGGCTGGACAGCCCCTTGCCCACAGCAGATGGGAGGCTGCTCCAGCCCCTGCCAGTAAACCGTTCACATTCCTAATAAAAAGGTAAAGCTTCAAACTAGTGGAACAACTCTGAATGGGCAGCATGGCTAACCCAGATCCTATTTTCTACATTTCAGAGACAAATGTCTCTGAATGCATGGAGCTTTCAACATTATCTCAGGAAAGATCCATCACATTTGGAATAAGTCTGTTGAAACTAAAGCAGCAGTGTCGACTGTGGAATGAGCCAATGACTCCCTACTAATGCAATCAAATTTAATAATTACAGGTTCTGGATGCCCTAGAAGAAATGAACCTAACTACCTGTAAAATGAAGCCTTATCCCTCACAGATTATTAGAAGCTGTGGAGACAGTCTGGGACTTCCAACTACTGCTCAGTAACCTTCCCTTTCTGCATAAATTCAATGAAAAACAGTGATAATTAACTACATCCAGAAGCATGACCTTCTCCAAATGTTTCAGACTTCAATCAGAGCATAAGAATGGCCATAATGGGTCACAGCAATGCTCCATCTAAATCAGTATCCTGTCTTCTGACAGTGGCCAATGCCAGATTATTCAAAGGGCATGATCAGAACAGGCTAATCTTCAAGTAACTCATTTCGTCTCCCAGTGCCAACAACTGGTAGTCATCTAAGCAAAGGTGGCTGAAATGGGCTGTACCCATGAACGCTCATGATACCATCTACATGTTTTGTTAGTCTTTAAGGTGCTACTAGACTATTTGTTGTTTTTTTAAGTTTTTCCAGTTACAGACTAACTCGGCTACCCCTCTGAAGCTTTTGGTACAAAAAAACCTGACATTTAACATGCATAAAATCATTCAACTGGCTTTTAATCAGCAAAAAGAGATGAGTTGAATTGAAACAAAATTTTAAAGGTTTCCACTATATCAGGCATGTCCAAAGTCCGGCCCGTGGGCCAATTGCAGCCCGTGTTCCGGTTTAATACGGCCCCACAGGTAATTTGGCAATATCTATCTTTTATGGCCCCCAACGAATCCATATGTATTGAGATGAATACATTGTAAAATCTAAGTTAATGTCAGTTGGTCTAAATCAGTTATAAATATATTTGGACACAACATGTATACTTGGTGTTATGTTCCTGTTCATATTTTTTGAACTTAAAAGTTGACAGACAACCTTTATTACCAATAATATGTAATGTACTTTACAATGTTCCTGACATATATTTCAGCTTCCTGGATTTTTTTTTCATCTGGCCTTCAGATATGAAAGGCAGAGTGATTTAACACCTGTTTAGATTTGTCCTCCATGTGACGAAATGAAAAGTATGCCGTTTGCAATAAACTTTGCATAAAATAGTTAATTTGCATTTAATTTTAATGGTTCAAAGAATGTCAGGCAAAATGGTCGGCCCTCATGCATGTTCACTTCATCAAATCTGGCCCTCTTTGAAAAAAGTTTGGACACCCCTGCACTATATGATGAATCGCTGACACTTTGTAATACTACTGTAGAAGAGGTATATTATCTATGTGCAGACATTCAAACCACCAAGACAGCAGCAAAAGCTAGTCTGAAGATCAACAACCTAATAATCCTACTTCTGGGGTTTTCAGGTCAATAATATTGCTCCTCAGCTCTGACATTTTCTCAAACTCTCCTTACTTTCTATGGCAATTATCAACACAAATCCAACTCATTTTTCCCTCCCTAAACAGGCCTGCTTTTCTGTGGTACCAATGTTTACACAGCTTATCCCTTATCACACTGACAACACTGGGAACTGGAGCAGATGGTCCCCTCAGACATAATTCTAATAGGCTTTATTTTTTGGTGAAAACAACTGATAAACTGGCTGCAGCAATGATTTATTGATAGCAGAAGTTGCAAATTGACAACACACTGTTTTTTCTTATTGTTTGAACTACTTAATCTTTTAACTAAGCAGCAAATTAGATATGAAAAGTAAATATAAATTATGCAGCAGGAGAAAAATTGCACAGTCGGTTTCAGCAGTATTCCAAATTCAGGAGTATTAGTTAGTTCAGGAACTGCCAAAACTTGAGGGGGGAGTCTTTTAAATCACTAGCTTTTTATAAACTGTCATTGAAGAAGAAAATGTGAGAATGATGTTCCTGAACCTAGGAAAATATTCACCTGGCTGACCTGGGAAGAAACAGAGTTTCTAATAAATCACTGACACTGGACTCCCTAAACTGAATTTAGAATGTGAACTGGGGACAGGAACAGTCATGTGGGGCTCTATTAAAATAATCAATAGCATGCTTACCCTTAGTAAAATAAAATTATAAAAATGGACCATCGATGAACCTTTCACTGGAAGCTAATTCCTTCATTCTACTCCAGCTGGCCACCATTCATTTGCAAACTATAATGGTACTAAAACTTTCCCAAAAAAATTGGAGAATCTAACACAAACAGCTACAAAGAAACTAAGCAGACAATGTTGTACCACAGACTGACCCACAGGGCTCTTTCAATGTAGGTCATGCTTGCGAGACCATGGCAAAGGCAGAGTGAGTGGTATTTTTACTAAACAGAGAACTCTGAGTTCCTATTGTGCAGAAATGTTATTCCATAGGCAGATACTAAACAATTATGTATTATTTCTGAAGGCCATCATCAGGAATTTCAGAAAAGGTATAGAAAACAGTCATGGTGAACCTGAAAATAGCATGAGAAAAATTGGTTAGCAATACTTGGTTTATATTCTTCATTATAGCAATACTTTCTAAAACTACACAAAAGAAAAATAATCACTTAAATTCAGAATATATTTGATGTCAAGGACAAAGAAGAAATTGGCTCAAGATCCTGAGGTTTTGGGGGGGGGATACAAAATATGTTAAACTCTCCTATTTAAAAGACCTAGACTGTGTATATATTTCTAATACCAAGTACTTGGTATATTTTTCAAAGCACGATACAAATATTAGCTAATTAATCCTCTCAACAACTCTGAGGCAAGCAACTGTATTTGGATTACACAAGCAAACGGAGCATAAAGGAAAACAGAAATGTTGTTTGCAAGATATACTAACCACTACATCCAATTACTAAAATAGTACAAGTTCAATATTCCAATTAACTTTGCATGCCTGGACCCTGTTCCTAAACGGAGCCCCAGAGTCATAAGCCCCCACAATGGTGATCAGGTAAGTCACTACAACATGTAAATAAACCAATATTTATAAACTGAATGACAGATGGCTCCTTGAAGCAAATTAGAACCAAAGAAATTCGAGTCCAAGTAGAAACCACTATAAGAAAAGATCATACAAATGCAAGCAAGTTGAAATTTACTTTTAAAACAATATTTTCAGATACATTAACAGAGGACTTAAAATCAACATTTAAAATTAATGTTTATGGTACTATAACAAAATCATTTCCAATGTGTTGCGCCCTTAGGACAAGGCCCTCAGCTAGGAGTCCGTGTGTTGTACTTAAAGAACTGCATGGGATCTTCTTCAGGGGGATAAGGCAAAACATCACATTTATGATACACGACACTCACGCATACACACAAACACACGCCATTTTGTTGTTACTAACTAGTTGCTCCCCTTAACTTCACTGACCAGGTAAGTTAGATGGGGGAGGGGAGGAACCAGGCTTCTGTTGATCCAGATCCATGCTCTAATGTTGATGAGACCCAGGGTCCCCTGCAAGACACCCTACATTTATAGTAGCTTCCCTCTCATGCAAATCTATACACTTAAACTCTATCAGTTGGTCATCTTATGCAAATCCATGCACTCTAGCTGTGTCAGTCAATCATCTGTGGCGCCTTCTTCTGGGGGTTGTCCTCATGCTGCCACATTCATCTTCGAAGAGCATTTTTTAATTTGATTCAGAAGAAGGTGCTTGCTTCTGACTCCCAAAGCCATCAATATGACTGATCTTTTCTCAATGAGCCCACTTGACAGGTCTTAGTGTCCTTGGGTTTGGCTCCTATTCCCCTCTCCAACAGTTGCAGCTGTTCAAAAGTACATACTTGCCTTTCATGCCTCATTCATTCACACCTCATTCATTCAACCGGGCCACATTCAAGTCAAAGGTGAGATATCTATTCTACTTCTAATACAAAGACATTTTGTTTACCATAATTATTCCTAAGGACTATAACATTATAAAAAGACTTAATTCAAAGTTTCTACAATATAAAGCATTATAAAAAGACTACATTATAAGGCAAATACAAAGTTCCTGTAAGACATTATGAAAGGACTTAATACAAAGTTAAAAGACTTACAAAGTTCCTGTACTATAAAATGACTAATACAAAGATTTATTTACACGTGACAAAGCCAGATCTGAATTCTTAGCCCCCTTTAAGGGGTCCGGGGCCGGGAGGGGGGCATAGAATTTCCCTGGTGTTGGCCAGAGTGGCCACCAGGGAAACCTGGGGAGGGCTAGCCTCCCACTAGTTCGAACTAAAGGGCTACACAGCCCTTAGTTCGAACTAGCTAGTTCGAACTAGGCGTTAGTCCTCGTAAAATGAGGTTTACCTAGTTCGAACTAAGCGCTCCGCTAGTTCGATTCAAATTCGAACTAGCGGAGCGCTAGTGTAGCGGCTATGAATGTTAGTTCGAACTAACGTCCGTTAGTTCGAACTAACATTGTAGTGTAGACATACCCTAAAGGACTAAGGGAAGGCGACGGGAGTGTTTATTTACAAACCCCAATCTTATTGACTCTGCCTCTCAGGCCACAATGCCCTGAGCCAAGGGCCACTTACTGACTCGGGCCGGTAGGCCATACTACCCCTGCATTATAGGGGCCACTAACGGACTCTCTGTGGTACCCCAAGATAGGGACTATTTACTGACTTTTGGCCAATGGGTCTTACTGCCCTGCAAGCAGGGCTGCTTACGGACTCTGGGTTATCCTGAGAAAAGGGGATATACATGGATTATAGAGATAGCTGGCAGCCTTGCGGCCGAGCAGACCACGTCCACGCTCAGGAACATCCTCATACCTGTGATGGGGTGTGCATACACCACCACACTTGCATACAACATTCCTGTTCATACAAAGATGTTTGCTTTTCTTGCAACAGTGTTACTCTTGATGAATATGTAACTTGTGGTCCACTATGGCTTCCAGATCCCTTTTCCTAGGCTGTCATTTTCGATTTTGTATGTGTGCAACTGATTATTTCCTTAAGTGGAGTACTTTGCTTTCTCCTCCCCCTCCCCCCGTGCACTGAATTTCATCTTATTTGTTTCAGACCATTTCTCCAGTTTGTCCAGATCATTTTGAATTTTAATCCTATCTTCCAAAGCACTTACAACCAATGTTACCTCTAATTTTTTTCATCCATGTGCAGCATAAATTTTGTTATGTGCACCCAGGCATGTGTGAATGTGCACCAGCAATAGAGAAGCATGCTGTCAGCTGTGGGCACTGTACTAATCAATTCGGCAGCATTTGAATCTCTCCTGGTGGCTACCCAAGCGCTCATCTTAGAGGGAACACTGCTTGCAACCCCCCACAGCTTGGTATTGTTAAAAAAATGTAAATGTTCTCTCTCTGTCATTATCTAGACCATTGATGAAGATATTGAACAGAACTAGACCCAGAACTGATCTCTGTGGTACTCCAATCATTATGTCCTTCCAGCATGACTGGGCACCAATAATAACTACTTTAAGAATGGGTTTCCAATGAGTTTTGCTCAATTTAGGTGGCATTTAGGATCATGTGAGACAGTAACAAAAGCTTTACTAAACTCAAGATACATGTCTACTTTTTTCCCACGTTCAGAAGGCATTACAGTCTGAATTAAATGCAACCTATTTTCCATAAACAGATGTAGTTTACTTCCTTCTGACATTACACATAAAATTAAAATAAAATAGTTGGTTCATTTCAAAGAAATACCCTAACAAAAGTACTATACAAAAAAAAAAATCCCACAAACAACCACCACCAACCTCACAGATTAACTTGCTCGCAAATATAATTAGGGGCCCTAAGAAACTCTCACAAAAAATCATCACTGACCACGAACTCTGGTCTTCCTCTGTAAAATCTGGTCTTTTGGTGCCCTACACTATATGGATTTCACAGGGAAGATCACAGTTTCTCAAACTGCAGGTCCTGACCCAAAAGAGAGTACAAGGGGTCATAGTATTGCTACCCTTACTTCTGTGCTGCTTTCAGATCTGGGCGGCTAGACAGTGGCAGACAAGGACCAATACTGAAGGTGCCGCCCTGTTAGTAGTGGTGCAGAATTAAGGGTGGCAAAACCATACCGTGCCATCCCTACTTCTGCACCACTACTAGAGGGGCACTGCCTTCAGAGCTGGGATCTCGGTCAACAGCCACCACTTTCCAGCTGCCCAGGTCTGAAGGCAGCTCTATTACAGCACCCACATAGAAGTAAGGATAGCAGTATTGCACGCTGACAATAACCTTGCAACTGCCATCCCCTCACCTACCCAGCCACAAACCCTTTACAGGTCAGGATCCCTAAAATTAGAATATCATGCTGAAAGTGCAGGTAACTGTGTAACCACTGAGATTTTTAGCAGTTACACAAATTACCCTCTTTTTAGTATCCCTAATTCTTGCATGGTCTTGTGAATAAAAAGTGACATCTTCTGGTAATCTGGAAAAGCGACGGAGTCCTGTGGCACCTTATAGACTAACTGAAGTGTAGGAGCATAAGCTTTCGTGGGCAAAGACCCACTTCGTCAGATGCATGTCACATGCATCTGACGAAGTGGGTCTTTGCCCACGAAAGCTTATGCTCCTACACTTCAGTTAGTCTATAAGGTGCCACAGGACTCCTCGTCGCTTTTGCAGATTCAGACTAACACGGCTACCCCTCTGATACTTCTGGTAATCTGTTATCTTGATCTTTGGTCCATGACTAAATTGCTGCAAATTTTATGGAGAAACCTTAATTGGATGGGCATTTAAGTCCAATACAAGAACAATGAGTGAAGAAGAATGATGGGGAAGTGAGAGACTAACTCAGTTCTCTAACTGTTTATTTCCAGATTTCTCAGCATATGTTTTAAAAGTGTACTTTTCTGGTACAGAAAATGAGATACTTTGGGCTGTTAACTGAATGATGAACATCCACCCACACAGTGAACATTTTCAATTTAACAGTTGGTCGATTTCCCAGATTTTTAATAAGCATCAGAAGTTTAAATTAGAGTATAAACTCCAATAGATTATATACAAGTTTATCAGAGAAGACTGAAGCACTACAGACTTCATTGTGAGGGTAGGCGTCATGGAGAAGGAAGTGTAATATGGATTGGAAGTCAAAGTCACGAAGAGTGAATGGGGAATAAAAGGAAAGGGGAGAAGCTTTAATACACACAGAAAACTTGAGTCCATTGAATTAAACAACAAAACTTCTATTGACTTCAATATTTATATTACCATGCTAGTTACTGCATAAACATAAAACAAGACACTCCCTCCCCAGATCTTACAAGCCACACTGATAGACAGACAGATGGGGAACACAAGAGAATGAGGCAGTATTGGTCAGCATTTTCAGAAGTAGTCTTAGCACATTGGTGGCCAAATTGGTCAACATTTTTGAAGACTTAATAGGAAATGAGGGTTTAAAAGGAGGATAATGTGTTAGTCTTGCTGATGTTTATGGGGAGCTCCTCCCGAGTTCGAGTGGCAGCATGAGAGAAAGCATGAAGGTACTTAGGCCAGAATTTCACCTGAAAAGTTTAAATATTTGAAGTTTCCAGATAAAAAAGGCTGAAGTTTACTACAAATTTTTTAAGAAATTGTATTTCTTTCCCCAATTCCTGTATTCTTACCACAGTTCCCTACTCCCATCCTTTTTTACCTCAACTCTCCCATCACTTTCTTCATTCCCTCTCCATGTCTTGCAGGTCTCCTGCTGTTTACTCCTCCCAATAACCTCAACCCTCACTATAGATAAGTGTTTTAGAAATCAATCTTAGAATGGGAAGCCCTCTTCAATCTTAACAGAAAGACTACAGTGAAAGTATTTTTGTTCACTGCAAAATATGTGTTTTTACACTGAGATAGCTAACGATGTAAAGTCTCAGGAGAGATAAACCAATGTAAGCTTTTACCTCGATGTAGCTAATTCAGGTCAATCCCAGATGAAGGTGATCAAGTTAACTTGAACTAGCTTAAGTCAAAGTAATAACTGCATATGCTTTGTCTCCACTACAATTTTATATCAAGAAACCTAACAATGTAAAAAAAAAATGCATCTTCCCCATCCTACAATGATGACAACCTAAAATGAGACAAGATTATGAAGAATTAAGGTACAGCTCTCCCTAGATTGAGTCTTCATGAACAGTAGGTGTCTGATGAAATGCTACAAAAACACCACAATGCAGAAAAAAAATACAAAGTTTGTGGTGGGCTCAGTCTTTAAACAGATCTCAGTATCGCAATAAAGTAGTAGAAATTGTGACTCAAAGGCTACTTTCTTTTGATTTGGTTATGAATTATTCTCTGAAAATAAAAGCATGTGTAAGTGGTCAGGTGACAGCAGAAGTGCCAGCTACAGACTCAAAATAATTACCTGCCACTTCCCATCAGGTAACCATCAGCTCCCCATTTAATGCATCTCCATTAAATAGTGACCACTGGGGTGAATTTTGATCAAGATCAAAACATAGCATTCCATCATCTTCTTAAGGCCCAAACACAGGTTACATATACATCAATCTGCCTGGAAGAATCCGCTGTTCCAATTCAAAGAAGAATAAAATCATGGGAAGGGGAACAGAGAATGAAAGGGAATTAATTCCAGGTTGCTGAACAACAAGCAAGGTAGAGCAATGCCATTTCCCGCTACAGTGACTCTACACCAGGGCTGGGCAAAATGTGGCCTGGGGATTGGATCCAGCCCGCCAAACACTTTGATCCGTCCCGCAGACTGCATCTGGCCGCTTTCTATTTATACCTTGATGTCAGTAGTACTGAATTTCCAGGCACTGGTTCAGGCAGCAGAATCCTATTAAAAAGGCTTCCAGCTCCCAGTCGCGGCACCTTTTAAATAGCTACAGCAATCCCAGGAGGCTGCCAGGCAACATGGTAGCGGCAGTGCCAGGAACCAAGAGCCTTTTGCTGTGTTTTTAATTCAAAGCCCTCTGGACCAGCCCTGTCCCTTCCATCCCAGGTTCCTCCCCTTCCAGGGGTGGAGCCGGCCCATAACCACATACCAAAATGTATTAATTGACCCCCCTACAAAAATTATTGCCTACCCCTACTTTAGACCATGCAGCCTCACATGTTGTGGTAAAAGGAAAATAAACCTCAGACTTCCTGCAACAGTTATCTGAGATGCATAAAAATGTACACAATGTGGATGCTAAATTGTCCCATGCAAAATCCATATGTCCTTTAGTGATTGGGTTATTCCTAAAATCCCTCACAAAATACCCTTCTCAAAGAAATTTCAGGAAAGCGGGGGGGGGGGGGGGAAGGAAGGATATTGCCAATTTAAGTAAGTTTTCAATAAATATTATTAAAAACTACCTATAGATATTGTAAATATAGGATAAAAAAAGTACTCTGCATTTCTATTTAAACTGCTACTGAAGGATTATTATGAATGCACACTCTGGCTGAACTTAAAGTGTTCAGGGTTTAAACATTAATTTACTTTGACTATGTGCATGTCAAAATGAAAGAGTGCTGTCTGTATCTAGACATGCAGTATTAATACCAAGCGCATGCATTCATTTCAGGTCAGTAGTTATTCCAACTCTACTTCAGCAGGTGGTAAAAGTAATGTACTTATTAAAATGTATGTGCTAGAAGGCTCAGTATGGATTATCTCCCCAAAACAGCACTCAGAGATAGCCTTGCAATGTAAATATTAGATATGCTAGACCCAACCTCCAATCTCCTAAGCCTCAGACTAAGAACAAACTAATTTAGCAACATCATCTTGGAAGCACTGGTAACGTTTGACTCCTACAAAGTATTTGACTGCTACCAACAATTTTCAAGGCAGCTTAACTCACTTAAATTAAGAAGCTCTGAACATTACATTTCTTCAAACAATCTTTATATATTGTCTCAAGATCATTAACAATTTCACCCCATCTCACTTTGCACTATGTTTGATTGAACTTTCACACTACAAAAAGGCCTAGGCACACCAACCATTTTGTGCCCGTGAAGAATAAGGGACTTTATGTAAGGTTTTGGAGTCCCTTGCTTTTGTTGTTCTTAACCTGTCTGACTGCCAGGAGTTAAATCATAGGAGTCAGCAAAGAAGAGAAAACAACAGGAAACAAAACAGACAAAAGATAAGACTTCTTAGGGGAAACAATGGAGAAACTACTGATTGGGGATTTACCACAACACCCACTGGTCTGGCTCCAGATAGTCTGTCAACGAGTATTCTTTCCCAGACCAAAACTTAGGATAGAAGGAGATCCTAAAACACTAAAATGTTGGCTTCAGGAAGGAGAGCTGAGGGGTTGTCAGCAGACTGGGGCTGACACTGATACCGACACCTAAAACACTAGAGCTGTACCACCCCTTCCATTAGTGTAGGTCAGGGGTGTCCAAACTTTTTTCAAAGAGGGCCAGATTTGATTAAATGAACATGCGTGAGGGCCGACCATTTTGCCTGACGTTCTTTGAACCATTAAAATTAAATGCAAATTAACTATTTTATGCGAAGGTTATTGCAAACGGCATACTTTTCATTTCATCACATGGATGACAAATCTAAACAGGTGTTAAATCACTCTGCCTTTCATATCTGAAGGCCAGATGAAAAAAAAAATCCAGGAAGCTGAAATATATGTCAGGAACATTGTAAAGTACATTACATATTATTGGTAATAAAGGTTGTCTGTCAACTTTTAAGTTCAAAAAATATGAACAGGAACATAACACCAAGTATACATGTTGTGTCCAAATATATTTATAACTGATTTAGACCAACTGACATTAACTGAGATTTTACAATGTATTCATCTCAATACATATGGATTCGTTGGGGGCCATAAAAGATAGATATTGCCAAATTACCTGTGGGGCCATATTAAACCGGAACACGGGCCGCAATTGGCCCGCGGGCCGGACTTTGGACATGCCTGGTGTAGGTAATACATCTCCCTCAGAGGAGGTAGCTAGGTTGACAGATTCTTCTGTTGTCCTAGCACTGTCCAGGGGGTTAGCAGCACCCACTGGTGGTTAGGTTGTCTTAACTGAACTGCTCAGCAGCATGGATATTTCACGCTCCAAAGTGATGTATTTAACAGACTTAATTTTCTAGTATGTTTGTCATGCCAAAAACACAGAGACTGTAGTAAGCACATTGGCCCTGGCAAGTCAGCAATGGAAATAAACTGATCCTACCTAAACTAGTTAGAAAGGCTTACGTCAGGTAAAAGCTGAATTAAAACATTTCCCTCAATTGTTCCCTTTGACAATTAACTGCTACTTTATTTTAAAGATGCTGTTTTCAAGTCATTTTAATCAGCTGTTGTCACAACTCCCCAAGGGGAAACAAGCCTACAAGCACCAAATACTGTGTTTAGGGGTGCCAAGTGTCCGGTTTTGAACAGGGCCGTACAGTATTTGAGCTTTCTGTTCGGGAAACAAATTGAGAAAATATAAATGAGAAAATATAAATGTCCAGTATTTTCTAAATAAGATGTAATGTAGATTGTGTGATTTAATGTCAAGTGTGTCCAGTATTTTTGTTGAAACCATCTGGCAACCCTAATCTGTGTTAAAAGTAGCTCGACCATGGGGTTTCATCCAGAGGTGCAAAAAGCCAGGCCTGTCACCTCAAAGAGAAATCAAGAGGGACAAAAAGGGGTTTAACATACAGTTCACTCAGCAACAAGTACCAAAATAGGATTTATTCATAATTAGAGCTCCTGACAATAGACTAGATTTAAAATATTAAACAGAGACCCAGCAAAGATCAGTGTTGTTTTTGGATCAAGTGTCTGTGTAGTGTTGTCATTCCTTGCAAAACAATGAGAGATCACCAGAAATCAATAATAGCCTAAAACTCTAGACTGCTTATGAAGCATTGTTCCTCCTCCTAGTTGATGTTAGAAGAGTTGTGACCAGTTGCCAGGATTACTGCACCCAAGTGGTTATTTGCTATGGCTGCTGGAGTGAAGAGAAATGGACAGCTCTATAGAAGAGAAAGAACAGGCCTGAAAGAGAAGCTACTCCATAACAGTGGCTTCCAGGCTACTCTTATGACCCATAGCTGAGTTCACTATATCCACAACAAAGACACTGAAGCAAACCTCTGTTAGTTCCTTATACAGTATTAAGAGTGACAGGATAAGAAATGGGAGGGAATAGAATAGTGGGACAGCCTATTACTGTCACCACAGAAATGTCAATGAATCACTTTAATATCATCCCATTACATGCACTGAACTTACCTAGAGAAAGCAACGCATATTTCTGTAGCACCTTAGAGACCAAAAAATATATATATAGCTTAATGAACTGTTGTCGGCAAAACCCACTTCCTTAGATAAGCAGAGAAGCAGCAGCAGCAAGCTTAAGAGATACCCATGAAGAGAAGAATGTGGTAACTATCTTCAAAGGCTTCTCTCTCTGCTCAAGTTCATCCATTCCTCTTTACTCATAAGGCTGCCCTTGCACAGCCACTATGTGAACTTACAGAAACTGGCCCATCCCTCCTGCCCATGCAATCTCATCCATTGGCAAGCACCCTAGACCTTTTTCAGGTTATTCCTCTCACTGGGATAAGACCAAGTAGACATGGCACTCCAGAGTGCCCTACAGGAAATGTGATCTTACCAGCACTGTTCTCAACGTCCTATAAGACCATTTTACTGATTTCTTCTCCAGTGAACTGCAGATCTTCTAATGCACTTTTAAGGAAGAGCTGCAGATGCATGAATTACCAAAGCAAAATTAGTAATGCCACTGCATCTACTGAAGTATCACATGTTCAGCTTTCAAATTTAAATTTAAAGTAAGGCTTTGAAGAGAAAAGACTTTAAAGGAAAAAAAAAGACCACCAGCTGGGATCTGAAGTAAGCTTCTGCATTTCTACTGCAACGGTTGATGGTGTCACAAATCATTTGGACAGCACAAGGAATGTAACCACCTACTCACTGGTAGATATTTGTCAGGTTATCAGTTCTTGCCAATGGAACTGGTTTTGACAAGTACAAGCAAAAGAAAATTATTTTTTAATATTGTGTTTTCTTTGAATTTGATTTGTGGTTTTTTCCCCCTCACTCTCACTGCAGCAGCAATATAAATGTAATTTAAATTAATTATGAATGAGACAGGACAGATATCTATTTCCTAATGCAGGGCTTGTTGCAAAAACTCCAACATTAAAATTATTTAAACAAATATTTAATTAGGTAGATGAGCATCTTTTCCAACAAATGTAGGATCTTAGTTTATTTGATAAAAAAATGCTCCAGACCATGTTTAAGTCTCCCCTTTGTGAAACTAGAGAGAAAAACAGCATGAAAATGAGTTGTATCTGCACAGTATATCCACCAAAGATTAAAATAAAACAGAGTAATTGCTTTCTCTTATCCACCCAAGTGAAATGTCAAATCAATATACTTCCTGAAGTATACAACTGTCATTTAAGGTCTGTGCAGTTGTAATTTTTGGGAGCGTAACAGATTTTTTTTCATTAAAATGAGACACAAAAAGCAGGTACATATGGGGTGTGACATCACCAGTACATTTAAATGTGACACTGAGCAATGACAGAGCATCCACAGTCAGATAAAGTGGTACGTTAAGAGCACCACTATACAATAGCACTATTGCGCTAGAGACAGGAAAAAAGACTAGCAAACTTAACATAAATCTCACTGTGCTTCCTTTCCAGGAAAAAAAGTCACTCAGTTTGCAGGTAGCACTATGGGATCCCACTAAAGCAACGACTCTCTAAATATAGGCAGCACACTACAACAGTAGTTGATTAGACGGCTAGTGCATAGGATGAGATGCCTTAAGGAATCAGCAGCAAATTAAACCAACAAAGAATAATACACCTGTTTTGTGGTTCTGGATATCCAAACATTAGATTGTTATTCTTACTGTAGCACGTGCTGGATAGAAGTGTTTTAATGTGCTACAATACAGTTGAGAACCAGAGTGACTTTTCATAGTTCGTGATGGAAAGCATTCTTTACAAATGTAAAAAAGGTCCAGTGTCGTCAGTGAACTAATTTTAAAATAATTTTTTTGCCACCTTGAGACCTCCCAACAAATCCAACTACAGGCAGTAAAGCAACAGAGGTACAGACATGAAAGGTCAGCTGTTAACCTAGCCTGATTTTAAATACATTAAATATTAATTGTATAAAATTTCTTAAAATATATCTTATGCACTCACCATTAGTCACTATATACTCAACAACTGCAAGGCTAATTTACTTAGGAAGGACTTGAGCAAGTTCAAGAAAAGTAGGGTAACACAGGAATGTATGCTTATGGTTTTAAATAAATATCTAGTTTAGTAGTGAATATTCAGTATTCTGTAGATGGCGTCTTATTTATTGCACCAAAGCAGTAAATGATCTAGGCAAAAAACAACAACAGCATACTACCTTTCATTTGTGTTTATCAATATACTTTTGATAATGCATTTAGTTGGCTTTGCCAAAGATGACATCGGGCTGACTCTGGGCTCCACGCAGGCATTTCTGCTTTGAAATACACAAGAGTCCCCAGCGGGGGCTCTTGTGCATTCAAAGTGGAAGCGCCACATGGAGCCTGGGGTCAGCAGGGGACTCAAAGAGTCTCACACTGGCCCCAGGCTTCATGCTGTGCTTCCTCTGGGGACTCTTGTACATTTCAAAGCTGGCACATCTCATGGAGCCTCATGGAGCCAGGGATCAGCTGGAGTCCTCAGCTGATCCCAGGCTCCAGTCAGTACTGCCACTCTGAAATGCTGCGAGGATCCTGACGCTGGGCTCCCCGTGGCATTCAAAGCAGCAGCACCGCATGAAGCAACTGACCCTGGGCTCCATGTGGTGCTGCTGCTTTTAAGTCCCCCCATCTTCTCCTCCCCCCTTGCTGCCTCTATCTGACAGAGGCAGCAAGGGGGGAGGGGGAGAGCAACTAGTCGACTATCCTGTTGACTACCCAATAAGCATTTGCTTATCGGATAGTCAACTAGTCCTTTACATCCCCAGTTTATTCCCGAGTCTCTCTTTAGAGAGACAATATTTTCATATTCAAGATATGATTGTGACAAAATTTGGGAAATAGTATACTAGACCACTGTTGAAGAGTGTAATCAGTATATACTCTATTTCTGTAGTGTGAGGATTAAGGAGACTGTTGTAGCATGTAAAAGGCATTATAAAATTGCTACTTCAATGTAATCAGAAGAATCCCACTTTGTATCTCTTACATTTCTGAAAACCCTTCTCTCCCTCTCATTTTAGGAATCTGTTTAGTAAAGCTAAGGGTTGAACCAACCTTGCTGGAAGTTTATACAGGTGATGACCATTTTCTACAAGAAGGAAGTATTACCATGACTATAAAGTGACAGAGTCCAACTTGATACCAACTACAGTACTACAGAAAATGTGCTTCTGAAATTCCCACTCCCTGGACTCTGGGAGAGACTGAACAATTCCAAGAGATAAGCAATAGAAATAATTCTCCTGATAGATAATATTCAAACCTTGGGGGTCTGACATAAGGTTTAAGTAACTGAACTGACTTGTTAGATGTACTGTTTTTTAGAAAGACAAACTATTATTAACTGTAAAATAAGAAAATGATTCAGTTTCTATTAACATTTTAAACAAAAGGCTCATGTCTAAAAAGGTTTTTTGTACACTTATTCAGTAAGACAATGGATGTATGTTCCTTTTCCAGTTTCCAATTCTGTGATGATCTCACATTTTTGTGTAGCAACCATTAATCAAATGCAAACTGAAAGACAGGCAAGTAAAATGTTGCTAGTTAGCATGCACTTTTCAATGTACTACGATATTTAAAAAACAAAACAAATCTGTCTGCATGAGCAGATGATTAACATTTTTTCTTACTGAAGAGTTTTCTTTTTAAATATTAAAAGCACTGAAGTCCACTCTCTTTCCCTTAGTGTCTCATTAGCATTGTATAGGCACACCAAGGAGAATGGAAATCCTTTAATCACTAACATTTTCTTAAAACATGATTTTTCTCCAGAGAAAAAGATGTTGACCCATTTATGGATTGTTCTTCTGCAGGCCTCTCAGTTTCTGTAGTTTGGTGGCCAGTGTTGTAGACCAAGAAGGAATAGAAAACTGCCAAATCAATCCAAAGGAAAGATGAAATTCCGGACACAAAACCATTTTCCTGTAAAACTGTACAAATCCAGATACGCCATGAAAAAATTGTTCTCAACTTGACTCAGCTACAGGTTATTAATGTCCTAGAAGCTGCCTTACTTTTTCAAACACAAAGGCTGTGAAAACCTGTAAAAGCAAAAAACACTGCAATAAATCAATGCGTTTAAATTTTAAACTCAAGATTGAAGAGTCACTGGATCATCATGAATAGGGATCAGGACCTTTTGCTATACAAGCAGCAGTTATTAAAATGTCCTGTATTGTCACCCTATGATTGAGAGAGGTAAATAAATGAGATTTTTAAACAGCAAGTTTCCTTAATTTTAGAACATAATTTACACATTTTGAACCTTTTACTTTTGCCATCAAGGGTTAAGTAACAAAGCTGAATTTAGCCCAATGTAATCCCATGTCTGAAATCATTTAGTGCTACATATACTTTTTTTTCCCCTCTCTTACTAGAAAACACTGTAAGAGTAGTTCTTCAATACGGGGAAAGTTTTCCCAAACCTACTGAAAACAGCTATCTTTATTGTCCTCTACAACTGAGAGCTCCAAACAGCAATTGTTATTTTATTATAGTGAATCACTGAGCCCTCTTTAGAAAGAGTAAATTCCCATTAAAAAAACCCACCTGTACAACTGCCATGGACTTTAAGTTGTTGAAAAATCAAATGCCATGTTAAACTTTTTACTCTCCATTCCAAATGGATATTATTTGGAACTTTAAGTGGAGATTCATAATTTTACATGTTAGCTATCTTTCAAGTGATAGCATTTAGTTACCTTTAAGTCAACTAATGCGTAGGGGGTGAATCCCCTGAAGTCCAAATTCAATCATGAACGCACTGTTATATGAACTACAGATATGAATAAAGCTATTCAAACAAGCAGTACTGAATAAGGAAAACAAGAACGTCTGACACAAATTCATATACAAATTACATTAAGTAAAAAAATAAATTTGTCAACTGGGATCTTCCCGCAAACAAGTAGAATATATTTAACAATGCCAAAATATTCAAACATGCCCACCAAAATCATGCATCTGGTAACAAAATGCATAAACTCCGTCTTTGCAATACATAGCCTCTTTAGAGAGTAATTTTTAAAACTGAAAAATAGCAGCAGCTGCAGCTGAACAGCTTTTTCTTCCTCTCTTGGCTGGAAGAAACCATATCCTTAACAGACGCAAATTTCACAATGTACGTACCTGAGAATTATGAAAATCTGCCTTGCCAAAAAAATTTAAAAGACACCAAACCATTATGGTTTGTAAAACCAAACTGTTTAGTAGTTTCTACTTCTAGTACGCCAGTGAAAACCACTAGCTAACGCTGATGATTATGAAAAAAAACTTATGCCTCTCTGATTGGATACAAAGCCCTAGCTGATTCGCGTTGCTAACGTCTTAACACCAATAAGCTTTATTTGGATATCATCTTTTTCATGAATGAACAATTATTGAGCTTGCACGTAACACGTGGCAGCCATCATGCTCTCCGCACCTCAATATACAGTTCTTTAAAAACAAAAATAAAAATACAGTAACCACTGCAATTTAAATGTTTATCCAGGGTCTAAAAATCAGATGTCAAGGTACAGGCATGAAAATATATTGACATAGATCAGTAACTAAGCAAGGTCATAGCCAAGTGTCTCTACTCTCAGAAGACATTCTATATTAATCATTGGGTTCATTTTCTTGGTGACTATATTTAAACTAACAATAGCTCAGTTGTTTTTTAAGAAAGCAACAATATCTTCCAGGATATTTATACAAGCTTAATGTATAGAAATGCTTCTGTTTTATTAATAATTGTGTGGGAAACTTACTTCCACATAATAGGTGTTGTCTTTGAAATTTTGAGTCCATAAAGCAAAAAAATGAGTCCCTAAGCCACAAAGCCATTTGTAGTGTGATCTATTAGGTGACAAAATTAAATCTAACACTATGTATTTTTTAACCTTATATATTAATATATTTAAGCTGACTTCAGAAAAAATATCTTCAGAGTATTTGCTGTCAGGATAGTTAAACAGTGCCATCTTTTGGCAATTCAAAGACATGCTTAGATACTACTTTCAAATTAATACAAAAAAATTAAATGTGGCATTTTAAACATGAATGGTTCAATTCTACAATTTTTACTCACTAGTAATCCCAATTAAGCCAATAAAATACTGGCATGAGTAAACACTCAACGACTAAAGATTCTACAATTGTATCTTATGGTTTTCATGTATAGGCTGGGTCCACACAAACTCATCTGCAGTTCTCCTACCCTTAATCTATACTGGCAATGGTGAAAGCACCACTGTACACAGGGCATAGGCCTTTCTATCACATCATATGACATTTCTGCATCCACCACCATAAGCACTGTTGTCGTCAGATTAGCAGCAGCAGAACTTCTGAAAAAAATTTGGGGTAAACAAGGAATAAAAGATTGTCAAGAAACTGAAAGGCTGTTCTTAGTATTGCTGTCATTTATACTGAGACAGCAAGTACGAATCAGTAATAAATTTTTTCAGTGATGGAAAATGAAGCTCCCCGTAGTGCTCATGTCAGGGTTGGTGGGGCCTTAAAACAGTTTTATGCTTGCTATTAAAAATCTGAAAAGTTTTACTGAAAATTAAATTATATTCAGTTAACACAGTCTAAGCATATACAGCCTCTAACCACAACTTAGAAATATTCAAACATTATTGGCACTGGTATTTATTGAAAGTTGATTTATAGTCCTAAGGAATTCTGTTTAGATAAATTGAAAGTTATTAATAATGTTAAAATCAAATACCCAAATAATAAAATTGCATAGTACACTAAATAAAATATTTTTATTGTGACTAAATTACCAGTGACTTCAAATTTTAATCAACCTTTAGCCACATGTTCTTCTTCAGAGGTCAACGGAACTTCATAGGCAATCCATTCCATTGTTTGCCTCTTACCCTAAACTACTCAGACATATACCATATTATTCATTAGTAAACCTGAGATTGCTGATATGCAAGAACTAATGTTACAAGATCCTTTTTTTGAGAGATGAGGACTACATGGTCAAGCTGACGTCTCTTCTGCAGCCATAAAGTTACAGGACTACATGGATATCATCCACAACAAGCTCAAAGAAATTATGAAACGTATGAATCACTGAACAAAAACCAAGATGGATGCTTTGAGTGTAAAAAAAGAGATACGAGGAACACAAATATGTAAGGAAGTGATCTTTATTACCTAGAGGTAATGTACTTGTATGCAAAGGCAGAAAACCTGCTTCAAATTAAATTACTTAGCAAAACAGAGCCAACATAAAGAATGAAGTTAGAGTGTTGATCCTTCCTTAGGCCCCTCCTCTCCCATGAATAACTCTACTTTCTGGCTCTGTTCCTCAGACCTTCCCAAGAATAGTGTCAATCTAACAGTTTCATGGTAGTTTAAATTACTGCCCACAGCTACAAACAGCATATGTGAAATTGGCCACTGGTCTTACTAATTTCAGCCTGTTTCTGCTTTTTTGAAGTAGAAGCAGCCAACAACACAGGCACCAGAGCTGTATGCCAATTCAGGAAGACAATACTTTTGTACCAATTTACAGGTCCTGAGTCAACTTGCAAATTCATATTCCTATCTGAAAACAGCTCACCTTCCACAGTTAATAAGTAAAATCTAAACTATAACAAAAAAGTTAGTAGAAAATATTTGCCTAGATTTCCACTTTTGTTTTCATTCTGCACTTAACAGCATTGTGTAAAATAAGTTTCAAGCTTTCCCTTGCATAGTCAGTTTTTCCTTTATGGAAAAGATCCTTTTAACTACATAGGACAAGAAAACTCTTATAAATAATGTAAAGGAATATTGTAAAATATTCAGGACAAATCACAATGACTCAACTTGGAATTTTTTTAAGTAAAAAGTTTTTTTTTTCAATTGACAGTATCCCTTTATCTTTGCAACCAGAAAGACTAAAACCTCTATTTAAAAAAATAATAATCAGAAGATTATGTTCCATGCAAACTGACAATTTAATATGTCTACATTAACTAGGGGAAGTGGATTTTTCAAACCCCTACGGAAATGCAAACAGAATGATGCCAGCTCATAAAGAAGCAGCATTTCAAAAGTCTATTAGGGAATGAGTATGGCAAGCAACTAAATTATGCACATTTTTGCCCCTAAAAATGACTAATGATGCTCAAGATCCAAAATTCCTAATGAAATCAACAGCCAAGCAAACGTAAGAATGGCTCATACTGAATCAGACCAAAGGTCCATCTATCCAGTATCCTGTCTTCCAACAGTGGCCAATGCCAAGGTGTCCCAGAAGGAATGAACAGAACAAGTTATCAACAAGTGATCCATTCCCCGTCCCCAGCTTCTGACAAACAGAAGGGAGGCTAGGGACACCACCTCCGCCCATCCTGGCCAAAGGATAGCCATTGATAGACCTATCCTCAATTAATTTATCTAGCTCTTTTTTTAACCCTATTACAGCCATGACCTTCACAACATCCTTTTGCAAAGAGTTCCATAGGTTGACTATGCGTTTGGTGAAGAAATACTTCCTTTTGTTTGTTTTAATCCTGCTACATATTAATTTCATTTGGTTCTTGTGAAATTAAGTTCTAGTTCTTGTGTTATGGGAAAAAGTAAATAGCATTGCCTTATTTACTTTCTCCACATTGGTCATGATTTTATAGACTTTTATCATATTCCCCCTTCGTCATCTCTTTTCCGAGCTGAAAAGTCCCAATCTTATTAATCTCTCCTCAAATGGCAGTTCCATATGCCTATTTATTTTTGTTGCCCTTTTCTGAACCTTTTCTAATGCCAATATATCTTTTTTGAGATGAGGTGACCACAACTGCACGCAGTATTCAAGACGTGAACATACCACAGATTTATATATAGGCAATAAGAAGTTCTGTGTTATTCTATACCCCTTTCTTAATGATTCCCAGAATTCTGTTTGCTTTTTTGACTACCACTGCAGACTCAGTGGATGTTTTCAGAGAATTATCCACAACAATTCCAAGATCTGTCTCTTGAGTGGTAACAGCTAATTTAGTCCCCGTTATTTTATATGTATACTTAAGATTATGTTTTCCAATATATATAACTTTGCATTTAACAACACTGAAGTGAGCAGTTCCATTAAACTGCTAGCCAAAAATGTTGCTTCAGTTTCTCTCTGTAAGCAGATTTCTATGCCAAAGATTTGATATACAAAACAAATGTTAGTGTCTTTCACAAAGTAGAAGCCTCCATTTCAGCTGTAAACTAAAAGTGACTCCAAATGATAGCATATAAATGCTAAAGAGATTCACAGATGTGCATTTTCCACAGAGGTATACCACTATAGGTAAGCCTCCAAACAAATATGGACTGTAAAAGCAACTATAGTCCTTGCTCACCACTTGTCAGTCATTCATTAACCACAATATTTATCCTACTTGCCACTAGTATGGATTTGGAGTACTATGAGGGAGATGGATGAAATATACGAAACATTCCAGATACATAACTCATGACAGGTAAAAGACATATACACACAGTGTTTTGCTGTTTAAAAAAAAACTTCACTGAAATGAGCAAAAACATTTCACATCTCTTTGGAGACTATGGGGTCCCTACCTCTGCACCAGTAGAAGGCTATCATAGCAAAACAAGAGGGCTTATATTGTGCAGGGATGCACAAGATTTGAAAACAGTGCTCTATCTATAAACAGGCAGTCCCCGGGTTACGTACAAGATAGAGACTGTAGGTTTGTTCTTAAGTTGAATTTGTATGTAAGTCGGAACTGGCGTCCAGATTCAGCCGCTCTGCCCCGGGCTTCCTGGAATCAGCCACTGGTCAGTTTCAACAGTGGATGAATCTGGACGCCTGGGCGCTGCAGGGACCAACCCGGCAGCACCCCAGCTGCTCTACCCCAGGTGTTCCCAAGTCAGCCACTGTTGAAACTGACCAGCGGCTGACTCCAGGAAGCCCGAGGCAGAGCAGTCCTAGGCGCTACTGGACCAACCTGGCAGCACCCCACTGCTCTGCCCCAGGCGTCCTGATTCAGCCGCCGCTGGTCAGTTTCAGCAGTGGCTAAATCAGGACGCCTGGGGCAGAGCAGCTGGGGTGCTGCCGGGTGGTCCAGTAGCACCGAGGAGCGGCGCTGCGGGACCAACCCGGCAGCGCCCCAGCTGCTCTACCCCAGGCATCGGCGAGAAAAGCCTGGTCTGCTGGGGGGGGAGCACTAGCTACGCTCCCCCTTCCCCCCCACAGCAGACCAGGGAGACGCGGAGCGACTTTTCTCGCCACGGAGGACGTGGGCGGTGGGACCAGCGGCGCGTCTCGGCGGTCCCGCCACCCACGTCCTCCGCGCCTTTGCTCCGCATCTCCCTGGTCTGCTGGGGGGGAGGGGGGCAGCAGACCAGGGAGACACGGAGCGGCTTTTCTCACCGCAGAGGACGCGGGCGGCGGGACCACCCAGATGCACCGCGGTCCCGCCGCCCGCTTCCTCCGCGGCGAGAAAAGCTGCTCCCCGTCTCCCTGGCCTGCTGGGGGGAAGCGCCCCCCGCGCCGCCGGAGGTGGCGACAGTGGGGGAGGCAACCTGCACTAGCTGCGCCCCCCATTCGTATCTAGGGGTCCCCCCCTTCAGATCTTGGGGACCCCCGCCTTTCGGATCTAGGGATCCGACTTAAGTCAGATCCACATAACCCGGGGACTGCCTGAATTTGGAAGTGGGCTCTTGAGCATTGCTGTCTAGCAGGGAGTTGTGGAAGAACTGAAAAATCACAGGTCATTGTATCACACATGAGGGTGGACACAAGTAACACAGGAGTTTATTCTAGTTATGGCTGGAATATCCGACTCAGAATAGCTCAGCTATACTTAAATTCCTTCCCCTCCAACACTAGAGTGGCTTAGGGATCCAAGTGCAAATTAGGGCTTTGAACAGTATGCACCTCTCTGCTCTTTCAAACAGTCTTCTGCAAAATGAAAAATAATATGTATTAGTTTCTGTTCTCTTCACATATGCAGGGTTCTGTGCAACTATATAGACTTGACTATTATTTAAGGAACACTACCTACTGAAAGGCAAGGTAAGCCTAACAGCCCCAAGGAAAGTTTCCTATTCACCAACAGCAAGGAGAAAGTGGATTTGTTTAAAACCTGACTTCAGCATTCATGTCTCACAAGGTAAGCAGCATCAGGATTAGTCAGTTCTTGGATGGGGTCCCTCCAGGAAAAACCTAAAAAGATGAGGAAAATGGCACTGACAATTCAGTAGGTGGCAAGCATCTTTCTGAATCTATACTAAACCAAAGCCCCAACATGAGTGTATGGCAGTGGTTCTCCAACTGTGATCACAACTCTATTTTAATGTGGTCGCTAGCACTGGCTCTTACAAAAATGCCAGGGACTCTTTTGTGACAAGTGTGCTTTGAGACCTGTAATCCCAACAGCAGCATATGTTGTTGTCTGAAAGGTAAGTGTTTTCTCATCAATTATGGAACGTTCAGAATGAACTACTGAAGTGGTTCTCCTCTAGGAGTATGCCTACCCCTGGACATAGGCTTAGGCCAACTCCTTTGTAACCTTAATCTAAAAAAATAGGGAAGGATTTCTACATGGAGAAACTAAGTATCTGTTTAATTTCAGATAAGCTTTTAATTAGTTCTTCCAGGAACTCAAAACAAAATTTGTAGGTTATAACTACTATTCTGATAACAAATATTACAATTTTCATTCAAAGATTCAAGTAATCCAATTTCAATTGATATCAAACCTGACACTAATAAATTGTGCAGCCAAGCTGATGAGTCAAACACAGCTGGTAACATATATACCATACAGGTACTCTGAAAATACTGTATTAGTTATACAATGCTGCCACCTTTGGGCTGCAAGAGATACAGCACTCTAATTGAAGTTCAAAGCTAGCTACATCATCTCTCTGACCTCCTATATATCACAAAACACCACCATTCAGAACTTGCACACAAAACCAACTACCAACTGCAATGTGATTGAAAACTTTACTTTGTAAATTAAACATTTCAATTTTACAATCATGAATTCCTAGCATTTAAACTATGGTTGCATTCATTGTCAATTTTGAGAAGAATTTTTTTAATATTACCGTATTTAAATTTAGTCTAATGCACAAAAGCATTCGAGTATGGAACAGACTAATAGATTTCTGCTACTACAAAAGAATTAAACCCCAAACACGTGTGCATGCCTGGTTTTACAATCATTTCCCTACTGTCAGTGAGGATAATGGGTTTGTGAGATTTTTCAGTCCCTCAGGCCAGCTTCCAAAGTCTCAGAAACATCAGGACTGCAACTATGAAAGTAATATAGAACATAACAGAGAAAGATATAGGTCCGGTTAAGGTAGGCTTCAAAGAGAAAGCAGACTCACCCATGTCCTGAGTCAATTAAGGCAGGGAAATGTGTTATCCCAATTTAGAAAAGCAGAATTTTATCATCATAAAGATATTGGCAATAAGGTCATGAGGTGCAGCTATGATAAAAAAATCCAAAACTTGTCTATTTCCCATTATAAATAAGAATATGTCCCAGATTGAGAACTAAGCAAATGATGAATTCCTTAAGGAAATAAGCGGGCTTGCCTGTACCTAAAAGGCTCACTTTGCCTGCTAGCACTGTACGGATGTGAACAGTTGACCATAGGAGCTGGAGCAGTTCCCACCCACACAGGCAGGGAGCTGCTCCAACCCCATGGGCCCACCAAAGGCAGCAGCTGCTCTGAGTGGTCCTTCCACCCACTCTCCGCTTTAACCATAATGTTTAAGCGATTAACTAATTAAAATAGGATTTTACAATAGCAATGTTCCCTTTACTTTTTTCCTTCCATGTGTGGAATTAATGTTTTATGTGCGCCACAGCATGATGAATGTGCACCAATATGAGAAACAAAAAAGAACTAGCTGTGGGCACTCTGCTAATCAGCTGGGCAGCATATGAATCTCTCCTGAGAGGCTACACAAGCAAACAGCTAACAGGGAACACTGCCTGATAAAAACAAAAACTCGGTGATGAAAAGGCTGCATCAGGACAAATTGTTTGAAACAAATGTTGCCTCCTACATTAGTGCAAGCCAGCACTAAAGGTGGAAGGCTTATAAATATATACACTTCTGTCATTATTATGAGGCTTTTCTTTCTTCCTCTTCATAAAAGTTTTTCCTCACGATTTTCTGGAAATGAAGGATGGCAGAAATTAATATTCCCTGATTCCTCATGCAAAAGCAAAATCTAAGAATGGAGTGAGGGAGCTCAGATTTTGCTTTCTAGATTACACATATTCCATGGCCTCTGCAATTGCTTTAAATGGAATACCAGACTGCCTAGAACTTTCCTCCAAGATAAGAGAAAATGTCTCTAACAGTAGGGCCAAAGTATGGTGTATACTATAATTAGACAGATGTGACACATAGCTGACCATAATTTGTTGGGAAAAGTCAACATGGCTTCTGTAAAGGGAAATCATGTCTTACTAATCTACTAGAGTTCTTTGAGGGAATCTCAACAAACATGTCAACAAGGAGGACCCAGTAAAATTTTCAGATTAGATTTCCAGAAAGCCTTTGACAGGTTCCTCACCAAAGGCTCTTAAGTAAAGTAAGTTCTCATGGGATAAGAGGGAAGGTCCTCTCGTTGATTGGTAACTGGTTAAAAGACAAGAAACAAAGGGTAGGAATAAATGGAGAGAGGTAACTAGGGATGTCTCCCAAGGGCTTTTACTGAAACAAATCCTATTTAACCTATTTATAAAGATAAACCTAGAGAACACAGAGAAAGAGATAAACAATGAGGTGGCAAAATTTACAGTTGATACTAACCTGCTCAAGATAGTTAAGACCAAAGCAGACTGTGAAGAGTTTCAAAAACATCTCACAAAACTAAGTGACTAGGCAACAAAATGGTACATGTAAAGTAATGCACATTGGAAAAAATAATCCCAACTATACATACAATATGATGGGACTAATTTAGCTATAACCACTGAAGAAAGATATCCTGGAGTCATTATGAATATTTATCTGAAAACATCCACTCAATGTGAAGCAGCAGTCAAAAAAGCAAACAATGTTAGGAATCATTAAAAAAGGGGTAGAGAATAAGAAAGAGAACATCTTATTGATTCTATATAAAACTATGGCGCACCCACATTTTGAATACTGTGTACAGATGTGGTCGCCTCATTTCAAAAAAGATATGCTGGCATTGGAAGAGGTTCAGAAAAGGGCATCAAAAACTATTAGGGGTTTGGAATGGGTCCCATATGAAGAGAGATTAAAAAGACTTGGACTTTTCAGCTTTGAAAAGAGGAAACTAAGAGCGGGTATGAAAGAGGTCTATAAAATCATGACTGGTGTGGGAAAAGTGAATAAGGAAAAGTTATTTACTTGTTCCCACAATATAAGAATTAGGGGTCACTAAATGAAATTAATAGGCAGCAGGTTTAAAATAAACAAAAGCAAGTTTTTCTTCACACAGTACATAGTCAGCATGTGGAACTCCTTGCCAGAGGAGGTTGTGAAGACCAGGACTTTAACAGGGTTCAAGAAAGAGTTAGATAAATTAATGGAAATTAGGTCCACCAATGGCTGTTAGCCAGGATGGGTAGGAACAGTGTCCCTAACCTCTGACAGAGGCTGGGAATGGGTGAGGGAGAGAGATTGCTTGAAGATTCCCTGCTCTTTTCACTCCTTCTGGGGCATCTGGCATTGGCCACGGTCGGAAGACAGGATACTGGGCTAGATGCACCTTTGGTCTGACCCAGTATGGCTATTCTTATGTGAAAACGGTGAGAGTAGGTTTCCCTAATTTGCTGATATTCAGTTAGGGATGTTAAAATTAGATTAATCAACTAATTGACTAGTCGATGGAATTTCCATCGAATATTCGATAGTCGATAAGGATGCTTTCACTTTGAAAGGTAGCAAGAGCACACTGGGCTGTTGCTACATTTCAAAGGTGGAAATGCCCCACAGTGTTCCACCTTTGAAATGTACAAGGGCTATTGCAGGAGCTCTTGTGCAGCTCAAAGATTGAAACACAGCAGGGAGCCTGACCCCAGGCTCCATGTGGCACTTCCACTTTGAATGTACCAGAGCCCCAGCAGGGACCCTTGTACATTTCAAAGGTGGAACACCACTGCTGTGCCCCTGCCCCCTACCATGGAGCTGCAGCTGGGGGACCAGTTTTTTAAGCTGGCTCACACCAGTACCCTTTCTTTCCCCCTGCCCCTTTCTGCCTCTTTCTGATAGAGGGAGCAAGATGGGGGGGCAACTAGTCAACTAGCATGTCGACTATCCGATAAGTTCTGCTTATCAGATAGTTGACTAGTCAATTAGTCGCTTATATCCTAAATTCAGTTATATACAAGGTTAAGGCAAATTCTATCAATCACCATAGAAACTGGCACAGAACCAATCACCTTGCAAATACAATTTATGAACTAGCTCTATGAAAAATTACATATTAAATCTATGCACTAGTTCCTAGGGAAGTATTAAGTGTTAGAGAAATTTTGAACAACTCCTTTCATCCCCAGCTTCCAAAAATAGTCCCACAAGGTACATCTCCATGGCTTTATGACAAATGCAGCCTGGCAATTTGTTTCAAACATCTCTAAAAATATTCACTTCGGGCCTGAAACACTTCAGGCAAAAAGGAGTTTCTGCCCCTTAATTTTTAAAATGTTTAACATTCAACCTACCAATATCCCAAGCATAAATCACCAGGATTTACTCCAGAAAGCAGAGGCTCGATAAGAAACAGCACAATTAGATGGAGGCACAGAATCTTGTTCCTTTGAAGCCTCCATCTGGCTACTTCAAAGGAAACTGAGCAGAGGAGTGACCCATATTATTTAAGTTGTCCTTTACTAGAAAGAAATCCCATAGTATGTTCCCTATGAGCAGTGGATTTCCCCACCATAGGTTTGCATATCTTCACCTTCCCTTGAAGTCTAGTTGCTAGGGATGAACACAAAAGAATAAAATCCTTTAAATTTAAAGTCAGGTGGATCACTCTCTTTCAGATATGTATTGGCAACTTTGAACCACTACATAATCAGAGTGTGCATGTCTAATAAACAAACTGTGAACAGAGGTATTTTTGAAGCTTCAGGGGGTAGCTGAGTTAGTCTGTACAGAAAAAAAACAACAAATGGTCTGATAGCATTTTATAGACTAACAAAACATGTAGATGGTATCATGAGCTTTCGTGGGCACAGCCCACTTCTTCAGATGACTGGAGTTCTGAGTTTAGGATGTGCAGACCCAAAATAAATAGGAAGGGAGAGAGGAAAAAAAGAAGGGAGGTGGGAGACAGGGAGCAGAGGGTACAGAAAATAGGGGGATTAAGGGAATCAGTGAGTATCTGAAGATTGAGTAGTTAAAACAAAGCAGATAAGAATCAAAGTCAATTGATACTATCCTTCCTGAAATAAGAATCTACACAAAGAGCTGTTTGCACCTCTATTGAAAGTTAAGTAGATAGTGCCCCAGCTCACTAAGACCTCCTGCAAATAGTTAGGACTTCTCTGCAATGCTAAATATTTTACAGAGGACCAAAGTTGTATGTAAAAGTTAAATGTTCTTTTGCAAAGTCTGCCAGTTTTATTACTGTATGGTGTGCCAAAAATAACCTCATAAGATACTTACCTCCAAATTGCTAAACTATTCTGGTATTCCAATATTTCACTCTTAATGGGTCCTTCAATTTAAAAGATTACAATGAATTGTATGGCAATTTTTCATTTTGCTGAGCACTGCTTATAACTCCATGATTTCACATACAATCCAAGAATCAACTGTGATTTAAAGTCACTTAAATTTCAGAAACTTGCACTGGCAAGCTTTTTAATATTTAAACAAATTTTTAAAAACAAGTCAACAATATGATTAATTAGCAAATAGAGTGCACTCCATTCCAGCATGCAGGGCAGCAGAATTGCCATGCCCTAATTTAAGAATGGCAAGACTGGTTAGGTAGTTACAATAGGATAGATAATACACCATATTGCAGAATGTAGCATGTTATAGCATCTTGAGAATACCGTTTGCCTATCGTTAAAGCTCAAGGAAACTGGAGGCTATGTATTCACCGAAGCAGGTCCTCTACTCAGCAATTTGCTCACTGGAGATACATGAGCTCTCCCACCTGCCTGAAAACAATTCCATTTCGCGACAACTTTAGAGGTTTTGAATCAATCAATCAATCACACTCTCTCACTCACACTCACACACACTTACTTCCATGAAATGAAGTTGCCCCCCAGCTTCCACAAAACAGCATATTTTGATAAAAATCAATTTGTCAAAAATGTTTCAAATTAAGCCACTTTCAGAGCACATTTTAAAATACTTTTGCCCAGATCTGCCACTAATAGTATATCCTGGGATCAGGTGGCACCAATCAGAGATTGGTCCTGCATGAAACATATTATTTTTGAGATATGTTCTTTAATCCAATCTATACAAAGTACACTAAGAATACACGACAGACACCTCTTACTGCTCAAAATACCTCTCCAACACTTCAAAATGGCACACATTTTCCTTGGAGTGAAGATTCATGACAACAAACGAACAACCCAGGCAGGCTCTGTTTCAGCTAATTCACATTACTGAACAATTGGACCCACTTCACATTGGCTAGATGGGAAACAATGTACACCTTATGTGGGAAAAAAGTTAATTTAGCTTGTACAAAAAGTCTCAATCTACTCAAGATTGAGAAAATAGGAGTACCTTCGTATCTAGAACTATGTTTGCATGTGGTAGAAATGTAGCCGTGTTAGTCTGGTGCAGCTGAAACAAAAAACAGGACTGTATAGCACTTTAAAGACTAACAAGATGGTTTAATAGGTGATGAGCTTTCATGGGCCAGACCCACTTCCTCAGATCAAATAGTGGAAGAAAATTGTCACAACCATATATGCCAAAGGATACAATTAAAAAAACAGAACAGAAGGGAGATGGAGGGGGGGAAGGGGAGGAGGTAAATGTCTGTGAGCTAATGATATTCCCCAATTATCACCTCTAATATCATTAGCTCACAGACATTTACCTCCGCTCCTTCCCCCCCCCCCTTCATCCCCCTTCTGTTCTGAAATTTGATTTGTCCTTTTCATGTGTGTTCATTTTTTTTAATTGTAACCTTTGGCATATATGGTTGTGACAATTTTCTTCCACTATTTGATCTGAGGAAGTGGGTCTGGCCCACGAAAGCTCATCACCTATTAAACCATCTTGTTAGTCTTTAAAGTGCTATACAGTCCTGGTTTTTATGTTTACATGGTCTTTGCTAGGAATTCACTAACAGTTTCTGAGTGTAGGCAAAGCCTAGAGTGAAGCAGCAAGAGTTCACGCATCAATGGATACAGAGGACTGGATTAGATGACCGTTTGAGGTCCCTTCTACTCCTGCAGTTCTTGAGGTCCATAAATATGGCTCACACTACTGAATGGACTTCTAAATATAAAAACACGGAGTCCTATAACACCTTAAAACCTGAGGGTACGTCTAAACTTGCACTCTCTTTCGAAAAGGGTTATTTCGGAAGAAGGGTTTTCCTTCGAAATAACTGCATCTACAACGTTTTTATTTTGAAATAGCACTATTTCGAAATAGTGCCATAATACAATCATGCAAATGAAGCGTGGGATATTTAAATCCTGGCTTAATTTACAATTCTGAATGCCTTCATTTGCATCCCTCTATCGAAAGAGGGTGCAAGCGTAGGCAAACCCTAACAGATTTACTTGGGCACAAGCTTTTGTGAGCTAAAACATACTTCATCAATCCAAAAAAGCAAACTAACATGCTCAGGCTAAAGGGGGTGAAGTAAATTCTAATTAAAAGACAAAAGAGAGCTTTTTTACACTTGTGGTTCAATCTAAATATTCAAACAAATCAGCTACAAAATCTGAAAGTAGCTTGACTGAGATCATTACCTGTAATTTTGTAGCCATATGCAGCCAACTGTCCAGCCATATATTCTCCATCCGAATTATTATGAGAACACCCCCATGTGCGTATCCAGATTTTTTGTGCACCGGGAATAATGCTGTTGAATAAATAAAATCAGGAAAGCAAGTTAGAGATAAAAACAAAGTAAAACATGAAAGACACTCAGGGACATAAGGTTTTGATCACCATATACTAGGGATGTTAACTTGAGGTTGTTTTAGTAATCAAGTAGTCCACAGAATTTTTATTGACTACTTGATTACTTGATAAGGGAAGGCAGCTCCACTCAGTCCTGGCTCACACCAGCCCTACTCAGTCCTGGCTTCAGGAGGACCCAACTTCCTGCTGGGACCCCCCGCAACCAAGGGCTGCTGCCGGTGCAGCCTCCCCTGCCCCCTTCTTCTACTGCCTCTGATTGAGGCAGCGGGGATGGGGAGCAGAGACAGTGCTGGGTGGAAATAGCTTTTAAGCCAGCTCACCCCAACACCAGCTCCTGTTCCAACCCTTGCTGCCTCTATATTGAGGCAGTAAGAGGGGGCGGGGGAGATAAGAATGTGAGTAGTCAACTAATCAACTACTCTCTTACATCTCTATCATACACTCGAATCACATAATTATAATCCCCCTTTCGGTATGTTAAGGGACTCACACATGTAAACCTCCATCCAGCTTCTGTGAGGTAGAGAAGGAAGAAAAGATTCAACATTTTTAGGGTGCAGGGGGAAAAGAGAAAGACAGACAGGATAGCCTCAGAATAAAGAGTATAGAGAAAGAGAAGACTATACTCTGTAGCTATATGGAAACAAAAACTTAAAATGAAAACCTAATTTTTTAAGAGCCAGATTTCATTATTCCTACACAATAAAAGATTGAAAGCACTAAAAATAAGTCAGCTATCCATGAAATAGGTATAATTAAATTGCAAGCATTTCATGCTGCCTCACCTATATACTTTCAACTTAATTCATACAGGCCAGCTATTAAACATCACTACTAATCCAAACCTGCTATTGACCAGTGAGATAGGGATGAAAAGCTTTGTAACCCAACCTCTTTGAGCTACCAAAGTATTATTGTGGCAGAAATGTGCACTATTGCTACACAGGGCATGCCATTTTAGTTGAAAATTGATAATTTGACTACAAAAGGTTGCTCCAAACTACAGCCATGATAATTACAAGAAATATTTCTGTTCTAAGGCTTGACAAACTACCAACAGTGAAAGTAACTTAAAATTTCTTACAGGTACTGTCCCATTGCAACCTGGGTTCCTGCCAGCTCTTTAAATAGCCCCCTGCTGCCTTTTGCCACAGTTCAGCCAGCTCTTGCCAGAGCTGCACACCAGGATGCACCCACTTACTTTCACCTCTGCAAACTACCACATTAGGTCAGTATAAGTACAGCAGATCTTGGAGTTACAAACACCAGAGTTACAAACTGACCAATCAATCACACAGCTCATTTGGAACTGTAAAAATGCATTCAGGCAACAGAAAAAAAAAAGTACAGTACTGTGTTGGATATAAACTACTAAAAAAGGGAAAGTGTAAAAAAAGATTTTACAAGATAAGGACCCTGTTTTTGTGCTTGTTTCATTTAAAATGTGAAATGGTTAAAGGCCACATAACTCTGAGGATTTATTGTGCATCACTCAGGGATGGGCTTCTTCGGTCACCAAAGATACCACCGCTTGAGGATGTGGAGTGCCTATCCTGAGAAGAAGCTGTCCTGTGGGCACAGGTAGAATCTTCACTATGTACTGCAGCTGCACCTCTGCATCACTAAGTGTAGACAAGTCTTAAGACAGTGTTTCTCAATCAGGGGTTCGAGGACCCCTGCGGCCCATGAGCAGGTTTCAGGGGGCTGCCAAGCAGGGCCAGCATTAGACTTGCCCCACCACATGATGATGAAACCAAACCCTTAGCACTATAACTTTGCAGGAGCCCCATCACACAAGACGCTAGGCATATGTCCTGTTAGCTACCCCAGAATGCCAGCCCTAGTTTTTATGTGCAGAAAAGGGAAAGTTACTCACCTTGTGTAGTAACAATGGTTCTTCGAGATGTGCCCCGTGGGTGCTCCACTCCAGGTGTGTCGGGTCCATCCCGGTGCCACTGATCGGAAGATTTCATAGCCATACCGGGCCGGGCCGCGCATGCTCCCTGTGCCCTTTCTAACGAGCGCGGCTCGGCCCCCCCCTCCAGTTCCTCTCACCGCTCGGTCTCTGGAAGAGAAAGAAAGAAAACAACCCGGAGCGGGGAGGAGGGTGAGACGTGGAGCACCCACGGGGCACATCTCGAAGAACCATCGTTACTACACAAGGTGAGTAACTTCCCCTTCTTCTTCGAGTGGCCCCGTGGGTGCTCCACTCCAGGTGACTATATAGCAGTAGTCGGAACTAAGCGCGCTCCGGGTTACTTAGGTTTTACTGTTGAAAGGACTGCAGAAGCCACTGAATGGTCCGCCTCCCACTTCTGCACTATAGCGTAATGCCTCATAAATGTAGAGCTGGAAGCCCAAGTGGCTGCCCTGCAAATATCGGCTAAAGGAACTCCTCTGGCAAAGGCGGTAGATGTCGCCACTGATCTAGTCGAGCGCGCTCGCGGCTGAGAAGACAAGGGTCTATCCCGAATGGAATTGCATGTGGTAATGCACAAGGTGATAAGCTTGGCAATGCGCTGAGTGGAGAGTGCAGCACCCTTAGATCAGTTCGCTGTCGATATTAGAAGTCTATCTGTTCGTCTCCACTGGCAGGTTCTGTCTATATAAAAGGAAAGAGCCCGCCTAACGTCCAGCGTATGTAGCAGGGCCTCCCTCGTTGAGGCGTGTGGCTTAGGGTAAAAGGATGGAAGGATGATCGGTTCATTGATATGAAATGATGAAGATACTTTGGGTATGAACGCTGGGTGTAATCGTAACGTTACCAAGTCCTTCAAGAAAGAAGTAAAGGGGGGGGTTGCCATTATCGCCCCTAACTCGCTAACTCTACGAGCTGACGTACTTGCGAGCAAGAAAACGGTCTTCATGGTTAACATCTGCAAAGGTACAGATGCTAGAAGCTCGAATAGGGATGCATAATTGTATCGAGTACCAGGTCGAGGTTCCACGACGGGGGAGGCGGCCTTCGAGGTGGGCTCATATTGGTCAGACCTTTCAGGAATCGTTTCAACATCAGGTGAGAGAACACCGAATAACCCTGTATTGGGTAATGGAAGGCACTGATGGCTGCCAGGTGAACTCTGAGGGATGCCAGAGAAAGCTTAGCATTTCGTAGATGAAGAATGTAATCGAGAATTTGGTGTGGAGAAGTCAACGGTTGAACGTTATTCTGGAGGCACCAGCAGGAATATCTGCGCCATTTAGCCAGGTAAGTATTTCGCGTAGATGTCTTTCTGCTATGTATCAATATGGACCTGACCTGACGTGAACAAAGCTTTTCGTCTAGTGTGAGCCAGTCAGGAGCCACGCTGTCAAGTGCAATGTTTCTAGTTTGGGGTGAAGGAGAGACCCCCGGTCTTGAGAGAGGAGATCTCGATACAAGGGCAGAGGCCATGGCGGTCGAAGTGACATCTTGTGTAAGAACGGGTACCATGCTTGCCTCGGCCAAACTGGTGCTATTAAAATTACTGTCGCTCTCTCCGTCCTGATTTTCTCTATTACTCTGGGAATGAGGACTGTTGGTGGAAAAGCGTACAGTAGCGACTTTTTCCAATTGGTCAGGAGTGCATCGCCGAGAGATCCTTTGCCGATCCCCGCGCTGGAGCAAAAAAGGCGGCACTTTTTGTTGACAGACATCGCAAAGAGGTCTACCAGGGGCGTTCCCCATCTGCAGAAGATGCTCTGAAGTACGTCCAGCCTCACCTCCCACTCATGGTCCGTGGGGAAGCTTCTGCTGAGGGAATCGGCAATGACATTGGCTATGCCAGGTAAGTACGATGCTGTTATGATTATGTTGTTCTGTATGCACCAATTCCAGTACCGTACCGCTTCGGCGCATAGGGAGCGTGATCTTGCCCCTCCCTGCCTGTTTATAAAATACATCGCCGCTACGTTGTCTGTCAACACCCTGACTGTTTTGCCCCTCAGACTGGGGAGGAAGTGTTTGCATGCTAGAAAGATCACTCGCAACTCTAGCTGGTCGATGTGAAGGCATCTCTCGGGGTGAGACCATCGTCCCTGGATGCGCGCACCCCATCCGATGAGTGAAGCGTCTGATGTTAATTGAAAAGATGGCTGAGGTTGATTAAACGGTACTCCCGTGAGAATATTTAATGGGTTCGTCCACCATCGGAGGGACCTGTGCACGTGGGATGGAGGAGTAACCAACTTGCGTATGTCGTGTCTCATGGGGACATACACCGTTGACAGCCAGTGCTGTAAATTTCTTTAATGGAGACGTGCGTGTGGGACAACAAAGGTGGCTGCCGCCATGTGGCCGAGCAATCGCAGGCAAGTATGTGCTGAGATTGTTGTGGTTCTTTGGAGAAGATTGACCAGGTCTTTTATTGCCTGGAATCTGTCCATGGGCAGATATGCTCTCGCCGTACAGGAGTCGAGAACCGCTCCTATAAACTTTATGTTTCGCGTTGGAATTAACGTGGACTTTTGTTCATTTACTATCAGCCCGAGTGAGTTGAAAGTCTCTCTGACTGTTGAAAGCATCCGAGTCGTCTCCTGTGCCATCCTTCCCTTTATGAGACAGTCGTCCAGATAAGGGAATATGATGACTCCGAGACGACGAAGATGGGCGGCGACAACGGCAAGGGTCTTTGAAAAAACTCTTGGAGCTGAAGCCAGCCCGAACGGAAGGACACAATATTGAAAGTGCTCGTTGTTTATAACAAATCGCAGGAAACGTCTGTGCGCCGGATGTATGGCCACATGAAAGTAGGCATCTTGGAGGTCAAGGGCCACGAACCAGTCGTCGGTGTCGAGAGAAGGGATTATCGTAGTCAGAATCACCATCTTGAACCGCTGCTTTTGCAGATAACGGTTTAACTCCCTTAGATCGAGTATGGGTCTCCAACCCCCTGTTTTCTTTTGAGTCAGGAAGTACCTTGAATAAAATCCTTTTCCCCTGAAGCAGTCTGGGACCCTTTCTATCGCTCTGATTTCTAACAGGCGATAAGCCTCCTGTTTTAGGAGGGTCTCGTGAGAAGGGTCCCTGAAAAGGGATGGGGTGGGAGGGGTAGGGGGAGGAAGGGATGTGAATGGAATGGTGAGTCCGGATTTTATCACTTCCAACACCCATCTGTCCGATGATATGGCCACCCACTGATGATAGTAGGGTCGCAACCGATGTTTGAAAATGGGAGTGGTGTCTCTGACTGATACCGGAATGTCCGGCGTGCCCTCGACCTGAAAGTCAAACTTGCTGCTTGGGTGCTACTGCATTATTTGCCCTAGCTGTCTGAGGGCATCTGCGCTGTGTCCTCTGCTTGGACTGGTTCTGATCATATGGACGGTTTTGTTGTCTGCGAAACTGGTAATCGTAACGTCTTTGGAATGGGAAATAGCGCTTACGACGGAAAGGTGGAACATACATCCCGAGGGTATGTAAGGTAGCCTGGGAATCTTTACCTGTGTGGAGCACTTCGTCCGTCTTCTCCGCAAACAGCTTGATTCTGTCGAATGGAAGATCCTCGACCTTAGATTGCAACTCTTTCGGTATGGCAGCGGTTGCAAGCCATGAAGCTCTTCTCATGGAAACTGCTGTTGCAATTGTTCGAGCCGCTGTGTCTGCCACATCCATGGTGATTTGCAAACCGGCTCTGGCACATGCATAGCCTTCCTGCAGTATAGATCGGAGAAGTACTTTGTCGGTTTCGGAAATTCTCTGAGCAATTTCCGATAATTTTGCAATGTTGTCAAAACTATGATTGGAAAGCAACGCTGAGTAATTTGTGATTCGGAGGAGAAGTGTTGAAGAGGAGTACACTTTCCTCCCGAATATGTCCAGTCTCTTTGCGTCCTTGTCTGCTGCCGAGTTTCTTACTTGCGGGTTCTTTGTTCTTTGCAGAGCTGCATCCACAACCAACGAGTTTGGCTGAGGGTGAGTAAAAAGGAACTCAGCACCCTTTGAAGATATAAAGTATCTCTTCTCTGCTCGCTTGCATGATGGAGTAGTGGAAGCCGGCGTATTCCAAATTTCTGTGGCTGGCTCCAGGATTGCCTCATCCAGCGGTAGAGCCACCTTAGATTGCTGTCTAGGGTGTAAATTCTTCAGTAACTTATATTGCTTCGCTTTCACCTCCGCTAACTGAACCTCCTGTGATTGTGCTACCCTCTTAAAGAGGTCTTGAAATACTCTGGTGTCATCTGGTGGTAAGGAGTCCATTGCAAAAACTGCGTCATCGGGGGAAGATGATTGAGCATCCTGTGGGGAAGCTTGTGGCGCCCGCTTATCTGTGTCCGATATCTGGCCCTCTTCAGGCTCCGACAGGACCGAAATTGAGGGGGCACTAGGAGGTGGTCTGGGTGACTGCAACAGTCGATGATCAGAGACCACTGGCGAGTGGCGTCTGTAAGATGACTGACGGCAACAACACGAATACGAGTGGGACGGTGATCTGCCCTGCCTCCCCGTGTAATAACTCCTGTGGTAACGGTAGTCTGAATCAGGAGATGGTCGTCTGGACGCATATCTACTGCCATGTCTAGTATGGTGAGATCTTGGAGGAGAGTAACTCGGAGAGCGAGATATGTGTCTGTAATAATGGCGAGATCTTCGTTGCGGGGAACACGAAGACCTATGCCTTGGATAGTAAGGTTCCATTCCCGGTCCCAAATAATGGGGTGGGAAAGGGTATGTTGAAAGCACAGGAGAGGGAGACAGTGAATGATCCCTAGGGATCGACTTCTCAGATGCCTTTGTATGGGCTGATGATGAGTGCCCTTTAACACTTGAAGAGTGCCCTGCTGTGCTGCGATAAATCTCTTTGACAGATGGGGCGCCTGATTCATGGGAGGAGGGAGAGCCTGTTTGCAGTCTGGACGTAGGCTGCTGAGCAGATTGCGAGGACTTTCTCAGTGCCGATGCAGGTAATTCCCGCGGCACCGGGTGTGCAGCGGAACAGCTGATAGCTGCCGGCGCCGGCTGCACTGACGGTGCCGGGTCCTCGCTTTGCGGTGCCGGGCTCTCCCAGTGCCGTCTGTCTGGTGCCGAAGGCGCCCGGTCTCGCGGAGCCCTAAGTGGCACCGCTTCCATGACCGCTTGGACAGCCGACTCCGGTGCCGACCCCTGCATGTCCCGCCGTTCCGGAGACAATGATTTCTCCAGCGGCGCCGTTAGCCGGGGCCGCTTGCTCCCCAAAGGGGTCAGAGTCCGCTTGTGCTCCCCATGGAGAGGGAAGGCTGCCGGTGGGGCAGAAGCAGTGCATTGCTTGCCCAGTTTTGAGGATCGCGGCTGCGAAATTGACTTAGCCGCGGAGCGGCTGTTGTCCAATCCCCGGTCTCCCTGATTCACCGGAGGAAGAGGGTGTACCGCTGTCAGGGAGCAGGCAGGGGAGGCTTTTTTCTTTTTAGCTCCGGCTGCTGCAGGGGATAATGCCCTTCTTTTCGGGGTTTGATGAGACTCCTGCTGCAGAGGATTTGATGGCTGAAGAGCCTTATCACAAAGCAGGAGTTTGAGGCGGAGGTCTCTGTTTCTTCTTGCCCTCGGAGTCAGTTTAGAGCAGTGGGCACATTTGCTTGTGACACGAGACTCCCCGAGGCAGCGAAAACAGAGAGTATGCCCATCAGAAGCATGCATAGCCTCTTTACATTGCCCACACCGCTTAAAGCTGGGTGATCCGGACATGGCGGTTAAACTGACAAGGAAAGCGCTTCAGCGCACAACTGACTAAAATGATCTTCTTTTAGTCTTTTTTCCTTTTTTTTTTTAAACTAACTAAAGAAAGACTAATAACTAACAGTAAAGATCAACTATTTACAGAACTAGCGTTTTGTTTTTGTTTTTTCAGAGAAAGGCAAGCGACCGAAGAGAGATCGCAGTTTCCGTCAGCAACTGAGGACGGTTGAGAGGAACTGGCGGGGGGGCCGAGCCGTGCTCGTTAGAAAGGGCGAAAATGACCAGCGGCACAGGGTGCATGCGCGGCCCGGCCTTGTATGGCTATGAAATCTTCCGATCAGTGGCGCCGGGATGAACCCGACACACCTGGAGTGGAGCACCCATGGGGTCACTCGAAGAAGAACCAGTTATTGTGTCATAAGTGGGTGATGTAGTCTTTATAGCATGCTGAAGGGGGTCTCAAAGAAAAAAGGTTGAGAACCCCTGCCCTAAGAGATACTAACTAGTCAAGAATGACCAATGAATAAGAATCACGTAATTTTGCAGAAAAGCAGTACAGCTTTGTCTATACTACAAAGTTTTGTCAGCAAAAATTATTCTGCTTTAATTAAAGTGTTTTAATGAAATCTGCTGTTGCATGTCCGCACTATGCTCCCTGGATCAGTACAGTACATCATACTAGCAGTTATACCACTATGCAGTTGTCTGCAGGCAAGGATGTGCAATGATTCATGGGCAAGCACACGATCACATAATGCAGGTTTCTCAATCTCATCATTCATGGGGCATCCTTGTTGATTGTTAGTGGCTTTTCAACTAAAATACAAGACTATGTAGGAGGGATGGAGAGACAGCAGGCTGAAACAATTTGTCCTGAGGGCAGGGGAGGGGAATACCCCCACACACATCAGCCTCATCTCTGCTCCACACACCAATCTTAGCTGACAAAACTTTGTATTATAGACAAGGCCTCGGGTTAAAGTTAACACACACACACGAAAGTTGAGACCAGGGCAAACATTTTTGATAGGGGCCATTCTCAAGAATTTGGTAAGTAGTCAAAGGCTGCACTGTTCCATGATATTAATGGAGAAGGTGCAGAGTCTGGGATGGAGGTTGAGTGCAGAAGGGAGCGTGGGATAAGGGATTGGGGAGCAGGAGGGAGAGTGGGAAGAGAGGGCTGTGACCTGGGACAGAGGACTGAAGTGCAGGACAGGGTACAGAGGGTTTGGGTTACGTGGGGTAGCAATGCAGAAGGGGCAGCAGGGGATTGGGGTTCAGTATCTAGGAGGCAGCATGGGTGAAGCAAGGGTGCAGACACAGTTTGGGTTACATGGGGTAAGGGTGCAAGTTTTGGGAGGGAGCCTGGCTGAGGAACCTGCTGGACTGCTGGCCACATATCACCCAGGTAAGCATCTCCTGGACAGAACCTGCCTCTGGCAACCCAACCCCTCCTTCCCCTCAACCCTCTGCCACATTCCTACACCCCCTATCCCATCCCAGACCCTGCACCCCCTCCTGCATGCTTGCCCCAGGTCACAATCCCCTTCCAGATCCTGTACCCCAACCCTCTACAGCCATTCCTACACCCATACCCCATGTAACCCAAACCCTCTGCACCCTTGCTCCACACATACACACTCCCCGGCCCTGAACCCCAATCCCATCCCCCCTCCTGCATTCCTACCCCACATAACCCAAACTCTCTGTACTCCCTCCTGCACTCCTCAGTGCCCTGCCTCAGATCATAACCCACCTCCTTCACCCCAACTGCCGCCCAGATTCCAAACCCTCTACCACATCCAAATCCCTTACCCCAATCTCCATCTCAGACCCTGCACCTCCTCCATTAATATCATGGAAAAGTGCAGCCCTTGATCACTTACCAAATTCTTAGGAACTGCCCCCTGCCCCACATCAAAAATGATTTCCCCCCATGTAGAGAGATTTTCAAGAGCTCAGCTCCCATTTAGGCACCCTAACTAAAAAGTTTCAATTGTCAAATCTTCTCAGAACCCAGTAATTGTCTCTGAAAATAATAGGAGATGCTGGGCAATTCTGTAACTCTGGTAACTTCAATCAGGCGTTTCAGCGGGAGCTACTCAGTTTTTAGCAATTAGGCCACAATAGAAAGTACTGAGTATTTTTGAAAGTCTGGCCCCAAATTATAAGTGTGCTTATCAAAAGCAGTAACATTTTTATTACAAGCAAATCTGAAGACAACTTAAAAGTAACGTGGCAATGCCACATTCCATTTTATTTTAGAAAACTGGAATGATATACATGCAAAGGACTTTTTTTGAAAGAACAACTTACCTATCACTTGGTGGATCGTCATCTTCCTGTACATGTTTTTGTGAACCGCGTTTTCGCACTTTAGGAACAACGCTCTTTCGTACAAACTGTCGGTCATGTGGTTTCACATCTTGTGCTGACACAATATCCTCAATATCTTCAAGCAGCGAATCACAAGCAGCAGGCATCTTCAAGAACATTTAAAAGAGTCTTCAATGACAGAAAATTAAATATAAAAATTAAATTCTATTCTCAGATATTAGTGTTGATCGTGTGCATTCTATGAAGAAACATCTGCTAACGTTTCTAGATATATATGCAATAGCTTGAGATATACATCAACTCACTGTGCACCTCAAAATCCACGATTTTGCTACAGACATTTTCTGAATGAAATAATTCCAATTAAGTCAAAGGGAAACTGTTCTCAGGTAAAAGAATTTGAAGAATTGGACTAAGTTAACACAATAAGATGCACTAGTCATCTGAAACTAGAATCACAATCATGAATTTATACTAGGAAAATAACTAATTATAAGCTAAATTAAACTAATTTTTTTCAGACAGCAGAAAGAGTAGATGAGGACTTTTACATTTTTTCTTCCCACATATATCTTACATTTGAAATGCCACACTGAGGAGTTTACCATGAATATCAACACAAAAACAATTTCCCAAAATTAAAACAAAGGGATGAACCACATCCTTGAGTTTACAATTATAAAGATACACATGTAAAGAAAAATTTATTTTTGCTTATTATTCATTGTAAGTACAGGTTGAACCTCTCCAGACCGGCACCCTCAGGACGTGACTGGTTCCAAACTAGAGAATTTTCCAGACCACGAGAGGTCAGTATTGTCTAGCAGCATGATCAACACTGACACAGCTTACTGGGCTGTTAAGAGGACATTCATGGATAAATTAGAGCTAAATAACAGCACAGAGCACTAAGAGCTAGAACTGGTTGCTGTAAACAAACTTTATGGGACCGTGAGAAACTTGGCCGTGTCCACCCATGAGAAGTGGACATCCAGCTAACTAAAATCATTCTGGACAATGGATGTTTCCAGACTAGAGAGGTTCAACCTGTACTTTAACCATCTGTCAGTTCCACAAAAATCTCTTATGAGTACCAGTCTCAGGAAAATGAAAACTCAGCCTGGAGTTCTACAAACAGACAAATACACAGTTGAACTGGCTTCACTGGGATTATTCATATATGTAAATTTAGTGCATGTGAGATCTTTTCCAAGATAAAGGCCTCAGTCATGATCTTGTTACAAGGCCTCAACCTGAAGTAAATTTGGTTTGACCTGTTTCAAACACAAACAAATACTGGAAGCTCAATATTCATCCATTTTTTAAAAAACTGAATAATAATCTAGTATCAAAATTGAATAACAATCTAGTATCTTAATATAATTTAATCTACTGAATTAGTATAAACAATAAGCAAATTCTATATATTCCCCTGGAAAAAAAGTATTTCACATTAATCGCAGCAATCCAAGGTTGCTCTTTCATTCTGTCCAATACAAAATCTTACACTGTTCCCATCACTATATTCAAGTGCCTCTAAAAAGAAATGCTTTACTTTTAGTAACTGTTCCTAGTTAGTTTACACCTTACAAATATGTTTTATAAATATTTCTCAATATAGTTTACAAAGACCAAATTACATACAACAAACAAATCAATCTATTACAGAGGTCCCCACGTGAGGGGTTCAACCCCTAGAGGTTTGCAAAGGAACATATGGATGGGCATAGCAGGGGCACAGACAGCCCCACAACAGGGGCCAAGGTGGCACCACCCAGTTCCTCTCCTTGCTTCAGCCTATTGCTAACGCCACGCCCTACTGTAGCCTTAGCCTTGGTCCCCTTAACCTGTCCACATCCCCTCTCCCAGAGCTATGGCCCCACTCCTGTACCCAGTTCAAGAGGGATGCAGAGTGAAGTGTAGGGATGTAAAATCCCATTTAATTAGTTAACCGGTTAAACATTATGTTTAAGTGGTTAACTGATTAAACAGGTTTGGGTGGGGGAGACCTGCACTTTGGGGAAGCAAGATTTTAGACTAGCAGATTTAAACCTAGTCTACATACATATTCAAAAGATAACTATAATTTTATAATGCCACTTATCCTGTGATACTCAGCAACTGTTTCAGCAACAGCAACATTCCACAGGGTCAAACTTTATTGCTTATAATATTATACACCAGTTGCAGCCGACAAATTAGCATACATCCTAACAACACTTAAATATCCTCAACAGATGCACAGCAGGATAACAACTCTCTTAGGCCACGTCTTAGGACATTACGAAAAACTTCCTGTCAGAGTGGTAAAACACTGGAATAAACTGCCTAGGAAGGTGGTGGAATCTCCATCACTGGAGATATTTAAGAGCAGGTTGGATAGACACCTGTCAGAGATGATCTAGGGCTACCGTATTTTAGCGAATAAAACTCACGGGTCATATTCGTTTTTACAAACCCCACACACCCCATGCAGGGTATACTCGGGTGCAGGGTATACAAACATTTTTTTACTCACCTGGTGGTGAGCGGTGCGCTCCCCCGCCCCTTGCCCCACTGCGCAGTTGCCAGCCTCCAGCCTGGGGAGCGCTCATCTCCCGATTCCTGTGCAGGAACACTCCCCCCGCCCCTCCCTGCGGCTGCGTAGGAACCGGGAGATGAGTGCTCCCCCACTCGGAGGCTTGAGGCTGCGCAGCCGCAGGAAGGGGCAGGGGGAACACTCCTGCGCAGGAACCGGCGGATGAGTGCTCCCCCACCCGGAGGCTGGAGGCTGCACAGCCGTAGGAAGGGGCAGAGGAACACTCTCATTCCCCCGCTTGGAGGTAGTGCGGCCGCGTGGGAACCAGGCGGGGTGAGTGCTCCCCCATCTGGAGGGTGGCTAATTCCCCCTCCTCCCCGACCCATAGAAGCCCCCCTTCCCCTCACAGTTTGGAAAAAAAGTCTTGTATACCCAGCGGGTATACAAGATTTTTTTTACTCAAACTGCAAAAACCGCGGTGTATATTCGGGTGCGGGTTATTCTTGGGTACTCAACTTTGGATGCCCTGAAGGCCACAGTGATACAGCACATGCCAAGGGCTGCAACTTAAGTGTGGTTGCATATACATGCAAATATATATGCAAATAGCTTCTTTCACACTGACGGGCATGAATACAACGATTAAGGCAAGACTACATAAGCCCTATTTAAGTCAGTTCTGCTGATATTAATAAAATGCAATATTTACCTAATTTCCACCCATATGACAGCACTTTTAATGAGCAATGACAGTTGAGGAATTTAACGACTAAAACACATATCAACTGAAGACCATTTTATTGACTGCTTTTTTTATTTTGTCTCCCATCCGTGGGCTGCAAACAAATGGGCCGTGGGCCGCATGCGGCCCACAGGCCACGTGTTGAGTAGCCTGGATCCAGACAGGGGACTGGACTTGATGACCTCTCAAGGTGCCTTCCAGTTCTAGTATTCTATTATTCTATACACTGAGCACTGCAGCAGTGCAGTTGTGCCAATACAGTTGCACTGCTGGAAGGCATCTGGTGAAAAGAGAGTCATCCCCTCACCACCCACCTCCATGAGCGACATGAGTATGTTGATAACAGCTGCTTCCTTCTGACATAGTGCTATGCACACACTTATGTCCATGTAACATTGCTTGTTTGGGAGCGGGGAAGGGGAGGCGACACAGGCTATAGTGCAGACACAGCCTTACTGTATTAGCCCTGCACAACCAAAACTCTCATCTGGGCAAGAAAAGTTAAAAGAATTTCATCTTAAAAAGCCCACATTTCAGTTTGAATACTTTTTCAGCCTCCCTATTTCTTTAATTGAGTTATCCTTAGGACTTCTAAAATGTCTAAGGATAACAATGCATTTTATAAACATTAAGCTCCATAATTCCACAATAAGATTAGTATTGTCGCCTTTAAATCTAAGACTTTTAGAGCCAGAGTTTGGGGAGCTGGGGCAAAGAGATTAAAAAATAGCTTTGTAAGGTTCCATATTCATTGGGTTTCAATGATTCTACATCAAATTTGCTCATATTTTAAAAAAAGTAAAAAGATTTTTTTCTGACACCACTGAAAACTCAACCTGGTACCTTAAAAGTCTTGTACTTATCATGAACATCACCATTAGAAATATAACATTCAGCTGTAGTGCTGCTAATGTATAAACAATGATATAGAATCCAGCAGGGATGTAAAAATGGGCAAAAATATTTAACCAGTTAAACAATTTGTTTTACCATGTGGCTGCTCTAGCCCTGACCCCAGCAGAGGGGGGCTGCTCCGGTGGGATGCACTTTGGATTCATATAGCCTAATTCTTTTTATCTGAAAGTGCTCGTTATCTGAAATTATACTGTACTGTAAGAGCAAGTATTATTTTCAAATAATTTCATCTGACCTATCTCCACCTTCTGACTGATGAACAGTACAGGAAAGTAACATATGAAGTAATGAGGAGAGCAGAGCATGCATATTTACATACTACAAAATAACCTTTAAAACTATACTGGAGGCTGAGCCCCCTACCCACTCTGGCAGGCAGGCACAGAATGGGGCTGGCAGGGTGCAGCAAGTGGGGGAAGCTGCAGGGCCCAGACACAGGGAGGGGCAGGGGATGAAGCAGTTGGGGTGAGCTACAGGAGCTGGGCGGGCAAGGGGCAGAGCGCCCTCCCCATGCCTGACCCCTGCAGCACTCCCTGCCCTGACAGCCTCTCCTCGTGCCCAGCCCCTGCAACACCCCCCCATCTGCATCCCACCATCCCCTCCCCATGCCCTGCCAGCCAACGCAGTGCCCCCCTCTTCTACGAACTGCTAGCCCCTCCCTGTGCCGCCTGCCTGCTGCGCTGTCTTTTCTCCCCATACATACCCAGTCCCTGCAGAATATCTGGCTTGCTGCACACTGACAACTTAAAAGCCAGTTTCCCACAGCACCGTCTCTGTGGTGCCACCTGTTTCCACCCTCCCCCCAGCTGCCTCTATCAGAGGCAGCTGGAAAGGGGATACGGGAGGCTGCTTCAAAGCAGCCCCTGTCCATGGGGGTCCCAGCAGGGAGCTGGGCCCCAGAGCAGATAGGAGGTGCTGCTGCCAAGCAGCCCTTGTCTACGGCTAGCCCTGACCACTGCAAGCAGAGGCTGCTCCAGCAGCAGTTCCTGTCTGAATGGTGTGAACAGGGCTGCTGGACTCTGCACAAGCTGGGACTAAGCAGTCCTGGCTCATGCCGTCATCAGACCACTGTGGCTTTGCATTTTAAATGTAGTTATAACAGCTGACAGGCATTTATAACATTTAAAATGCAGAGCCACAGCAATCCAGAGCCAGTGTGAGTTGGGACTGCTCAGTCCTGGCTTGAGCCAGCTCCAGGAGCTACCCCTGGTGCAGCTCTGCAGAGTGGCCCTTATCAACTAACTGTGTAGTCGATACAAATTCTATCGACTACATGATTAAATAACCATTCTAACATCCTTCATTCAGGGTGACTTAAGAATCCTTCCACAACCTAGGTATCACCTCTCAGGGAGGTGGATTATCTATGTCAATGGAAGAGTCTATGCTGTTAGCATAGATAGTGACACACTGCAGTGTTACAGCTGTGCCATTATAGGGTTTAAGTGTAGACATACTCTAAGTAAAACCCACATTAGACCAATTACCTTTTGGTGGAAAACTGGAGATGGATCTTTTATCTACTGAACTACCACCAGTCACAGAGACTCAAACCCTCAGCATCACAACTGGCTCTTCTAAGGCAACTTCAGTACATTTCCCTGTAAAGGGACATTATGAACATGAGGTGAATAATGGAGAATACAAGCCATACTTAAAAATCCTGACTGCATAAATTCAATAAATCCTACCTAAGTTTGTATACTAAACTGGTTCCCCATTTTCTTCTTCATACTTTAAGCTACAATTTAGTCTGAGGTTGAGGAAGTCACAGAATCCCTGACTTCCAAAAATCTCCGTGAATTCAATTTGCAACCGTCAGGAGATGCCGGCTCCCCAAGCTCCCACAAAGGCAGGGAGCTGCAAGATACCCCGGCTACTTCTGGTAGCCCCCGGAGCTCCTAACTTTTATGTGAATCCCTGAGCTTCCAGCCGTCACAGGCAAACCCCCAAGTGATGGAGGAAACCCGCAGCTCCTGGCTACCTAGGACAACTGGGGAACCCCCCAAGCTTCCAGAGTTGCACGAAACATAGGTACCCCCACAGTTTCCAGACAGTGCAGACACCCACACAGTACCCAGCCAGTGCAGGCAGTTAGCCCACACTTCCCAGTCAATTGCCCCAGGCTCCTGTGCGGCTGCCTCTGTATCAGAAGCAGCAGCACGGGGTGGCAGGAGGGAGCTGTCTGGGCCCCCCCTCCGTCTGCCTCTCACAGAGGCAGTAACGCAGGAGGGCAAGCAGAAGCTGGTGCTCAGAGGGAACTAGGGATGTGACGGACTAGTCGACTATCCGATAAGCAAATACGTATCAGATAGTCAACAGGATAGTTGACTCTTCCACTCCCCCCGCCCCCCAGCCCAGCCCTCTGCTGCCTCTTTCAGAAAGAGGCAGAAAGGGGGGGGAAGGAGAAGGGGGTACTTCAAAAAGGCAGCGCCGCTTGAAGCCTGGGGTCAGACCCCAGGTTCCACGCAGCACTGCCACTTTGAAATGTCGCATGCAGCCCAAGGCCAGTGGGGGGTGTCCCCAGGCTGCATTCAGAGCCTAGGATAAGCTGGGGACTCCCCCGCTGACCCCAGCCTCTGTACAGTGCTGCCATTTCGAAACGCCGTGTGGAGCCCACCGTTGGGATGCTCGTGGCATTTCAAAGCATCAGCACCACGTGGAGCCTGGGATCAGCTGGAGTCCCCAGCTGACCCTGGGCTCCACGTAGCGCTTTTGCCTTGGACGTGTAGCAACCATCGACTATTCAATTAGTCAGTTAGTCGATATTTAACATCCTTAGAGGAAACCAGCTTTTAAGCCCACAGAGCCACCTCCTATCGCTGCTGCCTCTGATACAGAGGAAGCAGTACTGGGTAAGGTAGGGGACAGGCAGGCTCCTGCCTGCCCTCCTTTGTATAAACGTGTAACCACTAAAAATTTCAGAGGTTACACTTTTACAAAAATAAATGTATTTTAACATCTCTACTAAAAGGTATCTGTGACAAAATCTTTCATACTACTAAATAACAAAAAGAAACTCGATTATGCGCTTTACCATCTTCCTTCTTAATACATTATTCTACTAGTACTAGTTATGCCCCCTCACCTTGATTGAACCTCTGGATAGAGTGCATGTAGCCACAATGCACTCACCAAAAGCACATTATCAATTATTCAATTAAATTCCCCAAAAGGAATTAAGATAGTATCCAGATATTTTTTGCTTCATGTCAGACATGCTAGTCAGTCAATGACTATAGAATTTTGAAATCAGTTTTGACCTACTAAATATTTGGAGATGAAGAAAAAGCTAAAGTTATTTGAAAATAATTGAAAAAGTTGCTGGTTTTGGAGACAAAACAAACTAATCCATTTCTCAGATACAAGTCACTTAAAGGTCCGAGTTGGAAATTTTAATTTGTAATAAACTTATTCCAAGGCCTTGTTTACAACCCTCAATCTTATTTCTAAAGGTAAAAAAAAAAAAAAAAAAAAAAAAAGACAAAATTCAGAGGCATCAAGTTTGCTTTTCTTTGGCTTTGCCAAGAGGACTTAGAATATTTCTAAACATATGAGGTTCTTTTTCCAGAGAGTTCATTAGTCACTGGAATTACAGTTGTAAAGCTCCCAAAGTTCTAACCATTTGACTAAAGGTCCTTTCCCATTCATGCCATGTCTATACATACAGATGCAGCTGTGCTGGTGCAAAACATCTGATCAAGATGCTCTATATCAAGAGAAGAGAGCATAAAAAAGGAACGCCTCCCCAAGGGATAGAAGCCATGTCAACAGGAGAACTTCTCCCATAGACATAACTCTAAGCACACAGACACTTACAACAGTATATTTTACATTGCTCAACAGAGCGGCTTATTCACCTCCCCGAGTAACATGAATTATGCTAACTTGCTGTAGTGTAGACATTGTCTGAGATGCTGACCTTTAAATCTACCCTCATGCCCATTTTGCTAGGTTTCCAAGTTACCAGTGACAGTTAATATCTGAATTTCTAAGATACAAAAATCAAATAGAGAAAACACTAACCTTTCAGATATACTGTATGCATATGTGTTAAATTACAATGAAGTTTAAATGGGGCCAAAATCTTTGGGGGAGGGGGAGATTCCCCTTTGCAAGTCACCTTTAAAGTTTTTGACTCAGTAATCTTATTTACTTTTACAACCAGCCCAGTACTCTAATATGCACTATTCACGGCTCCACAAAGTAGACAACACATAGTAAGTGAAGTTCACTTTAAAATTTGAGACTTTCCAGCTTCAAGAGAAAGTTTAATCAACAATGCCTCAGTCCTTTGAAAACCTCAATTACATGCACATAGACATGTACAGACAGTCCCCGACTTACGCGGATCCGACTTATGTCGGATCCGCAGTTATGAACGGGGCTTTTCTCGCCCCGGAGGACACGGACTGCGGGACCTCGCGGTCCCGCCGCCCGTGTACTCCGGGGCGAGAAAAGCTGCTCCGCGTCTCCCTGGTCTGCAAACCAGGAAGCCGCGGAGCAAAGCCACGGAGGGGCTCGGGCAGCCCAGGCGCGCCTGGGCTGTCCCGCTGCCGGCTTCCGCCGAGGCTTTGCAAAGCCGCGGAGGGGCTGGGACTGCGGGGCAGCCCAGGCGCGCCTGGGCTGTCCCGCTGCCGGCTTCCCCTGAGGCTTTGCAAAGCCTCGAGGGAAGCCAGCAGCGGGACAGCCCAGGCGCACCTGGGCTGCCCCGCAGTCCCAGCCCCTCCGCGGCTTTGCAAAGCCTCGGCGGAAGCCGGCAGCGGGACAGCCCAGAAGCGCCTGGGCTGCCCTGCTGCCCGAGCCCCTCCGCGGCTTTGCTCCTCGTCTTCCTGGAGACCCCCCAGCAGACCAGGGAGACACAGAGCAAAGCTGGGGAGGATGCGGGCGGGACCGCGGCGCATATCCGCGGTCCCGCCGTCCGGGTTTCCCTGGTCTGCTGGGGGGCGCAGCTAGTGCACCCCCCAGCAGACCAGGCTTTTCTCACCTGGGGTAGAGCAGCTGGGGCTGCTGGGTTGATCCTGCAGCGCCGCTCCTCGGCACTACTGAACCAACCGGGAAGCACCCCAGCTGCTCTTCCCCAGGTGTCCCCAAGTCAGCCGCTGCTGAAACTGATCAGCGGCTGACTACAGGAAGCCCGAGGCAGAGTTGCTCTGCCCCGGGCTTCCTGGAATCAGCCGCTGATCAGTTTCAGCAGCGGCTGACTTGGGGACACCTGGGGCAGAGCAGCTGGAGTGCTGCCCGGTTGGTCCCCGCAGCGCCGCCCCTGCGGGGACCTACCCGGCAGCGCCCCAGCTGCTCTGTCCTAGGCATCCAGATTCAGCTGCTGTTGAAACTGATCAGCGGCTGATTCCAGGCAGCCCAGGGCAGAGCAACTCTGCCTCGGGCTTCCTGTAGTCAGCCGCTGGTCAGTTTCAGCAGCGGCTGAATCTGGACGCCAGTTACGACTTACATACAAATTCAACTTAAGAACAAACCTAGAGTCCCTATCTTGTACTTAACCCGGGGACTGCCTGTATAGGTATATTTAGAGCTTTCAAGCCAATGAACTGATAAAGCAAGAAGAAAAGAATTTCAGTCCACTGATACTGCTAATCTGAGAATATAACCAACCATGATTGAAACACTAGAAAAGTTATAAGAACTATTGAAGTTTATATTATTCATTTTTTTCCTCTAGAAACATGGTGTCATCCCTCACAACACAGCCTTGATTTAGTTAAATGAATTTATCTTGCATGATCTATGCTAAAAGTGATATACGCATGGAAAAAATAATTGCTCTGAGACACCGCTACTCTTTAGAGACACTACTCTAGGAGGCAAAGTGTGAAGCCAGCTATGGAACAAAAACATTTTAAAATTAGACAAACCTTATTTTCAGGTTCATGACATGAAACCAATTAATTAGATGGTTCTAAAGAATCATACTAAAACACCATGAGCAAACTAAAACATACCTTGATTTATGCAATTTGTCTTCAATTCTCTTGAATGTAAGTATCTGAAAAGTAGAAAAGATTCTTAATTAGAAACAAGATATGTATAAACATATTAATAGGTTTCAATAGATGGAATATCAGTTTTTAATTTGATTAAGTACTCTTAAATACATAACTTAGAAGCCACTTCAACTTTGGCTGTGTACATGAACTCTGTATTTGATACCTAAGGAGCATGTTTACAGACTTCCTCAGCAAGGCAACTATTCCGGATAATGGTAAAAATTCAGAGTAAAAAAGTCTAGAAGTGTGATGATATTTTTTTTAAATTTGGTTTATTAATGAATTTACATAATATGAGCATGATAAGCTATATGTTGACTCTGGAGTCCATTATCTTCTTTGAGAGAAGCGGTTAGAAAAGGTACTAATCTGAGAGCTCTATAAATGAATACAGTACAGGAGTCGGTAACCTACGGCACACACCGCAAGTGGCACACGAGCCAAATTTCAGCAGCACATAGGAGCTCAGCCCCGCTTCTCCTCCCCTGTGCAGCCGCTGGAGAGCCCTCCCTCTTTCCTACAGCAAGTTAGACTGTGGTGGGAGGAGGCAGCACTGGGGCTGAGGCTCCCCAATGGTGCCTCCAGGTCTGACCTGAGACCAGATGGCTGTAGCAGCGTCACCTCCGGCCCCCAGGATGAGCCTGGGACTGGGTGGCCACAGCAGTGGCACCTCTAGCCTCAGCACCTTTTGGCCAGCCCGGGACCACGTGGCCTCGGCAGCAGTGCTTCCAGGCCAGCCCAGGACTGCGTGGCTGCAGCAGCTTCACATTTGGGGCCAGCCCACAACCGTTGCTGCAAGGGGGCGCAAAACTAGTTAAGCATCCCACCTCATGCCCAGACCTCCACACCTCAATCTCCCTCATTCACTTCCCTCCTCCGGCCAAGATCCTGCACTCCCAGTTTGTTCTGACACCCTCATTTGTTCTTGCATGCTCCTGGCCAGACACTCTTCCCACACCCTGCTTCTGCATCCTCCCCCCAGCCTTGCCAGACACATACCCGGACCCTGCTCCTGCATCCACTGTTACTCCTGCACCCTCTTTCCTGGCCACACACTGCACCCTCCCTTGCTCTTGCTCTCTGTATCTGGCCAGATACCCTACTCCCAGCATGCTTCGCACCTTACCTCCCACCCAAACCTTGCAACCTCTCCCCCTTCTGCACCCCTATCTCTATCCCACTCGCTGGCAGCGCTGAACTCCTCATTTCTGCCCTACTGCAGAGCCTAAGCGAGTCCATAAAATCCACAGCATTTCTGGCACAGCAGAAAAGTAAATCTGGCCTATGGGAAACCCTGAACCTCACCCCATGAGGCTGGAGCACCAGAGCAGTGAGGTGTCTCAGTTGGGGGGCCACATCAGGGATGATTTTTGAGTTTCTTTGCTTCTCACTTTTGTGGCCCCTGGTCACAACTGACTTTTCTGTGGGCCCGTAACCCCCAATCCAAAAAAGGTTCCCCACTCCTGCCATAAATAAAACATTGAAACCTTTTGCATTGGACATATTTAAAACAAAGTTTGATACACTAACATGAGAAAGTTAACACACTTAATCTGTTTAAATATTGGCATGCCACTTCTTCAAGGTTGCCAACCCCTACAGCAGACAGTATTAAAGCACGTTCCTGAACACACTGACCTCCCCATGTGGCAACTGGTCTAGACGGGCCACATCTCGGGATTGAGTCACTATTTTTCTTTTATTGACCATTCAACATTAGCTCCAGGATGCTCACCAAATTAACAGGAGAGTGTTTTGGCATCAGCTGAGCTGAGACCACACAAGATGCGGAGTTTTCGCTAACACGGGCTGAGTCCACGTGTGGCCTAACGACTAGAACAACCGACGGGGACTCGGGTTTATTCCCAGCAGCCTCCAGCCTATTGGGGGACCCACGAATTTTGCCTCCGCGCTTCAGGGCTTGGCTGCGCTGCACCCCGGGGCGCGTGCCACTAGCAGCTCGCGTGCAGCCGCCGGCAGCAGGGAAACCAGGACAGCACAGGCTGTAGCCCGTTAGGGGAGCCAGTGCCCCCCCCCCGGTCTCCTGCAGCTGTAAAAAGCGGGGGAGGGAGGAGGGAGGAGCGAGCCGCCCCCCCCCACACACACACGTGGAGAGCTGCGCACCAGCAGCGCCGGGGGCCGCTTGCAGCCGAGGGGCTGCCCGGGCTGGGGGACAGGGCAGAGCCGCGCTCTCTGCGCAGGGCCGTGGGAGGGGCCGCTCCCGGGCGGGAGGTGTCACCGCCTCGCGCTGCGCTCTAGAGAGCAGCTCGCGCCCCCCCGGTGCAGAAGGGGCCGCTGGGCGACACGAGAGTGGCCGTTGCGCATTACCTGCCAGCCCGCGCGCTCAGCTGGAGCCCACCATCATGCCGATCCGGTGCCCCGCCCCTTCTCACGTCAAAAACAGTCGCAGCCGAGACGGGCTCCCAGAGCGGCCAAACTAAGTCCCGGCGCACCTCGGGCCCCGGCTCCACGCACCCGGCTCCCAAAGCGAGGCTAGCTCCGCCCCCAAGTCCGCCGCGGCGCTCACAGGACGGGAGGGGGGAGGGAGGCGAAGCTAGGGCTGCCTGGGGCGCTGCCTTTCTCTGCCGCCAGGGGGCTGCCACCTGCCTGCCGGCTGCGCGTGCGCAGCAGCGTCCCCAGGACTGCCGGGGGACAGAGTCCCGGCTCTTGGGAGGCTCCCGCTGAAAGCACCGCAGCTAGCAGCACGCGCCTTGGGATGCTGAGGACACAGCACGGCCGCCTTGGGGCTGCAGAGGCCCCTGTTCTGGGACATTGTGAAGGGTGACACGACTTCAGCTCACGTGCAGCCACCAGGATAGATCACACCAAAATCTGTCTCAAAGCCCAGAACAAGATACTGCTTATGGCCCCTAGAAACATAAGCTAATGGTTGCATAATGCAAGCTGTGGTGCATTGGGATTATTGGTGCCCGGTGCAGGGATGCCAGTTTCCCCTACTAGGGTTGTTTGTGGGGTGTGTGTGTGTGGGGGGGGTTGTTTGTTTTTTTTTGCTACCAGTATTACTAACATAACACACACATATGAAATGAGGTGCAGGTTGATTGTACACATCACTGGCAGAGAGAGCTGGGCACTCCCCCTACATCCTCTCAAAGCACTGCTACAGTTCAAACAGCACACCCAGAAAATTCTAGATATGCAAGCAGGTAGCAAAACTACCCTATCCCAGGAGACCATCTTGGTTCTGACAACCTTATAGTTCACTGAGATGAAGGAGGGTCACTCGTGTGGCCCATTCATGAGCCTAGGTTGTGTTGCACAGCCATAAGCCCTTTTATTGATGTTTGATGCAAATGTGTATTTCAATAATGCCAACCTTCAGGCTTCAAAAATGAAGGAATCAGGTCCCCAGACATCAGGAGAATTATGAGGCTGTTGGTTTAAAATATTTAAAATATTTTGGGTTCTGTACCTCAGTCCTTAAAGTACAATCAGGTCCCATTTGCAAGCTTCTCTCCACAACCAGTGGTGTGAGAACATTTCTCTGAAAAAAACAGAACTCGTATTCTTACATAATCATGCAGTTCATGTGCTGGAGCTTTTCTACAATAAAATAATGCAAGACTCAAGGTAGAACTGGAAGTGTTGGCAACACTAGAACTTCCTCCAGTGATGCTAGAAGGTGGTTTTGCAATGTTATGAGTTGAGTGAAACTTTGTTACCCGTTAAGTTAAAAATTAATTGAGACTGATGAGTGTGAACACTGCCTTCAGTTAAAATAGCTGTTCAAAGCTAGGCCCCCAGTTAATGCATAAGGAGTGTGTAAATTTACCCAGGAGCATTAGGTAAGTATTATTTAAGTGAAATGTATATGAGGGAAGGGAGAATTCCAAGGGGCAGAGCAACAAAAGCCTGAAGAAGGACCTGAAAGCCTGGTGTTTGGCCCTGAACAAACCTGAGGAGAGATTTCTAGGTCAGAGATAAAAGAATCTTCTTGGTGCTGTGAGCAAACACAAGACAATGTACATTCCACATCAACAAGGAATATTGCATTAAAAAAAATGCTAGTCAACAGTTCTGGAACATCTCCAGGATCCCAAACTTTGACTAGTGCTCAGGTCAAAAAGGACCAACTGTAATACCAATACGACAACATTCCCTCAATATCAGCTTAGACCTGTTCTCTTCATCCAGTCATGCTTTATATTCCTGCATCTGTGGAGGCTCACTGGATGCTGTTCCTGCAGGAATCTATGGCTGAGATTTTACAAAGCCACCTGCGGTTATCCTATTAAAATTATTGAGACTTAGTTTCAAAACTTGGGACATTTGGTTTAATTTACCTTACTTAAAATCATGTTGCATTCCCAACATACACTGTTTTACATTTGTTTTTGCAATACTCATTCAAAATTACACATTTAAAATTAAGCCAACTTGTGCCCAATCTCCCCTGGACTTAAATAGCAGCAACATTGGGTTTCTAATAAGTCTTACTGATACCAGAGAGAATAAACAACAAAACTGATGTTTAACTTGCAACAATATCTCACCTGAAGAGAGAATGATCACATATCTGAAACATCTCAAAGTGCAGATATTCACAGTTTTATTTTGGAGCAGCCTGTTTCTCCTCAATGGCTTAAAAAACACAGCTTTTTATAGCTGCATGAAGGATGTCATCATAAGCCATTTTGCAGTACCCTTTGAATCCTTTTTTCTAGGAACAACCGATTTTCTCCCTATACCAAGTAGAAAAGTGTGTCAAAGCCATGGGTCTACTAATACGGATAAGGGGGGTTGATGTGCCTGTGGCGGCTCCCTAATGCTGGGTGGACCCTGAGCCATGGGGACCGGATCCAGTCAAGCCAGGGGCCACATCCAGCCCCCAGGCCTCAGTTTCCCCACCCCTGCCCTAAACCCATACCCTGAAAGAATGAAAGGATTCTTCCTCCATTTTTCTGCAGCTGTAGAGAAACAGTAGGCCATTATCATAAGTATTCAACTCTGTTCATGGTTGTCAGCAGTCCCTTTTGGTCAACAAGACAATCTCCCCTGGCAATAAGCTCAGTTTTCCATTGTTGCCCACCATGCTGGAGCCTCAGAAGGGGAAGGCAAAAAGATGTGTTTCACACAGGTAGAGCCTTAGCATAGGATTCTATCCATCAGCTATCTGGGTGCAAGTCTAGCATCCCGTCAGATCCTGCCTTGACCAGGGAGGTAAGGTAGAGACCCCAATTCTCATCTAAGTTACTGTTTTTATGACAGTGTCGCTCTAGCATATGTCTACAGTGCAGTGTAGATCTAGGGTTTGAACTCAGGCTCAGAGCTAACCCACCTTCTGTCTACACACAAATCTTGCTAACCCAGAGCTATGAGCCAAGGTCCTAAGACCCCATAGGAATGGAGAGGCTGAGCTTGAATAAAGCTGGAATTCAGGCTTCAAGCCCTATTCCTGTGCACTATAGCAGTAGCACCAGTGGACTTGTGCTCTGGAAGTCCACCAAAGTATTCCACAATCCCATGGGTCAACTTTCCTTCTGTTCTCTGATACTCAAGTTGATGGACCATCAATTTCTCCTATACTGCACCATGAACAAAGGGCACACTTTGGAAGGAAGGCACTAGGAAGTCTGGGATATGGATGGTTGGACTCCAACCTCAATAATGCAGTGTGGATGCTAGAGACTAGGTTGTGACCCAGGGTTCAACAAATCATAACCAGGGATACAAGTTGTCAGTCCCCGTAATACACGAGGTTCGAAGGGATGCCGGAAAGGATGAGACCACAACTGGGGGTTTCAAAAAGCACAAACTGATTTTATTTTGATGGCGCCAGACAATCATCAGAACAAAAATTAAACAGATTGCCAGACAACACAAAACAATTCCCTGAGGCTTTTCTAAATCACAATAATTCCCAATAACTGCCCAGGGGTTAGGAACAGTTGAATTAACACTGGTATTATCCATAGGGCTGACTATTTACACAACTTTATACAAGGAAACAGTAAAAAACCTAAACCACAACTATTTATAAACTAACTTAGTAACTTTTTAGCCACTGTCACTTGGTAAGCAATAAGGACAACTAAAAAATCAATTAGGATAGGGATGATGGTGGGGGGGAAGGGGTGTTATACCAGTTCTGGAGACAGCAGGAACACAAGTACCGGTCACACGCTCATAAACTGTCTCCACTCGGGTCGACCAACTCGGAGTACGCTCAGTAAGACTCAAGAGCGGGGGGTGCAAGGCGTCTGGGTGATCAGGCCAGGCGTTCACTCAATGCGAATCCCCAGTGAGAGAGGGGCTGCCTGCCTGTTTTATTGCCTGTGAACTTATCACCCCATAGGTTGGTTTTTGCTGCAGTGGGTGGAGTAGCAGGCCTGAGCACCAGTCAGCCCACTGGCTGATCTGTTACTGCAATGGGTGGAGCGAGCAGGGGAAGATTATTAATTTACATGCCCTTATATGGAAAACACTCCACCTCACAGACAGAGCCCCCTATACCAGCCTCAGAGGTATTACAGGCTATGGCTCCCTGCGACGGGCAGTCATTCCTGATGTTCTGTCTCGGACACAAGTGAGAATAGATGCTCAAGCATCTGGGTCTGCTAACTCAAGTTCTACTAACCCTGGGTTTGCATAGTAGGGTAGACATCCTTCAATGTCTTCAATATAATTAATAGTCATTCAAATGGGGAATCTTCACATCAGTTCCTTAACCTACCAATCTATACTCAACGCCACTCCTAAAACCATTTCTTCTGTGAAGGCCATAAGTAGGTATTCATAATACTTAAAGTTAAATAAAATGTTGTCAACCCACTACTTGTTTTCCTAATGTGTCATATCTTGTAAGAATCTGTCTTTATTTTTCTGTCTTGTTTAGTACTGAGCATACTGTCAGTACTAAATAGACAAGTAATCTATTAGAATAGTTATGGTGTTGAATGGTAAAACCTGACTGGCTAATAAGCAATTCTACATAAACAGAAGAAGTTTCTCTTTTAAATAAAAGAGAAAAAAACAACAGCTATACCTAATGAAGGAAGGATCTTTTAAAGACAAATTCTATTTATCTAAAAGTACCAAGAGTAACAAATATTTAAATATTTTAAAAGAAACACCTGTATACAAATCAAAACTCTTTAAAAAAATCTTTTTTATTGATTCATTACCATACAAAATTTATTCAAATTACATCCATTTAAAGTGGTAAGATCACAGCTAGAGAATAGGTCACCCTTTAATAAATCTATTTACAAAACTCATAAAAGCTTTTTTTAAAACACATTATTTTACAGTTTTTTTCCACTCTCAACTAGCATACAATGCAAAGCTAAATTAGATTAGTATTTTGCCCACACACATTGGGACAAGTGTTTAATTTACACAAACAGCATAACAAAAAAGACAATAATATAATCTATTAGTCTTAATTTTATCCTTCCCAAAAAAGTGCCCCCTTGTCTCTCAGAAAATGTCATGCTTACACAACTTCTACTTTCCTCTTCCACACAACTAAAATTTAAATACTGTAATTTTATTTACAGATCCACATCATTTAAAAAAAAAAACTCTTAAAAATTACAAACAAGCTAGAAAGTATTCTGGCAGTGTTTACAAATTAATTCCTATTGTACAAATCTGCTAACTAACTAAAGTGTGAGTATAGAACATATAGCAACTTAAATATAACCACTTAATGAACTATGCACACATTTGTACACATAAACACATACTTAACACTGTTTAACAGTTCTTAATGTGTTGCACTTTATACATTGTTATTTTCTAAGGCTCACTCAGTCATATAGTTTTTATTCTAGTACTGTTACTTTTAGCCATTTCATGTGTGAGCTTTTATAGCAGCAACTCAAGGGTACCAGAAAACCTGCATACATAATACTCAAACTACAATACAAAATATTATTAATTTACTATGTATGTCAGATAATCACAACAGTAATGCAAACAAAAAAAGATTATATGGGGCATCATCTAAACCAATACTTAGCCCATAAAGTGGCAACATTTTAAACAAAAACAGAAGGTATATTTAAGACTTATTAGAATTCCTCTCGCTTTCAAAAATAAATATTGGTGCTTTACTATACTACCAAAGAGTTTCAGAAAAATAAACATAATTCAGTTAATGTGGTACTTACAGTTATGTAGTTCTTGCTTTGGGGAAAAAAGCTCTGTGTTGCTGGAGGGAAGAATTATAGAAGCCGGAAGCAGAGGCAGCTTACCCACTGACATAAATATGGTATACTGAACAAACAAAGCTTGGTATAAATTATTTTCCACAGAGAGAAAAACACAGTGCATATCTAGTAGGCACTTAACACAAAGCCCCACTTAGTACCACAAAAATTATGTACCAGGTCTAGTGTGCACACTGGGGGCCGTAAAATTGAACTGTGCATCTTTCTTCCATTTTAAAATGAGAAACACTTTCACACACATATGTAAGCATTTTAAAATCTCTGGTTACTATGAGAAGTGGCAGAACTGTATCCTTTGTCCATACTTGTAATATAGACTAAATTGAAAGGTTATTTTTTATTAAAAAGTTAAGGACATCAGTATCCGACTTCATACTGAGACACATAATGCTCAGTTTGAGCAATGAATTAGAGCAATTTAAACATTCCAGGAAGAGCTCAAGAAACTCATTTCACACTCTTGCATTACTTCCTACATACAATTACTTCAGGTACAATCCATGTTGTGAGACTCAGAAGACATGCATTTTCCACAGAAGGCACAGCTTGAAATACAATTTTAAAATTGCTATTTGCAACTAAACCAGTTTATTTAGCCCTTCTCCACAAGCCCACTGTATACAGTAAGCAGAAACTGGGGGATGAGGGGATAAAAAGAGGAATCATTTATGATCACTTGCCTGCATGCTGTGCCACTCATTGATGCACAAGGCACTGGAGCCTAGGGTCAAACAAGGCTTTGTTGCAAGAGCCTACAGTTGCGTTCCTACCATTCTAGGAAGTATATCATTAAAATGTCAGCATTGTTCAGGAGTCTGTGGTTAACTCTGTAATGCTACTTGCAGCAGTAGGAAGGATGGAGGGAGGGTGGGGGGACACAGAGTTCTGGTTCCATTTTTAAAAAATTGTTTATATGGAAAATTATTGACAAAATATAATCAGCTGTATATAAATTCATCCACCAGTGAGGGAAGCTTTTCTAAATCATAAGCTTCAAAGAGATCACTGATGCCCTCTTCTTCCCCAAGGCTCAGCAGGTAATCTTCCTGAAGCAGAGGAGGCAACAAGTTCACAAACGGCCCTTCAAAGTTTGAGGGTATTTGGTCCTCTGTTTGCTGCAAAAGGTTGGTTGGAGAGGCCAATGGAGAGAGGTTTGCCATATTTACTGAGCAGTCCCCTTGTCCTGAGTTACCAGAAGCCAGATCTGGAAGATGTGAAAATAAAAGATAATTTATCCTATTTGAAATATTATGCAGAGCTGAGATAAACTTGCTAAATGCTGCAAAAGAGTATTTTTCACCATGTTATTTAAACACACAGCAAATAAAAAGTGCCTCTCTTTTTCTGTTTATTTCTACAAGCACATCTACACAGAAGGGCTACGTCAATTGCGTAGCTTAAGTTGAAATAGCTTATTTCAGCTTTTTGTGCAGTCTACACAGCAGGAAGACTGAGTTAGAGCATTCTTCCTCTGACTTCCCTTACTCCTTGTAACATGAGGGTTACAGGAATTGGAGTAATAAGTCCTGCAGCTTGACATTATTTCAACATTATGTTGAAATAACTGCTTGCTGTGTAGACCTGAACTATGTCGTTTCAGAATAATGTCAGTTAATCCGAAATAATGCTGCTGTGTAGACATATGCTGTTTATTCTGTATAGGTAGGCTATCAGGAAAAATATTACTAACACTGGTAACAAACTGACCACGACAGTTTAAAATTCATTCAACTATTTACCAAAATCATGATGCGAAAAGTGATATCTGTGAGCAATTATTTATAATTAAATTAAATTAAAAAAACACTAATTCTTCAATAGGACCCACTAAGTAAAGCCTGTTATTACTGTATTAAAGTATTAGTAGGCCACAGAGAATGACTCACACTGTTTCAAAGTTAATACATTTAAGGCTCTCTAAATAAATATAAAATGTCATCAATGACTTACATTGGTTATCTGCAGACGACAATAAGTGAATTTCAAATTCTGCCTCTGATTATGAGAAACATTTTATTTGTTCATTGCCTATTGTTGGAGGTCAGCAAATAAGAATCTAGATATATTTTCAATGTTGCACATATTTATGTTACACTTTGGACATGTAGTTTCATACCTTACATCAGTGGTCCCCAACACGGTGCCCGCGGGGGGCATTCGTGTGCGCCCGCCAAGTGCTCGGGGCTGGCCTGGCCCTGGGTACGTGGCGCATGCATGGTGCCGGAGCCGGCCCCGGGCGCAAGGTGAGCGCCGGCCCCAGGAGCAAGGTGAGCGCCGGCCCCAGGAGCGCCGCAAATTGGCAGCCCGCGCTCTGGGTGCGCGGCGCTTGGAGGAGGCGCCGGCCCCAGGCGCGCGACACTTGGGGGGGAGCTCCGGCCCCAGGCGCGTGGCACTTGGGGGGGAGCTCCGGCTCCGGGAGTGCGACGCTTGGGGGGGGGCCGGCCCCGGGCGTGCAGCGCTTGGGGGGGGGGCGCCGGCCCCGGGCGTGCGGCGCTTGGGGGGGGGGAGGACAGCGGCCCCGGGCGTGCGGCTCTTGGAGGAGGCCCCGCCCCTGGGCGCGCGGCTATGGGGGGGCCCCGCTCCCTGGTGCCCAGCGGGCGAACGGCCACCCCCCCTGGCGCCCGGCAACCTCCAAAGGTTGGGGACCACTGCCTTACATGAATACCAACCGTGATGATAAGCAAATGAGAAATGGGGGGGAATACATTTTCTAATATGCAGTCTCGAAACCATACACACACAAAAACAAACCAAAAAGCCAGACAACTGTTTAATTTTACCTTTGGAAATTGTTTTTGAGATATTTCCGTTGTGGTCTTGATTGCATGTTTTCATAGGACTGAGGCTGTCATTCTCTTCTGGACATAGATAAACCTCAATAGGTCCTCCGGTACTAGATAAATGTATCAATGCACTCTGCTAAAAGAAGATTTCAAATTTCAGCAAAGTTCTATAGTAGCAAGCATTACAATGGTGACCTTTCTGTCACAAGTGTGTAATTCCACATTGATCCCTGTATTTACATTTCACCTTATTTTTGTAACATGAAATGTAAAAATTACATTATAAGAGATGTATAATATGGTGCTCTTACCTCCATTGGGTCAGGCACTTCAAGTCTTGTTTCTGGAGGTGCTTTCACAACTATAACAGTCTGGTCTTTAAGGCCATTAATTTTTCGAATATCTTGATACGTAACATAAGCTAATGTAATCAGTGCTAAGGAGTCCTTCCAATCAAAAAGGCAGCATATTCACATTAAAATAAAAAAATGCTTTTGAAAAAAATTAATGTTACTATTTGTATTTTCTTCCCCTGTGAGGTGGTATCTGGACACTGTTTAAGTCCAGTCTGCATGGGTTCTATACTCCTGTACTGATGATGGCAGTAGATTTGGAGAGTAATATTATTACCTTAGGTATATTGGAATAAGACCAGCCTTACTTTTATTTCTCCAACAGAGGAAATTGCATTCTCACTTGTCAACTGTCCAAACTGTAATAATGTTCAGATCTTGAAAGCATTAAGAGGGACTAGATGGTTTAGAAAACTGGATAATGTAACCTACAGGAAGCAGTTCCAATCCAAATCCATTGCAAAAGAAAGTTGATTTGGTGCTTCTATTTAAATTTGCATCTGATAAAAAGCCACTATGCACTCTACCTTTATGGGAAATCTCAGTAGAGAGGCAAAGGATTTGAATGAGCAAGATGGCTGAACTGCCATCTCCTTTCTACAGGTGTGCAGTCTAAAGTTTTGAGATACATAGGTAGGATGCAGTTGGGGTAATTAGTACTGGTCCACCGGGCTCCACAGCTGTCATAATTTAAAGTTCAGGTCTATCAAAAATTAACACTTAATAGTAACTGTCATCATAAGTCTTCATTTCTGCAGTGCAAAGAGTGTGCTAGGTGCTTCACATATCAAACAATAAATATGTGCATACACACACACACACACACACACACACACACACACACACAAGATCTAAGTATTATTATACAAATACCTACACACAATCTTGGCTTATTTTTGCAAAAAATGGGTTTTGATCTGAGCATAATGTTTTAAAAGACATTGTTGAACTTGGTGAAAAGTTTTTTCTTCACTGCACTGTAATGAAACTGCTGAACTCTTTGTCCTATACTTTATCTAAAGATGGATATTTTGGGACTTCTTCATACATTAACATTTTTATATGCTCCAGAAATGTTAAATGTACAATTTTATAATTGGTATAAGTGCCTTCTTAGCTACATCTGCATTCCATCACCACAAACTGTTATCTTTTGGAAGGAATTTTCAGTGTTGCGTGACACTGATCTCTATTTTGACAATTTTCCCTAGCAGCAAGGAGTTAACCACCTTTGAAAATGATGGCATAAAGGATATCTCTGATTCTCCGAATCCTCTGTTAGCAACTTGAGGTCCAGGGTGCAACTTTGGATCAATTCATCCAATTTTTTCTCTTCCTGACTGAGTTCAGTCACTTCCTTTGACAGACCTTGACACTGCGCCAGCATGCCCCCATCATCAGATAGACTGCAGCCCCTACAAATCCAAAGAAAGCAAAGTCTTCATAATCATAATTAAAACTCAAAACTGCACTGTAGAAGGAGGTGGTAAGGGGAAGAAAAGGGTGTTTAAATTACAAGACTTGATTACTGAAGCTTTCATCCCCTAAAACATCTTAAAGCAGTCAATTTAAACCAAGTTTCTCAAAGGTGGCACCTTGTATTATGCCTGGGAGCAGAAGCGTGAGGCTGGAAGCAGAAACGGGGAAACACTGGCGCTTTATAACTGTGCAGTCAGCTAGCAGGACTGGAGAAGGAAGGTGAATACTCACATCCACTGAATGTTGTTTTTGGATTTCTTTTTAATGAGATGGATGCCTTCCAGTACATTAGTAATATCATAAATCCTCCGTTTTTGCACCTTGAGGACCTCTGCTGCTTTGTTCAAATCCACGACTCCATCAGGGGACTGGCTCAGCAGCTGAATGAACTTCTTTGTGAGAAGACCAAGTGATGTATCATACCGAGTCTTTTCTGAAGGAGATTTTGGAGCTTGAAAGAAAAATGAAAATAAAAATGGAAGGAGGAAGAAAGAAATGAATTTAGTTAGCTGCTGTTCAAATCAGTTTGCCCACTTCAGTTCTAAAATGGGTATTTGAAGCAACATATATGTTTTGCAGAAGCTTCCTACATATGTTATTAGAGAGAGCTCTTAAACTTCCTCCTTGGCACAAAACCTACCATTGGATATTTATATGGATTTTCATAGGATCAACACACATGGACTTAATTAAAACACACTCCCACACTTCCCATTAGCTTAACAGATAAGACACAATGAAAGTTTAAGGCTGTGCAAAGTATGGGAAGCTAATTTAGTATGGGAAGCTAAAATATAGATAGTATCATGAGGTTTTGTGGGCACAACCCACTTATTCAGAAATGCCCATAAAAGCTCATGATACCATCTAGATTTTTTGTTAGTCTCTAAGGTGCTGCAGGACCATATGTTGGTTTTTAAGTTTTTCAGGTATAGACTAACACAGCTACCCCTCTGAATCATTTTTAACAATATTTCAATAGACTTTTATCTTGGCAGCAATACCAATTGCTTACATCTTATCATGCTACTAGCTAATTTTCTTCATGAATTGATTGTCCCTCTTTTAGGGTAACAGTTAACTTAAAGCAACTATACCTTTGGTGCTTATAGTAGGTGTATACTATAAGTAGGTGAACCAAAGGACAGTTTCCCTAGCATACCGACAACTCAAATGAATCAATAAGATTTACACCGAATTTACAAGACAGACAGTTAATGCATTCAAAACTATATAATATTTCTCTGTAACTTTATAATAAATGCTTCAAACCAATATAGTACAGTTTCCCCCAATTTGCCCTCACTACTATCACCATGCATGTGAATGTGTAGCTATTTACATGATTAACCGACGAGCCCAGGCTCATCAGTTAATCCTAATGGTTACACGCATCTTACACACACACCCATATACACACACAGTCTCTGTATCATCTTTCACACACACACACACACACACACACACACACACACACACACACACACACACACACACAGCCTCTGTACATGTGGGAAGAAGGCTTAGGGAGTCGGTACATGCAGGGAGCCAGCTTAAAGCATGTGCCAGTTTCTGCAGAGCCTCCCCCCCCGACCTCCATTATCTCCCCCAAAGGCAACATCTGGGAGGGGCAGACAGGAGCAGGTACTCGTGGGAAGCAGGCTTTTAAGCTGGCTCACCGTGAGCATTGGCTCCTGCCTGCTCCCCTGTGTGTAAACATGTAACTGCTGCAATTTACAGTGGTTACACATTTACAGAATTAAACACATTTTAACATCCCTATACACTACTGGTCCCCAGCTGAACTTGGGTTCTGGGAAAATGTCACACAGAACCCGGGGTCAGCTGCGGGATCCCCAGCTGACTCCGGCTCCATGTGGCATTTCAAATCCACAGTGCAGCCTGGAGTCCGGTGTCAGTGGGGGACCCCAGAACCCGGGGTCAGCTGGGGACTCTGCCACTTTGAAATGCAAGCAGCGCCACATAACTAAGCCTGGGCTCAGCTGTGCAGGGCTACCCCTTTGAAACACCAAGGCGGAGTTCAAAGGGCAGCATCACACAGCTGAGCCGCTGGGAATCAGCTATGCGACACTGCCCTTTGAACGCCATCTCGGCGTTTCCAAGGGGCAGCCCACACAGCTGAACCCAGGCTCAGCTATGCAGTGCTGTCCCTTTGAAGTACTCCCTTTCCCCCACCCTTTGCTGCCTCTATGTGCTGCCTCTATCTGATAGAGGTAGCAAAGGGGGGGGCAGGAATCGACTAGTCGACTAGTCCTTAACATCCTTAGTCGGGACTTGGTGCAAGTGGGGACTGCTTAAGTCCCTGCTCACCCCAGGTTCCCCACTGCGCCTCTGCCTTTTAAATGTAGTAAGAGCCATGGACTGCAAATGGAAATTCCATCAACTACTTAATTAGCTGATTAATCAAAATTTTATTTCCCTAAAGGAAACCTAATCCAAATTAACTAAAGATGTGAATTTAAAGCAGATTAGTTAAGACACATTAAACCATTTTGTAGACAGTCTCATTCAGAATGAAAGAGGCTTTCTTTTGGTATAGATAAACAGGTTTAATATGGCTCTCATCTAAGGATGCACAGAGGTCTTCCAGGGGGTACATAAACTCATCTACATATTTGCCTAGTTTTACAACAGGCTATGTAAAAAGCACTAGCATATACAAGCAGTCCCCAGGTTACGTACAAGATAGGGACTGTAGGTTTGTTCTTAAGTTGAATTTGTATGCAAGTCGGAACTGGTACATATTGTAGGGGAAACTCTAGCCAAACATTTCTCCAGAGCTCAGTTTTATTCTCCCACACCTCACTTCCCTCAGTCCTTTATTCTCAAGCTGAGGTGTCTGCTGAGAAAAGCCGCTCCGCGTCTCCCTGGTGTGCTAGGGGGGGAAGGGGCGCTAGCTTCGCGTCTCCCTGGTCTGCTGGGAGGAAGCAGCTAGTGCTGGGTTGCCTCACCCCGTTTGTAAGTAGGGATCCGATGTAAGTCGGATCCATGTAACTCGGGGAGTGCCTGTACTAAAATTAGCATAAACTAAAATTTCATACAGTGACTCGTTTATAATTCTCTATATTTTATACACTGAAATTTTGGCCAACTTCACAGTTATAGGGGTTTAAAAATTGTAAATTTCATTATTTTAGCTATTTAAATTTAAAATTCCATAGTACTGTAATTGTAAAAAGCCTAACCAAAAAAGGAGTTGTGGGGTACTGGCAAGGTTATTTTGGGACGGGGGCTGTAGTACTACCACCGTTATTTCTGTGCTGCTGCTGGCAGTGGTGCTATCTTCAAAGCTAGGCAGCTGGAGAGTACTGGCTGCTGGCTGGGAGCCCGGCTCTGAATGTATAGGCATCACCAACAGCAGTGCAGAAGTAAGGGTGACGTGGTATGATATTGCCACTCTTACTTGTGTGCTGCTGCTGGTACAGACCTGCCTTCAGAGTTGGTGCAAGGCAAACTCCCACGGCTCTCTGGCTGCCCAGCTCTGAAGGCAGCGCAGAAGGGTGGCAATATGACAGTCTTCATGAAGCTCCCTTTTGGGTTAGGACCCCTATTTTGGGCAACACTGATCTTCCCTGTGAAATCTGTATAGTATAGGATAAAAGCATACAAAGGACCAGATTTCACAGTTTGTAACATGTTTTTAATGTCCATGAATTTGGTAGGGCCTAAATATAAGTATAGTAAAAGCTTTTTTATCTGGTACATTCTGGGAATGGGGGGGTGCAGGTAAGTGAAAAATTCCAGTTAACAACGAAGGAGAAAGATTGGGAGAGGGCCCTGGACATGGGGTTGGCGTGCTGTGGCAGATGCAGGGTGTGGGATCTGGAGGGAGTTAGGGTGCAGGAGGCAGCTTGGGGCAAGAAGTTGGAGTGCAGGAGGGGTATCAGTGTGCCAGATGCAGGGGATGCTTACCTCTGACAGATACCCATAAATGGCAACCTGTCCCTGCTGCTCCTGGTGAAGGTACAGCTAGGAAGCTCTGCACACTGCCACTGCCTGGCCCCTCCCAAAGCATTGGCTCCACACTGCCCACTGACTGGGAATCATGGGGTATGTCTACACTACCCCCGTAGTTCAAACTAGGGGGGGTAATGTAGTCATACGGAGTTGCAAATGAAGCCCGGGATTTGAATTTTCCGGGCTTCATTTGCATAAAGCCGGCTGGCGCCATTTTTAAATGCCGGCTAGTTCGGACCCCGTGCCGCGCGGCTACACGTGGCACGGACTAGCTAGTTCGGACTAGGAAGCCTAATCCGAACTAGCTAGTCCGTGCCGCGTGTAGCCGCGCGGCATGGGGTCCGAACTAGCCGGCATTTAAAAATGGCGCCGGCCGGCTTTATGCAAATGAAGCCCGGAAAATTCAAATCCCGGGCTTCATTTGCAACTCCGTATGACTACATTACTCCCCCAGTTCGAACTAGGGGGTAGTGTAGACATAGCCATGGCTAACGGGTGCCTCGGGCAGTGCTCCTAGCCACAGGAAGCACATAGAACAGCCTGTCTGCACCTCTGCCAAGAGCAGCAGGGATAGGTTGCCTCTTGCAGGGAGCCACCTGAGGTGAGTGCCCCTCCACATCTGGCACCTTGAAACCCCTCCCATGCCCCAACCTCCAACACCGAGCGCTGTCCCATATCTAAATTCCCTCCTAAAGCCAGCACCCTGCATCTCCCTCCCACACTCCAAACCTTCGTGGCCGTTCCTCCACCTAGGAGTAGCAGCAACATATCACTGCTTCCAGGGAGCCACGCAGAGCCAAGTAGGGAGTGCCTGCTGGCCCCACACCAACCAGACCACAAACCAGACTTTGTATGAAGATCAGAAATGCAGGTTTATAGAGCTTTCCAATTGGTACAGGCCAGTTAACGCAGTTTTTACTGTACAACATTTATATTTTAAGTTGCTTTATTTTAGAATTATATTGTAAAAATGAAAAAAAAAGCAATTTGTCAGCAATAGTGTCCTATGACATTTTTGCATTTTGTAAGCAAGTAGTTTTTAAGAGAGGTGAAACTTGGGAGTGTATGCAAAACAAATCAGACTCCTGATTTTGGGTACATTAGTCTGGAAAGTTTGAGAGCCACTGTTTTAACTAGCCTGCTTTAAATGCACACTTTTAGTTAATTTGGATTAATTTTCCTGAATGTTCCTCTACAGCCATGGCCTTTGGCTGTTTGGTTTTCAGGAAAGGGCATCATAAAGAAAGTCCAAAATAGCTTTAGATATCACACCACAGAATATAACAAGTTTCCTTACTTTTTGGACTATCTGGACTTCTTGTTGCAGCTCTTCCTTTTCCTTTTGGGGTTTTTAATCCTTCAGCAAGATATTGGTGACCACTTTCTCCTAGTTCCAGCCTTCGCTTTGCCTGTTAAAAAGCAAATTTGGTATTGATGATTGTCATAAAAGTAAATTGCACTTTACAAAGCACAGAATAAAGGGGAAGTGGAAAGAGAACAGACAAAAGAGAACTTTACACAGCAAACTATCTATTTAGATTCTTACTCCACACTCTACACTGTAGTATAGGATTGTCTACTGACACCTTAAAATGACTTTAATATTTTAGTTAAAGGTCACAAACGATAGCTACAATTGAATAATCAAGTAGATCTTTTAATTTTAAAAGAAAACTGCATTAGGGACATATTTCTAAGACAGCATATCCAGCGATTCTGACTTTCTTGCAATATATCAAAGATCTAAAAAAAATCTTTCTACCTACCACCGTATTAATAGTCCTAGTTATAGCACTCACTGTAACATTAAGGGTGAACTCTCAAAGGCATGCAATGACTTACGTGTAGAGCTATATTTTTAGTAAAATGTTTTTTCAGGGTACAGTGTAAGTTGTATTATGTAAATTAGATTTTACTTCCATCATCTAATTTGGTAGTCAGGAGAAGTTCATAAATATCAATTGTAAATTCATCAGCTATGCTACAATGAATAGGGCACCAAGAAGAAAAATGTCCACGCATGAGAGAAAGAAGAAAATCGGGCCATCTTGGACAAGTCTGGCCAACACCTTAGATAATTTTTGTCTTCATCCAGAAGACACGCATTCGGTTTAGACTACCAAGTGGACTAAAAAATACAAAAAATTATTCTGAAACTTTATGAATAAACCTAAGCTGGAGAAAATAGCAAAGGCTGTTTAAAGACTACCTACCCCATTTGTTCACTTCTGAAGTAGTAAAGCTTTGTATAACCTTGCAAGAAATGAAATGAAAGATGGCTAAAACTCTGACAAGACTGATCCACTAAATTAAATAGCAATGTAGAATTAGAAAAACATTATCGTCAGTGAGAATCCTGTTCCTAGATACCTCAACTATTAATTTTTGAAACAATTCCATGTCATGTTATTAGCCACTGAAATTGGACCTGGAAATAGTTGATTCATTATCCTAATGATAAAAAAGCATTACCTGAAGACACACAAAGGAGAAGATAAAACCTGTAATTTAACAACATTTGCCTGCATAGCTGTTTCCAAAAAATGGTATTAACATAACTAGATTCTATGATTCAGAATATTTTATTTATTTAAACCAAACACACACCAGAGAGCTATATCCTAGTAGGATCTATTATGGGCCCAAGGCATGGCATAATATTTTTCTTCTATTATTTTTAATGTGTGCATTTTACTACTGGTTTGTCTCAGGGCATGTCTACACTGGGGGGTTATTATGAAATAACACCCCTTATTTCAAAATAAGGAAAGCATCCACACTGCTAACTCTGTTATTGCAAAATAGTGGGCTTGTTATTTTGAAATAACAACTCCTGCTTGTTAAGAGGAATAAGCTTATTTTGAAATAACCTGGTAGTGTAGACATAGCCTCAGAGTAGTGATGTAAGCGACTAGTCAACTACCTGATAAGCCTAGGCTTATCAGGTAAACGAATCACTACTCCACTAGTCGCTTCCCCCCACTTTGCTGCCTCTGGATGAGAGGCAGCAAGGGGGGGGCAGGAGAGTGGGAGCCAGCTTAAAAGCTGGCTCTGCACAGCACTGTATCCATGGGGGCAGACAGGGGAGGCAGAGGCGCAGTGGGGGAAACAGCAAGAGCGAGGACTCAAGTAGTCCCCGCTCGCAGTGGGTCTGACTGCTGCGCCATAGCCTTTTAAATGTAGCAAGATTCCCATGGGACCTCTTGCTACATTTAAAAGGCAGAGGCACAGCGTGGAACCTAGGGTCCTGCTGGCCAATCAAGGTGTCGTTAATACAGACATCCACTATTGCACTTTAGCCTACATGACTGGATGAATTTGACAGAGTACACAAGAATGACATGAAACTCACTTATTTTTTAAAATGTTTTGGTTCTTCATCTGAGGATTCTGGGATGGAGGGAGCCAGGCAGGGAGATAAAGAGAGACACTTCAGGATAACAGGAAACCCAGCTCACAGGGATTATGTTAATAGAAGAGTGAAAGATCTCAGGAATATGTGGTGGGAAGATTTTTTTTTTTTAGACAAAAGAAATCATGAAATAATGTAATTATATTAATTAATTGTTTTAAACATCATGTTTTGCTAACTAAGCCTCCTCTCTCTCCTTCCCTAGCCCCTCAGATTTCACAAATATTTTAGGACAAACAATTCAGAAATGAATTGTGGCTGTAGTCACCAGAAGGTTTACATAAGCAAATCTAAGAATATATAGCAAATAGGCTTCTGTAAGGTCTTGACTGCTAACACTCTGCAACCTTCTTTTATAAACTTTATAGTACTAAGTACGTACCACAGTAATTCAAATAGCATCTTTTAACGGCTTCTAATAGTACAGGTAGAGCCTCTCGAGTCTAGCACTCTCGGGACCTGACTGGTCCTAAACAAGGGATTTTGCCGGACCAGGGGAGGTTAATGCCAGCCCCCCATGCTGCCAACCCTACTGCCACTGACCTATCAGAACTCCTGGCCCTGCTGTCACCACCTCAACAGGACTCCTGGCTCTACAACTGCTGGCCCAGAAGGGCTGCCAGCCTTTGGCCCTGTCACCATTGACAGAGCAGGACTCCCAGCCTCAGGAGGGTTGCCAGCCCCACTGCCACTGCCCCAGTAGGGCTGCCAGCCTGGCATGGTTCCTGGCCCCAGCCCTCCTGCTGGCAGACTCTCAGGCTGTGTCCAGACTCCATGCCTCCGTCGACGGAGGCATGTAGATTAGCCAGATCGGAAGAGGGAAATGAAGCCGCGATTAAAATAATCGCGGCTTCATTTAAATTTAAATGGCTGCCCCGATCTGCCGATCAGCTGTTTGTCGGCAGATCGGGAGAGTCTGGACGCGATGCCCCGACAAAGAAGCCTTTCTTCATCGACACAGGTAAACCTGGTTTCACGAGGCTTACCTGTGTCGATGAAGAAAGGCTTCTTTGTCGGGGCATCGCGTCCAGACTCTCCCGATCTGCCGACAAACAGCTGATCGGCAGATCGGGGCAGCCATTTAAATTTAAATGAAGCCGCGATTATTTTAATCGCGGCTTCATTTCCCTCTTCCGATCTGGCTAATCTACATGCCTCCGTCGACGGAGGCATGGAGTCTGGACACAGCCTCAGTGTCCAGGGCTCTCTGGTTCAGGAACATCCATGGTCCATCAGGACCAGAGAGTCCTAGTTTAGAGAGGTGTAACCTGTACTTTATGTCTATGTTTTTCAGGAGGTGTTTAAAGCAGCAAAATGGTCTTGTCAGTTCCATTAAGCCGGACTGTTTGTATACACAGGCAGAGCAGGACTATGGAACTCTGGTAATTGGCATGGATACTACTTCAGAAAATTATTGCAGACAACACAAAATATTTGTGCAGGATATGGAATAAGACATTTAAATAACATTTTCTGGATTTTCAGAAGTTTGAAACAGCTTGGTAAATAGATACTTTTGACAGTTTGAATTGCTAGCCAGACACATTTCACTTCAGATGGGAACCGTATGTTTGCACATTCCATATTTGAAAAAGATCCAGAAATGGTAGCAGAGTAGTAGTTTCTTCTACCGTAGTAATTCTATAAACCAAAGATTTCATTGCTCATTTCATTTGAATAATGTCTTTGGATGCCTTCAATTTTGTTCCCCTTACCTGAGACACCCCAAAGGAGTCTAATATTCAGGGGTATCAGTGTTCAGCTCTGCTTGAGATCAAGCCCTTATTGGAGGGATTTCAAGATCTGGATTCAACAACTGAAGCAGATGAATTCAGAAGTTGCTTTTGAAAATCATAATCTTCATATATTTTTCTAGACCAGAAACTGAGACCATTTTAATAATTAGTTTGACACTCAGCTGGTCCCATATAAAAAATTCTATTTTCTTAAGCATTTAGAGACTCCCTTGTGTTTAATTTTTTTTAATATTAAACCTATTGTGACCCAAAGCATCACTGTAGTCAAACCCTGTGCATTATTGTAAAAAATCTCTGTGCAAAATATGTCTTGTAAAGTATGGTTTAAAAACTAAACACATGGATCATCAATATTCTTGTACAGTGTATGTGTAAAATGCATACTAAGAGTTATAAACATAAGATGAAATTATGACTACAGCATGTTTACTGGACAAGTCTGGTGAGTAGTTAAACCAATTTCTCAACAAAAGGGACAAGCTGATGCCCCTAGTTGGGCATTAAAATTAATTGGCAATCACTGTCAACTGACTGTTCTTTGGCAAATAAGAAATGGTCTACATTGGGAGTTACAACAGCAAAGCACTGTGAGGCACTCAAGGCTGGCAGAGAAACAACCTTTCACTGGTCTGGATTGTACCTCAGAATGTGACACCTCTATAACTATTTGAAAAAAAAAAAAAGTGGCTCGTGTCACTCATCTTGTTTGCAGGCAAATCTTGCCATCCTTTCATGGGCATACAAGCTCCAAAGAGTCCTGGGATCTCTAATGTTCCATTACACTAAGGGAGAGGTGAAGAAGAGAAAGGATGAGCAAGGGAACTCGAACTCCAGCCCCAGCCCCAGCGGCAGCAGGGAGGTCAGGTCCCGAGGGTGCAGGACCAGTGAGGTCCAACCTGTAGCTGTATATTAGCTATTATTAAAATATATAAAATGTTAAAGAACTGATGGAAGATAGTAGATAAAGAAACTCCGGATGTTACTATCATCATAGAGATCTTTTAAGGTTGGGAACAGATATTAATAGCTAAGGGTGTATCCTTTTTCCTAGTACAGGCAGTCCCCGGGTTACGTACAAGATAGGGACTGTAGGTTTGTTCTTAAGTTGAATCTGTATGTAAGTCGGAACTGGCGTCCAGATTCAGCCGCTGCTGAAACTGACCGCCAGTTCTGACTTACATACAGAATCAACTTAAGAACTCCAAGCGTCCCCAAGTCAGCTGCTGCTGAAACTGATCAGCAGCTGATTCCAGGAAGCCCGGGGCAGAGCAACTCTGCCTCGGGCTTCCTGTAGTCAGCGCTGGTCAGTTTCAGCAGCGGCTAAATCAGGACGCCTGTGGCAGAGCAGATGGGGTGCTGCTGGGTTGCTCCAGTAGCGCCGCTCCTCGGCGCTACTGGACCAACCCAGCAGCACCCCATCTGCTCTGCCCCAGGCGTCCTGATTCAGCCGCTGATGAAACTGACCAGCAGCGGCTGAATCAGGACCAGAGCAGCTGGGGTGCTGCTGGGTTGGTCCAGTAGCGCCCAGAGCGGCGCTGCAGGACCAACCGGCAGCGCCCCAGCTGCTCTGCCACAGGCGTCCGGAGAAAAGCCTAGTCTGCCGGGGGGGGGGGCCTACTAGCTGCGCCCCCCCCCCCCCCACCCCAGCAGACCAGGAAGACACAGGCGGCGGACCGAGACGCACCGCGGTCCCGCCGCCTGGGTCCTCCGCAGCTTTGCTCCCAGTCTCCCTGGTCTGCTGGAGACCAGCAGACCAGGGAGACGGGGAGCAAAGCCTCTGAGGACGCCGGCAGCGGGACAGCCGCGGGGCGTCTGGCCTGTCCCGCTGCCGGCTTTCCCTGCGGCTTTGCAAAGCCTGGGGAAGCCGGCAGCGGAGCAGCCCAGGCGCGCCTGGGTTGCCTCGCTGCCCGAGCCCCCCCACGGCTTTGCACAGCGGCGGGGGGGCTCGGGCAGCGAGGCAGCCTAGGCGCGCCTGGGCTGCTCTGCTGCCGGCTTCCCCGAGGCTTTGCAAAGCCGCGGGGGGGGGGAGGGGGGGAGGGCAGCAGCTTTGCTCCGCGTCTTCCTGGTCTGCAGACCAGGGAGAAGCGGAGCAGCTTTTCTCGCCCGGAGTACATGGGCGGCGGGACCACGAGGTCCCGCCGCCCGTGTACTCCGGGGCAGCCCCGTTCGTAACTGTGGATCCGACATAAGTCGGATCCGCCTAAGTCGGGGACTGCCTGTAACAAAGAAAATTATATTTTCCCACCTGTGGCTCACTGCAGTACTGAGTTATTACACTGTGGGGTCCTAAATGATCAGCAGAGCCCTTCCAATCAGAAAGGAATAGTGCATTAGGTTCTGAGATTACATGGAGTTCTCTCATAGAAAGATCTACCATAATGAGTTAATGGTGTTGATTTATTTTTAAAGCAGACTGCCTTAATATATGTGAAAGTGGCTATGCTGCCTCTGGTAGAGCAAGGGGAATTATAGTCCCTTTACAAAGCAAACAAATAAAACAAATTAGCAGCATCCACTGGTTAGACATAATCAAGTAATGTATCCCTAGTAAAAAACAATGAACACTCCACGCTGAAAGACAAACTCCTTGGCTGTGTCTACACTGGGCCACTTATTCCGGAAAATCAGCCGCTTTTCCGGAATAAGCTGCGAGCTGTCTACACTGGCCCTTGAATTTCCGGAAAAGCAACAATGCTCTACTGTACAAAATCAGCCGCTATTCCGGAAAAACTATTCTGCTCCCGCTCGGGCATAAATCCTTATTCCGGAACACTGTTCCGGAAAAGGGCCAGTGTAGACAGCCCAGTAGTCTTTTCCAGAAAAGAGCGTCTACATTGGCCACAGACGCTTTTCCGGAAAAAGGGCTTTTCCGGAAAAGCAGCCTGCCAATGTAGATGCTCCTTTTCCAGAAAAACTGAAAACGGAATAGTATTCCGTTTTAAGCATTTCCAGAAATTCATGCCAGTGTAGACACAGCCCTAGTGTTGTGCTGCAGATTATAGCCAGGCCCTCAAATAGCATCTATTATTAAAACTGCCTTAGACTTCCATTATAAGCCCCTGTTTTCTGTTATTTATAATTTTGCCACATTTTAGCCATTTGGTCTGAAATTTTACATGTGGGATTTCTGCCTCGGGTTGGATTATTTTGGAAAATTTCAGTCAAAGCAATCGAGCATTTTCCAAGAACCAAGCTAAGGGAAAAATATGTTTTACCCATGTTAAAAAGAAAGGCAGGGGCTCTAATGACACCATGCTTTCAAGCAGGGACACGAAATTTGGCAAGGAGTGGCATCCCTTTTGCCATCCTTGTGAAAATCCACCCAAATGTGGCTACCTTATAAACCTCTGAAAACTGCAGTTCACGTACACTAAGTACAGACTTTAGATTTTAGCAGCTACACCGGGGCTGGGCAAGATGCAAACCGCAGGCCAGATCCAGTCCACTTACCACTTGGGTCCGGCCCGCAGACTGCACCTGGGCGCTTTCTATTTATATCCTGCTGCCCGTCCCACCCAATTTCCAAGTGGTGGCTCAGGCAGCAGGATCCCATTTAAATAGCTCACGGCTGCTGGTTGCGGCACTATCCCAGCAGAGGCTGGAGCACTTTAAATAGCCATTGCAACCTGGGCAGCTGCTAGGCAACACAGTAGCAGCAGGGCTGGAAGCCACAAGCCTTTTGCTGTGTTTTTAATTCAGAGCCTCCGGCCTCAGACAACTCTAAGGGGAAGCTAGTCCCCAGCCATGCCCTTTCTGTCCAAATCAGTCTTCAGAAATGGTGCTCAGAACTGTAACAGTACTCCAATATTGGCCTCCCCAGGGCTGAGTAGAATGAGGCAATTACTTTCTGTGTCTTACATATGACAGTCTTATTAATTGAACCCAGAATGTTATTAACCTTTTCAGGGACTACATCTCATTACTGACTCTTTGTGAATCATTACAACTCCCACATCCTTTTCAGCAGTACAGATTGAACCTCTCTCTAGTCCAGCACCTTTGAGACCTGACCCGTGCCAAACTAGAGAAGTTTCCTAACCAGAGGAAGTCAATGCAGAGTGGTCTTCATAGGCACAGGAAAGTAGGGATGTAGGAGGAGCTGCAGCACTTCTAGGCTTGGCACCCACAGCCCCCACATTTAGGGTCCCAGACACTGGCCTCTGTTCCCAGCTGTTACCCCCTCTGCTGCCATCCGGGGTCCCAGCCGCTGGCCCCACATTGCCTCTTCCTCACCTTCTTCCCCGCAGTGTGCTCCATTTCCACCTCCCTCCCTTAGCTTGAATGCCACAAATCAGATGATTTGTGATGCTCCGGAAGGTCAGGGGGAGGAGTTGCTAAGCGTGGAACCGCCAGCACATGGAGGGAGCTTGGAGTTGGGGTTTTTCCTGTGAGTGCTCCACTCCTGGAGCACCTATGGAAGCACTGATGATGCTGGACCACACAGTTGCCAGATGATAGAATTCCATGTTACCAAGATTCAATCTACAGTACTGCCTAGCCAGTTATTACCCATTTTGTAGTTGTGTACTTCCTAAGTTGTGTACACTTGTCTTTACTGAATTTCATCTTGCTTATTTCAGGCTAATTCTCCAATTTACCAAGGTTATTTTAAAAGTATCTAATCCCGTCCTCCAGAGGAGCAACCCTTTGTTGTCGTGTGCAATGTATATTTTATAAGCATACCCCCCAAACCATTACCCAAGTCCTTAATGAAACCATTGAATAGTACCAAACTCAGGACAGAGTCCTGCAAAACCCCACTAGCTACATCCCCCAAGTTTGACAGCAAATCAGAAGTCTGATTTCACTGAAAAAGGAACAAAGCCAGGTTAAGGAAAGGAAAAAGAGTACTAGGACAAGAAGTATCGCAAGACAGATGCAAGGAAAAATCCTTGGATTGCCTGAGCAAGAAAACTGGGAGGTAGGAGCAAAGGCTGGGAACAGGACTTAGCAAGGGAAATGGGGAGTAGAACAGAAGCCAATTGGTTTCTGGAAGAAAACCAGAAGACAGTGATTCAACGAGGAGCTACTGTGCAGTGGAAAACGTAATAGCCAGCAGGATCAGAAAATGCTGACTGGGGTTCCATCTGGTTCCCACACACACTGCTGCCATCTTCTCCCAGGAGCAGAAGAACAAAAGATGGGCCCTCGTGCAGGTGTTACTTTTGGGCTCTCTCAAGTGTAACACATTCCTTTAAACCTCCTCCCCACCAGTCCAACTCTACACCCTAGCGTCTGCTCCCTCTGAGCCCTTGAGCATCACCACTGCTCCCTCAAAAGTCGGAAATGTTGTTGCCACCAGAGCTAGAGTCAGGGCTGCAGGAAGAGCTGCGAGCCAATTCCTGCTGTTGCAATTTGAATTTTCCTGGGCAGTGGGAAGGGGCCTCCAACCAAAATGAAAACTGTCATTGGTGGTCTCACTAAACAATTCATGGCAGAATGACTGTTTTGGAGCTCCCCCCCTCACACACTTCCTCCTCACACATACGCACACACTCTGCCCCAGGCAAATTCTAATGTGAGCAGTGTGGATCAGCATTTTGTAGCAGGCTGCAAACAATGGTGGCAGCAGTCTGTTGTGTGTCTGAGCAGCTCTGAGCCAGTAGGGGCCCCTTGACTGCTGCTCCAGCTATTCCTCTGCTACCGCCCTCTCCTTCCCCACTTGATGCTGGGGCCTCACCTCACGGAATCACTCTCATGTATTATCCCAGCCCACAATCAACTGGCTGCTACTCCACTTCCAATTTCCCTTAATAAGTCATGTTCCTAGTTTACTTTCCCCACTCCCAGCCTCCTTAACCACCAATAACTGAAAGAGTCACCATGGCAAAGGGTCCTCTCGCTGTTTCAGGTTTGATGCAATTGCATTGGCTGCATGTGTCTACCACCACCCTTCACCATCAGCCCCCATTTTTATAGGAGTTTCAGAGGACAGACACACATCTATCCTGCAGTCCCTTTGCAAAATCCTGGTGTCTGGTAGCTGCAGGAATTTCTTACCCACTAGTCATGCTCCAGTCCCGCAGGGACAGCTATTGGGAAATGTAGTTTGTTTCCATAGCCTCCTCTTGCTGTGGGACATTGAGATATACATCCACCTGCTGCAGCTACTCCTCTGCCCGGCGGTTGGCAATAAGATGATGGCAGTTCACCAGTTAGCCCCTGGTGGGCCACCTCCACTATATTTACCTATGCCTCCACAGGTACGGGTGATTGAAGCTCCCATGGACCACGAATTGCTAGGTTGGTATTTGCCCTCCTCTACCCTAGTCCATTCCACTCTAGTTCTGTCTATCCTATAAATTCTACGCACACACAAATCAACATTTTTAGAATTACCTCCACAGCTGAAGAATAAAATTAAGCAGCACAAAAATGCACTTTATTTAGGCCTTTGCTTCCAACCCACTTATTCTCATACTGGAAGGTGTCTGAAAATGAAAACCATAAATACAAATAGGAGTCTGGTTTCAGAAAATGAAAAGAAAAAGATGGTTAACAACACACTGCCTCCAAAGATCCTAAGCAGCAGAAGCTACCATTCTGTAGACTTCCTGATCAACTCTTGACGTGTGATGTAAAAAAAAAAAAAATTCAAGAATTACACCTTAGTTTTGTAAACCTGAGTCTGTGATGATTTAAGTCAGGGAAATGATTTGTACATACCACTGAAGTTGAACCTGTAGTAGGTACCTGATGATATTTCCAGAGAAACTTTGCTTGAAATCAGCACAACTGAAGACCCTGTAGACCTGTAGATGAGCTACAAAACAACAAAGCCAGAAAGACCTAGATGATCTTACTACAACCCCCCTCCCCCCCCCCCAAGACACTACAGATGAACTTGAAAGGAACAAAACTAAAGGTCCTCTATATGAGCAGGTGAACAACAAAGCATGTCAAAGCAGTCTTCCTGCTGAAATATGTTTGAAGTTCCCATCTGATTAGTCACTTTTAAGATTCAGTTTTGTGTGAGGGATTCCAGGAGGTGTCTGCTATGTGGTTTCCTCCATCCAGCTAATCTCAAAGTATAATTTTACAAGAGTCAAAAGAGTAAGTACTTAAAATGTGTGATAAAATCATTTTTCTTTAGACTTGGTTCACAAAATGATGTCTCTCGAGATGTATTCTTTTGCAAAGGACACAGAGATGCCCAGTTTACCACTCGGGAGTCCAGAACTACAATAAAACCCCATTGGTCCGGCATCCCATGCTCCGTCACTCCTGATGGTCCGGCACCATCAGGAACCAAGAAGTGCTGGGCCAGCCGGACAATTGGAGCTGCTCTGCGCCCGGCTTCCCCAATTCAGCCGCTGCTGAAACTGAGAGCAGCTGAAATGAGGCTTACAGGATCTGACGACAAAGGGTTCTGGGGTCAGCTGATCCCCGTCTAGACTACCACACTGTGCCAACAATCAGATGATCAGCACAGCGCGGCGGCCATTTTGGAGGAGGAAAGAGAGAGAGAGAGACAGAGCGAGAGACCGGCGGCTCGGGAGAGAAGACCGAGATAGAAAGGGAATAAGGACGTGGAGGAGAGACCTGAGGGTAGGGCGAAGAGGTGGGGCAGGGAGACAGTCTGTCCCCACCAAGACACACCCGTCTTATGATTTCCAGGTTCCTTGCCAAATCCCGTCTTATGACGGACTATTGGCTATTTTTGAAATAATTTTCTAGTGTAGACATGCCCTAAGACATGTCAAAAACGTTATGTCTGCCTTCAGAACTTTCACAGACACAACTGAAAGACTTTGCTCACCTTGCAAATGAGAAAGAAAAAGAAAAAGAAAGGCTGAAGCTGGACAGCATCATAAAACAAATAAGAGGACAGAGGAAAATAAAATGGGGGGAAGGCAGGAAAAATGGAGGGAATAGAGGGTTTAGAATAAAGTTTTCTGGGAAAGATTCAGAAAAGATCCTGTACAAAGGCAGGACCATCACTGCCACACACAGCAAGGCTGATTAAACAGACAAAAGCAGAAGTGAGAGGAACAAGAATTACCTGCAAACGTGCTGAGGAACTCACTGGGAGGTAGGAGAGAGAGAAAGAAGTCTTTGCCAGAAGAAGTTAAGGTGATGCATTGGCTACACAGTCCAAAAAATATGAGCAGAGCTCCAGTGGAAAACTGTTAAAAGATATTGTGGGGCTAGTGAAGAAATGGGAGATTACCAAGTTACTAACTTTGAGTGGTGGCTCCATATTCTGTATCAGCCTTTGTTCAGAAGGTATGAAATATATTTGAAATCTCATGCTCCAAACTCTTGGAAGGGAGAGGGAATTTTTATTTCAATTCTCCTACGGAAACATTTTTTTCTTAAATCCATGTACAGTCACAGGTTTAGGTATGGTCACAGGTACAACAAATAAATCTTACAACAGTATCCTAAATTTCAATTCTGATAATGGAAGAAAGAAGATTCTCAAGAAAATGAGAAAATAAAATGTAATTGGCTGGGATGCTTCTCAATTATTTTCACCTGAAACTCCATAAACTAAATTACGTGTCCTAACATGCATTTATTTAGAGCCCAAGCATTGCATAGGGAGAAAGGGATATTTACCAAACATATTTGCTAGATACAGTTATATTAAGGAAGGAACTAGAAATAGCTCTTCAGTTAGGAAAAAGATCACATACTGATAATCAAGTTTTGCAGCTAGTCCAGCTATGAACATGTCTATGAGGCAGTGATATTTATGGTAACCACAGAAAATGAGTGCCTTTAAAATTAAATGCCTTGTAAGACAAGAAGCAGGAAAGATTGCTCAGCCAGGCTAATATCACTACAAGTTAGTCAAACTACCTGATTTTCCTGACAGTTTTAATGACAAACACTAGGCATTTAAAGATAAATACTTTGAGAGTTGTAGGTTACAAAATTGTCAAGATCTTTTTAATTAGTAATAAAACCCCCTCAAAACCTTGTGTTTCAAAGTAAAACTGTGGTCAGAGACCTGCCGACATAAAAATGGCACTTCCAACAACTCCTTTCTGTAATTCCCAAGCCATTGCTATTTCTAACAAAAAAAAGCAGTTACTTTGATACTGCGGAGGCACTACAGCTTTGGCTGAACTGAATTCTTTTGTAGCTTGCACATAAAGAGTTGTTAATTCAGGCCAAACTTTTCAAACATGTGCATCTAAATTAAACTCTGAATTCCATATGGAGGCACCACATGTAATTTACAAAATTAAGCTACACTGGTAAAAATTCCACATTGAACAACTGCAACCCATTTTCATTAGCAATTGCTCTCATGGAAGAAGTCACACTGGTAAAATGGCCTGATTTTCATAGTTTTAACACCTGTAATTCTCTTAGAAATCAATGGTAACTAAGACGGTACAATACCTCTGAAAATGAGGCCACATTGGAGCCTAAATATGGAATTAGTCATCTAACTCTGGCAAACAGGTGTGAAAATTTTGTTCTAATTTCAGCTAAAGAATCTTCATGGCAACGAGGCATAAATCATAAGAACCCAACAACTGCATTCTGTTCGCAGACTGAATTTACAGAGGTAGATATCCGAAAAAACATTAGACTTCCAAAACGAGTAAGTTTGGTATGATTATCTCCAGATAGATACCATGGAACCTGACCATGCCATTTCATACTCGCTAAAGTAGTGAACAACTTAGCTTCAGACATGACCACCTGTCAAATAGCTGTTATAATACAGTACAGATTGCTCATATCTAGAAAGTTACAGTAATCGTCTCTATTGTACATCATCAATATGCCTCTCGACTTGATGTGGTAAACTATACTTTTCACATCACAAGACAGCCTAAAAAGGAATTTGAGTTTTTCAATAGGGATGAATATTCTGCAAACTAAAATGGATATATAGTAGTGAAGAATGTTTTTAAAAGATTACATTTACTTTAGATTTGTAATTGACGTATTTCATGGATAGATCGGTAATCTGAGGCTCCTTAAAAACACTGGATTACTAGCCTAATGTGCCTCCTGGAGCAAAGGACCATCAGCTTGACATGAGCACCTAGGACTATCCTTTGTTTCTATAAGAGTAACTATTTCTTCCCTGTATTGGACACTTCTGCTATCAACTCCTGTAGCTGGCATGAAATGATGGAAGCTCCAGAAACCCCTCTCACCAGCTTTTCTCACTTCTGATTCTCCTGCCTCATGAGTCCTTACTTTCAGTTGCCAAGAAGCTCTGATACCTAAGCTAAAACAAAAAGTTCTCCTGCTTCTTTTAATTGGGTTTCCCCTTACTTTAACGCCCATGATCATGCCAACAACTAAAGCTCAAACTTTTAGGTAGCCAGAAAACTCACTGGAAGTCACACACTTTTTGACTTATGGGTCAAAACAGTCCTGATGTTCATGGAAGCAAGCTATGCCCTAATATGCTAGCTAATGTTAGGCCTTGTTTACACTTACAATATCACAGTGACACAGTTGCACCACTGCAGAACTTCAGTGTAGACACAACCTATGCAGATGAAAGAGTTTCTCCCAATGGCATTAATCCATGGCCCCAAGAGGTGGTAGCTAAGAGATGGAATAGTTCTTCCATTACCCTAGTTCTGTCTACATAGGTAGTTAAATCTTAATTACATCATTCATGGTTGCAGATTTTTCACATTCCTGACCAAAGTAGTTAAACCAACCCAACCTTATTTTCTACTGTAAACCAAGCTTTAATAACTATTAAAATTTATATTGCACCTTCTTGCATTGGAAGTGTGTAAAACAACTGAAATATGATTAGCACTAGAATAAGAGGGACAATGTAGCTTATCAGTCTACAGTCATGCAAAAAATAAACCAAAATACTGGTTATGTTTCTAGCCCACATACAGACTTGCCCCTGTGCTGCACGGGAAATGTGTCATCCAAAGTCTGGTCTCTACTGCATTTTTTCTCACACACAATGCATTACAATTCTTACAGGAAGCCCTGTCATTCCACTGTACTAAATGTAGAGACTTCAGTTAGCACCCTGAATTGAAATTTGAAACGTGGCTTTCAGGAAACTGCACACAGTTCTCAATTATCTAATAGCCCAAGGTGAGAAGCAGGTGTCACCCTGGATAACCATGATTGACCTAGTTCTATTGCCAACCATCTTGCTAACAACGAAATCATGTTTGACACCATTAAAGTGGGAACCCTAGAGAAAGAGCTGTCAGGAAGTTGACTGATAGAGAACAGTAAGGAGTATAAAGGAGAGCCAGCAGCCAGCCCCTTACTAAGACATTTTGGGTTGATGACAGGAGAGGAAAAAGCAGCACTGCTGATCCTCCTTCCACTCCCCATCAAGCATTGTTGAGGGCAGGGCAACAAGAATGCAGCAAAACAATTTGGGAAGGAGGGAAACTATGTGGTCGGCTATTCCCTGGAGAGAGAGACAGTGAGTGAGTGAGTGAGTGAGTGAGTGAGTGAGTGAGTGAGTGAGTGAGTGTGTGAGAGAGAGAGAGAGAGAACACGAGCAGTAAGGCTCAAACACGAGTCTGAACTCAAGCTTACAGTGCAGCACAGACACAGGGTAGGATTCAAAGTCCTGTTCATGACTGGCAGGTGGAGCTACGCCTAGTACACTGTTAAATCATTGAGCATGATGGAACTGACTAACATTGACGTTTTTCTTCCAACAGTTAAGCCAATAACGAACAATGCTTATCTTTTATTAGCTCCCATGCTGCAACAGCCAAATGACACCACTTCAGAAAGACAGCTACCTCCAGACATAGCTCAGGAGTGTCAAATGTATTACTGTCAGAAATGTGTCGCCATGAATCAATCCTGAAACAAACATGCCCGACCTGTGAACCTTCAATCTGATGGCATGAGAAAAAAAAACTGGGTGCAGTTTATTTGATTACTCTAGAGATATGTAACTATCAAAGAAAGACATCGTTTAGTTTAAATTTAAACCATCTAATTACATCAAAGTTCACCCAATATGAAAGTGATAGTTGAGCTAATTTACATATTTTATGGAGATGGTGTCTATCCCCTCAATTGGTTAACTGCTTGCAATGTTTCATTTTAAAATTCATCATCAACTAACATTTCCTCCAATCCAAAAAGGGAAACTAATCTCATAATTTTAATCAACTCATTTTGCCCCGAGTAAAGAACTGTAATGATGAAGTAGTCCTTTTCAAAATAGTAGTTTGTAAATTTAATTTTGCCTCTTGGACTTGTAAACTCACAATAAGTTTGTGAACTTGATCTGTTTCATTATGTGACTTCTATCCAAATTAATAAAAATTAGCACCATTCTGTAAAGAGTAGTTAAAAAAAAAAAAACAGTGCCACACTTGCCTACAAAATTTTTTTCTAGGATGACAATCCTCAAACAGGGGAATGCTGTGAAGATGGTGAGAGGCCCTGGAGGACCGGCTGGTCAATTATGTGAACCCACAACTCCTACTGAAGTCAGTTGATAGGTCTGAAGGTAGGAATTTGTCCCTTTCAGACCTTGCTTAATTATATCGGTAGAACTCAATAAAGATATTCATTAGCTTGCTGGCTATTGCCTGGGGAATACCATTCGAAAAGAAGTCAGAAAACTAAAAGAGATGGAAGTAACAACAGTCAATACTTACAAGATATATGCCTCGTCATAAGAACGTAAGAACGGCCTTACTGGGTCAGACTAAAAGTCCATCCAGCCCAGTATCCTGTCTGCCGACAGTGGCCAGCACTAGGTGCCCCAGAGAGGGTGGACCAAAGACAATGATCAAGCGATTTGTCTCCTGCCATCCCTCTCCAGCCTCTGACAAACAGAGGCCAAGGACACCATTTTATCCCCTGGCTAATAGCCTTTAATGGACCTAACCTCCATGAAATTATCTAGCTTCTCTTTAAACGCTATTATAGTCCTAGCTTTCACAGCCTCCTCTGGCAAGGAGTTCCACAGGTTGACTACATGCTGTGTGAAGAAGAACTTTCTTTTATTAGTTTTAAACCTGCTACCCATTAATTTCATTTGGTGTCCTCTAGTTCTTCTATTTAGGGAACTAATAAATAACTTTTCTTTATCGGCCCTCTCCACACCACTCATGATTTTATATACCTCTATCATATCCCCCCTCAGTCTCCTCTTTTCTGAACTGAAAAGTCCCAGTCACTTTAACCTCTCCTCATATGGGACCCGTTCCAAACCCCTAATCATTTTAGTTGCCCTTTTCTGAACTCTTTCCAAGGCCAAAATATCTTTTTTGAGGTGAGGAGACCACATCTGTACACAGTATTCATGATGTGGGCGTACCATAGTTTTATACAGGGGCAGTAAGATATTCTGGGTCTTATTTTCTATCCCTTTCTTAATAATTCCTAGCATCCTATTTGCCTTTTTGACCGCTGCTGCACACTGTGTGGAAGTTTTCAGAGAACTGTCCACAATAACTCCAAGATCTCTTTCCTGATTTGTTGTAGCCAAATTAGCCCCCATCATACTGTACGTATAGTTGGGGTTATTTTTCCCCGATGTGCATTACTTTACACTTATCCACATTAAATTTAATTTGCCATTTTGTTGCCCAATCACTCAGTTTGGTGAGATCTTCTTGGAGTCCCTCACAGTCTGCTTCTGTCTTGACTATCCTAAACAGTTTGGTATCATCTGCAAACTGTCACCTAGGACTTTTGCACTCTCATAGCTGTACCAGGGTAAACATACTGTAGAGCACAGATTCCCAAACTGGGGGAGGGGGGGTGAAGAAATTCATGGGGGGGTGCAAGGCAACCCAGCGCCCCTCATTAATTCCCCCCTAAGAAAGAGCCCAGTCCATCCGGTAAAAACAATTCAGAAAATACCATGTGAAATGTCTGGTATTTTCTGTTTTTCCTGGCTTGGGCGTCCACCGGAATACATGCAGCTCGGGCTGGCTAAGGCAGGAGGAGGATGGAGCATCCCGGGCAGACTTCAAAATGGCCACCTGAAAAGGGCAATGTCTGTTCTCCTTTTCCGCTGGAGTATCAGCACCCTTTTTTTTTTTTTTTTTTTTTTTAAAAACAGTGGTCCCAGGAATTAAAGGGGCCGCAACTGTTTTTTGACCCCAGTCAGTTTCTTTCCTTTTTTTTTTTTTCTCAACAAGTTTTGCTGCTATTTGTGGGGAGTTGGGAAGGAGTGAGGGTTTCTCAAAAGTCAGGAAGGGGGTGTGATGCCGAAAAGTTTGAGAACCATTATTGTAGAGGCACTACAATAGTGCAAGACAGAATCTGCATCAGTTCAATTGACATTGCCAGGATAAGCCACACTGGCACCAATTCCATTTTACACTGGTGCAAAGGTTGGAACCATTGTTGAACATTGATGCGATTAACACAAATGCAAGGGTTTCCTTAGTCTAGGTAAGACCACAGTTGAATGGGTTTTCTTTTTTTAAGAGAAGTTACAAATTTCCAGACTAGCCAAGAGTCAAAATACAATACTCTTGTCAAAGCTGTGATCACAGAATGTATTACCTGAGGCACACAAATAGCTTATAGAGAGCCAAATAAGTTTATCCCTGAAAGAACTGAGGAACTCATGCAAAGCTACAAGAATACTACTAAGTTTCAGACATTAAAGTGTGCATTAACATTAGAATCATACATTGATGCCTACACAGGAAAAGAATCCTTCCCTTTAAAATGATTTCTTGCACTCCTGATTTAACAAGGTGTTTTTTTTTAATTCCTTTTCATAGGCATGAGAGCTCTGATAGCTGACTGCCTGTGCAACTGCTCTAATTGTCGGAAGTCAGAGCCCAAGCAGTGTGGTTTTTTGTTTTGAGATATCACCTTCAGCTACATCCACAAGAGTGGAAAGATGTACAGCTATTCCACAAAAGTAATAAAGGTACTTTGAATCCATGTAGAGTAATAAAAGATTACAGATTCCAAAGGACATTTAGCAAATTATAAAAAACGTATAGGAGGAAGACTAGGCACAGAGGACAGTGATTCACACTTCACATATAGAGCTAAACAAGAAGAGAAGACAGAGTGGAGGGTTGTTGAGACGTAATTGCTGTAGGAAAAGTTTTATACAAGTTATAGCTCAGTTTCTGATTCGTTATCTTGCCTCAAGAAAGCCATGTCATTACAACCTACAACTGAGAAGCCATATTTGCCAGCCCTATAACTGTACTCTTGGATTTGCCAAGATAGCTTCATGCTTCTTGGATCATTCAGTGGGTGCAATTTTAAAAATTAAAAACTACTGCAGTGTTGCATTCAGGAAGATCTGAAACTATACAAACTTACAGGAGCTAAACCATCCTAATCCACTTGCTCAAAGTCAAACCCTAGAGAAACAAAGGATACATTACTGGCCCATGGACTAAGAAAAATACGATTTATGTATCTTAGAGAAGCTATTACACAAATAAGCCAAATAGCAGGCTCGGCAATCATCAGTCTAGAAGTTAATGATGACAGGGAATAAGGGAATATAAAGTTTTCACCTGTAAAGCACATTAAATCAGAACTCTAGAGAGTAGAACTTGTAACCCTGAAAATAGTTTTGGCTAACAGCCACATCCCACCTTGTGTCATCAACAAAACAGCCATGTTGCTAACCAGCAGATTTCTTTGTAATATTTCTTTGACCACAACATTAACTTGATCTTACCGAATGCCCTTAATCCCTTTTGGTAGTTATGTGAGAGGCTAACAACTTTGGGACTGACGACAGGAATTCATTTTTTTTTCCTGCTTCAAAATAAACAGTGTCTCTGTAACTTTGTTTTACTGAGTAGTTTGACAATAGCTGTGTTAAATTGCTGCATACAGAACACAGTTGGCACCAAGTTTTCACTATGATGCACATTGGTGGGCAACCTGCGGCCCACTGGGGTTCTCTGTGTGGCCTGTCAGACATTTTGTTTACTGTTGCCCACAAGCAGCGGTGTCAGATTCTGCTGGTTTACATCCATATCATTTTTTCCCTACTGGTATTACTAAAGTGGCACACATGTAAAGCAAAGGAATGTGAAGTGAGGTGCATGCTGAATGCACTGAGCATGGACTGTGAGAGCCGTGCGCTCCCTCTGCATTCGATCAAACTGCTGTTACGGTTCAATCAGCACACCCCACAAATTCTAGGTATTCGAGCGCAGTTAGCAAAACTACCCTATCTTGGGAGACCATCTTGGTTATGACAATCTTGCAGCCAATAAAGATGAAGGAGGGCCACTCATGCAGCCCACTCGCTAGCCTAGGTTGCCTAGTGCTGTTCTAATCCAATAGTCTTATCATTCTACTAGGCAGGACAAATAGCTGAATTGCTTTAGGAACCTAACAAAATAAAGTAAAATATTTTAGTTAGCTGGAAATAATTGTAGTCACCCCAACAATGGAAAGAGCAAACAAGAAAAGAACTAAACAAATATAACATGGTAGTTTATCAGAAAGTGAGCAGGTGTGCTACGTTGGAGTATAGTCTGACATCCTATTGAGAAAGCTGTTTCAGTAACTGATGTGGATGGACTTATTCACAAGACCACTAAGGGGTCTGTGCTCCCTGCTTGCTATGCTTGCTAACCCCCCTATCTTGTGGGGAGAGCCAGGTCTGCCTACCCTCTGTCCACTGGAGAGGGGAAGCCGGGGCCACAGACAGCCCCCCGCCCTCGCCCCACCACCCAGCCACAGCCAACCCAGGCCTATTCACCCTCCCACTCCTCACCTGCCACAGTCTCTTGGCCCCCCTCCAGTCACTGGAGGAGGGTTAGGGACGCACAGGCCGTGGTCTCTCAGCCACCAGAAGAAGGCTGGGGCTGAGCCAGCCACAGCAGCTAGGGCTCTCCTCTGGCTGCTTGGGAGGGAAGAGTAGGGCCGGCCAGGGAAAGAGTTTCTGGTCAGTTTCCACCAATAGGAGCTGAGAGATTTTGCTGGGGAACGGGAGCAGCACATGAAGTCTCCCTCTACCCCCTGGCACTCAGAGCAGAACCCCTGTGAGCAGCCAGCCATTTTGAATAATCTGGGGCTGTGGGAGGCAGGGAGTCCGCCTCACCTGCAGGGCTGCTGGATGGGAACCACGTACATAAGTACCTACCAGCTAGAGTCTGCCTCAGGCACCTCACCCCCTCTGAAACCCCAGCTCCCTGCCCTGGGTCACCACCCAAGCCCTCTGTATCCCCTCTCACAGGTAACAACTCCCTCCCAGATCCTGCATCCCCTCCTATACCCCTCTCCCAGGCCAGAGCACTGTCCTACACCCATACCCCCCTCCCAGACCCTGCACCCCATTCCCCTGCCCCAGGTCATCACCCAAATCCTCTGCACTCCCCCTTCCAGAATACAACTCCTTCCCAGATCCTGCACACCCTCTTACACCCCTCCCCCAGGCCACAACCCTCTCCTGCACCAATACCCCCTCCTGGACCCTGCATCCCAAACCCATCTCAGGTCACAACTCCCTTCCTTATCAAAATCTTGAAGTGACCCCCCGTCCCATCAAAAATGATTGTCCACCCCCTGCCCTAGGGGATAGACAGCATGGGTGTTTGGCCCTTCAGGTAGGCTATAGAGTGGAGGGGGCAGAGAAACAGGAACTGGTTTGTTGTAGGGATTTCTTTACCTCGCTGCTCATGGAGGAATTTTGTGCGTGTCTATATTGTTCCAGACATAATTGCTGACAGGTATTTGCCTGTGGAAAAGTGAAAGAGGAAATACTCCGAAAGAAAGTGTAGGGACAGGGGGAAACAGAGGGACTCATTAGCTAATGTTTACTCTTTGTAGCTAAATTTCAGCCCAAACCAAAATAAAACAAAAAAAACATCACTCTGAGCAGCCATGTGCAAAGCATAGTTATCCCCTTTCTGTTCTGTGTCTTGCAATGTTACTAGAGCTTCCTATAGAAGCAAAAACTAACCACTCTCTCAGACAAGGGTCTAGCTCAGGCTACTCAACTTTAGAAGTCTCGGGGGCCACAATGATACTCACAGCACATGCTGAGGGCCACAACTTAAGTGTGGTTTCATATACATGCAAATAGCTTCTATCACACTGACAGGTATGAATACAAAGATTAAGGCAAGACTATACAACACGCAGGCCCCATTTAAGTCAGTTCTGCTGATATGAATAAAATGCAATACTTACCCCATTTCCACCCATACGACAGCACTTTTAATGAGCAATGACAGTCCAGGAATTTAACTACTACAACGCATATCGACAGAAGACCATTATATTGACGTGCCATTGTGGAGCATATTCCCAGTGGAGACCATGCTCAAAGGATCCCACCTGCGGGTCACGTGTTGAGCCCTGCTGTAAACCCAAACCGCCTTGTGGGCCGCAAACAAATGGACCACAGGCAGCCCATGGGCCGCGTGTTGAGTAGCCCTGGTCTAGTACTTTAATGGATATCTAACAATGGGCTAAAGTGGAAAAGTCTTCTATATCTTAACATTTGGCAACTTACTCATGAATTGGTTATGGCTACCTTATGGATCTTCAATACTGCACTTTGATCTGACCAAGAGAAAACTGGGCATTTATTAGGTTCTCATATTGCCTTTATCACCAATACTGAGCTCTCTTCATTGCCAGTCGGGGTACTCTGATAGTTAGTTCCCAATGTTAAGTGTGTTTTCCTTTCACCTTCTTTGTAGGTCATGATTTCCCATTCCTCTTCCTCAGCTGAGAGAGCTATATTTTGATATGAAGAACAATCTTAACGTCAGGTTAAGTGACTTTTCTTTGCATAGTACCTGAGCTCTGTCCCTTCAGACCACTCCAAGAAAATATCCATTATTAGGAGGTAGTATGGGTGTTCCTAGCACAAGGAGAAAGATTTTGAGGCATTAGGGATCTTGCTCAAAAGGGGTTTTTTTTGCACAAAAGTGTCCCGTCTACACTGCTCGTTTTTGCGCAAAAATCTCTTCCGCAAAAAGCATCGACAGAGAATATGCAAATGACAGCACAACAAATGCTAATAAGCGATTCATTTGCATTGTCTCTGCCAACAAAAGGCTGCAGTGTAGACACAGCCTACCTAAGTACTTACTCGGGTAGGAAGAAGAGATAAATAAAATGGCTAGCTACAAGTGTTCCACCAAATGTGTACTCTGGATAAGATTTCCTTTGCAGGAAAGGATTTCCTGGAACAGAATTATGAAAGTTTCATGGGTACTTTAAGTTACAAGTGCAGAGATGGAGCCTGTTGCTGAGTGTACTTTTCTCTCATGACACTGACGAGCAGGATGTTTGATGACTCTCTGAAAACTGTAGAAAAACCGTACTGACAGTATGGCACTAAAATATCTCAGAAACGTGTGGGGTTCACTGTAACAAAAACCTAACAGATGGCTGTATAAGAACTAGCAAGCACTAGCACAAAAGCTGCCTGCTTGGGTTACTGAGCAGCTGCTAATGTCTAACTAGGAGTGTACAAGGACTGAAGCTGACTCACTAAGGCCTCACAATTTTTAGCTTCATTATTTTAGATGCAGTTTTGTGCCTGTAATTAAGTGCAGACACAATGTTTAGGTGTAATTTTTATTCCCACAGGTGAAATCCCTCACCACCTGAGCAGAGGGTTTGATCAAGTAGCTTGTACTTAAATAGGTACAGGCATGAACACAAATCATGCCCATAAATTATGCATGCAAAACTGTACTGGCAATACTGGAGGCCTTTTTGAAGTTTAGTTGTCAGGGCATATAATCTGAGGAGGGACTGGCTGCACAGCTCAACAGGTTTGAGCAAGAATCTTGTTTGAATCTGGTGGATCCAAAACATACTAGCTTCATATTTTGATGTCTATTAATCCAATAATATTTAATTTAAAGTTTGTCAACTTATTTATTTATTTGAGTATTTTGGCATTTTTAAACAATATTAAATACAGTCCTCAGTATCCCTTTCTGTTCCTACCCTAAATTCCAAATTGTTCATTCTTATACAAGCATAGTTCCTCAGTGAAATAGTAGTCACTATTATCATCATATTATTATTTCAGTCAGAGCTTTGCCTACCATGTATACAAATGAAATAAATAAATTTGATCAAATATCACCATCTTTCTTCCTTTTTGTTACTGCCTTTCCAAAGATTGACCACAATTGTGGTTAATTGCAGGAGTCAAACTTCCTATGAGTGGTGTAGTTAAGGTTCCAGATTGCCACTGTGGTTCAGCAGCATCAAAGCCATGGAAATGCATATGGTTTATATTTGAACCACTAGAATAGCTCTTTAAAGCACAAGTTCTATATTGCTACTCTAAAGGACCTTAATAAGAACCTTCTTGTTTCCACACCTCCCTTCATATTAACACAGAATGTTCTATGCAACTTGCATCTCCAAATGAAAATGATTTGCACAAGAACTTCCACACTCTTGAAACATCAATTCAATGTTCATGGAAGTGGGGACTAGAACTTCCTCTCACAACTCTGCCAGTTTATTACCCTCACCTACAACTACTGCCATTACTTATATATACACTTCAAAACAAACTAAACTGTACTCTTTAGTTTTAAAATGTGAACAAAATGTGGGTTATGAAACCTGAAAATGTATCCTATCAATTCAAGATTGAGGCTTGCTTCCTGGTAGGGATGTAAACGATTAGTTGACTACCCAATAAGCATATGCTTATCGGGTAGTCAAGTAGTGACTTGACTAGTCGCTTTCTCCCCGCCTTGCTACCTCTATCAGAGAGAGGCAGCAAAGGGGGTGGAGGGGGAGCAGGAGATAGTGCTGGGGGGAGATGGCTTAAAGTTCGGTTTCCCTCAGCACCGTCTGAGGGGGCAAAAGAGGTGTAGCAGGGGACAGGCGCTCACGCCTGGTCCCAGATACTGCACCTCTACTTTTTATATGCATTAAGAGCTACCTGGCTCTTAATACAGGTTGTACCTCCCTTAACTGGGACTCTCTGGTCTGGCAACATCCATGGTCCGGCACGACCATGGATATTCCTGGACCACATAGCCCAGGAACAAGGAGGTCTGGCAGCAGGGCAGGAGCATGGTAGCGGGGACCAGCAACTCAACCAGGAGCCCAGCAAGGGTGGGAGATGGCATGGCAGGGAGTTCTAGCCCCAGTGGCCAGAGAGCTCCAACCATGGCCAGGGAGCTGCGACCCCAGTAGCAGCTGCAGAGCTCCAGTCCCGGCCAAGCGGTTGCAGAGCTCTGGCCCCAGATGCGGAGCTCTGGCCCCAGCTGCGGAGCTCTGGCTGTGCCACTCCAGCCCTTGCAGCAGTGGGGCCAACGGCAGCTAGAAAGCCCTGGGTCAGGGGCACCAGTGGGGCCAGGCTGCCCTAGTCTGATGGCAGCAGGGCAGCATGAGCCATGAGAGAGGGACCTCCACTGGTCTGGCAAATCCTCTCTTTCAGGAATGGCTAGGTCCCGAGAGTGCCAGACAAGGGAGGGCCAACCTGTACATTTAAAAAGCAGAGGCACAGGGAGGGGACCAGGAGCGAGCCGGGAAACAGTTGTCCAGGCAGCTCCTAATACATTTAAAAAATAGAGGCGTAGCAAGAGACACCAGGAGTGAGCCGGGAAAGCTGATTTAAAAGGCAGAGCCATACTGGAGTTAGCTCCTGGACTGGGAGCTAACCCCACTATGGCTCTGCAGTTTCCCCCCTTATCTACTAATCAAGTCGTCGACAGAAATTCCATCAACTACATAATTAGCTGATTACTCACAATTTAACATCCCTACTTCCTGGTGTTATTTGAGAAACTCAAACAAGACATAGGAAGTACATTAAAAGACAGCTCTATGGACTTGTGGAATAAGAGTAATGCTAATGGAAATGAAAACACCTGAAGAAGAAATTATGAATTGCATCAGACCAGTGGGGCATCAAAGGGTCTGGTACCTTCCTTCACAAGGCCATTGATGCAAAGTTTAAGAAACATAGTGCCATTAACTTTCTTCACATCACCAAGGTACTAACACTGATGTAACAGTTCATCAGATAAGCTAGCTAAAAATACCTGGATGTGTACTAACATTATAGGGGTTTAAGAGTCCCCCCTCTAAACATTCTTGGAGCATCTGAAGAAGTTCCTTTCTTTTCATCTGCTAGTTCTACAGCAAAGAGAATTTTGGAGTGAGAATGAAGAAATGCTGAAGCCAATGGAATCTTCATCAGCGGGAAAAGATGGTTAGAGACAGAAGAGGTCCGAAGTAGGGATCCTAAAGAATAGTCATGCTTTTTGGATAGTCAGTCGACTAGTCTATTTCCCTGCCCTTGCTGCCTCTACCAGATAGAGGCAGCAAATGAAGAGGAAAAGGGGGTACTTTAAAGCGGCAGCGCCGCACAGCTGATCCCCGGCTCAGCTGTGTGGCGCTGTCCCTTTGAAACGCTGCCTCATCATTTCAAAGTGGCAGCACCACACAGCTGAACCCAAGGTCAGCTGTGTGGCACTGCGCACATGGAGCCCGGGGTCATCTGGGGACTCCCCAGCTGATCCCAGGCTCCAGCGCGGCATTTCCACAGAACCCAGGATCAACTGGGGAGTCCCCAATTGATGGGGAATTGGACACTACCATAATACAGGTGTAGCAATACAATTCTAATGTGAATGGGAGGAATCACCTACCAGAATACAATTAAATTCAAAGCTGCTCTTACATAGCAGCTCTGCAATTAGGAGTATTTAATTTTTCCCACTAACATGTCGTGATTTTCTCTAACGCTGATAACTACCTCACCTTTCTTCACCTCCTTTTCCTAAAATGTACCTGAAGACCAGTCTGAGATTCCTCCTATTGACACAGCTGAAACTGAAGATTTCTCTATGGCCCACATGTTGATCAGAAGGCTGTATTTCCCATTGGTTAATGAGGCTATATACTTCAAAGCGTCTTTTATAGGTATGAAGCCTCAATCATCAACATAGGACAGGGGTGTCCAAACTTTTTTCAAAGAGGGCCAGATTTGAAGAAGTGAACATGCGTGAGGGCCGACCATTTTGCCTGACATTCTTTGAACCATTAAAATTAAATGCAAATTAACTATTTTATGCAAAGTTTATTGCAAACGGCATACTTTTCATTTCGTCACATGGATGACAAATCTAAACAGGTGTTAAATCACTCTGCCTTTCATATCTGAAGGCCAGATGAAAAAAAAATCCAGGAAGCTGAAATATATGTCAGGAACATTGTAAAGTACATTACATATTATCAACTTTTAAGTTCAAAAAATATGAACAGGAACATAACACCAACTATACATGTTGTGTCCAAATATATTTATAACTGATTTAGACCAACTGACATTAACTGAGATTTTACAATGTATTCATCTCAATTGAAAAAAAAACTTGCCTACACTAATGTGAAGGGTGAAACTGAGATCTGGACTGCAGCACATAGGCTAGGTCTGGTTCAAAGGCAGTGGTTTTGATGCGCAAAATGTCACGCAGGTGAGAGTCACTTAGTCTTGTCCTCACGCGGTTCTTGTTAAAGTTCATAGCAGAGAATGTCTTCTCACACATATATGTTGAGCCAAACAAGCTCAGCATTTTCTTAGCCAATGTTCGAATCTCTTGAAACCGGCTCTTATCCAGTTGGCGGTAAAAGTTCACAAGAGAGAGCTGTTGGTGACGACTGCGTAACTCGCTGTCACAATGCAGCTCAATGAGCTTGAGCTGCAGCTGATCTGGAGCATCATCGGGGTCAACAGAGAATGGAGAGGAGAAAAGGCTGATCTCCTTTTCAATAGCTGCAAAATCCTGAAAGCGACGTTTAAACTCCCCAGCCAGAGATGCAATGTCTGCTGCATACCTGCTCGTTTGCGCACTGATATTGTCCTGTGGAAAACTGTTCATTATTTCCTGTAACGCTGAAAAATGTATGGTATTGGGCTGTGTTTGTGACAACTGCTTTATGAAAAGTTGCAGCTTTGTCCCAAAGGCTTTGAGGTGTGAATAAAGCTGGTTCACCGCTGCATCTTTCCCCTGAAGACTCGTGTTCAGTACATTCAGATGCTTTGTTATGTCAACTAGAAACCCCAAATCAGCCAGCCAAATAGGATCAGATAGTTCTCGCATTGGTTGTCCCTTTGTTTCCAAGAATTCTCCGATTTCCTTTCTGAGAGAGTAGAAACGCTGCTGTGCAGACCCCCGACTGAGCCATCTTACATCGTTGTGATATAAAACATCTTCGTATTCAGCCTGGATGTCCAGTAGAAACTGTTTAAACTGGCGGTGGCACAGGGCTTTAGAGCAAATAAAATTAATAGTCTTTAGCACCGGTTTCATAACATGATCATATTTGAGATGTTTAGCACAGAGAACTTGTTGATGAATGATACAATGGTGTTTAATAGCTTTGCCTCCTTCTTCGATCACCTTGTTACAGATTAGGGTTGATAATCCACTTCGTTCACCAACCATGGCAGGTGCCCAATCAGTAATAATCCCAGTAACTTTGTTCCAAGGCAGTTTCATGTCATCTATGGCGGAACTAACAGAAACAAATAAATCTTTTCCTCTTGTTTGGTCCGTAAGGCTCTGGAGGTCAAGTAGCTCTTCAGTCACATTCATTTCATCGTCCACCACTCTCATAAAAATCAGCAACTGAGCTGTGTCAGATAGGTCCGTGCTTTCATCACAGGCTATAGAAAAGAAGTCAAAATCCACTCCTTTGGATGTCAACTGTCTCTTAATATCTGATGAAATCTCTTCAATTCTCTGTGCTACAGTGTTACGAGCCAGGCAAATGTTGGCAAACTCTTGCTTCTTCTCGGGACAGATATTCTCAACCATTTTCATAACACATTCTTTGATAAAGTCACCCTCAGCAAAAGATTTGCAATTTTTAGCAATTAACGTTGCCACCTCATAGCTCGCCCTTGTGGCATTTTCATTTGACTCACGGGCTCTTATGAAAAATTGCTGTTGTGACATTAAAACAGCTTCAAGTTGCTTCAACTTTTCACTGCGGTCGCGCCCTGTTAGCTTGTTGTATGTGCTATGTCTCGACTGGTAGTGTCTCTTGACATTAAATTCCTTATAAACATCCACAGTCTCTTGGCATATCAGACAAACACAGTGATTCTGTATTTCAGTGAAGAAATATTCCACTTTCCACCTGTCCTGGAAGCGGCGGCCCTCACTGTCAACTTTCCTTCTCTTATTTACAGTCGCCATTTTTTTAAATTGACCAGAAGGGGAAGGGATCATGTGAGCGCAGTGCCAGAGGTTTAATACACTGCCCAAGTAATACACTGCACTAATACACTGCCCAACAAGAATTCTCTTGCCTTTGTGGCTGTTTGTGGTAAAGTGTCTAATGATGAGCTCGGGCGTGTTCGCAGCTCCACGTGCCTGAGCCCGCCAGGAAGCTGACAGTGCGCAGGGCCAGTCACAGATACTGAGATATTTCCTGATCTCAGCAGCTGCGGAGTCCGTCCCCGCACTCTCAGCCCCAAGGCAGAGGGCCCGCAGGGTCGGAGGCGGGCAGAGAGCGCAGGGCACGCCGGCCTCACGGCGGCCCGGGGGCAGGGCGAACCCGCAGCCAAGCGGGGGAGCGGGGCTGCGGACATGCCCTACAGTGCAGGGATTAGGACTGTGGCGGCGGCGCGCTGCGCGCGCCAGTTCAAAGGAACACCGGGGAGCCGGGAGAAGCGGGGGCCGTATTAAATCCGACCGCGGGCCGCAATTGGCCCGCGGGCCGGACTTTGGACATGCCTGACATAGGACATCCTCTGCATATCCAATGTCACATAAAAAAGGGATGAAACAAGGAAATAAGAGATCACCCTACACAGGCTGAACCTTTCTAGTCCAGCACCCTCAGGACCTGACTGGTGCCAAACCAGAGAATTTGCCAAACTGCAGGAGGTCAATATTGTCTAGCAGCATTACCAACACTTCCACTGCTCACTGAGGGTATGTCTACTCTACCACCCTAGTTCGAACTAGGGTGGTTAATATAGGCAACCGGAGTTGCAAATGAAGCCCGGGATTTGAATTTCCCGGGCTTCATTTGCATATTGCCGGTCACCGCCATTTTTAAATGTCCGCTAGTTCGGACTCCATGCCCGCGGCTACACGCGGCACGAACTAGGTAGTTCGGATTAGGCTTCCTATTCTGAACTACCGTTACTCCTCGTGGAACAAGGTGTACCAGTAGTTCGGAATAGGAAGCCTAATCCAAACTACCTAGTTCATGCCGCGTGTAGCCGCGCGGGCACGGAGTCCGAACTAGCGGACATTTAAAAATGGCGGCGCCCGGCAATATGCAAATGAAGCCCGGGAAATTCAAATCCCGGGCTTCATTTGCAACTCCGGTTGCCTACATTAACCACCCTAGTTCGAACTAGGGTGGTAGTGTAGACATACCCTGAGCTTTTAGAAGACATTAGAGCTCAACAGCCACACAGAACACTGAGAGCCAAGACTGGTGGCTGTAAACAAACTTTATGGGACCTAGGGATGTGTTAGGATTCATGGTTAAACCGTTAACTTATGAGCCTTTCACAGTTACATGCAAGCCCTCCCTCCCTGCAGGGCAGGAGGGGACAAGCAGGAGCCCCCATTTAAGCTGGCTCCCTCACGTACCAGCTCCCATGGAGCCACCTCCCCCTACCTGCATGTAAATGTGTAACCGCTGAAAATTCAGCGATTACATGTTTGCAAAACAAAATACACTTTTTAAAAATATCCCTAATGGGACCATTGGGGAACTTGGCCCACACCCATGATAAGTGGACATCTCGCTTACTAAAACATTACTTAGATATTGCCAGACTGGAAAGCTTTAACCTTTATTATATAGTATGGAAGTCATGGAAGGTGAAGCTTTCCCATGCTGATTTTACACCAGGACACTAGTCCTGTTTTCTGATAATCTCAACTGTCCTAGCCCTTATGTTTTTAAAAAGTGTGGTAACTAGAGATAAAGTACTTCTAGTACACGACAAATATGAGTGTCATCTCTGGCATCATTTCTGTATAATTCAGGCATTGTGCTTCTCTACCAGAGTGACACACTTACTAAGCAATATTATAATGTTACAAAGCATATCTATGTCCATCATATTGCAAGGATAAAAGCCTCCACTGCAACAGTCTTGATTAGACTAGTTGCGTGTTCTACCAAGACAACTTTAAGATAAAGTAGGCTTTAGTTTAATAGTGAGAGCTGAAACTGTAAGGTCAGTTCCTGCAAAGCAAAAAGATTAATTATGCTAAATTCGGAGCTTCGAGACAAAAACTGACTCTCTCAATGTGGGAGACCAAAGCTGTCTACAGCAATGGCAAGCCATTAAATATGCATGCTAGTTGCAATTGCATTCAAGAGTTACAACAGGAAAAAAATAGAATATTGGGCTGCTGGCAACACTTAAGGTATTGTAATTCAATTTGCAGTGCCTCTGATTAGAAAAAAATAGCTTTACAACTAATAGATGTGCTAAATGACACTAATTCAAAGACTGACCTGGAGCTTTTGATTCACAAGGCACATTTCACAGACCTTTCCTAAATTCTTTGGTCACTCCAGAGCCACTCCTAGAATATTTGCTCTCTCATACACCAATTTAACAAAGAACAACAAGAAGTCCTGTGGCACCTTATAGACTAACAGATTTATTGGAGCATAAGCCTTCGTGGGCAAAGGCCCACTTCATCAGATGCATATATCTGATGAAGTGGATATTTGCCCACGAAAGCTTATGCTCCAATAAATCTGTTAGTCTATAAGGGTATGTCTACACTACCACCCTAGTTCGAACTAGGGTGGTAATGTAGGCAACCGGAGTTGCAAATGAAGCCCGGGATTTGAATTTCCCGGGCTTCATTTGCATAAAGCCGGGCGCCGCCATTTTTAAATGTCCGCTAGTGCGGACTCCGTGCCGCGCAGCTACACGCGGCACAGACTAGGTAGTTCGGACTAGGCTTCCTAGTCTGAACTACCGTTACTCCTCGTGAAACTAGGAAGCCTAGTCCGAACTACCTAGTCCGTGCTGCGTGTGGCCGCGCGGCACGGAATCCGCACTAGCGGACATTTAAAAATGGCGGCGTCTGGCTTTATGCAAATGAAGCCCGGGAAATTCAAATCCCAGGCTTCATTTGCAACTCCGGTTGCCTACATTACCACCCTAGTTTGAACTACGGTGGTAGTGTAGACAAAACCCTAAGGTGCCACAGGACTTCTCATTGTTTATGCACTAACACGGCTACCCCTCTGATTACTAAGAGAACATGCCCCCAAATAAGAAATATCATCCCAGAGCAAAGAATACACTAGAACTGTCTTGTCTAAATGGCAAGGAGTCAATGAATAAGCAGCACCTTTTTGCTATGCTTCTTCTAATTTTGCTCAAATATTTCCTCTCCACAGTAACAGCAAAACAATCTGTTTAGAACACATGCAAGGTAGAGTGATTCTAAGGAAAGTATTTTAATGTTTAGTATTTCTTGATAATATTTAATTTTTAAAGAGTTTAGTATCCAATGCCTGGCATCCATTATTAGTTAGCAGTGGATGAATGTATCATGTGACCACAATGTAGTGTAGGGGGATGTCCCTCATAAGCAGATCTGTCCTATACTTTTTATGTAGCTAGTCTTTCTTCCTTCCAATATAGCTGCTCAGTCTAACTATGAACAAAGCCCTTAGATGTCATCTTATCACTCTGATGCTTCAAAATTACACATCTACTTGATGAGCCTGATGTCCATATTAAAAATATAATTTACATGACAGTCTAATTTAGCAGCTTCATGATGCACTTGACAGATAATATGAAGGAGCAGGATTTCCTCAGGTTGAACAGATTGTAAAAAGCCAGACACTTGATTATTGGCATTGTCATAGCAACTACAGACTAAGAAGGACTTCATTGTGCAAGGCACTGTACAATGTTAGCCCCTGCTTTAAAGAGCTTACATTAATTTCTACTTTTTTTTAACTCCAGCAAAAGTAAAATTAAAAAAAACCATTTTTTTTGTTTAAAAACCCTATTGCCCAATTCACTTCCTCTCTCTATATATTTTTGTTCCATTATTTTACTCATGAAAGATGAGAGTTAGACACTCAGGGTACATCTAGACTACATGGCTCAATGGAGCCATGTACATTAGTGTACTCGAAAAAGGGAAATGAAGCAGCGATTTAAATAATCGCCGCTTCATTTACATCAAAATGGCTGCCGCGCTGTGCCAATCAGCTGTTTGGTGGCACAGCGCGGTAGTCTGGACACTCCGCGGTCGACAAGGGCTTCCCTTGTCGACCGCAGAGCGTCCAGAATACCGCGTTATGCCGCCAAACAGCTGATCGGCACAGCGCGGCAGCCATTTTGATGTAAATGAAGCGGCAATTATTTAAATCGCCGCTTCATTTCCCTATGTCTAGAAACCTCATTTACATGCTCCATTGATGGAGCCATGTAGTCTAGACATACCCTCAGATACTATGGTGATGGCCAAGAATCAGAATCTTAAAGAACTACTCACTTCCAACAACCCTAAATAAAGCAGCAGCAAGCAACACCACTAGGGATGTGAATGGTTAACTGGTAAGCCTCACCTTTAATGGCACCCTAAATGGATGAGACTTATCATTTTAACCAATGAGGGCTGGAGCAAACCCCCACCTGTGGCGGCCAGAGCAGCCTCCGTGTGCAGGAATGGGAACCACTCCAGCTTGAACCTGTTAAATTAGTTAACTAATTAAGCAGGATTTTACATTCCTAAACATCCCCCCCCCCCCATTTCTTGACATCTTCTTACTGAGATCATCATCATCAAGCAGAAAGGAAATTTTCTGATGTTCAATTGGTTTCTTCTGGTTGTAAACGGCGCAATATAAACCTGAAAAGACCTTTGAACCAATATTAAAGATAAGACAAGGAAGCAAATCCTATTTCCTTGATAGGACATTAAGGGGGATAGTGCAAAAAACTTTTTGCATACATACACACACACATTCAGTACCTCTTCAATAAGACAATGTTAAAGCTGAAAAAAATCAAGATTAAAATGGACCCCTCTGATCTAAGATGTCACTGATATTATTCTTACAAAATTTTTACAAAATGTTAGAGATTTACAACATAAAGCCTTGCAACACTCATGTGAAGACCCATTTTACAGACGTAAACACAGCTATAAAGAACAAGGCTCACATTTTCAAAAATTAACTTAAAAAACAACATATATTCTGGTAGCACTTTAAAGACTAACAAAACATGTAGATGGTATCACGAGCTTTAAGTTTATCCTGTACAGACTAACTCAGCTACCCCCTGAAGATTTTCAAAAATGTTAGCTAATCTTGGATAACCAAATCAAGACAACTAAGAGTCACCACAGGTTGAACCTCTCTAGTCTGGCACCCTCAGTTCCTGACCAGTGCCGAACCAGAGAATTTCCCAAACCACGAGAAGTCAGTATTGTCGTGCAGCAGCATTACCAACGCTTCCATTGCTTCTTGGGCACTTAGAAGACATTTAGGAGTAAATTAGAGCGAAACAACAGCACAGAACACTGAGAGCCAGGACTGGTGGCTGTAAACAAAGTTTATGAGACCAGAGGACATTTGGCCACATCCATGATAAGTGGACATGCAGCTAACTAAAATCATGCTGGACCATGGATATTGCCAGACCAGAAAGGTTCAACATGTACTCCACATGAAGTTAATGGGAAATATAGATGCATAGCATCTCTCTAAAGATCAGGCCCTGGAGGTGCCACAAGTTGGCCACCCAGAAATTGAGGCAATCAAAGCTAATGGACAGTTAATATGTGTGTGCGCCTAAGTGACTTATACATTGTCATTCAACAAATCCAAATAAATCTAATAAAAACACATGACAGTGCCATGCTTGAGTCCCACCTCAGTCACTAAACAGTTTCATACACTCTTGTATGTTTGAAAACAATGATTCTACCTGCATCTGAAAATTAGCAATATTCCAGCAAAATCAACAAAAATCCACCCACTGCTCACCCTATAATGCAGAAAGATAAAAGATTCTCAGGTTATCTTCCATGTTCTAAGCTTCCTTGCCAATATGGTTCTGGATAAAACACTTTCCCTACACAAAATAAGAAAACTGAAGAGCAAGAAAGAGTTCCAGACTTAATCTCAGTGCTACTAAAATATGTTTGATCACTAAATAACTTCTCATTTTAATCTGCAAGACAAAAGAAAAAAGTCAAAACAGACAGAAGTAATTAATTATTTTCATGTTCCACTAGAAAACAATTACTGCTGTGTATGGTGCGTTCCTATAAACCAAAAAAGGAAGAATATAAATACAATGACTGAATGGTTCATGTGGCAGAAGTCATTTTGAGTATACTGTAAACCAGGGGTGGGCAATAATTTTTGGTGGGGGGCCACTAAAAGATTTTGGAAAGTGGTCAAGGGCCACACTTTTCTGTAGAGGAGAGGTGGGGTTTAGGATGGAGACTGGGTGCAGAAGGGTTCACGGGGTAAGGGAGTAGGGTACAGAAAACAGTGTGAGGTCTGAGAGGGAGTTTGGGTGAAGGAGGCAGTTGTGATCTGGTTCAGGGGATTGGCGTTTAGGGTCAGGGAGGGTGTAGGGTGAAAGAAAGGATTCTGGCCTGGGGGAGAGGCTCTAGGATGGGGTACAAAGTCTGGGAGGGACCTGTGATTTGTGAGTAGTAAAAGGGGTGCAGACCGCAGAGGGTGACCTGGGGCAGAGGAATGGGGTGCAGGCAGGGCCGGCTCGAGCCATTCCTGCGCCCCGGGCACGCAACGCATGCGCGGCTTTGCCCCCGTGCACACTGCGCACCTTACAGCTGCAATTGGGCACGCAGTGCCCGGGCTCGCAGCACCCCTTAGAACTGCCATCAGGCGCCGTGCGGCCCCGGGTGCGTGGTGCCTGATGGCAGCTCTAAGGGGCGCCGCGCAGCCCCCGGTGCCTGACGGCAGCTCTAAGGGGATCGCACGGCCGGGCACATGGCGCCCCTTACAGCTGCCATCAGGCGTCCCCCATAGGTTGGCTCCCCGGGCAGCTGCCCAGCTAGCCCCTCCCCTTAATCCGGCCCTGGGTGCAGGAGAAGATTCTGGCTTGGGGGAGGGGTGGAGGGGGTACAGTGTATGGGAGGGAGTTGTGACCTGGGGCAAGGGAGTGCAGAGGGTTTGGATGGTGACCTGAAGGAGGGAGTTGGGGTGCAAGAGGGGTAGGGGTGCCAGAGGCAGGCTCTGGCTGGGAGGCACTTATCTAAGTGTCTCCTGGACAGCAGCCTTGCAGCACCTCCAAGGCAGGCTGGACTCCCTGCCTGCTGCAACCCCAGACTGCTTGAAACTGCAGGTTGTTCCCTCCATTTGGCTCTCAGCTCGGGGGGGGGGGCGGGGGCGGGAGAAGAGGCTTGCGTTGCCCCCATCCCCCAGTCTGATCTCTCAGCTCCTATTGGCTGGTTGTTTCTAGCCAATAGGAGCTGACGATTTGGCTGGGGATTTGGCTGGGGGTGGGGAAGTCACACAACGCCTCCCCTTCTCTCTCTCCGCCCCCCCCTTCCCCCCCCCCCCCCCCCCCGCCTGCAGAGCAGAGAGCCACAAGGACCGTGCTTTAAACCACGGCAGCTGCATACCTGACGGTCTCAGCAGGGTGATCCACAGGCCAGATCCAGTGTCTTGGAGGGCTGGATCTGGTCCCCGGGCCATATTTTGCCCAGCCCTACTGTAAACCATTGGCTCGACCTTTCCATAATACTGTAATGGCTTTCAGAGTTTGATTTGTCTTACATACCCCCAAGTTTGATCTCACCTAAAAACTACTCATTTACAAGATCAGACATAAAAGTACAAAAGTGTCACAGAATACTATTACTGAAAAATTGCTCATTCTAATTTTACCATATCACTATAAGATGAAACAACTGAAATATAAATAGTGTCCTTACATTTCAGCGTATAGTATACAGTGAAGTATAAACAAATCATTGTATGCAATTGTTGTTGATACTGACTTTGCTAATGCTTTTTACGTTAAAGTAGGCAAATATCCTGAAGACCTCTCTGTATCCCCAAAGGTATGTGTATCCTTGAACCACTACTATAAAACTATCTCCTCACCTACACTTTAGCTAAAAAAAATAATCCAATTACCACCTACTGAAGCTGACCTCTACTTATCTCTTTACAGGACTTCTGAAGAAATATTTGCATTGATATTTGTTATAGCTTATGGTGCACCAAAAAAGGCAGAAAAAAAGTCCATGAATACCACAAGACCCAGCAACTATCCAAATGTTCTACTGCAACACATCAGAAGATTTCTTCACTAGACAGAACATTTCCAAGTTTGGCTTTGGACTAACCAGATTAAAGAAAACAGAAGTGAATCAGTTCCCTTTTAGATATGAGACAGCAGACAATTTTACAAACTTTGTCTTCATACAAATCTGAAATTAGAACCAAATTGGTAGTTAGTGTGCCAGCACCTCCGTCTGTGAGAAGTTGGCTATTTTAAGTACAGACCATCTCCCTCCTCCCACTAGACCTTTTCTTCCCACTGCACCTATCTACTGCGGTTTTTTCACAAGTGGGTAGTATTCTGGCAAGCCTAATGCTGCTCTAGAAAGCAATACAGGAAGCTATAAAGCATTAAACTTGCCACCCAAAACAAAAGCCTGGAGTAATTTGTAAGTATAAGGGGCTGCCACGTGCATTAGGTTCAGAAATGCCAGTTGTAAATAAAATTATGTTCAGGAGCTAGAAGGCTCAGGGATTTCGTAAGAAACAGAATATGGAACTTTCCATTTGATGCTGGTTTTAATCTGGCCCACGCTGGCATTAAGTTATTACCATCTGAAGGTGCTTAGAAGCCTAAGTGATTTTGCAGTTTCAGACTAGATACCTGCAGACAGAGAACCAACACGATAGCCAAAAATTATATGGACACAGAGCATAATCCACCCTCTTATGCTAGAGGTAATTCTTTCAGCTCAAAACTGAGGCCTGGTCTACATCTAAAACTTCAGTTAACCTACCTATGTTGCTCAGGTCTTTAAAAAAAAAAATCACATCCTGTTCCATGTAGGTAAGTTAATATAACTCTCACCACAGAGGTAGTTAGGTCAACTAAAGAATTCTACTAGCTATTGCCTCTCAAGAGCATGAATTTACTACAGCAACAGAAAACCCCATTCTGTTGCATAAACACTTGCTACAGCAATAACAGTATGGCTGCCCCATGCCAGTTATATCACCATAGTATTTGTACAGGTTGGACCTCCATGGTCCAGCAACCTCGGGACTGCTCAGGAGCATACTGAACCAGGGAGGTCAGGCCTTCCCTCCTAGCCTGCCAGTTCCAGCCAGTGCTGCTGCCCCCAGCCTGCCTGCCAGGTTCCATTGTTCCTGATGTGTTGGCGGGGCTCCGACCACACACAGCAGCCCTGTGACCTGCCTACCCTCTGCAGAGACTATGTTCTGGCTCCCAGGCCCCACTCACCGCTGTTGGTCATGTGGGCTGCCAGCAGGGCTCCCTGTCCATGCTGCTGTCTAGGGCTCTGCTGCTAACTGCCAGCCACGGCTCCTTGCAGGCCGTCAGCCTGGCAGACCAATTGTGCCCAGCCACTGGCAACCTCTTCGATTGGGGCTCTCTGGTCCAGCAACATCCATGAGCTAGCTATAGCAGAAATATAGTTGGACCACGGATGTTGCTGGACCAAAGAGTCCCAAACTAGAGAGGTTCAACCTGTAGCATAGACACACCTTGAGACACATCTGAGGTGGCACGCAGTGCTGCCATCTCTGTAATAACAATTCTTGTGGACTTCAGTCTCCTAGGCTGTCAACTTCCATGATTCATTCCTGCTCACTCACCCTTTACTTTTAACAAATTTCAGAGTTTGTTTTTACCTTCATAGATTTCAGACTGCAAGACTCAAAATGTCAGCTTTCTAGTACATGGACTGCTCAGGAAAATTGACCTGGACTAGTACATGGACTGCTCAGGAAAATAAGTATTGCAGCTATAGCTATCCCACTCAATTTCCCCTTGCAGACATGATCTATGTAATGTGGGAAGTACAGGCTAGGATATGAAGGAACTCAGATGATTGAAATGTTATGCAAACTTCCAAACATGTGATTTAAAGACCTATGGCGTGTTATACTTTTGAGCATACTACTTCTGAGGAAATGGATGCCTCTGAAAAGGTGAGGGGGCTTATATGTTTACTTTTGTCATAAGCCTCTCACACTCCTGGAGACAAGAAGTGTCAAGGGCTTTTCTGCCTTTCTTTGATTTACTCCATTTCACTAAGCATTTCTAAAGAGTCCACAGCACAGTACTTTGGAACAATCAACCCCCTACCCAATCCCATCTTTTCCAAGTTGCCTCTGAGGGAGTTTAAGACCTATAGAACCAGACTCTTCCATTGTAGTGGTCTCTAACCCCTCCTAGGGGCTGAATGTCTGCCCCATACCCAACCAAATATGTAAAGCAGGTTGAAAAGGTTGGATCACTTCTTTTGCACCTACAAGCCTATGCAGATGTGACAAATGGAGCCCTTCACTAGAAACAGCACTCTGCGAGAAAAATCCAGCCCTTTTTTGAAGCAGCAAATGGATTTTCTCAATCAAGGGACTCTCTATTAGGCCCTTCAGCGCCCTTTTGTTGCTTCGGTTAGGGTCAAAATTAATATTTTCAAGATTTAAGACACTGGTAACATCACCAGATTATTTAAAAGAAAGCTATATTTTAATAAACAATCCTTTTAATCATTTAATTTTTTTAAATCCAAAAAGCCAATTGATTTCTCCCTAGAGGTTAACAGTTCTGCAGCAGCATGTTCAACTCTGGGCACAGTGAAGAGAAAGAACATGCCTTTTGTTGCTTGATCAGCAAGAGGGGGGTCAAACAAGGAAAGGCACCGACTGGCTCTAAAGTGAAACACATCCAGTCCTCTTTAGAAAGCAAGCTGGTAGCAAAGATAAAGGATTCTTGAGGAAGAGGGAAAAGATCTGACTTAACTCTAGAGTCCTAACCTGGGAGAATCTTTGAAGTACTTCACTGAATATATTCAGTATTTTGCTTTTTATAAAAAAAAGTTACTAGTTAGTTTACTGGCACTTCCTTTTTGTCACTTAGCAATCTTTTAGGTATTTCTTCCATATTCTGCTACTCCTCATCTCGCTGTCAACTGTGTCCTATCTGGCCTTTTCCTTTACCTAGCATCTACTAGTAAAATTAAGCAATTATTTCATTTTATTCCAATTCCAGACACACTTTCCAAGGGTGTTCTTAACTACAAGAAGGGGAAAGAAGTGGTATGCACTGAGTATGGAAATGTAAATCCTCCCACCCACTTCTGAAGCATGCAAGCATGCTGAACCAGACTCCCTAGAGTTCCTGTCATCAAAAGGCCACAGGAGTCCTCTCAAAATATTCTTAAGAGGATTTAGCCTCTTTTAAAGGGTACTTAACATGTGTGTGGTGTCTCCATGTAAGCATTTTCCCATGGCTTAAAAAAAAATGGCCCTCTATTTAAAGGCTTCTCACTGCAATGAAAAGACACTAAGAATTTCTGCACTGTTTTCACTGGAAATATTTTGAGCGTCTGCCTCTCCTGGTAATTCAGTCCTCCAGCACTGCGATTTACACGGAGTAGTGACTTTCTAATATATAAAGTAAAAGAAAGATAGCCTTAGACAGCACATTAATTGTAAGATGGGTGCATGACCATCTTCTCCCTTCTCCTCCTGGCACAATCTTCCCTATTAATGTAGGAGCCTTAACAGCTTCTTCTGAAGATTTAAATCTTTACTAACTATGGAATTAAACCACTATAAGGTTAATTTCTGTCCTCTCACAATCCACAGGAGTTGTGCAAATCCAAACCCTGATTTTCAAGTGCTGAGCAGCCACAGCTTCCATTCACATTGTTTCATAATGAGTGATCAGCATCTCCAAGCCAGGCCCCTCTACAATAGAGTGTGGCTGTTTGCAAAGGTATAGCAGTGCGCCCTCCAATTATTCTATAACCTAGAGCTCAGGTGATAGAAAGTCCATGTAACAAGGGCTGGGCTTAAGAAACAGACCCACTGGACACAACCAACTGAGCAATTTGTTTGGGATGGTGAGCGATGTTCCCTCTAATTTTTCCATCCATATGCAGAATAAGTTTTGTTGTGTGCATCAAGGCATGTGCGAATGTGAACCACCAGTAGAAACACATTTTGCAGGCTGTGAGTGCTAATCAGCTGGGCAGCACCTGAATCTCTTTTGGGTGGCTGCCCAAATACTCAGCTTTCAGGGAACACTCTATATTGTTAACTTTTGGGGTATGTTTATAAATGGAACTAGAAGAACTCTATACACTGAAGTTTGAACAGGGGTAATACTAATCAAGAAGTGAAAAACTGCCCCCTTTTTCCCCCAAACTACATGGTAAGCCCCACAGAGTTGTTCCCTTGCAATCATGCTTGTAGATATGTCTGCTAGTGAATTCGTTCTAACAAAGTCATGCTGAAAAACAAAAGCATTGGACTGGATATCCTGTTTCCAGAGCAATCTGGACCATACCACATGCTTAACTAGTGGGTTAAAAATTACAGTAACATTTACAAGCATGACAGCAGCAAATCAAGTTTGTCTTTTTTAGTGAAGATGTCCTTTTTAACCTAGGATGTAACTTTCATTATTATAATATTTTGATGACACTATGCCACGCTTTCCTGAAACCTCCACGGCCATGTCAGCAATGAACACCTGCAACAATTGTATAAAAAGGAAGCTTATGTCATCATTGTGGTTTGTCAGCAGCACTAAAGTGACATGAACAGCTTATTAATTTAAAAACTGCTACATTTGACCAATGCTTAAAAGGTTTCTAGATCATTTCACAGTACAAAATATGAATATCTTAATGCCACCAAAATCCACATTTTTTCCTTTAGCTTTTATTGCAAATCTCATAAATTATCAGTTTTAAAAGGGTCTAGATTTTTTTTTTAAACAGCCTGCAAATAAATTTAATAGAAAACTCTTTTAAAAACATGGGCAAGCAGATACAATCTGCGGCATGGAGTTTGTGCATAGCTAGTGATATGCTAAGCTCAAGTGTTATTTTAGCCCAATCAATTTAGCTTCATGGGGCCCCCTGTGGCTGAGGCAATTGTGCTACTTGCATTGCATTTTTTATTTAAAATATTTACTGTACTAGAGTGACACAGGGCACTGGTGTCATTTAGTAATTTTCTTTGTCAGGAGAGGAATCACAGTGCAAATGAAGTTTGCTGTTTCAGAACACGTGAAAAGAATAAAACAATAGACTAGTAGCACCTTAAAGAGTAACAAAACATGTAGTTGGTGGTATGAGCTTTTGTGGGCATCTACATGTTTTGTTAGTCTTTAAGGTGCTACTAGACTATTGCTGTTTTTTAAGTTTTTCCTGTTACAGACTAACTCAGCTACTGCTCTGAAGCATGTGAAAAAAAGTGAGTTTGGTCATCTCATTTTAGAGACCTTAGTGGAAGGTGGCCCACATCACAATGCCAAAAAAGTCTCAGCTCAAGCAAGGTCCAGTGTTGGAATGTCTGCGGGGCCATGGCTATTAAAATCCCTTAGCAAAACCGTGTAGGTTAAACTTGCACCTCTACCACACCTGCTTGTCCATTTTATGCCTAGATCAAGCCAGTTCAGGACATCAGTCCCCTTATAGCTACGGAAGCAGAGAATACTTCACCCCCCCCCCCCCCCCACTGCAGACCCTCTTTATGTTATCTGAACTTTTTCATCTTGGCTCCCTCTACAGCACCCATCTTCGTTGTAACAAGCAGGTGAGACTTGCCTCCAGGAAGAGCTTCAGTAGACAGCAAGGAGGGCCCAGTATATTTAATTATTCCAAAACACCGAACACTCACCTTCCCACACTTTTAGTTGTCTATGCAGAGTTCTCCAGAATTCCCCCCCCCCTTCCCTGCATCTCAAATGACAGCCCCAAGTACTAGAAATGCAGGGGTGAAGTTTCCTCCAGAAAGGGGGTTAGCTGTGAAAGAGGAAAACTGCCTTTAGAGCAAGGCAAGGAGGGGGGAGGGGGATGAAAAAGTACTAAGCGCCCCCAATTCACCAGCAGATGAAGCGATTTAAAAATTAAACGGGACAGGCCAGGCACCCCGTGGCCTGAAACAGGAACCTGACCAATCACTTCCAGGGGGTCATCAGAAGGCGGGCAGAGGACTGGGAGATCAGGCCCTGGCTGAAAAAGCTAGTGGGGGAAAGAGACTGGGAGAATAAAAGAGGGGAGCTCAACTCAGGAAGAAGGCGGGGGAGGGTGGAAGAGAAATTTTATTTCTTAACTATTTCCCACTATGCTGTCCCCACCCGGGCCACTGCAGCTCGGGGAGTGTCAGAGCCTAGGGGCAGGCGAGGGGGGACGCCCAGGCTATGAGGGGGGTGTGGATGCTTCCCACGTTCCTCACTATGGGGCGGGGGGGAAGAAAGGAGGCTTGTTCCTGGTGCTGGCCCCTGCGTGCCCGGTCACTAACCTGCTGTAGGGGCATTTCCGAGTCCAGCAGAGCCCCGGGCAGCCTCGGGGAGGCGAAGAGGCCGCGCGCGCGTGTGAGGGGGGGGACAAGGACCGTCCCAGGCCAGAGGCAGGAGGAGGAAACGGGTGTCCCCCTCCCCCCACTCGGATCAGCGCCCCCTCCCTCCTGCCCGGCTCCCAGTCACAGACGCGGCCTCCGCGCACGTGTGCGAAACGTCACCGGCGAGTCCGGGGGTGAAGCGGAGACACCAGCTGGGCAGAGCCCCCCGCTCCCCCAGGTCCGGGCAGGGGAGCAGCGGGGCCCACATCTACCCAGCCCCGGGAGGAGCGGTCGCCGCAGCCGCCCCCATCCCAGGACACCCCCAGCCGGGATGCCCCAGCGCCGCGGTCTCCCTGCAGCACCAGGCACCGGCCTCAGCGGGCTCTTTGTTAGAACCACAAATATCAGTGGGGAGACGGGGGCGCTGGCTGTGCTGGTGAGAGGGGGACAGGCTGCAACAGCCCCTCCTGCCCTTTATTCTCTGCAACGGGGTGAGGGGGCCCCGCGGCCCCGGTTGCAGAGAGGAGGCGCGGGCTGGACCGACCCGGGCCTGAGTTGGCGGGGGAGGGAAAGAGACAGAAAAGTTTATTGCAACATGATGCACTCCCAGCCCTTCCTGCCCCCCCAACCCCGGCTGGAGAAGGGGCAACGGGGCCCTTCCTGGGGCTTAACCAGAGTGTCCCCTTCACCCTCCCGCGGAGATTGGGGGGGGGGAGGAGAATTACCGGGGGGCGGCCTCCGCCTCCTCCTAGTGCAGGCTGCAGCAGCGCCGTCCTGCCGGCGGGTCCGTGCGGGGTGCAGTACAGGGAGCCGCCAGCGGGCTGACCCCCCTCCGCAGTGAGGGCAAAGACACTGGGAGCCTGGGAGGAGGAGACACAGGACGCCGCCGACGCGCCGCTGCGGATCTGGATGAAGGTGCCGGCGGCGAAGTGGGCTGGGAAGCTGGCGGGGGTCACCCGGGAGTCCATGGAAGGTGCGGGTGGCTGCGCTGCTGGGGCCGCCGGCTGGAGTCCCCTTCTCATCCTTCCCTCTGGGTCTGTCCCCGTAGCCGAGTCTCTCCCTCCCTCCCCCCCCGGCCTTCCCGGCTCCTTTCCTCCTGGATACCGAGCCCCGGCTCAAAATACTGGGGGCGGCAGGTACCGGGGGGGATCCGGCTGCAGGATTCGGGGTCCCGGGGGGGGATGAAAGCGGCGGGATGTGCAGATGCGGCGGATGGAGCGGGGCCGCTCCCGCTGTGTGGGGCCGGCTGGAAAATGGCTCCAGGAAGCGGCGGCTGCTGACAATGAATGAAGGGAAGGGAGACGGGTTACGCGCCAAGGGCCTCCCGCGAAACTCGGATTTCCCGCCCGCTTTTCAAACTAGATTTGCATAGCTCCGCCCAGCTAGTACGTCCTGTGCAGCTGCCCTCCCCATTGGCCCGCCGCTTCCTCACTCCCATCCAATGCCCAACCCTGTGGGCGCCCTGCCTGTTTCCCATTGGCCCGCTGCGGTGCGGGGTTGCCCTATTTGCATAGAGTCGGTTGATTGGCTGTGGAGGCGAGGCCGGGGATTCCCATCCGAGCAGCCGGGATCCCGGCGCGCCGGCTCAGTGACAGTGACAGCCGGCGTCGGCGCGTTCCGGGACGTGCCCGGGAGCCAGGGAGGTTCCGTTCCCCTCCCCACTGCCAGTGCGAGTGCAGCTGCTGCAGTACAGAGAGACCCTGCCCGGCCAGGGGAGCGGCTTGGTCCGGCCGGCTGGAAGGGGGCATAAGGGCGGGGCGAGCGCTAAACTCAAGGAAGAGAAGCAGATGAACGCTGGATGCTTTCGGTGACCTAACACATAGGGATGAGAAATCCCGCCAGACCTGTCCAGCGAGTACAGGCAGGAATACATGAGAGCAGAGGACAAAGCGGATGGTGGTACCATGAGCATCCTTGTGAAGAACAGAGTAACGCGGTTGGAAGGGGATTCTTTCATCTGGGCTCAGTGGGGTGGCGAAAAGAAAAGCAGTAAGAAAATCCGGTGATGGAGCCATTGCTATTAACTGTTCAGGTTTGCACTGAAAACGGGACTAAAACTGCCTTCTTTCACGCTGATTCAATTTGGCATCTGGATTGAAACTCACATTTTTATCAGAAGCCAAGTGACTTTCCTTCTTTATGCAGTTAACTGTTTACATTTTTACATTTTAAATGGGAACCCCTTTAAAATATTTTTTTCAAACAGTGGGGGGGGGGGGGGGGTTTCAGACTCCCATTGCTAAAGAAACAGTTCCCATTTTCTCCAAACTTCACACATCTATAATAATCTCCTAATGTCTCAGGAACTGGCAACATTCTAAATTTTACACAACAAAAATTCCTTTTATTTACCATGCTCCAGTTTAACTTAAAAAAGGGAAATCTGATCAGTCAAATATGAACTACTAATCCTCCTGCTCTACCCTGTCTCTTCTCAAGATGCTAGCTGCTGTATTTACTGGTCCCCAAATCTGATTTGTATCTCCATGCTTCCCACTGAGTTAATCATCATACATTAAAACATCATGTTCCCTGACATGTCAATCTTTAAGAACAGAAATTGCATTCCAAGAGACCTGGTGAAGTCTGTCAGGCCAGGATGACACTCTTGGAAAACCTCTTGGAAACTGATAGTTTGGCTTTTCAAGCAATTTTCATCCTGCCCACACTTTAGACTAGGAATGTAAGAGTTAAAACAGTTGACTGATAAGCATCAGTTTATCAGTTCCTGTTAAGGGTTAAATTCTGCTGAGGAGTGTGAGGCTGGCAGCCAAGAGACCTCCACGACCATTCTCTCCCAACCGCTACATCCCCAAGTAAAACATTTAACTAATTTTGTACATTTTTTACATCCCTACTTTAGTCTCTATCAATAACTGGCATATACAGTGAGCAGGGGCCCTATTTATATTGCCTTTCTAATTTTATTACAGCAGTGGCTAGAGTCCCCAATAAGGGCCTCATTCTACTAGACATTGTACACACAAGATTTTTCTCAGTTAAAAGTCTGGATCGTGGTATGGTATGATGGCAGATTAGTTTCTTCCTCTGGTGAATCCTTTGTGGTTCATTCCAAACAGGAACTGAAACTGGACTGGGTGGCAAAGAAGCACTTTTGGGGGGATAGAAGGCTGCCATCTTGTGCCACAGAATCTCAGCTTTCATTTATGATTGTGGAAAAAAACTAAAAAACCAATAAAGCAGTGTCTATTAAAATCTAAAACAGTAACTCAGAGGTGGGAATACTGTGTTCTTCTCAGTGCCCAATAATGGGAAACTCAGATGTCTCATGCTGAGTTAAAGAACAACATTGTTTATTTCACTGTGGTCATAGCATGTACTAATGGAGGAGGATTTCAGATCTGCATGTTCTAGTATAAATGGCATCATTGTGGAGCCACAAAGGGATGAGCATTACTTCTCTCTCTCACACACACACTGACCCAAGAAGGTAAAAGGCCAGATGGAGAAGTGGAGCCCAAAGACATCGGAGTCCCTCTGTACTAGGAAAACTAATCTCACAGTAAGCAATTCAACCCTTGGTAAGGGGGAGCACATCCCACACAGCCTAGTAAAATACCCAATACCCCAACCAGGCAGTTTCCTCCTCCACCACAGATCAGGAGGGGTCTGATGATGGGTATAGGGACCAGACAGTTTCATCCTTGACTTTAATTGCTGCTGCATCTCCCCCTGTTGAAGAATTTCTGAAGGCCCAGCTACATACAGTATCACCGCATCAGTTACGCCCCCATTCACCTTTTCAAGCTTTTCTCTGCAACCATGGCGATTTAAAACTATTATTTCAAATGAGATTTTGATGTCAACACTACACTTTAGGATCCAGGACTCTAGACACAAATCTATTGTAACTATGGTGTATCTGGGTCTCAGCAAGGGGCAACCAAGCCAGCAGAATACATGTTGAACAGGTACACAATCTGTTATGAGTGGTATGTCATTTTGCCATATCTATTGAATAAAGCTTCCATGTTCTAATTCAAGCCGTGGCCAGCATAGACTCCAGGTCTGTTGGACCAGAGGTCCTTGTACCTAGGTTAACTTGTGAGGGGGAGATGGGGAAACTGATAGGGTGAGGTACTCTCAGAAGTAGAATCAGAGAGCAACAGGATTAGGAAGTCAAGGATGCAACACACACAAGGATTGGGCAACAGTTGTCCCCGTTAAGTCCTAGAGCCCCTTTGTCTAGTGCATTTCTCCAGCTGCAGTACCCTGCCTGGCTCCCAGCCCCTTGCCCAATTGCAGACATACAAATGAAAACCTTTTTTCTGTATTCAGTGAGGAAGGAGGTTAAGGAGGCAATGGAACCAAGGACCAACTAAGGTAGTCATTGGGGAAGTTTATCCAGCAAGGACTAAAAAACGGGTAAGGCAGTAGGTCTCAGACAGTGGGGCTAGACCTCAGGGGCTAAGGAGGCAGCCTGGGAATCTGTTTCCACTCCCACATATCTTCTTCTCACACAGCCTCGCATTCCTCTCTACTCTTCATTAGCTCCACCACTGAAACTCACACTGATGAAAAAAGAAAGTTCCATAGGAATGGGCCTCCTCTTGGACAAGCTGTAGAACCGTGGTCCCCAACCCGGTGCCCGCGGGTGCCATGGTGCCCGCCGGGCCCTTTACATGCGCCCGCGGAGCAATCTGGGCTGGTCCCACCCCCAGGCGTGCGGCAGGTGCCAGCCCCGGGTGCATGGCCGTCCCCGGCCCTGGGTGCGCCGCGTGTGCCGGTGCCGACCCTGACCCCCGCCCCCGGGTGCGCCGCGCGAGCCCCGGCCCCCATGCTTGCCCTTGCCAGCCCCGGGCCTGGCCTTGGCCCCGCCCCCGGGGGCGCCGCGCCAGCCCCAGCCCTGGCTCCAGCCCCAGCCCCAGCCCCGGGGGTGCCGCGCGGAACCTGGGCAGCCCCTGCCTGGGATCGCGGCACATGCCGGTGCCGACCTCGGGCGTGCGGCGCATGCTTGGCCACGCCCCCATACGTGCAGCGTGTGAGCGGCCCCGCCCCCAGGCGCCCGGCAGCCCCAAAACATTGGGGACCACTGCTGTAGAAGGTCCACTAGAGCAGTGGTGTGCAACCTTTTTTCCACCGCAACCCACATGGCTGGGCCCGGCCGTTGGCAGCCATGCGGCGTGGGGCTCAGATCCAGGCAGCTAAGGGATGGGCCCAGCCATTGGCAACTGCACGGCGCAGCACTTAGACCCAGACAGCCGGGGGCTAGGCCTGGCCATTGGCAGCTGCACAGCACTTAGACCCAAGCGGCCGGAGGTTGGGCTTGGCTGTTGGCGGCTGTACAGCGCAGCAACCCCCCAGGAAGACGTTTGCAACTCCCTTGGGGGTCGTGACTCACGGGTTGTGCACCACTGCACTAGAGGAAAGCCAGGTTATTTCTGGTTCCTGCAGCATAAACCTCCAAAAGCTCATGGTACCATCTATATGTTTTGTTAGTGTTTAAGGTGCTGCTAGATTATTTGTTGTTTTTTAAGTTTTTCCAGTTACAGACTAACTCGGCTACCCCTCTGAAGCTCCTATCTCCTGTTAGGCTTCTGGCCAGCAGAAGACTGCTTCTCACCCCAATACTCCCACCCTGTTGTTTCTTCTCTACACCTCACATCAAAAAGCACTGATCCCACCCATGAACCTCCTCCCTCCATCATACCTCTCTTGTTCCCTGTATAGCCATGCTTCTTTCATATTCCTCCACTATACACCCCCTGCTAACCGTCCTCTATGCATAATCTCCTGCTACTATAGGTCTCCACATCTACCATCCCCACCATTGCTCACCAGCCACTGGTATCTCCCCGTCTCTTCCACATCCTTCAAACATGCCAAATTACACCAATGTTTTTTTTAAAAGCAGTCAGATTGACTAACCACACTTGGTTAATGTAGAGCTCACACTGCTCAAGCTGCATTTCCTGTCAATGTAACTATTAGAAATGAAGGAAATTGCCAGTTAATCCAATGCTAACAGACAGACCAAAATCTGTCACATGTCTTACCTTCTACAACATCAACATACCCACAATTTCTATTTATTTTGTTTTACTGCAATAGCACTAATAAAGGACTAGGGCCAAATTTTGTTAAACACCATACAGACAGTAAAAAGTTCCAGTTCCCCCCACTTAAACTGGAGAGTATTTTGTAGAAATGAGCAGTGTGACTGTGTTTTGAGCATTGTGCTTAATTGTGGTTAATCTGCATGTTAATGTTGCCAAAACTAGTTTTTTCTTTGATTATTAGTTGTTGGCTTGATAGGAAAAGCACATGAGCAACTTTAACAATAAGTTAATCAGGTTTTTATTTGGATAATAGCGAATGTTATTTCTGCATTGTCATTGCTGTACATCCTGCTAAACCTTTGCAATTCAATGAAATAGCTTCATCTAGGGGAGCAGATCTAAGGTGCCACGTAAAGAGAAGTGAGTTGGTGGAGCAGAGAACAAGGGTGGCCAAAGTGAGAGCCCAGAAAATGGGGGTAGGTGGAGCAAAAGTTGGAGGTTTTAGTGTAAGAATGGATGACACAGGGAATGGATCACGTGGCGATTAGCTATTCCCTCTGGGACGCCTGGCATTGGCCACTATTGGAAGACAGGATACTGAGCTAGCTAGACCATTTGCCTGCCCCAGTCTGGCCATTCTTATGTATGTTGAGGAAAGAAATGGGAGCAGAAATTGATGAATGAAGACTCCCAAGAGGGATGAATTGAGAATGGGTGTGTGTGAAGGGAAAGTCCAGCAGTAGAAGGGGAGATGTGGATGTGGATGTAGGGAACAAGCCCAGACACAAATGAGGTTGGAGCATATGGGTATGTATGAAGATGGCTTTAAAACCTAAGAAGAGGCACTGTCCATAGTATTGCCCTGTCACAGAATCAGAGGAGTTGAATGGATATGAGGGCTTGAAGAAAGACTTCTGCAAAAGGGAAAAGGGAAAAGCAATGCTTAAGGGTGACCATCCATCCTATTTTTACTGGGTCTGCCCCATTTTTAAAGCTGTCTTCTAGGTGTCCCAACTTTTTTTAAAAAGCGGGCAAAATGTCCCATATTTGCACGCCCCCTGCTGGTCCCTGAATGCCTGGTCAGCGCAGGTGCAGCAGCCTCCTATTTGTGGCTGGTGGTAAAGCCAACACCAGCACCTGATGTCTAGAGTCAGGCAGGGTGCTGAGGGAGAAACTAGGTAGTAGTGTGTATCTTCCCTCCCTGTGGACACTAAAGAAGGGGGGAAGTCTGCCAGCCTTTCCAAAACATGGGGCTGAAGCCTCAATTGCCAGCACCTCCCCCAGGGCTGAAATCCCTTTCTCTGGCACACACACACACATTTCACACTGGCTGCAGCCCTGTTCATGGGTGGCCCTTGCCACAGGGCTGAAGCCCTTTCATTGCCGCGGGGCTCAGCCCCGTTCCTAGGCAGCCTGTGGTGGACAGCAAGCTGAGGACAAAGCAGGCACTTATAAAGAGTAGTAACCATTAATTATAACATATACTTTAATGTTTTACCTATGATTAGTTATAATAATGCATATGTCTTTTTAATGGGTGCTCAGTCAACTTAATGTTATTTTGAACGTTTGTATTGCATAGTTCTGTTTGGGTACGTCTACACTACAACGTTAATTCGAACTAACTTAGTTCGAATTAGTTAATTCGAACTAAGCTAATTCGAACTAACGGAGCCAGACTAAAAAACTAGTTCGAATTAGCGTTTTGCTAATTCGAACTAGCATGTCCACATTAAGTGGACCCTGAACCGGGGTTAAGGATGGCCGGAAGCAGTGCCGGCAGGGCATCAGAGGAGGACTTAGAGCGTGGAGATGCTGTCTCAGGCTAGCCAAGGGCTGTGCTTAAAGGGACCCGACCCCCACCCCGGACAGACAGTTCTCAGGGGTGACCCGCTTGCAAAGCAGTCCTGGCTTGGAGTGCCCGGACTACCCACACTGGGCACATCACGCCACTCGGCCATCAGACCGGCAGCTCTTGCCGCAGGCTGCCATCTGGGGAGAGGGGCCAATTGGGGGGCTGCAGGAGAGCTTCCACCCCCAGAAGCCCGCAAAGCCAGCCCAGTCCTCCCCATCGGGGGCGCGTACCCCATTCCTCCCTCACCTCCTTCCACTTACCCTTCCCTAGCCCCTCTTCTTGATGTACAAAATAAAGGACAATTGTGTTCAAAAATGGAATCTGTCTTTATTGAACAAAACTGGGGAAGACTGAGAAAAGGAGGGAGAGGGGAAGGTGGGAGAGGGGAAGAGAGAGGGTGAGAGAGGGGAGGGCAACTACAATGATCAGGGGTTGGGAACAGGTCCCATATGAAGAGAGGCTAAAGAGACTGGGACTTTTCAGCTTAGAAAAGAGGAGACGGGGGGGGGGGACAGGATAGAGGTCTCTAAAAGCAGGAGTTGGTGGAGAGGGTGCACACAGAAAAGTTCTTCATTAGTTCCCATAATAGAAGGACTAGAGGACACCAAAGGAAAGGAATGGGTAGCAGGCTTCAAACTAGTAACAGAAAGTTGTTCTTCACAAAGCAGAGTCAACCTGTGGAACTCCTTGCTGCAGGAGGCTGTGAAGGCTACAACTAGAACAGAGTTTAAAGGGAAGTGAGATCAAGTCATGGAGGTTGGGTCCATGGGGTGGTATTAGCCAGGGGGTGGGAGTGGTGTCCCTACCCAAGGTTTGTGGAAGGCTGGAGAGGGATTGCACGAGTCAAATGGCTTGGTCACTATCTTCGGTCCATCTCCTCCATGGTTCCTAGGGTTGGCTGCTGTCGGCAGACAGGCTACTGGGCTAGATGGACCTTTGGTCTGACCCAGGACGGCCATTGTAAGCTCAGGGCTCAGGGGCGGGGGTCTCACTGGACCCCCTTGATTCTCTTGCACATCTGCTCCTGGGTGGCCAGGCTGGCAGCTCTCCTGCTCTAGACGGCCACTTTCCTGTGCCTAGTGCGGAGATCATGGACGAGGTCCATGATGTCTGCACTAGCCCAGGCGGGTGCCCGCCTCCTGCGGTCCCGGGCAAGCTCCCGGGAGCCGCCAGCCTGGTCCTGGGAAAAGGCGGAGGGCTGGGGGGCATCGGGTGGGTGGCTCAATCCGTGCCAGGTGCAGGGTCTGCTGGCTGGGTGCTGGCAGGCTTGCACCTGGCACAGGCACCGTAGCCAGCTCGTGCCCTTTTAAGGGGCCCGGGGCCGGGAGGGGGGCAGAAGAGTTTCCCTGGTGTTGGCCAAAGTGGCCACCAGGGAAACCTAGGGAGGGCAAGCCTCCCACTAGTTCGAATTAAGGGTCTACACAGCCCTTAATTCGAACTAGTAAGTTCAAACTAGGCTTAATCCTCGTGGAATGAGGATTACCTAGTTCGAACTAAGCGCTCCGTTAGTTCGAATTAAATTCGAACTAACGGAGCGCTAGTGTAGCGCCTATGAAAGTTAGTTCGAACGAACGTCCGTTAGTTCGAACTAACTTTGTAGTGTAGACATACCCTTTGATTGCCATTGAACTTGCATAAATCCAAGCAATTTACCAGGTGTCCCATATTTGGCATAGGGAAATTTTGTCACCCTACTCTGTAGGAGAATTTAAAAAGTAGAGGAAAGTGGGATAAAGGGACAAACAAGAGAAAAGCATACAAAGGAAAGAAAGTTGGTATATAGAGAGGGACACCAGGAGGCAGGGAATGGGGGACCCAAAGAAATTAAAAGGAGCAATAGAAAGGAGAGAAATCTTCAACAGATGAAACTGAAACAAAGCAGAGCACACACAATATCAACAGAAAAGTGGGCAACAGGATTGATTCAGGCTCCTAGTTTTACTCTATTTATTCTTTGTAAAGCACAATTGGTGACCTTTCAGACACATATGAAGAAAAGTTCTTGGCCCCCAGGCGATTACCAAATAATACTCTAATTTTGCCAGGATAGACCCTGCTTCTACGCGAAGTCCTTTTGGAAAGGTGAGAGTCTGGATAGATAAAATGTCAGCAAAAATAAGCTACACAAATTGAGCTACATCCATTGCATATCTTATTTTGAAATAGGGAGCGTCTACACAGCACTTATGTTGAAATAGAGCACTCTTCCTCTGACTTCCCTTATTCCTTGTACAATGAGGGTTACAGGGGTCAGAGTAAGAAGTCCTCCAACTTGACAGTATTTTGACACAATTTTGAAATAACTGCCTGCTGTGTAGACATGGACTGTTATTTCGGAAAAACGCTAGTTATTTTGAAATAGTGTTCCAGTGTAGACTACCCTTAGCTATAAGGTTTTTTATTAGCTTACTACAGGATTTACATGGCATTGCTCTGGTGGGGCGGGGCATGCAGGACTACCCAAGCCCTTTTTGACCGCAGTAGATTGGAGCCAGGTGAGAAGTTCCTGTCCATGGCTGCTGCAACTGCAGCAGGCACAGCCGGGGTGGAGTGCAGACAGACACAGAAAAAGACAAACTCTTTCAAATGTGTAATAACTATTCCTTTCTCCACCCTTGCCCCTTGCTGCCCCAATGGGGTTATAGCCATCCTGGTCCCCATCTCTGGCCCCTTGCTGCCCTCCCTGTTGTCATTATATGTATAACTGTCCTTGCTACCACTGCCCTCCCTTTCCATTTTATGAGAAACAATCATATTCCAGGCATATCCCATTGTCCTGGTACAACCAAACCATTATCTTGCTTTATGATTAGAGGAAGCTGCAGACCAAATTTGGGGGTCCTAGCTCTCACTATTTAGGAGGCGTTCTTGAACAAACAGATAGACAGAGAGAGAAAAAAGCTCTCTCAAATATATAGCAGACTAGAAAACTTAACTAGTATGGTCCACGGCCAGCTCAAGGCAGGCAGGGGTTGCATAGGCTATTTGCCGCTTCTCCCTGGGACTAGCTTGCACAGGCTGCCTGCTGGCTTCACCCTGGGGCTTACCTGTGGGGGGGCTGTCTTCTCCCTGGGGCCGGTCAGAGGCAGGGGAGGGAGGGCCATGTAGTCCACCCACTGACATCTCTCCTGGGCTGGCCTGGGTGAGGAGGCCGCAAAGGCCGCCTGCCAGCTTTCCCCAGGGCCAGCTTGGGGTAACGGGAGCCATGCAGCCTGCACACTGGCTTTTCCTCAGAGCCATTCAGGAGAGGGGGGAACTGCACAGATTGTCCACTGGCTTCTCTCTGGGTCTGGCCAATGTGACCTGGGGATGGTTGAGGACAGCAGGGATTGCTTCCATGGGCACTCTGGAGTGGCGGGGGCCATGCATCAATCAGGAGCTATTCTCTGGGGCTGGGGCAGGGAATGACCCTGTGATCATTCGTGAGTATAATTGTCTCTGATCTCACACCCCTCCCTTTCTGTTTGATGTGAAACAATCACATTCCATGCACATCCCATTGGCCTGGCACAAGCAAATCCTGACCTTGCTTTAGTTTGTGTTAAGTGGAAGCTGCATGCCAAATTTGGTGGTCCTAGTTCTTACCATTTAGGAGGAGTTCTTGAACAAATGGACTCACAGACAGATGGATGGACACGCAGATGGACAATGTTTCTAAAATATATAGTAGATATCTAATATTTATTCTTCTTTGAGCACTTGCACATTTGCTCAAACTCTAAAATACACAGTAAATTGTATAAAATGAATAAAATCAAAAGTCTAGATCAGAATGGTAGGAGTGTTCGTGGTGGAAAGCTGGTCAAAGAATGAACTTGAAGAAGAGTTGGAGATTGCTTAAAATATAGAAAAGACCAGGCCAAGTCTAAAGAATAGATTAAAAGAAGACTCCAAGAGGTAGTCAGAACCTGTTACACTCAGAGGTATGATTAGATGCATTTTAATTGCATGCAAATAAACTCAAAAAGGAAATTTACAAAAGTGTACCATTACTTCAAGAATAAGAAGAAAAAACTCATAAGAACTAAGGCTACACTTACCAACTAGAAGAGAAAGCAGTGTATCAAGTAGCAGCTATTTTTAAAATCACTCCCTTTTAGGGCTACAGTGTTTAATTTTACCAGATTTAAGAGGTCAGTCCCAGAGGGATATGCTGTGAAAAAGTTCCCATAAGTGGTAGCACTGTAATCAGGAGCATTAGTGAGAAGTATATGGTTTTCAAATTAGGGGATTTTGTTAGCTGAGAGGCTCTTTTTGTAGACTAGATGCTCCCTCAACAGTTTGGTAAAAGTCAATGAGGTGCTAACATGTAAATGTAATATGTAGAAGCAGCTGTGGAAGAAGCAAGGAAACTACTACAGAGGCTTGAGAAGGATGGTGATGATGTGTTCAAATGGCAGGCCTGGAGCATAACTTTAGTGATGACAAATGGATCAGAGTAGGAAGAAATGAGATAAAGTGTTTAGAGTAGGGAGCTCAATTTTCAGCATTGCTGACTATGAGATAATTTAGTTTCTTTGCCTTAGGAAGGGCTGTTACCCTTAAATTCACCTCTGTTTGTCTCTCTATCTATAAAAAAAAAATTCCTGTGGGACTACAGAGTGATGTCATCATGTCACTCTGTGTCCACAGGAGCCAAGTCTCACCTACTCCCAGCCTGGCCTCCCCAGGGCCCATGTGGAGAGCAGGGGCTACCTGGGGCCCTGACCCTCCTTTCCCTCTCCCAGCAGCCTCCTTTACCCCTCCTGGGGGAGAGCCACAGCTGCCCCGGCCTTGGCCCAGCCCTCCGTGGTGGCGGGGGCAGAGGGAGAGCTGGACCTGGTGCAGCCTTGGCCCAGCCTTGCTCTGGCCCCTCCTGGCCCCCGGGAGGGGACAAGGGGCCATGGGGGCCCAAGAGCTGAGGCCGGCCAGGGAGTGGCCCAAGAGCCTTGGACCCTCCCCAGCGGCCAGGTAGGAAGAGCCGGGGCCACCCCAGCCCCTCCCTGGTAGCCAGGGCAGAGAGCCAGGGACAGTGTGGTGGATTGGCAAGCATAGTGAGCAGGGGTCACAACCCCCTAGTAGTGAATTAAGTGAATTAAGTATGTAGCATTAAGAGTTATACAGAGAATCAGTAATAATCCAGATGTCCCATCTTAATTACACCAGCAAAAAAAATAAGAAAGAAAAATAATTGGCCCCTTTTTTATATTTGTAAATGGGGAGTTTGAATTTGGGGCTGTGATGCTCCCAACAATGACACAAGAATGCGTGTACCAACCTCAAGGCAGACTATTAAAAAACAGGGCACAAACCCCTCATTGGTGTTGCCAGTCAAGTGGGGTTGTCTCGTTGTGTTCCTCTATTTCATCAATGACGATAAACTTTCAGCTGCATGCCTGTGTGTTTTTCCCTGTCTAATGTGTTAATGATGTACAATTAGTCAACCCGACAGACTCTGAGAGAGTCTCCAGAGACCACAAATCAGATAAGTATCGAAAGCACCCGAGTAGGTTTATTGCTAACCGAGGTACAATAATAGTTGACAGCAAACAGACTCGCCACTGCGCTGCTATACATATGCATGCCGTGACATTGGGAAAACACACAACTAAACACTCAGTTGACGACCACCCTTTGGGGTACACTTTTATACACAGGTACAAACAAGTTACACATCACTTGTCACGTATCAGGTTGCCACCCTCTGTTAGCTAGTTACCCCTTACTTCCATTACTATCCATCATGCTGTCAATTTAGACCTGGTCCTGAATGTGGATCAGTATGTATGTTATTTCTGGGGTGCGCACTGGTACCAAGATGTTTCTTAGCGAGGTGTTCTGTTACAACCCCCTGGAATGTGCTACAGCCTGTGCCTCGGTTCTCTTAGGTATGGGTGTTTCTGTACTATCTGCTCTGCTCTTGCCAATATCTGTGAGCAGGGCCTAGCTCTTGCTCATAGCTTAACTTTGCTTTATATTAGCAAAGTCTTGACCATTACTGTCTAGGCCTTAGGCCTCAAACCCGGCCTGTGATATCTGGGCTTATGTTTCAGACCTTCACCTTACTACAATTGATTGTGATTTCTGGGCTTAGATTTCACCAACCAACTGCATAAAGAGCAAACTCCTGAGACAGTCTCCCTAGGTGGGTACTCCGGCCTGTCTTGCCACCCAGGTGAGTGCCTCTCTGTGATAGATGACCCTTTCCAGCAAGAATCACAGCAATCTTCAGGCTGCTCCTGATCCTAAAGGATCTGTCACTTACTCCAGGGCAAGTGCACTTTAGATACCAAACCAAAAAACAACACATGTAGCTAATCATTATGGTAAACTATATGAAAACTTATTAAACAGGAAAAGTAAATTAGAGAATTTAACACGCTTAAAGCAAGTGAACAGGGATCATGAATTAATTATAGTTTGGGTTTCAAAAAGATACTGTAGGCTTCTATAATTAGCAAGCACTTTTTGACCTTTAGGGCTAATCCAGGCTAAGCAGATGGGGATCTTTTACTCATGCCTGTGAACCAATGTTCTCTCTAATCTTTTCCATCCTTGTGCAGAATAGTTTGTGTACCAAGGCATGTGCAAATGTGCATCACCAGTAGAAACAAAACCCAGTGGTGGTGCTCTGCTGATCAGCTGGGCAGCATTTGAATCTCCCCCGAGCCGATGAAAATCACCCAGCTTACAGGTAACACTTCTGGGAACACCTTGCACCTTCTCCTCCTCACCTGAGTCCAAGCAGCTGCCTCCTCACACATACACCCCCGGGAAGGTGGGGCAGTGCACCGTGCATGTGCATGCCCTCACCACCACGGAGAGAAGAGGAGCGAGGAGGATGTGTAGCCTGTCTCCCCAGCTCCAGAGCACATGGAGGACAGGAAGCGCATGGCTCCAGCCTTCTTCAGTAGGCGTTCTTGGAGTGGAATGTGGGCGAGGCCACACTGGCAAATGCTAGCATACTGGATGCCCATGCCTAATTCCATTTGTGTGGAATTTTAATTCTCCTCCTACCATGTGATCTGACTTACAAACTTACTGATATGAGGAGTCCATTTGTAATAATCATCAGAAGGAGGAGAGCAGAACAACAACCAGCATGTTTAGTCCTTTTGTTGACAATTCCTCAGTCCAGTGTTAGGAAGTTACCAGTTATAAAATCCCCTCATATCCTGTCTGCTCTTTTGGGAGGGCTATAACAATTTCTGCGGAAGAGTAGATCTTTATACTAATTACATTCCTCTCCCCCATGTCAATTCATATGGAGGCTCACAATACAACCACTCAAATATTACATCACAATATGGAACACAAGTATTACAAATAAAATTATTAATGCATATGCAGCAACTCACAAGCATTCAATTAAGTCTAAATGCTAAACATTTCTTTGTTATTATGCAATGAGCCAGACTGATTGCAGCTATGTATCTGCCAGTGTCCAGTTCTCGGGGGCACTGTGCTGAAGATACAGGTTTAAATGTTATGTACAAATCGAAAGAGAGGATCAAATAATTCTACAAGAGACCATTCTTTTTTCTTAACTTGTTTGGCCTCTGCGTATCTTTCTATACACTATCTCTGCCTGTGCCAGAGCCTACCTGAGAGCATGACCTTTCCTAAGGGCAAGGTGGCTTGTCTGTAAAGTGAGGAACTTCTGAGCACACAAATTATGTTACTGTCAAGAGGGGGATTGCAGCTAAACTTTCTTACCAATGGAAGCTTGGCAGAAAGCTCTCATCCCACCCGCACTGTGCAAAACAAGTTAACTGAATTGTGAGCTCAGTATCTGTTTCAACAGCTGATGTTAAAAAAATATGAGTCTTAGACCTCCCCTCCCCATCATGAGATTTAAAAAGTGATGGGTTTTGATCTGTCTTTTTTGTTTTAACTCTCCATGCCTATCCCTGTGTGTGAGAGACACAATTTGTGCTGCTCTTGTTCTCAAATGTATTGTCTATGGTCCCTTCTGCTGGATCTCTCACCCCACATCTGCTGTCCACTGTCCAGCAAATTAATGGTGGCCCTCAGCCTCCTAGTCAATCCCATCTTCCCAGGCTCCCATCAGTTCTGTCTGCCAGCCTCACCTTTGAGGCCCTTCACCCTCTTCTCCCAGGCCTGGGGGCAGGAGCAGAAGTGGAATTCTGCTCTCCCTCTCCTTGGCTGAGGGGACAGATCCAGGGGATCTTCACCTTCCTCCCATCTGTCCCTTATCCCCCAAGGTGTGGCAGAGAGAAGCGGAGGAGCTGTTCCATTGCAGGTACTGGGATGAGGAGAGAATGGAGCTGCCCTGAGTTGCTGGGCTCCTTCTATTCCCTCCTCTCTACTCCCTTCTTATGACAATGCCTGACAATTGCAGGCAAAAGTGGACAAGAGCAGTGATAGAGGCTGCTAAATAGGAAAACTCAGAGTTAACGCACCTTGTCTACATGGGAAAGTTGCACTGTTATAAACTAATATGTTGATTTATACTGATATAGTTAAACTGGCATCAGCCCCTTTGTGAGCTGTTTAGCTTAAGACAACTCGGAACAGGGCAGGGCGCTTAGCATGTTTTGAAAACCATTTGGGAAGGACACCCCAAATCACTTCTCATTTTGAAAATACAAATAGCCAGAGGGAGTTTTGCCCAAGGTGGCACTCACAACAGTGAGTTGCAGCTGTGATCTGTAAGACATTGTCCCAGTACAACCTGTGAGCTATATTCTAAGCCAGACCATTCCAATCTCCCAGAAGATTGTCTCCTAATAGTCAGCTGGCATGTGCACTATGCAGTATCCATCTGTTACTGTGAAACTGGGTCATCCACTTCAGAAGAAGCTGTTTTGCCCTGGATTTTCTTAATATAAGGGCATTGCTTCTCTTTGTAGCCAGAGATTTTTAATAGTGAAATTTGTTTTTGTTACCATTAAATTGACTAAAATTGACAGAATTATGTCAGCCATTTCTCATGGGCAAATTTGAACAGAGAGCAAAAATTACGCTGAACCAGAGCGTGAATCATATCTTACTAGAAAGCCAGTCTCATGGGTCACCTCACTTTTTATTCACAACTCTTCAGACCACTTCTTGTATGTTCCTCTGTAATATCCATGTGTCAACTGCAGCAATTACTTACATGGAAAAGTTATATTGAGATAGAATTTAATGGCTTTTACCACTGTAAATGTCCTATCCTTTCTGAAAAGAGTTAAACACCCAGACTACATCTACACTACAAGGTTTTTGCGCAAAAACCTGCAAAGCGTCCACACCTCAAATGAGCTCTTCCTTGCACAATTAAATGGGCAGTTAAACGGCAGAACAGAGGGCTTTTTCCACCGTAGGTAAACCTCCTTTTCTAAGGCATAACTGCTTTTAGCGCTACAGCTATTGCACAAGAAGGCAAGTGTGGACGCTCCAGAGGGGTTTCTTGCGCAAGAAACCCCTATGGGAAAAAGCACAGGTGCTCTGATGGCCATTCTGTGAATGGCCATCAGAACTTTCTTGCGCAAGAACTTCCATACAGTGTGGATGCTCTCTTGCACAAAAGCACATGTGCTTTGAGGTGTGAGCATGCTCTTGCTCAAGAAGTTTTTGTGCAAAAACTCTTGCGCAAAAGGCTTCTTGTGCAAGAAGCATGTAGTGTAGACATAGCCACAGGTTCAGAGATTCTCTTCTCAGATTTTACATAGATATAACTCAGTTGACTTCAGTAGATCAGCTCCTGATTTACGCAAGTGTGAGAGAAGAATCAGACCACCTGTTGTCTACTTCTCGTGTTCATTTCCCATTCAATCTGTTCTGACTTTCTCAGCAGGCAACAGGGAAGGCTAGTCCTGTGTGAACAGAAGGTGCTCCCCAGAACTTCCTGAGAACTTCTGCTGTAGAAAGCTCTCACTGAGATGTCCTTCATTACTTGGCCATCTTTGCATAAAGAAAATAGATGATGGGATTTTGGTTTTTTGGGTGCTGAAACTCCATAGCTTGTCAGTGATAGATATAAAAATATAAGGTCTGTGCATGTATGTATGACGTTTTCCCCAAATAATGTGTACAGGTGTTAGCCGGTGGCCGGAGTAATTAGTGGTCTGTGAGCCCTATCACACCCGGGTCTTTAACTGCTAGGACAGAGTCCCTTCACAGCAGTCGACCTTAACGGCCGACGGATGCCACAAGAGTCTGCTCTTACTGCATTTACCCCTGTCTGTGGAAAGATAGCCAAACCGGCTATAGTTCTTTTGTTTGTGTTCGGTTCTGTTACAGCAACAGGAGGAGTCAGGATAAAACTTAAACAGTTTCTACTTTATTGTTACAAGGCAAACTTAGCTGTTAAATGTTACTGGTGTGTTACAGATAATAAAGACAAGACAAGACAGAAATACAATAAAAGTCACTTAAAAGCTACCATAACACTATTTGATTCTCTGAGTTCTTATTGAATGTGCGCAAAACAAATACCTAGCAGGTATATTCTCACCTCTGTGATCCTTATTCCGGCGAAGCCAGTGTTTCTCTCAATCCCAATGGGAAGCAGTCGGTACAAGACGAAGGCATTCCTAAAGTCTCGGGGGTCCAGGACTGCCTGACCAGCAGGTATATGGTTGGATCTCCAATTAAAGTGGGGCATAGGACCCCACTTTATACCCCTGTGGTCACGTAGACGTTTCTCTTGTCATAAAATGCCAGTTAAGTTGGAACGTCTTTGTGACGCCCGTTCCCACAGGGAGTTGCCAAAGCTTAATTTGCACCTGTGAGGTGGAGGTAACTAAATCACTAGGGCCAGACATTCTTTTCCTGATGGGGCGACAGATTCCTCTTCTGGGACAGTGTGTTGGCATATCAATTACTGGTACCAGTCAAGGGCAGCCCGAAGCCCCGATCGTCTGCTGGCCCAACTGCCGCTGTTATCTGGTTTCTGTCTAGCATCCAGGGCCATAGTTATTCTAGCACCTCTGGAGGCCCTGGAGCCTTGAAGACAGAGTTTCGTTCCCACGGATTCTCCCTCCCAAGGATTTTGGAGGGAGGCGGGGAAGAGGGAAGGGGTTTCTGTCTGGCTACAACAAGAGACTGAAAAGTTTTGAAAAACTTTCCCTCTTCTGCAAGGGTAGTAACATCTAGCTCAGTTGAAACTCATGCCTTGAAAAGGAACACCCATTCTCAGAAGTTACCTTAATTCCCAAAGTGGTTTAATTAAAAAATGCTAACACAGGAAGGCAGAGTGGTGGAACGATTCCAGATCAAATCTTTTTTTGCTATACCTGTATTACAGCTTTCCCAATATTTTGACAGTTCCATCCCCTTTTCTCATGCACTGGATGTCTCCAATCCGCAAAGTGTGTGATAACATCATGTCTTTAATAAGGCAATCATTGCTGAAACTTGTTAAGTTGGAGTTAATAAGCAGGCTGTGTCACTACTCAGCAACCCTTTCTCTGGCCATCCTATAAAATAAACTGTGGAACAGGCTCACCACATTCCTACTGTCTTGGTTAGAGGGATGGTCCTTTTTGGGTAAGGTTGAGTGAACTAGTTTTTGATAAAATAAGCTGTTTCTGAATGGACAGATTGCTAGTCAGATGTCATTCCTATGTTAGAGTCATTTTAGTCAGGTGATAGTGAGCACAAATATAATGCAATTCCCACAACCTATCCCTGTTTCCAAGAGCACCTGGACCTCCTCTGTGATTTCTACTCTCTGGTGCTATTTGAGGGGGAAGAGTCTCTGTGACATCAATGCCCCCTTCCTTGTGTTTTCAAGGCATAGTCAGCTGGCCCCTTTCCTTCACCTAACAACTTAAAGGAGCAGATGACTAACCCACTTCGCCATGCTCAATCCTGTTTTTTTTTGTTTTGTTTTTATTTGTTTGTTTTTGGTGAGGACCAGCAGGATAGACTAGTCATCCCTCAATCTGATGGGGCCCAATCAGCAATTTCAGCCAAACTCTGATCTGGAGACAGGGAGATATTTTGGCTTTGAGTGATACTTGCACTTGCCTGTATTCTGCAACTGTGGGGCTTACTGGCACCACAACACAAGTTAGGGCAATGTGGTGTCTTCCCATGGCTCCAAGGGCCACTGCAGCAGCCAAAAATAACCAGGATGCAGTGTTATTCTGGCCACACACTTTCCCTTGGGCTGGGCTCCTTTGGAAATTATTGCAGGGTAGGACAAAGCTGTCCACACTGGTTTTACCCATCTAAGGAGAATTCCCTGGTGGGGAATGTAAACAGCTAACACTTGGCTGTTTTTATAGCTATCACATAAATACATGGCTTGCCTCTTCTTTTTCTAGCATCTTTGTTTTTAACGTGTGAAATGTCCTGGATGACATCTTAGATAATGAGAAGAGGAGATTATTCCTGCCTGTTGTACCACTTTTAAAAATGTGATGCTTTCCCCTTAGGTCAATGAATTACTTTGCAATGTGTCCAAGAGATAGATGTAAATGGTTACTAGGTAAGGTGCCAGTAGATGGCATGTGAGTATGCTTAGAGTAGTTCCTGGGTTTTTCAGGACCAATACAACTTGTTGTGCACTGTAAATGGTTTCCTTTGTGCAGCTCTTTGAATCAGCTCTGAACGCTTTGGTTTACAAGCATTCTCTGCTATACAAATAACAGTCTGGGATAATGCAGGTTTAATGAATGGTGTAGAAGCTTCAAGGCTTGGAACAGATAGATGAGTTTGCTGTCTGGTTATTGGTGGACTCTTACAAACAGGCTCAGTCTTCAGAAAAAGTAAACTGAAGAATGATGTGTCTTCTCTGCTCGAAGATAGGACTCCAGCAGCTCACTTATTGCTACAGGTAGTGCTGATACCTTTTGCACTTTCTCTACTATGGCTATACTATGGCTTTGTCTATACTGCCGGCATTTGCCGGCAGAGCATATGCAAATGAAGTGATGATTAGTATTTTGCCGTGCTTCATTTGCATAATCCATTTGAGGTGTTTTTGTGCAAGGGTTTTTTTCACAAAAACAAGCAGTGTGGATGTTTCCTTTTTGCGCAAAAACCCCTTGTGCACAAGATCCTTATGCCTCTCCTGGAGGGACATAAGGATCTTGTGCAAAAGGTTTTTTTTGCACAAAATGGAAGTGGCTACACGGCTTCTTTTTGGGCAAAAACCCCTTGTGCAGAAAGAATCGGCAGAAAATATGCTAATGACATCACAACTCATGCTAATTAGTCCCTCCTTAGCATACTCTCTGCCGCAAAAACTTTATAGTGTAGACATAACCTTAGTCTTAGCTCTGCCATGATTGCAGGAGACTGGACTAGATGACCTCTCAAGGTTCCTGCCAGTCCTATGGTATATAAGCTGGCAGGGCCCTCTCCAAGAAGGGCCACCTTCAAGGAATTGTAAAGCCGCTGCCTGACCCCTAAGCCAGCTAGCTATCGGACTGATTTCTTCTTCTTCTAAAACCTTTGTACTCCAAGTGGAGCATAGGTCATCTACAAGTCTCCTCCACTTCACTGTCTTGAGACAAAACTTCTAGCTGACTCCAGGAGTGCCCCAGTTGTTGTCCTTCAATCTCAGTAGATCTTCTCCATGTTGTCCGAGGTCTTCCTCTTTTGCGTTTTCCTTGCGGATTACATGTGAGAGCTTGACGGACTATGCTGGATGATGGTTTTCTGAGAGTGTGGCCTAGCCATCCCCACTTTCTTCTCTTGATTTGAACATCAAATGGTTCTTGTCCTTCTCTGTTCCAAAGCTCCTCAGTTGTGACAAAGTCTTGCCATTTGATGTGAAGGATGTACCTCAGGCATCTGTTTATGAATGTCTGTAGCTTGTGATTTGAAGACTTTTTAGTATGCCAGGTCTCGCATCCATACAGGAACACACTCTTCACATTTGTGTTGAAGATTAGCAGTTTCATCTTTGCAAATATTATTTGTGAACTCCATATGGGACAAAGAGTCTTGAATGCAGTTGTTGCTTTCCCTATCCTGGCATTGATATCCTTGTTTGTTCCTCCATCTCTGCCCATAATACTCCCCAAGTAGATGAACTGCTCCACATCTTCCAGGTCATCTCCTCCCACTGAGATGGTGTTATTGTTGGACTGGTTGATCCTCATTGTCTTGGTCTTTCCCTTGTTAATGTTCAGTGAGGCAGTTTTTTCTAGTGTTGCAACCTTTTCTTCCATGCTTTCATGTCTGTGTGAAAGGAGGGCAACATCGTCAGCAAAATCAGTGTCCTCTAGCTGTTTGAAAAGTGTCCACTGAACGCCCCATTGATGGCCATCTGTTGTCCTGCTCATAATCCAGTCCATTGTGATCAAGAACAGAAAAGGTGACAATTGGATCCACTGGGGACAGTCTGTAGTAGTTTTCTATAAAATCAACATTATCATTTTGCAGGTACTATTTTAAAGCTGAGGTACTACCTTAAATTCATTTAAAGTGCTTGCTATTAATTGGTTTGTGTTTTTTTTGTTTTTAGTAAAGCAATGGTATTTATTGAGCACATACACACACACAAAACCAGACATCCCCACACTCATGTATACTTTAGAAGCTTTCAATTATTTATTTATTTTTTTATTTATGTGTGTACTTACTTATTTATATTGCCATAGACCTTAGGAGCCCCAGTCATAGACCAGGACTGCACAAATACAGAATAAAAAGACCTCAAAGAGCTTACAATCTATGTATAAGACAAAATGCAAAGGATTACAGATAGATGGGGGAGTACAAATTAAAATGAGATGGTATTGGTCAATCCGGCACTCATGGGTCTCAGTATGCCAGCAGCCTACACTTTGTCAAGTGTTTTTAAAGGCATCGGCTGTGTCTAGACTGGCCACTTTTCCGGAAAAACTTGCCAGCTGTCTACACTGGTCGCTTGAATTTCCGCAAAAGCACTGACGATCTCATGTAAGATTGCTGCTCCAGTTCGGGCAAAAGTCTTTTTCCAAAAAACTTTTACGCAAAGGGCCAGTGTAGACAGCAGAGATTTGTTTTCCGCAAAAAAGCCCCGATCATGAAAATGGTGATCGGAGCTTTTTTGCGGAAAAGCGCGTCTAGATTGGCCCCGGACGCTTTTCCACAAAAAGTGCTTTTGCGGAAAAGGGTCCTGCCAATCTAAACGCGCTTTTCCGAAAATGCTTTTAACGGAAAACTTTTCCGTTAAAAGCATTTCCGGAAAATCAAGCCAGTGTAGATGTAGCCATCATGTGAAAGAAAAGTTTTGGGGAAGGACATGAAGGAGGTTTTGTGAGTGTTTACTAGGAGCCCCTCCCAAGTTTTAAGGGCAGCCTGGGAGAAAGCATGAAGGTGCCCGCTTGTTTGAAAAGTTAGTAAGCAGGTGATGGAGGCTGGGAATCAAGCTCTTAACAGTGAATGAGAGATTGGGGTAGCCCTGAAAGACCTTCAAAGAGAAGAGAAGAACCTTGTGTGTGATGTGATTTTTAAAAAGAGGGAACCAGCAGTGGCATGCAAAGAGAGAGGTGGCACTGCTGGAAAAATGATCTTTGCATCCCCATTCTGAATGGATTATGGGTGGGGCAAGACTTCATTTATCAAGGGAAGAGAAAGAATGTTGCAGTAATCGAGACGTGATATGATGGGAGCCTGGATGAGAGTTTTAGCTCTGTGGATGGAGAGTAAAGACAATATTTTAGAGAGGATATGCAGGAAGTCTGCAAAATTTATCCATAGTTTCAATGTACATGCCTAGACAAGAGATTGAAGGTGCCAGGTAACAGGTCTCAGTGATAGACAGAATGGTGATATTGTCACAGTGATCAAGAAAGAAGATACCAGAGAGGGCTTGCGGGAGTGGGGAGGGAGGTGAGGAAATAAGACTCATAGACTGTTAAGGTCAGAAGGGATCATTATGATGATCTGTACTGGTCTCCTGCACATTGCAGGCCACACGCCAGCACCCATCCCTCCTGAAATAGATCCCTGTTTTCTGGCTGAGTTACTGAAATCCTCAGATTGTGGTTTAAAGACTTCAAGCTACAGAGAATCCATCATTTACACCAATTTAAACCTTCAAGTGACCATGTCCCATGTTTCAGAGAAAAGTGAATCTGCCAATTTGATCTGGGGGAAAATTCCTCTATGACCCTAACTATGGTGATCAGTTAGACCTGTTCTTACTATTTGGTTTTCCAAAGTTTCAGTTTTCCTTTCTAAAGGAAACCCACATGACCACATATATTAAAAAACCAACAGTATACATTTCTGCTAAATACAGCTTAGACTCATTCCACTGTTCTTTAGCTACTGCTATTGGTCTTGATGCAAAAGGAAGCAATAGAAAATAATATTGCAGAAAATAAAAAGACAACCCTAATTCTGGATAGTCACTAGAAATACACAAACACAGATACAAACTCTATGAATGCAGTTCTCTCTTTTTATTCATTTTGAGAAAAACTTTAATAAACAACATTACAAAGAACAAGAGTTATTTCTCTTTCTGACATTTCCTGCATGTTTTACAGTTCCACCTCTAGATGGTAGAAGAGATCAAAATCTAGTGTGCCTGTTTCCTGAAGGATGGCAGCGACTGGAGGAAGAATAACTTGAAAACACAACGTAGAAAGGTTGAAAGTTGTGATATGTCACTTGGGATGCAGTAAGAATACATTCCACCTTCCACAGGATTCAGTTTTCCAGGGTGAAGCTGCCACCATCAGTTCTGTACATGACAGTGCATTTGTTATTTTTTATTTCTATCTTAAAATTTCTCTGCATTTTGCTATCCCTCAAAGAATTTCCCTCATCAGTTATGAATTTCCAAGTGTGAGCAGTTTCCTAGTTCCTTGCCCTTTAGCTGCCCTGCCCTGAAGAGATAAGACAAGACAGACCAAAAAAGGAGAAAGGAAGTACTATTATCCTCATTTTGCAGATGGGAAACTGAGGCCCACAGCAATTCAGGGGCTTGCCAAGGTTGCACAGAAAATCTTTGGCAGAGCGGGGCATTGGACCCTAAGTCTCAGACCATCATTCCTCTCTTGTAAGTTTGGGAACAATTTGCATATGCAAATCATTAGGGTAGGATAATGATATCTAAGGGCATGGCCATGTAGGACAATGTGGGCAGCCTCAATGGTGCATATGCTGTAAAAATGATCATGTGCCCTGAGCAGGACATCTACAGATTACTGCCAAGTGATTCTGATTTGCAGGCGGCTAGTGAGGGTTTGGCTACTTAATTAACACTGTAGACAGCTAGCTTTAAAGGAAAACATTCAGCTTTGTTGATATAAATGCAAAATAGCCATATTAAATCAGAAGGTCTAATTTCCTGGAAGCCTCAAAATAGCATATGGTTTGGGAAACAGCTGCCCAGGGGATATATATATATATATATATTTATAGGGAAAAAGCGGGAGAGTATGATGATGAGGAGAAGTAATAACTGATGTGTTTGGCTTATAAGCTTGGCTTATACCCAACAGCAGATACTGCTACTAAGAACATCTGTTACTGTCACAAGAAGTATTTTCTCTGTAACTAGACAATGCAATACTGTATTGAAAGGGGGAACTTGCTGTTCCTTTTTATTCTACTGACACATTTTCAGAACCTGACATACCTTGACTGACTCAGTTTTAGGCTCAGTAATGGGCTATCCCTTTCCCCTCTAATTACTAATTGTGGTAGCTGAAACTGCACTAATGAGCTAAAAATGGTTATATGTAATGTTCAACATCTTGCATTATAACATATGAGTGCTTCCACAGACAAGTTCAGGCAAAGAATTGTGTCCTTTATTGCTTCTTTATTATGTATGAAGCAAGCTGTGTTTTTATTTAGTTTCTAAGTTTTGCTCTTTTTTTAATAATAGAAGTTCTGGCCCTGGAGCCTTATGGATGACCTCAGAACTTGTGGGGACATCATGACTTCACAGGAATCTAAAAGTTGAGCAACTGAGATGGGAAGTGATTCTTAGGTCTTATGTATTTTTTTTTGTACCAGACATTAGTAGCTGCACTGCTGTAAATCCCAAGTATACACATGCTGCACTAGTGTAAAAAGTTAATCACACCCTTCAGTTTATCCTGGTTAAAAAATAATCTATAATACTCTCAAATAAAACAGAATTGGAATCAGGATTTATTAATACCAAGTTAAAGAAATCCAAAATCAGTTAGCAGACCATAGATTTATAGCATATTACTCACTCTAAAAGCATTAGGCCTTCTATCTTCTTGAAGTCTGATTTAATTTTGCATACTCTTTTCTTTTCCTCTCACTGAGAAAGTGATCTCCTGATCTGTAATGAAATGATAGTCACATACAGCTATGGAAGGAGTTCTCCCACACTTACAATATTAATTGAAATTAAGATTGTGCATGTTGTGAACATCTACTTGTGAGCCTTACCCCGCTTGAAATGTATCATAGCCTGTATAACACACAATATGGAATTATATACTTTGATACATTAACAAAATACACAATAAAGCAAATTCAAAACAGAAAATGCAAAACTAAATGATCAGTAGGAATGATTAAAACTTGATTTAAAAAGTCCATGAAAATGGTTCTTATATTCCAAATACAAACTTCTTGAGTTTGTTATAACAATGCTCATGCCAGTTCAGTCATTGCAGAAGATATCAGAAAATTGCGGAAGATATTCCAAAGAGTAAAAATCAAGCTTGTCCCAGGATCTTTAAAAATCTTTTTAGAACAAATGACTAGTAAAACAGATACATCATTGCATTCTAAAGAGAGAATTTTTAGCATTTTCAGATAAAAGTGGATCCTTCAAAAGGATCTCACAAAACTAGGTAGCTGGGCAACAAAATGGCAAATGAATGTTAATGTTGCTAAATGCAAAGTAATGCATATTGGAAAACATAACCCCAACTATATGTACAAAATCATGGGGACCGACCCACAGAAAAATCAGTCAAGGGCCACACATAAAAAACCCTCACTGATGCAGCACCTGCTGAGAAGTAGAAAGACACTCCCCACATTCCTCTTGCACATCAGAGCCTAGGGGGGCCTAGCCCAATAGATTTTGTGTGCTCCAGCCCCGTGGGGCAGTGGAGGCGAAGGTGGAGACTAGAGCACCAATGCAGGCTCCTCAATGAGTGGGGAAGAGGGGCTGAGGTGTCCCACCCCAGGATAGAGAATAAGACAGAGAGTATTTTATTGTCTCTGTATAAATCCTTGGTATGCCCACATCTTGAATACTGCATACAGATGTGGTCTCCTCATCTCAAAAAAGATATCTTGGCATTGGAAAAAATTCAGATAAGAGCAGTAAAAATGATTCGGGGTTTTGAACAGCTGTCATAGGAAGAGAGTGGCAGCAGCGGACTTGGGGAAGCGGCGGGGCGGAGCAAATCCCGGGCTTCATTTGCAAGTTCAAATACCTACATTAGCCTCCCTAGTTCGAACTAGGGGGCTAGTGTAGACATACCCATGGTGAGTAAGCTGGTATGTGTGTGAACTAGATAACCTTTTGAGGGTCCTTCTAGTTCTGTATTGTATTGGTTAAATAAGCTGAAATTTTTATTTAAAATCTGAGTTGAATGTGTGGATCACATGGTGTTTATGAGTACAATCTTGGTATCATTAATAAGGTCATGGGTAACAATAAAATAGCAGAAGAAAAAACATAATTTGTCAGCTGTATCCCATAAAGCAGAAGTGTAATCTGAAAAAGACATATGGATGAATAAACACCCACAATGACTAACTTCTGCAGAATTGGGAGATACGTTTTTTGAGTTATTCTATCCATTCCATTTTTTAAAAATGGAATCCCATGGCATTTCTGTGCATGTTCCAGTGTTGAAAAATTACTCTTCAGCCATATCTCTAAATTGTAACAGTTTGAATGTGTCCTATTCTCTCGCAATTTTACATCAAGTATTCAATTAGTTGATAGGGCACCACTGCCTTTGAAGTGTAACAACAGCCCTAGGGCTGTTGCTACATGAAAGCACAGCATGGAGGCCAGGGTCAGCTGGGGACTTGCTGACCCTGGGCTCCCTGCAGTCCCCAGCTGATCCCGGGCTCTACAAAGCGCTGCCGCTGAAACGCCACCTGCAGCCTTGGGACACTCCAGCTGGCCCTGGCTGCTCGTGACTTTTCAAAGTGGCAGTGCCACATGGAGTGTGGGGTCTGGCCCCAGGCTTCAAGCAGCGCTGCCGCTTTGGAGTACTCCATTCCCCCTCCCCCTTGCTGCCTCTATCCTGTGGATTATCCAATAAGCATTTGCTTATCAGATAGTCTACTAGTTGTTCACATCCCTAGTGAGCACTTAGCCTTCAAGAATATCTCATATTAGTTCGTATCTGCAAAATACCAAGGAGTCCTGTGGCTCCTTTATAGACTAACAAATTTATTTTAAGCTTTTGTGGGTAAAAATCCACTCCATAGTTTTGAGGAAGTGATTTTTACCCACAAAAAGCTTATGCCCAAATAAATATATTAATCGCTAAAGTGCCCCAGGACGCCTCGTTTTTTCCATCAAGGGAACTGTATGACCATCATGGGACAATTGTAGACTAGAGAGACTCCCTCTCCTCTCCTCCCCCCAGTATGTTGACAAAGTTGTGTCACACCATATGATCTGAGGAAGTGGGTCTGGCCCACGAAAGCTCATCATCTAATAAACCATCTTGTTAGTCTTTAAAGTGCTACATTGTCCTGCATTTTGCTTCAGCTACCCCAGACTAACACGGCTACATCTCTACCACTATTCCATATGATCCTGTGCATGATTAGTCCTAGAAAAGGTTGAATCCGCTGTTGACTCAGTGTTTCACGCTGGACCCAGTGCAGGGGGCACTGCGGCCGCCGGGGGGCGGGTCACCCCTCAGGGGCTGCTCCAAGAAAAGGCTCCTTTTGCCGAGGGGCGGACGAGCTGCCTATAGGGGCGTGTGCTGGGCTGGGGCGGTTGTGGTTACGTGTCAGCAGCAGGAGGAGGAGGAGGAGATCGGGCGCTGCAGGGAAGCCAGGGCCCAGTGGCTCAGAGCTCGCGCCCGCTGCCGCCCTGCCCTGCCTCTTCCCAGCGCGGGGAGTGGCGGGCTGCTCCGCCTATGGGCACCTTCCGCTGGGGCAGGCGGCGGCGGCGGCCCCTGGACGGGAGCCAGCCCCCCCCGCCGCTGGCTGCCGCCCTGAGGCTCCGCCTGGAGGATGCTGCCGGCCGCGCCGCCGCCCTGCACATTCCCCCGCCGCGTAGGAAGCGGGGCGCGGGCATCGTGGCCGCCGGAGGGGCAGAGCCTAAGCGCCGCCGCTGCATGGGCCGGGCGCACGTGTGTGTGTGTGTGTGTGAGGCTCCCTGCTGGCCCCCGCGCCGCCGCGGCTAGGAGCGGAGGGAGGCCCAGGCGGGAGGGATGCAGGATGGCAGAGAGTCCCAGCCTCCCCTACAGAACCACGGGATCCACCTTGCTGCACCCGCTCAGTCAGCTCCTGGGCATCCCGCTGGACCAGGTAAAACCCACAGGTGGAGGGATCGGGGTCGAGAGACGTGAGGAGGGACTAATAACCTTCAGTAAGATGCTGTTGGAGATCTGGGCTCTACAAGGATTGGGCGGGGGAGGGCTCACTTAAGCGGGTTGCAAGGTTATGTGTATCAGCACACGGGGCTCAGAGCAAGGCGTGCAAGAGTAATTTGCAACCTATTAGATGCCGTACGTTGGGATGTTCTATACTGAATAAGAGACAAGCCAATTTACAACAGATCAGTTATTTCAAAGGTGGTGTGTATCAGTTCCTGAAGAAATACATACAGGGTCGAAGTGCACAGATCAGATATTTTGTAGTGGACCTATGTATCAAGAGACAGGATCAGAAAGTTAAGGACCTTTGTGTTTTTGGTTTTGCTTTTTAAGGAAAAAGGACAATGGGTACAATCTGTGCACAGAGCAAATACTACTCTTTTTCTCCACTTACGGCTTTAGATTCTCAAATTCTGCTTATATTTTAAAAGGTATTTCTCGTCCATGCATAAAAACCATACTTTCAAATCCCTGGCTAAACCTATATAGATTTTAATGTAAAGAACTCTGAGTGCTTTATTTGTTAGAAATAATTATATAACAGCGAATGTGTTAAAGGTATGTTACAGACCTTATGAAGACAAATTCCTTGCCCTGTTGATTTTACAGCATAAATAGATATGTACAGACGAAGGATGGGGAGGTTGTGTAATAGAAAGTAAAGTGATCAAGCATTGACGTTTAACAGGTGTCTTGTTAGTGCTGCAATTTTTGTTTATACTTAACATAAATTCTGTTATCTGTTTCCTTAATGTTTATTTGAGCTGTTATTTATGTAGGTAGTTGCACACGGTTCTTTCACTGTTCAGAGTTATAGAGTTTTTTAGGGCTAATGCTGCTGCAAGAAGTTATATTGAACTAAATAAGAGAAAGTTTAAAACTTTTTGGGGGGATAGCGATGTGGCAATTGTAGTCAGTCCCTTTGCATCTGACTGACCAAAGCAGCTATTTTTAATGTATTTGTGCTGCAGCTCATAAAATGCCAATTAATTCAACTGTTATTCCTTAATTACGTACTTGGAAGGGAGAGTAGGGAAAAAAGCTTCTGTAATAACAAGGGACTCTATCATCAAAATATCTGTGATGAGAAGTGTAGTAAATTGTCAAAATAAAAAATAGAATGGAATTTTACAGGAATGTAAAGGTATACAGAGCCATCATGCATGATATATGAGGTTGTGCTGTCACATGTTCATTTATAGGCTTATTGTGAAATTGCTCTCTAACAGGTAGAAAAAACATTGGTTGGCCTGTTCTCTTTGTCATTTTTCAGTGACACATACACCTACTGCCCTTTATGCATTCTTTCAGCAATGAGGAAGTCCAGCCTAGAACGTCACTATAGCGCCTTACTGATGGATTCTGTAGTTGAGATTGTTGTGTGAGATAAACCAAAGCAACAAAGACTGAAATCAACAAAAACCAGGATATTCTCGATTAAGATTTGTCTTGTTTTCTTTTTACTCATTTAGTAGCCATGCCATGTTTTGGCTGTTCTTTTTATAAATTAGTGATAAAAAAAGACATTGTCAGCTCCTGCTCCCTTCCCTTTCTGCATAAAGTCCTAAGGTGATACATGCAACTTTAAATTAGCGTATGCTTACAGAGAATGTACTTTTACTAAAAAATGTTTTTAAAAGATTGATATTTTTGATACTTAGTAACTACATGAAAAATAGAATTTATTGTAAATTCTTCCCGTAAACCTATCTATGAACATATCTAATAATTTTCTAGTACAATATGCTTGCTTTAGAGGCAGGAAAATGTTTCTTTTTCAATTTTAACTGTATTATGTGCAGGAAACATTTTAAAACTATGTTAAAGGAACCTTTTACAGAGACTATGCATTGGTCAGGATGACGTACATCAATCAACATCTACTATATATTTGAGAGAGTTTTGAGTGTCTGTCTGTCTGTCTGACCATCCATCTGTGAGTCTGTTTGTTCAAGAACTCCTAAACCAGGGGTGGGCAAAAGGGTCTCCGCGGGCCGGATCTGGCTCGCCAAGCAGGTTGATCCGGCCCACGGAAGCCCTGCTGCTCCCCTGCCCCCAGGCCAGTTAGGGCCTGGGGATGGGGGGAGAAGACGAAGTGCACAAAGTTTCCTCCACCCTGCCAGGAGTGCACGGTTCCTGGCAGGGCGGGAGGAAAGTTCATATGCTGCCCCTTCCCCAAGCCCTGACTGGCCCGCTAAGTTTCCTCTGCCTTGCCCCCACATTGCAAGGACTGCGGTGCCAATCAGGGTCTGGGGGCAATGGGAGCATGCAAAGTTTCTTCTGCCCTGTCCCCACCCTGCAAGGAGCACACAGCGCTTAGAAGTGCCACGCGCTTCTGGCAGAGTGAGAGGATTGGCGCACTTCCCGGCCCCCAAGCTCCGATTGGCCTGGGGGCAGAAGGGGGAGCACGCAAAGTCTCCTCCCACCGCCAGGTAGGGTTACCAGGTAAACTCCCCCTCCAAAAAAAAACTGGACACACTTGATCATGGGCGAGGAGGGGGGAGGGACCGGCTGGGAGGGGACAGGGCTGGCCAGGAGGAAGGGTGGGTGGGGGCCACAGGGCTGGCCGGGAGGAAGGGGGGGCGGGAAGCAGAGCGGGGGGGGGGCGGAGAGCAGAGCTGGCGGGCGGGGGGTGCAGTGGCGCTGGCCGGGGGAGATCAGGAAGAGGAACGGGCCGGTGGGAAGCAGAGCTGGGGAGAGATGCAGGGGGTCTGGCCAGGGAAGATCAGGAGGGGAAGTGGGGGAGAACTGGCCGGCTGGGAAGGGAGGGAGGGGTGATCAAATCAGCTGGCATGGAGTGGGACTGACCTGGGCACTTGCAGATCCCGGGGCACTGCCTGTCCCGTGCAGGCTCCCGGCGACGCACAAGCGAGGAGGAGGCTTCCCCTCCTCCTCACACTCAACCAAGTGAGGGCTCCCAGCGGCGATCGCGGCCCCGCCTCCTAGCTGGGACTCCCAGCTGCTCCTCCCACCCACGCCAGGCTTCCGTCCGGTGCGCAGCTGGAAAAATCAGAAAATACCGGACACTACACGTGTTCGGTATTTTCTGATATTTTTTACCGGACAGAGCGCAAATACCGGACTGTCCGGTACAATACCGGACACCTGGCAATCCTACCGCCAGGGGCATGGGTGCCTAGGTGGAACCAATCATGGTCTGTGGATGGGGAAGCAGGGAAGTATCCTGGCTTTGGCCCTTCTGCTTGAGGCCCTACGCCTTCCATTGCGGCCTGGGGCCACTTAAAAAATTTCTGAAGTGGCCCTTGGCAAAAAATTATTGCCCACCCCTGTCCTAAACGGTAAGAACTAGGACCACTAAATTTGGTCTGCAGCTTCCTCTTATCATAACTTAAAGAAAGATAATGGTTTGGTTATCAGGACAATGGGATGTGCCTGGAATGCAATTGTTTCTCATACAATGGGAAGGAAAGGGGTCTGCTAGGAGGAACAATTATATGGTATAATGACCATGGGGAAGGGGGGCAGCAAGGGACCAGAGATGGGGTCCTGGACAGTTATAACCCCATTGGGGAAGCACAGGGCAGGAGCGGAGAAAGAGACAACAAGCTATTATATGTTTGAGAGAGTCTGTTTGTGTGTGCATCTGTTTCCCAGCTGAGGGACATGTACCTTCCCTCAAACTCCCTCTCAGCCCCCACACCCTCTCCTGCATACCAGTCCACAAGCTCCCTTCTGCACCTAACATCAATGCCCTCCTTCACTCAAACTCACTCTCAAACTCTATACCCTCTCCTGCACCCCAGTGACTTACCCTGAGCTCCCTTCCACACCTAATCTTCATCCCAGATCCAGCCCCTCCTCCATAGAAAAGTGCAGCCCTTGACCACTTATCAAAATCTTGGAGTGGCCCCCCTATCAATAATTATTGCCCGTCCCTCCCCTAGCAGCTGTGATGATTGAGGCTCTTGAGGGCTCATGAAAGGCCCATGTTATAATTTCTCTAGACAGTTTCAGAAAAAATGGGGTGATATGCTTTCTTCCTATGAAATCTGTTTAATCATTTCTTCAAGAAAAAACTGATCCATGTGGCTCATAAGTAGGATTGCCAGGTGTTCGGTATTGGCCCGGACACTCCATTATTCGCGGCTTCTGTCCAGTAAAAAACCAAACAAACAGAAAATACCAGACATTGGGGGGGAGGGAGTGTTAAAGGAGCAGCGACTCTTTTTTGTGCAGTTGGGGGTTTTTTTGTTTTTTTTTTGCGCTCAACCAAATTTTTTCCCTCCATGTTTGGTATTTTTGTGAAACTATCTGGCAATCCTACTCGTAAGAATGCTTCTAAAATCTGATTTTTTAAAAATTTGCTTTGGAATGTACTAGCTTGTGCCTAGTGTCAGAGATTTTTCAGATTTTCCTGAGGTAGGACATGCCCAGACCTCAACACAAGAGAGTTACACCCCCAGCCTCACTTCAAATGACAGAGATTGAACTCTGTGCAATACTGTTAATATAGTTAAGAACAAAGCACAAAAACTTCCAACTTTGTGCTAAATATAAGCTTGTTTGCCAGGTGATGTTGCCTCCTTCCTTTGCTGCAGGGAAGTGGGTGGGTGAGGGTTTTTGTTTAAATGAAATTAAAAAACCCAAAACCAAATTTGGATTATTCAGTTTTTAACTCCTCCTTTATGCAGAACTTGTGTCTCTGGCTAAAAGAATATAGGATTTATTAGAAATCCTTAGAAAGGGAAACATCTTGCGGGAATCCTTTAATAAAAGATGAATCGTCCCTCAGTGGCTTCTACATCAGACTCTGGGCTGATATTAGGGATGTAAAATCTTGTGTAATTGGCTAAGTGGTTAACCAATTAAAGGGAGGGACGGGGGGGGCTGGAGCAGCCCATGTTCACGGCACCCCCTCCTCCCTCCGTGGGGCTGGAGCAGCCCCCTACCTGCAGCTCTGTATCTAATTTCAACCCCTTCCTTCACTCAAACTCCCTCTGAGACCCTGTACTCTCTACTGCATCCCACCATTAAGGGTGAGGTTTACCGGTTAACAGGTTCTACTTTCACATTTCTAGCTGCTAAGGGGAAATTAGTCTCATGGGTCCTCTACGTGCATCTGTGGCTATGGGTTCAGTGAAGATCCTGAAATCTGTCCACACCCTTCCTGCTTGCCTAGTGCCTGTCTGAAGCCTAGCACAGCTACTAAAGAGCTCTGGGAATCCCTTGCATTTCCTATATATGGGGGCTTTTCCCTTGCCCATCTGCCCCTGGGAGAATTTCATTCTAAGATAAATTCCAGCATCACAAGCTGAGCTGGGGATCTGAAAACGGGACTATATGTTTTTGTTTTCTAGCTTTCACATGACTAGTAATAAAGATTCTGCAATCTGCCCTCAGCTGACAGTTCTGTTGATGAAGCCTGAGTTAGAGTAGAATCTGGCATGTTCTTTCATAGTTGTGTGGACTTTTTTGTAACAGCAATAGGGGAAAAGTGTATGCAAGTAAAATAAATATCCTGAACAAGTGCTTGGGGCATGTATGTAGAGTGAAAGAGTGACATTGGTATATATTCTTTTTTCACTCCTAAGTTTTTTTTATTCTATAATATCCTTGTAGTTAACAAACCTTTCATGAATTGAAATATGATCTTTAGCTTCAAGAGTACCAGATGCAAAAGGAATTAAAATAAAATATTGTTCAGGACATCATTATATCCTAGTAAGGTTATACTTGAAGTATAGTTGAGTTGGGTTTTAAAAATGTTGGGCCACCACAACAGTATACACATCCAATAACATCAGGCAAAAAGAACACTTCCACCAGATACGCTCAAAGTCACCAGTTCTCCCACAGCCCCTCAGTGTAAATATGAGTCAGATACAGCAAATTAAAGAGCAGACTTGAAGTAATAGAAACCTTGTAGTCAGTATTAAATTATATAAGCAGATGTGCTTAACTGCACTGTCAAGGTGTGTTAAATGCTTGTCTTCAAGGGTTAGATTGTGTATTTTTATTCAAAGATACTAAAATGTCTAACCTAACCTAAGTCCATTAACTAATATTACAAATGAAGCAAAAGATAAATAATCTTCATAGAAAAATGTTATTGTTCAATGCTACTTCTCAGCATAGCCCCTTGGATAACCCAAATTCCCTTTTCAGCAGCCCACTCCCCCCATCATAAGCCTCCCTGAGGAGCCTTTCAGTGTGCCCCCGATTTAGTCCGACAATGCCTGGATTTGTTGACTTTTAGCAAAGTGAGTTACAGTCAAGGCCCTCTTCACAGAGACTGGTCTGCTGCACCTTCCCTCCCATTTATTCTAGGGGGCTTTTAGTTTGAGTACCTCCATTGACTGCAGTTGCTGTGATACCACTAAGAAAGCAAAATGGTCTCTGAGGTAGCCTTTTAGGGATGTTAAAATATGTTTATTTGGGTAAATGTGTAACCACGCATACTGGCGTGTTCATGTGATAGTTGTAGTTCAGTGTTTGAGGTCTAAGAGACTAGGTAAGAATCAAGGCCTTTGGAATCTTGTTGAAATTTGAGCCCCGAACTGCCCATATTTTGAGGTTCACTTGTCACTAATTTGTTTAGATTTTTTTCTTCCAGGCTGTGTAGTGCAGAGCAGGATGAAATGAATGCTGCCTTAATACCAAAGAATGGACAAGATGACCCCTTAGAGATTCTTTTTGCCCAGATGAGTCTAAAATAATTATAATTGGAGAAAAAAATGCAACAATTTAAGTACCTATCAAATGAAATGAGTTTAGGACTTTAGTCTTGTAGCAGGGTTGGTCCCAGGATATTATACAGACAAGGTGGGTAAGATACTATTTTATTGGTCCTACTTCTGTTGGGGGAAGAGATAAGGTGAAGAAGAGCTTTATGTAGCTCAAAAGATTCTCCCTTTCACCAATAAAAGATATTATCTCACACACTTGGTGTCTTAAGGATTCTAAAGAGACAAAGGTTTTTGGATAGAGAAGTGAATTAGTGAATTACTTTAATCTGAAACATGCAACTACATTTTGTGGCTGGAAATTAAATTTTGTAATGAGTTAAAATAAAAATGAGATAATTGACCCCCACACAAATTTTCATGCTGTTTTTTTTATTGAAACAACTGTTAATATGTGTCTTGAATTGTTACATTTCATTTAATTCTTTAATGTGTTGCACTCTGAAAATGAAAACTTGATTTATTTTGAATAGCAATTGCACTGTTGTATTTATTGGCTCATTGTGAGATTCACATTCACCCCGCTATAGAGAAATTGTCTAATGTTCAATTATTCGAGGAACAGCATGTGCTAATGTAATCTGCAGACTGTATCTTGCATGTATGCGCACAGAAGAGTACTGCTAGGTTTGCATAAGATAGGACAACTTTAACTTTGCTGCTTTTTGAGTGCTCAGCTCTGTAGCATTGTTGCTATTTTATTGTGGTTAAATGCAAATATTGTTTAATTTTTACAATGCCATCGAGGTATATAACATTTTACAGGAAGAATGTGGGAGACTGAGGGACCGAAGTTACCCCTTGAGCATTATTCTTTATACAGGCCAATGTAATTCTCTGTAACATTACAAAACGTTAGAAGACTAGAAGCATTGGCAAATAAATGTCTTTGGAAGATTCTGGGCATTTATTGGAAAGAATTAATGACCAGCGAAGAGATGCAAAAAATCAGTAACCAGCATTCATTTCTACCAGAATCAGGAAGAAGAAGTGGATTTATGGATTAGGCATGTAAGAGGATAATCCTTTATACAGTTATCTCGTAAACCTGGGTTTATTGGTTACTGTGAACAATGACACATAGGCTCCTGCCCTGCTCCCGGGGATTAGGTTGTCACCCCACGCTGTGGACTGTGTATCAGAGCAGGTAGGGAGCTGGGAGCTGATATGCGCCAGGAGCCAGCTTAAAAGCCAGTTCCTGGCATGCCTCAGCTCCCGGGAAGCTAATTGTGGGTGCATGTAACTGCTGAAAATTTCAGCGGTTACATGGTTACCCAATTACCTGCTTTTTAACATCCTTAATTTGTACTAAGTATTCTGTATGCCAACATACAGGACATGTTGACATTGCAATTAAAAACCCCAGGCTGGCCTGTGCCAGCTGGTGGGCTTGCAGGGCTGAGTCTAAGGGGCTGTTTAATTGCGGCATGGACATACAGGGCTAGGCTGGAACCTGTGCTCTGGGACCATCTTCCCCCATCATGGGGTCCCAGAGCCTTGGCTCCATCCCAACTGTCTAAACTGTAATTAAATTGCCTCTTAGCCTCAGCCTTGTGAGCCTGTCAGTTGGCCATTGGCAGGTGTCTAAGTGCTGTGTAGACATACTCAGAGACTCCTGCATGAAGCTGTGAAGTGGAAATCCAATTGGCACGGGGAAACAATGGCACCTAAAAGAAACCTTTAGGAGAGCTCTTATTAGGAAGATGCTAAGTTCATGACAGTTGATATAAAGACTGTAGAGTAGGAGGAAACAGCAGCAAATGACGGAGAGGCATGGAAGAGACTGACTTGAACTCTGTGTATCAATATTAATTTGAGAAAAATGTCAGAATAATAATGTAATAATATTAAAAATCTCTCTGGCTTAAAAATATGTGCCCCATCTCTATATTGTCCTCATTCAGATGGTCAATTCAGCCTCAGAGTTCTTAGCTATTATCTTGATATTATGCAAATAAATATTTGCATGTCGTCTTCTTCATTGAAAGCAAAGTCTGATCCATTTTCCACTTGGTACAGGACAAAAAATGCAATTGAGAAATAACCTTTCATGAATTTTCCTACTTTGTACACTTTCCTTCTCATTTGTATTACGCAAGATCTGGAAAAAAAAAGTTAGGATTTTTACAGTATTTAAAATTTCCTGAAGTCTTCTCTAGGGATTTCAACATGTAGATGACTACACAATTAACTGAGAAGCTTAGGCTTATCGGTTAAGCTTGTCAACTACACACATTCCCTCCTCCTGCCTTTGTATCAGAGGCAGCAATGGAGGGAGAGGGGAACTGGGGCCTATGAGGAGCTGGCTTTTAAAAGCGAGCTCCCAACAAACACTGGATCTGCCTGTCCCCACCTCCATCTCCATCTCCATGCTGCTGCTCCTGGTAGAGAGGGAGCAGTGTGAAGGGTGCGGGGGCAGGTGAAGCTGATACACGCAGGGAGCTGGCTTTCAAGCAGGCTCCCCATGCATGCCAGCTTGGTAGACCAGCCTGGCCTCTCCCATTGGCAGCAGGCAGCCGGTTTGTGTGGGGAGCTGGTTTTTAAACAGGCCCCCTCATGGACTGGCTCCCGCCTGCCATCCCCTGCTACTGTCTCTGATACAGAGGCAGCAGCATAGGATGGTTGAGGGCCTTCAGTGCTGGGATGGCGGGGAATGGCAGGAGTGCACTGGATGCCAGCTCTGCCTCCAGGGATTATCGAATAGTTGTGTACCTGCTAAGATTTCATGTGGTTACATGACTATTCAATTACACACTATCTAACATCCTTGGTCTTTTCTCTATATTAATCATAGTAGGACTGATTTCCCCAGTGTAAAGTGGCGCCAAAACCACTCCCTAGCCTATTCCAGTGTAGGCACCTCCATGGGAAGCACAGAGCTGTCTATACCTGCCCTGCTTCCTAATCCACTGCAACAGGAGATGCTTAATACTGGGGACTTGTTGGGTGCAGAAAGAGGCCTGATTGTGGCTTTCCTACGCTCTTACTCCCCGGGTTCTGCAAGATCCATATATGTGGGCAGATCTCGTAGCCAACTGGTTCCCAGTAGTCCCAGGATAAAGAAGGTGCAAGTGTGGTCCCTGTGCCGGGGTCTGCACCAGTGAATCCAGCTCTCCAGCCTTATCTTAAATTGGAAAAAATCTGCTGTGGGGTACAAACTTGATGTCAATGAATTAGATTTCCTTTTCAAACTGAAGGCCTATTCAATGTGTAATATGTAATATGAAGAATAGCTTTTAAAATTACTGAAAACTATTTACATGCAGAGGCTACAAGATCCCCTCCTTGTTGCCCAGCTAGTCTAACAAGCATACTTAATTTGTAAGAGCATGCTTGACATTCTAGAAGTTCAATTACATTCCAGCACGAAGGCTGCCATTGTGCTTCGACAGTGCCGCTGACATTCATTTAGCTCTTTCTTCAGAATATTTCACTGGCTGATCTGTACTTTGCTTTTCTGTCAATGTGAATTTCAGTCTCTTGTCTGAAAGTTGTTTCATTTGATCTGCATATCATGTGCTATTTACTGTGAATTTGCAGGGAAATCTCTGGATCAGGTGTTTCCTGTCCCAGAGCAAAAGGAATTCCAGTCATGCTCTTCTCCGCTCTTGATAACTTTAGTTTGAAAAACTCCTTTTCTGTAATCCTCGCTTTTGTGGTTTAGGACATTTTAAACTGCTCTGCAATATTATAGGTGAAATGTGAAGCAAAAACAAAGGTGAAAAAAACTTGAATTTCCCATTTTTGAGATCCAAGGGCAGACTTGAACTTTAAAAAAAATCCCCCTTTTCTACTTTTTTCCTCATGTGAAATATATTGGACCCTTCCTACAGCTAGATGGAAAATGGATTTCCCATCCTACAAAAATTTTCAAAGTTTTAAAATATTTTTTCATCCTCAATTGGGATGAAAATTTGAAATCTTAAATATCTTCATGAACCAAAAATCCAAAACTTTACTTACATTTTTGTACTATAAACTAAATTAAACTTCAAAATAAAAAGTCATTTCATGCAGAAAACCAGACATTTTGAAAATGTTGATATGGGATGTTTTGGCAGTTTCAAAACTTTTTTTCATAAATGTTTTGAACCAAGAAAGTTACCTTTTCCTTAAATAGTTTCAATTCTGACTAACTGGTGTTTTCCAATGAAAAAACATTTAGCTGAAAAACTAGCTTTAGTCCTTAGTTTGATCTGTTTGCTGTTGGACACTTATCAGAAGGTCTACACAGTAAAACTCCAGTGGTCCAGCATCCAATGGTCCAGCATTCCTGATGGTCCGGCACCATCTGGAAACCGGAAGTGCTCCGGGCAGCCAGACAATTGGAGCTGCTCTGCCCCCAGCTTCACCGAGTCAGCCGCTGGCCAGTTTCAGCAGCGGCTGACTTGGGGATGCCTGGGGCAGAGCAGCTGGGGTGCTGCCGGGTTGGTCCCGTAGCGCCGCCCCTGCAGCGCTGAGGGGTGCATCCCCCCCACTCCACCGCAGACTCCTCATAGCCCCCCCTTCTGATAGTCCGGCATATTTGATAATTCAGCACCCCCTGGGTCCTAAAAGTGCCGGATTATCGGAAGTTTACTGTACATAGAATGTCTACCACCACAGTATTTAGGTACCAAACACAGAAACTTTAAAATGCATTATTGTTGTTCAGAATCAGACTATTCTCGCTAGTCTTCACTCAGTTATGTCATAAATCTGTGTGTTGTTTTGGAGGAAGACATCTAGGGGTGGGTAGAGAGAGAAACTCACTGGCCATATTATTTCTTCCTATTTGAGGGAGGCCCATGCAGTTATCTTTCATTGCACCTAAAAGAAGCAAAGTCCATAGACATTCATGCCAATGGAAACAAGGATAATGCCAGATGGAGGGATCTCTGCTGAAAATGCTCGCTGGTTCCCAACTTATACCAGGTGTTCTGTGACCCATGATGCTCTTGTGTATTATAATTTTTACATGTGATTTAAGAAGAGGGAGAGGACCTGAACCCTAGAGAGGGCTTTGATTATAGAGTAGGGATGTAAGCGACTACTGGAGTCATCAACTACCTGATAAGCTTAGACTCTGTATTAGAGGCAGCAAGGGGGAGGGGGAGAAGCAGGAGCTGATGCTGGGAGGGAACTGGCTTAAAAACCAGTTTTCTCCAGCACCATCTCCACTGTGCAGGGCGTGGGAGATGCAGGAGAGTCAGAGCCACAGCAGTCCCAGAGCTGGTGTGAGCTGGAACTGCTTAGTCCTGGCTCGTGCCAGCCCCGGGAGCTACCCCCACTGCAGCGCTGCATTTTAAATGTAATAAGAGCTGGGCTGCCTGCGCTTCCAGCTCCAAATACATTTAAAGTGCAGAGCCGCAGTGGGGGTCGTGAGTGCCCCCCTTATTGACCAATCAAGTAGTTAATGGAAATTCCATTGACTAATCAATTAGCTATTTTATTACTAATTAACATTCCTACTATAGAGTTCCATTTTAAATGTAGCCCTATTCTGCGTATCTGCATTTTTCACTGAGTTCTTATGTTTAGCTTATTGTTACACGTGGGTTCCCTAAGACCTTCAACAGCTTAGTATAATTCTTAGAGACACATGGAAACTTTACATTGAAAGCCATTTGTGAAGGCTTGTAACTTTGTGACATCATTATGGATTTATTTTTCTGGCAAGTCTTGATTTTCTTCCTGGAGGACACTCTTATAGGTATTGTATTTCTGACAAGACATCCTGGCCATTTCCCCTTTTTTCACTGGTTGCTGATTTCCTCTGAACCAAGCCTGCTTTAACTGCTGAATAGAGAGGGACTCCGAAGTGTGAAATAAAGTGCTCCTTCTTCCCTGGGAATGGGCAGACTGCTTCAGTAGCATTTCCATCTCTGGATGTAACCAGTGCTGAACTGTGTGGCAGGTTTCTTAAGGAAGAGTGTATTTATATAATCAGAAATTCAGTTGCTGAAATTGAAATTGAAGACTCTGAACTAATGATGTAATAATCATGGTTTGCAGTTGTCCCAGTGTTTGGCTTAAACACAGAACATTAAAAGTAGCTAGTTCAGGCCCAGAAAGGAACTTCAAACACTAGTTGTATACATTTGCCCTGTGCTGCATGTCCAAGACATATGATGCAAGCTTTAATTGTACCTGACTTCTTTTTTTCCCCCTTAATGTTCTCTTATCTAAGGCTGTGTTTGGCATTGTTGGGTAGGAATGTGGAAGATGTAGGGAGATATGAAAGTGGACATTTTAAGAACCATTTTTAATATAACTTTCATGAATTGACAGTCATATATATATTTTCCATTGTGCTTAAAAATTGTAGACAGAGGTATGTATTTAATTATTAGTTTAAATCTTTTCAAATAACTCTACTTTTAAAAGGTAACTTTTTCCTCCAATATAGAAGTAAGGAATGTTAAAGAATAGCTCAGTGTTGACTTTTCTTATCTCTCACATGCATGATATTTCTTCTCACTATCTTGGGAGTAAGCATTGATACTAGTGTAAGGAGCAGTGATTCATCTATGGGAATTATATATTACCACTCCTGTTTTACCTCCCTGAAACTCCCATTGGTACTTTATGAAATTATCCTACCTTTACACAGCACTTTTCATCCTGAAGATTCTTTCAAAATGTTTTCTGCAAACTGCATTTATTGTAAAACTGTATACTAATTTTGCACTAACGATGAGGAAATTATATGCAGAAAAGTCAAGTGATTTAGAAGGTTAAGTACCTAGTCTTCTAGTCAAGCCTCCATTTTTGGTAGCAGAGTTTTTGCACCCAGTGAATCAAAGGCACCATTTTTCACCCACAAGTCATTCATGCTATTTTCTTATAAATCTTTGCTGGCTAAATTGGGACCACTTATTTGAAAACCCAGCCTAATATTCTTACAAGCACATTAACTTGGTCACGCTACACTCAGTAGTTATTCTGTACATTTAACAGTTTAAGCAGCAATAGATTAGAATTTGATCATATTTCCTAGCTACACTGTTAAACTTTAATAGGCTTCCAAGAGATTAAATAATTAGTGGAGGTTTATTTGCATGCAACTTTTTTACACCTTTCCCCACTTCCTGCTTGCAGACCCATGATGTAAAGAAGGAAGTGGGGTTTGCAGTTCAGAAAATAAAAGATCTTGAAAGAATCACTGGTGCAACAACTGCAAATAGGAGACAGACATAAGACAAAGGGTAAGAAAAGGAAAGTGGTTGAGTTGAGTTCTAGGCATGTCTAGATTATACTGTTTTTCTATTTGACCTTGCATGGTCACACATATAGTATAGTATAAGCAAACACTTAGCCACATGGATATTAGCCCTGTTGCTCCATAACAATACCTTTGTTAGCCATCTAATTTCTTATAGGCATCACAAAAGATGTGGGATTTCCACATCAAGTACTGTGTAGGACCCACTTTCACCCTGACTTGATTAGCTTTATTAACACAAGCCACTTCTTCCTTACTCTGTAACTTCCACTCCAATTCATCTGATGAAGTGGGTTTTACTGAAAAAAGCTTATGCCCTAATAAATCTGTTAGTCTCCAAGGTGCCACAGGACTCCTTGTTTTTGCGGAGTGTTTTGGGTGAAGAAAGGGGGTGGGGATTTTGCTTATCTGCTCAGGAAGGCTTTCCATTCTTCATGTAGTTTGAAGTATTGGATTGAGCAAGTCAAGATGTAATATTCAAAGCAAACAGAACTGTAACTGGTACACAAGGGCTGATTTGAATCCTTGTTATTTACATTCAGGGAGAGCTTCATTCCAGCCAGTTATGGCAACCGTATTATTATTCAGAAGGTGATATTTTTGCTAGCTGTCACTGTTTTTCACCCACAACTCAGAAGTGCTAATTAAAAGATGACAATGATGGACATCCTTTTTTTGTATTTTGTATTTTTATTTTTACGCCAATCATAAACAAAAAGAGGAACAATTACATGGGAAACTTTTTTCTTTACTTTACTATAGAAAGATTGAAAGGATTGAGGGATTGTTACATTAGGTAGGGGACTAATGAAATGGGATAGGATGAAAGAATATAAAATAATGAATGGCATAGAGACAGTAGACCAGGAACTTCCGTTCTTCCTTTTCATAACACAAGATCATAGGGATATTTAATGATATTGAAACATTGCAAATTGAATCATGATAAAAGGAATGGTTATTTTTTTCATACAACTCTCCATTAGAATGTGGAACTTATTTTCACAGGGCGTCACTGAAGCTAAGTACTTATCAGGATTCAAAGAGGATAACAAGACTATCCAGAAGTATATTAGCTAATGCTAAAAAAGAGTGTTGGGAAGGACATAACCTCATATTGGGTACTAGGCTGAGACCTTAATGAAAGGTAGATTATTTCTTGTGCCTTCCTCTGAAGCTTTTGCTGTTGGTTATGGGTGGAGACAGGATATTGGCCCATATGTCCATCCAGTATGGTGGCACCTATATTCTTACAGTGGCTATAACCGTTTACCTGCTAGTAAAGTAACATCCCTCACAATGATCTATACCTCTTCTCCTCTTATCTATTGCTTATTGGCTGTGGGGGAGAATATTGATTGCAGGATGGGAAGCTCAAGTTCAAAGTTTATGTAGATCAGTCTAATTCTCAGCTACTTTGTGCCACTGGAATGGTCCAGAGAAGCCAGAGAGAACCAAAAAAAATTAACTCATCATCCTGGGACTAGCACCAGGAACTTCGCAAACTCCTTTTCTCCACCTGACGACAAAAAACTGTATTACTAGTTATATAGTCAGCTCAGACTGATTGTAGGGATGGTAGGAAAAACAAAAGTGTTGTACCACACTCTGTTCCTGGCCTTTGAGCAATATAATTTTGTCCATGTTATTTTAGGACTCTCTTAAAAGATTCCTGTATTGTAGATCAGTGTTCATTGTAAGCTGTACAATTGTGTGGCCACTCAGGAGAAATTTAAATGTCTCCCAGCTGATTAGCCTACAGCTAGTTTATTTGTTTCTATTAGTGGTGTACTTTCACATGTGCATTGGTGCACATGATTAAATTTATTCCATGCATGAATGGAAATGGTTAGAGGACCATTCCTGTAGATCAAAACTGAATTATTCCATTAAAAGGAATTTTTGAGATAACTGGATGGTATTGGTCTAAGCTAGGGATGTTAGTGTGTAATTGAATAGTGTAATTGCATCATATTTTAGCGGTTACATGAATATGTGATAGTCCATGGGAGTGGGGCCAGCAGCCAGTGTGCTCCCGGCTCCCTCCCAAGGAACTGCCTGCCACCGCAAGCTGCTGCCTCTCTATCAGAGGCAGCAACATGGAGTGGGAGGCAGGAGCCAGTCTGCGAGGGGCAATAGTTTAAAAAACGGCTTCCCATACAGACTGGCTCTGCCTGCCACCCTGCAGGATGGCAGCAGCCCAATGTCTACAGGGGGTCTGAAATCTCCAGAACAGAGGTTTCTCTGCAGCAGCAGCCTCTGTCTGGGGAGGACGGTCCGAACTCCCAGTGGACAGGCGCAGCCACTGTCCGCAGGGAGTTCGGACCCTCTGTGGATGGGGCTGCTGCTACCCCATGCTTCTGCCTTTGATACAGAGGCAGCAAGGAATGGGGAATGCGTGTAGTCGACAGGATTAACTGATAAGCCCAGGCTTATTGGCTAATTGTGTAGTCATCTACACATTGACATTGCTAGTCTAAGCCTTATTGTACAAGGGAATACAAAGAGAATTTGAAGTTGGCAAGCCAGGTATTTGGAAAAGAGATGTTCCAGCTCTTTTAACACATATTTTAAGACCATAGGTAAAACTTATTTGAAGGAAACATTAAAATCACTCATGCAACTTAAAGCATAACAAACTCCTCTCCCAATATTTTTTTCTGACCAATATTTTCAAATTGTTCATATTTTGAGGAAAGAAGTGGAAAGGTACAGTACCAAGTTTGTGATGTTTTGGATCCTAATACTACCCTCAACATTTTTTTTGTTCTAAAATATATTCTCAGACAGCCCTTCTCTTAATATATACAGGCAGTCCCCGGGTTACGTACAAGATAGGGACTGTAGGTTTGTTCTTAAGTTGAATTTGTATGTAAGTCGGAACTGGTACATATTGTAGGGGAAACTCTAGCCAAACATTTCTCCAGAGCTCAGTTTTATTCTCCCACACCTCCCTTCCCTCAGTCCTTTATTCTCAAGCTGAGGTGTCTGCTGAGAAAAGCTGCTCCGCGTCTCCCTGGTCTGCTGGGGGTGGGGGGAGCGCTAGCTTCGCGTCTTCCTGGTCTGCTGGGGGGAAGCAGCTAGTGCGAGGTTGCCTCACTCCGTTTGTAAGTAGGGATCCGATGTAAGTCGGATCCATGTAACCCAGGGACTGCCTGTATGTTGTTAGTGTATTCATGGCAGGACAGGTTAAGAGCGGTCACTTTAAAAGTACTGCTACAACTTAAAGGATTTTTTCTACTTTTCAGTCGTTGTGAAATAGACAGTGAAATTGTCTTATATACAGAGGAAAAGAGAGTATAGTTTCATTTATATCTGACTGGATAAATGTGGCAAAGATACTGGCCTCCTTGAAAAAGTATACCACTGTGCTAAAGGCAAAGATACACACCTTTATTTGTTTTTGGTTTTTTTAATTTTTTTTACTGATATTGGAATTCTGTATTGACAAGTACAATGTAAAGGTTGTAATCTTCAAACTATGTCACATTACAAATATAAAGTACAGAATATTGGTTTTGTGTGCGAGGTGTGGTTGTTTGTATTTATTATAAATCTGTGCCTTTGCTATATTGCTATATTGTGATATAGTGTATAATCAAGGTGCAAACATATTTTTAAATTAGTTGAAGAAGTGACAAGCAAAATAATCCCCTTCCTTTAAAATGTGAATTTCTAAGTAGTTTTCTTCATGTTTCCCTTTTATGCAGTGGCACTCCAAACGGATTATTGCTTATGATGTATGCTTTCCTGTTTTTCTTTATGATTTTGGTAACGGAGTTTGAAAACCAGAAAAAATTAGTGTGGATTTTTTTCTTTGCCTAAACAACAACAACAAATCTTTTGGGTAAGGTTCTAGAAATCATTCTGGACAAGATTTATCAAAAGCAATGTGTAATTTAGAGGTTGACAAGTTGAGATACATAAGAAGGGCCTGCCTTTCAAAAAAGAGCTGAGCCCCTGCTGGAGAGTCAGGTTCTGGGTGTCTCAGATTGGGCACCCAGAAGTGATGCACCCATCTCACCTCTGAAGTTCTTTTATACTGTTTTGTTTTAATCATTTTTTGGTCTTGGTTTTTTTTTTTTTTTTGGAAGAATAGTGGATTGAAAATGCGTGTATAGTTATTAACTGAATTTAGCTGAAGAATCTTAGATAGACCAAGATCTATCGTAAACTGCTGTAAAGTCTGAGTAGGCCCAGAAGAGAAATGTATGCTGTTTCAGGTTGTGAGCAGAAATAGAAAAAACAAAAGCAACCCACAACAGGGTATTGCAGATGTTCATATTTTCCGTAGTGGCTTCTTTTTCTTCTCTGGTGCTAAAAGAGTTAAAAAAATAGTTAAATGCTGGTACACACATAAGTAAAACATAGACAAAGATGTGTAATTTTAAGTGAAGGAGCAAGATAATTTTATCCTTAAGCCAAAGGACAACAGGAAAGGGCAGTATTTGAAGACCCTGGATGATCTAGCCAGCATTTGTCTAGGCATTTACTTAATATCAGCAGTTATGACTGACATCTCATGCTGGCTAGTTCTGCACAGTCACTGTCACATTGGAAGCATGAAACAAAGCTTTGGCCGCTAGAGTAACAGAGAAAGGCCATGTGTATGCTGCTGTGCTGGTGTTGCACCATTGCGTAGCTGCGGCCTACACTGATGGAAGGGATTTTTCTCTTGATGTAAGTAATCCATCTTGCCAAGAATTCTTCCACCAACCTAGCTGTGTCTGCCCTGGGGATTAGATCAATCTGACCAGGCTCCCTCATGGTGGGAGAGAGGCAATTGCCCAGGGGCCCGAGTGATTTAAAAGGGTCCACAGGCCTTCAGCCACTACCAGCAGCATAGTGAGGAAAAGGCAGGCTCCCAGCTTGCTCTTGCTCTGTGCTGCAGCCAGGTGGAAGGCAAGGGGTTTCCACACGCCTCCCCCGCCCCAAGCGCTGATTCCGCAGCTCCCATTGGCTGGGGATTGTGGCCAATGGGAGCTATAGAGGCAGTGCTTGCAGGCAGCTGTGTGCAGAGACTTGTTCCCTTCCACCAGCTAGGAGCTGCTGGCAGAGGGGTGTAGGAACCACCTGAGAGAACCACCAACTCCCTAATCCTTTCCTGCATCCTAACCCACTACCCTCATCTCAGCTTAGAACCAGCACCCCTCATATCCAAATTCCCTCCCAGAGCCTGCACCCTGCACCACCTCCCGCATCTTAACTCCCTGTCTCAGCCTGATCAAAATGAGTGGGGGTGGGGGGAGGAGCGTGATGGAGTGAGCTGGGGTTGGACAGGTTCATGGCGAGTGTCTTTGGGTCTGTGTGATTAGACAATTGGCAGTGGCAAGCCTTTTGGACGGTCGGTGGAAATGTTGGCTGTTCAGGAAGAGTGTGACTAGCAGCGCAGCACCACCCAAATGTCAGGTGGACCGTCCATGCGGGAATGGTTTGTGTGTGCATGGGAGCCCATTGAATGTTCTGTCCCATGGCCCAGAATTGCTATCAGCAGTCCTGAGCTTGACTACATCAGTCATGAAGTTTTTTGCTGCCTTGAGCAGTGTAGCTAGGTTGATCTAATTGTTAGGTGTAGACCAGGCTAAAGTTATGTAAGAGGCACTTCAAAAGATGGTTTTGTTTGTCTATTGTTGAGACAGAAGTTTGCACTTAGGTAGAGTTGCCAGATAGTTTCACAAAATACCGAACATGGCAGGGGAAAAAATTGGTTGAGCAAACAAAAAAACAAAAACCCCGGAAACAAAGTTGTTGAGGGAAACACTCTCTCTCTCTCTTTCTCTCTCATGGTGCCTTTCACCCCCCCATCCCAACCAGACGCAGCCGGGGAAGAATGTCCCAAGCAGCCTTCCATCTGAGAAACAGAAAATACCTGGGTTTTTTTACTGGACAGAAGCCAATACTGGACACCTGGCATCCCTACTAGGCCTTGGAAAAATTAACTTGCCAGTAGTGAGCAGAAGGTGATGCTTACTGGGTAATGGATAACTAGTTCCCCAGGGAGCAGCTCCTCCCCGCCTCCCCCCCCCCCCACGGCAGTCCCAGCAGGGAGCCAGGAGAGCCAGCTCCAGCCCAATATGGGGACTGGGAGCCGGGAGCCCCGTGGGCTGGGGGTCTGTAGCGGTGAGAGCCTGCTGGTTGGTTAACCATTTAAACATTAGGTTAATCCAACATATAACTGGTTAACTGATTAACCAGGATTTTACATTGCCAGTGAGTAGTCAGCTTTCTTTAGTGAGCGTAAGTGTCTGCACCATCTACTCAGGGATAATGAAAGCTTTCATTCTGAAAAAAAGTTGCTAGCCCTTATGTTTGCAAAGATAACTTTACAAATGTTAACTGAAGTGTGGTGCTGTCTTTTGGAGTTTGCATGCCAGACAGCTCAGGTGCCTCTGCTCTTAGCTTTGCTATGTACAGCAGACAGAAGTTAATAAGACTGACATGAGTTTTTACTGCTGCTATTTGTCATTTTGAAGGTCTCATTGAAACTTCCAAGATTCACTTGAGTTTTACATTGCTGCTTTGGGAAGGCTCTCGTGAGCTGTATGTACTAGAATTGTGGGGTAGAAGAGAATCTTAAGACTGGCAGAAATACCAATGCCCATTTCCTTTCTTACACCTGTGGCTGGACAGCCGCAGAGCTTCTTGTTTGAGTGTTAACTCTGACCCTCACTAGAGGCTCCTCTATGTTCTTGTGTCCATCTGTGCTCCTAGCCAGAAGCTTTCTCTCTGACGCTAGAAACAAGCTTGATAAAAAATTTAATGTTTTCAAGAATGGTTCTTTCTTTTTGCATATTTCTGGATCAGTCTTTAAAATTCAATTGTAAACCACTGTTTAAGAGAATTCTCCTTCTCTGCTTCTTCCATAAACTGTTGTTTTGTGTCTTTGAGGGAGTAAGACTAGTGAAACGGTAAAGAGAACAGGAAGGATAAGGTTTACCAAAGCCTTTGCTTTGCAGATGCAGGAAGTTGGTCATGTAGACAACACCCACCAGATCAGAACAGTGGCACACTAATTGCTTAAAAATAACATTTTAAAACATATGACAAAGATGTCCCTTCTGAAAACTTTATCCAGGATTAGTGATTTTGGTTCCTCAATTTTGGGTGTTCTTTTAGATGCCTTAAATGGGCCTGATTTTTAGAAAGTATCAGCTGCTGAAAAACCAGGCCTTTTTAAGGTGTCTCAGTTTGAGTAATCCCAAAATTGAGAGACCCCAAATCACTAGTCACTTGTGAACATGTTTGCTCTAGGGTTGCCAGGTATCTGGTATTCACCCCGACAGACCGGTATTTTCGGCTTCTGTCTGGTAAAAAAATTCAGAGAATACCGGACACCTGAGATGTCTGATATTCTCTGAATTTTTCCCCGGACAGGAGGTGAAAATGCCGGGCACTTGGCAACCCTACAAACACTCAGCACCTGGCCTTCCCCACCCCCGAACCTCCCATTTGGAACCCCAACACCCTCAGCCCCCTTTTTTTGGCTTAAGAAGTCCTTGGAGTCCTTTTTCTTTTCCTCATCAACTTTGGTCTCCCCCCCCCTTTTTTCCCCTTCAACAGAATTTTTCCCAGTTTTTTTCCCCCAGTTTTTTTTTTTGGAGGGGGGGCTGTTCGGTATTTTCATTTCAACCATCTGGCAACCCTAGTTTGCTCTCCCACTTCAGTTTAAGTGAGAATGTGTCTTCTTCCCTTGCTCTGTTAATGCTCTTGCACATGCAGTATATTATAGCTTCCTAAACGGTGGCCCTCTTGAGCCCTTCAAAATGTGTTCTAAGCAGCGAACTTTGGCAAAGAAATGTACAGTAATTAAATGCCATTATTGTTCTTATTGATATACTGTGGCCAGGGTTTGGAAATAAGAGCCAAAGTTAGATTCACAATTCTGTATTTACTAGGCTGAACACAGCTAAGACATTTATTTTTTATCTAATATCTTTCTTTCCAGAATAGTGTGCTTAAACATTGCACAATAACAACAGTTTCATTATTTTAAAGTTTAGAGCAACTTTGACCCCATCTAAGGAATGTACTTTATGTTTTAAATATTTAAGGATGTGAATAATTGCATTGAAATCAATTGTACTACACAATGCTTAAAATTAGACATATTTTGGAAGTGGGGCCCATGGTAATATTACTTGAAAGATTGTGCAGTCCTTACTTCTGCCTCCCAATTGTTGCCTGGGAATTTAATATGAGTCATGACTAAAGGAATGCGCCCCAACTGGGAGGGGCAAATAGATATTGTTTGTTCATTTATGAAAGAAAATCAAAGTATATGCGATATCCTTGTTTGAGTGGCATAGTTAGATATTACAAGGAAATATTTGACTTTCTGTACTTCAACTTGCTTTCTAAAAGTCCTTAATACTGTAAACACTGCAGCTCTCCTTTGAATTACTACTGTAGAGCATTGTTACTTATAACTGCTTACAAATGTAACAATGAGAAAATAAACACCATAGAATAGAGGGTAATCCTCTGGAGGCTGTATATAGGTAATTATCCTTCCAAGGACTTGTGTGCCTGGCAGGAGTTCTAGATTCCAGAGGTTAAAGAAATTTCAGTCTGTCTTGTGTCAAGTAAGGATGTTAACTAGCAGTTAATTGACTAGTCAAGTAGTTGATGGAATTTCCATCGACTAGTGGATAGGCATTCCTCCTCCTTCCTCTGGGGCTTTTGTACATTTCAGAGGAGGAATATGGAGCTCCCGCGTGCAGCCTGGGGCCAGTGGGAAATCCCGCTGACTCCGGGCTGCATGCAGGTGTCAGCTTTGAAATGAACAAAAGTCCCCAGCAGGGGCTCTTGTCCATTTCAGAGCGGCAGTGCAGCATGGAGCTAGGGTTGCCAGATGGTTTCAACAGAAATACTGGACACACTTGACATTACAGCAAACTCCACATTACATCTTATTTAGAAAATACCTGACATTTATATTTTCTCATTTATATTTTCTCAATTTGTTTCCCGAACTGATAGTTCAAATACTGGACTGTCTGGTTCAAAACCGGACACCTGGCAACCCTACATGGAGCCCGGGGTCAGCACGGGACCTAGAGTCTTCTGCTGACCCTGGGCTCCATGCTGCGCTGCTGCTTTGAAATGCCATGCAGAACCAGGGTCAGCTGGAGACTCCAGCGCATCATTTCCGCAGAACCCAGGATCAGCTGGGGAGTCCCGGGATCAGCTGTGCAGAGTTGCCGCTTTCAAGTACCTTCTCTTCCCCCTTTGCTGTCTCTATCTGATAGAGGCAGCAAGGGCGGGCGGGGGGGGGGGGGGGGCGGGAACCGACTAGTCAACTGACTTGACTAGTCTTTAACATGCCTAGTGTCAAGCCCTCACCTGACAAAACCTCTCCAAGATATCGATGGATGTCTGTTTCCTATTCATTACTGAGGTCATGTCTATACTACAGCCCTAAGTCAACCTATGTTAGGACAACTTACAGCCAGCACAGTAATTATTACAGTGGCTGATGTCCACACTCTTTTCTGTCCATGGCACACATGCTCACCAGAAATGCTTCCATTGACTGAGGAGGGACAGGTGGAGGAGTAGGCTGAGATCCAAGCCCGGGGCATACACCCACACTTAGCATTCAGGCCTACCAAACTCAGGGTCGGAGCTTCCCAAATCCACACTTGGCTGCATTGTTCTCCTGCTGGTGCTGTGTGTTGTTGCCCTGGTCTTTAGAACAGGAGTGGAAGATAATAGGCATCTATATAAGACAAAGCTCCAAATATGAGGACTGTCCCTATAAAATTGGGACCTCTGGTCACCCTGTGTTACCATAACAGCATGGACATAAGCCTTACGCCTCTAACAGTGGTGGAGATATGTTGTAGTAGGGCACTTACCCATATTGTGTGCACTGGCATAATTAGGTTGACGTAAACTCATGGATCTTACTGTGTAGAACGGAGTGCTGACCGGAAGCTATAACTCTTGTGGCAGTAATGATGGAGGAACAGAAACTTAAGTAAATACTTTTGAGGATTCCTATGAAGATAAAAGCCCTTTGCCTTGTTGGAGATATTATCAGGTATGACGAGATCACTGCATTTATGAGCCATTCACTTATGGGAAATGGCCAGGTAAATCTGTTTAATTTTATAATAAACCAGGAGGACCTGTGGAATCTAAGGGTCAGAACATCAGATGTGTGTCTAAGTCTGCCTTTGACCACATGGATAGGACAAGGTGACACTGTTTCTCCTGAACATGGGATTCGCTGGGGCTCTACGGAATTTTGGGTATCAGGCTGGGACAAGGGACAGCTGACTGGTCTTCATGTTACTATCTCTTGAAGAGCCTCTAGATTTTCTTCCATTAGGAGTTATAGCAGTGATGGGCAATTTAGACTAGTGAGTTGGCCACATGAGTGGTCTGCCTTCATCTCAGTGGGCTGCAACATTGTTGTAACCAGGAAGGTTTCCCAGGATAGGATAGGTTTTTTTTTAACTGCACTTGCGTACCTGGAACATGCATGCTGCGCCAACTGAACCATAACAGTGATCTGATTGGATGCAGAGAGAGTGCAAGGCTGTCGCGCTCAATGTTGTGTGCAATCAGCACACACCTCACTTCACGAGCCCTTGCTTTAAGTGCATTTCAACTTCAGTAATACCGGTATAAAAAACTGACGTGGATGGAAACCAGCAGAATCTGGCAGCACTGCACGTGGGCAACGGGTGGGTATGGCTACACTGTGAGATTTTTTTTTGGAAGAGGTATGCAAATAGCACTCACATTTGCATATCTTCTTCCTTTTTTTCCGCCGGAAGAGGCTTTTCCACCATTTGGCCCCGCCTATACGGGGCCAAATGTCGGAAAAAAAACCTTCTTTCAAAAGCCCCCGTAAATCTTGTTTTATGAAGAAGAAGGGGGCCTTCAAAAGATGGTTTTTTCCCGACATTTGGCCCCATGTGGATAGAGCCAAATGGCGGAAAAGCCTCTTCCGGGGAAAAAAAACGGAAGAAGGTATGCAAATGTGAGCGCTATTTGCATACCTCTTCTCCCCCCCCCCAAAAAAAGCCCACACAGTGTAGCCCAGGCATGTCCAAAGTCCGGCCCGCGGGCCAATTGCGGCCCGCGGTCGGATTTAATACGGCCCCCGCTTCTCCCGGCTCCCCGGTGTTCCTTTGAACTGGCGCGCGCAGCGCGCCGCCGCCGCAGTCCTAATCCCTGCACTGTAGGGCATGTCCGCAGCCCCGCTCCCCCGCTTGGCTGCGGGTTCGCCCTGCCCCCGGGCCGCCGTGAGGCCGGCGTGCCCTGCGCTCTCTGCCCGCCTCCGACCCTGCGGGCCCTCTGCCTTTGGGCTGAGAGTGCGGGGACGGACTCCGCAGCTGCTGAGATCAGGAAATATCTCAGTATCTGTGACTGGCCCTGCGCACTGTCAGCTTTCTGGCGGGCTCAGGCACGTGGAGCTGCGAACACGCCCGAGCTCATCATTAGACACTTTACCACAAACAGCCACAAAGGCAAGAGAATTCTTGTTGGGCAGTGTATTAGTGCAGTGTATTACTTGGGCAGTGTATTAAACCTCTGGCACTGCGCTCACATGATCCCTTCCCCTTCTGGTCAATTTAAAAAAATGGCGACTGTAAATAAGAGAAGGAAAGTTGACAGTGAGGGCCGCCGCTTCCAGGACAGGTGGAAAGTGGAATATTTCTTCACTGAAATACAGAATCACTGTGTTTGTCTGATATGCCAAGAGACTGTGGATGTTTATAAGGAATTTAATGTCAAGAGACACTACCAGTCGAGACATAGCACATACGACAAGCTAACAGGGCGCGACCGCAGTGAAAAGTTGAAGCAACTTGAAGCTGTTTTAATGTCACAACAGCAATTTTTCATAAGAGCCCGTGAGTCAAATGAAAATGCCACAAGGGCGAGCTATGAGGTGGCAACGTTAATTGCTAAAAATTGCAAATCTTTTGCTGAGGGTGACTTTATCAAAGAATGTGTTATGAAAATGGTTGAGAATATCTGTCCCGAGAAGAAGCAAGAGTTTGCCAACATTTGCCTGGCTCGTAACACTGTAGCACAGAGAATTGAAGAGATTTCATCAGATATTAAGAGACAGTTGACATCCAAAGGAGTGGATTTTGACTTCTTTTCTATAGCCTGTGATGAAAGCACGGACCTATCTGACACAGCTCAGTTGCTGATTTTTATGAGAGTGGTGGACGATGAAATGAATGTGACTGAAGAGCTACTTGACCTCCAGAGCCTTACGGACCAAACAAGAGGAAAAGATTTATTTGTTTCTGTTAGTTCCGCCATAGATGACATGAAACTGACTTGGAACAAAGTTACTGGGATTATTACTGATTGGGCACCTGCCATGGTTGGTGAACGAAGTGGATTATCAACCCTAATCTGTAACAAGGTGATCGAAGAAGGAGGCAAAGCTATTAAACACCATTGTATCATTCATCAACAAGTTCTCTGTGCTAAACATCTCAAATATGATCATGTTATGAAACCGGTGCTAAAGACTATTAATTTTATTTGCTCTAAAGCCCTGTGCCACCGCCAGTTTAAACAGTTTCTACTGGACATCCAGGCTGAATACGAAGATGTTTTATATCACAACGATGTAAGATGGCTCAGTCGGGGGTCTGCACAGCAGCGTTTCTACTCTCTCAGAAAGGAAATCGGAGAATTCTTGGAAACAAAGGGACAACCAATGCGAGAACTATCTGATCCTATTTGGCTGGCTGATTTGGGGTTTCTAGTTGACATAACAAAGCATCTGAATGTACTGAACACGAGTCTTCAGGGGAAAGATGCAGCGGTGAACCAGCTTTATTCACACCTCAAAGCCTTTGGGACAAAGCTGCAACTTTTCATAAAGCAGTTGTCACAAACACAGCCCAATACCATACATTTTTCAGCGTTACAGGAAATAATGAACAGTTTTCCACAGGACAATATCAGTGCGCAAACGAGCAGGTATGCAGCAGACATTGCATCTCTGGCTGGGGAGTTTAAACGTCGCTTTCAGGATTTTGCAGCTATTGAAAAGGAGATCAGCCTTTTCTCCTCTCCATTCTCTGTTGACCCCAATGATGCTCCAGATCAGCTGCAGCTCAAGCTCATTGAGCTGCATTGTGACAGCGAGTTACGCAGTCGTCACCAACAGCTCTCTCTTGTGAACTTTTACCGCCAACTGGATAAGAGCCGGTTTCAAGAGATTCGAACATTGGCTAAGAAAATGCTGAGCTTGTTTGGCTCAACATATATGTGTGAGAAGACATTCTCTGCTATGAACTTTAACAAGAACCGCGTGAGGACAAGACTAAGTGACTCTCACCTGCGTGACATTTTGCGCATCAAAACCACTGCCTTTGAACCAGACCTAGCCTATGTGCTGCAGTCCAGATCTCAGTTTCACCCTTCACATTAGTGTAGGCAAGTTTTTTTTTTCAATTGAGATGAATACATTGTAAAATCTCAGTTAATGTCAGTTGGTCTAAATCAGTTATAAATATATTTGGACACAACATGTATAGTTGGTGTTATGTTCCTGTTCATATTTTTTGAACTTAAAAGTTGATAATATGTAATGTACTTTACAATGTTCCTGACATATATTTCAGCTTCCTGGATTTTTTTTTCATCTGGCCTTCAGATATGAAAGGCAGAGTGATTTAACACCTGTTTAGATTTGTCATCCATGTGACGAAATGAAAAGTATGCCGTTTGCAATAAACTTTGCATAAAATAGTTAATTTGCATTTAATTTTAATGGTTCAAAGAATGTCAGGCAAAATGGTCGGCCCTCACGCATGTTCACTTCTTCAAATCTGGCCCTCTTTGAAAAAAGTTTGGACACCCCTGGTGTAGCCGTTACCCAATGTCTCTCAGGACATGTATAGAACCTGCGCTACAGCTTGCAACAAGGCTTCTCTGCATTGCTGCTGAGCAGGAAGGGGGAATCCTGGGTTGCCAGTGGTGAGAGGCAACAAACACTGCACATTAATTGCAGGTTGTGTAGCTGTTTCTTGCTTCTGAATCATGAGGATCCACATACCTGCTGGGAGGCCCTGTCACTACTCAAGCTCTGTGCTTTTCTGCCTTAAAGGGATTATTTACAGGATGTGTACCACAAAATAAACCACCCAGCGTTTCTTTTGCTTGTTTCCTGGTAGTAGTATTTTAATCCTTGTTAATTAGGAGGCCTGGGACTGATCGGATAGATAAAAATGCTGACTCTCGGCAATATGTTGGTTACTATGATATTCTCCTAAATCTTTGGCTCTAATTTGAATTTCTGTAATACCACATGGACAGTTGGGCTAAAACTCAGATTTGGTACTTCATGTTATTTATGGAAAGGCTATCTCAGCAGGCATTGTAATTCCATTAATGCAATTCAGATGGATTGCTAGTGATGAAAGGGCTTTCATGACCTACCTAAACTATGTCGTAAAACAAAATGTTGTATAAGTGTTATTGCTTTGGGTTGTTAGGCATGGGTGCTTGTTAATTTGAAATTAACAGGTGGGGAAGTGAGTACCAGGAAAGCAGCACTGGCACAGTCTTTGAACCATTTCTAAGCAGGTATGTCTCCTTGAGTTGTCACTTTTCATTTCCTTTTCATAATTCCAAAGCCATTTTGCTTCAGTTTACTCATCATAAGTTAGGCAGGGTAAGTCTGGTCAGTACTTCAAAAGAAGACTCACAGAGAAAGGCCAGGCTCACACAGAAAGTGGTATTGGTGACGGTAGCACACTTCTCTTTGATTCAGGGTTGAACCAGTGGTCCAGCACCAGAGTTATGCAGACAGGGGATGGCATCTTTCAGGTGATTTGTGAAATCAAGGTCCAACTACTCGGGCTCAATTAATAAACCTATTGCGCTTTTTGCTAAAGTAAGTGTGTTAGTCTACTCTTTTCTTGGCACAATTCCACTTTGGATAATTATATTTCATTTCTGTTTTTTCATCAGTTTCAGTAAGGATTCTTCATTTTCTGCCCTGTGTTGTAGGTTAGCTTGTAGTATTACTCTTAAACATCTTCCATGCTCTACCACAAGAGGTGACAAGATTTTAGAGATGTGTAGTATATTATTTATTTATGTATTTATTTGTAAAACACTTTTCAAGAAAAAAGATCATATTGTCAGTACAAAACTTTGGTATTACAGTCTGGGCAACTAATGTGCTTGGTAGCTAATGTCTTAAGGTGCCTTGATTAGAAAACTCCTGAATTGTGGAAGTTTTTTAAAAATTACTCGCAGCTACCTCAAAATTCCTTTGTATCAATCATAGTTACTGGTGTTATCCATTGCAGTAACTGGGTTGTGAGGTTGTAGCAGAACATTATTGCTTATAACTGAGCATTACTTAAATGTCTGTACAGTATACAGATTAGTTAATAATTCAGTATAAGAGATGTTGACAGCAAAATAAAGCCATGGATCAATCAGCTGTTAAAAGTAAGCATATGGACTTGCATTATTTTTAATTTAGATTAAGTTGTTACAGTTTAGACTTTTTAAGACTACTTTTTGCTTAGTTATTTTCCTTTCTAAATTTCCAGTGTCCAAGGATTTAATCTATTCCACAGCTACATCACATGTCCTTCTTGTGATTATTCCTTTAATGGCTTCTTAATGGTAATCCAGAAAGAACATCTGTTTCAACTTTAGAGTCTAAATAACAAAGATTATTGACCCCGTAAGTAGGAAATCAGCAGAATTTACTCATGAAAACAGCATTACAGGCCAAAATTCTTGAGGTATGATTTGTTCATGGAGAGAAGCTGTATAGCTCCTGTTAGTGCACACTGCCCCGTGTTAAAATTTCCCCTCTCCTCAAAAGGGGCAGTTGTAGTGATTTCCCTGCTTTAGGTGGCGTTCACCTCTCTAAATAGTTAAATCATTCCTGTAAGAGAGAGTTTGCCCTTTGAGATCATAAAAATGCATCAGAAAGCGAAATATTTTGATTTTGGAATGGACCAGATTCCAGAAAGTGTCAAGTATATTCAAGACATTTATTTTAGGAATATCCAAACTCTCCCCCCCTCCATACTAATTCCACAGACACATGTCACCGCATCCCATTTCAAATATCACATTTTGGACATTGTGCAATGCTATCAAAATACTGTTTAATTTTCAGGATCAAGGTATAAACATTTCCAACAAAGTGCACTTAGTTATGTTTGTTTGCCAAGTGGACCCCTGGGTTATGTATATAACAAGAATACATTTCTTTTAAATGGATAAAACAAATGAGTACACTTCCACATCCATTGCCTTTCCTCTGCAGAAACACACATCTCTGGTTAATGGGGAAAGTTTCTATAGGGGCTGGCTGGCATTTGAGTTAAGAAGGCGCCCCTGCAACTCTTAGTCTTATTCACTATCAGTGATCCCTAATGCTTTTCTGAACACTGAGAATACCTGGTTGGTGGTCTATGATAAATTAATTACTAGATAGAGTGTTGGTTCCAATTGGCAGGTATCAACATCATAACTGGAACTAAATAACTCACTTACAGGCAGGGCCAACTTTAACATGTCTGTCCCAAAGTTCAAGACATACTGACAGCTATACTGCAGTTATGACCATACTGTACCTGCTTAGTAAGTAAAATACATTTAAACCCTGATCTTCAGGTCTGGCTGCACACTACTCAATACAGGACCTTAGGGCAAAAAGTAAAAGTGACTTTCTGCCACCTTTGCATTCCTTTAATCTGGGTCTGGTTCAGAGCAGACTCCAGCCTGAATGTTAATTGATGCTGTTTAGCTGGGATTGTTTTGGAAGTCAGAGATCACTGGAGCACAGATTCTATCCACACATGCCTCTATATGCTGCCATTTTGAGTTTGGAGAGAATTATAGTCAATTTAGTCTGTCGTCCTACATTTTGGCAAACGAGGTCAGTTTTTGAGCAAGTATAAGGGGAAAAATAATAAAGGAAAAACAAGTTATTTTGTGGTCAGACTTGTGGGCAATTTGCATGTGTTAGGATTGCAGGATTGATGGAAAGAAAATATTTTTTGAAGTGAGAGACGAGTAACCCAAAATGGCCTGGGTGAAGCAGTGACCAGAAGTGTTTTGGTGATTTTATTATAAGGGCAAAGACAGGGAATTAGCGGCTTTGAATCTTCTGAGTCCTTCTGAGTTCAAGAACTTCCCAGCAAAGGAAAGTATTTTTCCTCTTCTCCTTTATAGGTTTTTCTATGATTTACACAATCATTTTCAAGAGAGATGACAACCCATTATTTACTTCTCTGTGGAGCTGTGATACCTTTCTGTAGCTTTTCTCCTGTTGTAGGAATGTGATGAATCACTAACTATTCTGGTCAGATAGGGGCCAGTTTGTCCACTATTTAGTAAAAAGCTGTTCCAGGACCAGGAAACTTTGGATTCTTTCTGGCGTTGTTTCAACTTCATCATTCCATTGGGCAATCTAGGTTTGTTTCTTGGTGGGAGAGGCAGCAGGTTCAGTTTACTACACCCTCCAATGTCCTGAGATCTGTAGAGATCTTGGGACACCTGTGCGAGGTCTCTGCAGATTGTGATCTTGTGTCTTCCTTTTGGTTCCCTGCCCCCGGTCCATAAAAGCATACTTGGTATTAGCCAGGAAGGGCAGGGATGGTGTCCCTAGCTGGGAATGGGCCACAGGGGATGGATCATAGGATTATTACCTGCTCTGTTCATTCCCTGTGAAGTACCTGGCATTCACCACTGTCGGAAGACAGGATACTGGGCTAGATGGATCTTTGGTCTGACCTAGGATGGCCGTTCTTATGTTATTTCTTATGTACCCACTTGCTTCCCCAGTCTCGAGGCCTAACTTTGCAGTTACTGTCCTGTGGTTGAGGAGCTCTCAATAACAGTCCGTCCAGTACCATTCCTTGATTAACTGCATGACTGGAGTTGCCCCAACTTCCCTCTTTCTTCAGGGGCAGAATGCCTTGCTGCTGCATTATATTGTGGCCTTCACCAGCTGATGGATGGACCAAGAGACAAGTTGAATAATGAAAGCTGAAGGGATGGTGGTATCTTTCCAAGGTTTGCCTTGGCGGCATACTATGTGCTGTGATGGCTCATTTATTGTATTTTATTCAGTAGAAATTGGCTTTGTACAAAGCAAATGCATTTCTTTCATGTTGTCAAGGCTAAAGAAGCTTGAAATGAAAAGATCCAAAGGCAAAATTGAATGGATGTGAGCAGCTAAAAGATGGTTTATGCAATATTTGAATAATTATAGGTTTGAAACAGAAGGGATCAGTTTTAATATAGGGAAATAATTATTCACTTACGTCAACATTCAGAATCAGCTAATTCATTATTTCCACTGTGCTGTTAGCAACACCAACAACAGAAATGTTATTAACCAAAAGGAGGGGGGTTTATGCGCTTGTGCCAATGTGGTAATTCCCACAGCCAGCGATTTTGGGGTCAGGGAGAAAGAATAAATCTTCCTTCTTTGTGATCCAGCACTGAATGAATGCAATTTATATCCTACTTTAAAGCATAGGCATGTGCTCAGTTTTGAATATTATGGGGAATGTTTGTTCTTCATAGCAACTTTAGTTAACTATCTCAGATATGTATGGCAAGTAAAAGATTCTAAAGGAATCTGCATAATAGACGGTCGTATGCTTATTGTATTATAACCCCAGTCTCTGTCTTTGTCTCTCTCTCTCTTTCTTTTTCTTTTTCTGTGTGACTAAAATATACAGTACACATGTGCAGGTGCTATGCATGTGATAACTCATTATGCATCATTGACTGTTTCACTTCCTCTTCTCTTGAGATTTAGAATTCTCCCCTCCTTCAGAATTAGTCTTCCTGATGCAGAGAATGGACAAGAATTGGTCTGACATGAAAACCAATTTTTCTAGACAATACAAAGGTGAAACTGTAAACCAACACTGCATGGCTAAAAATGGAAACTTTATATCATTGGAAAAAAGATCCCCAGTTTTCTAATGGGGCCCATCATTTGCCTCAAATCCTTGGAAATCCCTATGATAAAAGACTTTACATCTGTGACAGTTTTAAGAGCTGTGGATCAATTTTAAGATTTTTGAGCCTTGCATAGCTGAAATCATGAGTAGTGATTTGTAGAAGTGTGGGGCACCTGCAACTCCTGCTGTCAGTGGGATCTGTGAGCATTAAAGACCTCTGAAAATCAGTCATATGGTTACTAAGGCCCTGATTGTACAAAGTGGATAAAACCTTCATACCACACCACATGGTGCATATCAATGTAAGTACCGTAGAACCTCCGAGTTACAAACACCAGAGTTATGAACTGACCAATAAACCACACCTCTCATTTGGAACTGGAAGTACACAATCAGACAGCAGCAGAGTGAGGGACTGGGGGAGCAAATACAAACCAGCACGGTATTAAATATAAACTACTAAAAGAAAAGGTGGGAGACGGAGAGGGGAGAGTAGCATTTTTCTTCTGAAAAATAAACTTTCAATACTCTTTTATAAACTTTTGAAAGAACAGCCATAACATATTGGTCACAGTTACAAATGTTTCAGAGTTACAAACAATCTCCATTTTACTGTATTAAATATAGATCTAGATAGATAGCATTTGTGTTTTTCACTAATAAAATTACAAACAAACAATGCTAAGTGTTATGTTTAATCAGGGTATAATGGAGGGAGGGGGCGAAAAGCCATGCATATATTTACAGAATCACAATACACATTGCCCAAGATATAGAAGGAGAAAATGGTACAAGAACAAGTTGTGCACAGTGGTTTTTTTGATGATACAAAACCTGGGAGGAACAGATTTTAGATAATTATGCACATTGGCACTAAACAAAAATACGTATTCTTGCTGGTGTAGGTTTATCAGTTGGTTAAGCAAAGGATATGAAGCAAAGGATACTGAATGCCTGCATTAAAGTTTGGGTCATAGCAGGTGAGAAGATGACCAATTTCGGGGTTTGTGTGCCCATAGCCAGTGAAGATGCAGTCTCATAGCATTATAAACCACATCCTTCTGCCTCTGTGAAACAGTTAGAAACAGTAAATGTGTTTGATCTTGCAAACTGTGTCATGACTACCATTTTTTCATTCCCTTTAGATTAGTGCTTAGTCATTTACTTTAAAACGACTTTCAGGGGTGCTGCTATTTCAGTTTGTTCTTTGAATCTCTCATGCTAACCTTCCTTTTCAAATACTGTAAATTACTTCTAAATTGTTAGCTCTCTAAATTAGATTTGCCAAGTTAATGGCATGTTGTAACCATGGTGCTGCAGGCTACTGTTAATTTAATTCAGGGCAAGAGGGTTAAGTGAAAATTACAATTCCAAGATTATCACTCTCCATGTAAATTAGCTCAATGGCATTGGAACTTCTTATAAAGAAATTGCCTTTAAGCATTAAAAGTAGAGTGAAAGTTAGGGTTACAGTTTGCTTTTACTTTTAGCCCAGTGTAAGGGGCAACATTAGGTGTACTGCCCCAAAAGGAGCACAGGAAGGAATTGTGACTTGGAAGGTGTAAGGATCTCGGATTAAATGGTCAATGAAATAGTGAGTTGGTAAAGATAAACACTTTGGGGTTTTTTCTTGTGGCTCATTGCTGGTGAGTTTCCCATGACTAACACGCCTGCAGAAGAGGGTGTGTAATGTGTCCTTTAAACGCGTAGGCAGGTCAGAGTCCATGTCCTCTTCCTCTCTGTCTGTGGTGAATAGTTGAGTTGGGCTTTGAGGAATCTGCATAGTGGCTCGCCTTCCAGCCTGCCATGCAGTGAGCTCCATCAAAACTTACCTATGTACAGCTTCATAAGAGAAGGTGTGGGGCAAGTACATTAACAAATAGGCAGATTGACTGCTTACATGGTCCCACGTAAGTGGGGCACAGCTTGAGCCTTTGGGCTATAGCAGTGGCCATGGAGGGCTATACAGGCAGTCCCTGAGTAACGTGGATCCGACTTATGTCGGATCCGCACTTACGAATGGGGCTTTCTTGCCCCGGAGCTCGCAGGCAGCGGGACCGCCCAGAGCACAGCGGTCCCGCCACCTCGACCTCAGGGGCGAGAAAAGCTGCTCTGGGTGCCCCTGGTCTGCTGGGGACCGTCTCCAGCAGAACAGGGACACCGGGAGCAAAGCCGCAGTGGCGGCAGGGTCCCGCGCCTCTGAGGCTTTGCCAGAGCAAAGCCTCAGAGGCGCGGCACTCCGCCGCTGCTGCGGCTTTGCTCCCCGTGTCCCTGGTCTGCTGGGGGGGGGGGGGGGCGCACTAGCTGTGCCCCCCCCCCCCAGCAGACCAGGCTTTTGTTGTGGACCCTGGGGTAGAGCAGCTGGGGTGCTGCCGGGTTGGTCCTGCAGGGACCTACCTGGCAGCCCAGCTGTTCTGTCCCAGGCTGGAGATTCAGCCGCTGTTTAAACTGATCAATAGCTGATTCCAGGAAGCTGGGGGCAGAGCAATTCTGCCTCCAGCTTCCTGTAGTCAGCCCCTGGTCAGTTTCAGCAGCAGCGGCTGAATCTGGAGCCAGTTCCGACTTACATACAAATTCAACTTAAGAACAAACCTATAGTCCCTATCTTGTATGTAACCCGGGGACTGCCTGTACTGCCAATTTGAAAATGTCCTCCTCTCCTGTCAAATCCCACTGGAGTACCCCACTGAGCTAAGCATGACTATGTCTCAAGGGTACTCTAAATGTAAGCAATCTGTTCTAGATAGTGTGCCAGCAGCCTGTGCTCAAGAATTTGTACAATTGTTCCTGGGTATGTCATCTTGTTGTGCACTTCAAATGGCTTCTTCTGAGATGCTTTTTTTTTAATGCTTGATATATATATAGGAGGAGTAATTCCCTTATTCAGACTGGCTTAAAGTATTGCCCATGGTGGAAGAAGGCTATTTACTCCTCAGGCATAATCATATGATGTCTTTTATTGTTTAAATACTGACTACAGGCAGTCCCCGGGTTACGTACAAGATAGGGACTGTAGGTTTGTTCTTAAGTTGAATTTGTATGTAAGTCGGAACTGGTACATATTGTAGGGGAAACTCTAGCCAAACATTTCTCCAGAGCTCAGTTTTATTCTCCCACACCTCCCTTCCCTCAGTCCTTTATTCTCAAGCTGAGGTGTCTGCTGAGAAAAGCCGCTCCACGTCTCCCTGGTCTGCTGCGGGGGGCACTAGCTTCGTGTCTCCCTGGTCTGCTGGGGGGAAGCAGCTAGTGCGGGGTTGCCTCACCCAGTTTGTAAGTAGGGATCCGATGTAAGTCGGATCCATGTAACCCGGGGACTCCCTGTATATTATTAAGTTGCACAAGATACAAATAGAGTCTTGGTCCCACAGAGCTCGCAATCTAAAATCCTACACATTTTGAACTTTAGATCTGCAGCAATATCCATTTTATCAGTACTGAAATACTTTTGATTAACAGTTGAACCACCAAATATTTCCAGAAAGCATTCACTCTAACAGGACCATGCTGAATGTGAATATGATCTAGGGCAGAGCTACTCAACTTTGGAAGCACTGGTGGCCACAATGATATTCTCAGCACATGCCAAGGGCTGCAACTTAAGTGTGGTTGCGTATACATGAAAATATATATGCAAATAGCTTTTTTCACACTGGCGGGCATGAATACAAATATTAAGGCAAGACTACACAACACGCAGGCCCCATTTAAGTCAATTCTGCTGATATTAATAAAATGCGATATTTACCCCATTTCTGCCCATATGACAGCACTTTTAATGAGCAATGACTGTCTAGGAATTTAGCTACTAAAATGCATATCCACAGAAGACCATTGTATTGACTACTTTTTTGTTTTGGCTTCACAACAGTCCCGGAATGTAACTACTAAAACGTATCAACTCAAACTGCACTGTAAACCCAAACCACCCGGCGGGCCTTAAACAAATGGGCCGCGTGCTGCATGTTGAGTAGCTCTGATCTAGGGTATATCTATACTGAGGTATAAACCCAGGATTCAAATGGAGGCCTAACCCCCTTTTGTTTACAAATACTGCTAGCTTAGGGCTTGGACAAAGATCTCAGGAGCCCATTGAGATGGATTGTCTGAGCCTGACTCAAGCCTTGACTTTGCCAAGTAGATGCAACCCCATTGGCCTCAGAGGCTGGGAGTCTGCTAAAAGTATTTCACAACAACACAGGCCAATTTTGTTCTCTGGATGGTCAGGATTTTCCATACTGTACCATGGACAAAAGACCTCTATGGTGGCCACATTTTGGAGTATGCTAGGAAGTCTGGGATGTGGGTAATTGGACTTGGGTATGTATAATGAGTTACAGATTTTGGAGCCCCAGTTTGGGTCCCAGGGTTCATCCGCTCTTAACCTGGAGTTACAAACGAGTGTAGGTTCTCAAGCCTTAGGTTAACAAACCCAGGGTCTGCTCACTGTTTATTTAATAAGTGAAAATAAGTCAGACTTTAACAGTACTCAGGCAACCTTAATTCAAATGAGAGATCCTAACTTGGTCCAGATTCACAGCTTAGTATGTTGTCAAAGAGCTCGAGGTGAATGTTAAAAAAAAAAGCCAAAAAAAAAAAAAAAAAAGCACTGCAGCAAAATGCAATAAATCTAAGCGTATCAGTCTTGGTTCTTATATCCTGTGCATCACTGATGAGGCTGTGCACCTTACACATTCTTTAGAAAGAACAAAAGAGTTTGATTTTTTTAAAGCTATAGCTTTTGTGGGGCTATGAGTGGAAGGGCAGTGAAAGAAGGTTTTATATTTCATTTTGAATGCGTTGTGGCTTATGGCTATTCTGAGCTCTCCTGGGAGTGAATTCCACTCGTGGGCTATGCCTCCTGCACACACTAGCCCCACTCTTGAGCAGGGGTGGGCAATAATTTTTGATGGAGGGCTACTCCAAGACTTTGGAAAGTGGTCGAGAGCTGCACTCGTCTGTGATATTAATGGAGGAGGTGCAGGGTCTGGGATGGAGGTTGGGTGCGGAAGGGAGCCTGGGGTAAGGGAGGGAGTGTGGGTGAAAGAGGTAGTTGTGACCTGGGGCACTGGACTGAAGTACAGGAGGTTGGATTGTGACCTGGAGCAGGGAATTGGGGTACATGAGGGGGTGCAGGGATTTAGGAATTGTGATCTGGGGCAGGAGACCGGAATGCCAGATCTGGGAGGGGATATAGGTGCAGGAGAGGGATAGAGGATTTGGGTATGGGGAGTGGGGCAGAGGGTTGGAGATGGGTGGGGCTGGGATGCCAGAGGCAGGGGCTGGCCAGGAGTCTTACTAGTCAGCAGCCTGTTCCTGAATTGGCCTCCCTGCCAGCCAGTGTTCCCTTTAAGCTGCAGGGCAGCACAGCTTCACAGGTGATTAATCAGCCCGCCTAGTCAGCCAGCTCCATGCATGGAGCCCTGAGCTTCTGACTGGGTGGGGCTGATTAATCACCTGTGAAGCTGTGCCACCCCTCAGCTTGAGGGAACACTGCTGCCTGCCCTGTTCCCCACACAGGCTGTAGCATTGTGCTCTGGAACCCTTTCTGCTTCCTGGCGATCTGTTATTGAAACAGCCAGCTCCCATTTGCTGGTTTCTGGCCAAAAACCAGCCAATGGGATTGTTCTGTGGGTGGGAACGACTCTCCCCCCTCCGGACTCTCAGTTTTTAAAGAAAACCCACCCCGCAGCTGTGTTTCTGAGCAGCGGGTGGAGGGTGAGGCAAGCTGGATCCGGTGGCTTGGTGGGCTGGATCCGGCCTGCGGCTCGCATTTTGCCCAGGCCTGCTTTTGAGGGTGGCAGATTCCATTCCCATGGTTAATTTCTGTTCTGATTAACAGAGCTTCTTAGCATTGTTTTCAGCCTCTGCTGCTTGGTAAAGCATGGGGAAGGGAGGCCTCAAGGAAGCTGGTGCATTATGGTAAATGGTGGGCAGAACCAAGATTCTACACACTTTCACCTCTGTCCATCTGTGTGGAAGGGTAAAAAACAGCCATGTAGGGATTCCCATTACTGCTGGATGGCACTGTTAAATGACCCGCACTCTGGCCCAGAGGTTTTAATCCTTTTGTTTTTAGTCAAGCAAAGCTCATATTTCAAAGGGTACTTATTGGGAGCTTTGCCCATGAAACAAGGTCAACTCTTTTCCTCTTGGATCTAACCTTGTTTCTTGTCATAGCTGAAAAATTCTGTATAACTTTTTCCAGAATTACAAATGGAAGCTCCAACAATGAATGGCCAGATAACATTCCACATTTCTTTTTGTTTGTTTTTGTTTTAGGTCAATTTTGTAGCCTGTCAGCTGTTTGCCTTGTTGGCTGCTTTTTGGTTTCGCATTTATTTGAGTCCCAGCAAGGTCAGTTCCATTGTTCGTCATGCTTTTGCCACTCTCTTTGGAATATACTTTGCTGTTTTCTGCTTTGGATGGTGAGTATTTAATTTTCAGATTAACAAATCATGCTAGCAGTTATGTTTTGTTTCATGTCAATTTTCCTAGATTATTTGTGTTCACTCCTGAGACATCTTGTATTGCAGTGTTGCAAAACAACCACCATTGAACCACACCACCAAAGCCCCAGAACAAACTGAAATGACTTGTAGTTGTATGTTTGCAGTGTTATTGTAGCCACATGGGTGGGGTAATACCTTTTTAGATCCAATTTCTGTTGGTGAGAGTGACAAAATGAAAAGCGTTCTATGTAGCTTGAAAGTTTCTCTCACCAATGGCTGTTAGTCCAATAAAAGATATTATTTCATGCACCTTGTCTCTCCTGTAGATATATGTTTTATTCGTCTACGGCAAGTTTACTGGCAGGCATCAGAGACATATTTTTATGCCTTCTTGGATTATGGTACCTTCTTTAAAGGAGATGCATCCATTCTTGACTATTACATTTGGTTATTTTTAAAAAAACATTTTAGATCCACACGGTTTGACAGGACTTGTATTTGAAACTGCATTATGGGGTGGGTCCATGTTAAGTTAGTTAACTTACATATCCAAAAAAAGGAGGGGGGATTTTTTTCCCATCAGCCCTGAAGTCTCACTCTGAGACAATCTAAATATATATCTTTTTGTTTTCAAGGTACTCAGTCCATATTTTTGTATTGGTGATGATGAGCTATGGTATCATGAACCTTGCGAGTATTCCCAACATCCACAGGTAAAGTTATGTGGGGCCAAGAATTGAACTGCCCTCTTCCATCCAGAGATTGGCAGCAATACAGAAGTTCATTTTGGTACTTTATCTCTCTGTTCTTCCCAATCTCCACTCACTTGCAGTAGTTTTATGGGTTTAACTACAGCAGCCAGTGCATTGTCTAAATTTGTGGATTTTTAGTTAGTGTACCACATCTGCCTGTCAAAAAGGGGAAAGGTGTGTTTTACTTTGCCCAGTTTAGCCTCTGGCTGCTCCAGCAATTTACATGGAGATCTCTTGTCTTGAAATTGTTATTGGAGATTACGTCAAGCCACATTCTCTCTTCAGTATTGTGTCCTGGTTTTAAAAATGCCTGGCCTTCAAGCATTTCCCATTTGCCCCTGAGTTAGACAGAATAAGATCACAGGCAGTTCACAAACTCTGTGTTTTGTGAAAGAATTCATTATTTCAGTACTGGACACTGAGCCTCATAGAATTTCATCTCTACTGGAGATGCCATTTCCTTGGTAACAGGAAAGCATTAAATCCCCATCCAAATGTAAAAGTTATGGACTATCAGATTTTATTCTTTATGCTAGAGTCAAAAAGAAAGATACCTAAAGTTACTGTAGATGCCTTAGCCAGGTGTACATTTAGTGTCTCACTAAATCTTATTGGCAGATGGTAACTTGATCCGAATTGGCAAACCCCATTGAAACCATAGCTGATTCTTGTACTAAGACAAGAAACATCAGTAGACATGATTTGTAGGGCAGTAGAATAGTCCTCTTTGCAATATATTGTATGGTCTGAGAGTTCAAGTAGAAGTTCTTTGTTAGTGTTCAGCATGCTGAGCATTTCTTTCTCTGCATATAGAATTGCTTTTTACTTTTGGTGTTATTTTGAGCTCTTAGTTGAAGATATGGAGGTTGTAATGTTGACTGGAAAATTGGTGTCTGTATAATACACCAGAGGAATTATCCCAGTTGGCAGTCTGAGTGTTACTTCACTTTTTTGTTTTGGGCTGACTTGGGCATTGCTTAGACCAGAGGTGGGCAATCTGCAGCCCATCTGGATAATTTGCTGGTGGGCTGACACACGTTTTGTTGTCATTGACCATCTGCAGGCATTCCCTCCTGCAGCTCCCAGTTGCTGTGGTTCACTGTTATTAGTCAGTGAGAGCTGTGGGAAGTGTCAGCCAAAGGGACATGTTGGCCACCATTCCTCACGGCTCCCGTTGGCTGGGCATGGCAAACTGCATCCCCTGGGATCTGCAGTGGGCCATGCCCATGGACGGTCAATGTAAACAAAATGTCTCTTGGTATACCAGTGAATTACCTTGATGGGCCTACTGCGGCCTGTGGGCCTCAGTTTCCTGCCACTGGCGTAGACCATTGGATTAATGCTCCTTTAAGGTCTAGTTTTGGTTTGTAACACATATCCTTTTGCCCTGCTCTCTTTGTACAAGTTTTTGAACTCACCTTCATTAGCTTAGGCGTACACCTGTGGTTACTAAAGTTGTACCTGAAACAGAATCCCTTTGCTTGCTTATCATTGCGTATGGGCTTTCTGAGGGTCTATGATAGTTATGTATGCATCAACCATTGTCTTGTCAGTTCTTCACATCATCTCTCTCCAGGAAATCGAGAGTCTGGTTTAGTACTTTTTTTTTACAGTAAGATTTATTTATAAATATCTTACAGTGGCAGGCAGTAAAATTAAATAAGTGGCATGCAAACTACTCGTTGCTAGAGGTGGATGACTTGCAACAATATATGGTGGCTCTTTCGTGTAGTACCCCACACATAACAACCAATAACGGGCTTATAGTGGGTCAAACGCAAAACAGATAAATAAGGTTCTGCTCTCTGGCTTCTCCTACGGCCTCTTCCACATAAGGTTACTTGCTCTGCTCATACAGCAGGTGTCTCCAGCTAGATTTTACAGCTAGTTGGTGTGGAGAATTTCCTTTCAGGCCCTTCATCCTAATACTGGGTCTCCTACAGAAGCCTTCCTACTATCTGCAAATTGCTCTCCCTAACCCAGCTACTTGCTGACCAATAATGTGCAGAACATGCAAAGGGGAAGACTTCCAGCCTAGGATCCAAGAATGTTACAAACAGGCAGGGGCAGGCCTCAGTGAGCACTGGCAGCTCTAAAGCAAGATTTTCATGGAGAGGGTAGGGAAAAGTGGCATAACTAGAAGCACTTTTGACAATTTGGTCCTTAATGGGTTTCCTAAGGTGGTCGCATAGCACAGCCAGAGGCAGAGCCAGAACTGAAACGCAGAAATCCTGATGTAGTTCATAACTAGCGCAGAACTGCCTGTGAGAAAAAAGACCAGAGGGACTAAAATATGCTTTGTTTCTTTCTTGATCAGCACTGTTGCCTGTGTCTTAGAGAAAGTAGGAAACAATCTGTTCTTCTGGATGAGTGATTCAAGTTGTGGAAACCAAATCTACAGCTAGAAACCCAGTGTTATTCATGCCTGCATAGGAGAATGAGAAGAAATGGGCATATATTCAAGTTAAAGGATTTTCCTCTCGCTCTTACTGTTCAGCCAATTAATCAGGATGGAAAAAATAGCATATGTTGCAACACAAACGTAGCCAGTTTACAAAATGTTGTTGGCTAAGAGAGTGCAATAGTGAGTCATACTTTGAACTTCATTGGTTTGAAATTGTGATGGAACACGCTGAAAGTCTTAGCCGAGCTGAGGAGGTTGGAACAGGGCCAATCCCCATTCTTAGCAGTAGTTTTGTGGCTCAAACACAGCATGTTCAGATTAGCAGAAGCAACAAGAAAAGTAACTTAAATGATAAATGTTATGCATTAAATCGGGGCTTGAAAAATGTAACCAACAAGCCGTTGGCTTAAGGACTGAGCCTGTTCATACAGTTTTAATACACTGTGTCCCCAAGCCATCCCCATTCCTTTAGCAACGGACAAGAATATTAATAATATGGATATAAAAAAGTATATTTTCTCAGAGGAGAGTTTTCTCATGAAGTGAGGTAAAAAGCAAAGTAGCTGAAATAATGACAGTATGAACACATTAAAGAATCTAATTTGCATTCCCCTTCCTATTCCCCATTACTCCAGCCTCTGTATGGGTTGGCTGCCCTTGCACAGAAGGGCATATAGTGGGTCAAACGCAAAACAGATAAATAAGGTTCTGCTCTCGGGCTCCACCTGCAGCCTCTTCCACATAAGGTTGCTTGCTCTGCTCATACAGCAGGTGTCTCCAGCTAGATTTTACAGCTAGTTGGTGTGGAGAATTTCCCTTCAGGCCCTTCATCCTAATACTGGGTCTTCTACAGAAGCCTTCCTGCTATCTGCAGATAGCTCTCCCTAACCAAGCTACTTGCTGACCTTTTATCTGAGAACTAGATGACCCTGTAGGCTGTCGTCTGGTCCCTCACGTGAAGCCCATCACCTGTGTAGTAATTAGTCACTGATAGGCCTAAATCTGCCTCTCTGAAAGGGACAGAAGTCCGACTCCAGGCTTGTGCTCTGCTGGTCATTCTTTTGCTATTTCATCTTTTGTTTCCCAGCCTGATTTGTCCTGGCTTGGTTCTAGTGGCCCCAGCCTTGCAATTGGTAGTCTGACTGCCCGGTCTTCTGTTCGCCAGTTTCTGCCACTGCTGTGCTGGGTGTGAAGGCCTTGATTTCCCAATCATTAGCTTCCCGCCTGCCCCCTTCTGTTTGGCCTCTATGGTTCTGGTCTCCAGTTGGCTGGTTTTGCTGATGTGTTTGGCCCTTGATAGTCTCTGCTTTGGATGAGCTCTTAGCAGGCCCACCGAAGGGGTGGGGGAAGCGGGGAGGCAAAAGGGCAATTGCTCCAAGGCCTGGGGCTCTCAGCTGCTACAGCAGGACCAGCAGTGGCCTGAGCCCCAGGCCCTTTAAATTGCCACTGGAACTCTGCTTGGTGCACTCTGGGATGCTCTGAGGGCTGGCTGGGGCGGGAGGGACTGGGCATAGCACGCTCTGGGCGGCATTGAAGGTGGGGTGCCCCCAGCCCTACCCCTTCTACCTGAGGCCTCACTCCTTGCAGGAGCATGGAGCTGGCCCTGCTCCTTCTGGAAGCACAGAGTCGGCCCCCAAGCCTCCACCTTGCCTCTGGCTCTTAGGGTCAGTTTCTCTTCTCAGGTTGGTGTTTCGGCTTTCTAGTGCTCTGCTGCTCCCTTCTGGTCTGCCAAGTCTTGGTTCTGTTTGTCTCTTCTCTGCTTTTCTTTTTCTCCAGGCTCTCTCATTGGCAACCTACCTCTACTGGCATCCTCTTTCCTGTTCTGTTATGGACAGGGATAATGAGGAGAGGGAGAGGAAATAACAGGGTTGCGAATCTGCAATGCTGCAAAAACTCCTTAAACCATATATACTCCTTTGGTATATATGGTTGTGACTATTTTCTTCCACTATTTGATCTGAGGAAGTGGGTCTGGCCCACGAAAGCTCATCATCTAATAAACCATCTTGTTAGTCTTTAAAGTGCTACATAGTCCTGCATTTTCCTTAAACCAGTGATACTCAGACTGTAGCCCATGAGGCACACGTGGCTCTCTAATGTGTTGCCAGCGGTTCTTTACAGTACAAGATATTAAAACATGGTGTGATTTAATTATTAACCAATCAGGATGCTTTTGCTGTGTTATTAACCAATTAACTTATCAATTTGCACTAAGCTATTTATTTATTTGCTGTGATTTTATATATAATTTAAAGCTGACTTCTATGGTTTGGGAGCCAAATTTTATCTAAAAAAGCCATGGTAATGTGAAATACTTAATATTTCCCTTCTCATATTGTTTTACTGTAGTAAATGTACTGTAGTATATCCATGTATAATGAAACATGAATTTGTGATACTGTGGCTCTTCTGGGTAATGCTGATCGCCTGTTTGGCTCCTGAACTACTGAGATTTCAGTATCACTGTCTTAAACCATTAGAATGTCAGAATACAGACTACTGCTTAGCCATGCTGCCTAATATAATTTTACACTCATCAGGACAAACCAAAGAATGGATTTCTCTAGCCCTAAAGAACATTTTGTATGTGGAAAAACTTTCCATAGTAGCATATTTGAGCATTTAAAGCCAAGAGAAATTGTCTTCCAAATGTTACTGAAAACAGTGTACAGCTGTTCTGTATTCTTAAAGGATAATTATATTCTCTCTCCCTGTTTTCTACAGACTTGAAATATGAGAGTCTCAGATATTTCCTGTGTGTGTATGTACATGTGCACAAAACAGAAAGGATAATCTTAGCTGTTGGTTAAGCATTATCTGGCTTTAAACATTTGAATTCTAGGACAGAATTTTCCAAAGTGACTAGTAATTTTGAGCATCTCAGTTTTGGTTATCATTCTGATGTATACATTTACCCTTGTTTTTTGTTTGCGAGCTGAATGTAAAATCTTGACTTTGCTTCAGTTTGTAACAGTTATGTTTTGTATGACCTGTTCATATGTTCTGTTTAGGTACTCCTTTGTGGTAGCCATGGGATACCTCACATTGTGTCACATTAGCCGGATATACATATTTCATTATGGCATTCTCACTACAGATTTCTCTGGGTGAGTATCCAGTTCATATATAATATGTGTCTGTTGATAAATTATGCAGTTAGTTGCTTGATCACAATTTGGTTCATTATGAAATATATTCAAGAAGTAAATGTACTAAAATCACTCAGGTTTATTGATATGTCAATAATAATATAAAACAGGAAAAAACAATCAATATGATACCAGTTTCTGGGAAGTCACTTCGTGCATGATTGTTTCTTTAACTTTACATAGTGTGTTTCCCAAATTTATACCTATAAAGCAGTATTTTTATATATTCTACCTGTTGACAAGTAAAAGGTACTGTGCACATAATCTGAAACTAGATTTAACCAATGAGATTTCTACCTTGTTTTTTTGATAATATGTACCCTTTATCTCTTGTTTTAATCATATACATTCCAAGTATCCAGGTGCATGAAGGCACTGCTTAGGTTTATGCTAGGGTAGAATATTCATATGTCTTGTCCTTTTTCCTTTGGGACATTCCAGTATTAGCTTGTGAGAATGGCTCCCTACCTGTTAATATAGTTAAATACTCATATGTCCCAATCCAAACAGTTTTCCTACCTACTTAAGCCAAAGCTTACATCAGCTTATGCAAAGTCTTATAGGATATTTGACATGGGTGGGCACTGGACAGAATTGAAGGAAGAATTCAATACATTCAGTTAACATAACTTCTCAATACTTATATTAACACTAAGCTTATCATATATATATTAGATAACAATATCATTTTTTATTAAATTATTTTATGATGATAATTTAGTACAATTAAAAGAATGCTACAGAGGGAGTCTTGCAACCTTGTTTACTTTCAAGTCTTTCAAGAAATACTTGTTAAAAGATGCTAAAAGATATTAGACTGACTCAATATTTCCATTAGCCAGCAAGATGTACTTGTATGTCTTTTTGCACAGCAGCCCCTTGCTAAAGAGGGAGGGCCTGGTTATCTGCTTTTTCACCTTGAGAGGGGATGAGAGTTAAATTCCAAAGTTACTCTTTGATGATGGGGATGGAGTCAGTCCGAGGTTATCTGCCAATCCCTCAGTGTCTGATGAAGCAGTGAGCAAGGTAGACGGTCCTTGGATTATTCTGAAGGCCTTTCTTGCCAAGCTGGGAAAACAATGTGAGATGAGTCATCTGCCTCTCTCTTGCTTAAAGGGAGAGAGCTGCGTAATGTAGTGAGTTGTTTCTTTCCACTTTAAATGGCCAGTTACCAGCAAAGCTGTTTTTTCTCACTTTTGAAAGAGTGAAACGTGCATGTTTTATGAGAAGTTCTTTTCTGGATGCTTTGCTTTGTGGCATTTATAAACTGTTCTTATGATTATTTAGGTTTTATAACTCTTTCTTAACAACATATTTTTTCCTTCTTTATGCTAAGAGGATTATGCTGGTGAGTTGATTTTTGGTGATTTTTAATATTACTTGATAAGAATGGCACTACTTATAATATATCATCCCCTTTCATAACATACATAGGAATTCAGTGTAGTAATATTATAGTTACCACCAGAAAGGGATTAGTTTAAAATGAAAAATCAAAGGAATTATAAAAGTTCAGGAGCCTAGGAACAGACCTGGGTCCCAATCCAGCACTCAGACATATGTCTAATTTTGTGCATGTGACAATCTGATTGAAATCAGTATGACTACCCATGTGCATTAAATTATGCCCCAGCTGGACTAGAGCCATGATGCCTCTCACTTTTTGGTTACAGGCAAAGGTTTGAGTTGATCCAGTTTGTTATGAGCAAAACCCATTACCATCTGAAAAATATTCATTGAAGGCCTGCGGTGACAGAAATGGCTTATGTGAAGTGCTAGGGGCCTCTGTGCTGTTTTGAGTGGAAAAAGTCACAACACAAAAATCGCCATAAAAAAATTGGCACTAATTACCACCCTTATTAACAGTTTCATCTGAGAGGTAAATGTTTGAATTAGCTTGAAGACTGAACCCTTTTCACCTCAATTTATGTGTAAATTAGGCCTTTTGTCTCACTGATATGCCACATCTACAGATATGCACTTGTTACTGCATGTGCCACATTTCTGCTGTAGATAAATTGAGGACTTCATTCACTAGGGCTGTTGTGCTAAAATATTTAATCTAACTTAACTCCAAAGGACACAAGCAAACAAACAAACAAGCAAATACAACCAGCAGCATTTCTAGCAAACCACCCTAAATATGAGCATAATCAAATTTACTTTAATAGCAGATTTTTAGCAGTGAGCCTCACTAAAGGCATTGGTTTACCTTCTGATGCTTAATGCATTGCTGTGTTTTTTTACCTCTTGGTGGTTTTATTTCAGTCTCCAAAGTTAGAAACAATAGTCAAATAGCCAATTTGTAAAAAGAAAATACATTTGACAACAGAAACTGACATAGGGGATGTCTGTACTCCAAAGGTATTTTGAAATAAGTTATCTCAGAATAATAAATCTCAAAATAACTATTTCAAAACAACACCTCCATGCTACAGGGAGGCCTCAAAATTAGTCCGAGGCACTCCCCTAATATAGATGCACCATCTCTTTTGAGAGCTCCAGGAAGTACGTGGGAGTGATTACTTTGAATGGCCCTGGGGAGCGTCCACACTACTGCTATTTGGAAATAGCAATTTTTAAATAGGTATTGTTCCTTGTGAAATGAGGGTTTATCATTCTGGAATAAGAAGTCTGTTATTTCAAAATAATTTTGAAATAACGGGCTTGCTGTGTGCACGCTCGCCTTGTTGTTTTGAAATAACGTGAGTTATTTTGAAATAACACTATAGTGTAGACATGCCCCTAGAGACCTAGATGTATTCTTTTAGGGCACCTCTATGCTGCAGGGCAAAAGTCAAATTAAGATACGCAACTTCAGCTTCATCAATTGCACAGCTGAAGTTGAAATAGCTTAATTTGGCGTTTTGGCACTATCTACACAGTAGGAAGTCCAAGGAAGAACACTCTTCCTTCGACTTCCCTTACTCCTCGTGAAATGAGAGTTACAGAAATCAGATTAAGAAGTCCTCTATCTTGAAATTATTTTGAAATAATGGCTTGAGTGTAGACATACACTTTATTTCAAAATAACATCAGTTATTCCGAAATAATGCTGCTGTGTAGATTTACCCTTACTGTTACACCATTGCAGAACAAAGTATGGAATTATTAAGCACTGCAAAGAGTTGGATAGCAATATTTGTTTTTCTTGAAAATATATTAAGGAAGTTTTTTTTTGGCATTGTAAGTGATAAGATCTGGAAAAGTAAACCGATTAGCGTAGGAACAAAGCTGAGTGTCTCGAATGTGTTTATTTAGCAGCAAGTTGTACAAATGAGAGACATAGGTGATAATGAAAGATTCGAAGAGAAGGATGTTGGCATTCGAGAGGAGTTGTTATAGAAAGATCCTGAGAATAGGATGGATGCAGAAGGTCACCAACGAGGAACTATACAGGAAGATACAGCCGAAAGAGAACCTACTGCAGAAGGCTATACAATGGAAGTTACAGTTATTTGGGCACATCTGCAGAATGAACGACGAGTGAAAAGTTAAGACCCTGGTATTCAGCATAATGGATGGTCCGAATAGGAGAGGCAGATCCCACAGAGAATGGGTAGATGATATATAGATTGGTGCGGAGCTAGTCTTCAGAAACTAAGCCGCTCCGCACTGGACAGGGAAAGATAGAAGGAAATAGTGAGGGAGGCATTGGACACCAATGAGCGTTGAGCCCATGGTTGTTGTTGATGATGATGATGATTGTAAATGATGGGTGGATAGTTCTAGGGGTTGAAGTTCTCTTTGTATTGACAGACCCGGTAGAACATGGGCATTAGCAGTGCAAGACATGGCTCTACCCATAAGTCTCTGTTCTATAGTGTGTCGATAGCACTCTTTTCATTCACTCTGTGCTCATTCATTGCCTAACTGTTCTGCTGAGCATTTGTCCACTAGAAACTGGAAACCACACACTGATTTCACATAAGCTGATAAAGAACTGTGGGCGGTAACTCCCACGCTGCTTACATTCAGACCAGGGAATCAGAGTTGAAAAGCTCCATGTCTGGTTAATATCCCATACACTTCCCCCAGAAAGAAACATTTTTTGAATGAAAACTTTCAGCCATAATGAATAGTTATCTAATAGACTCCACCAACTAAATATATTGCTTAGAATTGGGGATAGGTCAAGTAAGTGGTTCTGATTTTTATTTAGAAGTGACAATGAATTTCTGCCTGCACACGAAACAATGTGGAAACTGATTTGGGGGCATGAAAGTTTCAGTTTAATATCTTCTGAATGCTTCCACACTTCCTGGTTTCCCTTGAAAACAGAAGTAACAAAATATAACAAGAGATGCTGATATTGAGTTTCTAGTTCAATAAAAAAAAATCAGACAATCTGGACAATTTCATGAGGTTTTTCACATTGATTTCCAGACCAAGGAAATAAATGCACAAGTATCACAAATACTAGACAGGAAATAAATCCTAGCATAGGGAAATTAAGTTTCTGTTTCACTGATCTGATTTTTCTGGTCTGGCAATAGTGTTGATATGTTTTATTTTGTTTGTTGGTATAAGATTCACAAATTAGGCATTGTGGGCTAGTATCTTTAGTTTGCAGCTGCAAAGCATGATAAGCTCTTTTTTGTCACAGTTAAACACAGTTAAAAAGCTTAAATGATTTGGGTTTGGGGAATAATTGGCTGTATTTCAAATGTCTTTCTTTAGGTTTTCTCTGTAAATATAAGTATTATTCATGGGTTTTATTACCATAGAACACTATGATTTTCTTTTAACGTCTACGTACTTCTTCGCCTTCTTTCAGTAAACTGTGCACTAAACAAAGTAATAGATTCTGACTTTGTCAGTATACATTCGATCTTTTAATGTCTCATTTTTGTGCACACCTCTGCAGCCTTCTCAAACTAAATCACATTTTTGCTACTTACAAGTTCGAAACATTTGACCTCGCATGACAAGAACACTGTTTGACATACTTATAATTAAATGTTACTTGAAAGCTAAAGGAAAGAAAAAGAAAGAAAAAGCATTCAGTCCTAAGTATTCAGAACTCCCAGGCCTAATTTAGTAATCTTGGAATTTAAAAATAAGATGTGGGTTCTTTTCATTTTGGCGCTGTTTTTGAGCTGTATTTGTATGTTTTTGAGTCTTCATGATTTCAGGCTTGTCTCTGCAGCGGGTATGGCAAAGAATTGGGCATGTCATGGAGTAGACGATTACACGATTAACCTATAAACCTGGGCATAAGCAGCAGGGCCGGGCTTACCACAGAAAGAAGCTGCTCCGGAATCCCATGGAACAGCCTCTGTCCGTGAGGATCGAAGCTCCCCACGGACAGGGGCTGTTCTGTGCTTGAGCAGTCTCTGTCCACAGGGAGTTGGTCCCCCACCCCTGCGCACAAGGGCTTCTACCACCCCTTGCTGCTGCCTCTGTGTCAGAGGCAGCAGTGTGGGGTGGCAAGTGGGAGCTGGTCTGCGCGGGGAGCTAGTTTTTAAATTGGCTCTCCTCGTGGACCGGTTCTCACCTGTCACCCCACGCTGGTGCCTCTGATAGAGAGGCAGCATTGCAAGGTTGCAGGGGGCTCCCCGGGAGCGGAGCCAGGAGCGCACTAGCTGCCGCCCCGTGGACTATCAAATAGTCATATAACCACTAAAACTTGATGTGGTTACATAACTATTCAGTTACATGCTATCTAACATCTCTACTAGGAATTTATTGAAAAATACCAACAAAAGCTGAGGTTCTCGTATAATCACATGATTTTGGGAGCTCAGTGAGATTTTAAGAAAAAGATCAAATATTGTAAGACCTGTAATAAAATCCTCACAGTTGGCAACATTATTCAAACCAGACTTCTGCCTTGGCAAATAATCACAGACCGTGGGGACTGGTAGATATTAAACACAATGCTCTGGCATTAACCTACAACGGTGATCTTCAAGGACATATTGAATGAGTTCTCTCTCTGTCAAGAGGCAGAGATTGCTGCTCTCTGTTGTGAAGCCTATTGTATAGCAAGTTTTGTAATCTCAGTGTACCTGCATCTCCTGACTCAACATTTCAGCTTTTGAAAAGAGAACTATTTTAAGTGGGAGGAAGGTATGAAATGTCTGTCCAGGTGCTATAGTGGACCCATATAGCTAAACTGTTACATAATGTGCTGCCATGTGCCAAGGTAGGTGTCTCATTAGGACTTCTCATTCTGTGAACTGAGTGGCAATCTATGTGGAACCCATCACCAGGTTGGGTGAGCACTAGGGATGTTAAATATCGGTTAATTGAATAGTCGACTAACCTCATGAATTCTTATCAGTTACTTGACTATTCTATAGTACCTGGGGGTGGTGCCAACAGCCAATGCGCTCTGGCCCCACTCCGAAGGAGCTCTCTGTGTCTCTATGCTGCTACCTCTCTATGGTTATGTCTACACTACAGCGCTAATTTGAACTAACTTAGTTCGAATTAGTTAATTCGAACTAAGCTAATTCGAACTAACGCATCCAGACTAAAAAACTAGTTCGAATTAGCGTTTTGCTAATTCGAACTAGCATGTCCACATTAAGTGGACCCTGAACCGGGGTTAAGGATGGCCGGAAGCAGTGCCGGCAGGGCATCAGAGGAGGACTTAGAGCGTCGAGATGTTGTCTCAGGCTAGCCGAGGGCTGTGCTTAAAGGGTCCCGACCCCCACCCCGGACCGACAGTTCTCAGGGGTGCCCCGCTTGCAAAGCAGCCCTGGCTTGGATTGCCCGGAGTACCCACACTGGGCACATCACACCACTCGGCCATCAGCCCGGCTGCACTTGCCGCAGGCTGCCATCTGGGGAGAGGGGGCAATTGGGGGGCTGCAGGAGAGCTTCCACCCCAAAAGCCCGCAGAGCCAGCCCAGTCCTCCCCATCGGGGGCTCGTGCCCCATTCCTCCCTCACCTCCTTCCACTTACCCTTCCCTAGCCCCTCTTCTTGATGTACAAAATAAAGATAACGTGTCTTCCAAAATGGAATCTGTCTTTATTGAACAAAACTGGGGGAGACTGGGAAAAGGAGGTGGGAGAGGGGAAAAGAGAGGCTAGGAGAGGGGAGGGCAACTAAAATGATCAGGGGTTGGGAACAGGTCCCATATGAAGAGAGGCTAAAGAGACTGTGACTTTTCAGCTTAGAAAAGAGGAGACGGAGGGGGGACAGGATAGAGATCTCTAAAAGCAGGAGTTGGGTGGAGAGGGTGCATACAGAAAAGTTCTTCATTAGTTCCCATAAAGAAGGACTAGAGGACACCAAAGGAAAGGAATGGGTAGCAGGCTTCAAACTAGTAACAGAAAGTTGTTCTTCACAAAGCAAAGAGTCACCCTGTGGAACTCCTTGCTGCATGAGGCTGTGAAGGCTACAACTAGAACAGAGTTTAAAGGGAAGTGAGATCAAGTCATGGAGGTTGGGTCCATGGAGTGGTATTAGCCAGGGGGTAGGAGTGGTGTCCCTGGCCTCTGTTTGTGGCAGGCTGGAGAGGGATGGCACGAGACAAATGGCTTGGTCACTGTCTTATGTCCATCCCCTCCAGGGTCCCTAGTGTTGGCCGCTGTCGGCAGACAGGCTACTGGGCTAGATGGACCTTTGGTCTGACCCAGTACGGCCATTGTAAGCTCAGGGCTCAGGGTCGGGGGGTCTCAGTGGACCCCCTTGATTCTCTTGCACACCTGCTCCTGGGTGGCCAGGCTGGCAGCTCTCCTGCCCTAGCCGGCCACTTTCCTGTGCCTAGTGCGAAGATCGTGGACGAGGTCCACGATGTCCGCACTAGCCCAGGTGGGTGCCCACCTCTTGCGGTCCCGGGCAAGTTCCCGGGAGCCGCCAGCCTGGTCCCGGGAAGAGGAGCGGGCTGGGGGGCATCGGGTGGGTGGCTCGATCCGTGCCAGGTGCAGGGTCTGCTTTCTGGGTGCTGGCAGGCTTGCACCTGGCATGGGCACCGTAGCCAGCCCGTGCCCCTTTAAGAGGTCCGGCGCTGGGAGGGGGGCAGACGAGTTTCCCTGGTGCTGGCCAGAGTGGCCACCAGGGAAACCTGGGGAGGGCTAGCCTCCCACTAGTTCAATTAAGGGTCTACACAGCCCTTAATTCGAACTAGTAAGTTCGAACTAGGCTTAATCCTCGTGGAATGAGGATTACCTAGTTCAAACTAAGCGCTCCGTTCGAATTAAATTCGAACTAACGGAGCGCTAGTGTAGCGCCTATGAAAGTTAGTTCGAACTAACGTCCGTTAGTTCGAACTAACTTTGTAGTGTAGACATACCCTATCAGAGGCAGCAGCGTGGGGATCCAGGTAGGAGCAGGTCTCTGAGGGGAGTCAGTTTAAAAACCAGCTCCCCTCACGGACCAGCTACCTGTTGCCCTGCACTGTTGTCTCTGATATAGAGGCAGCAGCACAGGGTGGCAGCAGCCCCTGTCTGGGGACCTGGCTCAGGCTAGAACTGAGCTGGGCTGCCTGCCCTCCTGGCTCCTAATACACTTTAAATGCAGAGCTGCACCAGGGATAGGTCCCGGACCCAGTGCAAGCCAGGACTGAGATGGGCTGCTGGCCAGCTTGCTAATGGCAGATGGGCCGCTGTCCAGCCTCCTTACTGGCAGGAGTAGGGGGGAAAAATGTGTATAGTCTATAGCATTAACCTATAAGCCTTTACTTATTGGTTAATCGGTTAATTGACTACACTATTACATCCCTAGTGAGCACCATATGGATTCAAGGGTTGGAAGCCAGAAGAGTTTTTAGCATGATATAGGTGACCCACTTGGTTTCAGGGCACGAAGGGAAACATGCCAAATTTTCAGTTACTCTGTCCTAACTGTGTATTTCCTAACAAAATGAAGCAAGATGAAGTTGGTGGCTGGGGAGGGAGAGAGGAGAGATGGACTGGTGCATCCTACTTTTACAGTTAGAGGAGAGATTACAGTAGTAGGCTCTATAGATGTATGGGCATGTGCTTTCAAAGCAGTTTATATGGGAGAGGCTGATATCCTATGAGAGTCCACAATGACTGATTCATTTCTTGGCTGGGTCAGGATATAAGCAGATTTCTACTTAGGGGACATTGCAAGACAATTTTCTTCCTTCCTGAAGATGGTTACAGGATAGACAAGAGAATGCGAGTCTGTTTGAATATTGCAAACTTTAGCTGAGCTATTGTTCTATGCCACTGTTTTTCCTCTCTAGTATCTTTAATATATGACAGCGAGAGAGGGAATTTGTATTTTTCTGCATCAGGACTGTCATTTCTGATAATTTTTCTGTCTTATTTGGAGTTCAAATTTGAGAATGGGGGAGGATGGCATGTTAGTTTTTTCAGATTAAATTGTATGCAAGACTTAAGAATTGTACTTGATTATAGAGTACTATGAGTATGTTATAAATACCTAATATAAATATAAATATAAAGAATCTATTTTTTTTCTCTGTTCATTTATCATAGCAGTGTTCTAATGCAGGCTGATTTTGTATACGAACTTCTAATCAGTCCGTCTGGATTGTATGCATTTCAGTGCTCACTGGCTTTTAGCAGAGGCCCAATTTTCAAATGCAGGTGCCTAAATATAAACAATTAAAAGTAAATTAGTTTAGGTTTGATTCTTTAGTTTAAAGATACTTAAACATTAGCATAAAATACATCAGCTTTGTCATTAGCAAGAATCACACCTAACAAAAGCTTGCCTTTAAAACCAAAAATTGTTGCTGAACTAATTTGAACAATTCACACTTACTGTGCCTACTTGTGTATTCCGTTTGTCTGTGGAAGATGAGGATAAACATATTCTTTGCATATAAAATTATTACAATAATATTGATATATATTTAGGGTTTTAACTACTATTGAATTCCAATTACAGTATTTGAATTTACAGTATCTAAACCTTAGTCTACTGAGCTGCCTTCATGATTTTCTGGTCTATTGAACCTTGATTATTTGAACATAATCTTTTGAGTGGTTCAGTTAATCTGGATTTTACTGTACCGTCTTTTTTAACACATTGAGCATTTAGAAATCACTTAAATTTTTATAATGGGGCAGTCAAAAGGCTAATTAATTGAATGGTTAATCTTAAACATTAGGTCTGATTTTGAATTGGGAGATTTGTAAATATTTAGCTTGTAATGTAACTAGAAGTATAGACTGAGCCAGTATGTTCCAGGATTCCTTGGAAAATTCATTGTGAAAGGTAACATTTGCTTATTATTTTAGCCACAGATATCATTGGAAAATAATTTTTCCCCTATCCCAAGCAGAAATTGGATTGGAAGATGCAGGCAGCTGTTCCCTCTTACATTACATCCAGTTAAATATGGTGAAACATTTTAATTAAGCAACAAGCTTAATTTAGAGTAGTCATTTAGCTCGAGGTAGATTTTTTTTTCCTTTCCAAAAATGTTTGGATTCTAAGAAATGTATGAAAGTTTTATATGCCAGTCAAAATCTGGAAATAGCAATTAACCATTAACATCATCCATAATGTATATAGCAGTGGTTTCTGAAACTGTGTAGAGAGATTGAATTTTCTAGTAGCAAGAAGTCTGTTATAGGGCTGAAAACATGTCTTTCGTAACACTCTTTTGTAAATACTGATTAAAACTTGATAGAAATGTAGCCGTGTTAGTCTGGTGTAGCTGAAACAAAATACAGGACTATGTAGCACTTTAAAGACTAACAAGATGGTTTATTAGATGATGAGCTTTCGTGGGCCAGACCCACTTCCTCAGATCAAATAGTGGAAGAAAATAGTCATTAAAATTTAGGATTAAAATTTAGGAGTGTTATCTAAATCTAGACTACTTCTGTACCATTAACTCCATGTATACTTAGAATAAAACAAATGCTTTGAAAGTAATTTTCACTGTCACATACATCCTCCATTATTAGTAGTAGTAGTGGTAATAAGTAGTAGTGATAACATCACAAGGGAAGGCAGTATTGCCTAGCTGATAGAGCACTGGACGGGGACTTAGGAGGCCTGAGTTCTATTCTTTACTCTTGCCATTGGCCTACTGGGCGCGTCACATCACCTCTGTGCCTCTTTCTCTGTTTGGATAATGGTAATAATTATACATGTCTTTTTAAAATATATCACTCTGAGAATTCCTAAGCTCTGTATACGAACTAGGTGGTAGTTGTATTCTGCCTAAAACAGACACATTCCCCCCTCCAGAGATTAAAAACAAATGATCAGAGTGATGTTATATTATTTAACTCAGATACTTAGCATAGTGTACTTTGTGTTGAGATACTGTCTTTTGGATGAGACCTACAATAAGGTTCTGACTGCATTTGGTAATTAAAGATTTCACAGTACTCTAGGGTTGCTATTTTGGTTCAGTTTCTAACATGGATAGTTATGTTCTGACCAGCTGAATTGCTCATGCAGTTTTGGTTCTTGTATAGTATTTTCCACTTTTTGTTCTAAGCTGTTACAACAATGCCTTTGATCCCCCGGGTGGTTGCATTTCCTTGACTAATTAACTGAATTGGGATCCTTTTGAGTTGAAAGATGTTATATAAGAGTATTATGTATTAATCAATCCAATAATCCATATAAAATAAGATGGAAGGATTTGTACTACATTACGAGAAGATCTTAATCGCTTTCTATATCTTTGTTATAGCCCCCTGATGATTATCACACAGAAGATCACAACTCTTGCATTCCAATTGCATGATGGTAAGCAGACAAAACTCCCGTTATTCTAAAGGCAACATTTCCATTCCCATCCATTGTCTTCAGTGGAGTTACGCCAAGGGTGAATTTAATTCACTGTGTTTCTCTCAGCAAGGAAGGGCAGAGCTTTGTGAAGACCAGACAGATTTTGCTTTACTTTTCCTGTGTCTAAATCTTTTTTAAATAATAAAAACGCTTTTACACCTCAGAAGATTAATTCTGTGGACTGAAAATTAGACTGGTTTGGAGTCCATGGGCCTAATTCTGATATCATTTAATATGTGTTTGACACCTGTGTAATACAGCTGACTTTCTGCAAGTTACTCTTGATGCTTACTGATATGAGAGATCAGAATCAGGCCCAAAGACTTAACATGTTCACTCCTGAATCAGTGCTAGCCTAAGGCATGAGTTTAAAAACATGACTAATCAAAATAGAAGTTTGCGGCTGGGATGTCAATCTATCCCTGGGGTGGGCAACCTTGTAGGGAAAGGGGGAGGATCCAACACTAAAGTGCCTATTTTCAGTACTTCAGTGTAGTTTTCTGAGGATGAGCATGCTTGACTTAAAGGATGGAAAAATGAACTCAAGTTATTACTGTTGGTAACAATGAAACACAACTAGGCTTTTTGATGTTCAATTCTACAATAGTTGCCTATAGCATTGAAGGTTGAGCTTGGGATAATTTTCTGTGGTTATTTTTGGAAGAGTCTCATTTGATTTTTGTGGTGTAATGCCTATTATTTATCTTGCTAGGCTTAGGTCGACAAGCGGAGGACCTCACTGCTGAGCAAAATCGGCTTGCTATAAAGTAAGCATTTACTTTTTTCACTCAGTATCCCTTTAACCTCATCAAAGTAATAGTGGTTTGTGTGGTTTTTAACGTATCCCTAACTCAGTGTCTGGAGCCAGATTTTCCCCAGTCATGTGCTACTTAAAAAGAAAAACACCTCTGCTAATGTAGGTACTGCCTGCAATCCATGCAGTGCTAAGGGTGGATACTTCAGTACTTATTGAGGTAATTCCTTTTGTGATGTTGGCAACCCAACCACCATACCTCAGTTCTTCATTCATCCCTCCACCCCCCAGACTGAACAATGCATCAAGAAAGCCCAACACTGGTTTAGAACCAGATTCAGCAAAGTGCTTAAGCACATGCTTAAATCCCATTAGCTTTAATGAGGGGCTGTCAGGGTGTCTCTGAGTGCAGAAGATGGGGGCCTGCAAGAGACCTTAAATACCTTCTGCTTACAAAACCTCCCCAGAATCACAGATTCATTGACTTTAGGGGTTAGCTGCCACCACCAAGTGAAACAAATCCCTTTCTTCTTGAACCCAGGAAGGAATCACTTGGGCTTCCTTCCCCAGGGATACCCCAAGCTCCTCTGCCACAAGAGATCTTGAAAAAAGAAACGAAAGGTGCAGAAAACAAACTGTATCTTTGATAGCTGACCTCTCAGGCTAGCAGGCATATACATACACACACACAGAGACCTCCTGTTTCCTTTCAGGACACAAGAATCATTGTCTTAAAAAAGGTGATTTTATTAATAAAACAAAAAGATATACTTGATAAAGCATATTTCTTTGCTAGCTGTTACAGAGCAACTGAGTAAAACAAATTAAAACAGAGTACACGCAGATTTTCTAGGTACAATTTAGATAGTGAATGAGGCGGGGGGAGGGGAGGAAAAGCACATAGATTTTGCTCAGACGTTTAGCCAAACAGCCAAAACAAAAAAAAATACCCTAATCGTGACTAAATATAGTAAACTTCCGATAATCCGGCACCTTTAGGACCCAGGAAGTGCCGGATTATCAGATATGCCGGAGTACTGGAAGGGGGGCTATGAGGGGTCTGGGATGGGGGTGAGGGGGGAACTGCACAGCGTGGGAGAGGGTGGCGCTGCGGGACCAACCCGGCAGCACCCCAGCTGCTCTGCCCTCGGCTTCCCCAAGTTCACCGCTGCTGAAACTGACCAGCATCAGACTTGGGGAAGACGGGGGCAGAGCAGCTCCAATTGTCTGGCTGGCCGGAGCACTTCTGGGTTCCAGTTGGTGCCGGACTATCAGAAGTGCCGGATCACTGGATGCTGGACAATTGGAGTTTTACTATACACCTTATCCCTCCTACTCACGATCCATGCTGATCTGTACTTCAAGGCCCAGTTCACTCCCATGTCCAATATTTTTATAGGCATGGTAAAACTGATTACTGCATCTTTTCCCTCTAGCACTTAACTTAGAATTTCTTCACACAAAAAGAGCAGGCAAGGTATCTGTATGCAATTCAGATTTCAGCACTGTATCCCATTGGTTCTTCTGGCCCCCTGCCAACACTCCCGTTAGCTACCTAAGGGTGTATTTACACAGCAAAATTATTTCGGAATAACGGCCGTCACCGAAATAAATAATTTCGAAATAACGGACAGCTTATTCTGACTTCTATGAAGCATAATACCTATTCCAAAATAGCTATTTCGAAACAAGGCGTGTGTAGATGCTCCTCTTCTGCTATTTCGAAATAGCCCCCTCACTAGAGCCATTCTAAGTCATTTCTCCTGGGACTCTAAATTGAGATAGCACATCTACATCAGGGAAGCCTGCCTTGGACTAATTTTGAGGCTTCCCTGAAGTGTTGACATGCTATTTTGAAATAAACTATTTCGGAATTACTATTCCAGAATAGTTTATTCCGAAATAACTGTGCAGTGTAGACGTAGCCTAAGTTTAACCCTTTAGTCACTGGGTGCTGGCCAGCACTATTCCTATCCATCACAGGGGCCTAGAGTAGACCAATTGCTTAAATACTTTACTGAACCGGGCCTTTTAATAAGGCTGTGCTGCTTGGTTCTGTAGGCTTGTGTTTGCTTTTTCACTGTGTTCTGCTATTTCGCACATTAGAATACTCCTCCCTTCCGAAAACCTACATCAAAGCACTAACCCATGTTAAAACAGCAAGATTGAAGTTTGCCTCTGACACTTCAAATGCTGTTGTTTTTATTATCCTATTACCAGTAGTTTCTGGATACTGATGTATGTTTCTCCTTCATTTCTGCACCTTCCAAATACAAATTTTGATAGTACAGATTTCACTGTTTACCGAGAGAAGACTGCTGCTGCCTATCTATCACAAGCATTTTTTTTTCCAATCTGGTTTTAGTTCCACTCCAATTGCAGGTTGAAAGTGAAATCCTTTTTGAGCAGGCTGAAAGTTACAGCAGTAACTAACTTTGATCCCTGGGCTTACTACATTTTAAGCTTTGCTTAGGGGCAAAGTAATTCATTCCTCAGTTTTCAAGGTTTAATTGTGAACTATTGGAAAATTTATCCTAATTATTAGATGATGGAACTATTATAGTCATCTCTCTGTAAGGAGGTTTATATAACCGTGACACATTGTTTTGTGCTGGATTTAAAAATATACTCCTGATTGAGGTTCAGTTGTATGTAAAGTTTAAAATACACTTTGAATAATAATTCATAGAGATGGTGAAATAGTTATATTACACAATGTAATTAAAAAAGCTTCTCTAAAGTACCCATGAAACATTTTGCTATATTTTACCTAATTTTGTTTTGTGTGTGGATGTTTTGACAGAACAAGACCTTCTTTACTGGAGTATTTGAGCTATCTTCTCAATTTTATGGGTATCATAGCTGGACCTTGCAGCAATTACAAGGACTATGTAGCCTTCATTGAAGGGAGGCATGTGCATATGAAACTTTTAGAAGTGAACTGGAAGCAAAAGGGTTATGACAGACTTCCTGATCCTTCTCCAACTGTAAGTTGAGAAAAGCCAAGTATTTATTGCAAAAGCGGCGAGGAGTCCTGTGGCACCTTATAGACTAACTGAAGTGTAGGAGCATAAGCTTTCGTGGGCAAAGACCCCCTTCGTCAGATACTATTTATTGCAAAGGACTAAAGGATACTGCTTTCCATGTCTGACTAAAAGCTGCACCTAGTTTAAAACCAAACAATTAAACCCTTTTGGTGCTATCCTGTCAGCAAATATACTTTTTTTCTGCAGTTTGTGTTGATAATAAAACTAGACAGTAGGGGTTGGCATCTTCCCTTTGTTCGAAGGAGCACATAACAATTCATTGTTGGGTGAACATCGTATGTGTAAGTGTCTCCGTTCACAGTGGGAACATCCGGTAGATTCTGACAATAATTAATTGTAATTCAGACTTAGACGAAAGAAAAAAGGCTGAAAAAGCTATTGTATTGTAGAGGACACATTTGATGTAGGAATCATAATTGATTAATTACTGTCAGTTGCCCAGTTGCATTGCAAGGAAATCTGGTGATTATCTGGTGATTATCTTAAGGTATCTTTGAAGCCATCTTTTAAGTCTGAAAAATATAAATCCATTGCAAGGACTTTATCAGTTTTGTGTTGTATTATTAAATACTAATTCAAATACTCCCGTAAGTGGTAAAACTCCCACAAGTATTGCAGAAAAATGCATGGGTCAGATTCTGTTGTGACATTGGAATGACTAGATTTATACCTTCGTGACTGAGAGCAGATTTTTTTGGTTCTGCATATTCTCACTGAAAGTGGAGTATATATGCATACAGAACCTCCTCTTGATTTCTCACTGGTGTAATTTTCCTGACAGTGCAAATGAAGTCAGAATGAGGCCCCTATTGTGTCAATTATGTTTAAATAAAATATATATATTCAGTATAGAAAAAATTCGTATTTTTCGGTAAAAAGTTAAGCTCTAAAATGACTTACTAAAATTTACTGTATATGCAGTGCATATGAAAAAAGTATGTAGGGACTAAAAGCGAGTTAGTTTTATCAGTGTTTACATACTACATTGTATATTTTTTTATTCTCATGATATCAGGAGTCTACAGATTCACCTGTTTGCAATATGAATATATGAGTGAATCTGTTTTACTCACAATGAATATGTGAAAGCCAGTTAACATAGATTACACCTGTAATTCTGATTTCTGAAGTACAAGGGCACTGACTACACATTTTTTAAAAATATATTTCGTAGGTGAGGTGCAGGACAGTATCTGTCAAAGTCGTTTGAAGGTCACTTTCAGATACGTTGATAGGTGTGATGTAGGAATCAAGATACATTATCAATATAACTTTCCTGGGAATCAAAATATTTGGTGCTTCCAGCAGGAATTTAACATTCACTTCCTGTGCATATCTGCACAGGCAGGAAAACCCTCTGTTTACCAGCTTTCTTCTCTTTCCACTCAGAGCACTTCCAGAAGTGAATGTAGGGCACTTATGTGAAAGAACATGGCCCATTTTGGGTCTGAATAATTCATTAATTTCTTTCCGTAAAATTAATTAGTAAAATATGTTAAAGCCAACTTTGCATGGCTTTTACTGATTCATTGTACCAGCTGGTCCTTGTTACAAATTAATTATGATAAAAGGACACATGGGGCACCTGGTGCTGGCCACTGTGAGCAGACAGGATACTGGGCTAGATGGATCTTTGGTCTGACCCAGTACGGCTGTTCTTATGTTCTAAGGAAGCTATTCTTAGCTGTTACCAGTCTCGTTGGGTCTTTAGTCAATTTATTCTTAAGGGGGAAGCATTATTTTGCTTTTGGTCTATTCTGATAAATGATCACATCTATGTTTTATTATTCATTATGCTTTTCAGGGAGCTGTGATATACAAACTGTGTATCACATTTGTATCTCTCCTTTTGTTCTTGACACTTACCAAGACCTACCCTGTCACATACATTGTTGATAGCCAGTTTATCAATAACACATCCTTCTTATCAAGACTTGGCTACCTGTATATCGTTATGCAAGCATCGAAGCCAAAATATTACTTTGCATGGACATTAGGTAAGGATGACTAAATGGCTTATTTTGTGTCCAGATAAATTTAATACATGAACAGTGGGATGTATGAAATTGTCATGAAACAATTATTCTTTTATATTTTGGGCCCAATCCTGCAATTTCCACAGCAACCTGGATCTGTGCAGAGCCCTGCTGAAGGCAGTGTGGGTGCAGCAGTCCAACTGTATGCTGCCAGTTGCACAAGGAAAGTGATTTGGGATGCTATGAGTATATTGACTATCAGTCTCAAAAGGACACCATCAAATAGTTTAGACCAGAAATTTTATCTGCTTTCAAACTGTTCCGCTCCAGGACTTGGGGACAGATCCTCAGCTGCTGTCAGTCATCATAGCTTCATTGAAGTTAGTGAGGAATATGTGACCTCTGGGATCTAGATGTGTAATATAACCGGTGTGAGTGCGGGAGTGTGTATGTAACACCTTCCCCTTGCACTTGACCTTTGTTAATCGTACCTCAGTTACTTTTATCAGTATCCTTAATACTTAAGAAGAAAAGATTGTACCCTTTGTCCTGATTTGTATTCCTCGGCCTTAATCCTTTACTTCTTTGGTGCAGATGGGGACTCTTGGCACCTGTGATCACCCTCGTAGTTACAAAGCTAATAAAAGTGAACCAGCCTATCTGAAGCCATAGGAATCTCTGTACAATAATGCTTGCTTAGGGACTTGTCTATAGCTAAAAGTAGTCCTGCTTTAACTATACTAGGAAATAGGTGATGGTAGCATGAGGTACCTTTATACCAGCATAACTGCATCCATAATAGGGCTGTACCAGTGGGATTATATTGGTAGAAAATTAAACCCTTAACTGCCATATGTACTGGTACAATGTTTATATGTGGACCTAGCCCAGAGGTGGGCAATAATTTTTGACAGGGGGCTAATCCAGGATTTTAGAAAGTAGTTCAGGGCCGCACACTTCCAGGATATTTAATGGAGAAATTCCGGAGTCTGGGATGGAGATTGGGTGCAGAAAGTGATCTTGGGTTAAGGGATTGGGATGCAGGAAGGAGAATGTGGTCTGAGAGGGAGTTTGGGTGAAGGAGGCAGTTATCACCAAGGGCAGGGGACTGGGATGCAGGATTTTGGGATGTGACCTAGGGTAGGAGGGGATTGTGGTCTGGGGCAGGAGATTGGGGTGCCAAATTTGGGAGGGTGTCTGGGTGCAAGAGGAGGCAGAGGGTTTGATTATGTGGAGGGGGGAGCAGAGATTTAGGGAAGGGGGGAGCTGGAGTACCAGAGGCAGGTTCTGACTGGGAGGCGCTTACCAGCAGAAACCTGAGGCAGACTGTCTGCTGCAGGCTGCACCATGTGGTTCTGCTCTAGATATGAGGGAAAAGAGGAGGGGGCTAAGGAGGTAGGCGAAGGCTTCCTACACTGTCTCTGCTCCCAGCAAAAATTCTTAGCTCCTTTTGGCCGGAAACTGAGAGATTGGCCAATAGGAGCTAAGAGATTTTGGTGAGGGGTGGGAACAGAATGAGAAGTCTCCCTCTTCCCGCCCCAGATGTCTGGAATGGAGAACAGCTGGCTTTTAAAGCATGAGCTGTTCTCTGCCTAAGGGTTCTGGCGAGGTGGCTGCGAGCCAGATCTGGCCCACTGGCAGCCTCTTGCCCACTCCTGACCTAGCCTCATTCAGTCTCCAGCTTCTGTCCCTGGCAGTCCACACCCTCACTTGCAAGGGTGAAAGAAGCAGGGTGCGGGTGGAGACGAGGATGGTTTGGAGTGGCCTAATCTACCATTAGCATTGCCTTCCCCATGCACATGAGTATAGAACAGCCATAAGTCAGAAAAAGAGTTCTCTCTCTCATGTAGCTCACCTACATGCATAGGATGAGGAATAGCACTGTCAGATGCTCAAGTGTAAAACTTCCTGGCTAATCAGTCATCTTCTCATCCACTCACCTGAATCAAGCAACTTTTTCTGGACAAATAAACTTGTAAGGTTAGCAGCAGTCGCTGGTGTGATAATGGATAGTCGCTGCTATGGAAATGGATAGTCAAGGGCTTTAGCTGGTCATAAATGTTGATAGAATAGAACCTCAGAGTTACAAACAGCCCAAGAATTTTTGTGACTCTAAAGTGTTTGTAACTCTGAACAAAACATGATGGTTATTCTTTCAAAAGTTTATAACTAAATATTGACTTAATACAGCTGTGAAGCTTTACTATGCTGCTTTTAACCATCATAATTTAAATGGAACAAGTACAGAAACAGTGTCTTTATCTTGTCAAATCTTTTACACTTTTCCTTTTTTAGTCAATGGGTGGTGGAGGGACACCTGCAGAGCTGCAGTGGAGTTAGCTCCCTCCCCCAGGAGGCTCTTACTACATTTAAAGGGCAAAGGCGCAGCGCGGGACCAGGCGCGAGTTGTGATAGCTGATAGGTGCCTGGTCCCCTGCTGTGCCTCTGCCTCCTCTGTCCCCCCAGTACCGGCTTCTGCTCCTCCCTTGCTGCCTCTGATACAGAGGCAGCAAGACAGGGGAGAACTGACTAGTCGAGTAGTGACTTGACTACCCAATAAGCCTAGGTTTATCGGGTAGTTGATTACTCGACTAGTCGCTTATATCCCTAGTCTCCGCTGCTGTCTACTTCCAGTTCCAAATGAAGTGTGTGGTTGATCAACAGAGCTGTCCCGTCGATAGGACTGTTTGGGGCACTGCCCAGCCCCATGCTTTAGGAGGTCCTGTGACAGTTGCATCAACAGTCCTATGCATGGGGCCCAAGGCAGCTTGCGGGGTTACCTAGTAAACTACCTACACAAGACCCCCTTGTAAATCTCACGCCTTAAATTGTTTTCTTTAACAAAACCTAAGTTTTGGTTCTAAGCGACATACTACTTCCTTCTATTAAATGACATTAGCCTTTTGGCTTTTGAACAAATCCTAGGCAGAGTAAAAGCAAAGACAATCTCTGTTCACCCAAGAGAAGTGTCTGCTGTTGCAAAATATTTGAATAACACTTACATTCCTCCAAAGCTACTGATAGTTACACCTGCTAAGGCCATATTTATTAAGTGAGAACTTGGAATAAGGGTTCTTTTTTTCCCTCCCTGAAAATGGATGCCATCTTTTTCCATGTTTTGGATATAGACGACCTCTTTTTCAGTCCATTGTCTGGAACAACAGCTTCCAAGTGAGACTGATGTCAGCTAGTGGGTTTCATTCTCCGCTCTTAGTGGGCCACGGGTGGGGCACAAACAAGAGGTTTCAGTGCTGTTACTATGTATGTGAAAATGAGGCAGGACATAAAGGGAGACATGGGATGGTTGACAGGATGGACAGTGGTGTGTGGAGATGTAGAGATGAGATCTTAAGAGGGATTGTGGGGAGGAAGTCCAAAACACTTCTGTAAGGAAAGAAGACCAAACATTCCCAGAAGGCAGCAGTCCAAAGAGGCCTACAGGAAAGAGAATAGTAAATGGCTTGGATTTTAGGGTGGAGAATGTCTTTCTTTGGCTATCAGTTTATTTAATATTGAGAGTTATTTCAGCTGGTGACCAAAACCAACTTACCATTCCGTTTCCTCTACCTACACATTCACTTTTCTTAAATCTTATCATCTGTGTGTCAGGGGAGATCTCTTGGCAGGTGAGAGAGTCTGAGCTTGCTGAATAGAGATCACCAAAATCTGCTGGACTTGGAAGACAACCATCATGGAAGGGGATAGAAAAGGGACTCTGACCATTCAGTCCAAGGCTGTGATAAAGCACAGGAAAATAAGTGGAATGAAACAGCTAGGACTGGTATATGTGGAATAGAAATGGCTTTTGGATAATAAATCATTCAGAGAAATATTTTATTTTATTTGGCTATAGATCCAGATTCATAGAAAGCTGGAAGGATGAGGGTGTTAAACTAGAAACACATTATTATAGAGGGAAACTACATTTGGGCTTGTGATGCTATTTAATCTTGTATACTATGGAAAGATCTTGTGAGGTTTTGGGAAAGCATTCTCTGGCTAGTGGTGGGCGAGGCTTCTATTATCTATGCTTGCAGAGTCAAGCAAGAAAATGGCATGGTTTTCACCCTCTTTTCTTTTAAGCTGTTTGTTATGTGGAATAGGGCATTATATAATCATCTAAAAACTGCCAATAAGCAGTTGCTGTTTCCAGAAAGGGACAGTAAGGCTATTGTGCGAGAGCCACACTGCAGAATTCCTCCAGATTCAAGAAAAGATAGAAAATTCAAATACTGAGTGTGGTAGTATTAAACATTGGCACTTAGCAGTAAACTTGACTAAGACTTAAAATGCTTATTAGTAAAAACCATTTAGAACTGAATTCCACATTCTGATAGATGGAGGGGATCCCAACCAAACAACTAACCAACTAAGGGGTAAATTCTGGCCCCAATAAAGTTAATGGCAGACATCTCATTAGATACCAGTAATCTCAAATTGCTTTTGCATTGAAGCTAATAGATCTATTAATATTAGACACTGGAATGCAGATATTGTCCACTCTTGCCTTTAATTAGAAGGTGCAGCCTGTAGAGACTGAAGGTCTCAGCATTCCGCTAGGATGAAGAAGTAGGATTGCTGTTTGAGTTGATTCCCTACTGCTTGGAACACAGTTCTTCAAGGGGGTTCCCTTGTAGCAGGATGGAGTCAGAAGATGTATGGCTGTACAGATGCCCCAGTTATTGCCCTTGCGAGTACCTTGGTGGCAAATTTCAGAGCAGTCAATCTGTTAGTCCATTTCAGCAAAAAACAGTGAGGGGTCCTGTGGAACCTTAGAGACTAACAGGCTTATTTGGGCATAAGCTTTTGTGGGTTACAGTCCACTTTAGCAGATGCTTGAAGTGGAAACTTCAGTTTGGCAGGTGAAAAGATGAGAAGGTTACATTACTGTGCAAAAAACCTTCAAAAATAGACTTCAGCAAACTTGACATTATCAGACTGGGCCTGAATACAAGCTGGGAGTAACTAGCCTACTACAAAAAGTAACCCCCTCTTGGTATTCCCATCAACTGTTGGGAATGGGCCACATCCACCCTGATTGAATTGACCTTGTTAGCACTGGCCCTCTTCATAGTAATGTAACACTCCCATATTTGCCTGTGTATATATACCTGCCAAACTGAAGTTTCCACTTCATGCATCTGATGAAGTGGGCTGCAGCCTATGGAAAGCTTATGCTCAAATAAATTTATTTGTCTAACTCAAGACTTGGAAGCCTCTGTTTCCAGCAGCTTGTCAGTGAAGTGGAAAGTTAAGAGAAAGGTCCATATTTTTCTGATTAAAAAACTGCTTTTAAATAAGACTGCATCCCTGAGTTGTACATTTGAATTCTCCCTGAATTTGTACATAATCGCATAACATTTTATGAGAGAGACCAAGCCCAATTTTGAATCCCAAGACAGAGATGCCGATGTTGTTGTTTTTTTAAAGAAAAGCTCAGCTTTATCTTCAGTTTTCTTGATTAGGGCTGTTATTTATAATGGAACTGGGCAGAAAAATCTAGCAGAAAATCTGTGTTTTCATTTTTTCCCTTACAATATCTGTAGGCTTGACTGTATTTAGAAACCTGGAGGCAACAAGTGTCCTCTGTCTTCTCAGTAAGCACAGAGAAAGGGCTTTTGACAGCAGATTAAAATCAGGATCCTTGAAATCCAGACCCAGTTATCAAAGAGACCCAGAGCAAGACACAACCCTCATGGGCTCTGTGGGAAAGAATGCATGGGATTCCACTGGGCTTCTGGAATAAAAAAGAACAATGAGGCTTCTAGAAAGAGCCTAGTGTGTTAAAATGGGCTGGATGAATGTCCAATGTGACATTTCCAAGCCTCCATTTTTGCTCTTGCAATTATTTGCCTCTGCAATGTAGGTTATTTGTACCTCTCAGTATTTGATGTGCAGAGACAGTCTGGTAATAAGTGAGGCACTGAGTTGTGAGATTAAAACTGAACTTTCTATATGAGGTGTTCAAAAGTCATCACTAAAACTTAACATTTATCAAATCTTAATAAAAACAGAAACTTTAATTTGAGATACTGCAGTATTTCCTCTTACAGGTACAAGGAAATAGCGCAGTATCATCAGTACAACCATCTGGCAAATATTGCTACATTTTTATGCAACTATGGTATGTGTAGTTTTAGTTTCATAACAATTAGAAAAAACCTTTTTGTTCATTGTCCTTTTCTAGATTATTTTCTACCTAAATAATTTTCTTATTAATGTTTATTGAGATTGTCATTGTGTTCAGTGTCCTACAGATATGTAAAAGAAATGACACTTGCCACAGTCTAATTTGAATAGTTTGCTTTGATGTTACAGCTGATGCAGTCAACAATGCAGCTGGCTATGGGTTCAGTGGTGTTGATGAGCAAGGCAATTTCCATTGGGACCTGCTATCCAACTTAAATATATGGAACATTGAGGTGAGTTGAAAGAAACAATATCTTGGTATAATTATGGAACAGTGTTTATAAGGCGGTTCATTAGTAATGGGGGTACATTTTTTCCTGCCAAAGGTGTATTTCAAATTAGCATGGTTTTGAATTTTATTTTCTGGATAGATACAGTGTATGGGTCATACTTTATGTTAGGTTACATTGGTAAATAGTTTATAAAGTGCTAATAATGTGTTTTAATAAACTGAATGATTGTAGAGTTCAGCAGATCAATAGATTGCATACAACGATTCATAACCATGTATGGCATCATCTGCTTATCTACTTATTACAATTCATTATTACTTATTTTTAGTATTTGTATTTCAGTAGCAGCTAGAGGACCCACCTGACATTGGGGCTTATTTGTACTAGATCCTTACAAATACACAGTAAGAGACAGTCCAGGCCCCAACATGCATATATTATAAATAGAAAAGATAGACAGAGGGCAAAAGATGAAAGAAATACAGAAATGTGAGATTATCTGCCCAGGGCCACATAATATGTCAATGACAGACCCAGAAATAGAATTAAGAGTTTCTCCTAGCTCAGTTCCCTAATCCTTTAGATGACACTGTTTCTCAGAACATCTGTAACGTGCTCCTCATGCTAGTGACATGCTTTTAATCTCCATTAGTCCCTTGCAAAATATTTATTAAGTTACCCTTACTATAAACTGTGACCAACATGTTTCCTTTTTGTTGTCACCTAGGATAAATGTTTTCTGAGTGCCAATGGCATGAAAAAATGTCTTAGTGTCTGGACTAGGCCATTCCTAATTTCTCCTACAGATTTATTTTCATACAATATTAGAAGCTCTCTCTATTGTATCTTAGTGGTCTATCAATACCACAATAGTGGTCTCTCCCCACTGCAGCCATAGCTCCCAGGTTCCCCAGCAACAGCTCTAGAGTCACTGTAGCAGGAAGTGCAGTTCACTTACTGCTGTTGCTGGGATGCGGGGGAGTCTAGGCAATGTTCCCAGCCTGCTTCTCCTGGGTCCTACCTAGCAGCTTATTTCCTTATTTAGAAATAATAACTCCCGAAATAACTATTGTGAAATAAGCTTACTCTCCAAAGAAAACAGGAGTTGGTATTTCAAAGTAACCAGCCCCTTATTTCGAAATAACGAGCTTGGTAGTGTGGACGCTCTGTTTCTTATTGTGAAAGAAGGAGAGTTATTTTGAAACTCCCTAGTGTAGAATAGGGCAGAGAGAGTATTCCATTTTTGACAACCAGTTTGGCTAGCTGCTCTCTTGCAAAAGCACTCAAATATTTTTTTGGGGCTCCTCTCCTACCCTACTCCAGTTCACTCTTCTTTGACTTTCTTTGAGGACCTTGTGAGCTTTGGAAGAGCCCTTTGACCACCTACTGGCATTGGTGCAAATGCTGCTGGAATACAATGTCCATTTCTTGTAGCCACAACTCAAAAAGGATGTTGATTAAATTGATTAAATGGATGTTAAAAGGAGTCATAAGAATGATTAAGGCTTAGAAAACCTGGCTTATAATGACAGAGCTCAATCTATTTAGCTTAACAAAGAGAAAGTTAAGGGGTGACTTAATTACAGTCTGTAATTACCTACATGGGGAACAAATATTAATAAGCTCTTCCACCTACTAGAGGAAGGTATAAAATACTCCAAGGCTGGAAACTGAAGCAGTACAATTTGAGGCTGAAAATAGGGCACATATTTTTAGTGATGAGCGTACTAATCACTGGAGCAATAACCAGGGCCATAGTGGATTCCTCATCACTGGTGATTTTTAAATCGAGACTGAATGTTTTTCTAAAAGATCTTATCTGGGAATTATTTTGGGGAAATTCTATGGCCTGAGTTCTACTGGGAACACGTCTGCTCTACTGGGAATGCTTTTTTTTGCGGAAGAGCAGACGTGCTCTTTCAGAAGCCCTGTCTTCCTATTCCCACATGGGCCTCCCAGTATAGATGGGCCAAATTTCGGAAAAGCCTCTTCCGAAAAAAAATCGGAAAAAGGTACGCGAATTGTGGAGCATAATTTGTATACCTTTTCCCGATAAAGTAGTATAGACATAGCCAGGGAGACTTTCATTACTTTTTGTTAGGGCTGCACTGTGGAGGTGCTTTCAAGCAATGAGCAGTAAAGAGACTGTTTTGCTGGTTTTCATTAACAAAAACAGTACAAAACAAACCCCTTCAAGGTTTGTTTAGGAAGTTAGGTTTTCTGCTTATTACAAAAACTGGAATGAGAATATAGTACACATTATAATGAGCTAACATTTACTTGGAGAGTTGTTTCATAAGGCATAAGAAAACAACAGTAAATAAGTAAGCTTCAATTTGTGACAGGAACCTATACGACAAAGCAAAGCTGAAATACCACTTTTCACGCAACCAGTTTTGCTAAAGTATGACAGCCTGTATGGTATATTAGATCACCCAGGCTACGTCTATACTGGCATGATTTTCCGAAAATGCTTTTAACGGAAAAGTTTTCCATTAAAAGCATTTTCGGAAAAGCATGTCTAGATTGGCAGGCTCCTTTTCCGCAAAAGCACTTTTTGCGGAAAAGCGTCTGTGGCCAATCTAGACGCGGTTTTCCGCAAAAAAGCCCTGATCGCCATTTTCGCGATTGGGGCTTTTTTGTGGAAAACACTACTGTGCTGTTTACACTGGCCCTTTTGCGCAAAAGTCTTTCGGAAAAAGACTTTTGCCCGAATGGGAGCAGCATAATATTTTCGGAAAAGCACTGATGATCTTACATGAGATAGTCAGTGCTTTTCCGGAAATTCAAGCGGCCAGTCTAGACAGCTGGTAAGTTTTTCCGCAAAATCAAATGATTTTGCGGAAAAACTTGCCAGTCTAGACACAGCCCTATTGTTTGGAGAACTCTGACATCTAACCACAAGAGGTTGACTTGCAGTTTGACTTTTTCCAGGCTTAACTCCTGAATATCCTGGTTTTCCCCAATGATTCTCTTTACCGTAAACCCATTCTAATATGATATCTTGCTGCTTAATTTTCACTATAGGCTGTTTTGCTGCTCTCTCGTCTCAAGGCAATGTTCACTAAGGTGCTCTCTTTAAAGTATATATTGGTGAGCTGATGGATTGTAGAAAGCTCCTTTGGATACATTGTGATTTAATGGGTCACAATTCATTTCGGGAATCTCTTAATTATTCCATCTTTCTTCACGTTGAGATTCTCTACACTACAGACTTGTCAACATTTCTGGAAATTTGGCAGCCTACTATCAGTGTGTAGTTTAGGGAATATTTGGTTATTGATATTGTAAAGTGCAATGGGGCAGGGGTGCTAACCATGTCTATGAGGGGACAGTATGTGCTCTAATGGACAAATCCAGCGCAGCCCCAGACAATGCAACAAATGAACCCTAGCTAACAAAACAGATATGAATCCAGTGCATCACTGGGGAGCTGCACTGCTGTTACTCATCCACTGTGTCGTATAGAGTCCAGCTCCTCAGAAAATTCTTCACTCAGATGGGAAGCAGAGGACAAATGATGCTAGGGCATGGACAGATGTGGGATTGAACAGGGTTAGATCTGCTGTTGGACAGAACCCTGCGGTCCTCCATCCATGAGAGGGGCACATAGGGTCTACTGAGTCAGCAGGTTGAAGCAGTCACTGCTGAGTGGTTATGTAACTGCTGCATGGGCTTGACTCCCTTTTCTCCCTTGGTATCTTCCTATGGCCCAGTTCAGTTACTTATGTTGGGCTTTGGGCTAAAGATTTGGCTAAAGATTTGTGCTAAAAATACTTGTCAGTGTTCATTGATGAGAAGTTATTGTTCTCCCCAATAACACATTTCCTTTTAAAATCTCATTTTAAAAAGCACTCTAGGGATTTCCAACACACCTAATGGACTACAAAGTTTCAAGATTAAAAAGTGGTTATTTGTAAGGTTGGAGGTGGTGTGAATATCTGAAAATAGAAAACCTCTTTTGGGCTTTTTTTCCATAAATCTGAAATATAGCTAAACACTTTTATTTTCTTTTATAATAAAAAGTGAACATTTAAAATGAGTGCCAAGTGTCAGCCATCAGCAAATTCGTATAAATCCCAAACCATGTTTATGGTGAAAATGTTGACATAACCTTGACTATAGCTAGCTACTACTACTACTAGCATACTGCATGTAAACCTCTTCAGGTTCAAATCCAGGTACAGGCTGGTACCTGTACATTCAAAGTTAACTTTCTTCTTACCTGTTCTGTTCATTCCCTCTCGGGCACCTGGCATTGGCCACTGTTGGAAGACAGAATATTGGGCTAGATGGATCTTTGGTGTGACCCAGCATGGCCGTTGTTATGTTCTTATGTTATTTTCTCTCGTAGACTGCAACGAGTTTTAAAATGTACGTTGAGAACTGGAACATTCAGACCGCTGCCTGGCTAAAGTGGTAAGAGAAATCTTGTTAGACCCAATTACTTTCAGGAAGTCAGTAATGTTAGCTATGAATGCTAAATGGTGAATCTGCTAAATATACAATAACCTCTTGGTCTCTTTCATTTCTCCCTGCAAGGACTTTGTGCTACAATGTTTTTGATGCTCAGAAGTTTTTATTGCTATGTGTTTGGAATTACTGCATTTACTCATGTGCAGCAAAGTCATGAGTGAGCTATACAGTTCTTCCTAAATAACTTTTTATAGCACCTCTCCCTGTCCATGTGCTATGTTTGTTACCTATCTTTTATCATTTTGGTAGAATTTTATCATTTTTTATCTCTGCCTCCCTTGAATTTAAAATCAATTAATTACTTTTGGAGATGGGCCTGAATTGTAACATTGTGAGTCTGAACTCCTTTTCCAATTGGAACTTTAGAAGAGCTTGGATCCGGATTGAAACTTTATTGTTTCAGTGTGTTGCAGAGCCCCAGTCGCCACAAACTTCAGGTGCCAGTTTAGATCTATCTTTATAATATGCCATCTTGAGACAGAAAGTACATTTCTCATGTGTTTAGGAATCTGATTTCAGACTGCCATTACTAGGGTTCACTGTACATAACATTTCTCCATAGTTTGTAGCTCTGTCCTGTCTTTGGATACTGTGAAAAACAATGCCTTAGGTAGGTGAAAAGCCCAGTTCAAGTTGAGTGATGTGCATTTTACACCAAATACCATTAGGACAAACAGCATACAATCCCCTCTATGGGTATGTCTAGTCTGCATCCCTCTACTGGCAGAGGAATGCAGATTAGGCAGGTCGACATTGCAAAGGAGGCAGGGATTTAAATATCCCGTGCCTAATTTGCATAAAAATGACCGCCGTGTTTTGCCGACTCAGCACTTTGTTGGCAAAAAGCGGCAGTCTAGAGAGGGATCTGTTGAGAAAGAAAGCCTTTTTCTACAGATCCTGTAACCCTCCTTGCAGGAGGCATAAGGGATCTGTCAAAAAAGGCTTTCTTTCTAGACTGCAGCTTTTTGCCGACATAGTGCTGAGTCCGCAAAACGCGGTGGCCATTTTTATGCAAATTAGGCATGGGATATTTAAATCCCTGCCTCATTTGCAATGTCGACCTGCCTAATCTGCATCCCTCTGCCAACAGAGGGATGTAGTCTAGACATACCCATAGAGGAGATTGTATGCTTTTTGTCCTAACGGTATTTGGTGTAAAATGCAGATCTGAATACGCTATTTCTATTGTTCTTCATTAGTAAAGTAAACACAGTCTTTTTGGTAAATAAACTACCATGTTAATTTCTTAGGGCCGTTGCATTTTGAGTTAAAACTCAGATATTGTCCACTTGCTGTGTTTTTGAACTATGAACACAGAACCAGCCACCTACATCTTCTGAGGAGCACCCTTAGCTGCTGTAAATCATCATTAGATTATTCTTTTATGCTAGCTAAGAAACTAGCCTTTTGTGATACTAATCAGGGCAGTATATTGCCTAAAGAATATTGAATAGAAAAGGAAATGTGGGTATGCCACTTCCATCCTCCCACCTGATCTTTGATATCCATCAAGTTTCTAAGGATACATAGAGAGTTCTAGATGAGAAAATGCTGGCATAATAAATGAGAACCCACCTTATGCCATATTTTATATTTATAGTTTGATAATAATTAGAGAGCAAGAGAGAGAGAGACAGACTTTCATATATCATCTCTCATTCATGCAATAATCCATGATAATTGGAGACACCTCAGTGCCTAAATCTAGCAAACCATAAATTCACAAAAGAATGCCTTACTCAGGCAAGTAATCTCATTGACCCTCACATAAACAAAGGTTTGATGCACTGGGCCACAATACATAGAGTAGATCAGAATGGGGTCTTTAAGATTCAAGAAGATCTGAGATGCAGTGAATATTTGTTACTTATTCAATATACTGTTTTCTGTTTTTTCATTTCTTCCCAGTGTTTGCTATGACAGAGCTCCATGGTACCCAACAGCCTTAACATTTATCCTGTCTGCCCTGTGGCATGGTATCTATCCTGGATATTACTTTACATTCCTTTCCGGAATCCTTATGACATTAGCATCCAGAGCAGTATGTACCCTTTCTTGTTCTTTTCAGAGGCTTATATTAGATTACTGTAAAGTTTTCAGTGCTCGGTGTTTGTGTACCCTTTGACATACTGAGCCATTTGTATCCCTCATATAACACTGTTGACTGTTCATGAGCATAATACCTTTTTCCTTTCAGATGATCCTCACTGAAATGTGGGTGCTTCCTATAATTATTACCAGCCATTAGGGATATGATAGTATATATGGGCGAACGGTTAACCGACGAGCCTGGGCATCAATTAATCTTCATGGTTACACACAGGCCCTCCCCCTTTCCATCTCCTTCCCACCCCAGTAGCACAGCAGGGGGACAGATGGGGGGAGCTGGTGCACATGGGGAGCCAGCTTTTAAGAGGTACCAGAAGCAGCAACGGAGTCGAGGAGATGGCTTAAAAGCAAGCTCCCTGCACTCACCAGCTCCCAGGGAGCCATTTCCCCTTCTCCCCCTGGTGTGTAAATGTGCAACTTCTGAAATTTTCAGTTTTACCTGAATAGACACATTTTAACATCCCTACCCACCATTGTTCTTATTGATTCAGCCTACCAGGACTTGGCTACAGTCATAGAGGGAGGTGAGGGGCCTTGGCAGGTGGCTACTCTATCCCAGGAGCAGCAGGGAAGCCACCATGCAGCCTAGGGCTGGAGCTATGGGCTGCGTGGCGGGCGGCAGCTGCTCCGGTGGCCTCGGCTGGGGCCAGAACCAGAGTGTGCATTACAGGCGGTTGGGGCCTGCTGGGGCTGCATGGTGGGGGGATCGGAGCTCTTCCTGGGGCCAGAGGCAGAGCGGAACAACCACACTGCAGCCCCAGCTGCCCACCCCAGGAGTAACCGCCTGGAGCTGGGACCAGGGCCACGTGGTGGCTGTCAGAGCTGGAGCTGTGGTGAGTGGTGTGCTGCTCCTGGGCTGGGGGTGTCGGATGTGGAGCGGCTGGCAGAGGAGTCTCTGGCGGCGCAAGGACAGTTGAGGCGTTGGTGACGACGGGGGGCTGCCCCATGGAACAGGGAGCAGGGAGAACGAGGTCGAGTGTCGGCAGGGCCTTGCGAAGTGCGGCAGGGAGGCAACCCAGCTCAACTTGTTGGTCACCTGTGGCATATGCGGGCAGCACATCCAGAGCCAGTGGCCAAAGCTGCACTTATTCTGCCTGTGCTGCCTGCTGCAGCCTGACCACTACATCATGCCACCCCCTACTGCCCCATCCCCCTGCCCGAGCACCCCTAAAGAGTTGCAGCCTCCTGCGTCCCCTTCCTTGCTGGTCCCTTGGCCAACCTCACCCCTGCACTGCACAGTTGTCTGTGGTGGAATGTGCTTTTTATTGTAAAAAGCTATCTGATCGCTGGTATATTTCAAGGAAATTGCAACATATAGTAGCAGAAATAGTACTATACCAGTAATTTATCCAAAAAATGGGGAAGACAGTTAAAAAAACATCCCTGTCTCCTCCTTCACATAGCGCACAGTCTACCTGTGGAACTCCTTGCCTGAGGAGGTTGTGAAAGTTAGGACTATAACAGGGTTTAAAAGAGAACTAGATAAATTCATGGAGGTTATGTCCATAAATGGCTATTAGCCAGTCTGGGTAAAGAATGGTGTCCCTAGCCTCTGTTTGTCAGAGGGTGGAGATGGATGGCAGGAGAGAGATCACTTGATCATTACCTGTTCACTCCCTCTGGGACACCTGGCATTGGCCACTGTCGGCAGACAGGGTACTGGGTTCTTATGTTCTTATGTTCTCCCTCCACCTGCACACTTATCCCTCCCTTACTGCCCTCTGGCTCTGAGTCCCCTGCCCCTTCAGCCCCTTGCCAGCTTTCCTCCTGTCGCTTCCCACGTCACTGCTCAAGCCCCCTCATTCTCTGCAAATTCTAGGAGAGTCTCTCAGGAGAACAGAGCCACTGGTGGGTGTCACAGTGGCACATCCAAACAAGCACCCATGACCTCAGTATTGGCGCACAAGACAAAACTCCCTCCCTCCACTCACGGATGGAAAATCTTAGAGGGTACACTTGCCTGGTCATCTAGAGCTTCCATTATATCTGTGTATGGTGATAACACTTTGTAAAGTACTGACCTCATAGTTTGGATTGAGCCACCAGTTGGTCGAAGGCTGTACAGGCATAGCTCACACGAGACAATATTATGTCTGAAAATTCTGAACTGACCCCGTTCATTGTAGTAGAATGTTAACTTTGGATCCCAATGATAACAATTTAATTTCCTAGCATTACTAACTATATCAGTGCTGGTCATTCTAGTAGAAACATCCATTGTGAAGAGAATGGATCACCTTGGATATATATCTGTCAGGTTGACGTGAAGAAAGCTGGCAATCCACAGTAGTTACTATAATACTGTACGACAATAATACTTTGCATTTTAATTTGCCCCTTTCCTATGAAGATCCATTCCAAACAAATAACTCCATCTCCAAAACAGTAACAACAAAAAAACCTTACCATGAAACCAACATCTGTAGAAATCCAAAATACTTGAAGGCACAAACAGCTGCTAGAGAATGCAACACCTCTCTCAGTTGAACCTTTTATAAGCAGAAGTCTGATTTAACCAAAAAGAAGAAAATTACCCATAGGAGAAACAGTCTTGTTCAGTGGTTATGGAATTCAGGAGATCTTGGATCTATTCTCAGTTCTATAACTGACCTGCTGTGGAACCTTGGGCATGCCATTTGGGCATTCATATGCCTTCTTTTCCTCTCCCATTTTGAATCTGTCCCATCCATCTACACTTTGAAGGGTAAGTTTGGGCCTCTAAGTATCACTGCACTACAGATAATAATGGATGGGGAATTTAGTAGCTGTGAAGTGAGTTTGCATGAGTTTTCTAAGAAATTTAGGGTTTTTAACCCTCTTCTCCCTGATTTGTAGATAAGGAACAATTACAGACATTACTTCCTCTCTTCAAAGTCGCTCAAGGTGATCTATGACATTGTCACGTGGTTTGTCACTCAACTGGCTGTCTGTTATACTGTGGCACCTTTTGTTATGCTGGCTGTTGAGCCCACCATTAAGTTATACAAGTAAGTTTCTTCCTTGTAACACTTTGTATCTTAGATCTTTAACCATGGGGGTTTGTTTGATAAGTCAACCAGTGATGGAAGATTATTAGAATTTTGCCATCACTCGGAGAAAATGAGGCGGGTCATTTAATAACATCGGGAGTGATTTCATCTGTTTAACTTGATGGTCTCATTTTACCATGGTAGAATAATCCTCCTTTCCTTTCTCATATTAGTTAAAGTTTTGGGATTTTTTTTATTCTGATTTGACCTGACTTGCCCTCTGTCTGCTATTACCCTATCTAAAGTATCCCACTATTAAGACCAAAGGATGGGGTGCATAGTAATGAATTTAAACTTATATTGGGAAATGTCTAGTGAAATAACTAACTTCCATTTGAAAAATGCTCATGAGACTGGATTCTGAATTGATCAGTAGGATATAGAGAAAATAGCTGTCTGATTTATTGTGTATTAAAATCATTTTATTTATTTTGACCTGTTATTTTATGTGTAGTTACTTCTGTAAGTATTTTAAAAATGAGGTAGAGAGTTGGTGCTGAAGTAGGAATGTGAATGGTTAACCAGTAAGCCCTTAACAGGGATTGCTTACCTGTTACGGTTAACAGTGGGTGCTGGAGCAGCTCTTGTCGGTGGTGGGCAGAATCCCAATTCTGAAGATTTTATGTAGTGAAGCATAAAGTGAGTTGAAAAAGGAGACTTGACTAAATTACTTTATTTTTCTTTCATTTTGTGGTAATCCTTGTCAAACACAGAATAACAGTTTGGCTGAAAAAAGAGACATTTCAATTTTTTGACATAAAAGACTAAAAACTGTTAGTCAAAAGTGCAGCTGTCAGTGAGTCCGTTTGAGGGGTCTTGAAGGCTGTTCTTTTTTAAAAAAATGAAAATGTTTAGCTAAGTTTTCTCCTTGCTTAAACAAAGCTATTAAAATGCCAGCACCAATCTGAAGTCTGTACCAGTATAGGCAAGATTCATTCCTGGCTACCATTTTAATATCTCATTGTTCTGTCTTTCTTTAGAAATAACAAATAAAAAAGATAGGGGCTGTTTCAGTTTAAAAATATAGGTTGGACCTCTCTGGTCCAGCCCCTCGGGATCTGAGCTGTCCCGGACCAGGGAGTTTGCCGGACCAAGGGTATGTCTACACTACAAAGTTAATTCGAACTAACAGCCATTAGTTGGAATTAACTTTGATAGGCGCTACACAGGCAAACCGCTAGGTCGAACTTAATATGAACTAGCGGAGCACTTAATTCGAATAAGGTAAACCTCATTCTATGAGGACTAAGGCCTAGTTCGAATTAAGTAGTTCGAATTAAGGGCTATTTAGCCACTTAATTTGAACTAGTGGGAGGCTAGCCCTCCCCAGCTTGCCCTAGTGGCCACTCTGGGCACCACCAGGGAAACTCGTCTGCCCCCCTCCCGGCCCCGGAGCCCTTAAAGGGGCACAGCCTGGCTACGGTGCCCGTGCCAGGTGCAAGCCTGCCAGCACCCAGCCAGCAGACCCTGCACCTGGCACGGCACGAGCCAGCCACCTGCTGCCACCCAGCCCTCCGCCTCTTCCCGGGACCAGGCTGGCGGCTCCCAGGAGCCTGCCCGGGGCCGCAAGAGGCGGGCACCTGCCTGGTCTAGTGCGGACATCGTGGACCTCATCTACGACCTCTGCAGTAGGCACAGGAAAGTGGCCGTCTAGGGCAGGATAGCTGCCAGCCTGGCCACCCAGGAGCAGGTTTGCATGAAAATCAAGGTGGTCAAGTGAGACCCCGACCCTGAGACCTGAGCTTAGAACATAAAAACATAAGAATGGCCGTACTGGGTCAGCCCAAAGGTCCATCTAGCCCAGTAGCCTGTCTGCTGACAGCGGCCAACACTAGGTACCTGGAGGGGATGGACCGAAGACAATGACCAAGCCATTTGTCTTGTGCCATCCATCTCCAGCCTTCCACAAACAGGGGCCAGGGACACCATTCCTACCCCCTGCCTAATAGCACTCTATGGACCCAACTTCTATGAATTTATCTAACTTCTCTTTAAACTCTATTATAGTTCTAGCGTTCATAGCCTCCTGCAGCAAGGAGTTCCACAGGTTGACTATTTGCTTTGTGAAGAAGAACTTTCTGTTATTAGTTTGAAGCCTGCTACCCATTCATTTCATTTGGTGTCCTCTAGTCCTTCTATTATGGGAACTAATGAAGAACTTTTCTTTATGCACCCTCTCCACACCACTCATGCATTTATAGACCTCTATCATATCCCCCCTCAGTCTCCTCTTTTCTAAGCTGAAAAGTCCCAGTCTCTTTAGCCTCTCTTCATATGGGACCTATTCTAAACCCCTGATCATTTTAGTTGCCCTTTTCTGAACCTTTTCCAAGGCCAAAATATCTTTTCTGGGGTGAGGAGATCATATCTGTACACAGTTCTGAAGATATGGCGTACCATAGTTTGATACTTCCCCTCCTCCTCTTTCCCCTGGCTTCCCCCTTCCAGCTCCCTCCTCCCAGGTTTCCTCCTGCCCTCTCCCACCCTCTCTCTTCCCCTCTCCCACCTCCTTTTCCCAGTCTCCCCGAGTTTTGTTCAATAAAGAGAGTTTCTGTTTTTGAACACGTGTCCTTTATTTTGTACATCTGGAAGGGGGGCTAGGGAGGGGTAAGTGGAAGGAGGTGAGGGAGGAATGGGGTACGAGCCCCCAATGGGGAGGACTGGGCTGGCTCTGCGGACTCCTCAGGGTGGAAGCTCTCCTGCAGCCCCCCGATTGACTCCCCCCCGGATGGCAGCCTGCGGCAAGAGCAGCTGGGCTGATGGCCAAGTGCTGTGATGTGCCGAGTGTGAGCACTCAGGGCACTCCAAGCCAGGACTGCTTTGCTGTCCCTCATTAAGTTAGACAAGCGAGCGGGGAACCCCTGAGAACTGTCTGTCCGGGGTGGGGGTCGGGTCCCTTTAAGCACAGCCCTCGGCTAGCCTGAGGCAGCAGCTCCACGCTCTAAGTCCTCATCTGATGCCCTGCTGGCACTGCTTCTGGCCAGCATTAACCCCGGTTCAGGGTCCACTCAATGTGGACATGTTAGTTCGAATTAGCAAAATGCTAATTCAAACTAGTTTTTAGGTCTAGATGCACTAGTTCGAATTAGCTTAGTTCGAATTTACTAATTCGAATTAAGTTAGTTTGAATTAGTGCTGTAGTGTAGACGTACCCTAAGGGAGGTCAGTGCTCCCCTGCTGGCTGCCCTGCTCCTAGACTCCTCTCCCTGGGGCTCCCTTCCCTGCTAAAGCTGGTCCAGCCCAGCTCCCCACCTAGCTGCCCACCTGCTGCCCCATGGTCTCCTGGGATCCCCAATGGGGACCACTTGGCTGCTGCAGGTCCCGTTGCTGCAGGGTGTTCTCTGGGGTTCCCCAGCTGGGGGTTTCCTGGGGTTCCTGGCTAGGGTCGCCCAGCCACAGGCATCCCAGCTGCAGCCGGGGATTCCGGGCTGAGACATGTCAGCCACGTGGCCCCCTAACACTAGGGGTTCCCTGGCTCAGGCAGGAGCTTCCCAGCTGCCAACTGGCCCCGCTGACGCTGGGAATTCCCTGGGTAAGGCTCCTAGCTACCACCTGGCCCCATTAATGCTGGGGGTTCCGGGCCACAGCGGAGGCTCCCCAGATACTGGCTGGCCCAGCCGGGGCTCTCCAACCCTTGCGTTGCTCCGGGGCTCTTTGGTCCAGCAACATCCCTGGTCCTGCTGGAGGTTCAACCTGTAGTGAATGTGAACAAACTCATTAAATTGGTTCAAAGGGCAAAATTTTGTCCTTTTTGCCACCAAAGTCCATTTGAGATGACAAAATACTAACATCTTAACCTAATTCTGTTAATAAATACTTGTAAAGAGATTGCTCTTAACATGCCAATACTCACAAAAGAAAAACTGTCAGTTTAAGTTTAGCACAGCTCTGACCCCTAGATGGTCATTTCTTTGTTTCACTGACTCAGCACATAAAGATAATTTGTGAATTTGTGGGATTTTCAAACCAGGCCACTGAGTTGAGTGCAAGATGACTGTGTGGGGCCTTTAGAGCAGGATATTGTGGACATACCTTTACAAGGACTTTAGAACAATGAATGAAGGAGCACTGAAAAGTTAGGCCATTTCAGGATATGCGTAAGTGGTCAGCTCCCTGGCCTTCCTCAACCCATGCTGTAAGTGCCCATCAAAACAGACATCTGATTTTCCATTTTATCTATCTGCCCTGAACACTATCAAGTAAATATATGGAAAATGTCCTCGTTTAGCCTTGTGCCATTCTCTCTCTGATCATGATGCATTTTGTGTTTTTACTATTTTATTAATGATCAGCAAACCTTAAAACTGTTCCGAGTTCTAAATAAGTTCAGTTAAGCAACCTAAAGATTGGCTGGAAGCTCTTCTGGAAGCTGTCCTGCAATTGCTGGTGCCATGTTTTCAAGCACAAGTTGTGCTTTGACAAAACGGGGGCTTTCTGGAAAGGTATCCCTGTGTATTCTTTAACAGTGGGAGAAGGCCAGTTTTGGGTTTCCTAAAACCAGAAGCACAGGTAGTTCACATCTGAGTTCAATTCACCTGAATTGTCAACGTTTGGGGCTGGGGATTGGGGAAAGGTTTCTGGATTTGGCACCTTGTCTAGTAACAAAATATGGGAAAGTATATGGGAAATCAATGCCTAACTTCTATTGAGTTCAGGGGGTTTGGATGTCACCATAGTATAGCGTGACATAGTGCTGTAAAATCCCTGGGCATAAAAGCCTGGCATATATAGGACTAAGGAATTTTCCTCCAGGGTAGATTGGCAGAGGCCCTGCAGGTTTTTCGCCTTCCTCTGTAGCATGGGGCACGGATCACTGCTGAAGGATTCTCTGCATCTTAGGGTCTTTAAACCATTTGAGGACTTCAATATCTGAGATATAGGTGAGAGAATTATTCTAGGAGTGGGTGGGTGAGATTCTGTGGCCTGCATTGTGCAAGGGGTCAGACTAGATGATCATAATGGTCCCTTCTGACCTTAAAGTCTATGAGACTCTATGGCTAGGTCTATGCTACAGCTTTTTCCAATTTTTTTTCCAGAAGAGGCTTCTCCAAAATTTGGCCCGCCTACACTGGGCCAAATTTCGGAAAATCCTCCTCTTTCAGAAGATCCCTTCTTCCTCATGGAATGAGGAAGACTGGGCTTCCGAAAGAGCGCGATTACACTTCTGCCAAAAAAAAGCGGAAGAGCAAACGCATTCCCTGGACGTGGTGGAGGTATCCCGGAAAACCCCCACAGTGTAGCACCTATCAAGTGCTCTGTTTTATGTCTGTACCTCTTGAATCATGTGGATTGGTTGTAGTGCTGAACTAATACAATTTTCAGCATTTGTATGTTATTGTAACAAGCATGTTCTCTCTTTCTCTTTTCATTTCTAGGTCACTGTACTTCCACATGCACATTCTAAGCCTCCTGGTGTTGCTGGTCCTACCAATCAAACCTCAAGACCACACCATGAAGCAGCTTCAGAATCAAGTCACACACAACTCTGTTAAAAACAAGAAAGAAAAATGATACCTCAGAGGAAAAACACTCATATGGGGAAATGAAGTGTCATACCAAAACCAAAAGGACGCAAATAAAAAGACAGTGGCATTGTTATTACTTAATTTAAAAGGCTTTGGAAAGGACAGACTGGGGCGTAGTAGACTATGTTCAAGATGACTCCAGTAACAAAGATGAACAGGCTTGATTTTGATTTTATAACTACAGGGACTATTTTTATGATGTGCTTTTATATATTTAATTTTTCACATGTACAGACATTTTTGATCTTTTACAGAAATGTACATTTGATAAACAAAAATTTAAGATTAAGAAAATAATAATAAAAAACCTAACAAGCGTCAGATCAGCAGCTTAGCAGACTGGTGCTCTGGGCTGCTGAATCTTTGGCTTCGTATTATCCTGCCTATGACCAGAGGTGGTCTGAGGTGTAGAACCACAGAACCTTAACTCCTGGGACTGTTGGTATTGACTCCAGCAAGAGGAGGAAGGTCACAGCGTATGATGCAAGTACTCCCCATGGGGTTCTAAAGCAGGAACCTGCTGCCTGATTTCAGCAGCTTCGAGGCTCCTCATTGGTCTCAGTGACACCTGCTGGTATGAGAGACAAATTAGTCACTTGGAAATAATTCAAATAGGCTTCTATGAAAGTAGGCCACTGGATTGGCCAAATTAAATATAATATATATAATAAAAATGGGAAAATTAGAGTATTTTATGATGGGCAGATAAAATCTTCTCTAGCTGAGGCTACGTCTTCATTATAAGTGATGCAGCTACCCCTTGTAGGGCTGTAGTGTAGCTACTTGCTGCAGCAATGGAAGGGATTTTTCTATTGCTGTGGTGAATACAGCCCCATGAGAAGCGGCAGACACAGAATTCTTCTGTCAACATAGTGGTGTCAATACCAGGGCTCAGGGCAGCTTAACTATCTCTCTCAAGGGTGGGGATTTTTCACATCCTTGAGTGACATAGTGAGGTTTATGTTTAGACCAGGCCTGAGAGACAAAGATAATTGGGATGTGACTGCTGTTTGGCACTAATTCAGCACTATCTTGCAACTCTAGAATGATATGTTTTCATGTGATACTTTTATGATCAGTATACTGTAGGAATAGGGAAACTTTACAGATTTAGTACTTTAAAACTGTCAGTCACAGAGCAAAGGATGGAGAAGATTGGGAATTGATCAACTTGCTTTTCATCTGTATTGTCAAGTAGGGGTTTGTTCACAGAAGATAACAATTTATTTAAAAAAGAGTGCTATAAAAGAGAAGGGTTGTGATGTGATCAAGGGACAGAATCAGCAGCTCTGCTTGTGATTCACTATGTGATCTTGGGCAAGTCATTTAACCTTTCTATAGTTTAGTTCCCCCATCTGTAACACGGGGATAATAATATTTACCTACCTCACAGGACTGTTGTGAGGTTCCATTAATGTTTACAAAGCACTTTGAGATAACAGGATGAAAAGTGCTGTTGTAAGTTTAAAAAGAATTTAGTCAGAGAGGATCTCATAAAAGAACACATGAAAATGTGCACCAAATAATTCTGAAAACACATTTAAATGTTGTCTCATTCGGTTTTCTCAGACTTACTTAGGGTACGTCTAGACTACATGCCTCTGTCGCCAGAGGCATGTAGATTAGGCTACCAGGCATAGGAAAATGAAGCGTCGATTTAAATAATCGCCGCCTCATTTAAATTTACATGGCTGCCGCGCTGAGCCGATCAGCTGTTTGTCGGCTCAGCGCGGTAGTCTGGACGCGCGGGTTTCGACATCAAAGGCATTTGTCGACCACCCAGGTATGCCTCCTGGGATGAGGTTTACCTGGGTGGTCGACAAATGCCTTTGATGTTGACACCCGCGCATCCAGACTACCGCACTGAGCCGACAAACAGCTGATCGGCTCAGCGCGGCAGCCATGTAAATTTAAATGAGGCGGCGATTATTTAAATCGACGCTTCATTTTCCTATGCCTGGTAGCCTAATCTACATGCCTCTGGCGACAGAGGCATGTAGTCTAGACGTACCCTTAGAAATGAAGCAGTTCTCTATACTATTGATTTTCCTCATCTTTCTTCAGTGTATGTAAACAAAATCTCTCTACCCTATTTATTTCGTTTTAAATTTTGTTATTAGAAATTCAAATTCTGCAGAATCCTTGCAGTGCAGAAAGAAATGTAAGAAACCAAAACTGAAGGAGGTAAACAGTTTCACTTTATTTTTCTTGATGGAAATATTTTGCTTTTCTCATCCCACCCCCAACAGCCATTTAGTATTGTACATATGTCATGAGAGAGTTTATTTGGTGTTTGCTTTTGAAGAAGAGATGGATTACTAAGATTGGTCTGAATAAACAGACTTTTTTGTCAGCGTGCGCCCTTATTAATAGGAGGGAAGGAAGAAAATCTGGAGAAAATGAGTCTATGTCTCATGGAACAAGGTAAAAGAGCATTACACACATGGTGGAAACTAATCACATCTCTTAATCTTGCATTTTGCCAACATAGTGTGGTTCAGATCCATGCTAAACACTTCTGTTTGTTTCAATGGGAGTTGGATTCATCCCTTATTTTGGTTGCCATTTTTTTGTCCCATTGGTTAGTGTTTTTATTTATTTAAGGATTTGCTGTGACACTTCTTTGCTGGTGTGAATCTATCCCAACATAGCCAGATCAAACCCTTACTCATCTCATACAGGAACTAGGACCCTCTCCTTGTCAGGGCTCCTCTGCATTCTTCTGTTGGGGATGAGGTGGAAGTAAGAAAGATCCTGGTCAAAAACCATTACGATCCCCTAGGAGCTGATGAGCAGGAAGACCAGGTGAATCCTTACAGAGGCCTTATGCCTCTATGTGGTTTCCGGATTCCAGCAGATCCTCACCTTCCTGCTTCTTGACTGTATGACTTCAAATTTGGTTCACTGACAGGAATGCAGCAGGTGGCCTCAAGACCCACTGGAAAGGGAGGGTATAAGTACATAGAATTGATCCAGGTGTCTGGGTATGTCTACACAGATGCTGGGAGAGTGCATCCTAGCATGGCTAGACAGACATATGCTCTCTCTGCTTGATCTAGCATGCTAAATATAGCAGCATGGCTGCAGTGGCCTGGGTTTACCATCCTGTCTGACCTTCCTAGGTACATACTTAGATGAGGGTCTATCATTTTTAAGCATTATGTTCATATTGAGAAATTTTAAAACGTAACATCTATTTAAAAACTATTTTAGTAAATTAGGAGGTGCCTGCACTTCAGTTCCAGAATTGTGCGGGAAGTGGGGGGTGGGGAGGAGAGAAATGCAAATCCTTACGGAACCAGTACAGTTTTTAGAAGCATGGGGCTTGGATCAGAGTAAACACCTTCAAAAACAAATAAGTTCAACAGCAGACCTACTACTTGGTTTGGATTCAATGCTTCTTGCAGTGGATTTTCTCTTCAGGGCCCTGTGTCTGTTCCTAATCTCGTTCATCATTCGATACATGCTATATATATATATCACACTGCGCTTTTCTCAGCACTTTGTGAACTCTAACACTTATCCTCTACTACTTTCTCACGGTATTTTTGCTAGTGAGCAAATTATCATTCTCCTGTCATAGTCCATCCTTAGAGTCAGCATTATGACTAAAACTTGAACCCTGGGGCTTTAGCTTTTGCTGAGAAACGTTCATGTGGGTTTGAGATTATCTCAGATATGCATCCTAAATGAGAAGTGTATTGCTCTTTTCAAAATTTTGAATTATAAGCAGACAACCTTGCTGCATGAATTTTGTCTAAGAGCTGCAAAACAAAAGGAGTGAGCAGATGTCTTAGAAATCATTTAAACTATTTTTTCTCTGCTATGTTATCCTCTCTAGACTATCCCGCTCACATAGCTCAGTATACCAATGTGATATGGCTAACCCAGTTGTGGATTTATAGTTCTGTAAGATCTGTCTTTCTAAAATACATGGTGCAAGGAACCTTTATTGGCCCTGGTAACAGCCTTATAAATACAGTGCATTCTATCTTTTCTAATTTCATTTCAGATTTCAGATTCTCTATTGTTTTGCCAAGTTTGGTTGTCATTTACATCTGTGTCAAATCAATGCTAATAAATAAAAGGAGAATTCTCACTTAATTAGTAATTTATGCCCCATTTGAACATATGTAAATTACTGATATACAAGGCAAAAGAGAATCAGATCATTAATGCCCCATACTGCAAAATCTGTTGAACCTAGTTATTAGTCTCTAACTAGAAGGATGTAAATTGAGAGTAGTCTTAGTTTGGTGCTGGAAGCAGAAAGAGGTGGAGATTGTAAAGAGATCGTCAAGACAGAGCCAGATGAGACTTGTAGGAAAGAGAAAAATATGGAGCCCTGAAATGGAGAAAGAGAAAGTAGATCCAGGAATAACTTATATGGAGCCCAAATTCCAATTTCTGTTCATCAGCACATGTTCTACATAAAACCAAATACAAAATTGGGATATGCTTAGGAGGAGGAGGAAGAAGCTGAAACTGACATTTCATTTCAGCTAAGTAAACATTTAAAAATTAGCATCATAAATAAAAATCTTGTGGGACTAGCATTTCTGGAAGGATTTAACTCTTTTGAAGCAATTCCTCACTATATTAGAGACACAAACATACTTCATTTACAATCCAATATGCATGCTCTTTTTTTCCACTCCACATTTGTGTTTGCTCTCTCTTGTAGCATGCCATGGCAGGAAGGCAGAATAACATGGGAGAAAAGTTAGTCTCATTTCTCTCCTGTTATGGGTACTCTGCTGCACAGAGCTCAGATTTTAGCATTCTTTAAAATGAGGTAGTAATGAAGGGAAGCTGTAGGTTAAATATTGATAAGGGCTTGTGGTACACAGCAATTATTTGGGTGTTCTTCAAGTAGGATCTATCAAATTAAATCCTGGCACTAATCCCATTAACTTGGTGGGGGCCAAGATTTTATCAATCCGGAGGCCCTTTTCAGCTTCCTGTTTGTGTATCTTACGCTTGTGAGCACAATTCAACATTTGCTGGCCATTTTTGGACGAACAATTAATACCAGATAAAAAGGAAATGCATTTGCTTGAATAGTGTGGTAGAACATGTATTTAAGACATCCTAAATGCATCTTGAAACAGTTTACCTTTCCCTTACATATAGGCTATGTCTAGACTGGCCAGTTTTTCCAGAAAATCAGCAGCTTTTCTGGAAAAACTTGCCAGATGTCTACACTGGCCACTTGAATTTCCGCAAAGCACTGACTTCCTACTGTAAGAAATCAGTGCTTTTTGCGGAAATACTATGCTGCTCCCGTTTGGGCAAAAGTCTTTTTCCGAAAGACTTTTGCGCAAAAGGGCCAGTGTAGACAGCAGAGATTTCTTTTCCGCAAAAAAGCCCCGATCGCGAAAATGGCGATTGGGGCTTTTTTGTGGAAAAGCGCGTCTAGATTGGCCACGGACGCTTTTCCGCAAAAAGTGCTTTTGCAGAAAAGCGTCCTGCTAATCTAGACGCGCTTTTCCGAAAATGCTTTTAACGGAAAACTTTTCCATTAAAAGCACTTCCGGAAAATCATGCAAGTGTAGACGTAGCCATAGTGTTCAGAAAGCCATTCCATTCAAAGCCAAAGTAGGTCCTACCTGAATTTCTCCACAATCATAGTTCGAGCTTTGGGTTATCAGTTTTAACCATTAAACCAGGGGTGGGCAATAATTTTTTATGGGAGCCACTCCAAGATTTTGGAAAGTTGTTGAGGGTTGTACTCTTCCATTATGTTAATGGAGGAGGTGTACGGTCTCGGATGTAGGTTGGGTGCAGAAGGGAGCTTGGGGTAAGGAATTGGGGAGCAGGAGGGAGAGTGAGGTCTTGGAGGGACTTTGGGTGAAGGAGGCACTTGTGACCTAGAGCAGAGGACTGGGGTCCAGGGTTTTGGAATGTGACTTAGGGCAGGAGAAGATTGTGACCCAGGGCAGGAGACTAGGGTGCAGGAATTTGCATTGTGACCTAGGATAGGAAGGGATTGTGATCTGTGGAAGGGGTTGGGATGCCAGCTCTGGGAGGTACAGGAGTGGGGCAGAGGGTTTGGGTATGTTGAGTGGGGGGGAGGGGAGGCAGAGGATTGGGGAAGAGAGGGACTGGGTACCAGAGGCAAGCTCTGGACAGGAGACTTACCAGCTAGCAGCCCAACTATCCTGCCTGCCTGCAGAGCTAAATGCTTGCAGAGCTTAAAAAGTTTCTCAGCCTGCCTGTCTGCCCCGCGCCTACACAGGCTGCATGGCCATGTGCTTGTATGAATAACTGAGCCATAGGGGAGGAAGGTGTGGTGCTTTGTGTGCTGCCGGTTATTCAAACAGGCAGCTCCCATTGACCAGTTTCCGGCCAGAAGCCAGTCAATGGGATTGTGCTGGGGGTGGGAGTTATGCCTGAAGCCTTCCCCCCTCCCTTCTGGGCTTGCAGTTTTAAAAAAGAAATGGCCTTGCAGCCACTTTTCTGAGCAGCGTGTGGTGCTGCGGAGCAAGCAGGGAGCCTTTCTGGGGCTCCCCACTGCGTCTGTGGGCTGTGTCCTGTGGTTTGGCATGTTGGATTCGGCCCGCATGCCGTATTTTGCCCAGGCCTGCATTAAACACTGAGGGTATGTCTACACTACAAAGTTAATTTGAACTAACAGACGTTAGTTCGAATTAACTTTGATAGGCGCTACACTAGCAAACCGCTAGTTCGAACTTAATTCGAACTAGCGGAGCGCTTAATTCGAACTAGGTAAACCTCATTCCACAAGGACTAACACCTAGTTCGAATTAAGTAGTTCAAATTAAGGGCTGTGCAGCCACTTAATTCTAACTAGTGGGAGGCTAGCCCCACCCAGCTTTCCCTTGTGGCCACTCTGGGCACCACCAGGAAAACTCTTCTGTCTCCCTCCCAGCCCCGGAGCCCTTAAAGGGGCATAGGCTAGCTATGGAGCCCGTGCCAGGTGCAAGCCTGCCAGCACCTAGCCAGCAGACCCTGCACCTGGCACGGCTCGAGCCAGCCACCCGCTGCCACCCAGCCCTCTGCCTCTTCCCGGGACCAGGCTGGCGGCTCCCGGGAGCCTGCCCAGGTCCGCAAGAGGCGGGCGCCTGAGACATCGTGGACCTCATCCATGACATCCGCACTAGGCACAGGAAAGTGGCCGTCTAGGGCAGGATAGCTGCCAGCCTGGCCACCCAGGAGCAGGTGTGCATGAAAATCAGTTGGTCCAGTGAGACCCCCGACCCTGAGCCCTGAGCTTAGAATGGCCGTATTGGGTCAGACCAAAGGTCCATTTAGCTCAGTAGCCTGTCTGCTGACAGCGGCCAACACTAGGTGCCCTGGAGGGGATGGACCGAAGACAATGACCAAGCCATTCGTCTCGTGCCATCCATCTCCAGCCTTCCGCAAACAGAGGCCAAGGACACCATTTCTACCCCCTTGCTAATAGCACTCCATGGACCCAACCTCCATGACTTTATCTCACTTCTCTTTAAACTCTATTATAGTTCTAGCCTTCACAGCCTCCTGCAGCAAGGAGTTCCACAGCTTGACTATTTGCTTTGTGAAGAAGAACTTTCTGTTGTTAGTTTGAAGCCTGCTACCCATTCCTTTCCTTTGGTGTCCTCTAGTCCTTCTATTATGGGAAGTAATGAAGAACTTTTCTTTATGCACCCTCTCCACACCACTTATGCTTTTATAGACCTCTATCATATCCCCCCTCAGGCTCCTCTTTTCTAAGCTGAAAAGTCCCAGTCTCTTTAGCCTCTCTTCATATGGGACCTGTTCCAAACCCCTGATCATTTTAGTTGCCCTCCCCTCTCCCAGCCTCTCTCTTCCCCTCTCCCACTTCCTTTTCCTAGTCTCCCCGAATTTTGTTCAATAAAGAGAGTTTCTATTTTTGAACACACATGTCCTTTATTTTGTACATGAGGAAGGGGGCTAGGGAGGGGTAAGTGGAAGGAGGTGAGGGAGGAATGGGGTACGAGCCCCTGATGGGGAGGACTGGGGTGGCTCTGCGGGCTCCTCAGGGTGGAAGCTCTCCTGCAGCCCCCCAATTGACCGCTCCTCCCCGGATGGCAGCCTGCTGCAAGTGCAGCCGGGCTGATGTCCGAGCGCTTTGATGTGCCGAGTGTGGGTACTCAGGGCACTCCAAGCCAGGACTGCTTTGCTGTCCCTCATCAAGTTAGACAAGCGAGCGGGGAACCCCTGAGAACTGTCTGTCCGGGGTGGGGTTCGGGTCCCTTTAAGCACAGCCCTCGGCTAGCCTGAGACAGCATCTCCACGCTCTAAGTCCTAATCTGATGCCCTCCCGGCACTGCTTCCAGCCAGCCTTAACTTTGGTTCAGGGTCCACTCAATGTGGACATGCTAGTTTGAATTAGCAAAACGCTAATTCGAACTAGTTTTTAGGTCTAGATGCACTAGTTCGAATTAGCTTAGTTCGAATTAACTAATTCGAATTAAGTTAGTTTGAATTAGTGCTGTAGTGTAGACATACCCTGATACAACATCCCACAACAGCAACAAAAACCAAATAAATCCGTGCTTGTTTAACACATCCCAGAAAACTACCAGCAGTTGTTGTGTATCCAAGGGCTTGTCTAACCGGAACAGGCATTCACCCTACAAAGGTGTGGTTTCTAAAGTGATGTCTTGCACATTAATAACTAGATTGTGGTGGGCGCCTCACCAGGACCTTGTGGCACAGAGCAGCTCATGCTTTAAATGGCTGGCTGCTCTCTGCTCTGCATGCTGGGGAGGGGAGAGGGAGCCTTCTCTCACGCACCTGTTGGATTCTGACCAATAGGAGCTGAGAAATTTTGCTGGGAGGAGGGACAGTGTGTGAAGCTTCCCTCCCCTCCTACCCCAATACCTGGAGCACAGCCATGTGGAGCAGCCAGCTGACCAGCCTGGGACTGCAGCAGACAGCCTGCCTCAGGTTCCTGCAGGGCTGCTGGCTGGGAGCCATCTATGTAAGCATCTCCCAGCCAGGCCCTGCCTCTGGTACCCCATTCCCTCCCTCCCTTCCTCTTGATTACCTGCCCCAGGCCACCATCCAAACCCTTTGCACCCTTTTTTCCCAGGTCACAACTTCCTCCCAGATCCTGCACCCATTCCTAGAATTCCTCCCCCAGGCCAGAATCCTCCCCTGAACCCTTACCCCATCCTGGTCCCTGCATCCCAAGCCCCTGCCCCAGATCACAGCCCGCTCCTTCATCCAAACTCCTCTCAGACCCCACACCCCTTCTTGCACTCCGATACCCTACTCCAAGCTCCCTTCTGCATCCAACTTCCATCTCAGATCCCACACACCCTGCATAAAAGTGCAGCCCTTGACAACTTGCCAAAATCTTGGAGCGGCTCCTCCATTAAAAATGTTTACCCACCTCTTTGCTAGCTCCCACTGATGCACACACAAAAGGTGTGCTTTAACCTAGGGCTGTTTGGAACAGTATTAAGTTAAAGCACTTAAGGAAACTTTACCATGAGATGACTCATTACTGTATACAGTAATTCCTCATTTAACACTATAGATATGTTTCAGAAAATGATCATGTTAAGTGAAAACGTGTTATGCGGGGTCAATTTTCCCACTGAAAATAATGGAAAAGGTGGGGGTTGTGTTTCAAGCGGTGGTGTCTGTTGAGACTGGGACATAAGGTTGGGGGAGAAAGAGAAGTGGGTTACAGCAGGAAGGGAAGGTGTTTGGCTCTGGGAAAGGAAAGGGAAAAGAGGGGAGAGGGATTAGGTTGGGAATATAGAATCATAGAATCATAGGACTGGAAGGGACCTCAAGAGGTCATCGAGTCCAGCCCCCCACCCTCAAGGCAGGACCAAGCTCCACCTACACCATCCCTGAAAGATGTCTATCTAACCTGTTCTTAAATATCTCCAGAGAGGGAGATTCCACCACCTCCCTTGGCAATTTATTCCAATATTTGACCACCCTGACAGGAATTTTTTCCTAATGTCCAATCTAAACCTCCCCTGCTGCACTTTAAGCCCATTACTCCTTGTCCTGTCCTCAGAAACCAAGAGGAACAAATTTTCTCCTTCCTCCTTGTGACACCCTTTTAGATATTTGAAAACCGCTATCATGTCCCCCCTTAATCTTCTTTTTTCCAAACTAAACAAGCCCAGTTCATGAAGCCTGGCTTCATAGGTCATGTTCTCTAGACCTTTAATCATTCTTGTCGCTCTTCTCTGTACCCTTTCCAATTTCTCCACATCTTTCTTGAAATGTGGCACCCAGAACTGGACACAGTACTCCAGCTGAGGCCTAAGTAGTGCAGAGTAGAGCGGCAGAATGACTTCACGAGTTTTGCTTACAACACACCTGTTGATACAACCTAGAATCATATTTGCTTTTTTTGCAACAGCATCACACTGTTGACTCATATTCAACTTGTGGTCCACTATGACCCCTAGATCCCTTTCCGCCATGCTCCTTCCTAGACAGTCGCTTCCCATCTTGTATGTATGGAACTGATTGTTCCTTCCTAAGTGTTCCTTCCTGTGATGGGCCTGCCGGGACCTGCACTACGTCCGGCGAGAGGAGGTTGCCGGGGAACGGTGCGGTGAGCGGCGAACCCTCCGCCGCTTTGCAGGGAGGCGGGGGAAGCCCCGCACGGCTGCTGGCAACGGGCCAGCTGGGGAAATCGTGTTATTCCAGGGACGGTTGTGTAATTCAAAAAACGTTCCTTAAAAAAGAAATCGTGCCACCACGAAAATGTGTTAAGCGGGGATGTGATAAATGAGGAATTACTGTAAACTGTAATGAGTAGTGTATGTAATATATATTTTCTTTACAGTATATACAAAAGAAGAGTGAAAAACACTGATATTTTTACCTCTTCATAAAACTCAAAAATTGCTAATCCTCCCCTCAAATTAATAAATCCCCTCAAATGGAAGCACTAGTTATATTCCAGTAAAAATCCAGTATGTGTTTCAAATGAATTCTCAGACATATCCATCAGACAACTCCTGTCTTCCCTCACAGAAATGGCAATGAGTATTTCAATTTGTTCTTGGAGAAAACTGCCCATCTAATCTCATGCTGAAATTATATGAAGTGGAAATATGCCTGTGAGTGACCTCTATGAACAGGATCTTCTGTGTATATGTGGGTCAGGATAACATGGAAGTTGGAAGCTTAAATACTCTGGCTGGTTATTAGTGGTGACCCCAGAAAATGGAGCAGGAATGATTTTGCAGCCGTCCAACCAAGTTAAAAGTGCAGTCAGGGTGATTTTCACACATGTTTTCATACATGAAGGATTTTTATAATGTTTTGCCATGGGGGTGGTAAGAAGTAAAAGCTACTATAGTAATCACAAAAGGGAATATGTCCACAGTCTTATCCATTGATCTAAAGGGATACGTGTGTTTGTTTTGTTTGTACTGGAAACTTGTGGCATGGTTTATTTTCTGCTTCATTGGACTTCAAAAACCATTCTGGTATTGGAGTCAGTGGGTTCTGAGCCACTGGGGACAGAGCTGTGAGTCTTTTGAGCTTGAAATAGCCATTACTGAGGCTTGATGGAAAGAGGAAGATTCAGCCTGGGTCATCTAAAATGGCCCAGATTGTCTAGGCAAGGAGGCTAGCAGCATCCTTGGCCAGGAACATATGCTATTGTAGAATGTTAGGCAGCTTTGATCAGATAAAATAATCCAGCCTGAAGTTAGGAAAAGTTAACCTATTTCCTCTTCAGTAGTGGTTCTCAAACTTGCACGAGTGAGCCCTTTCACACAGAAAACCTGAGTGTCTCTCCCTCATAGGGGTATGTCTATACAGCAGCTTTATTTCAGAATAACTGACGTTATTCTGAAATAACAGCATGTCTACATTGCAAGCTGTCATTTTGAAATAATGTCAAGCTTGAGGACTTCTTATTTCGACTCCTGTAACCCTCATTTTATGAGGAATAAGGGAAGTCAAAGGAAGAGTTTTCTTCCTTCGACTTCCTGCTGAGTAGACAGAGCCAAAAGCCAAATTAAGCTATTTTTGACTTAAACTATGCAATTGATGTAGCTCAAGTTGTGTAGCTTAATTCAATTTTTGCCCTGCTGTTTGGTTGTACCGTAAGCTTAAAACATTCTTGTGTATATTTCACACCATTCTAAATGCTGGGGGCAGAGCAGGGTTTGGTTGACAGCTCTCAATCCCCGATGTAGTAACCTAACAGTATGAGAACCCCAGCTCAACTGCTTGAGTTTGCAAGGTTCATGAGAATCACTGAATTCAGAATTAAAAGCAGTAGTCACCCGGTAGCTCAAAGATGAGTCCAATCTCACACCCCTTATCCAGGCAAAACTCTCATTGAGGTGTGTGACAGGGTATGGCTACCCTGCACTAAACAGCAGGGGGTGCCTCTGGCCCAACTGACCAAAAGGGCCCCACCTTCACAAACTTGCTGGGCATGCTTGCAAGGGTGGTCAGGTATAAAAGCCCAGGGAGGCATTCAGTCTGGGCTGATTGCTATAGGGGAAGGAGGTCAGGCTGGAGCTCTTGCTCAGCCCTTGAAGCACCAGCCACAGCCGCCTCAGAAGCAGCACCCCTAGCAGCAGCAGCCGCCGCTACAACCACCTCAGGAGCAGCAGCCGCTGCCTCAGTCACCCCGGGAGCAGCGATCTCAGCAGCAGCAGCAGCAGCAGCAGCAGCTGCAACAGCCTCTACTGCAGCAGCTGCAGCCCCGGCCAAGGAGGCTGTCCAGGAGGTGCTGACTGGCCGAGCAACACCCTGAGAACTACGCAGCAACGCACTGGGGATGGTAGGAAGTGGCCCAGGGCGCAGGATTGCCCCCCGGGAGCTCGGTGTGCTGCGGCCGGAATCCCCGCCGAGCAGGCAGCGGAATCCTCCCCTGCCAACAGGGACCGGGGCTGGGACCCAGTGGAGTAGGAGGGCCTGGCTCCCTCCACCTCTCTGCTACGGTAACTCCGCTCCCAGGCACTTTGGGAGGCTTCCCTTTGGACTAGGCCTCCAGACCAGAGTGACCCTGAGTGAGAGGAGTGTGTTTGGGGCTAGGTCGGCAGGGCTGTATTTACCCTGATACAGGGAACTGTATTTTCGGACTAGGCCAGCAGGGCTGTATTTGCTCTACGAAAAGAGAGCACTGACCCCGACTTTGGGGCTTCCAGACCGTGGAGGGGTCCTGCCCCTCAACAAGGTGGAAAAGGTATTCTGAAAGTAGAGTAAGCAATGAGATCCACTTGATTCCATATTGTAGAATTTTAGCTTTGGCTCTTTATTTTTTTTTCTCTACAGAAAAACAACAACCATCTGTGCAGCCGTCTGTTATCAGTTTAACAGTGGGAGTGGATGCTAATTAAAGATAAATTGGCATTGAGTGTGTCAGGTCAACAGGCCTGTTCACTGTTGCACAGTATGTTAAGAGATGGCTAAAACCTGTTTTGGGGGTAGGTTAAACTTTGTTAAACTGATGGGCGTGAACACATTCCTTTAAGACAACTGAAGAGACAGTGAAGGGACGCAAACTAAATCAAGGGAAAATGCTCAGAAAATAGCACCAGGTGAGCAGAGACTGCCATTGGGTATTGGGTTATGTGTATGTGTGTCTTCTGGTCAGATGCTTGCTAAAGAGGCTTTGAACTGAAGCAAAGAACTTCTCCTGTTTTTGGTTTCTCCTACAAATGGAGAATTAGGACTTTCAATGTTCCTTGCTCATGAACAAGACTGCATCAAAGAAAATATCGCCATTTCCTATTCTCAACTGGACCAACCTACGAAGTTCTAAACTTGGACTAGCTGGTTGGGTTAAAAAAGAGGTAACAGTAATAACTGATTTTCCTTATTTCTGCCACCCATCCTTACTTCACCTTTCTTGGGGATTCATGTGTCTTGTTGCCATATCGTGTTTGAAGTAACATCTTCCATTGCTGGATGTGGGATATATATTCAAGAAGATTTTAAAACACAAAACTGTAAATCAACCTTCTCTTGTCAATGTATGTGTATGATTTTCTAATGTGATGCACTGTAGATATTGTCTATCATCAATATCCTAATATTTGTGTGTGTTTCTTCATTCATATGGGGCAAACTTGTTATGCCCTTAGGACAGGGAGCTGCAATGACAGCTGAACAATTTTAGGTAATGGGGAGTCTAAGTAAATGCTTTATTGCTTATTAAGATGGTGCAGTTTTGCTTCTTAAAGGCAAAGGCACTTGGCTGCTCACTTCAGTGTATGTGATGCTGTGCAGTATGTTTTTCACCCTTCTATAATACTTGAGCCCCATTCATTTTTCATCACCTGATGAGTCATCCTGGAATGGTGCATTTTAGAAAGCAGTCGCCTAAGAGATACTTGAAAGATCTAAACTAGGGACTGACATTGTATATCCGTTGGCTGAAAGATGAGAATACACTCCCAATTCCGTGTGGGTGTGTGATTTCATTCTGGCTGGCTGTGATCACTCATCTTCCTTGAACTCATCTATTAATGAATATGCTGAGTAAAACAGTAGCAGGAAGAATGTCAATAAACATTGCTGACAGAAAAAAAACAACAGCAGCATGACTCCAGTTTTCAGCAAGTATGTCTTGGGAGGTGACCTAGTGGGACATTTACACCGTCTTGCAAAGCCAAAGTAATTGCTTGAAGCCAACTATTTAAAAAAAAAAACTTTTAAAGTTAGTTGTGTGTGGTAATAATGTGAGTGAAACAATGTAAAATGGATGGAAATGTTTAACGCATTTAGGCAATGTATAGTGGTCTGACTTGTTTTTTTGCTGAACCGGTTTCAAGACAATTTCTGCTGTTTAGACATACCCTTTTAATTTCACTCAATCCCAGTCAGCCAATCAGCTTTAGTGGGTGAAATGAATGGTGCTGGATGAAGAGGAGAAAATTATGTTAATATTTAGCATATACTTATATAGCACACCACATCTTCAATGCATGTTACAAATATTAATTAATACTGGTGATGATGATATTTTCAGATGAAAAATAGCATTTTTGTATTACCCTAAATATTCAGCCCCATAACACTGTCAAATATGCTTCATGCTGTGTCACATAGACCAGTCTCCTGATTCAGCTGCCAAAATTTGTTACCTGTTGCACAGGTCTATGCTGAGAGAATATATCTCTACTTTTTCAGCTATCAGATCAGGAGTACAAATTCTGAAATAACAATGCGAGCATCTATACAGCAATTCCGTTATTTCAAAATAATATTGAAATAACGAGAGGCGTATTCCGACTTCTGTAAACCTCATTCCACGAGGAATAACTCTTCTTCTGAAATAGCTATTTTGAAATAGCCTCAGTGTGGACGCTCCACCACTGCTATTGCAAAATAGCTCCTCACCAGGGCTAAGTAATTTCTCTCCAGTGTGTCCTGGGGCTCTAAATCGAGATAGCGCATCCACATTAGGGGAGCCTGCCTCAGTCTAATTTTGAGGCTTCCCTGTAGTGTGGACACTCGATTCAAAATAAGCTATTTCGGACTATATCTTTCGTAATAGCTTATTCTGAAATAAGTGTGCAGTGGAGATGTACCCTTAGTTACAAGTGTGGTATGTAGTCTGGTTTTAGTTGCCAGCGTCGGAGGTATTATTCTTTACCTTTTCTCTCTGATTTCTTGTTTTCATTATCCTTTGTCCAGGTTTAGTAGGTATGAATGCAGACATAACTTTTACTCACATCCCTACATGTTCCCGCACACAGTCTACTTGACTATATTAAGTGGAAACGTCCATTAGGGTTCGTCTACACTGCATGGCTATTTCCGGATACTGGATACCCCACATCTACACAAGCCACCCATTATTTTGAAATATTTTTCAAAATAACGGGTGAGCTGTTTCAGCATCCCGGTAATCTTCGTTCCGTGTGTAGACGCACCAATAATTTCAAAATAAGCTATTTCAAAATAGATTCAAAATAAGATAAGGTATCGTATTTCAAGTTTAGGGTGCTGTGTAGCTGCACCGTTGGTATCAGCTGTGTTTGGCCTCTTAGTGCTTTTGATTAGCAGCTTGCTGACTGGCCAGAGGTATGTTTGTGTGTATGGAAAAGCAGATCTCTTGTTACCAATCTTCTTTGCATGCTAGTTCAGCGTTGTTTGCCTAAAATCTTTCTCACTCCTGGGTGACGGTATTCAAGAATTTTTTATTCAGAAGAAATTACAGTGTTTGCTGGTCAAATTCTCATTCCTGTCCTTGTAGCTTACTAACGGCTTCCAGTCATTGATTTGTCAATCAGTTACTAAGTGATCAATATCTCCTAGATTTTTTTTTAAACCATACCCTAGAAAAGTTCTTCCTTCTTCCACTCTGCAGTCTTCCTGCAATTGTCCAATGCTACTGCTGCCTGGAATAGTACTAAGATCATAATCCTCCAGCCAGGCTCACACATCTTTTCTTAAAATACTTTAAATAAATAAAATGTGAAATACCTACTGTAGTCTCTGGCATGCAGCTGCTTATAACCAGGAAAAAGAGGTTGAGATAAAATAAGGACACACCAAGTACATAAACGTATTAACTTGTGACCTTGCTGTGATGCAGAATGTAGAAGGGGTGATTTTAATTTCTTTAGAGGGTCAAAACCATAAATTATTCTTTCATTGCCTTGGCAGGACTTTCCACCTTTGTAGGGGTGATACAGCTTCCCGAGCCCATTAGGGAGAAAATTCTGAACCATTGGGGAAATGAAACAAGATCACGCGTGACCTACTGCAATAAATGCATAATGGCTTTGGAAGCAGGACAGCCAGGCACCTTGAGTTTCACACACCTAACCATGGTAGCACCTAGCCTTCATAATCTCCTTTCCAAGACCTGTCACTACCACCTTCTGAGGTCACTAGCTGCCACCAAAATGCCGTCCAGCACTTCTCTTCCTCTCTGCATCCTGCTGCATTAATGCTACACTTTGTATTTAAAATGGTGGTTATTTAAAAAATAGTCACTCAATTTATAATAAAATCACATAACTCTGGCCCCACATACATCATGACTGTCCCTTCACCTAAATATTCCTTTTATTCTTATGTTCTCTCCTTATCTTCTCTCACATCTGCTCCCTTTATTCAGATCCCCCATTCTGTATCAAGAGCCATTTTCCTCCTCTAGCTCATCAATCACCACGCCTTTCATTGCGACATTGAACGCTTCCCTGACAGCCGCCAGACCCAGTGCTTTTTACTGCTGTTCTATGTGTACTGTGATTTAGATTGTACTTCTGGCAGTAGACATGCCATTGACTTGGGGGATTAGTCTTTTAATACATCTAAACGTTGCAGATTACTAGAGCTCTTGATACCCTGAATTACTTTAATGTTGTGGGAGTCAGGTTAATTATTCCAGTGAGTCTGCAAATGTATGGAACAGGGACATCTAGAGGTGAATATGTAGAAGTTCAGGATGGAAAAGGGCTATTTTGTTAGACTGACATCTAAGCCATTTCTGCTATCAGTGAAGGATTGGTTTCTAGCATATGATTTGTAGTATTTTATCTAGTATAGTTTTAAGTGGTTTACGTTATGAGGAGTACTATTTCTTTTGGAAAACTACTTCATACATATCTCTGGGTGAATATTTTTCAAAATGCTTATAAAATACAGAAGTATCAGAGGGGTAGCCGTGTTAGTCTGAATCTGCAAAAGCGACGAGGAGTCCTGTGGCACCTTATAGACTAACTGAAGTGTAGGAGCATAAGCTTTCGTGGGCAAAGACCCACTTCGTCAGATGCATGTAGTGGAAATTTCCAGAGGCAGGAATAAATATGCAGGCCATAAAATACAGAGCACATTATGGGTATGTCTACACTATGGGATAAGGTCAAATTAAGATATGCAACTTCAGCTATATTAATTGCGTAGCTGAAGTCAAAGTACCTTAATTTGGCTTTTGGTGAGTCCACCCTGCAGGAAGTCGAAGGGAGTACTCTCTCCCTTTGAGTTCCCTTACTCCTTGTGGAAGCAAGACTACTGGCATTGACTGGAGTGCCCCTCTCAGTTCAAATTAGACTAGACCCACTAATTCGAACCCTGGAAGATCAACAGCAGCAGCTTCGATCTTCTCTGTAGTGTAGACATACCCTTAGAGCGCCACATTTAGGGTATGTCTACACTACCACTGTAGTTCGAACTAGAGTGGTTAATGTAGTCAATCGAAGTTGCAAATGAAGCCCGGGATTTAAATATCCCGGGCTTCATTTGCATCTTGCCGGGCGCCGCCATTTTTAAATCCCCGGTAGTTCGGACTCCGTGCCTGCGGCTACACGCGGCATGGAGTAGGTAGTTCGAATTAGGCTTTCTAATTCGAACTACCGTTACTCCTCGTGGAACTCCTCGTGGAACGAGGTGTAACGGTAGTTCGAATTAGAAAGCCTAATTCGAACTACCTACTCCGTGCCGCGTGTAGCCGCGGGCACGGAGTCTGAACTACCGGGGATTTAAAAATGGCGGTGCCCGGCAAGATGCAAATGAAGCCCGGGATATTTAAATCCCGGGCTTCATTTGCAACTTCGATTGGCTACATTAACCACCCTAATTCGAACTAGGGTGGTAGTCTAGACATACTTTCACATATTAAATTACAAGTAGGGGGCTGCGTCCCTGTTCACTAAGCTTGCCAATCCCCTTCTCGGCTGGGGAGGGCCCTGGATCTTCCCACTCCCCCTTCCCCTCCCCCGCCAGCTGCTGCTGAGGGCACAGCCCCAGTTCTCTCTTGCTCCTCCTCCCCCCTCCAAGCTCACCTTGGGTCTTTCTCACCCCTCCTCTCTCTGCAACTCCCCTGGCCCAGGACTGAGACCGCCCTGGCTCCTCCCCACCCCACTGACAGGCAGGGGCAGGCTGCGTCGCACAAGCCTCGGCTCTTCCCCCGACCTATGGTGTGTGTGAAGGGGGCTGAGGAAGGGGGGCAGCTCCTGCCCCTCTGGAGCACCGGAGAGGGGGAGGCCTCACAGCCTCCACCCCACGCCCTGGAGCACCAGGGAGGGCTGTGTGACTCCCGGGGCCAAGTGGCTCATGGCTTCCGCCTCGCCCCACCAAGGAGCTGGGAGGGCGTGCAGCTCACGGCTTCCATCCACCGAAGCAGCGGGGAGGGGTAGGAGGTAGGCTGCGCAGCTACTGGGGCACTGCAGCTCGCGGCTTTCACCCTGCCTAAGCACCAGGGGAAGGGAAGGGAGTGGCCATGCAGCTCTTGGGGCTTTAGAGCTTGTGGTTTCCACCCCACCCCCCAGCCAGATCACAGGGGAGGGAGGCTGGGCCAGCCCAGCCTCACCCTTACTTGGAGGGCCATGGAAGGTGCATTCGCACCCCTCCTGTGTGTGGGCCTGGAGGGGCTGCAGCCAGCAGGGCTGCAGGTGAAGAAGCTGGTCAGCAGGGAAGCTGCCTGCATGGTGAGATGCCATTTCTGAGTGTGTGAGTTCTGGGCTTGGAGTTGGGGTTGTGGAGATGCAGAATGACATATGATGTCACTCTGTTGCTCCCCAGGAAAATTTGTTATATAGAGAGTGTGTCTAGACTACAGAGTTTTGTCGACAAAAGTGGACTTTTGTCGACAAAACTATACCTGCGTCTACACTACTGCTGAGTTCTGTCGACATAATGTCGACAGAACTCAGCAGTTTTGTCGACGCTGGTAAACCTCGAGCTGCCCAAGACCACAGTAGCCCTCCCCAAACTTCCCAAAATCATGACACTCTTGATTTTGAGTATGAACTTTCTTGGATCCTCCCCTCCCCTTATTTCTTTTAAAAACAAGTAATACACTCTACATTTAGTTCTTCTAATCTTTCCTTCTAACTCAGTCATAACACATGCTCCTTGGGGAAATCATAAGGAAATATTCTTTACAGTAGAGAAATATACCTGGAACTGTATCTTTAATGGTTCTTTATAACTGGAAAGAAGTCAGCAGTCACTGCACATATACATAAAACACACTGAGAGATTTCCATGCGTCTGTTGGTGATCTCTTACTCAGCTGGTCTGTATTGGAAAGCTGTATCTCTTACTCTCCATATCATTGTGCGCGTGCTTTCTCTGGCATTTTCCATGTTTGGTGTTTAGTGAGCATGGGCGACTAGTTTGCTGGACAGGGAAAGGCATTGCCTTTCTAAATTGCCAGTCTGGCCCCGCCAACACTCTGTCCCCAGAATGCCTAGTGTAGGTGCACAAAGTGTTTCTGCCCCTGATTATCTGCCCTCCTCATGCTCCGGGGCTGGGGAGGCTGGGGCCCCACACCCACCTGCCAGTGCAGCACTGCCCTGCCTTCTTGTAGGGTGATGGTGGGGGCGGGGAGGCAGCTTGGCCCCCGTGGAGATGGGTTGGCCCCAGCCTGCCTGGCCTTGGAGAATGGGGAGGGAAGATGGTGCATGGGGCCTCAGCAGAAGACACGGGGCTAGAAGCAGAAAGCCTCCAGCCCTATTTTCACCCACTGCCGATGACAGTGATTCTAGAAACTTTTGGGCCAGAGTCTCAGCTTGTGTAAATCAGTGCATCTCTGTTGACTTCATGGTGCTGATTTACATTATCTGAGGATTTGGATTATTATTAACATTATTTGTGTGATTTTGCTCCTAGAGGCCATAGTGGGCTGAGTAGGCGGTATACCTGCACAGAGTAAGAGACAATTCCCGTCACCCAAACGTTTAAAGCTGAAAGTGATAGGGCGGACTTACCCAAGGGGTCGTACATGCACAAAATCTTCAGCAGAGCTAGAAATGGAATGTGATCCCAGGCTGGTACCTAAGCTAAAAGACCAGCTCTCACAGAAAGATCTGTCTGGAACCATAAAAGTGATTTGTGTACTATTCTAGTATTTCTAACCCTAAGTGTTGAAAGACATGTGCCAGCCTCCCCTTTCTCCCAAAATATGAGATTATTTTAGAAAGCCTGAAATTTAAACATTTAAAATATTGTAAACTTTGATTTCATTTTATTTGCCTTTAGGGCTCATATTTTCAAGCTTCTCAACCATGAGAACTAGAAGCCTTTTTTAAATTTTGAGACTGGCGATGGGGGATCCGTTTTCTGCTCTTTTTTGTAAATGATGGGGGGAAAATGACTGACAGAGGAGTCCTTTTCTTTGCTTTTTTCCATCCTGAAGGGCTATTACACTGGCATAGCAACGTGTGATCTAAATGGCTTAATAGACAGAAAGTAACACTGTCTAAACCTTTCAGGAAGTGAGCTTCTGCGGCGTATTTAGGTTTTCAGAAAGCCGCATGATCCTAATGGCCTGCTTGCCAATAGCCTGCTTTTTGACTGATGGCCAATTTAATGAGCCTATATATACAGGGTTATTCAACGTGGCAATTAGGCCTATAAATCTATTTGCAGCTGGATTCAAATAACCTGCACACATCCCTTCATAAAACTACCATCTGATTAATTAATATTAATTTGTCCACTGTGTGGAACCGGATGCAGCCAGTTTTAAAGCCCCCAATGTATCCACAATCAGTGTGGGAACTGGAAAGATTTTGTTCGGGGTCTGGGGGTGGAAAGTGATGTTGTGTAAAGAGTCTTCTAGATTTTTTTTCCTTCCTTTCTCTTTGGTCCCCGTTGATTAATGTTCTAAGGCAGCATCATATATGGGGGCAAAATTCAATTAATTGAATATGAAATATTTATAACCCTGCTTTATGTGGCTCTCAGAGAAGGGTCCTTAATAGATCTTCTCATTAGCATGGACTGGTGACTCGTTTCTCTGCTTTCACAGTCATTTGGAATTAAAATCCAATTAATCTAATGTCCCAGTGAATATTATTAAATTATTTGAAAAACTGCATTCCATAGATACAAAGTGTGAGTGGGCCAGGGGAGGAGGGGTGGGTTGGAACAAGAAGAAGGAGCAAGAACACATCTTGAGCTTCATTTAATCTCTGGTAATCACATGGTCCAAGAAGACTAATTCCTTCAGTCCCAGAACTCAGCTTAATATTAAAATAGTCTCAGAGTGGATATAAAATTTGTGTCTCGGTATCATGGTATAGAACTTTGTCATCTTTGTGTAGGCAAAGGAACAGCCTTGCATACTTGTGCTTTTCAGATTTCTCCTCAGTTTCAAACATGGCATAAGGCTGAATTGGACAGAAGGATGGGATAGGGCCAGATATACAATGGTATTTAGGCACCTAAAATGAATCAATGGGATTATGACAGTGCCTAAATAGGAAAGGTGCCTAACTGCTATTGGGACTTCAAAGAGAGTTAGGTACCTAGCTCACTTACATTCTTTTGAAAGTCCCACTTGGTGCTTATCTGCATCTTTAGGTGCCTAAATCCCTTTGTAAATCCAGTTCAGTGGATGGGGAATGGCCAAGATTCAAGAGAGACCTTAATTCAATTTCAACCAGAGTCTCTTTGTGACTTTGGGCAAATGTCTTAGCCTATTCTATACCTTAATTGGCCATCTGTAGAATGGGAATAATGTTTCTCTACCTCACAAGACTGTTGTAAGTATTAACTCCACTCATGATTGTGAGGCAGTCAGATTCTATTGTGACAAGGGCCAATTAAGTTCCTAGCTAGCAGCACTAACTAAATAGCCATGTGAGTACCTGTGCTAAAAGGGTTCGAAAACCTGGCCTATGAGGAAACGGTTAAGAAAAACTGGGCTTGTTTAGTCTTGAGGAAAGAAGACTGAGGGGGAACTCAACAGCAATCTTCAATTATACTTACGGCTGTTATATAGCAGGAGGTGGTTATCAGTTGTTCTCCATGTTCATTGATGGAAGACTATAAATAATTGGCCTAATCTGTAGCAAATGAGATTTAGTTAGTTATTAGGAAAAACTTTCTGACTATGGGGGTAGTTAAATACTGGAACAGGTTACCCAGGGGGGTTGTGGAACCCCTGTCATTGGAGGATTTCAGAAGTATTTAGACAAGCACTCTCCAAGGGTGGCAACCCATTTGTACTTCAAACATTCTGTGTGTAATATGTTGTCCCAATATGTAGTTTTTGGTTTGACAATTTTAAGAAAAATGAGTGTTACCTTCTTCCCTCAAGTGCTGTTAGAAGCCTCAGACCAAAGAGTGCAGAGCAACACTATAATATCTTAAGCCCAGTCAATACTCAAAAGTTAAATTGTCCCAGCTACATTGTTCAGGGGTGTGAAAAATCAACACCCTGAGTGATGTAGTTAAGCTCACCTAACCTCTGATGTAGACAGAGCTAGGTTAACCAAAGATTTATTCCCTAGGCCTATCTACCATCCCTCAGGGAAGTGATGAGTAATGGGAGAACTTGCTCTCGTTGCTGTAGTGAGGGTCTACACTGAGGCTATGTCTGCGCTACCAGGTTATTTCAAAATATGTTATTTCAAAAGAATAACTCCCAAAATAACTATTTTGAAATATGCTTATTCCTCTTCATAAACAGGAGTTGTTATTTCAAAATAACAAGCCAATTATTTTGAAGTAACAGGTTTGGTAGTGTGAATGCTCACCTTGTTATTTCGAAATAAGGGGAGTTGTTTCGAAATAACTCCCCAGTGTAGACATGCCCTGAAACACTACAGAGGTGCAGCTGCAGCATTTTAAGTACAGACATAGCTTTACTGTAGCATATTTTACTGTATATTCATATAGGACTTTTAATTGCCAAATTCAAATATACAGAAATTATTTTCCCCATTACTAAAAGACAGCCACCTATGTAGGAATCTATTACAATGTTATAATATAACTGAAAAACAAGGAGTGAGGAGTATAATGAAACTATGGGAGAAAAAAATTGAACGGGTAGAATGTAGCTACAAGAACTACAATTTGATTAGGACACCAGAGCTCCTCTACTCTTGAGAAAACTTCCATGAGATTATTAACGATCACATAGTCTTAGGATCTTAGGTTTTTAGTTCATCCAAAGAATAGTGCATCAGCAGCATGATGTTTGATCTTTGGCTGAGTCCAAGACCCAGAGGGAATAGGTCAGGTCTACTTGCCACTTTCTTTTAGCACCTGTTTTTCTCCTTGGAGGTGTTGCCATCCACAGACTGACCAGTCCTATCTCTGATTAACCTTATCTGATGTGGTAATAAAATTCAACTGCTCTGGACTTCAGACAAAAAAAAAAAAAAAAAAAAAAAGATCATGCCAATCTAGCACATACTTAAAGTTAACCACATGTGAAAGCATTTACAGACTTGGGGTCCTTTATATGTTTAAACAGACAATAGGGTTGTGTCTACACTGGCTATATAACCCGTAATAGCTATGGAAATGAGAGAAGTCAGAATAGGGAAATGCGCGGGGGATTTAAATATTCCCCGCGGGATTTAAATAAACATGGCCGCCGCTTTTTTCCGGCTTGGGGAAAAGCCGGAAAAGAGCGTCCAGACTGGCGCGATCCTCCGGAATAAAGCCCTATTCCGGAGGATCTCTTATTCCTACTTGCAAGGCTTTATTCCGGAGGATCGCGCCAGTCTGGACGCTCTTTTCCAGCTTTTCCCCAAGCCGGAAAAAAGCGGCGGCCATGTTTATTTAAATCCCGCGGGGGCTATTTAAATCTCCCGCGCATTTCCCTATTCTGACTTCTCTCATTTCCATAGCTATTACGGGTTATGTGGCCAGTGTAGACACAGCCTAGGAGTGTAGGTGAATGAGAGGACAAGGAGGATAAGATTATGCAGATGTTTTTAGTTAGTTATGATTGCTTCTTGGCTAATATCCAAATGATAAATATTTAATGTACTTATATGTTAGGTCTTAAAATATTAGAAGGCAGTAAAATCTGGTCTGTTAGAAATGCAATCTCCCAGGCTGTGTCTACAATGGCAAGATTTTGCGCAAAAGCAGCTGCTTTTGCGCAACATCTTGCCGCTTGTCTACACTGGCCGCGAGTATTTGCGCAAGAACACTGACGTTCTAATGTTTGAAACCAGTGCTTCTTGCACAAATACTCTGATGCTCCCACTCAGGGATAAGCCCTCTTGCACAAGTATCTTTGCGCAAGAGGCCAGTGTAGACAGGCAACATTAATTTCTTGCACAAGAAAGCCCAATGGCTAAAATGGTCATCGGCGCTTTCTTGCGCAAGAGAGCGTCTACTCTGGCACGGATGCTCTTGCACAAAAGCACATGCCAGTGTAGACGCTCTCTTGCACAAATACTTTTAATCGAAAAACTTTTCCGTTAAAAGTATTTGCGCAAAATCATGCCAGTGTAGACGCAGCCCCAGTATTTTGCAGCATTAGATAATTTTTTCCATATTCAGGAACAATTATGCTGGTGGAGCAGGAGCTTTGAGCCGATCAAATGCTACATTATTGGCTACTCAGTCTGGCTGTGTCTACACTGCACCCCTTTTCCGGAAAAGGGATGCAGATTAGACACATCGTTATTGCAAATGAAGCGGGGATTTAAATATCCCCCGCTTCATTTGTATAAACATGGCTGCCGCTTTTTTCTGGCTCGGGGCTTTGCCGGAAAAAAGCGCCAGTCTAGATGGGAATCTTTCGGAAAATAAAACCTTTTCCGAAATATCCCTTATTCCTGATTTTAATAGAGTGGCTAGCTGTGAAATAAACCTTCCAAAATAGTTCAATAGTCCTAGAACTGAGCGAAGCTGACTAACATTTTGAGGGGGTGGAGCTTCCACAATAGCCTTAACTTTTGAAGGGGACTTATGAAGACCAGTAGCATCAGTGATGTGTCCCAAATATTCAACAGAGGGCTGAAAGAATGCACACTTATCTTTACGGACTAGTAGGCCAAACTCTTCCAGTCTTTGTAGGGTAGCCTCTAAGTTCTTAAGGTGATCCTCCTCGTTCCCACCTGTGACCAGGATGTCATCAAGATAGCACTGGACTCCTGTCAAGCCACAAAAGATCTGGTCTATAGCTCTCTGGAACAAAGTTGGGGCAGAAGTTATTCCAAAGGGTAGGCAACAGTTACGATAAAGCCCTTAATGTGTCATAATAGTCAACAGCTCTTGGGATTCCTCGTAAACTTGCATCTGTAAATATGCTTGACTCAGATCAATCTTGCTAAACTTTTGTCTCCCAGCCAGGCCCGCAAAGATGTCATCGATGCGAGGAAGGGGATATTGCTCTGCACATAACACCGGGTTAACAGTGACCTACTCAGTTACTATAACAACAAGATCTGTATCTATAACCTAATACACAACACTTCCAGAACCAGTGCTTTCAGCTGTTACTTCTGAAACTATCTGTCTAATAAAATCCAAACCCTTCTTTCTCTCTAACAGGAATCCAATGCCCCATTGCGTTTCACAGTTAGTACTAAAATGTCACTTTTCTGAAAGTTGCTAATTCTAATTATGTATGTACTGTATCTTGGATAGGTTGGTTTTGTAGTTCAGACACTGGGGTAGCATCCTGGAGATTGGCATTCACTTCTCTGCACTGCCACAGACTTTCTGTGTGACTTTGAGCAAGTCACTTTAATCTTTCGGTGCCTTTAGAGAACTAGCAAGTCTCAAATGGGGACAATAATAGCTCCCTACCTCACAGGACTGTTATTCAGAGAAACCTGTCAATGTGAGGTGCTCATGATTATAATCAACATAACCCAATTGATTTATTCAACAAGTTGTAAGGGGTTGAATGAAGTCTTTGATTATTTTTCCCTTCCAGAAAGCTAGCCTCAGCTGCGTTACTGCTGACCAAGGCTTTGGTGTGTGTGTGTGTGTGTGCAGGGGGAGGGGGGAGAGGGAAGGGAGAGGCAGATTTCAACAATTAGCTGATTAACCCTTTCTTTACCACTAGAGCTTACATTGAAAGCCCTTTACTAATGTCTCCAGCATCTAATGAAGGCCACAATGAGGGAGATAAACTGTTCTAGAGGAAACCATTCTTTGAGTGGTGCTGAAACCCTTCCTCCGTAGGCTCTCTGTTCCTTAGGCCAGGTCTACGCTACTGGAGAAAGGCAACCTAAGATACTCAACTCCATCTAAGAGAATGGTGTAGCTGGAGTGGACCTACCTTATGTTGAATTTCTGCAGCATCCCAGTTGTGGGAGGTCAATGGGAGAAACTCTCCTGTCAACTTCCCTTACTCCTTGTAACCTCTGGAGTACCGGGGGTCAATGAGGGTGCTATCAATGGTCAATTTTGCAGCCTCCAACTATACCCACTAAATCAAACTCAGGAAGATCAATGTCCAGAGTGTTGATCTCGGGGTAAGTGCAGACTTGGCCTTAGTGTGTGTATCAAGGATTGTCCCACTGTCAGGGAGGCAGGGGTTTGAGGCATGAGAACATGGCACAGATAGGAGGCCCCGTTCACCATTGCTTTTGCCACTGGAGTCAGCATTTACACCAGAGCCAAATGGGTGTTAAACCAGAATGTTTCACAGCCACTTTGCGCCACTATCAGTGATTACAGAATGGTGATCCAAACCTGTAGAGTTTTCAGGCAGCTGTCCTTTCTTCAGTCAGTTTCTTCCCTTCAGTCCCTAAGTGGACTTAGGACTGATTCTCCCCCAACTCACCCCCAGGGAAGCCAGGAGCAATTGCTAAGAATGAAGTAACACTGATGCAAGGTACAAGAGACTCAGGGAAGTGATTGGAAGAAAACCCCAAATTTCAAACTTTTTGATTTTGACAAATAGGACAAATTTTCAAACCACAGATGCTGAAGGAATCACCTCTGAACCATTGCCAGCACTCACCTGCTCGCCTAATATACCAGAGCCTGAGATTAGGCTGAGCTCTGGGTCTTCTATCTGGCAGCTGTGAAATGCCTTGTTGTATTTGATTCTTTTTTCCTCTCCTAACATCAGGCTTCAAATGAAAACACCTTTTCAGCCCCCATATTATTTCTCCTATGGATGGCACCTTTAATATGTGCTATTCATTGTTATAATGGCTGCACCTGTGTATAGCAAGAACACTGGAACTGCAGCAGCTGTGGACTGTAATTGCAAAACATTATTTTCTCTTTCTCCCTGAAAGCTTTTTTCTTGTTGTTGTTGCTCTGAGAAGCTCCATTTATAATGACTGCAGACCTCTTTCTTTCCTCAATGTACCCTATCAATATATTATAAAACACAGGATTTCTTGCAAGACCCACATGCGTATGCACATACACCCGCCCACACATACAGACAGAGAGCACATCATGACATGAGGTATCGCTGGGATTCTTTGTGTGTGGTCAGTGGAAAGGTTAGGATTGTTCATGTTATCATTGCTGCTCTGAGCAACAGTCGTTATGCAGGTCAGCATGGCAGCACAGCAATGATTAATTCATTTCTTTCTTAGATATTCTGCCCCTGGGTGCCTGCAGTGCTATGAATCAATTTAGCACCTCCAGGCCTGGATTAGCTCAATGCTGATGGGGCATGTGCACGTGTGTGCGTGTTTTCGTAGAACAAAGGCTAAGCAACTCCAGAAAGGAGAGCTTTTAAAAAATTTACATTTTATTTTCCATCATCTCAGCTATCATGTTATATATTTAATCCACTGAATTGCTGCTAGCTGGTTGCTATTTCAGGCTGTGCTTTATTAATCATGGGTGTAGCTAGGAATATGAAATTTATATTGTCACTGACTGTTTTGTTACATACCCGCTATAATAACTTAATCTCTGCAAACAACAAATACAAATAGTATATGAACACACACACACACACACACACACACACACACACACACACACACACACACACGAAGATGGGTTTCAAACTCCTGTCCTACTGCTTGTAATACAAGCCTCTGCTATCAGAACTAAAAGGGAACTAAAAGCATTTGGCGGTATAGTGTTCTCTCTGTGGTCCAGACACCACAGGGTAGCTTCATTTTCTTACCCATTTATACGTGTGTAAATCCAGTACATTACATCATCTACTCCAATGGATGCAATGTGAAAGCTAGCAGTATAGCAGATGGATGGGTGGGTGGGAATTAAGTACCCGCTATTTAATCTAAGAAATGTTGCTCAAGACAATAAAAAAATTGTATGCGATAGCATGGAAAACAGAGTTGGGGCTCAAAGTGTCGTTAGGTATGACTAAGATAGATGTTACTTAATAAGTGAGTGATAAAAATAAAAGAGAGGCTCTTACCTATCTTCATTTCTCCACCACCTTGAGCTAAATTTCTTTGGGCCCAACAAATCCTTAATCTTCCAATCCTACATTTTGTTCTCAAACCTGAAGACTAATCAGGATTATGGGCATTCCATCATCTACAGACTGAAAGGTTAAAGAAGGAGGGAAGACATCTACAATGGTATTTTATAGGTGCTGTGATTCAGCAGCAGCAGATACACAAGGTGACCTGTTTATTTAGGTGCTTACAAGATCCCATCTGATCTGTTCTACTCTCAGCAGTGGAAGGCGCTTCAAGTACAAACATAGAACACAAGGCAAATATGGGGAAATGTAACCCAACAAAATCAGTATTACATAGAGGAAGGAAAGAAAAGATAGAAGAGATATGTCTCTTCTTGAAGGAAGGGGGGGGGGGGGAGATGTAATTATATTACTGTGAGATCTGGAGCAGTTACTCTGGGCTTTAGGAAGTCTGTGGTCAGAAAAAAAAATCAACACCAGACATCTGGCCATCCTTGTCAATGGGTATTAAATATTTTCCCAATGAAGGGCTCATGTAATTGGGTCAAAGTGTTCCTTATTATGCTATTACCATTATTAGTTATTAGGTGTATCATTATTTTTCTAATTAATACTTTGATGCTGTCTAGCTAAAAGATATCTGTAACATATTGATGCTGTGCAGGCATAATTAAAACACAGTCCAAAGCAAACCTGCATCTGTACTAATCAATGTAAATTGGCTACATGAAGGGGTGCTGGAACTATTTCTATAGTGGGGGTGCTGACAACCAGTGAACCAAACTATAAACCCTGTATATGATGTAAACCACTTCAAGCCAGAGGGTCTGGAAGCACCCCTATTCCAGCACCTAGGGCTAACTGTTCTTTATAGCAGGGCTGGCCAATCGGCGGCTCTCGTTTTTATTGTTTTTTGTCCGAAATGTCCTGTAATATTATTTTTATCACTACATTTTATGTAATCTATCTATCTATCTGTCTATCTATCTATAAAAATAAATATATAATACATGGCTCTTCGTACTCTAACCACAGCTATTTTGGCTCTTCCTCTCTAAATGGTTGGCCACCCCTGCTATATAGAATTCCAGATGCTGCAGCTATGCAGGTAGTCCAGGAGGTGGCAGTATTTCCTAAATAATTTTGCATATTACTAAAATTCAGAAATAAAATGACAGTTCATATAAAAGAGAGTTTAAAACAATAAAGGCCGTGCACGGGACCCCGATTTTTGCTTCTCATTCTTTTTGACTGATAAAATGAAGAGTTTTCATCTTTCTATTTTTGTGTGTGTTTTTTTAATGTGCAGGTAAAAATAATTAATATATCTTTAGTTCAGTAACAAATTAGATATGAAATATATTTAAATGCCTAAGAGTTGAAAACTGGCAGGAAGGTAAAATACAACTAATCTATTTCTGGAAGGGTTTTGGGAGATGGTATTTATAGTACTGCACTGTAAGTCTAGGCTTATTTAGTGCTAAATTTTCTGGGGCTGCTGTGTTTACGTCTGTAAATTCCTCTACTCACAGAAATAATTTAGCTCCTTGTAAACCTAATGCTATTATATTGCAGGAAGGATTTTTTTGTGCACATTGGGTGCTTTTTTGTTTTGTTTGTGCAGTCAAGGTTAAGAAGAAAGATTAAAGAGGGTAGAGGCATTTCAATAAGATGAAGCAGAAAAAAAGATAGGGAAAACTGTCTAGATTACAAGACACATCTGAATACTTCATACAAACAATACCCGAATGCCAAGGCTGTTCAAGAGCACTGGAAAATATTAGTGTATTGGAATTTTATCAAAGATTGTTTACCTGGAAGTTTCCTGTTCCTCAGTTTTTTTGGACCGACGTGTATGAGAAGCATGTAGGTGTTAAAGTGAAATGCTAATGGTATTTGTTAATGGCATCTGGTATAATGTAAGCGGGCAATGCTGTGAAATCTCCTCTGCACACCTATGGTGATGCCCTAATTTCTGACTGTTTCCTTAATGTCAGGTCCTTTGGTAATGCAACCACAGTACATTCTGCTCCAGAAAGTTTCATGAAGATGACAAACACCCGCGAGAGACAAGACTAAAAGGATTGGTCACCTAACCTACATTTAGTACATTGGGGGGGGGGGGGGAGTTTTCTCCCTGCCGAACACAGAGCTTATGAAAGATATTGGATTGATAGCTCTGGAGACTAAAGCCCTCTACTTATTTTTAAAGCTGGCAAATTGGCAATTTTAGCTTCTTCACTTCATAGCAGATATGCTCTTGCCCAGTCCTGAAGGGTCCACATATAATGGCAAGAGAATAGTTTTGTCTTCCTGATTGTTGATTCCTGGACATCTCTGCTGAGATGGCAGACACGGTTTCCAGTTAGTGTCATTATAATGGTAGCCAGGTGATACAATTACCTGACTCTTAGAAACTGGACTGAGGCCACCAATTGTTTCCATACAGGTCACTGACCAGCCACCAGAAGACCAGGGCTGCTGACAGGGGCAGTTGCACTGGGGTCTGGCAATTTAAAAGGATCCCAGGCTCTGGGCTGCTGTTGCTGCACCCATGGCAGCAGTGGCTTTTTAAATCACCGCTGGAGCCCTGTGTGGTGCTGTCCAGGTGGCTCCAAGGGCTGGCTGCTCCTAGCCCTGCTCCTTTTGCCTGAGGCCCCACCCCTTTTGGAGGGCTCTGGAGCCTAGCCTCCACCTCTTTGCCCAGGGCCTGAAGTTTGTTGCCTGCCCTGCAGAAGACAATGATTTTTTTTCATTAGCACTATAGGCTGAACACAATCAGGGGGTGAGAGATAAAAGGTTCCCTTCACATGTCACTCATTACCAAGCCTCCGCCCTCCAGTCTTCCCTTAAATAACCCAAATTTAGAACAATGCTAAGAAATTCCAATATGGGCTGAGAAACTTATTCATCTGAATTTGAGAAGCTGAATTTAGCCCCTTACTTTTTCCGCTGTTGCTCTCGTTTCTCGGGGTACTGTATATAATATTTAAAGTAAGAAAAGATTTGGTTTACCAGGAAGAAGTTTGGGGCTAAGTATTTCTTGATTGGGGTAGTCATTTTGAGACATGGCAAAAGCTGCAGATGTGAGCTGGCTCTGTCTATGCATGCTGCATTTTGCTCAGCAATGTCTGTGTTCTACGAACAGCGAGGTGGGTGTTGCTGATAGGAAGTAGAGAAGGGTGAGCAGTTGGTTAAACAACAGCAATGATTGTTAAAGCAAGCAGATATTTTCTAGCTGAAAACAGAATGAGAAGGTATCTCTTATTTCTTGTTAGAATCCCCTGATTGTTACGCTGTGTCCAATAGCTACCACAGCTAGCAATGTCAACTGGCGGTGTAGTATTAAACTGGAGGAAACTGGCTAAGGGGATTAGGCCCACAGAGTACATTAAAACTGGGGGCTGTGTCTTAGTCTTATTCTTCACACAATACTTAGGTTTATCCTGTGCTTCTCATACACAGTGAGACAGCTTCGTACTCTGGAAAGTAGCCAGGAAATGTGGGTGGGATTTGTACATACATGAAATTAATCGGTAGTTTCAGAATGCAGAGGCTTTTGTATTGATTGTATAAAATGTGTATAAAATGTGATATCTCAATGAAATAGCACATATTGTACTTCACTCCCACAATTTTTTCTGACACTGGAAAAAAGCATTTTGTAGAAAGAGAGGGCCAGATTCACTCCTGGGTTAATTCCATTGTCATTAGTGATGGGTTCACTCTGAAATGACATTGCATTACATTGCCTGGAAGCCTGCTCAGACCCCTGGAAGTTTCATAGAACTGATTTTAAAAGGCAAGAGAGTACACATGGGCCAGAAGTTAATAATGTGATGGAAGTTTTCACCTCCGAGGAAAAGTCTGCATAGGCCTAACTTTTAAACCCAACCAGGACCCCAGCCAACCCGACCCAAGCTAAAGAGGGTTTGAGCCATTTTCTGACCCGACCCTGACTCTTCCCTCTGATCCTGTCAGTGTAGTTGCCTCCTCTCTCTGGGGTTGGCACATTGTGCCTCACGGCCATTGTTAACCGCCCCCTGCTGCTCTGTGTAGGTACTACAGAGAGAGAAGCACTGCAAGTCTCCAGGATGTGCACTCTGCAGCATACGCAGCATAGCAAGATGGCAGTGGTCAACAAGAGTGGGGCAGGCAGCCACTACCATGTGGATCACATGGACAGGAGAAGGTAAGAAGAGTCAAACTAAGCGGAGCCTGAGTCAGGTTGTCTTTCTACCCAAAGCCAACACCTATAATCAGGTCCTGCTAGTTTGCAGAGCTCTACAATCAAGTGACTGGTCCAAATATAACTCAGCATGCTTTATATAATTGCTGCCTATTGATTGGATATGAAATGCATTGCTAGTCTCCATTCTAGTTTCTATTGAACAGATGTTTATATTACAGTGGTTCTCAACTCTTTTCAGTCCACGGACCACCAAGCTAATCAAAACATTTTTGTGGACCACCACCTTTTTGAGACATGATAAAAAAAGAGCAGACAACAAACATTTTGGTTTGAAATTTATTTCTTATTAATAGATTTATTTCTTTTGGTGCCTGCCCACGCATTGTGACTTTGGACAATGTTCCTGTGGACCACAGAAAAAGTCACCATGGACCACCAGTTGAGAACCACAGTTATGTCCCAATTCAATACTACTATAAGTGGCACACTCATTAATTTTTGGAGAGACCAGCCATTGAATGGATCATGGAAACCGAATTTCCTTCTCTTCTAACCCTGCTCTGAACTACAAGAAAAACAGAGCTGGACAAAAATGGGAAAACAATTTTGTGAAAACCTTTGAAATGCTGATATTTTTTCCATTTTCACAAGGTTCAGAATGGATTATTTTTCCATTTTCTTTGACATTTGCCACAATATTTTACTGAAATTTGCGTCAAATTGTTTCTGAACATTTCCATTTACTGAAAACTCAGTGTTTTCAAAAAACGAGCAGTACAGGAGCTATTGAAAAATCACCCCGCTGTCGTCAAAACCGCGTCTAAACCATGGGTTCAGTTTCAAAATGGCATTTGTTCAAAACAGCGCCAGAACGTGATTATGCAAATGAAGCGTGGGATATTTAAATCTCCGCTTCATTTGCACTTTCTATGTGCTTTATTTACATCCCTCTGACGATAGTTAAATTACACAGGCCTTGTTTGATCCACACCTGGCTCTGGCCAAGTTATCTGACTGACTAGGATGGGTAATTATATAACCCCAGTAAAATGTAGGAGCCTGCACCAGACTCCAAATTAAATCTATATACGTACTGTAAAGTCAAAAAGCCACTCTTGTTATGATTCTATTGATAAAACTTTATTTAAAACAAAACCCAGCATGAACCCCACTCTAAGCCCATTCCCCATGTTTGGCTGTGATTAAGGGCACGTCTTCATGGCAGATAAATGGGGTGGCCTAGCTTGGGGTGAACAGCAATATTACAAAGCCAACACTGAATGTGTCCACTCAACTGCATCTGTACGTAGGTATCTCTCAGACATTTCGGGGCATAGCACGGAAGTATGGTCCTTGCCACTGCAGTAAGCTGAATTGCTCTATGATACTTTGCCAATGAATTGTGGGGAAATTTATCTGTCCTGTTGAGCATGGAAGGGGAATTGTGGGATGGCAGCAGAGGACTGTCAGCACAGGAGAGTTTTAGCTGCACTGCAAAGTGGGTGAGTCACCAGCCAAAGGTAAGCATCACCTGGGCTTGAGGTATTCTTCAGGCTGAGTCAGCTAAATCAGGGAATGCTAAGGTGTGCAGATGCTCCCAGCTTTCACGGTCCATGTGGGATTGTATTACTGGACATTCAAATAAGTCTCTTTGCCAAGGGACAATTTCCTGGTGACAAAGCTGAACTTACACAGTTACATCCGTACTGATCTCCTCCTTTCCCCACACTTCTTGTCCTATGCTAAGCAGAATAGTTGAGATAATGGTCCCCATTTATATCAGTTATGGTCTCAACACATTATAGAAATTTCTTCATTAGACTTTGAAGATGTATTTATTTTCACATCTCCTACATTTGCAGAGTGTTTGCTGTAATTGTACTCATGTTTCTGTTTGCAGTGTCCCAGAATGGAGATTTTCACTTCATCTTCTTAACCCCTATTCTCTCTTTCTTCTTCCTTTTTTCTTGGTTTGTTTCTAATCTTTACCAGATACCAAGGAGAACCAGATACAGTTTATAACCTGGGATTAATCCGGTGGGTGTCAAATGAAAATGTAGCAGCCAAGGAAGTGTGCTGCACTAACATTGCTTTGGAATATGATTTTTTTAAGTGTATAGGTCAAATACTAATCTCACTGGTGTTCTGTCATTTCCTCAGGCCTATTTGCATTTGGGAATGGTGGGACTAAATCCACCTCTGACAAAAGAGTCCAGAAAACAACTGATTCCATAGCATAACAAATGACAGGAATGTGAGTGAGGAGGGGTCAAAAGTTTAAAATGTGGGAATTAGATGTGGATGCTGAGCAGAGCCATTTCCACCATCTAGACCATGCTCTGGCCCTAGGAATCCACCTGAAATTGTTGAGGAAAAGAACTGGAAGTGGATTTCTGTATGATATAGAACATGTACCTGGATAGACACTTTCTTGCAACCTCTGACCTGATATGGCAAAGAATGAGCTGCAGCACCTTAGTCCCAGCCTTCATGTAGTCTCTGCTTCAGGTTGAGATTTGCAAAGGAGTTTAAGAAAGGCAGGTGCCCAGCTTCCATTGAAAGTCAATAGGACATGTGTGTCCGGCATCCATTTGTGCCTTTAAAAATCTTCCCTTAAATCTTTCCCAATACCAGCTAGTTGTGTTAGAGGCAGGAAGAAGGCAAAAGGATAATTTATTCCCCCTCTGTAGATCTTGGGTAAAGAACATCTGAAAAGGCCCATGGGTCACTGGGTTCTCTGAGAATCTGGCCTTCTCTATTTGTGATGGCTGACGTGAGAGCTGTAGTAAGATGGGAGCACTGCAGTGCTCCACTCAAAGAAAAATAATAATACATAGGTTGCCGACTATGTTAGTTTGTAAGTTTACCAGCAAGGCCAACAGCCATTGCAGGCCTTAGGGCAAGGTATGTTTGTGGGGGGAGCAGCTCTGTGCCCTGGAAGAGGTGGAACCTCAGGTGGAAAAGGCAGAGACTTGGATGGAAGGGATGGGGCCGAGGGCAGTCAGTCCTTACCCCTGCCTGGAGTGCACCGCTTGGGGCCCTCCTCCCGCCCTCAAAGCCACATGGGGAGCAGTGCTCCCATGGCAATTCAAAAGGGCCTGAGGCTCAGCTGCCACTGTTCTAGGCTCCTTTGAAATGTGGGTCCCTGTGCTACTGCCTCCTTTGCTCCACCCCAGTCAGTGGGCCTAAAGTTTACTGAAAGATCTAAAGTGAACAGTGTTGTCTTTCTTCTCCTGTTACCATTACTTGTTCTGGATCTATTGTTCTTATGTATGTGAACGACTCCATACAGAGTTTTTTTAAAAAAAGTAATTCATATTAGACAATTTACTCTGAGTCACTGAAAATATCTATTTTGGGGAAAGGTGTCACTGTATAGAGGTCATCATAAGACTGCTATTTCCATTTGTATTGCTTTCTGCACGGATATTGATGCCTTTTCCACTTATATACCTGCTAGGTCTGTATTTTTGTGCAGCGTTTGTACAGCACCTAGCAAAATGGGGGCCTGCTCCATGACTGGTCCTAGGCAGTATGAGAATACAAATAATTTTAAATTACAATGCTGCCCTCTTCTGGGAAATTCCAGGAGCTGCAAGGCAGAGTAATACAGACAGAAATACCCTAAAAGCTGCCAAGACTCTTCTTAGTTGTGATACTGCTGCAGCTCAGGATTGTTGTGGGTAGCCACAGAGTCATTACAGCTGCCCATCTACAGATGTAGGGAGTTTGTTTGTAACTGTATACCAGAGAAAAAGATTTTTTTAATGAAAACTGAGCTTCTGCAGAAGGTGATGGCTTATAAATATGCCCAGGACATGTGGCTTTCTTTTAAGCTCTACTTATACACCGATTGGTGAGATTGCATAACAGTGTGCCCAGAGTTCCTTAGTTTTATACCTGACCAGTCCTGCCCCTGAGAAAACGGAAAGAAAGCTTTACTTCAGTAGAGGAACGCCCCTACTGTAAATTCCCCTTCTCTGCTAATGGGGAATTGTGACACTTTTTTCCCCTAAGTGAAATGGCAATAGTATTCAGTCCCCAAACAAATGAACATATATATGTGTACATGGATATAAAGGAAGTGTCTGCCAAGTTCTTCCGCTGGTTTAGAGATGGTGTTAACATGTCTGCTTCTATAGACAGGTTTCAAGTCCTGTTTCCCATCAATGAGCAGCCCTGCCTGCATTAATTCTTCCCACTGAAGCTAATGAGTCTGAGGATGGATCTGACTGCATGGCTTTCAAGGGAATTCATTCTGTATCTTTCATGTTAGCGATATCTGTGAAAAACAGGAAACTGTTTTCCCATCTCATTCACATAATAGATAAGATGAGAAATTAGCTGCTCAATGAGCATCCTGGGGGCTGTTCATTTTGTCACAATAAATAAGGCTCTGCTGCTGCCTCATGTGCGTGCGCATGCACACATGCATGCATGCACATTCTCTCTCTCTCTCTCTCTCTTTCTCTCTTTCTCTCTCTCTCTCTCTCTCTCTCACACACACACACACACACACACACACACACACACACACACACACACACACACACACACACACACACACACACAGAGTCTTTCCATCAGAGAGCTGCTCTGCCTCATTGCTACAGATTCTTATTTAAAATCAGGTTTTTCCTGTTTAAGCTTTTCTCTGTTGGTTACAACTGCTAGACAATTGTAAAGCCATCTGAAATTTCTGTGGGCATATATGATGCAAGAGGAATCCAAGCAATCAAATACAGCAGAACCTCAGAATTACTAACTGAATGGTCACCCACATACCTCATGAGGAACCACTGGAAGTATGCTGTTAGGCAGCAGAGACCTCTAAAAAAAGAATCAAATAATGTACCTTATAGGACTGTATTAAATATAAATTACTAAAAAAGGGGGGAAAGTTTTAAAAAAAGGTTTGGCACAGGAAGAAAACTGTTTCTGTGCCTGTTTCATTTAAATTAAGATGGGTAAAAGCAGCATTTTTCTTCTGCATAATTAAGTTTAAAAACTGTATTAAGTCAATATTCCATTGTAAATTTTTGAAGCAACCATCATAATATTTTGTTCAGAGTTAGGAATATTTCAGGGTTATCAGCAACCTCCTTTGCTGAGGTATTTGAATCTCTGAGGTTCTATTGTAGATCGCTTTTGAAGAGTCACATATAATGGGCCAGATTTTCTTAAGTGAATTTGGAGGAGAAGTCCTAGGGACTTTCAAGCAGACTGGAGTGCCTACTCCTATGGGTGCTTTTAAAAATTCCATGGGGTAAGCTCTGCCTCTCTGCAGAGCCAATGGCTGTTGTCTGCAGCCTACTGGAGAGATTGAGCTGTTTTTGGGACCTGACTGGGCAACCTTTACTTAGGTGGCTTATCTGAGGGTAATCCTAGTGATCTCAATAAGACTGCCAGCAAGAATACTTGCTCCACTACCTCCATATGGATTGCACAACTGGCTTCTTTGGTATGTGCTGAGTGCAGTACCTCTTCCACTAATGGCAATGTGCAAACTGGATTGACTTCCTAGGAGCAAGATTGGGCCTAGTATCTAAATTATGTGTAGCTGGCTGATGTTGTATGCTAAATTAAAGCTTCCTCTTTAGTGCTTACTTTGTTACCCTCTCCTCTGCCTGGTATTTCGTGAGGAGCATATTGGACACTAAAGTGAAACATACTTCAGGGAGAATAGATTCTGTTTAAAAGCTGCGGATTCATTTTAGAAGCAAACAAAAGAATTCCCAAGTTGATGCAGCTGACAGAGAGGGATCTTTCTCCCGCCAATCTAACTTCTTAACCTTCACTCAGGCCCAGCCAGGAAAGCAGTGTGCAGCTTGGGCGGCCGCCTGAAAAAAAGGAAAGTGTAGTCAAAGCAGGTTTTTTGGTTTTTGTTTGTTTGTTTTGTTTAATGTTTAGAAACCTAAAGAAAAGGAAATCAATTATGAGGCCTACCTGAATTTTATTTCCTCACCAAAAACCAAATTACTCAGCAAACTTATCGCTTGCTATTGCAAGCCTTGGTATTAAAGAAAACAATCAGGCCAGCAGGATTAATCTCTGACAGCTGCCTTATCTTTAACTTGCACCTTTGTTATTTTCTGATGAGCTTCTCTTTTTTTGCTGCCACGTTGTACCATACCTCACTGGTTCCTTTCATTTTATCATCAAGCAGGAGCGGAGGACCTTTCAGTTTATTAAAAAACCTTTATTTGTGAAGAACAAAGGGGGGGGGGGGGGGAAGGCAAACAATGAGGTCAGACAATCTCCTTCCTGCCAGGAGTCACTCACCTGTTATTTAGAGTGTTATCAGTTAGGGGAGACTTGCATCACTGAAAATCGAGGGCTGACAGGCTATGCTGTTAAAATGCACACATGCACAAACACAAACACACACACATGTGTGTGCACACATGTGTGCGTGCGCATGCACATATACACACAAACACAAACACCAAACTCTGATTCACATATGTTGACCTCCAGACAAGGTCCTCAGCAGGCAAAGCTGTGATATTTCACTTGTTTTGGGGGGTTTGGTTTATTCTCTTCCATTTAAGCAACAAGGGTCCAACACAACAGAATGCACCTTTGACAAGTTTGGTGATCCAAGTGTGTATATACAAGCTGGAAACAGTTTGCTTTGTCATCAAGGAAAACCTCCATTCTGTGTTATGCTTCCTTACTTGCTCTTTGTTATCTTTGATGTATATGGCAAAATTATTTTGGGACAGCCATTCTCTTCTGATTAGGCTGGTCATGTGCCATTTTGACTTAGCTTTGCTAATTAGTCTGATTAAACTAGCAGTCATACCAGCCCTGTCAGGTATGAACACAGAGTACCACACAACAGCAGCTGCAGCAGCAGTCAGAGTGTTATCTGGGCTGTGATTTTTACTGCCATGCAGGAAATGTTTTCTGCATTTATTTTGGTAGCTGGCTGTGCAGTGGCATGGTCACAGAACTGTAGAGGTCATAGGATTCCTGCTTACAAAATACTGTTTGCTCCCCACTCCAGTCATAGCAGGCCTATCACCCCAGTTCCAAACCAATTGCCCTAAAATGTCACCAACCACATCTCACTCCCAGGCAGGGACACCAGAAAGCAAATGTGAAAAATCAGAACAGTAAGGGTGCCTGGGGGGCGGGGGCTGAGGGAGGAGAGGTAATAGCCACCTATATAAAACAAAGCCCTGAATATCGGGACAGTCCTTATAAAATCCGGACATCTGATTAACCTACTCCAGGGCAGAATTCATCTACAAAGGTTTGGATGAACTAGAGCCAGCTTTTTGGAGCTATAGAAGCTTGATCAAGTGATTTCTCTTGATTTTGTTTGAGTGATTTCTAATGCTGATTTATCTCTTCTTCACACAGTGCATAGTCAACCTGTGGAACTCCTTGCCAGAGGAGGCTTTGAAGGCTAGAACTATAACAGAGTTTAAAGAGAAGCTAGATAAATTCATGGAGGTTAGGTCCATAAAAGGCTATTAGCCAGGGAGTAGGAATGGTGTCCCTGGCCTCTGTTTGTCAAAGGCTGGAGTTGGACGGCATGAGACAAATCGCTTGATCATTGTCTTCAGTTCACCCCCTTCGGGGCACCTGGTGCTGGCCACTGTTGGCAGACAGGCTACTGGGCTAGATGGACCTTTGGTCTGACCCAGTACGTCCATTCTTATGTTCTTATGTTCTCATATTTCCAAAAGAGCTTCACCTTAAAAAAAAGTGCACTTCCTTCACTGAGCTTACTAAGGGGTTATGGGTTGGAAAAATGGAGTCACCTGAAGTTATTTTCATGAGTTTTAAAAAGTTAATCCTGATGGTGTAGTTAGCAAATATTTGTGTATAATATTCTACATCATTTTGATGTGTTTATTATATATGCTCATCTGTCTGATGCATTGTGTGCAAAGTCTGCCTAAGCTGGTGAGAACTTTACAAAGTTTTGCAAAACCCCAGCTGTACCATGGTGAGGGAAATGTCACATATATAGCAACATGTAGTTTTGGCCTGGCAGGAGCAGCAGAGGGAATGCCGTATAGGGGAGAAGCTGGCACCAATATAAAACAAAGCCTTGAATATCAGGAAATGAAGAGACAGACAGAAACATGAGAGACTTTCTGAAGAAAAAAAAAGTGAGAGCCATACCTATAGCCAGACAGGAACCCCCCTGTAACATCCATTTTTGCTTGCCTGGAGCATACAGGGCACAGAGCAGAAGGCCCAGGCTGTGTGACCATGAATGGCTGTAAACAGAGATATGCCAATTGCTGACCAAGAGGCTGCCAAGGAGTGCCCTTGACTTAACCCATATTGATACGAACACACATCCATCCGCGGGGGGAGGAATCTCTCGCCCAGTAAAAAAATGTCTAGTACTCACAATTTAGTTATCTCTCTTGCAAGTGTAAATTAACTTGAAACTTGCTTGTAAGAACTGGCGCCACAAAATGGACCAGTACAATTTGTCATCTTAAGATAAGAAAGAGGATACGGGCCCCCCAGGGGTATAAATATGGGTCCAGCAGCACATTTACATTGAGTGTCAATCTATCTGCTGGTCGGGTTTGGTGTTTGGTGTTTGACCTCCCGAGGTTCCAAGGGGACGCCCACCTCGTATTCGTCTTTCCTAGGAATTGAGAGACCAGCCCTGGCTTGACCCGCTGGAGTCGAGAGGCACAGAAGGGGATAAAAATTGTACCTGGATGTGGTCCTTTGTCTTAAGTGTACACATAGACTTAGAGCTCTTTAACGATTAAGCTGTCACTTGGTACCATTATTTCTATTTTCTATCTTTATTTTCTTTGTAACTTTTTTTTTAAATCTATATTTGCTAGCAGTTAAGAAATAGAGCAATAGCCATTGTAACTATATGCTTTTATAAGTCTTTTTAATAAACCTGTAACTGTTCAGGTTTTTAACCTGACTCCTTCAGTTGCTGTAACAGAACCAAACACAATTTAAAAGAACTTCAGCCGGTCATAAAAGACAGGTATAGGAAGAGCTGGGGCATTTGGATTTGTGTCACTCCCAGGTGACAGATCCGTTGGGGCATCTCTCAGTCTTTCCCAGACTGCCCGCTGTGAAGGGATTCTGCATCCTAGCAGCTAAAATCTGAGGTGTAATACGCTCTTCCTATAAAGGGGCGTCTGTTGGCCTGCTGGCTACCCTCTGCGACGGGACCCCGGTCCTAGCAGTAAAGACACAGACGTTAAACCTTTTCTTGGAAAAACACACACACACACACACACACACTGCCCTGACCGTTGGCTGACAATACCTTTGAGGACTGCAAGGTCTGTTAGAGTCTTTGCATATCTTAAAGGCCCCACACAATGCATACACACCACGCAAAGCCTGCATGGACCACTGTCACTGAAAGCTAAGGAAATTCTCAGACAAACTATTAACTTAAAAACAAAACTGAAAAGATTGATAAGTTGCCTTGGCCAAAAGTCTCTTCAAATAAATACTGTGGTTTACCCAAAACCCACAGAGGTTAGAAACCCTGTGAATAAAAACATATGATATATACATATATACCCTACATGCATTTTTACACACATGGATACATTTACACACATATTATACATTACTTATACTGAGAATGCATGATGAAGTGTATAAAGGGTTATTGGCATGAGTTTGGGATGACTGCTTTACTCACAAGTGGTAAGGCCATCCCAAATCAATGCCAGTATAAACCTTCACACTGTTAAGTGTACTGCATATATCACATATGTTAAAGAGGAATTCTTCATAGAATGTTTTAAAAATTATATTTGGACTGCATCATAAATGTTTGTTTCTCCTGCTCATACATATAAAGCTCCCATGTAGAGACCAGAAAGGATGTGAGATAATGGAATTAAGTGCTGTGTGACATTTTTAAATCTAGAAAAGCTGTTACTGGTCCAAAGACTGACTCTTGAGCCTGGGGAAAAAGTCAATGTTTGGGGATAGAGGGAAAAACATTTATTTGATGGGGCAACTATTTTTTTTAAATGGTGGTTGTTTGAGGCTGCTGTGGGATTTGGAATATTTGAGAAGCAAGCATGTAATAAATGTACATATTCCTCTATGCAGTATCTTTGTTAAGCCCCCTGAGAGCCTTTGGAGGCAAATGATGTTGTATATATAAATAATGAGTTATAAGAGAAGTGCCTGAAACATAAGGAATAAAAAAAACCCAAACCTTCCTGGAAGTTGGGAAAGCTTGGATTGTCTTTACTTCCAGATCTGACCAGACAGAAGTGGAAACAATCTGAGGGTATGTCTAGACTACATGGCTCTGTTGACGCTTCATTTTCATGAGTTTACTAGACTTAGGAAAATGAAGCGGCGATTTAAATAATCGCCGCGTCATTTACATCAAAATGGCCACCGCGCTGTGCCGATCAGCTGTTTGGTGGCACAGCGGGGCAGTTTGGATGTGCTGCGGTCAACAAGGGAAGCCTTTGTCGACCACCTCGGTAAACCTCATTTCACGAGGCATACTGGAGCGGTCAACAAAGGCTTCCCTTGTTGACTGTGGCATGTCCAGACTGCTCCAATGTGCCGCCAAACAGCTGATCGTCACAGCGCAGCAGCCATTTTGATGTAAATGAAGCGGCAATTATTTACATTGCTGCTTCATTTTCCTATGTCTGGTAAACTCATCTACATGGCTCCGTCGACGGAGCCATGTAGTCTAGACATACCCTGAGAGAAATTCCAGATCCCATGGAATAAACATGAAATATTTGCAAATTTGGTTACCACTCCGTGGCTTAGGAAGCTTCCAAAAGGTAACCCCTCTCCATATCACTATTTGTGCAAAATTCACCATGTACATCTCCCTGCACCAACTGATTCCATAGCATCCCAAGTGTGACACACCCAGAGGAAGGATAATACTCTTCTATCATTGTGTCATCAATAGGCCTGCCTTGTTCAGTCATATACACCTGTGTGAGTGCTAAGCAAGGAATCAGCTTTGTAAACTTTCACACATGGGTATCAAAAAAGGACCAGTAAACCTTGCATTAAATATCAGTTGTTGGACATAAGAAATAACTACATTAAAATATAAACACACCTCTAGCTTGGAAGATCTAATTGCCCACAAAAGGAATGGGAGTATTTTAAACCAACTAGCCTAGGCAGAATTTCCTGTCCATTTTATATATATATAATATATAATATAAAGCTTTTAAAGAAAATTAAGTTTAATCCATATAATCCGAGATTCTTCATATTTTTTCCCCAGCAATCTGTCTCTCTTCTCTTTAGGTGTTTTCATTTCTTCTCCTCCTCAAGCATTATTCAGTTTGACTGCTGAGTTCAAATCCGCAATGTACTAACCTAGCTGAAAAGAACCTGAGAAAATGAGCTGAGACAGCCACACAATGGGAGGGGGAGAACCAAAATGAGAGTAAAAAAGAAAGGTAAGATAATTCTGTGACAATGTGGTCTTTTGGATCTAATGCTGTTGTGGTTTGCATTGTGTTACCATATTATTTTCCCCTTTTGACAACATGGGTATTGGTCAGTATCTCTGTTCCTTCCTCTCTAGACTGGTGGCTCTCACATCCTCCAGTGCATTGTCAATATAAGCATGAAAAGCATGTCAGGTCACAGGGTTTCCCTCTCATGGAAACAAAACTGAGACTTTCACATTCTGTAGCAAGCACATAGACAGGAGAAATGCTGCAGGTTACCTTAGTTCGCTCCCATTAGTTCTGCTCTACACAGTCAGTTCTCTAAAACAGAAAACAATTTTTTTTTACATCATGTACTCAAGTATCTAAGGGTATGTCTACACTACAACGTTAGTTCGAACTAACTTTCATAGGCGCTACACTAGCGCTCCATTAGTTCGAATTTAATTCGAACTAGGTAATCCTCATTCCACGAGGATTAAGCCTAGTTCGAACTTACTAGTTCGAATTAAGGGCTGTGTAGCCCCTTAATTCGAACTAGTGGGAGGCTAGCCCTCCCCAGGTTTCCCTGGTGGCCACTCTGGCCAACACCAGGGAAACTCTATTGCCCCCCTCCCGGCCCCGGACCCCTTAAAGGGGCACGGGCTGGCTACGGTGCCCGTGCCAGGTGCAAGCCTGCCAGCACCCAGCCAGCAGACCCTGCACCTGGCACGGATCGAGCCACCCACACGATGGCCCCCAGCCCTCCCCCTCTTCCTGGGACCAGGCTGGCGGCTCCCGGGAGCTTGCCCAGGACCGCAAGAGGCGGGCACCCTCCTGGGTTAGTGCGGACATCGTGGACCTCGTCCACGATCTCCGCACTAGGCACAGGAAAGTGGCCGTCTAGGGCAGGAGAGCTGCCAGCCTGGCCACCCAGGAGCAGGTGTGCATGAAAATCAAGGTGGTCCACTAAGACCCCCGACCCTGAGCCCTGAGCTTACAATGGCTGTCCTGGGTCAGACCAAAGGTCCATCTAGCCCAGTAGCCTGTCTGCTGACAGCGGCCAACCCTAGGGATCCTGGAGGGGATGGACCGAAGACAGTGACCAAGCCATTTGTCTCGTGCCATCCCTCTCCAGCCTTCCACAAACCTTGGGCAGGGACACCACTCCTACCCCCTGGCTAATACCACTCCATGGACCCAACCTCCATGACTTGATCTCACTTCCCTTTAAACTCTGTTCTAGTTGTAGCCTTCACAGCCTCCTGCAGCAAGGAGTTCCACAGGTTGACTGTTTGCTTTGTGAAGAACAACTTTCTGTTACTAGTTTGAAGCCTGCTACCCATTCCTTTCCTTTGGTGTCCTCTAGTCCTTCTTTATGGGAACTAATGAAGAACTTTTCTGTATGCACCCTCTCCACCCAACTCCTGCTTTTAGAGACCTCTATCCTGTCCCACCTCCGTCTCCTCTTTTCTAAGCTGAAAAGTTCCAGTCTCTTTAGCCTCTCTTCATATGGGACCTGTTCCCAACCCCTGATCATTTTAGTTGCCCTCCCCTCTCCCACCTCCTTTTCCCAGTCTCCCCCAGTTTTGTTCAATAAAGACAGATTCCATTTTTGAACACAATTGTCCTTTATTTTGTACATCAAGAAAAGGGACTAGGGAAGGGTAAGTGGAAGGAGGTGAGGGAGGAATGGGGCACGAGCCCCCGATGGGGAGGACTGGGCTGGCTCTGAGGGTTTTTGGGGTGGAAGCTCTCCTGCAGCCCCCCGATTGCCCTCTCTCCCCAGATGACAGCCTGCGGCAAGTGCAGCCGGGCTGATGGCCGAGTGGTGTGATGTGCCCAGTGTGGGTAGGCCGGGCAATCCAAGCCAGGACTGCTTTGCAAGTGGGGCACCCCTGAGAACTGTCTGTCCGGGGTGGGGGTCGGGACCCTTTAAGCGCAGCCCTCGGCTAGCCTGAGACAGCATCTCCACGCTCTAAGTCCTCCTCTGATGCCCTGCCGGCACTGCTTCCGGCCATCCTTAAGCCTGGTTCAGGGTCCACTTAATGTGGACATGCTAGTTCGAATTAGCAAAACGCTAATTCGAACTAGTTTTTTAGTCTAGATCCGTTAGTTCAAATTAGCTTAGTTCGAATTAACTAATTCGAACTAAGTTAGTTTGAATTAACGTTGTAGTGTAGACGTACCCTAAGAGTGTCCTCAAGTTGTTCTATGTATTGATTCAAATCTTTGATTGAACTAAAGACTCATATTTCCTATCAAATTACATTGACACATCAGGACAACAAAACTAAAAAATCCCCCTCAAACCATCATAGTATCATATATTAACATTTGACACAAAAGAATACCTGTGAAAACACTCTAGAGGCTGACCAGAGCAGAAATATTTCAAGAGCCTTCCACTATGAAAAAACTGCCCCACATTCCCAGATATACTACTCAGGGGGATGTCAGCTCAAATGCCTCAGCTGGTGTTAACAGTTGACCAAGGGTGTAATGATCCATTAGGGTGGGTCTAGAATTTGGAGCAGCAGGAACCTTGGGTCTTTCATCCGTCTTTGTCACCACCAAGGGAGAAAGATGACAGAGCATCTCACTACTCCTGGAAGTTTGGGCCCCACAGGAAGTCCTGTCAGTGTGGGGTCAGTGATTGGCTCGCACCTATTACTTAAGCCAGAAAGTGAACTGGTTGGGCTTCTAAGCAACTCTGCAGACTCCCTGTTGCTGCTGTGGTAGACACAATTCTTTGCCTTTATCCTATTATCACACCCACTTCTGGTTCCTGTCTCATTTGTGCCCCAGTTCCCAGCTTCTGCCCTGCTCCTACTCCATGCCTAATCCTTGCTTCAGTTCTGATTTCTGCCTGGTGCCTTATTCCTGGCCCTTACTTTGATTCCTAACTTCCAGCACTGAACTTTGGTTCAACTCCGGATTTGGACTTTCAAGGCTGTTTCTGGGGTTAGAGTGTACTGGTCTCTGGCTGGAGGGAGGCCAGGCTGCCTCACTACACTATGGGTTGATGAGCTATGTGGGGGGAGGGAAATGCAGGCCTACCCTCTCCTCTGTGTCCCAGCCCAGGACCCTAACAGTGGCACAGGGGCTGCCAATGGGTCAGTGGGGCTCCTGGCCACTAGGGTTGCCAGATGGTTTAACCAATAATACCCAACACTCCCCCCTCCCAAAAAAAACAACCACTAGGGATGAAAAAAAGGGGGAAGACAAAAGTTGTTGAGCAAAAAAAAAAGACCCCCAAAGTTATTAAGCAAAAAAAAAAAAAAAAAGTTAAATACATAAAATAAAACAGAATTAAAACGGTATGTCCCCTTTAAGTGCGAGAGGTTGAGCACTAAGACCCAGGGAAGGCATTGCTTCCCCTTGCTTCAGGTCTTTTTGCTGTCAGCCACTTTGTTTTCTTGATCGAGCCCCCCCACCCAGGTAAGCAGAGAGGCTGGGGGCGGGGTGCTGGTTGCTGAGTGTGTCTTAGGGTTGCCAGGTGTCCGGTATTTTTACCTCCTGGCAGGGAAACCCCCCCAGAAAATACAGGGCATTTCAGGTGTCTGGTATTTTCTGAATTTTTTTGCCAGACAGGAGACAAAAATACCGAATTGTCAGGGTCAATACTGGACACCTGGCAACCCTACTGACCACAATGTGCTACCCAGTTTATCTCTATTTCATTAGTTGACCCAATGTTGGCTGTCCCTGGGCTGCTTCCTAGTTTCCCCTGGGAGCCTATCTGCCGCAGCCTCTTCTCCTCGGAGGCAACTGGGAATGGTGGCGCCAACAGCGTGTCCATGGGCTTCAGGTCAGGGTCATATGGGACATAAGACCCAAGGTTTTGATACAGATGTACACCCATTACCCTCCAGTGGGTGCTAATTGATGCTGGAGCTGCAGACAGTTTAATCATTGTCAAGGGAGCTCATGCCTCCCACATCCCCCTCCATTCCAAAAGCACACCAGGTCTTGTCAAAACTCCCAACACATATATGTCTACCAGGGTGTGGCCCATGAGAGACACTATATGCCAGGATGACCCTCTACACTTTGATCTCCTCAAGAATTTTTGCATTGTTGATCAGTTTTTTTTGGGGGGAGGGCCCATACTCTTATTGAAGTCTGGGCCTATGTAGATTTCTGTACCACATGTGCACTTACTTAGATACTTTACGTGAAACCCCTTGAGACCCTACAAATCCTGGACACTCACTTCATACAGCCACTCAAGATGGCCCACTTCATTTCCTGAAACCATCTGCCTTTGGCCAAAGTGATGTCCCAGCTACTGGTGATGCACATTGCCCATCTCCATGGGCTTCCAGACCAAATCATCTCTGACCCACAATTTGTGTTTCACTTCTTGTGGGGAGAGACTCACATATCCCTAAGGCAGAGACCCTTCTTTTGAAATATATCCCTTGTTTCCCTTTGTGTGGGCAAAGTCTGGTTTGCTGCAAAACACCTCAGGATGAACAGGCCTTCTCAGAAGTTAGACACTCAGTTTCTTAGTCCTTTCCAAATCTACAAACAGGTCAGCTTAGACATATTTAAGTTGCAATGTCTACAGTTCTTCTGCATACACCTAGTATTCCGTGAATCACTCCTTTAGCATTACAGACAGGGTCCCTTTCCATTTCAGTCTCAATATTCCCCTCTACCTGTCAAATTTCAGGAACATGAAGAATGTGTGGTGTACAAAATCCTTAACTTTTGTCTACAGTGTGGTTGCCTCCAGTGCCTTATAGACTAGAAAGATTGTAGTTCTGAGGCACTTCTTCAGGAAACAGGCCACGAGTCACCACTCCATGACCCTAGTATTATTGCATTACTTCAGTGTGACTCTGTGAGGGCCTTGGGTTTCTGGTACTGCCAGGGAGATAGACAAAACAGCACTTCACTAATCCTGGAGGGTCAGGCCCTACAGGAATCCCAGTTGACTTGGGTTACCTGACTGTCTATCATCTACTTTTTAAGTCAGGAAATGAGAAAGCTGAGCTGTTTGAGCAAGTGTGCAGACTTTCTGTTGAGGATACATCAGACCCTGTGTTTTGCCCGTTTCTTGTGAACATATCCAGCTCTGAGCCTGGTTTTTGCTCTGAGTCTGGCCTGTTTCAGATTCCTGTCCCAGTCCTGCCTTCATTCCACATTCCTGCCCTGCTTCGTGTCTGATTCTTGCCTCCCCTCCACATCTAACTCTGACTCTTAGCTTGATTCCTGACTGGCTCAGACTCTTGCCTCTGCTCTTGTTCCTGACCCTGACTTGGACACCTGGTTCCAGGCTCTTGGCTTTAATGCTGCGGGTGGCCTCTCACTGCCACTGCCCTGATCACTAGATCTGATGGTTGCTGCTCTGACTATGCCGAGAGAAGCCATTTCTACAGTACAGAGGACTCACATCATAAGGAGAGTTAAAAATCCAATCCAAGACTGAAACTGCACCTGGAAATCAGCTGCAGACTGGTGCAGTGTATGGGCCATCTGTGTCCATATGATCTAGGCATGAAAACACTGCTAAGAAAGCAGACAGCTGTACTCTGCTATTAACCAAAGTTTCAGCTTGGTCCTCAGACATAGTACTAAGCAGACCATATGACAATATTCAATCTGGAGCTGATAAAAGCATAGACATTGTTGATAGGCTGTGATGTCCTCACCAAGGACAGATGAGATGAAAAAAGTACCCTTAGCCATTTTTGCTACCAGGACACCAAAAACCGGCTGAAATGCAATAGGACCTTTAGACTGCATATCTTGGCAACAAAGGGCTGGGATAGACCTTCAATGACAGGGGTATCAAATCATATTTTCCATCCCAGCTGATAGCTTTTCCTGTCTTACTGCCATCTCCATGTAACCTGGGTTGCCTTAATCAGCTACTTGTGCATCAAGCCCTGACTTCAGGTAGCTATCGGGAAAGCCAAATGTCCATAAAGTTTGGGTCCAATTGAAATAGGAATTGTGGAGATGAGTATCTCAGGATATGTCTAGACTGCATCCCTCTGTTGGCAGAGGGATGTAGATTAGGAAGGTCGACATTGCAAATGAGGCAGGGATTTAAATATCCCGTGGCTAATTTGCATAAAAATTGCTGCCGTGTTTTGCTGACTCCGCACTTTGTCGGCAAAAAGCGGCAGTCTAGAGGGGGATCTGTCGAGAAAGAAAGCCTTTTTCGACAGATCCTGTAAACGTCCTTGCAGGAGGCTTAAGGGATCTGTCAAAAAAGGCTTTCTTTCTCGACAGATCCCTCTCTAGAGTGCAGCTTTTCGCCGACAAAGTGTTGAGTGGGCAAAACGTGGTGGTCATTTTTATGCAAATTAGGCATGGGATATTTAAATCCCTGCCTCATTTGCAATGTCGACCTGCCTAATCTGCATCCCTCTGTCGGCAGAGGGATGCAGTCTAGACATATCCTCAGTGTTCTGATGGCACTGTACCCCAAACAGTCGTATTATTTCCTTCATTAGCATCACGTGCACTCCAGACAGAAAGAGACATGAAAAACTCTTTGCAGTCTGTGTGTGTGTGTATGTCTGTGCTGAATTGCATGTGTGCTCTGGATTTTTGCAGGCATAAACTGTGTAAGTGCATACCCTAAAGTGCACATTTAACTTTGAAAGTCTATCCCTTGTCATTTGTAAAGAGAAGATTGACAGACAGTACTTTTGAAGCCTGTTAGGGTAATTGCAACCAGGATATAGGAAAGGGATGAATTGACCCAAGATGTAGTTTCAGAAGCCAGGAGGGAAATGGTTAGGAGGTTTAGGGTGAGGTGAAGGCATTTTTGGATCTGAGAGGAGAGCTGTGGAAGGTACTGGTAGTTCAGAACTGAAGTTCTGAGATGAGAAACAGTTGCAGAGATGAGAAACACAGCATTTGTGAGATGAGTGAAACCGAAGAACAATGCAAGAAAGAGGAGTCATCCAGATTATTTAGCCAGAAATGTATTAACACTTTACAAACATGTTGTCGATTTCAAATTGCAGAACTTGAATTGCTGAGGATGCACGAACCAGAAAGAACTCAGTGTGACTTTCTGATCCCAGGCCAAGTTTGCAGGACTGGCAGTTAGAAGAATTATCTTTTTACTGGTAAATGATGCACATTCTATCTGGAGTCAGTGAGAGAAAGTGACATGGAGACAATTCCATGAGGAGTTCAGATATTTCCTTACAGTCACTTTTTATGGTAGAAACACACTTGAAGCCTCTCTTCACTTTGATTTAGTGCCTTTGACACATACCTCACATGGCTTTATACATTGGTAGGCCAAATCTGTTTCCAGGGTAACTTCACTGAAATAATAAATTGCAGCGGAGTTACTCCCCAAGATAAATTGGCATACTTTGTCCCAGAATTCAGATAATCTAGAGATTTTGCTGCCTCATGGAATTTCTGAGAGGGACACTCCATCACCCATCCATTCAGCAGCATGGGATCCCCCAGAATTGAAAATCATGAGAATTTCAGTTTTTCATGGCTTTGCCCATGTTAGCCCTCTCTTCCCATCCTTCCAATGGCTTCTCTTTTTTCCACTGAATCAAATGTAAACTACTTGTCCTAACTTTCAAGGCCTTTATAGCTTCTCTCCAGCCTACCAATCATCTTTAGTATGCTCTCAAAATGTTAGCACTGAAGTCCAATTGGCCAGTGATGTCAGACTCCATTGCCCATCCAGGGCCTCGTGCTTTCTCTTATAATGCTCTTCATGTGTGCAAGAAGCTCCCCATAAATATCTGAAAAACTGCTTTATCTCCCTTAAGATCTCTCATTAAAACTCTCTTTTGGTGTGATATCTACAAAAAATTGGCATTGAATAGGCAGCTGGCGTGCTAAGACCATTGCCTATCATGCTGACCAATATTGGGGCAGGGAATGTGTTTTGCTTCTGTGTATGTACAGCATCTAGCACAAGAAAGTTCTGGTCCAGGACTGGTTCTCCCTTCTAGTTGCTGCAGCAATACAAATAATAACTAACAAAAATAAGAATTTGAGATGGAATTTCTAAATTTGAAGTAGTGCGATAGAAACCAAATGCTGCCTTTGGGCATGAAAAAGACAAAGGGACAAATATCTGCTGGTGTAGACAGACAAAGTACTATTAAACTACTGGAACTAGATTTGTTTACATCAAAAGAAAATTTGACCCCTAACCCATGACAGCAACATCCTGTAGCTAATGCTAGTACCATTTGAACCTCTCTAGTCTGGCACCTCGGGATCTAACCAGTTCTGAACCAGAGAATTTTCTGGACCACAGGAGGTCAATATTGTGTAACAGCATTGCCAACACTTCCACTCCTTACTGGGCAGTTAGAAGACATTTGGGGTAAATGAGAGCTAAAAAGCTGCACAGAACCTTGAGAGCCAGGACTGGTAGCTGTAAACAAACTTTATAGGACTGCAGGAAACTTGGCCACACCCATGAAAAGTAGACATCTGGCTAACTAAAATCATACTGGATGATGGATGTTTCTGGATTAGAGAGTTGTGGACTAGAGAGGTTCAACTTGTAACAATCTTCTCTTCTTTGGGCTTCAGTATTCACATATTATAAGAGCATTTGAGCTAAATAGCCTCTATCAACTATTCCCCCCCCCAAAAAAAGGAAAAAAAACTGATGCTATTAACCAAATGTGTGTTTTAAAATACAGCCACAGTTTCTTTTGCATCAGCACAATATGGAAATGCTAAAGAAGTGTTTTAAAGATAAGTGCTAGTTAAGTAGCCCCCAAACAATCATATTTCTCCTTTTATTTCTCTTAAGTTAAATCCATTAGGAGATTAGGTTTTGCTAGCTCTGTTCATGGATATTTGATCCTTTCAAGAAAATCAATGTGTGGCTTTTCAGTTAATTAGCATAATGTTAATAAAATGTGTAATATTGACAGCAATACAAAAATCCTATACTTTGTCTTAATAAATGAACAGAAAGGTCAGCAAATATTTTTGAAGCACCAGCAGTGGTGAGAGGTCAGAATTGGGGTTACCATTGGTTTAAAACAGCACCTGGCTCCAGGGCTGGCTCTGGAACCAACTTCTCTGTTAAACAGTAGTCAACAGAACACACCCACTTCCAATGACTCCAGTTGTTTTCTAAGGTCCCGTGCTGTACAGAATATACGTGCATGCTTCATGTCAGAAGCAAGTATACTAGGTAACATGCAAGTGGTCAAGGACAAGGACTCAACCACTCAGTGATGCAGCAAAGATCAGGTCTAACGTGACACTCCCTTCTTCCCCCACTCCCCTCCGACTTCCCCTTTCCTATTTGTTCCTTTCTTCTTCAAATCGAACCTACCATCTGCTGTGACAAGTGTTCTCATTCACCTTTTCCTTCTTATCTGCTCTCTTGCAGGGAAGTGCTCTGGAGGCTGACAGCCTAATCTTGCTGCTGATACTGCATTTCTGTATTCATCATTCCGCCCCTCGGGCTGCTGTTGCAGACACTGCTGCTACCGCTGCCGAATCCATTCTTCTATCAGGAGGAGAGGGGGGGAAAAGTCAGGGTATGTACGCACCCAGACAAAAAAGAGAACATCCGCATCGGATTGTGCGGCTACTGATGCACAGTGAAAGAAAGGCTTTTCTGACGGCTTTTCTACGAGGGCTTTTGTGTGGCTCAGCTTTATTATTGCCTATTTCTATTTTGTGATCTCGTGCTATCACTCCGAGGGTGGCCTCTGACACTGTAATCTTTCTGTTGCAGTCCCATTGCGGCTGGGACTCAGAGACATTGCATGAAAAAGGCTTGGAAGTATTTTTGATTTTGCTTTAACTTGCATCCCTATGAACACTCGGTAATTCAAAGGGAGCTTCCAGCCCCAGTATTTGAATTATCTTCTTACCTTTCTCTTTGCTGCTTTCCTCTTTCAGACAAATAGGTGAGGGGTAAGGGAGGGGAGAAAGAAACACTTTGCTGGTCTCCTTCCTTTGCCCACTTTCCTCAGAACTTGTGCAACTAGTGGCCATTTTTTATTAATGACTATGAAACCATTTGAATGTCTAGAGGATGAAGCTAAAACCTGTAATGGGCCATAATAAATCAAGGCAATAACCTGCAATGCAGTACATCTTATAAATCCTGTGGGTTGAAGTTCTGCCCTCATTTATATCCAGGCAGCTCACACTGAACCCGTTGCGTCTGCCAAGGAAACAATGAGGATAGAATTATTTTTCTGGAAGCCGGGGGTAGGATGAAAAAAAAAAGAGAGAGAGAGAGAGAGAGAGATGTGGTGCTTCTATTGGTACTTTCCCCCTATCAATTCATTTTTGTTTTGTTGTTCAGAGGCAGGCCTGCTGACAGGGAGGGGGAGCCAACGTGGGCAACTGCCCTGGGGCCTGGCAATTCAAAAAGGCCCAGGGCTCCTGTCCGTTTCCGCCACTACTGTGCTGTGCTTCAGGTAGTGCATTGGGCTGTCTGGAGTGAGTTCAGCACCTAGAGAAGGCTAGTCTCAGCCCCCGCCCTTCTGCTCCAGGCCCTGGCCTTTCTGGGGGTGTGGAGCTGCTGTGGCACTTGGCAAGTTTGTCCAGATGTGACAATTTGCACCACTTAGTTTCCATTCTTTCGTTCCCAATTTTAAAGGCTGTGTCTGTCCAGTGTATCTGTTTCTCTGGCATGCTCTTGTCCATGCCTAGCAATTGTGTAGGGGGAAGGGAACTGGTCTATTCTGCTTTAGCTCTAGTCTATTAGCATTAGCTCTAGTCTATTCTGCTTCCAGTAACATCCTCATCACTGTAGTGTCAAAGCACCTTTCAGATGTATCTCAAATGATGTGATTAGCGTTTGCCACACATGGTTATTTCTCTCTCTTCTTATCCCCTAGGAGAAACTGTGATTTTAAATTAATATAATATAATATAATATAATATAATATAATATAATATAATATAATATAATATAATATAATATAATATAATATAATATAATATATGATGTGCACACTGTTTACATTATGTTTATAGCAGCAAGGCCAAGGCCAAAGAAGTGGGCCTTGCACCTGAAGTGGAAAGCGGTGAGTTCTGTGGTTCCTGTACCTGTTCATTCCACAGTCTCACACCAGCACTGAGAAAGCTCTGTTGCTCACACCGATGAACTTTACCCTTGTGCTGAATAGCTCCATTGTGCCTGAGGAGTGGAGCTGCCAAGTGTGGTCTTGCCCTGGAGCTGTAGAAAATCTTTGTGGTAAGCCAGGCCCAAACTACTGAGTCATATGAAGATATGCCCGAGACCTTGAATTGTATGTGGTATCATTTGGGATGGCTCAGCAGGCCATGTCACCCATTATTCTTAGCCATAACTTGGACAAGCCCTTATGTAGATTTGAACAATTTGAAAGGGGAGGAACTTTACAAGCTGTTGGATTCAATGGATCTGCCAGATAAATCCCAGAGCAATTCATGCAACAAGATATCACTGGAATAATAATTAGGCCTGTAAATATAAAATCAACCTCTTTGTAGGGCTTAATATCAACATCAGCGACTTCACTTGAACTTTGCCTATTTATGCCAATAGTAAGCTTGGCCTGAGATTGTTGGTTTCACCTTAACCTATCTTCTTGTTAGAGTCCTGTGCTATACAGGTCTTCTTGTACTAGGAAATGAAAAGACTCTCTTTGATAAACTCAAATTACTTGGTTATTCAGGGCTAGTGAAGACTGTGAGGCACTCCAGAGGGATACCACAATGCTAAGTGAATAGGCTACACAAGAACAGATGAAATTCAGGGAATAATCTGAATTACTCATACACACCATTGTGATTTAAGTATCAAGAAAAAGATATCAACACTATCACATACTCTGGAATAATCTGCATTCAAGTTTGGTTGTATACTTCTGAATCGATTTAAGCTCAGTGTGAGCCTCTGCTGTGAGAGTAAGAGATTCAAGATTACTTAAAGCCTTTCTCACAGAGTCCAAATGCTGTGCAACTAGTTTAACACCATCAATTCATGCTGACCATCTTATTGTTGACATGCTGTGAAGGGAAACAGGCAGTTGCTGCTTCAGAATTTCCCACTGTTGAGGACTGCTACTGAAGAGGTTGTACAATTGCTAGATTGTTCCAAAGTATGTGATTGCTTCCTTGCATGATTCAGCACAATCAACATTGACAAGTTTTAGTTTGTGGTTGCCACAACTGGAAAAAATACAGTTTGGAATTTGCTCAAGAAGGACTAGCTTATGTAACCCACACACCTCCCAAGGTTACATATGTACTCCATTGTTGTTCTTCCCAGCCATATTAGATCCATTGTCATAGGCTTGGCCAAAGCAGACTTGAAAATGTAATTTGAAGCCTTCCAGAATTTCTAACACAAGAGCAGTGATTTCTTTTCCTGTTTCTTTTCATGAAATAATCAAACAAAACGAATAGTTCTTCAATTGAAACTTTTGGACTTCCTGCAATTTTAATATATTGAACAACCAAGGTCATCTGTTCTTTATGAGAACAGTCTGGAATTGCATCAATAATAATTGAAAAGTACCTTACTTGTCATATCTCTTCAAGAATTGTTGTTTGGACAAATGTCCCATGCAGCTCAATAAACTCATTTTGGATTCTGGTGGACAAATAATGGACTTACATGCTTTTTCTACTCCCTTGTGATTTACAAACATGCTTAACATGGCCTGATATAAGTGGGTTGTACCTACTAAGAAGCTCAAGTATACCAAGAAAGTTTTCATTTGTAGGGTCACCAATATGTTGACTAAAACCAAACAAAGCCAGTCCCCATTCAGAAAAAAAAAGAATGACATTCAATATGTACTTGAAGAGTTTTTAGCAGTTATCAGTTTCTGTGTTTATTTCATTCAGGAGTAAATTTTCAATTGAACTGTCAGCTAATGCTGCTCTATTGGCTGATTTCCATGTAACATAGTTATCTTTATGTTATACTAAAGTTTCATGTGCCAGTCTTTTAACCTCCTCCAACCTCTACTGATGCTCCAACTGGATGGATCAGACAGTATTGATGCACTGAAGTATTACTGTTAAAAATGAAACAGGGTAGACAGTGCAGAGCCTGCTTTTCCATGCTCTAGCAGAGTCAGGCTCTTGTGTAGCTCTTTCCATTTGGAAGAATTTTTGTCAGCAGATGAGTGAGAAAGGCATGATTTTCAGCATCTTTTGGTATAATTCTTGGAATCTGAAAACAACGAACTTTGAAAAACGTTTGAAGAACTTTGAAGACCATTTGACCAACATTGTTCTTATAAAAAAGTTAAATATCAGGTTCTGATGCCATTGTTGTTACACTGTGTCCAGTGTTAGTCATAAGTTCTTGCTCTTGCAGTGCAGCATCTCTGAGGTCCTCATTTTCTGCCTGCATGGTCTCTACATCGAGTGTAGATTCTGCATCTCTCAGTACCTTTGGCATTTCTGCGTCTTGATTAATGGCCTTCTTATTTTGAGGCAATGGCACTGATATGTCATTTGTGGATACAAAGTTTTCATCATCAGAAATGGAAGTGTAACTGTCTAATGGCAGAGGTGTCTTTTCTATGATAAATTATGTTATTGGCTTTAAAAACTTAATTGTTGTTTCACTCTGTTGCTTTCACCATCTCTTACTTGCATCACTTTCAAACCTTCACTACATTTTTATGAAGGTGTTCTTTTAAAACACAGTAACACACAATAAATTAATTCACTAAAGGCTGTTGGTTATACAAAATTTTAATTGTATATACTTCACAATGAATATTATATAATAACGGTTTGGGGGTGTTATTTATTATGGCCCTTATAGTCTTATTGCAAAATCTTGAAATGTCATCTGCTAACATGTTCCCATTATTAAATTCCTCTAATAACTGGTGCGTTATTAGGAATATGAAGATGTGGCGATTGCCAGATTAGATATAAAGTTTATTAAACAACTAGAATTAAAAGTTAATTATCACAAAAAAAGACTTTAAAGGTGAATTTAAATCTGGACAAAGAGGTAGCTTACAGCTGAACCTGATATGCTTATTGTATACAAAGACACATAAGAAAAAACAGGAATACAGAAATCTCCTATGCAGAGATAAACATCTAATTTAAAGGTTAAACTCACCCGCAGACCAAGCAAAATCACTTTGCAGTAATGGAATTAATTATGTCTTTCAGAAACCTCTAAACTATGCAAAGACTGTAAACAGCATTTCATAAAGTAGAATCACTAATCACAGAAGCTACTCCAATCTCCAGTCACGTAGATGAAAACTCAGATGTGACCAAAAAATTGGTGAATGACCTAGGTCCCACAATGATTTAAATCAATTTTTTGCAGGTATATATAGCTTCTTTTGTTGTCTGTGTTATAACTGCAAGGTGTATAATAAATGGAAATGACTTGGTAGAAAAATGTCAAAATTTGAGGCCCCTTTGTCTCCTAAGGCCTGGGCCAAATGGCCATCCTGGTGCCTCTTCTGACAGGGCCTGGGCACACCCACTTTCTTTCACCTCTTCTCAGGTCCCAGCTGACGCTATACATTTGGCCACATGCCTGGCAGAGTTCGGACGTGAGCTGATATACAGCTATAGTGATGGAAAATATAAGCTCCAGCACCCAAAAGTCCAATTCAAAGCTTTTCTAAACTCCGGTGGCACAGAAAATGAAGTCAGAGCACCATCGCCTGAATTGTTTGCATCACCTCCTATTTTCTGGAGGCAGCAAATTAGTGATGGGATCTAATGACCTCTTTTATGGGTCTCACCACAACAATTATGTTGACTTTCTGTACAACAGTGGTCTCCAATCTTTTCAAGTACAAGATCACAAGTCATTCCAGGATCTGCCTTAAACCCAAATACGCCTGCCCCATCCCTTCTTCAAGGCCCTGCCCCTGCCCCACCCCTTCGCCAAGGCCCTGCCCTCCTCACTCTGTGACGTTGAGGTTCAGGAGAAGGGGACAGAGTAACATCAGTGCCCCCTGCCCCTGTCTCCCCAACCCTGCACAACAAGCAGGAGGTTCCCAAAGGGCAGCACTGAGGCTCTGAGCAGGAGCAGCAGGGCAATGTGGGGAGGGGCAGCTGAAGTGCCGGCACTTGATAGTCTCTCAGCCAGACCAGTCAGGGTCCCCTGCAGAGGCTCCAAGATCTAACAAAAGATCCTGATCTTCTGGTTGGTGACCACTGCTGTACAAGCCTAGGCATTTTTGGTATTTATGCACACAGTGAATTATATGATACTGTAACCTCAGAATAAAATCTTACAAAAACTGGGAGCAAATTGCCTGGCCACATTTCCTGGAGGATCAGATAGGAGAAGTGTTAGCAGTATACTGGGCTGTCCAGTCCATTTGCCAGATAGGTATTTGCTTTCTCTGTGGTAAGTCGAGTAACTATAAAGGAGGTTAATTTGAAGTCTAGGTAAATGGTTATGGTGTACACTTGATAAATACAACTGATATACAAGAAACAATGCTTTTTCATCTGGGAGAAAGAGCATGTCAAATGTTAGGCAAATCATGGTTTTTAAGAAAACTTAGATTTCACTAAGGGGTTTTAGAGAGCTAAGTTTGAGAGGTGCAAAGTAGGTCCACAGAGTATGCTGGATAGAAAAAAACACCTGGTTTATTTATTACTTATTTGAATCACATAGATAGCAGAACAAATGCAGTTTAATTATGAGTTTTGAATTTTTAGGTTGTCAGTTTGACTAAAACAGTCAGATGTGTTGAGAGAAGTTGGTCAGATTAATTAACTGGAAAAAAACAACAGCCCACAGATGAGTTATTTATCTATGCCTCAGTACAGGATAAAGTTGAAGTTATGTAGTGATTCACTGATATGGGAAGTTTCCTGTTGAGTAATTATTTTCAATGAGGGTCTGTCAATACTATTGACTGTCAATTGTCACTTTATATGCAGTGTCATGGGTTCAGGATGTATGTATGTGTTAGATCTCTGCTCTTCCTGGCTGATGAAGGCCAGGAGGGATGTGCTTCATCTATTTTGGGAGCTGATTGTAAGCTTCACTGTTAGGGAGGGCAAGATGCCAGCCTCTTTGAAAGCTGCAATTGTTAGACCCTTTCTCAATAAATTATCTCTTGTTGCTGACAAACTCCCGAATTATCACTCTGTCTCTAATCTTCCTTTTGGGGGGAATATAGTAGGCAGGCAACACCATCATACCAAGCTGGGAGGGGCTGCAACTGCTTTGGAGGACAGGGTCATAATTCAAAATGATCTGGACAAACTGGAGAAATGGTCTGAGATAAATAGGATGAAGTTTAATAAGGACAAATGCAAAGCACTCCACTTAGGAAGGAACAATCAGTTTCACACATACAGAATGGGAAGCGACTGCAGAAGGAGATCTAGGGGTCATAGTGGACCACAAGCTAAATATGAGTCAATAGGGTGATGCTGTTGCAAAAAAGAAAACATGATTCTGAGCAAGACACGAGAAGTCATTCTTCCGCTTTATTGTGTACTGATTAGGCCTCAATTGGAGTATTGTGTCCAGTTCTGGGCACCACATTTCAAGAAAGATGTGGAGAAATTGGAGAAGGTCCAGAGAAGAGCAACAAGAATAATTAAGGTCTAGAGAACATGACCTATGAAGGAAGACTGAAAGAATTGGGCTTGTTTAGTTTAGACCGAGAGGGGACATGATAGCGGTTTTCAGGTATCTAAAAGAGTGTCACAAGAAAGAGGGAGAAAAATTGTTCTCCTTGGCCCCTAAGAATAGGACAAGAAGCAATGGGCTTAAACTACAGCAAGGGAAGTTTAGGTTGGACATTAGGAAAAACTTCCTAACTGTCAGGGTAGTTAAACACTGGAATAAGTTGCCCAGGGAGATTGTGGAATTTCCATTTCTGAAGATATTTAAGAGCAAGTTAGACAGACATTTATCTGGGATGGTCTAGACAGTACTGGGTCTTAGCATGAGGGCAGGGGACTGGACTTGATGACCTCTTGAGGTCCCTTCCCTTTCTAGTTTTCTATGATTCTATGATCATATCTGGAGCTGTCCAGTCCCCCACAAACCCAGTCAGTCTGGGAACAGTACAACAATTTCATCAGCTGATGATCTCCGGTTGATGAAGATCTAGTATCTATGCTGATTTATTTGGCTCTGTGGCCATCTGTGACATTATGGACAAGTAGGTTTTCTTGACCATCTTTTGATTTGAGCAGAAATGTGTAAATTTTTCATCAACGCAGAAAAGCTAATAAATTCAGGTTTTAATATAAACTAACTGAGGCAAGATTCCCCAAAACATTCTATATGTGTCATGAGCCTTTTGGTGGGACTCCACTGAGTTCTATGTGAACCTGGTGATGAATTTGTAATTTTGGGGTAGCAATCATGAGAAACTGTGATTTTTTTGAAACATTCCAGTAACAAAGCAGTCAAACGTTATTGGTTCTAGCTGATTTTTGCTTTGAGATTTTGGTTCATTTTTATTAGTAAATGAAATTAATTGTGAATCTGAAGGAATACAAAACCATATGAATTGAAAATTTAACATTTTCAGGACCCATTAATAATACCATTAATCTGCACGTTGAAGCGCAAACATCCTGGTAAGGGCACATTAGAAATATAAATATATATGAAACAATTAAATCAAAGATTGATTTCTATCTGTCATAGATGGAAAATTATATATATGGAGTGAGTAGTTTACCTAAGTAATGACATAGCTCCACTCACTGTTATATCTGAGACTCAGACTCTTCTATTATTTCAGTAAATTATAGTCATTTAAAATATTAATTATTTAATCTTCACAACCACCTCTTTTTAGAAGAAAATTATCATCCTCATCAGTTTATGGATTATTTACTGATAACTGATTATTGTCTATTAATGGTTTACACACATCATACTCCACAGAGTGCAACAAGTTCACAAAATGTCCCAAGAAATCTAATGCTAGATTTGTGTATATATAATTTTAGAAGAAATGTGTAAAATATCATGTATTACACAATCTTAAACATCATCAAATGCTCACAATCTAACACAAGATCAGTAGTAATTTACAGTCACTGAACGGCTGTGAAATCTGTAATTTTCAGACAGCAACACACACATAACTGGGATGGAAGCTGTTAACCCCTGCCTCCTGGCAAATCAAGCTACTTGGGGAAAACCCATGTGGGAGCCACAAACAATGTGGATACATAGCCCTGGTCTACATTTGGGAGTTATTCTGAAATAACTCCTCTTTATTTCAAAACAACAAGTGGAACATCCATTCTACCAAGCCTGTTATTTTGAAACAAGGGGCTGGTTATTTCAAAATAATAACTCCTGCTTTCCATGAGAAATAACACCTATTTTGAAATAGTTTTTTCAAAATAGCGGTAGTGTGGACACTCCATGACTGCTATTTTGAAATAACTACACCCCAGAGTCATTCAAAGTAATTACTGCCCAGTAATTCCTGGGGTTTGGGATAGCAGTGCCAGTAAGGGGGCTGGGCCCACCCTAGTCCTCTGGGCCCTGACCCAGGGCCCTGTCAGTGGGGGAGTGATCTACCACCTGCTCAGTGGGGAGTCCCACCACAACACGCTGAACTCATTTGGGTGGGAGATACCACTTGCACACCCTTCCTGCATCACTGGTGTTGGGGTGGACAACATAGTTTCAGGGTCCTCTGGCTCTGCAGCACCAGTCTCTCCCTGAGGCTCCACCAGCTCTGAAGGCTCAATACAGTCTCCCTCATGTTTGGCTCCTGTTGTCTGGGTTTTTGGCTAGGTTACCTCTGGAGCTCCTGCAGCAGGTCCTTCCGCTCCAGCGTCCAGCCCACACTGAGCTGAGCTGCTCCCTTTCATACTGTCCCAGCACTTGGACCATTCCTGGTCTGGGTGGAGGGGTAGGACTTTGTCTGTCCTGTGTGGCACCCCCTGTCACAGTGCACTGTTATTGTGCACTGCAAATAGCTTCCTTTGTGCAGCTCTTTACAGCAGGTCTTAATGTTCTCATTCCTCCTAAACTTTCTCTATATGTGAACTGTGGGGTGAGCAGAGCAGGTTATCTCCCCTGTATCAGCTCCCTAAGGGGCAAGTCTCTTCTCTGTTTACAGCAGATACTGTAATAGATGTAGACTTGGCCCTGCAGTAGCTGCTGTGGAACCCAAAATTATTCAGTGTACATTTCTTATAGCAATAAGGCATCATTGAATAGCCACTACACAGCACTTAACAAGCATATGGAGACCTAAGGTAAGTTATACAGAAGGATGATAGTAAGTTAGCAGTGGTGCCTGAAGCTTACTTCACATTTACTTCTGCATTTCGCTTGATCAAGATCTGGTCTTGACTTTTTGCCTCTGGAAAGAGAGAGAGGAAGCATGCGGTGATGCTGACCAAGAAATGCCACACTTAGGACTGAATAAAAACTGACTCATAGTAAAGTCATGTCTATAGCAGAAATGTATTTTTTTAACTGGCTTTCAAAAAGTTCCTCACAGCTTAGAATCATAGGGCTGGAGGAAACCTCAGGAGGTCATCGAGTCCAACCCCCTGCTAAAAACAGAACCAATCCCAACTACATCATCCCAGCCAGAGGCTTGTCAAGCCATGACTTAAAAACCTCTAGGGATGGAGATTCCACCACCTCCCTAGGTAACCCATCCCAGTGCTTCACCACCCTCCTAGTGAAATAGGTTTTCTTAATATCCAGCCTATACCTCTCCCACTGAAACTTGAGACCATTGCTCTTTGTTCTGCCATCTATCCGTCACCATTGAGAACAGTCTCTCTCCATGCTCTTTGGAACCACCCTGAAGAAAGTTGAAGGCTGCTATTAACTTTCAGTTAGATTTCTGTGTACATAAAATTAACGTCCAACAGTATGCTTGGAAGACAGGAACGGTTTCTAGGCATGGAACTGGGCCTATGCATAAAGAGGTTTTTGACTGGCAGCATAACAACAGTAAGTTTGCATATGTCCATATATCGGTTCTACCTATTTATGTAATGATGTCAGTAAAATATATCCATTATACCTATTGAAAATGATGGTTGATGTAGTCAATAGTTTTATTTCTGAGGCAATTTTATGGTGATACCTCTCTAAAGGCCACAAACAGTTCAAGTTATGCAAATTTCCTCTTGAGAATATCTCCCAATGAAAAGTGAGAATTCCAGAGACTGAACAGAGGAATTTCTCCATCAGGCCCAAAGCTTGTATGACCAAAGGTGCTACATTTGTGAGGAGCTGGCTGGAGAAGCATCTTTAGAAGGATATTCTCAAAATCGTTGGGTGAGATCTAGGAGCAACTTCTCGGGAATATATAAAAATATTCTAGGGAATAGAGTATGAGTGTCTGTTCGTGTTTCAATATATATAGTATGCAGCTTAAATTATAATTTTACAGAGAGGAAAAAGGATAAATTACTTGCTTGAAAAAGCTGTAGATTTAGAGAAGTATAAACCCTACACAAATTGTATTATTAGTAATAAAGATTTTCTGAGGAATAATAAAATGATCCATAGACAGTATGGAGATTTCACTGTTCCTAGTGCCATGGATGTCTGGATGCTGCAGATTCATATGAATGTGAATAGTTAATGTGTGATATTTTACATAAATATGTATATATTAGAAATCATGTTTGCTTTGTTTTTGTTTGGCAGACTGAGATGCCAGCATTTTAATGTTCATTGCTAGGTCTGTTTGATATTTTCCTAGAGTAATAGCAAAATAATCAGTCACATTTCCTGATTAACACAAAATGTCAAAATATAACTTTTTCTATACTTCCCCTTATCCTTAGCTTTAAACTTCCAGTTTATATTAGTCCTTACCAGTGTGGCGTACTTAATTCTGGATTTACTCCTTATAATTCTTTATATTAGAAATGATCATTGTAATTCTTAGATGGATTCTTTGCAATATTAATTATGACAAAATATTTTGAGCTACTTGCTAGGGAGCTTATATCACCTCTTTTCCACCCACCCACTAAAAATGCTTTGGTATATAGATCTTACACTTTGCCAATCACAAGGAAAACACTCAGTTTCACTGTACTAATGCGATGTTAATTTCCTATAATGGAATTCTGTAAAAGTTGTCAGCTGTCTAAATGATTTTCACTCTATATTTTGCTAGAATTTTGTATAGAATTGAATCATTGTCAACTGATACCCTGAAGTAAGTGAAAGTAAGTGATGCTGTAAAAATGTAGAGCAGAGAAATAGCGTGAACACACACACACACACACACACACACACACACACACACACACACACACACACACACACACACACACACACACTCTCTCTCCTTACAAAGGCTTAGATGAGGTCAGGTGTGTTTCAGAGATTTGAAAGAAAACACTCTCTTCATTTGTAAAATAGGGGTCATGATACCATTTAACTAAGTGGGATGTACATTTCATAGTCAGAGATGGAAAAAATAAAAGCAACAATACGTTCCTAAAAGGGGAAAAGGGGCTTTTCCCATCCCCTGCTTGCAACTTTCATCAAGCCATCTGAGAAGTGATATGAGAAGAGCATTTTAGAATAAAGACATTGCTGTGACAACAAATACAAATAAAATAAAATTGTCCTAAGGCTTTGATGCCAGAATCTGAATGGAGAGCTGAGACTTGGCAACGTGCTAGTTTAATACACCAGAGAAATAAAACTAGAATAATTTGCAATGCAGTCAGATAAAAAGATGAAAGAGGCAAGTATAAAAACCTGCAGATTAAAATAGACTTTTGAGGCTGAATAAATTCTCATTTTGCATGAAAGTTGACCCATAAACATACCAAGTGAAATAAGGCTCCTTTCCAGAAAATTTATCTCTTAACCCTTTTCCCTTCTCTTGAAACAAAATCTTCAAACACTCTGGTGCTATAATGGAGACTTCATCCCCTGGATGTGAGGGGTTGGTGTCTTCATCGCTACTGGGGGATGTCCTCTGGCTCAAATGCGTGTGTTGACTGACTCTGGAGCAGGGGTCAGCAACCTATGGCGCGCAAGCCAAATATAACTCACTAGGGGGCCAGATATGGTTCTTTTGGAGCCCCAGCTCGGCTTCCCCACCCCCCAATCTGCCCCTACAGCAGGGAGTCAGCGTGGGTGCTACAGTCTTACAGCACTCCACAAGACTGGAGGGCCAGCGCTGGCTTCCTGTGGGCAGAGCAGTGTGGGGGGAGAAATCCCCAAGCCACCCTGGCAGATCTGGCGTTTGGGGAACAAGCAGAGCCAAAAATGGCTCTGTGCACAGCCATTTTCCTTCCCCCAGCTGGGGGACAACCTCGCAGGGACACATTTGCTGGAGGCTTCCCCGATGAATCTTTCCTGGAGGCTTCCTTCTGGTGAATGGGAGCAGCAGGAGGCCGTGTAACATGGTGCCTGCGATGTGGTCTGAAAGCAAGTGTCCCCCCACTCCCTCATGCCCAGCCCCCGTGCCTGCAGATCCCTCCGTCATCCCCCCCGGCCAGACACCTTGCCCCCAGCCTGCTCCTGCCCTCTCCCTTCTTCCTGTCTCCTCTCCCCCAGCCAGACACCCTGACCCCAGCCTACTCCTGCCCTCTCTCCCCTGGCCAGAGACCCTGTCCCCAGCCTGCTCCTGCACCCTCCCTTGTTCCTTCCCCCTCACCCAGCCAGACACCCTGCTCCCAGCGTGCTTTTGCACCCCACCTTCCACCCAGATCCTGCACCCCCATCCCTATCCCACTCACTGGCCATTCTGTCCTGCACACTTAATTCCTCATTTTTGGCCCCACCCCAGAGCCGAGCAGGGCCCACAAAATCCACTAATCCTGGAACCCCAGAAGAGTAAATCTGGCCTGAGGCCTTGAACCTCAGTACTCCCTGCCCCTCCCCCCACTATGGGGCTGGAGTGAGGTGTTTCAGTTGGGGGACCACATCAGTGAGGATTGGGGGGGGGGTTGGATAGGGTTTTTTTGCTTCTCACATGTGGTCCCTGACTGATTTTTTTTGTGGGTTAGTGGCTCCTGACCCAAAAAAGGTTCCCCACTCTTAACATAAATAAAGACAGTGTCGAAACCTTTCATGTTGGACATAATATTTTACTTTATTTAAAAATGAAGCCTGGCCAACAAGAACCCAGTTGGGGCCCAACCTAGGGTTGCCAGATAGTTTCAACAAAAGTACTGGACACACTTGACATTACATCACAATGAACTTTACGTCTTATTTAGAAAATACAGGACATTTATATTTTCTCAATTTGTTTCCTGAACAGAAAGCTCAAATACTGGACTGTCTGGTTCAAAACCGGACACCTGGCAACTCTAGCCCAGACCCCATCTGGCCACAGCATCATAACACTCCTGAACCTCCCTACACCAACCTTGAGTCCATCATACACTTGAATTCCCTACCCTGAGCCCCTCATATCCCTACAACCCCAGACTACTGCACCCCCAAATTCCCAGTCCCCTGCCATAACACTCCTGTACCACCCACACACCCAAAACCTGTGCACTCATCCCCTCATATACTCCAACCCAGACTTCTGCACCCGCAAATCCCCAGCCCCTGCCGTAAGATTGACAGAAGAGAGCCTGAATGCCTAATGCCTGTATGAAGCTGGATTTGACCAGTTATGATGTAAACATCAAAGAAATGTGCAAAAAAGTGCAGCAGCAGAGGTCCCATTAAATAAAGTCTGTGAGTACAATTTTTCATTTACCATAGAATCATAGAACTGGAAGGGACTTGAGAGATCATTAAGTCCAGGCCCCTGCCCTCATGGCAGGACCAAGCACCATCTAGATCATCCCTGACAGGGGTCTGTCTAGCCTGCTCTTAAATATTTCCAGTGATGGAAATTCCACAACATTATTAAATAATGTCTATCAGGGATGGTCTAGACAGTACTGGGTCCTGCCATGAAGACAGGGGACTGGACTCAATGACCTCATGAGGTCCCTTCCAGTCCTAGTATTCTATGATTCCATGATTCTATGAAAATAAAACCAAAGCATTTTAGTGAGTAATTTATAATGTAATACTTTTTGTCAGCTGAAGAGAAAATTGTTAAATTGCTGAAGTGTAACCAATTATCAGCTATTTAATATTTTGTACCTACATTTCCCTTTTATTGTTTAAGTTCTTTTAATGCCTATGCCAAGTCATTTCAGCAGCGTGGGCACATATAAAGCAATGGGTTTTCAAACAATTTTTTTTTCCATAGAAGAAACATATATACATAAAGCCCTCATTTTGCAGTACCATCTCAACCACTTTGATAAACAGTAACATTATAAAATTTGTGGTAGCTATTGCATGAAACACTACCTGCTGAAGAGAATATTTCTAAAGTGCTTTTCCATGAAGAGGAAATAGAGAAAGATTACTAACAGCACATTTTAAAAGCAGTAAATTAACTCTTCCCTCAGCACTACCAAGTTCACATGAGTTCAGTTGCCTTTGAGACAGGGCTTTATAACATTCCAGATCCCACAATGCTATGCAACACACAACTGTAAAGGAAAAACAAACAAACTGCAAACATGCTCTGTTTCTTTAAAAGAGAGAGGTCTCCCCTAACTTGTCCTCCAAATTCCTATTGAGCCAAAGGAATGTTTAAATAATAAAAATTTAGAAAGTAATTGCAAAGTTAGCTGAGCACACTCCAGGTGATTTCCCTTCAGGCCATTGGGATCCTAATTAATGCATGGGAAGGTGGATGGGTTTTTTGGTTAAGTAGTTCACTAGAACCAAATCTGTATTCCCTTCTAAAGAAAAGCCTACCTGTTCCTCTGAGTTCTAGTCCTTTTTGTTGCAGGACTTTGCCACACTTTAAAAGTTCCTGCCAATATGGTTCCCAGGGGGATACTGTTCAGTGAACCAGAGTCATCTTAGGGAATGCTGTGATATTTAACATTGTCCTTTAGAAGTTTTAATAGGAGCAAACAGTCTCTGATCAGTTACCTGCAATCCTCATTTCTAGCAGACATGTTTAAAACACAGTATGAATGAAGCATCATGTAAGGATCCTAAGATTCAGCTCCATATGGGGTAAAACACAGTTAAAGGGATTGATTCTGGCATAAGATTTTGTCTTTAACTCATTAGTTCTGGCTCATGCTGGTGATAACCAAGACTTGATGCCTGTACAGCAGATTTTGTGAAAGAAGTCTCAGTCCAGATCCACGGACAGTTATCTACATTAGAAAAACCATTGTCATAAGTAGCACTAACTGTCTCAACAGAGAATCCAGGCAGTGAATGGAGCCTAAACAACATTTAGCCTGGCTACCTGACACATAACATTGGTGTGGAAAGACATGTTGGTGGGGAAAGCTACTCTTCACAAGCAATCCATGTAGGGGATGATGTGTTGGGGTTTTGTTTAGAATAGCCTATTACGTAAAGTAGCTTAACTGTAGCTGGTCTGCATCCTATCCCTCATTCTTCATGCGGGACTTTGATGAGGTGTGAAAGAAGGAAAAAAATTGCAGAATGGGTCACTGAATGAAGACCTCTGCCTGCTGATGATTGTGGATTTATGGCATTTTGGAGTTCCACCTTGACCAGGAAGGGGTTGTGTCACAGCCTGCTCTGAAACTCTGGGTGTCTTAAATGCTTTGCTGCTGTGATACTAACAATCAGCCTGCAGGTCGCATCCTGGCTTCCACCACCTAGTTTGGAGAATGACCTCAACTCCCCATCCGTAGTCCTGAATTTTCCCTAGACTGTCTCCCTGCATTGCATTGTCCAGTCCTCTTCTGGAGCCCTCAGAGATTATTACATTTGCTGCTTCTTTTAAAAGATAGAAACTATAGGTGATCTTGACTGATGTTAACAATAACATCAATTCAGCCAAAGCACTGGGTTGCTGTAGATAAAAAGGTAAAGATGTTTATTCAATCAAATAGAAATATGATTTACATGAATTAAAATATAAGGGATAAAGACAGAAGGGGTTACAAACGAAAGTAAAAAATGTGCTTTCTTATAGCTAAGAACTACGTCAGAGGTGGGCAATAATCAGCCTATGGGTCGGACGTGGCTCACAAGAGTTAATCCTTGGTGGGCCACTGGATGCTTTATTTACCCATAAGTCAACAGGTATGGCCACTCGCAGACCCTGTTGGCTGCCGTTTGCCATTCCCAGCCAGTAGGAGCTGCAGTAAATGGTTGCCCGGCCAACAGCACTTCCTACAGCTCCCGTTGGCTGGGAATGATGTATTGAAAGCAATGGGACTTGTGAGCATCTGTACCTGCAGATGTGTGAGTACATAAAGCATCCGATGCCTGGTGAACTACATCTGGGCCGCATGCCACTTATCGCCCACCCCAACCTAATTCAACAAGTTACCATCTTTGTTTAAGGTAGTTTACTCCCCACTGGCCCACGAAAGCTCATCATCTAATAAACCATCTTGTTAGTCTTTAAAGTGCTACATTGTCCTGCATTTTACTCCCCAGTCTTCCTTTTCTAGCAATGGCTGGGTAGCTCTTGATCAGGATCCCCACAGAATTCCAGGCTTTGGTTTGCCTTGTCTCCTCATGTAAAGACTCATTTAGGGGTTCTCTGCCTCTCTCTCTATCTCTAAACTAGCAAATCATTGACAATTCTCTCTCTCAAAGTTCAATGACCCTGCTTCAAGAAGTAGGAAGGCTTTCTGGGGTTGCAGTTTCCTTCCCTCTTTGAGATTGCTGAGTGATCACTTTTCTCCCACTTGTTCTTCTGAGGACTTTGTCATGCAAATCTGTTTTTCTTTATTTGGCCACACCTTGCTCAATTTACATGAAAGATACATGCAAGCAGCCAGCACTGCATTCCTTTGTCTGTTTATTGACTCTGAGGACATGGCTGGTTTGACCAATTTTAGTCATAATTCTATCACATCTGTATATTTCTTTGTGGGTTGAATGTAAATACATCATTCAAGAATGCTTATTGGTTATTAATTTTTAGTTTTCCAATGATATATTACATTTGGTGAGGATAGACACCTTTGGGTATATATCATGATAACCATGTGTTAAGTGTAGTGATAATGTTAGGCCTGAGAAGACAGAATTGTGAACCACCAAGAGGCCTCTGTGTCATAAGATTACAGGGTAAAAACACAGTAGATGAGCATAATAGTGGGGAGGGAAAGGGTTGGATGAACTGTGCATTTTATCTCTATGTGTTTCTTCAGAAATTTCACTGACTACTCTATATAGTACAGAAAAGGGCTATGGACCTTGTTTTTTTAACTGAAAGCTTAGGCCTCTATCCAGTCATTTGCCATACTTTAGAAATCATTCTAATTAACCTGCATCAGCATCTCCAGTATGTCCTTTTCCTCCTGGCTGGAGGGATTAATTTATGAGAAAAGATTTAAAAAATTAAATATAGATAGCTTAGCAAAGTGAAGACTGCAGAAGAACAAAATAAAGGCCTAAAAATATGTGAAGGGTGTAAATTCCAGAGGGAAGTGAATTATTTAAGATAATAGGAGAGGGCTGAACAAAGAGTAATGAGATGAAATTAAGAATAGAAAAATTTAGGCTGAATATGAAAGGGAAATCTTCCTGACAGAAAGATCTATTAGGTTGTGGAGGAATCTCCCAAGGGAAGTGATGGAAGACCCTTCATCTGGTACATTTAGAGCTAGCCTTGACAAAATATTAATAAATGTACTGTAGGGAACAACTGGTAGGGAAAAGGACTAGATGCCTTTAATAGGTATTTTCTATCTTCTCATATTTCCAGCTTTACATTTCTCTGTGTGGAATAGCCAATCAATCCACCCTTGCATTTGCTGCATATTTGGTTAAATTTATCCTTAAATACTTTAAGACCGCGATCCTGCAAGGAGATTCATGTGAACATCCCCTTGTCCCTTCATGAAGTCCCAGTAAATTTAATGGGGCTCTGAAGGTGGGATTAAGCACTCAGTATTGGGTCTTAAATTATGTTATTTGTCCTTAGTGCTCTCTCTCTCCATACAGGGCACAGTCCTTTTGTGTGTGCTGAGATATGAAATCACTCCCCCTCCCCCGGTTTCTCATCTTTTCCCCTCGTTACACATAACCCTAAAGAAATCCTAGGATGACAACTCTGTATTGAAAATGCTCCAGCATCGTTTGTGCTGTCAGCATTGAACTTCTGAGCCACCACATTTGAAGAGGTTCAAGATGTGCTCATATGCATTCCTCTATTCCAAATGGATAGGGGATTGATTATTCTTCCCAGCTCACTGACAGCCATAAGCCCTGTAGCTGAATTACACTGCTTTTGAAATTGGGGCCATTATTATAAACACAGGATTATTGCTTCACCCAATTTCATGTTTGGAAAAGAACAAAAGAGACTTTATATATCTAGCTGTAGAACTCTATTCCACTTAATATAAGGGGGGGGGGGGAAGTGACTGAGTGTATAGGAGGGAATATAATGAATTCTACATCTATCTGTATCTTCACATAAATTGTGGTAAATAAAGAAGAGATTCAGAAGTCTATTGCTGATAACCAGAACTACAGTTAATACTGATTTATCAGTATTTCAGCTCCTCAAAGAGGGAATAACAACAATTTAAAAAAAGGGGTCTCTGACTCTGTGGGCAGATTTACTTCCATTATATTACGAGTGCCATTTCAGTACATCCCAAATCATTGTTCACATAAGCAACAATAAATGCTTCCTGGTCAAGACTTGGGAAATGACTATATTGCCCCTGCAAACCAATCATCTGAAGGCCTCATGTGACCCACTCAATTTCTGAGGACAGCTCTTCCTCTGAAGAAACACCCGGCCTTCCTGTTCAAAGCAATCTTTGAGAAGGACCAGCCCCACATGAAATGAATTTAACAACTGGAGATTGTCATTGTGCCCTTCCTTTTCTGGAAAAAAATGCTAGTGATTTCTTTTGACTTAAACTGGGCATTCAAAAAGCTGTTTTTATTAATGAATCATATTAAGCCACCAGTGAAAGGCTCCCTGACTCTGTTTAAATAACAGGCTATGATTCCTCTCCCCCCCCCCCCCTTCGGCTCCACTGCTATTAATTGAGGAGTTTCTTTGTTTCTTTTCTAATGAAGCTAACAGAACACATCTGTCAGGTGCTTGTATTCTTCACCCGTCTATAGTATGTAATAGCCCAGCTGGAGGCTATAATGCTACACAATACCCCTGGCCGTTACAGCAACTATTTATTCCTGGGCTTTTCCTCAGATAGGGATTTGAAAAAAGTCTGAAATTTGGGCCTAATTGCTATTTACACAGCGATAGACACCTGTTCTAGCTGAGACCTTGGCTCATGAATCCCACACCTGAGACCTTAGGGAAAGTGGAAGGGAAAATTTCAAGCAGCTGCCAGTCCAGTTTAGACACAGATAGCTTTTATTTTATGATGCTTGTACATACAGTATATAAATTTATATCTATAGATGTCTGTCTATTGCCATAGCTGCTGTTTCATGGCCAAGTGTTGTTCATTTAAAAGCTAAACACATTCTGAGGGATGCATACGTATATACACAGACATAAGGACAGAATTTCCTGCATCTACTGCTTAAGAACAAGTCCTGGAAAGAGAGTCTGCTTGAAGACTCTATAGGAAGACAGTTACAGTTGAACAAATAAATATTTTTCTAAAATTGTTTTGCCACGTTCTCTTTTCCTGTTATCTGTGGGAGTGGGATTGCTGGCAGCAACTGTGCTTCCCCTCTTAGCTCATGGTGAGAAGCACAATCATTCTATTTTATTTAAGCAAAGGAGCTACTTTTCTTTTTTTTTCTTTTGATCAGGAGAGTTTTTTTTCTCACTTGTGCACGCTCCTCAGGATTTATGGCCTATGTCAATGGTAGCAGTGGTAGCTTCATTATAATAAACCTGTTATTGGTGGGGATTCATGTAAAACTGCACATGATTCTAATGTAAGTTAGCAGCCTCTCCAATGCAGTTAAGAGCTCAAATTGATTAAAATGCAATTAGCCCATAAAACTCCCTGTTTATTACCTCAGATGTTTGTCAGAGACCCAGAGCCAGAGAAAGGATTCTCCTTCCCCTTTCTTTTTTGCTTTTTAGTTGGTTTCTGCTCAGTGCTAAATGCTCCCCTTAGCTAGGTACAGGACAGAAATAAAATGTTATTGCCCTGCTGTGTTATCAGAAGACAACATCCCCTATTGATGAGGGGAAGGAGCAGGCTTCATTTTGAACTTTTTTTCTTTGCAATTAGTGAGGCCTGTGAGCTTTTTGATAGCTACGTCTGTAAAATTGGAACAGATTCAGTTCAGGGTCTTTTTGTTGCCTTGTGTGATATTCTGTTATCCTGGGCCCATCAGAATTATGTTCTTGTTTGAAGGAGAAGGGTTTGAATAATTAACTGGAAAATCCATTGTAGTTTCATGAAATAGATATCTGAGAGGGACTAAACAACAGCTTAGAAAGAGGAGGGAAGTTTAATGGATGAAATTAGGCAGTTATATAGATGTGACAAATGCTAGCATGGGGGATACAATGAAGAGCGCAGAGGCTATATATATATATGTATGTATGAGCTTTTAAAAATATATATCAGGAACAAAAATCCTCATGAAGGACTTAGACTTTTAAGACAGTGTGGGATGTCTAGATTGGTAAGGGATAAAGAGGACATTAGTGACATGAATTCTTCGCCTCTGGGCTCACAAAGGTAGACAAGGTGCTGTGACCAGAAACCAAAATTCCCTCGGGAAATGAATTGTTGAGAGAATTCAGAGCCACTCTAGGACAGGAGATAATGACATTAGTGTTAATGAAGATTGGGAAGGCAGTAGGCCCAGATGGGCCACATTCCAGAATTCTGAAGGCACTGTGAGTGGGAAATATGCATTGTAAAAAAAAAAAAAGGTAGATTAAAAGTGGACAGAAGCGCAAGTTGCTTCCTGATTTAAGGGACATTTTGGGACAGTGTAGACCTTATTCTCATCCTTTCTAAAGAGTATACTTCTAGTAGCCTTGTCTCAGAATAATTCTCTGGAATATCCTTCACATTAAAGAAGACCAGTATGAAATATAATGTACCACACACAATTCCTTTGCTCCTGGGCCCTAATATAGTGCCAGAAACATTTCCTTTGACTTAGACTCAAGTTTCTTTTTATAATAATAAATTATTAACGCACATGTGCAAAACATAATGTGATAACTGAAAAGTAGCCCCCTGTGTGGTGGATGGGGTAATCAACTGATTCACAATGTTGTGTGTGGGACAAAGGGAAATATGGCCATTGGCACCAGGGCAGATGTCTGCTCTTATGAGACTTTTCATGGCACTGTTAGTATCTGTAAAGAGAAGACCTTTGGGCCCAATCTCTGTGGTACTTCAAGGAGCAAAACTCTCACAGACTCACATTCACCATATTGTATGATGCTTTACATTGTACTGTTTTTAAGCGTTGTGCCAAGGTTTTAGTGTGCTGTCCAGCTTCACCTTGATTCCATCTCCTCACTAGTGCTTAGCAATAAAATACTCTTAGAAGTGTGTTCTGTATTTGGTTTTTTATTCTTAGTAGGATTACCTCACACCAATTTGCATGAATCTCTATGAACTATTTATCAGACAGGACTTCATGGTACTTCATCTGAATCATTTGCATTTTTGATTTCCCCTCTCTTTGTGTGTCACAAATGTAATCACTTTTCTCCCCATTCCTATTGTCCATGATATATTTAAATAAGTTGTAATAAACTAGTCTTATTAGAAATCATTGTGGCATCCACTTGTCACTTCTTTCCACGTTGAAAGGCATGCACACTATGACCTCCATGCACATGTTTTGCATGCTCCGTTAAATCACTCTCACATGAGAATTTTTTTAAAAAATCACTTCTGTAAATTGTCATAATATTTATTGTAAATCAGACTTTTGTGTGGTACTGGGTCAAAAGCTTTAATGTGGTTCTGGCTAAGTAAATAATACCAACAGCTTTTCCTGTTGAGTCTTGGTGTTATGATGTCTTGTTAGGCATAATGTTTCTTTAATACAGATATGTTACCTATTTTGGATCAGATGCAGACTCACTAAGTAGTCCATCCTACTGGCTCTAATTTATATTGACAGTATTTTCTCAATTGTGGAAATCAAATGTACAGATGTGAGGGTACTAGTTTTCTTTATCATTAGCTCTGCATCTGATCTTATGGCTTTTCTTGTACTCACCACTATTTTCTTTGTTTTCTCTCTAACCATGCTTCCTATCTGCTCAAGATGGCATAATGGTCAAAACATCATTACTAACTTAACTTTCTTCAGCATTTTGTTAGAACAAGTCCTTTGTGTCCAATACACAGACAAACCATAAAGTAGATAGCACACAGGGCCATGGCATAGCTAGAAGGACCCACTTGGGTGGTCCTCAACTTTAGGTGAGTGGGCAAGAATGGGGGATAGAGAGGAACAGGACAGGAGTGATGGGAGGCAGGGTAAGAACAGACCTTGCTCCCTGGCTGGAGCACCAGGGTGGAGCAGGGTGAACCCTGGGCTTGCTCCTCAGCCAGAGTGCCACAAGATTAGCCCCGGCCTGGTTCCCTGGCTGGAGTGCTGCAGAGTAAGCCCGGCCCCATTCCCTACCCAGAGCACCAGAGCAGAGTGGGGTAAGACCCATTGTCCTGGCCTCAATTCCTGATTAGAGCACCAGAGCAGAGTAGGGGTAAACTTCAGCCCCACTCCCCGGCTAGAGTGCCAGAGCAGGGTAAGCCTTCGTGCCTCAGCCCCAGTTCCCAGTTGGGTTGCTAGGTGGAGCAGGATAATTCCTGGGGGTGGGCCTGGATGCAAAGTGGGTGGGTGTAGGCCACAGCCTACTCAGGCCCACCTGTGGCTACATCCCTGCATGGGGCAGCTGATGTCAATAGTTAAAAAAAGGAATTAGATAATCAGTTCAAGCTCAACGTGAGTGGATAGTTCAACTTGCGGAAAGACGATCTATATAACAGCATATCTAATGCTCTTATTAATGATAGATGAACTTTTTGGTTTATGGGAAAGAGGTAGCTTTCATGGTGCAAAATCAGCTGTATATGCAGATGATTGGTTTCTATTCATCAGGTCATCAGAAAAAGCTGTGATAATGAGTCTTGACATATTCCCCAACTTTGGTTTATTTTCAGATTTTTCAAAACTTGGTTAAATTGGAAGCAGTGACTGTTCTTTCAGTACTAAGTCCCTAGGTATATTTATTTTCTAACCTCAAACAAGGCATAAAAATACTTGTGTGTATGTCATTTGAATATTTTGAAGTGAAATAAAGACCTTTACATTTCTTTGTAATCGGTTCAAATCTAGCCTAATTTGGTAATAACTGAACATCGTATTCTGCAATCTTGGCTCCTGTTGAAAAGTACTATCCTCTTTGAGTTGTCCTGGTACTTTCGTTGGGACTACTGATGAAGTAAAATATAATGAAGGGTAAAAATGGAAGAATCGAGCCCTGAATATTGTCACCAACCCCTAAAAAATTTCCCATGCCCAATACATATGTATCTAAAGCACATGGGTAATTTATTCCTTAATGCATTCTTAAATTTGGTGTTAGAACAGTATGAGTACATCTACACAGTAGGGCAAAAGCCAAAATAAGCTAAGCATCTTGAGCTACATCAATTGTATAGTTTAAATCAAAATAGCTTATTTTGGCTTTTAGCGTGGTCTACACAGCAGGAAGTCCAAGAAAGAACACTCCTCCTTCTACTTCCCTTAGTCCTCATAAAATGAGGGTTACAACAGTCAGAGTAAGAAGTCCTCCAGCTTGACATTATTTTGACATTGTCAGAATAACTGCTTGTAGTGTAGACACGGACTATGTTATTTCGGAATAACGTCAGAATTAGGCTACCACCGATATTATCAATTGATGTTAGATAGATAGATAGATAGATAGATAGATAGCGCCTCTGAAGCTACGACACCAGTGGGTACTGGTGGGAGCACCTGGTGCTGGGACAATGGGGTGACCAGCAATGGGTGCAGAACTTCCGGATGTGCAGGGGGACATTCCATGAGCTCTGCACCTGGCTCACCCCTGCGCTCCAGAGGCAGGACACCCGCCTGCGCCCCTCCATCCCCATGCAGAAGAGGGTCGCAATTGCTGTATGGAAACTGGACACCCTGGACAGCTACCGCTCTGTCCTCATAAAATGAGGGTTACAGCAGTCAGAGTAAGAAGTCCTCCAGCTTGACATTATTTTGACATTATGTCAGAATAACTGCTTGTAGTGTAGTCACGTATTATGTTATTTCGGAATAACGTCAGAATTAGCCTACCACAAATATTATCAATTGATGTTAGATAGATAGATAGATGTTAACAACAATTTTCATTTGGTTGATTGAGTGGACTAATAGTGGAATCCAGATTTGATAAAGAAACCTTTGGCTTTGTCTACACTGGTGGGTTCTTGCGCAACAATATCTTGCGCAAGTAAACTTCCACACTGGCCAGAACCTCATCGTAAGAACGCTGAGCTCTTGAACAAGAAAGCATCCACACTGGCAGGAAGCCCTTGCACAAGAAGATGTCTCTGGAAGAAATTCAGCCATGTCAAGAGGTTACCATCAGCGTCTGTGGTCAAGCGCCGGACCCCACTGGGAAACGTACTTAAAGGGACTCCTGGACGGCCGTTTCCCTGTGGCAGCGTGCTCAGGCACCCTTTTCGAGGGAGCGAGAGCCACAACAGTGCCTGTCACCTCTTTTCCTGGCAAGTGCCCCATGGCACCCTCGCTGCCACCTGAACAGCCATGGAGCCTCAGGAAGACCCCAGCCAGCAACGTCCCCTCATGGCCATTATAGAGGCTGTGGAGCTCCTCCACCAAGGAGCCACATTACTCCAGCAGGAGCTTGAGACTGGGCAGCACATGCAGGACCTCACCACGGCTGAAGCTGGGCTCGGGCACCCGCACCCCACCACTGCTAGGCGCCTCTGGAGCTACGACATCAGTGGGTACTGGTGGGAGCACCTGGTGCTGGGACAATGGGTGACCAGCAATGGGTGCAGAACTTCTGGATGCGCAGGGGATGAGCTCTGCACCTGGCTCACCCCTGCGCTCCAGAGGCAGGACCAATCACCACAGGGTGCGGGTCCGGGAAGGCGTCCAGGTGATGCTGGACCAGGCCCCACAATAGGCCGCCCCTACACCTCTGGCTGCAGGGATGCCCCTGTGCCCCCACTTCCCACTCCCATCACCTCCCCTTCCCGCCAGCCTTACCTCACCTTCCAATAAATGAAATGCACTTGCTTGATATAAGGCACTTTTATTTACATGGGGAAGGAGGTGCACTGTGGGGAGGGGGTAGGAGGAAGCCCTGAACTGGGAGGAGGTGGGAGGAGGGGGCCCTGAACTGGGAGGGCCTCATGGGTGTGAAGGGAGGCCTCTCCCACCCCCACAGGTTTGGGGGTGCCTCTGCCCCTTGTGCTGGGTTGGGCCAGGCTGCACCAGGAGATGCCGAAGGTGGGGGACCTCAGGAGGGGGTATGGGCAAAGCAGGGGGAGAAGCGGGGGGAGAGCTGGGAGTGGCAGAGGGGGGCCTGGCAGCATTGGGCTGCTTCACAGAGCCCATTCGGTCTGCAATCATGCCCAGGATACAGGACACACGCTTGCAGCGCTCCAGGTACTGGCTCCACACCTGCTCCCACCACTCCGCAACTGCACGGATCTTCTGGGTAAGAGCACGCTCCATGCACTCAATCACACAGATGTGGTGACGGAGCAGGTGGTGGCGGTCCCAGGAGCGCTGCAATGGGCCCTGGATCCTTTGCACCGATGGGATGGGCTTGGAAGGTCCCTCGCTGGCAGGGGGTCCCACTGCAGGAGAAGCAGAGGAGAGCAACATGGTCAGTGAGCCCTGCCCCATGGTGTTCTGGCATCCTGTGCCCTCCTCCCAGCACGTCATGATGCCCGGGGACAGGTGTGGCTGGTGAGGGAGAATTCCCCTGGGGCAGTGGAAGGGAGGTGGCTGAGGCTAGGCAGCTGCCATTGCTCCCTTCCCCCCCCCCCCCCCCCGGCTGCTACCCAGGCCGCACGTGGCAAACGGCTGTGCTGCATGCCTTTAAGGGGGGGGCCAACTAGGGGGAACCAACGAGTGGTGATTGCCTGTACAGAGTGTCGGAGAGGCCACCTGTGTTTTTGACTGGAGGCCAATTCTTGCGCAAGTACGCGTTTGCCGAACGTCCACACTGCCCTCTAGCGCAAGAGCTCCTGTGCAAGAGAGCTTACACCTGATAGAAAACAGCGTAGCTCTTGTGCAAGGAGCCGTCTCTTACCACGCCATACTGTACATTTACTTGCGCAAGAGCGGGTGGACAGTGTAGATGCTCTGCGGATTCTTGCACAAGAACAACTGTTCTTGCGCAAGAAGCCGTGAATGTAGACATAGCCTTTGTGTTCTCAAAGAATAAAACAAGCCTGTACTTGATTTAGATACTGTAGAGTGTTTGGCATGGTCCAGGAGTTTATTTTACATCTACTACTTAACCTGTTTCCCCAAGATACAAATGTCAATATTGTATTTACTTTGGCTGAATGACTATGTCAGTGTGAAGATTAGTTAAAGTGATAAAAGGACTTTCAATTGCCAAAAATCCAATTTCTGACACACAGATCAAAACAGTTTGAAACAGAAAAGAAGCAGAACAGGAAATCTTGCCAAATGTAGTCATGATTGCTCATTAAACTGATCTGAAGACCTTAATATGTGCAGTTTATCCAGGAGCTCCTGAATTCAGCCAGCAAAAAGTATATAGGGGTATGTATTTGTTTACAGGCCAGTGGAAAAGGAGAGAGATAGAAGAGGTTAATACTTACCATAGCAGAGCTTTACAAAAACTATTCCTTTCAATTGCCCAATTTTACAGTGGAAGTTAAATTTCATCTTTCTGAGTAATTTTGGTATTTTTCCATCTTTTAATACTATGCTTTATTAATCTGAAGGTATGTTTACACTGCAGAATTTTTCCAGAAAAAATGGCCATTTTCCCGGAAAAACTACACTTATGTCCACAGTTCAATTGTGTTATTTCCACAGAACACAGAGGTTTTTCCAACAGCGGTAAACCTCTTCTATGAGGAAGAAGCCTTTTTCTGAAAGAGCTCTTTCAAAAAAAGATGTGTGTGGACAGGGAAGAGGTTTTTTTTCCAAAAGAAGAGGCCTCCAGAAAAAAGCAGAGATGCCCTGGTGGCCACTCCGTCCATAGTAATCACAACTTAAATGTGAGATAGAATCCAATCAATGTGGATCAGTGTAGATGGGCCAAATTTCGGAAAAGCCTCTTTAAAAAAAAAAAAATCAGAAAAAGGTATGCAAATTGCGGAGCACAATTTGCGTACCTTTTTCCAAGAAAAAAAAAGAAAAAAAAAAGCAGCAATCTAGATGTAGCCTCACTGTTAACAATTTACACCTTACAAATTTGTGTAGCATCAGCTTCCAGGCATTGCATCCTGTAAAGCCTTTTCTCTGCTAAATTAACTTGCTATAAAAATCTCCAGATTGTGATCAAATCTTACAGACCATGGTCAAATCACAACTTAACTTTCTCTTGAATAAACAAAATACAACAAACTCCTTTAGTCTGTCACTGGAGGGCATATTTTCCAGGCCTTAGCTTATGCTTGTAAGGCTTTTCTAAACCTTTCTAATTTGTTAGCATATTTTTTTTTAAGTGTGGAGACCAGAATTATACATTGTATTCAGTTATGGTCTTGCTAAGGCAGTAGACAATAGTAATAATACCTTCCTACTTCTGCTCAATATTCCCTTACTTATATACCCAAATATTACATTTGCTGTCTCAGCTGCTGCAGCACAGTAGCAGCTCATGTACAGTTAATTACCCACCATATCCTTTTCCAAGACACAACTGTCCAAAATATGGTCCATCACTCTAGATGCACAACCTACATTCTTAGCTCCGAAACAGATTTTGCTATCTTGAAGCACGTTTAAGTGAGCCCAGTTTTCCATGCAATCTAGATCATCCTAAGTTAGTTACCACATCACCAATTTATGTCATTTTCAGACTTCAAAAGCAATGATTTTTAAATTTTATTTTGGACCATTCATCAGTGTTTTCATCATTTCAAGTGCCTTTACCAGTTTTTCACTTTTATAATTTTTTAATATGCTTATACTTTCATTAATTATTTCTAAAATTATGGGAAAAAGGATCTGTAAAATGCCCCTGTAAAGAATATATCATGGCTATAGCACTATTATCTTAGCTTTTGCTCCCATATTTTAACATTCACAACTATGGCTTGCAGACAATTACAACATGGTGATGGCACTATTCAAAGCACATATCTACTTTCTGTTTCCTTTGACATTACATGAATTTCTGTTCATATAGTGATATTTGTAGAAATATATCCATGTAACCACGGATTTGATTTTTCAGAACTCTTGTGGATGCATCTGATGAAGTGGTCTCCATCCAGTCCATGAAAGCTTATGCCCAAATAAATGTGTTAGTCTTTAAGGTGCCACAGGACTCCTCATGTTTTTGCTGACAGACTAACACAGATATCCCTCCGAGTGTTATTAAAATTATTCTTCAGTAGAGAACCTGATGTGCTTGACTCATGTATTTCATTTGAATATTTTCAAGTTCAAAGTTCTGAAAATCTCTCTTTCTGAGGGGAAAAATAGGTAATACATTTAAAAGCATCTTTCTCTATTTCCTTCCTACGCATATTAGATATAAATGGAGAAACAAATAACTATACATCAAGACACAAGTATAGTTTTCCTCTCGGCATATTGCACTAGCTGCAGAGTGGAGATCTCACCCCTCAGAAATAAAAACATGGTTAGCACTATAGAAGCATGAATTTTCACAGGAAATTACTGAAAGTATTCACTGTAGGTGCCTCTCTGAAAATTCTGATAAACAGCGGGGAGTTGATGGCCTCTGGGTTTGCTTAGAACCAGGGCATGGAACATTTTTACTTCTCTACCCCAATTTAAATCTGCCTTAAATAAGCAATGAGTAACAAATTACCACAAGAGGCCTATTTTTGTGAATTGATGGCTTCAGTCCAGTTCTCCAGAGTTCTCCAGTGGGCCCACCTCTTTCTTCATGGCACTTTCAATAGAAAGGCCAAGGAATGAATAAAGACAAAGATAGAAATACCATCTCCTCTCTCAAGTCACTTCTTCCAGGCCTCAAACTGAGGCACATTGCTGTGGAGCAGCATAGAGAAATTGGTAATTCTGCACCATACCTGCTCTGGAGACAGAGCTGTTTGAATTTTGAGGTATTAAATCAGCATTTCTACCAGCATTATATTCCCTTTAAAAAAGTTATAATACAGTGAAATAATGCAAGATGTTTAGAAGCTGCTTTGCTTCCTTTCCTTCTCCTTGGTGCTCTAGCAGTTGCTTTTCAGCAATGGATTGAAGTGTAAAACAGAATTAATGGTTAGTTCAACATCCGCTAATATTAGGTTCCTTGCATTGTTTGTGCTTCTTTGTTTATCTCAGCATGTTACTTTGTTTTCCCCTTGATATTAAGAGATCACTCTTTTATTTGAAAGTGTGACAGAAATTTTCAGTTGCTTGAGATCTCAGAGCCTCCCACGCTTGGCCCACATGTGGCAGGAATGGGGGGGGGGAAGAAAAAGTGAATGTGAAGTGCAGGATGATTGTTGCTTCAGAAAATAGTAATTAAGAATTCGTTAGAAAAATAACAACTGAGTTTAATAAGAGCTTAACTTAACAACATGAGCTGGAGAGAGATTCCTGGGCAGCCTCACATAATACCAACTGTCCAACTCTTTGTAAGACTTTCAAATGAGAACAAAGTCAACACGTGAAACTTCACTTAGAGACATTGCATTTACTTCTATAAGAGAATTTAATTTCCTTTTTAAAAAAGTCTTGCAAAACAGTAACAATTAAATACAGAAATCCTGTTACAATAAAGTTAAAGACCTGTCTTAAACCACTAAAAGCCAGAACTATTCTGAGTGACAGCTGAAACACTGTTGTTATTATTATGTGCAACTTTGGCCTCAACACATACAGTAACCTGTGTGAAGTCATCAGTTGTCCAGATATTCCTAGAGTACATAAGCTAAGTGGCTTAAAAAAGGAGTTTACTTTTTAACTCTTTTGACCTATAGCCTACATGTTCTCTCCCTTCCCTCAGCCCTTCTTTCTTTTTGGCTATTCATAATAGTTATCCTCGTGAAAGAGAGGAGATAACAAGAGATGTAATGTTCATTGCTACCTTCCTCGCACCTTCCTCTCAAGCAGCTGGTACTGGCCACTGTCAGAGGACTAAGTGGATCACTGGGCACATATGGTATAGTTAAGGCTACATTCTTATATCTAGATCCTATACAACCACTTTCATTCTTTACATATGATAGTCAAGATTTTTCAAGTAACTTTTTTCTTGTATTCTCACAGGCATAATTTAAAATCCTTGGACATTTTCCTATCTGTTTTTTTTACTACAATACTAAGCTATTTCACTATGTGGGGATGCCTATTTGCTCATCAGCAAAACCAAATTCCCTGAATCATAGAACACTAGAACTGGAAAGGATTTTGAGAGATCATCAAGTCCAGTCCCCTGCCCTCACGGCAGGACCAAGCACCATCTAGATCATCCTTGATAGATGTCTATCCAACCTGCTCTTAAATAACTCCAGTGATGGAGATTCCACAATCTCCTTAGGCAATTTATTCCAGTGTTTAACCACCCTGACAGGAAATTTTTCCTAATGTCCAACCCAAACCTCCAATGTTGTAATTTAAGCCCATTGCTTCTTGTCCTATTATCAGAGGTCAAAGAGAACAATTTTTCTCCCTCCTCTTTATAATACCTTTTTAGGTATTTGAAAACCACTATCATGTCCCCGCTTTGTCTTCTCGTTTCTAAACTAACCAAACCCAATTATTGAAAGGGGACCGTATCTCGTTAGGAGTGAAGGAAACATTCTGAGCACAGAGGATATCACCTTCTGTAATTCTGAAGACTGTATATTGTTGAGTCAAGATGGTACCATTGCATAACTAGACTTCAGAGGATTTGGTTAGGTACTAGGAATCAGAAAGCTAGTTCTTCTATCCAGCTCTACTCCCTCAGTGGCACAAAGGAAGTTGAAAGCTGCCACTGGTGTGTGATTGAGTCTCCAGTGGGTGTAGGACACACATAGATGACTCCTACACCTCTTTCCTTTCAGCTCTCAGCACATATGACTAAGTGCATTGGATATGTTGTCAGAGCACTATTAATTGGCGAATAGCCCCATGGGGGCCATTGCCAGATGGCATGCGTTAAAGCCGTCTCCAGGCTGTTCTGATCTATGCTAGGGCCTGCATAGAATTAACTTCGGGGAGATGCAACAAGTTCCTTGGAGTGCCCCTTCAGATGACTACTGTGGAAGCTGTTTTATAATCTGGATTATAGTTTTCTAAGTGTTCTGTTTGTTTTAGCAAGCATTCCTTTATCCATAATCCATTGACACTTATAAATGCAACAGGGGAGTTATTTTTATGAAAGTTATTTTCCCCCAATAGCTGGTGTCACCCTTTCCCTCTTTCTGCTACGAGACCTAACTCATCTTTCAAAGCTTTCTTCTCTCTGAAACAGAGCTCTGCAATGACACACATTTGCTATTTCCTAGTTGTAGAAGGACTTGTGATGGACAGAGTGTATTTCTCCTCCCCCCTTGTCTTGCAGCTCAAACACGCTTGCTCTCTCTCCATACCGTGGATACATTTGCAGCAGTCTGCTGTAAAGCACACTTCAAAGTCTGTTGCTGGGTGCTCTTCTTTTTCAGTGAGCTTCCTCTCACTTGACTGTTTTATTAATCTTTGGAGCTCTCTGATACTGCACTGAGTCTGGCAGGAATTATTGTACTTTTGCCCTGGAAGAAGCCTCCTAGCAATATATTGGTGTCATGCATTATTTATAGCTATTTAGAGATAACTGAATAGCATTTCTGTACAGAGCTGTGTAGTTAGTTGCCACTGTCTTTCACAGCCTTAACCTTATAGCCTAGTTACATGCAGTACCATGCAGTAATTCATAGTAACTCTGTGAACAAGTAGTGTTCTTTGCTTCTACAGATGACCTCCTGGGGTGTCTTCCAACCTATGGTTCTATGATTCTAACTGACAAGGGCTACCTCAGGCATGTTGCATTTTTACTTCGGAATATCAAATTAGTGAAATCGTTGTTAGATAAACTTTCGGCTGAATATTTAGGACATCAACAAGCTTACAAGTTTACTTGTAGAGAAGCTATGGTTGGTTCTGAATGATTAGCACACTTAATCTCACAGATAACACCAAACGGATGTACTCCTGCAGAGTAGAATAGAAGCAAACAGTGTGGTCTACAGGTTCTCGCATCCCATCTCCCATCTCTTTTCTTTCCCAGTGCTGGCAATTACTTCAGCACATGACAGAGGGCTGGGCACCATTTGCTTCTCTGCTTTTCAATGCTTATTTTAGATTTTATATAAACTCTTGACACATTTCCAAATGCAGTAACTGCAAGGACAAGAAAAATCTCAGCTGCCGTGCAAACACATGGTGTGCCTGTTATTATTTGGTAATTTTCCACCTTTTGTTAAACTAGTAGGATCAGTTTTGTAATGTCCATTTTTATTAGGGAATAAATATTGTTTCTCTACTTACTTATGGAGAAGATCAGATAAATCACACTGATTTTATTCTGGCTCATCACAGTCCTCTTCCTGGTATGTCAGTTGTTGATAATTTTTAACAACTAGCTTTCAAAAATTGCCTAACAATTGTCAGTTGTGAAAATATGAGACAGGCCTCAGCATGCAAATAAACTCTCCTGGAGGAAGTGTTTAAAAGACCCTCATTCTTTCCACTGCTTTGAACTGTAAGCTGTAGAGAGCTTGGAGGTGGCAATGCACAGATCTACCTGAATGAGCTCCGCTCTGTCCATCTACCTTGGTTTTTGATAAGGCACTTGTCACTATGGAAACAAACGACCACAGAAATGATATGGAGATACGAAAAGGGGCTTTTGGATGATGGAAATAGGCTTTTAGAAGTCTAACCTTAAAGGTGGTGAATGCTGACCTTGGCTGATTTGCAGTTTTCCAACACTTGTGTCTGAGTCTGATGGTTTACCGGGTGTCTTCATGAGCCATACTCCATATAGTACATACAGTACTACACCACATAAGGAAAATGGAGTGACAAGCCTTATGACTTCTGGTGGTACAACTGTCCCCCTGATATGTGACTTGATTTCTCTCTAAAAAAGAAAACATGGGCTTTGTAGGGCTTGTTTTTCAAATGTGGGCATGGAAATGTTTTCATCCATCTTGTCTTTGCATGTGCAGAGTAGATAGTCCTTTGTATGCATGTGCATGGAAATGTTCCTTTTGCAGCTGCAAATTTGCAAATTTACTGGCTGTCCAAAAAGAGGGTGAACTATAAGACTCACAGAAAAGCTGATCTTCTGACATTAATGCTCAACAAAAGAAATACAGTTCCTTTTCCATAGGCTGTGGAATGTTTTCTTGAATGAGTCTTGTGTGAGCCAGAGGGTTTCCTCTAAAGCTTTTCTGTGACATAGGCTGGACTCACGGGACGCTTGCATTGTTGTGGGTATTTTGTCGAAGTGTAAAGTGACAGCGATTTGTCATATTTCATGTTTCTGCCAGGGTGTCCTAGAATGGTGGGCTACCTTAAGGCGAAGTGACCCTTCTATAAACACATATGTCAACACTCACAGGCTAGGGGAAGTAGCCAGGCAATATGAGAGTGTAGAAGCTCTGTGTGAAGTCCACAGGAGTTATGGGTACTCAGCAGTTCTAAAGTTCAGTCAGACCCTAAATACAGATTTTGATGCTTAAACTTAGGCACATATGTTTGGGAGATTGCATGCCTCAGTCTGTTTCATCTACTCCTCCCTGAGGATGTGACAGGAGTGCCCCAATGCTGCTGGTCGTGGTGCACCAATAACACTGGTGAGGAGTGTGAAGCTAAAGCATAGTAAGGTCGCTGATAATATTTGGATGATTTTTCAATTCATTAATTCCTTTTGAGCCATTTATATCCAATAATTTACTTTCTACAACCACCTGGGAGTAGAAGATGGTTAGATCAAGCTGAAATAATAGATGGGCATACCAAGGAATGTGGTCAACCAGGAGACATTACTTCTCTTCAACTTAGATATTTCTAACCTTGATACATAGGTGCCATTTTAGATACCGTTTCACAATGGCAAAATACCTTAGATTGATAAGGTAAAGTACTGTTCTCTGTTTTAATTTAGAAGCACTGTGTCCCATGAGCTTTGAGACAATGGACCTCACTGATGAGGTGCATAGGTACAACATGCACACCTTAGAAATTCAACTGCGGCTTCTTGGAAGAAGATTTTTTCATAATCAGGGTTAGATGATGATGACGGCACAGGCTTTGAAATACTGGAAGTCGGACTGATCATGCTTCCAGATAGGTAAACATTGCCCTGCAAAACGAGGCAGGCAAATCCATGCCAGTTGCCAGCCAAGGCAGTGAAAAGCTTTAATATTCTAGAAGCAGCTGGTGGCCACACTGACATTGAAAGGCATTACTTTTTCAGTGAAAGCCTGTGTGGGGGGTGATGAAAGTGGCTGGATTTCTTTCTGCTTTGGATTACAAGCACTTGTTGGTAGCCTAGCCAGAGATCCAAATTGTTGAATGCTGCAGAGCAGTGGCAAAAGCTAGGATCTTCTCTAATAGGAAATGGATACTTCTCCACAATGAGACACAGTGGGTCTTGCCCAGGATAACTGATTGGCATCAAAATTTGATGGCATCAAAGTTTACCCTGTGATTGGCTTTTACATCAGCATTTGGTTGGAGATGCTTAGTGAGCCTCTGGCATTGGAAAGAGTCCATGGGTCAATAAAATTGAATTGCTACGACACAGAAGGTATGTCTACACTACTGCGCTAATTCGAACTAACTTAGTTTGAATTAGTTAATTCGAACTAAGCTAATTCGAACTAACGCATCCAGACTAAAAAACTAGTTCGAATTAGCGTTTTGCTAATTCGAACTAGCATGTCCACATTGAGTGGACCCTAAACTGGGGTTAAGGATGGCCGGAAGCAGTGCCGGCAGGGCATCAGATGAGGACTTAGAGCATGGAGCTGGTGTCTCAGGCTAGCCGAGGGCTATGCTTAAAGGGACCCGACCCCCACCCCGGACAGACAGTTCTCAGGGGTGCCCCACTTGCAAAGCAGTCCTGGCTTGGAGTGCCCTGAGTGCCCACACTGGGCACATCACAGCACTCGGCCATCAGACCGGCTGCACTTGCCGCAGGCTGCCATCTGGGGAGAGAGGGCAATTGGGGGGCTGCAGGAGAGCTTCCACCCTCAGAAGCCCGCAGAGCCAGCCCAGTCCTCCCCATCGGGGGCTCGTACCCCATTCCTCCCTCACCTCCTTCCACTTACCCTTCCCTAGCCCCCCTTCCTGATATACAAAATAAAGAAAATGTGTGGTCAAAAACAGAATCTCTCTTTATTGAACAAAACTCGGGGAGACTGGGAAAAGGAGGTGGGAGAGGGGAAGAGAGAGGGTGGGAGAGGGAAGGGCAACTAAAATGATCAGAGGTTTGGAACAGGTCCCATATGAAGAGAGGCTAAACAGACTGGGACTTTTCAGCTTAGAGAAGAGGAGACGGAGGGGGGATATGATAGAGGTCTATAAAAGCATGAGCGGAGTGGAGAGGGTGCATCAAGAAAAGTTCTTCATTAGTTCCCATAATAGAAGGACTAGAGGACACCAAAGGAAAGGAATGGGTATCAGGCTTCAAACTAGTAACAGAAAGTAGTCCTTCACAAAGAAAAGAGTCAACCTGTGGAAGGAGGCTGTGAAGGCTAGAACTAGAACAGAGTTTAAAGAGAAGTGAGATAAAGTGATGGGGGTTGGGTCCATGGAGTGGTATTAGCCAGGGGATAGGAGTGAAGTCCCTGCCCAAAGTTTGCGGAAGGCTGGAAAGGGATGGCATGAGACAAATGGCTTGGTCACTGTCTTCGGTCCATCCCCTCCAGGGTCCATAGGGTTGGCCGCTGTCGGCAGACAGGCTACTGGACTAGATGGACCTTTGGTCTGACCCAGTACGGCTATTGTAAGCTCAGGGCTCAGGGTCGGGGCACAGTAGACCACCTTGATTTTCATGCACACCTGCTCCTGGGTGGCCAGGCTGGCAGCTCTCCTGCCCTAGACGGCCACTTTCCTGTGCCTAGTGCGGAGGTCGTGGACGAGGTCCACGATGTCCGCACTAGACCAGGCTGGTGCCCGCCTCTTGTGGTCCCGGGCAAGCTCCCGGGAGCCGCCAGCCTGGTCCCGGGAAGAGGGGGAGGGCTGGGGGGCATCGGGTGGCTGGCTCAAGCCGTGCCAGGTGCAGGGTCTGCTGGCTGGGTGCTGGCAGGCTTGCACCTGGCACGGGCATCATAGCCAGCCCGTGCCCCTTTAAGGGGTCCGGGGCCGGGAGGGGGGCAATAGAGTTTCCCTGGTGTTGGCCAGAGTGGCCACCAGGGAAACCTGGGGAGGGCTAGCCTCCCACTAGTTCGAATTAAGGGTCTCTACACACCCCTTAATTCGAACTACTAAGTTCGAACTAGGCTTAGTCCTCGTAGAATGAGGTTTACCTAGTTTGAACTAAGCGCTCCGCTAGTTCGAATTAAGTTTGAACTAGCAGAGCGCTAGTGTAGCGCCTATCAAAGTTAATTCGAACTAACATCCGTTAGTTCGAATTAACTTTTTAGTGTAGACATACCCAGAAGGATTAATAATAGGTCAGTGCAGAAATTTGTGGAGAATATCCATGAAAATGACATAGGAAGTGCTTTTATCAGCATTTAAAATCTGTTGGTTTTCCTCTGCTGACTTAAGCTCTGACTCTCATACGCATCTAAGTTCATTGAACTTCCTCCATGAACAACCACAAAAATATTAAAGGGAGGAGGTAGGCATCTGTGTTAGGCTCCTTACGAAGACTGGCAGTCCAGCATTTACTTGGGACTGTTTGGAACTAGAATTCATTACTCTTATAGTCTCTCCTTAAAGTTTTGAAGGGCTAGCTATATCAGTATAACTAAAAGCCACTTACTGTAGGTGTAACTTGTACCCACAAAAAAGTGGCTTTTGCCATTACAGCTTATGTCAAGTCTCAGAGCCAAAAAATAAAATAAAATAAAATAAAATAAAAATACCCCTAATCAACACAGCTATACTGGCAAATGTTTATTTTGTAGACCTGGTCCTACTGGCTAAAAAGTTCAATAAGAGAAAAAGAGGGGATTCTTGCACTGTTAACAAGCAAGCCTGCTGACAGTGCATCTAACATGAAAACAGACTTTTTAAACATGGCAGAGAAACAAAGAAGAGAATTTCTAGTAAGGTAGGCATGTGCCACTCCAAAGATTGCCAAGAGTAGGGTTGCTGAACTGCCACAGCAGGTAAAATGGTTCTAATTTGTACAGATTTCAACAACCTGTAGTATTGAGAGATGCTAAGAAGATCTGTATTTTCCCTTTTCACGCCATGGAGTTCCAGAAAAATAAAACTCACCCCTACCAGGATAAGTGATGTAATATTATCCATTCTGCAGATGGGGATACTGAACCACAGAGAGTTTACAACTTGCTCAGAGTCACACAGTGAACCATTGACAGAGACATGGCTAGAACCCAGAGAGCCTGTGTTGAAAACAAAAGTAATGTTGGAGGGTATTATATTTGGGTCTACAGTGGGCAGTTAGCTACTTAATAGTACATTGTGATAGCTGTAATATAGTGAATTTGAATTAGCCTTCTAGACCAAGGCAAAATAACAAAAGAAATAGTATGATGCGAATCTCAGGCCTACAGGAACATAAGTCTGAAATCAGGTTTCCCTTTGGGCATTGATGCTTATAGTTGGCTTGGCAGAATGAACACATGAGTGGAGGAATGAACAAAATGTTTAACTATCTTCACTGGTAGATGGTTAAAAGGATACAACCTGTAGACTTCTGTTGCAATGCCATATTGATTGAATTATATTTTTTTTCCTATTATACTCCAACTATATGACAAGATGACTAATAAAATCTGCTGAGAACAAAGGTGGTAATTTAGCTTGTTGAGACAGAACATTTGTATCTGAGGATTTTATACATAGTACTAACCTTCCAGCTACACCTTAAATTTCATCTGTATAGATATTTCAGTCTCACACACAACATCTTTGGAAGGAAGATTTCCTTTCTCCTTTTTTTTTAATGTGTGTGTGTGTGCATAATCTACTGTTTGTTTTATAACACTATTCAAACACCATTTTTGCTGTACAGCTTCAATGATTGGAGGTGCAAAAAGTCTCTTATACTATGCTCTCTAAGAGCATGTCTACATAGCAGGGCAAAAATCAAATTAAGCTACACAACAACTGTAGCTATAGCAATTGAGTAGATTAAGTAGAAATAGCTTAATTCAGCTTTTAGTGCAGTCTATGCAGCAAGAACTTGAAGGAAGAACACTCTTCCTTTGACTTCCCTTACTCCTTGTAAAATAGGAGTCGGAGTAGGAAGTCTCCCAGCTTGCCATTATTTCTAAATAAAGGCTTGCCATGTAGACATGTTCTCTATTATTTCGGAAATAACGCTGCTGTGTAGACATAGCCTAAGTTGAAGATGAACAAAGAATGGTTGCTTGCACTACCCGTGCTGCTTCAGAGAATTCTGATGCGTGTTTGTTCTTTGCTTGGTAATTCTTAGCAGTCTAATGGCTAGACTGACCCTTTTTCTTTTGAATGACTGTGAAGTTTGCCACCACATCACAAGTCATGGTTAAATTCATACAGTGAGTGTACATTATGGAACGGCATTTGTGTGTGGCTACATTAGTCATACCACTATCCTTGTGAAAAGTGCCATGGACTTTTAATTAACAGCCAAGGTCAGGCCCTCAAAATTGTGTGTGTGTTTTGCAAGGGAAGTGAATGCTCTCTGCTTTCAGGAAAAGCCTCTGGTTGTGACTAAGTATGCTATCAAAGCTTTGTAACAGCAGAACATTCAACATTTCTCATTTGCTTCCTTCTCATTTGCTTTTACAGCATTCGTTATAGTGCTCCTTTTTAGGGAAATATGTGCATTTGTTCCTGAACTTTTATTTAACTAATATTAATATAACAGTTTATGTGGCAAACAAGCTACAAAATAACAAAAGATGCCCGTGTGTCCAAAATTCATATTGGAGTAATTACATTCTGATGACCTAACTCTCCCTGCAGTTTCATCTTCAGATGATATTTATCTTAATTTACTGTTAAATGGTGATGTTATGCACTGATAAACAGCTGCAGCTTTCCACCCAGAGGTGGATGCATGTTGGTGATGGGCTAAGAGATTCAAGTGTACAAGTTTAAGGTTCTTTGGGAATCCTTCTGGAGGAAAGGCACCATTATAACTATAAGATCATTATCATTATCATGAAAAACCTTCTCAAGGAAGCAATTCCACCTTCTGCTTCTGACACCTCATTTCTCTGTTGTCTCAGGAGCCTCTTTTGTATCTCCTAGGAGTGTCAGTTCACATCTTAATCTTTTTGTGTGTAATCTCATTACAGATAATCCCATTTGCTGGAGATGTCAGTATTTCTCTTCTATGTGAGGACGGATTTCCACTCATCTCATTTTGTAACTGATCCCAGATACATTTACTGCATAAATAGACCAGCTGTAGCTAGATTCTCCCTCAGGTTGGGACTGTCTATGCTCCACAGAAATGTCTCAGGGGAAACAAAAAGGCCAATTAAATCGAGTAAAATTACTCATCATTTACTTTAGACAGAGAGGGATTTTTTGATATTTTCCCAGCTATAGAAAACAAGACTGATAAATTAAGTCTACAAAAGTTCCAAAACATTTTTTCAAATCTATCCATCTTAAATCCACTCCATTTTGTCAAGGCAGATGCAGTATCACCTTTTCTCACTTTGATTCCTTATCTTTTAGTAACTCTTGTCAATTAGGGAGGACATAGTCTACTTCAATTCATTAAGTGCACCACAATTGTCAGTCAGTGACAGGCTCAGGGGAGGGCAAGAGTAAGCAAACACAGAGGATAAATAATATGAGACGGGCACAGTTTAGAGAAAAATATGAGTCCTTGTGGAACCCACTTTTATATAACATGCTAACCCTTAAACTCTTGAGTAGGCTATTATTGTAGATTTAAAAAAATTCCAAACCCTCATATTCTTGACATGAAGAGAAAAAAAAAGCAGTCACTCTCATTTGACGATGTTTGAAAAAAGAAAAGATGTTTGTACCACTCACTGACTGGCTAATGAATAATCAGATTTCACAGCTTGAGTGCTGGGGTGGTAATTTGGTTGCACGCCATGCTCCAAATCCATGGAATAGTGCTTCATTAATGTGAAGACCTGTATAATCAAACAATTAGCAGTCTCTCTGCTGCTAAAGCAGCTTTTCATCAGCATATATACTTGGTTGTAAGATGAGTCTCAAATTACTGGAGTTGACAGCACCTAGTCTTTTGCTAAATCGCCACAGCAGTAAAATGGAGTGGACGGAACATCCATATTTTTAACCTGTCAGGCTATGTCAGCAAGAGTTTCATTCTCACCAGCTCATGCTCAGTAATGAGCCCTATCAGGGAACATTGGAGGCTAAAAGGGAAACTGAAATTTCTTTTTAAATGAATAAAGCATTGTTTTAGACCAGAAATCATTAACTGAACACATGGCGGCCTTAAATTACACACACATATGTAGAACAATATATTTAAAACAATTTCCTTCTTTATCTCACAGGATATAAGCTCAGAGTTCCATGTTTCCTCCAGCTACCAGGTCCCAGTTGCTACTGCACAGTATTAACACTCATGGGGAAAAGCTCTTAGGCTAGGTCTACACTGGCCCCTTCTTTGGAATAGCCATGCTAATTTAGAACTTTGGAATAGGGAAATGCGCGGGGGATTTAAATATCCCCTGCGGGATTTAAATAAACATGGCCGCCGCTTTTTTTCCGGCTTGGGGAAAAAAAGTAGGAATAAGAGATCCTCCGTAATAGGGCTTTATTCCGGAGGATCGCGCCAGTCTGGACGCTCTTTTCCGGCTTTACCCCAAGCCGGAAAAAAAGCGGCGGCCATGTTTATTTAAATCCTGTGGGGGATATTTAAATCCCCCGCGCATTTCCCTATTCCAAAGTTCTAAATTAGCATGGCTATTCCGAAGAAGGGGCCAGTGTAGACACAGCCTTAGAGTTTCCTAGGAATTTTCCACATGGAAGAAACCAGTGTTTTCATCCCTTGTCACATGGGTTCCCTGGGGATCTGTGCAGGGGGGAGGGATTTGTGGGGCCACAGACAGCTGTTGTATGTCTCCCTTCTACTCTCTAGTTCTTCTAGAAACATCACACAGAGAGAACATGTAGCATTGAAACTAAATGTGATCTTAAGCTGCCATGTGTGCATTTAGTTATGGGTATAGATTTGGAATCTCCCAAAGTTCAGGGTTGTTCAGTTCCAGGATTTAGGGTCTTGCCAACACAAGTTAAAATCAATACAAACTCCTACGCTTTGGCTTAATGGAGGCTCCTTGACTAGAAAATGATCTGGAAATTAAGAGGAAGCAATATGTGGCTGGGGGGAGGGGAGGTTCAGATATTTTTTCCTTTTTTTGCATTTGTGAAAGGCCAGAAGAAAGAGTTAAATCTGGTGCAGGAAGAAAACCAGTCCACAATTGCATCCATTCCTATAGACTCATTGAGAATTGTTCTGCAACTATGAACATTTATTCTTGTTAGCAAGCCTGATTTTGCTTTTTGTTTATTATTTTCAGTTTAATTTTATTTTGCTACTGGCCTTTTGGGTCACTCTTGTTCTGTCATAATTTGTTCTACTGAAATCAGTTGAGTATCAAGGACTGGTTCCTTTCTTCTGCAGCATAGCAGGCATTTTGACATATCTGTATCTGGAACAATTATCAGTATTCATGTGATCAATATAGATATTGAGCCAGATCCTCAGCTGTCATAAGCCAATGTAGTGTGGTTAAGTTACACCAGCCAAGAATTGTACCCCTTCTGTTTATAGCATTGGCTGATCTTATATGGAACAGAGCTGGGCTGTGTTTGTAATGATAGATTTTGTTTGTGCTGCTATATAGCTTAGGAGTTCCCCATTCTATTGATCAAAAAACAGCTCCACTTACCTAGTACAGACATTGTACGAAGTTTGGGACTTCAACGATGTGAGGGGAAGCTAAGAGGAGCTGAGGGTCTCAGCAAATTTGCTCCTTCTTATTGATTCTTTCCAGAGTATCAAAGTCTGAGGTGATGGACATACCTGATACACATTAGAAAGAGTGTGTTGTGAAGGGCTAGTTATAATTGGTTGTTGTAGAGAAGATGAAAGGAGACATGCCCCTCTAGGGATAATTGTATCAATTTAATATCAAATTGGGAGGCTTCTGCTGCTGACCTCATAATGGTTGTTTTTATTAGAAACACAGAGCATGAGATTGGAAAAGCCCAATATCCCTCCTTTCCCCTCATACTTATTACTTATTTTCAACAGCAGCTGTGAGGCACTAAAACAAGATCATTCATGAGACAGACTCCAACAACTTCATCCACATCTTTTTCTACACCTGAAAAAGTTCTGCAGTTATTGAAACAATCTGGTTTCTTTTGCTGGAAATGTCCACTGTGTTCCTAGGTTGTCTGTTGACTTGGGAATTAACTTCATTTTCAGTATGTGCACACAAAAATATCATACAACACAGTATGGTGTCCCCTGTTTTTGGCAGTGTGTTCTTTCACAATGAGAAATGTTAAGGGAAGTCTTGGATAGACCAGGAAAGAGTTTTTATAATTACAAAATATATACATAAACCTACGTGTCTCAGTAATTTTTTATCCGTAGCTGTGAGGTCCAATATACATGATCTCTACACCATATTTATCCTCCCCACCTTCAGCCAATGTCAAGGTTCCTTTCTCTGCTTCAAAGACTTGAAGACCCTCTTTTTTCTCTTGAACTTGCTACCTGTATTACCCTGCTGTCTGTGCTTCAGCAGCTTTAATTTTTCCCTTGGACTCTCCTTATTTCTGTAAGGCCCAGCATATATCTCTCCTACATACACTATTCCTTTCCCCTTTGTATCTACTAAGCTGTACATGACACTCACAGAAATGTATAAAGAAACAAGTAGATTGATACATTGTTAGGCATCTGAATTGGTTGGCTTGTGGGAGGGCAAAATAAGAATTCAAACTATTTTTAATGGCAAAACTATAAATGCTGGTAGTTTTTATCTGTTTGTATAGCTGTGATAGAGTACCTGTCATCACACACTGAGTTTTCTTCATCATTAGACGATGCACAGAGAGAGACAAGTCACTAAGGAGAAAGCCAATAGACTCATGAATATGTTTGTTTGCTTTCTTTGTTACAACAATTTGGTTTTGTAGGCAACATTTGTGAACCAAATCTCAGAGAGTCCTCAAGGAAAACTTTGTAATACTTTCCTTTTAGAAAGAGTTCTTAGTATTTCCTGTTTAACTATGATTTTTATAACGACTCAAGATGTTTCCATGATGTTGCGTTGTGTTATTATTTGTGTATTTTTAATATAGCAGTGACTTGTAAATTGATCAAAGATCAAGTCCCATCATCCTTTGCATTGTGCAGGCAAGTAGTATTGAAAATAGTCCCTGCTCTAGGCAACTCATAGTCTAGAGTCTGTCTGCCTAATTCTCACTTGCAGTCATGATCCCTTTGTGGGAGAGCAGCCTTTTCCTCAGCAACTATTATATAATAGTTATATTTGTGAACTGACCAGAGGGCCCTGTCAGGTAGGCAAGTGGTGCTTACTCTTGGTTAGACTGTCACTTCATCATTATAAGCGTGTCTACACAGCACCCTAAACTGCATAGTGCAAATTGCATATCTTATTTTGAATTAACTTATTTTGAAATTTGGTGCAGCTACACAGCACCAAATTTTAAAATAATGTGCTATTTTGAGATCTCCCTTAACCCTCATGGAATGAGGGTTACCAGGATACCAAAATAGCACTCCCTTTATTTAAAAAAATATTTCAAAATAATGGGCGGCTTGTGTAGATGTGGGGTAGCCATACAGTGTAGATGTACCCCATGGTAAATTCCCATGTAGCCTCCTTGCATATTGAGGGTTACCCAGATTGATCTCTGGCTAGGTGCTTAAGGCTTCCTGACTAAATATTCAGTCCGTATCTGTTACTGGCAACCTTATTGCACCACAGCAGCTTTTCATATTCATATGATCGCCAGCCACCTAGTGGCTTTCCTTGGTACACATGCTTTGGAATTTGTTAGTCTTCCATTCTACCAATATATCTGTACCAAGAAAGCTGCCTAAACCAAACCCAGTGCTGATGGAGGCAGTCTCTGGGTTTGGCTTCAAATATCCTGATTTCTGTTCTTGTCCTGCCACGTCATCTGGAGCAGCTGACAAAGACAATGAGAATCAAAAATGTCAGCCCAGTATTCTTCAGCCTTCCTCTCCACCCGTGTTTCAGTTCTGTACAGCAGAGCTGGGAAATGGTGATTCAGATTGGCAGCATTATGGCAAGCTGTATGTTGCTACATTCCCACAAAGGCTGCAAAAAAGCCTGAGCCATGGCAGCAGCAGTTGCTACGCTCTTTCAAGCACCCTCCAGCACAATCTATGACACCGCCCAAATATTTGTTGTTGTGATATCCCTTCAAACTGGTACATACTGAGCTGGTAGTCAGCAAAGCTGTGTTTTGGCACCATTGTGAAGTTTGACTATTTCTTGCCTGCTAAAGTTCGTGTTGTTATTGTCTCATTCACCCAAACCACCATCATCCTATTGTTTGTTGTGTCCACCTGTTACATCTTGAAACCTCTCCTGTCAGGGCTGTGGCAGCATACAGAGGATAAGTTGCTTAGCCAGGCAGGGGATACTTATCTCAGTGCAGGCCCTCTAACAAGTCTCAACATAGGAGCTTGTTAGGAGGAGGAGGAGGGAGTACTTTAGAGCCACGCTCCCCCTGGAGGTGCAGCATACAACCTTAACCTATATAGTTGCAATTACAAAATGAACAACAGTTAAACTATCCACATCCTCCTCTCCACAAATACAGAAAATGTCTAAGAAGAATTGTAACTAAATAATTCTTCCACGGTGCCTCAATATGTTCTTGATCCTAGCTCATTTTCAGTTCCCCACTATGTCCCTGTTTCAGAGTATAACTGTGCAGTGGGACCACATTTCTAAACTTCATCCCCTATGTGTAATGCTGATTGCAGTAATATGCTTTCAGGGAACAGAGGACTTTCCAAATATGGCCACAGTACATTATGATAAGGAAGCAGGAGCCAGGACTGAGTCTATATGTTAATGTATCCAGTCCTGGTAGAAGTAATATTTCACACTGGAGGAAAAAACATGTTTGAAAACACTACAAGGAAGAATTGACAGTGGGATTTTCAATATGCTGAAGGGATTTAGGCACTCAACTGCCATATGATAAAAGTCAGTTATATAATTCTGTAAGGCAACCTGAATCACTCTGAGTCAGTTATTGATCTCAAAACAAGAAACTAAATACATATTCAATAACAGCAACAAACGGAGTCTACTGTTCTCTTTCTTTTTGTAAGATATAGTTCATGTCCCTCAGAACAGCAAGAGCTTTCTAACACTGATAGGAATTTACTAAAAAAGCCAAGTTGATGTATTGTACCCATAATTATTTTATTTTTCAAAGTGTTACTCCTTGAGAAATATCTACATAGCTATATTTCAAACACAATAACAAAGAATGTGCTTGTTTACACACAATATTACACACACACCTCAACATACAGGAAACCCTCACCATTTGTGATGGATGCATTCCTGGCACCACTGCAAATGGCAAAATTCATGAATACTGGGAGTCATGGCTCCCACAGGGAACTCACTGCAGTTGTCAAGAGCCGTGGGGAACTCACCACAGTTGCTGGGAGCTATTGGAAACTCACCACAGCTCCTTGCAGCTGTGGTGAGTTCCCCGTGACTCCTAGTCCCCACCCCCAAGGCCAGAACAGGAGACCCCCACAAATACACAAAACCACAAATAGTGATTCTGTGAATTGCGAGGGTCTCCTGTACATATAGTTTCATGATAAAAGGTTCATTTATGCTTATGAGTTCTTCTGATGTTTACTCTCTTCTTGCTGACATAAACCTCTTTGTCCTACGTTAGGTCCCAATTCTGAATGTTTATGCACATGTTTAACATTAATCACACTGTTCAATGAAACTGTTTGCATAAGTAAAGTAAACTTCAGTGAGACTTGTCATGTGAATAAAATGAAACACAAAAGTGTTTGCAGGATCAAGGCCAAACTGAGCCTATGGAAAGATTACTATGATAGTATAAAAGATTTCCATATGTGAAATTTATTTTATATTGTAAATTTTATCACTATTAAAGGCTATGATCAAGTATAGTATCTTTTCATATCATGAGAAAAACTGAGTATCTTCATACAAAGCTTTTATTTTTGAAAATATCAGATAAAAATATCACTTTTATGGACTAAATTAAGCATTATTAATATTTATAAGTCAGGAATACTCTGAAATGCATTTAATACTCATATTAGGCCAAATTTAGAACTGGCATATGAGGTAAAATGCCATTTACTTTAATATTCTCTCTCTCTCTCTCTCTCTCTCTCTCTCTCTGTATATATATATATATATTAATAAAAATTTTGTGTGGAGATATTCAGTATTTGCCTTATTCTTTGAAAAGCAATTTTTTTTTACAAAAAACCCTTGTGTTTTAAAAAATCACTGCCATAAGCTAATCCACATATGAATCCAGAAAATGCTCTCGACATTATACTTCTCTGTTCACATATATTTGAAGTAAATTACATCAAATTGTATTTGAAATACCAAACTGGCATTAATGGAAGCTTTTTTTTTTTTGCTCCAGGCACCATTTTAAAATAGATGAGCATAAAAATGCAGTCTGCATCATTAAGTTTATATGAAACTAGTGAGAATAAAAATCACCATGTAAGTTCTAATAAGATGTGTTTTTCATTCCAGTTTAATAACCCAAGACTATATTCATCTTCCAGTGTAATAAATACACTGAAGGGAAGGCATTCTTTTGTGGTTTTTAAGATGTTGAGAGTTTCAGAAGATGGAGTTTTCTGGGAAGCTGGGTGTAGAAAATTCTTTAATATGGCAGTGTGGAGTATTATTATCATAAATAATTAATGTGCACAGCAGAAGAAAGCCTAGCTTCATTAATAATTCTTATTTTTAGTTGGCATAAGCTAGAGGTGCTGTATCTTCTTTCATCCGATCTATGTCAATTTCCTTGATTTTAATTTAATAGATGTTAAAATTTTAAAGGTGTTGTACATTCTGCGATGGGCTTTTGTTTGTGACTTTGCATTAATATCCTAGCACTTATTCTTAACCACTGAGATATTTTTAGTAACAGGCAAAAGGAAAAAAGGGAGGGGGGAGTGGCAACCAGGCAAGGTAGAGTGGGCATCAATGTCAGCTTCTTTCATCTTACATTTCCCTTTGGGACCAGTTAAGATGCTTCTTTGATTAGGACCTCAGGAAATATTAAAAAAGCTCTGCTGCGAATTTGAACTCATCAAACTTGTCTCTGTTTTTTTGAATGTAGAGATAATTCACCTCCCACATTTTGAGAATACCAGTTCCCTCCAACCCAACCTCACATTTGCGATCAATCAAGTCACTTGTCAAAACCACCAAATCTTTGCTAACAAACGTCGGGGCTTCATTAATGCAGTATCTTAAAAGGAGCAGCTTCTAAATGATTCTTCTTACCACAATTGCTTTAGATGGCACCAAGGTTACACTTTACAAGGCAAACACAAGTCACGTGGTGATAAACAAAGAAATAGGATCATTTTTAAAAAAGCAAGTGAAACTATTTTGCATTGTTACATAAATTACATGCGGAAAAGAGGCTGTGGCTCTACTTTAAATTTTGGAAATAATACTATGGAGATACAATGTTAACTTGCAGTATGTGTTTAACACTACTTTGACTGTTTTTGCTAATTGGTGTAAATGTTAGAGCAGATTAAAATAATATATTTTGCAGAAATTAAACAAGACTTTTAAAATATTCTGACAATGTGTTGAGTTTTTAATGAAAAAAGAACCCCAATTTTCCCCTTTGTCCCTTTTTCCTGTTCCCCCCTTGTCCCTTTCCCTTTCCTTTTTCCAGAGACAAAATGGAAAAATAAAAAGAAGTGGAGGATGAGGAGATGGAAGAGAGAGGGGAAGGATAAAAACAAGAGAAAAGGGGCGCATCTACACTGACGCTATGCAAACTGTGTAGCTTATTTCAAGTATAGTTTGAAATAGAGCATAACTCCAAAATGCCCCTTAATCATCATGGAATGAGGTTTACAGGAACATCAGAATAGCGAGCCTGTTATTTTGAAAGCTATTTCAAAATAACGGGCTTGTTTAAAAGATGTGGAATAGCTATTTTGGGATACCAGAAGTATCCTGAAATAGCTCCGCTATATAGATGCACCCAAATAGGTCAAGGGGAGATAAGAAAAAACCTTGGAAAGTTGTTAAGGTTGGTAGAGATTGTTAAAAATGTGGATAAATTCAGACAAAATTAAAATTTTCCATAAAAATACTTGTTTTGAAAAAAAAGTAATTTTTAATTAGAAAGAAACAAAGAAAAGAAATTATTCTGAATGAAAAATTTCAGCCAGTAAATAGGTATCTATTATCTTCAGAGGCAGAAATATTTATTTCAACTCTGCATTGTCCCTTCAAAAACCAGGAACCGGATGTTTCTGTAAAAGATTATTAATTTCCCATAATGATCCGGCTCAGCTGTTGCACAAATAAGAACAGAAATCCCATGTTGAACACTCTACTGTTGTGGCTGAGAAGTCAAGTTTTCAGCAGGTTGAAGCTGCAAAAACCAGCCACCCACTCACCCTCCACACACATGGGTCACATACTTATGGAATGAATTTGCGTATGTGAATCAACACTTGGAAACTGAGAGGTATATGGAAGCGTGGGCAGGGGCGGCCTGAGGTTGGCTGCCGGCAGCTGGCACCCCAGGCGGCACGTGTGATCGGCACCCCTGCCTCCATAGCCCTCAATGGTGTGACATCATAATTGGGCGCCCCAGTTAACGCGGCACCCTAGGCGATGGCCGAGTCAGCCTATACACACGGGCCGCCCCTGAGTGTGGGTGCATGCAAACCTCAGACCTTCACTTGTTGAAACAGTGTTCCATAATGTAATAGATACTAACTCCCCCATGACACAGAAATAAGCAAATACCTCACTGTCTACTAGATTGTGCTCAAGGGGCACTTTAGAAAGGGCATCGAGGGAGTGCGGAGACACCCCACGTTCCTCAACAAGAAATCTTTCACAGCCAGAATCCCCAGTCAGGAAGATTTCCAGGCAGTGCAAACCAATGTGGAAGTTGCACTCCCTTGAAGTGTGGGTAGCATACTCCCTTCTCTGCACCTGTTTTACAAACCCAGCCCAGAGCCAGATGCACAAACACGGATCTGCCAAAGCAAACAGAGCAGTATCCGGTGTAAGGCACACCGATACCGCACTGATGACAAATGTCTACAAAGAAATAGTTATGCTGCCTATAGACCATCCCATGATACAGCTATTTTTGAGTTACTCTTTTTTGCAAACAAAGAACAAGCCCGATCCATGCACTTAAAGTTTAGGCCATTAATATCTTAGGCACAGTTTGACTTCTATATTTCGGGAATAGCTCCAGGCAGGCCAATGGGGCTGTGTGTATGGGGGCAAAATCCACACCTGCCTGAAGTTTGCAGTTTGGTGGGAGCAATATTCCTCTATTGTATACTGGTCAGATACACCCATGATTAGTATCTATATTTCACAAGGCTATAGATTATATGTCCATAGGTGTGCTGTTTTATTGCACATGCAATGCATCCATAAGGCACAGTGTGATTATACATATTTTTGTGCTTTTTGCCATTCCTTCCATCTGCTCAACCGAACAGTGAGATCATACACTAATAATAATAGTATGCTTCATTTTGGTATCTTTCTTCCATAGAACGCAGGGCACCTTAGAAAGATGAGCAGGTATACATCACTTATTTTCATGGCGAGTACTAAAAAGTGACAAGCATACCTGTATTTTAATAGAGTTTCTGCTGCTATGGAAGTGAGAAAGGAAGTGAGAAAAGTTCTTGTTTTAACACTAACATACTCACTAATCAGCAAATCCAGACCAATTATACAATAGGTGAAAGACACAGATTCACGTGCTAAAATCTGTGCTTCCCTTATGTTTTCCTTTTGTTTTCCTTTATTTCAAATTAATTTGTTGTAACAATGGATTTATTTGCAGGAAATTAAGCAAATACCTTAGTCTGGGAAGAAAGTATGACAATCTGGAGTCCTGTCCAGAGGTGTAGCGAGGGTGTTATGCGCCTGGGGACAAAGGCAAAATTTACGCCCGCCCTCCTCCACAGCCACCACATGGTGGGGCCCTGAACTTGGTGCACAGCTGAACATGACCCTGGGAGGAAGGGGGGAGCTTGTACCGCATCTTCCCCATCCCCTCCAGTTTGGGGTTGGGCCCCCACATGCACTAACCCACTGGCAGAGACAGAGGAAGGTCAGGCTGGGGGCAGAGAGGCAGGAAGGAGGCTCCAGATGGTGGTGATGGGCGGAGGAGAAGCTGGTGAGCGGAGATATGACAGGGTGAGTGAAGAGAGACTAAATTGGCACCCCGCCCAGCATGGTGCCCAGGGGCAACTGCCTCCCCCACCCCTGCTCGCTACGCCACTGGTCCTGTCTCTTATTTATACATTGACATACTCTTGTTTAAGAGAAACAGAACAGTTAAAAGGATAAGTTTCTATGTACAAAACTGGAACTCTTGTGGAAAATCTATGTAGCTCATTAAAGAAAAGATAGAGTGAATAGAGAAACAACCTTTAAAGAGAATACATTTCCATTTACCATAAAGTACACTATATTAGAAAATAATTTGGTGAAGGAACAGAGCTCTTATTCTGCATTCTTTGTGTGTCTAACACATGAAAAAGGATGTTTCTTAGAAGTCCACAAATGTCTGACCTTTATTATATACATTAATTATGTGGTGTCAGCTCTTTGCCATGCTTCTAATATTCCTGTAAATGTGGCAAACCCTCTGCAGAGACATTTTGATTGTTTGTAACATCCTAATTTAAAAAGCGATTGAAGAATTGATTGGCAGTTGGCAAAAAATTAATGACAATGAACTCATTTCAGTAGAAATGGACCGGACACCATGCTGCCTGTTGAAACTTTTCAAAGCTGATTTCTCTCCAGTAAACATGGTCCTGCAGGCTTTGTCCATCTGCCTACAAGAAAAGTGTTTTTTACATTCTGCAGAAAATGTGAAAATACCACTGAGAACTATTGATTTCATGATTACTTGTAGCTCCCAGCAGGGAAGCGGGACTATGATAAACTCAATGGCAAAACAACAGGCTGAGTCCATTTTTTCTTTTTGGATTTGCAGGTAGCTTGTACTCTCCAAAGTAACAAGAGCGACATATGTTTATCCGGCAGCAATCTCAGCTGCCTGTAGAGTGCTAAGTATGTCTGACCTTGGTACATGTTTTTAAGTAACTCTAAGCTATTGCTTATCCCTGTGCTTATTGGGTCTGATTCTGATCTTACACCTGTTTTACATCATGGTCGCTGTATAAAGCTACTTTGCATGTTCATATTTCCTGCTGTGGATAATCTCCTCTACTTTGAGAAGGGAAAATGTGAGAGCTCCCATGGCTCTTCTGTTGTTCTAATGCTTTATGTAATGAAAATAGCACAAAGACAAAAACAAAAACATTATTGAGGATTTACTCAGAATACAACATCTAGGCCAGGGCTTTAGTGAGTGTAAATCAGGAAAGGTCAATTGACTTGAATGGAGTTACACTGATTTACCTCAGCTGAGGATCTGGCCTATTCTGTATTTTAACTCAAAAGATTGTTTTAGCTTTTATGTTGAAAATCTCTTTGGGTTAGTTTGTGTTCTTACACAGCCACTCATTGTTTGGGGGGAAAGAGGAAGAAGGAATAAAGACTTCCAAACTGTATCCTCCTTTTATTATATGTATAACATATGCCCCAGATCCCTTTCCCACAGCATGAGGGAGCATCGGGACTATTGATGAGATGTTACTTCCTGGAGCAAACTGGCAGAAATGGGGTAGAGAAGAGCAGAAAAGTACAAGGAGAAGGTGGAGCTATTGATCAACTCCTTTGCCATTCTAACAACAGCATGTTACACACCTCAGCTGGGCAGCGGTAAGTTACTACTTCTCCCTCCCATACCATCTATGCCACCTTCAGCGCAGGGCTGTGTGTATAATGCACAACTTTGAAAGCATAGGTGCCAGTGCAATAAATGGGAGAACTCAATAAGTGCAATATAAGTAGGCCATTATTTATTCCAGAAACAAGGTGGGTGAGATATGGGAGCAATTTCTGTTGGTGAGAGAGACAAGAGTTTGAGCTTACACATGGCTTACTTCAGGTTCTTGAAGAAGAGTTATTTGTCACACCTCAACTGACGTTGGTTCAATAAAAGATTTTCTATTCAGTTACTCAGCATGTGCACTGAGAGACAAACATACAAGTTCACACAAACAAGTTGCTAGCTTAGAACATCTTCCTAATTCTGGATCCCTCACTGATGCACTTGGATCTTACTTTTCTCCCTTTGTTGTTTTCCCTCTTTTCTTTGTGGTTCACAATGCTTTATTTCTATGTAGCCCTCTTTCTTTCCCCAGAGCCTTCTATCTCTCTTGTTTGTAGTTGGTAAAAATTAATGTGTTTCTTTCCTGGGCCTAACCCTAGAGGTTCCTGACCTCTCTATATATTCCAAAGGACTATGTTATGACCTTCAGGTTTCAAATCGGGCTCCACAGGATTTCTGGGGGAGGGTAATCACACTCTAATATGCTACCCAATGGCTTACTGAATCATTAGAACCAGAACTCCTTGAAATCCTGCTCAGAAAGAAGGCTCCAACTGGTGGAATACAAGAGCTATGGATTGGTCCACTCCTCTTACCTAAACCAAAAGGATGAATAAGAAGTCCATACAACTGGGTCGCACCCTGCTTTGGGCTTGACCTGCGCACCAGTGCTGCCAGCTCTTATCTTCTGACTGTGGTGTCCTGGTTCCTGTCTTGGACTGATCTGGTCTCAGGTCTCTGTTTCTAATTTTCTCTGGTTCTCAACTCTGTCTTGCGTACGGATCTGCCTTCCTGTCCCATGCTAACCATTAGGCTTGTCTACTGACATCTCAGCCCTGACACTATCCACATATGTTCCTAGGACACTTGCTGCTGATTGCTTTCAAAGCAGGTGCCTGGTACAAATTGTGTCTTCCTGCTAAATTTTTAATCCAAGGTGACAAAATAAATAAACTCTCAGGGTATATCTAGACTACAATCCCTCTGTCACCAGAGGGATGTAAATTAGACATACCGAAATTGCTAATGAAGCAGGGATATAAATCTCTGTGCTTCATTAACATAAAAATGGCCGCCACTGCCGCTTGATAGTCTTTAGTGTGTGCAAAGGTGCATGCACGCGCGTGGGCACGCACGCGTGCACACACACACACACACATGCACACACACACACACACACACACTGTCACCTTCTTGGAACTTCAAGGAAAATACATGTGAATGAATACACATCTTGAAGGAAACAGTCTGTATCAGGAAAGACACATAGACAAAAGAAATTTCCTGGGTGCTGCCTGCCAGTGTACGCTATGCAATGTGCTAACTTTCTTCTTATCCTGCACAGTGTTTACTTCACCTGTTCAAAGATACTTTCATCGCCAGTTCTCCTCCCACTTCAGATGCTAATCTCGCATGGAAAATAAAATAATTGTTAACATGGCTGCAGATGGGAGGCTTGCTAAGCAATTTTTTAATAATTAGGATGGGTGAGGGAAGTGTTTCTGTTTCAAGGAAACTTTTCCATGCTTCTTTTCTTTTCTTTTCTTTTCTTTTCTTTTCTTTTCTTTTCTTTTCTTTTCTCCTGAGGCCACTTGTTTTTGGCCCACCAAAGTGCCGCTTAGGTTGAGTAACAGAGTCATTACTGGGAACAGAAAGGGGAAATCTCTAGAGGGCAGATTAATTAAACTTGTTTCAATCATCCTCTGTTTTTAATATTGAACAGATTATCCTCAGCAAATAGAAAATAAGTAGAAAATAGGGTTCTGGGAAGTAGATAATCAAATGGCATAAAGTTAAGGTTTACTTTTTAAAAAATGTTGTAGAGAGGCATTGCTTAGGGATGAATTAAAGAGAGAGACAAAGAGAGAGAAATATGGAGCCTAAAAATAGCCTTCCTGTTACAGAAATAGAGAAGCAGCAGCATAGATATGATAATTGAATTTGATTTGTCTGATCAATAATATGCCTTCATCCCATGACTGTATTTTCCACAATTAGTTCTTGCTCTTGCTAGATGCTGCTACTGGAATCAGTGGAAGCTGAAAGTCTCCAGCACCTAACAGCATTGGAGTTGAACTTTCTACAAGAATTTTTCTCTAGGCTTTTCCACTCGAGAGTGTTTTTGTTTTTCTCTTTCAGTCTCGCTATTTGTTCATTCATTTTTGTGCAGTCTTCTATCCCCTAAGTGAAGTGACCTATGATTGTCACCACCTGCACCAATGGCAGCAAGGTGCATATGTGGGCCATTCCAACACTGACACAATGGCAGTTCTATCTCTGACTGACCAACATAGGTCATGTGTGCATAGGAGAGTGAATAGGAAGCAAGCTTCTCCTGGTCAGAAATATTACAGACTCAGCCTCTTTCTTTGTGTCATCTGCCCTACATTATTCAGCCCCACTCTTGGGGAACTGACACTGCTAGTAAACCAAGGATGTCTACATTTTTTTGTTGCACTTGGAGATGTAGTGTCACTTAATTATGGTGAGTTATGATGTCTAGAATCCAAAATATTTGCGTAATTGCAGATAATGAATTCTAATTCCTACGTTCAGAATAAATATTTATGCCCCCAAACCACTTTGTTATATCCAAAGGAGGAAAACTGGGGGTGGGCGGGTATTGGCACTCTGGACCATTGCTTTCTGCCTGGTTGTCTAAATCTTTGCTTCCCAGTATTTTCTGTCATTCAGTGGTATGACAAGGCATGACAAAATATGTTGAAACATCTGGGAAAGACTTGAAAAGCACAGATAACCAGGCCACACTAACGTTACTTATCAGTATAAGGCAACTTTTAATGAGCAGCAGAGGAAATCTTGAGCTAGTGTTAAAGTGGCATAACTGCTGATACAGTATTCTCCCCTCCCCCGCACAATTCAAAGCAGCTAAGATTTCATCCCTTACTTTTTTAACTGGTCACTAAAATTGTTCCCTTCTTCAGTGCTTCCACCATATGGGTCATCACCACTAGTGGAAGCAACAACTTTTACAGTCTCTTGTGAGTCAAGTACTGCTCATAATGATGATAAAGAACAATATTGCTCGTCCTATACCTTTAACTTAACGAATCTTATAGAGCTTTATGATTGTCATTAATTCAGCCTCCCAATAGCTGTGTCAGACAATGTACCCATTTCACTGGTAGGTAAACTGGGGCACAAAGACGTTAAGTTTCTTGACGCAGAGCAAGGGAGTGCTGAAGATGGAAATAGAACCCATTTGTTCTGACTACCAAGTCTGTGCTGCACTGTTGATAAACAATAATTAGTTGGGAAGGAATTTTTGTTTCTGGAAAGGAAAAGTTGTATAGACTGACATCAGTCACCAAAATATTTCAGACTAACCCTTAAGCACCTTCAAAGCTTTTATGACCATTTTGTGTATATTATTTCCTTTTGTAGCATCTCTCATTGGAGTTAGCTAATTGGAGAGAGCAGCCTCATTTGCTAGTTAGAAAATGTAAACTGTAATTTTCCAGGCAGGTGGCTCCTCAAGGAAGAAAACAATTGTAAAGCTTCATGGCAATACATGAGTCCTCTTTTATAGTCCAACATTGTCAAGACAGACTAAATACTGAAAGCAGACAGTTCATATATCACAGTCAAAGGTGGCATGGAAAATATGAACATGAGAAACTTCTGCATTCATCTCTTCCAGTGCTGGAAATCTGTCAGTATTCCTGTTGTCTAAAGACAGCATTACATCCCTGGGGCAGAGAAAAACAGGCATTTTCTCCAAAAGAGTGCATAGCAATGTAAGCTTCTGAACTATCTAGTTCAGTCTTCCTTTGACAGATGCCTTTGGACTTGGAATGAGACTGTGGTTGCTGCCTTGTTAAAATAATATTCCAGAGGTTTGAGAAGTGTGTTCAGATTTCGATGCCAGTTCCCCTTCATGCCAACAACTCTGTAATGCAGTAAGACTGCACAAGGCGCCAGACACTGTCTGATAATCTTTTACAGAAAGTTGTTTTATTCTGAGAATCTTTATATTCCTTTTACTTTGTAGCCTTCTGACTCCCCTGCTAACCTAATGTTCTTTCACTGGAGTTTGCTCTGCAAGACGTGGACATCTGACATTTGAAAGAGAGAGGAGGGATGGGCTTAGCTCTAGTTTAGAGCTCTGGAGAACTGGAATCAAGTCCATGCTTTGCCACAAGCTTTCTGTGTGACCTTAGTCTCATTCCAACTTAGCCTCTCTGTGCCTCAACTTCTAAGCTGTAAAATGAGGATGAAAGTACCTCTTTACCTTACAATGCTGCTGAGGATAAATACACTGAAGTCTGCGAGGTGCTCAGGTTCTGTGCTGATGGGAGCCTTACAAGTACTTTAGAAAGACAGAATTCTGCATGAGCTTTTTTTTGCTACATTCAGTTCTATGGATTTATTCTCAAAACTTCCTACGTTCTGTCCTGGCAGACAGTGTGCCCTAAATTGTGTCTAGTTTTCTACTGCTGTCAGCAGTGGACTTTATACACCAACCCAATTAAACATTTCAGGCACCCATTCAAAAGAAAGAGGGAAATTCCTAAACTGAAATGTAATTAAAAATAAAGTTGAAATGGCCTCTGCTCACTCCACTGCTGCTCCTGCTGCTCTGTCCCTTGCACCCTCAAAAATAGTTCTGTTTACAAATATAACTTATGGCCCTCATTACAGAAATACCTGAACACTTTGCAATTGTGTGATTGTATCCAACTCTGTAAAAAGGTAAAACTTTTACCTCTTGTCAGGTTTAGAAGCATGGATACAATTCAGATTTCTTGTATAGTATTTGGAGCCACTACAGAGTTGAAACATTCAGGCTACGTCTACACTATGAGTTCTGCCGGAAGAGGCAATGCAAATGAATCGTGGATTAGCATTTTCTCATGCTTCATTTGCATAATCTCTTCCAATACGTTTTTGCACAAGGGGTTTTTGGGCAAAACAAGCAGTGTGGACGTTTCCTTTTTGCGCAAAAAACCCTTTTTGCACAAGATCCTTATACCTCCTTTTTTGAGGAATCTGACTTAGATTCATGGCCCCTGAATAATAATGGTTGAATTCTGCACTTGTTTGTATAACCACATAAATGCACCCAAAGATCATCCTGATGATTACAGGAGACCTGTAATTGATTTCTTTGGTTCTTAGATTCTGAAGTCAGATTCTACCCAGTGTAATCTACTTCATTAGCTTTGTAACTATGACTGCTGGTTGAGTCTATTTGTGGGGAATGAACCTCAGGCACTGGGGCTAAACTTGCAAGCTAAACTAACAGGCTGCTTCTGCTGGCTGATATTCATTGATAGACCCATAAGCCTATTACATGGTCCGATCACTGGAGAGGGCCAAAGACCCATACCATATTAATATGGGTCACATCAGCATTTAATCTGATTAAGATAGTCATGTAGATTTAGTACCTCACCATGGTACATAAAATGCAAAGTTCAACAATGTCTTACTCTGCTTTGTTTGTATTCAAGGAGAGTGGTGGAATGATGCCTGTGTAAATAACTCAGGAAATATAATTACACTAGAAGATCCTAAAGTCTTTTATCTACAAATTAGGCCTAGCACATGTAGCTGCAGTATAAGCTCCCTCGCAGCGTCCTGCCAACATGTCTTAGTCTTAGTTGGGGAAGAACCAGGGTGGCAATGGAGCTCACTTTTCATGCCTGTTCAGTCCTTGGCGTCGCTAAGACTGCCAGTAAAGGTATACCCCGTGGTTGTGATTTTGTAATGAGGACAGATATCCTGGTTAGACATAGCCACTTCACACAGGCCACTGGGCAGACGTTTGGCGGCACAAGTTTTGGTCACTGTTTAGCGAGGCTTGATTTTAAATAGTGATAAGTGACCCACCGCCAAGTTCTTTGATCCATCTCATCCTCTTACATCAGAGTGAAAGAGTTAATGCCTCCTAGGCAAAGTTCCCTCTAATCTTTTCCATTCATGGGCAGAGTTTTTCTATGCATACGCGAATACATTTGTATGTGCACCGAGGCGTGTGCGAAGGTGTACCGCCAGGAGAAACACAAAACCTAACTGTGGATGTTCTGCTAATTAGCTGGGTGGCATTTGAATGTCTCCTGAGCAGCCATAGAAACACATGGTTTACAGGGAACACAGCTCCTAGGGAACATGATCTCCCGAGACAGTCATGGATAGAGTGTGGGATAGCTGTTACGAATATTTAGGCCAGACACAGTAGTCGTGGACGATATCTTAAATGTATCTCTTATAATTAACAATGCTAAATGCTTTCTTAACAAGAAAACTGCCATGAAGATTCTACTGACAAAGGACAAATAAGGAGAACTAGTTCCTCTATGTGCATGGGGTAGCAACACAAGAAGGACCGGCCACTATGTTGGGATATTTGAACCATAAAAGAGCTCCACTGTATCTATACATTCACCGGTGAATGTTTCAAGTGTGTCACTATTTACATTATTCTGAGGAAATTAGGTCATCTTTTTGCAGAGAAAATGTCAAAAAAAAAAAAAAAAGACGACTTCCTTTAAACGAAGTTTTCCCCCAAAGAAAGGAAAATATCACCATCTCCTTTGAACAGTGACACGCTGTACAGCCCCACTTCCGAGCCAAAGAATGAACAGAGCTAGAAGAACACTGGGCAACATTTGCACTCCTTGGAGCTGCAACACAGCTGTGTTATGGCTGTGTCATCATTACTAACAAATTAAAAGAAATGGAAACATTAACTGTGTAGACTCTTTTTAGAAGCTGGTTTCTGACTAAATGATGAGACTATGACAAAGAAAAGCTTTCAGCAAGTGTTTGGCATTTAGAGTGGGGCATGCTTTTCCAATTAGGCTGTAGGTAGCATTAAAATTGTTCTGTATTATATAGGGAGGGGTCCATTTCAAAGTGTTGTTAGTTGTGGAGTTTGGCACTTCCAGGTGTGTACAATCAGAGACACATCTAAGGAGTATAGTCTAAAACTCCACAAATTGTATAACTAACTAACTAACCTAAACTAATTCAACTAACTAACTATAACTAACTGTTTGGGAAGGGAATGGCTGAGATTCTAAACAGTTTTAAAAACCAGCCATTGCTAAAAAGAACGTTGACGTCATATCATGGCAGTCAGAATTTATTTGCAGGTTCAAGTCAGATCCATAGGTAGGGCAGCTACTTAGATTCATTCCCCTGTCCCAACAATTTATTTTGCAGGTACAAAAATGCAAGCTGCACCCACAAACAGAGAGGTGGGTGTTTAGCCCAATTTAAAATATACACATCATATCCTAAAAAGTCTCAGAGGGGTTGCCACATTAGTCTGTAACTGTAAAAATGAGTAGTCCCATGCCACCTTGCAGACTAACAAAAATATATAGAATATTTAAAACTACACATCATATACTGTAACCTGTGCAAGGACTCGGCAGAATTGCACTATATGTCTGAGCATACCCACCATTCAACTTTGGACCAAGAGAAAATGAGAAGTCAATACTGGACTCGACAGCATCCACAATTTGCCATGCTGTTGCTGTTTTCCTGCAGCACTCACAATCGTATAGGAATGTGCATTTTTCATTTCCAAAATTCCCAAATTATCTGTCACACAATCCAAGAGAGATGACAGAAGAGTGGCTATCCTGGGTAATGCACACTAGAGGGAATAATTTGAACTATTTTAGTACCCATTATTGGGATCTAATGTAACTGTAAATATTCAGGAAAAAGGCCAGTTCACAGAGAACAGCCCAGTGGAAACCTCTGCAAAACAAAAATGGCAGACTGTATGGACAATAATAATTAATGTTTGTGCCTTCACAGTGCCTCAGTGAAGTCAATGGGGCAGCCTTGGGGAAGGAGGTGCACATACTTGACTGCAGGGTCAGCATCTGCTCCTGCATTTTCCTGACTTCTGAGCATTTGAGTCCTTTGTGATAATGTGGCCTTTATGCTCATTCTTCCATGGAATTTATATGAATCTGGCTGACTTTCTTTCCCTCCATATGGATCACAAAGGTGTGGTTCTAGTTATTCTCTCTTCTATGAGAATAACTACTACTGCTGCTGTTCTTTGAAGATCTCCCCAGCTCCTATGAGCTGTCAGCTGCTGCTGAAGTCTAGGCTTCCTGCCAAGCAGCCAATGTGCTCCTGTCTTCTCACCAGCAGGCCAGCCAGGATATTTTGTAGTTCTGACAGAACAGAATATGGTAGCCTTGGGATCACCAATGGCTTTGCTGTGCTGGAAAGTAACTGGTAGCAGCAGAGGCATCAAATTCATACAACTACCACTGAGTGTTGCTATGGGCACTGATGCAGCGGCAAAAACACAGGCTAAGCCACTGCTTGATTTTCTATTCAAGCAACTCTTGAGTACTCAAGCAATGGCCATCTGCCAGTGTTTGTAATAGAAGGTCAGTATACACTGACATTCAGCAAATTGGTATTATATGCATTAGAACTGTGCTTTATGATTTTTTACTCCATTTCAGCAATATGAACCTTGAATGAAATCACGACTTAAAAAAAATCCAAAGAGCAAATTTGTACCCTCAAACAAAGTACACTGTGGACAAAATAGTTGTGTGTGTTGTGGACGCCCCATTAATTAAATAATTGCAAAAAGGTCTGACAATAAGGAATTGTACATTTCTGAATAAAAGCAGGAGTGCTAGAGACTGAGCAGTGACTTGTTTATATAGGTGGTGGTCCTACAATCATTTTCAGTAACATGGCAGGCACTAGCTGATGGTGCAAGGCAATTAAATGAGGGTGCTCACTCTAGAATAGCAAAGATCAGGTCACGGGGGGTGAGTTTGTTTTCCCCACTAGGCTAGAACAATAATTCCTATAGCATACAGTGCCTGAAGGGTGACACACTGGGTAAGGAAGATCAGGAGAAAAGATTTTACCAGGTCTCATTAGCAGGGATGAAAAATCTGTAATGGGTATTGACTAGCTGGGCTCCCCTGAGAAAAGTATTTCTTGTGTAGGAGAAACATACAGGACAAGCTAACAGCAATTCAGCAATCCAGACATCATTCCATTGTGCTGTTGCCTCTTTAAGAACTGCCTCCATCAAAAGTGTCCATGGTACAAACATCTCTGTTGACTACTAGAATTATTTTAAATTAACCTTAATTTAAAATCGGACATGATTGCAGATCATTTTTTTATAAAGGGCAAATTTTGTTTTGTTGTGAGGTGAATCATAAAAAGCAGGGTTGATCTGTTTGTAATCAGAACAGGACGTTTGCATATTGCTCTTTGTAGATGGCTGAAAGAAGGCTGGTGAGTGGCATAGTCAGTGTAATAATTCATTGAAAGAAAGGGAAGTTTGAAATGCACCAATATGACATGAGCCAAGAGTTCTCTCTTTCTCTTTCTAAACCATGATGAATTGCATAGTATTTCCTTCATTAAGTTTAGGGTTCATCCCTGTATAACAGTGACATGAATAAAAATACAGAACAGATTCAGCAGGGTGATGATTTTGGTCATTGGCATTACATGTCTGATAATGGCTGCATTTTACTTCCTTACTACACAAGGCTTTCATATATTTCACGGGCTTAGATTTTAGTCTCTTCTTTTAAAAGGTAATTGTTTAAGTGGATTAGTTGCTTTTCCTCAAGAGGTGGCAAGGGGTCATGAAAACAGCAACATGACCCCTTTTGACTCCTTTTGATTCAAGAAATATGCCCAGAGGGTTCTTAAGATCATCGACTCGTCCGATTATTGTGAAAGGGAAATAGTACACTACATTTTTATAGTCATTGATCAGAATGATGAAAAACATTGTGATGCAGTATTATGCTCAACAAGCCCTACTTAAGGTCCTAGCATATTCTTTTCAGTGCTTCTGCTTTGTTGGGTCCCCTTATAGTTTGCTTAGTTATATAAAGTGTGCTGTGTTTCACATTATAATTACTTGTCTACTAGATATTTTAGAGTTTATGTGTCTGTTTCTTCAAGAATTCCTCTTAAACGGAAAGAGCTAAAACTATCAAATTTGGTCTTCTTCTTCCTCTTGTCACAACTTTAAGCAAAGTAAAGGTTTGATTGTGTCAGGACAATGGGATGTGCATGGAATGTGATTGTTTCCCATCAAGCAGAAAGGGAGGGGTGGGATAGCAGGAAAAGTTATACTGTAGAATGACCACAGGGGGCAGCAAGGGGCCAGAGATGGGTACCGGAACATCTATAACCCACTGAGGCAGCAGGAGGAAGGGGTAGAAATATCCACTGTATATTTCAGAGAGAGTTTTATGTTTGTGTGTCTGTCCCTGACCTGGGGATGACATTCACCCTTCCCCTGGTTCTGCCCACTGCAGCTACAAAGGCCGTGGACAGGCATTTCTCACCTGGCTCTAAGCTGCTGTGGTGATAGAGGTTGTCCTTGGGGCAGCCTGCATACTGAAGCCTTCATCCTCAGACCCACCCCAAAGCAATGATTTAAATGAAGAAAAACAAAAATTATTTGAGTTAAGGACCTGAGCAACACCAGGTAAATCCTCTAGTTCTTTACAATGCAGCATACATTACCACAGTGTTTTGCAGAAATAATAATAAAAAAATCCTTTTTCAGAGAGCTTGCAAGCTAAATCAGGCAAACACAGGAAATTAAGATAACAGGGAGGAATAGGGATAGGAAAAGACAAGGGTTAAAACAAATGGAGAGTTGGCCTCATTCTCCATAGTATTGTGCCTCAAATAGTGATGCTGGTAGGGCATTTTTCACCTATATATCCAGGTGTAAAAGGCTGCATTAGCTACACAGCAGTGACGAATCAGTCCGAGTGTCAGTCACACCATAGTGATCTAAGACAAACAAAAAAAATGACATTAAAATAGCATTTAGGTTGAGAGTATACATCAATAATATAAGGGTAAAAACTAATTATCCCAAGCATTACAAACCAGGGAAATTCAGAGTTAAGCTTACACTTAAAAGAAATTAAACATGTGAATTTGTGGAGTTGTGGAGATGTACAATGGAGGCACATAAAAAACTTAGTTCTGCCCTGATTAAACAAAACTAATATTTTAAAAGCGCAGATTTTGAGAGTACTTTCCCCCGCCTTTATGATGTCACTATGGAAATGTGGGCTGGGGTTGCCCAGGGTCTTTCAGCTGTGTTGAGAAATAAGATATAAGCTGGGGTTGATCTGGCAAAGCACATTGGGGAAGGATAGGAGGTGAGAAGTAAGCCAATGTAAGGCTGTGTACATGAGGAGTAAAGTAAACAGGTAATGCATGTAAAATTCAATATCACAAGTACTGAACTGAAGAGCTTAATAAATATTTTTAAAAGATTTCATGTGGTTCTTTAATATTTAATGTTAGTAATATTTTTAATTTAGAAATTTAATTTAAGAGATCATTAGTATTTATTAAAAATTGATATACAGACTGTTTCTCCTTCCTAATGTCAGATATATAAAATCCAGTGAAAAAACAGTGAAATTAAAATGTCTTTAATTTATTTAAATGTAATCCATGCTCATTTGTTGCTCACTCTCTATCCTTATTCACAGTGCTTTTCACCCTCCCCACGTACACACCCATGCTCATTACTTATTCCTTTCTTGCCTGAACATTTATTATTCAGCATCTCGTACTTTATCTCGCCTTGTTATTTTTTCTATTTTCTGTTTCCATTTATTTCTAATTCAATCCCCCTTTTCATGTGCCTAAGTTCTGCCCTCCCCCGTTCATGCTGGTGTATTGCTCTTTCCTGATCCCAAATGATGTTCTGTGAAACTAAGTTTTTGAAGCACAGTGTACCAAACCAATCAGGAGTGAGGAATAGAAAATGGAGGAGAAGAAAGTGAAGTTAACTAGATTTTTCTGAAATGCCACCATTATTTTACTTCAGTAGGGGTACGTCTACACAGCAGAGCAAAATTCAGAATAAGCTATGCAACTTCAGCTACATCAATTGTGTAGCTGAAGTTGAAGCAGCTTAATTTGGCTTTTGGCGCTGTCTATACAACAGGAAGTTGAAGGAAGGACACTCTTCTTTTGATTTGCCTTACTCCTCGTAAAATGAGGGTTACAGGAGTCAGAGTAAGAAGTCCTCCAGCTTGTCATTATTTCAAAATAATGGCTTGCTGTGTAAATACACTCTTTGTTATTTTGGAATACTGGCAGTTATTCTGAAAGCATGCTGCCATGTAGACGTAGGGTAGTTTAGTTTTGTAAATTTGCTTTCCTAATCTTCAGAGTGTAGAAACATATATGAGGATGGGAAAAAGACACATCAGATCAAGAAATATGTTGATATGTTGTATTAACACAGGCAACTCCAATTCAACTCCCGATGATACTTTCTTATCTCTCGAACCCTATGCAGGTACAAAATTTTGTATCTGTATCCACAAAAATGAGTTGCAGATGTCCGCATTGACATTCACGGATAAGGATACCCCTGGATGTAAAGCGGGTATCCTCACATTTGCAGGGTTCCAGATACAAAACTTGTAACTGCATCTGTATCTGCAAATATGAGCATAACATTCTCCTTGCACACCAGAGCCTTAGGGGGCTCAAGCAAGTCGATTTTCTGTGTTCCAGCCCAACAGGGGAATGGATGGGAGAGGGCTGGAACGCCAGCGTGGACTCCCCAATGCTGGAGGGCGGAGCCCTGAGCCGCAGGGGCCAGATCTGGCTTTGGGTTCCCCACCCCTGCTGTAAATGATTCCTCCCCACCTGTGTTTGAAAGGCTGGTGGCATCCACCTTGTCAGGGGTAGATAAGCTATTATACAGGAAATTAACATTTTGGCTCTGTAGTTCTAACAAAGAAACTAGCCACAATGGGGGAAAAAGGGGAGGGGAGGGCTTGTCAAAATTCTGCTTTTGAGTGAAAGGTCCTGAATGAAGACAGGAAAACCATAAAAACATAAACTCTGTTTCTTTTTTCTTCCTTGCTTTTTTAATCCTGTGGTAGGTACATTTACTCATAGCAAGCCTGCATATAGCAATGGGACTTCACATCCCAGTTTATTTTAGCTGTTACTTTTCTGCTGTGCTAAGGCTTTGATATATTCTCTCTTCTTTTTCTCCAGTCCAGTGACTGTTTTGAATCTGTCATTCGCAAAGTTTTTGTGGGGATTCCTGGACTGGGAGGGAACATTTGGGGCTTTAACTCTTGCAAAACACTGTACCATAGCTCTCTACATTCTTTCTCATGATTTAAACCCTGTTTTCCCACATATGTGCAAATGTACAGATCTGGTACTCTTTTATTGATTTGCATTAACAGCACTGAATGCTGAACTTAAAGAGCTAAACAAAAGTGATTAATACTGTGAGGCCACACGGTGCTATCAATTTTTCAGCAGAACTCTGTGTGTATTTCAATAGGGAGTTCTACAGATGGTACAATATGCCCCCTGGAAATTAATCTTGTATGCTTTTAAGTTTCTTGGGCTGCAAGAGGAGGAGGGAGTGTCACCCTTTTTGGTTGTTTGTGACACATTGTGTCCCACATATGGGCATTGGCACGGCGTGTGGTGCTGGATGCAGGGAAACCTAACAGCATCTGCATGGCTCACTGCTTATCAGGCGTACACACTGGCAGCCATACTGAGGGGCTGCAGAAGAAGAACAAAGCAACAATAAAGGGAGCCCTTTGTAATGGATTAAAAGGGTTTAGAAATGTCTAAGCCATGCAGTTTTCAAGCACTGACACTGCCAATGACTTCTTGACTGAAAACTAGAAAATGTGCTTACTGTGTGTATGTAGGCTGAATTCTGTTGGTTCCTCCGAAGCTTGTATTTTCCAAATGGTCTTTTTAGCTGAAGAAAGTTTATACATAGTCTCTGCATAAAATGAGCATTCCTTGACATGAATCAGATTAATACTATTGGAATATGACAGTTTGTGAACTGAGTTAAGGATCTGCCAGTACACCTGCTATTAGGACATAATTTTCCTTTACAATCTATTCTCCTATTCTCGGTGTGAAGCACTTTTGCATATCTTGCACTCATTCTACATGCTAAATTCTCATGGATGGGACTTTAATGGAATAAAAAGGGGTTCTGAAATCACAATGTTCACGGAGGATTGGAGAGGACCCAGATTTTCAAGATTTAATATCTCGGTCCTGATCAACACAAAGGAGTGATTTTGAAATAATCCCTCTTATTTTGAAATAATAAGCAGAGTGTCCACACTACCAAACCCGTTATTTCGAAATAATGGGCTGGTTATTTTGAAATCCGTATTCCTGCTTTCTTTGGGGAATAGTGCTTATTTCAAAATAGCGGTAATAGGGATGCTCTGCTGCATCTTTTTCAAAACAACTACTCCCCAAAGCTGGCATGGGTTCTGGAATGGCATGGGGGATAGTACATTTACCGGAGGACTATAGGTTGGGGGGTTCAAGTCCTACCTCCCTCCGACCTGGAACAGCTGAACAACCAACACAAGCATCCAGAATCATTCAAAGTAATTACTCCGAAGTGCTTCTTGGGATTCTAAGTCAAGGTAGTTCATTGACAATAATGGAGCCTGTCTTGGACTAATTTCAAGGCTCCTCTGTAGTAGGGACATGTGATTTTGATTTCGTTATTTCAGGAGTTAATTATTTCAAAATAATTTCCTAGTGTACACATGTGTGTGGCTATTTTCACATACGCTGAGCTGAAACTTGGTATACGAGGTTCAGTCGGCAGGCAAAATTGATTGGTGAGAATTTTTGTAAATATGATTAACCATTTTGAGAGCTGAAAAAAATCTTATTTAATCTTAGTTTATATACTACTGCCATCACTGAATTATTTCAAGTGTTCAACAGAGTAAAAAGAATCTAAGCAAGATGACTCGGCTTTGATATTGCTTTCTCCTTTCCTCCCTCGAGGGGGTACAAATTACGATGCCTTTCCCTCCCTCTCTCTCATAAATGCTAAGTGAAATGAAAGCTGAGAAAGTAAGATTGAGGGAATAAATTTTATATATTAGCCTGACTAGGGAGAGGTTTGTGTAGAAGTGAGTTCTATAGATGCTGGCCAGCTTCTGTGAAAATGTTTATTTTGATGTAGAGGGCTCCATTTTTTCCTGAGCAGTGGAACTATTATGGAGAATCAGTGTCCCAGAGAGAAAGGAGGCTGTCGGATCCCCATCCACTGAAGACATTGAAGGGAAGGATTAAGACCTTACACTTGACTCAGGAGCCAGAAGAATGAGCACAGTAGAGGAGCGATGCCATTTTGGTGATCCATGTTGTTGCTAAAGTAGGCTGATGTGTTAGGAGCAAGTGTATTTTTCAGGTGCTTTAGGCACCACAGAATATAGGACACAACCTCTTTGCTGAGTGACAGGAGGAGTTTTAGTAGCTGTGAAACTGGGAGAGTCTAGCATCCATGAACAGGCCTCCATGTCCGGCACGCTATCACATTTTTATTTCTTTTAAGTTCAAGAATTTCTAATATTTAAAAAACCCTGTGTGGAAATATTGCATTTGATTTAATACATTAAAACCAGAGCAAACTTGAATGAATAAAAAAAGAGGGATTCAAATTTTGATGGGAAAAAGTATCTATAAGGAGACAGCGTGGCTCAGTGGATAGCGCACTGAATTGTGACTGAAGAAATCTGAGTTGTATTCCTGCCTCTGTTACTAACCTGTTGGTTGACCCTGGGCAAGTCACTAGATCCCTCCACCTCAGTTTCCTGTTCTGTAGCATGGGGATATTGATACTGTTGGTCTTTGTAAGCAGTCTGAGCTCATTGGATGATGAGAGCTGGGCATTATTATTATTAAGACTCAAGGCCTGATTCTTCACCCGTGTAAAATGTGTGGAACATGCTACCAGCAATGAGAGTGAAGAATCCTGTTAATATTTACATTGACCTAGTTTCACCTTGCACATGACTGTGCAAAGTGCAGTACAGTGGAGAATTTGCCTTCAGGGGCTAATGTACTAAAGTACAGGTTGAACCTCTTAGTCTGACACCACTGGGACTTGGCCAATGCCGAACCAGAGAATTTGCTGCACCACGGGAGATCAAAATTGTCTAGCAACATTACCAACACTTCCACTGCTTGCTGGGCCCTTAGAAGACAATAAGGGATAAATTAGAGCTAAATAGCATCACAGAACGCTGAGAGCCAGGACTGGTGACTGTAAACAAACTTTATGGGACTGCAGGAAACTTGGCCACACTCAGGATAAGTGGACATCTAGCTAACTAAAATCATGCTGGACCACAAATGTTGCCAGAACAGAAAGTGCTGGACTAGGGAGGTTCAACCTATATTACTGAAAGCACACTTGAAACAGTTTTGATTTGGGAATGAACTATATGGCTGGAATAATCAATAATAATCATTTTTAAAAAATCTCTGGAATCAACATAACAATTAAGGAAAAACACTATTGCATTATAGACCCAATCTAGGTCCCAGCAAAGACAGTGGGAATCACTGCAGTTGACTTTGATGGGTCCAGGTTTTGATCTAATAAGAGAAAGATGTTACTCTGTATTTACAACCCGCCAATATAATTACTCAAAATAAGTGAATTAAATAGTTTTAATAAGGGCTTTGTCTATAAAGTAAATTTACAAAACCCAGAATTTCTCCCAGTAGAGATTAAATTAATATAAAAGAGATTCTTCAAAGAGAGAGCCATTTTATTTGGGTAGAAAAGAATAGAAAGTATCTGGGGATTCAGGTGACAAATTCAATAGAGGGATTAGATGAAGCAAATTTTCTTCCTTTATTGTGAAAATTGCAAAGTGAAGCTCCTATTTGGAACAGGTTGAATATTGGTTGGTTAGGCAGGCAAAGTGCATTTCATAGAAACTGGTTGCCTGGAGTGTTTTCAATATCCTCCCTATCAAAATTTCTAAATATTTCTCTGCCAAGGTGGACAAAAGAACAGCCCAGTTCTTTAGGGGCTTTAAGTGACCAAGAGTTAAAAAAATGTTACTTAATTATCTCTGAGATGGATGGACTGGACTTCCCAAACATTAATAATAACATGCCAGAACCGTGGTAAAGATGACAGTCACTGGAAACTAAAGGAGGAGAGACTAGTGCATATCTATGCCCCCAAATCTTATTCCATGGTCTGACCTCCAGTCTTAAAATAAAAAGAATCCCAGATGCTGATCTCAGTTATTGGTGTAAATCTGCAGTAACTCAATGTAAGTCAATGGAGCTCTTCCAGATTTACAGCTATGTAACAGATCAGAAACTGACTTTTACTACCAGTCACCTCCCATAACTGAGTGGGTAAACAAGAAGAGGGTAGAGATAAACAAACCTTTCCCTCCATTGCTTCCAAATCCCCAAATCTTCTGCCTGAAAAGTGTGACATATTGGGAGAGCAAATCAATGGCATCTGATTTAATTAAATCAACTATACCTTGGAGAGGTGGTTGTTTTCTTTCCTATATGAAGGGCTTGGTGAAATCATCACAGATTCCCCATAACTTACATCCAGACTAGGGAAGTCCTAGTAGCCTTAGGGACAGTTGCACAAGGCACAGGGTGGCTGCTGGCTCCCGGCATGCACCGGCTCCCAGATGCCAGCCTGCTCTCAGGGAGCTGGCTGCGCTGCAGGTTCTGCAGTGTAAGTATAAGCTTTATAATGCAGAGCACACAGCACGTGTAACCATGTAATCGATAGGACTTTTAATGCTTACATGGATACATTTTAAACTGTTCTTTTACATCTCTAGTGGAAACCTTATTTCATGGTCTTGGAGCATCGTAGAATCATAGAACACTAGAACTGGATGGGACCTTGAGAGGTCATCAGGTCCAGTCCCCTGCACACACGGCGGACCACGTACTGTCTAGACCATCCCAGATAGATGTCTGTCTAATCTGCTCTTAAATATCTCCAGAGATGAAGATTCCACAACCTCCCTAGGCAACTTATTCCACTGTTTAATCACCCTGACAGTTAGGAAGTTTTTCCTAATGTCCAATCTAAACTTCCCTGGCTGCAGTTTAAGCCCATTGCTTCTTGTTCTAGCCTCAGACACCAAGGAGAACAGTTTTTCTCCCTCCTTCTTGTGACACCCTTTTAGATACCTGAAAACCACTATCGTGTCCCCTCTCAGTCTTCTCTTTTCTAAACTAAACAAGCCCAGTTCTTTAAGTCTTCCTTCATAGGTCATGTTCTCTAGACCTTTAATCATTCTTGTTGCTCTTCTCTGGACCTTTTCCAATTTCTCCACATCTTTCTTGAAATGCGGTGCCCAGAACTGGACACAATACTCCAGTTGAGGCCTAATCAGCACAGAGTAGAGCAGAAGAATGACTTCTTGTGTCTTGCTCACAACACACCTGTCAATGCATCCCAGAATCATGTTGGGTTTTTTTACAACAGCGTCATGCTGATGGCTCATATTTAGCTTGTGGCCCACTATGACCCCTAGATCCCTTTCTGCAGGCTTCCCCTGATGAAGAAAAGGGGCAGTGTTTGAGAACTCACTGCTTCCTCCAGCCTATAGTCCCACCCAGGACTTGTTCAATCAGCAGAACCAGACGGGCACATCAGGTTCTTAATTTATAACAAAATCCAGAGGCTTATCAAGGGGCTGTTGTGGACAAATGGAAATCCTCCCTTCCTCTGTCTTATAAAGAATGGGCAACTTTTCTGATGTGGTGTGTTGCAGCTATAAAGGAACCTGCCTTTGGAGATGGCAGACTTCAATATCTCTTTGATGTATTGATTCTGGGCTGGATTCTTCACTGCCTGGCATTTTGTGCAGTCACTTATACCTCTGTCATGGAAGTCAATGGAGTTAAACCAAGGGATGAATTTGGTTGGTTGAACCACGGGAGATGAAAAAAGACACTTCAGCCAAACAAAGCCACTGGAGATTCAAGGAGCAAACAAAGATATGGAAGTACCTCCTCACTGAGGGCAGCCGCAATCAAGTGTGGAATCGGGGGCATATTTGTATCTCATTCACACCAGTGTACATTAGGAGCAGCACTCAATTGATGTTGATTGGAGTTACACAGAACTAAAACAGCTCTGAGACAGGAATCAGATCCAGGATTTGAGATTGAAATGATCCCAAATTCAAATAAATATAGAATCATAGAACACTAGGACTGGAAGGGACCTCAAGAGGTCATTGAGTCCAGTCCTCTGCCATCATGGCAGGACCCAGTACAGTTTAGACCATCCCTGATAGACATTTATCTAACCTACTCTTAAATATTTCCAGAGATGGAGATTCCAGAACCTCCCTAGGCAAGTTAGACTCATTGACTTTAAGATCAGAAGGGACCATTATGATCATCTAGTATGACCCCTTGCAAAATTCAGGCCACAGAATCTCACCCACCCCTCTTAGAATAATCCTCTCACCTATATCTCAGATATTGAAACCTTCAAATAGTTTGAAGATCCCAAGATGCAGAAAATCCTCCAGCTGTGATCTGTACCCCATGCTACAGAGGAAGTCAAAAAACCTCCAAGGCCTCTGCCAATCTACCCTGGAGGAAAATTCCTTCCCAACCCCAAATATGGCAATCAGCTAAACCCTGAGCATGTGGGCAAGACTAATCAGCCAGCCACCCAGAAAGTTCTCTATAGTAACTCTTATCATCCCTCCATTGACCTATTTACCACTGATAATGAATGGTCAATTAGTTACCAAGATCATGTTATCTCATCAGACCATCCCCTTCATAAACCCATCTCGTTTAATCTTGAAGCCAGATAGATCTTTTGCCCCCACTACTTCCTTGGAAGGCCATTCCAGAACTTCACTCCTCTAATGGTTAGAAACCTTTGTCTAATCTCAAGTCTAAATTTCCTACTAGCCAGCTTATATCCATTTGTTCTTGTGTCCACATTGGTATTAAGCTTAAATAATTCCTCTCCCTCCCTGGTATTTATCCCTCTAATATATTTAAAGAGTGCAATCATGTCCTCCCTCAGCCTTCTTTTGGTTAAGGTAAACAAGCCAAGTTCCCTAAGTCTCTTTTCATAAGACAGGTTTTCCATTCCTCGGATCATCTTAGTGGCCCTTCTTTGTACCTGTTCCAGTTTGAATTCATCCTTCTTAAACATGGGAGACCAGAACTGCACACAGTATTCCAAATGGATTCTCTCCAATGCCTTGTATAATGGCACTAACACCTCCTTATCCCTACTGGAAATACCTCGCCTAATACATCCCAAGACCGTATTAGCCTTTTTCACGGCCATGTCACAATGGCGGCTCAGAGTCATTCTATAATCAACCAGGACTCCGAGGTCCTTCTCCTCCTCCGTTACTTCCAATTGATGTGTCCCCAGCTTATAACTAAAATTCTTGTTATTAATCCCTAAATGCATAACCTTACACTTCTCACTATTAAATTTCATCCTATTGCTATCACTCCAATTTACAAGGTCATCTAGATCTTCCTGTATGATATCCTGATCCTTTTCTGAATTGGCAATTCCTCCCAACTTTGTGTCATCCGCAAATTTTATCAGGACACTTCCACTTTTGATGCCAAGGTCAGCAATAAAAAGATTAAATAAAATTGGCCCCAAAACTGATCCCTGAGGAACTCCGCTAGTAACCTTCCTCCAACCTGACAGTTCACCTTTCAGTATGACCCGCTGTAGTCTCTCCTTTAACCAGTTGCTTATCCACCTCTCAACTTTCATATTAATCCCTATCTTTTCCAATTTAACCAATAATTCCCCATGTGGTACTGTATCAAATGCCTTACTAAAATCGAGGTAGATTAGACCCACTGCATTTCCTTTATCTAAAAAAATCTGTTACTTTCTCAAAAAAGGAGATCAGGTTGGTTTGGCACGATCTACCTTTTGTAAAACCATGTTGTAATTTGTCCCAATTGCCATTAGCCTCAATGTCTCTAACTACTTTCTCCTTCAAAACTTTTTCCAGGATCTTACATACTACAGATGTCAAACTAACAGGCCTATAGTTACCCGGGTCGCTTTTTTTCCCTTTCTTAAAAATAGGAACTATATTAGCAATTCTCCAGTCAAATGTACAACCCCTGAATTTAGAGATGTATTAAAAATTTTTGCTAATAGACTTGAAATTTCATGTGCCAGTTCCTTTAATATTCTTGGATGAAGATTATCTGGGCCCCCCGATTAACTCTCATTAAGCTGTTCAAGTTTGGCTTTTACCTCAGATATGGTAATATCTACCTCCATATCCTTAATCCCATTTGTTATGTTACTATTATCCCTAAGCTCTTCATTAGCCTCATTAAAGACTGAAGCAAAGTATTTGTTTAGATATTGGGCCATTCCTAGATTATCCTCAACCTCCACTCCATCCTTAGTAATTAGCGGTCCTACTTCTTCTTTTTTTGTTTTTTTCCTATTTATATGGCTATAAAACCTTTTACTATTGGTTTTAATTCCCTTTGCAAGGTCCAACTCTACCTGACTTTTAGCCTCTCTCACTTTGTCCCTATATGCTCTAACCTCAATAAGGTAGCTTTCTTTACTGATCCCTCCCATCTTCAACTCCTTATATGCTTTCTGCTTTTTCTTAATCACCTCTCTGAGGATACGTCTAGACTACCGCGTTTTGTCGACGGAAGTTTTGTCGACAGATACTGTCGACAAAACTTCCGTCGACAAAGAGCATCCAGACACATTGAGTTCTGTCGACAAAGCAAGCTGCTTTGTCGACAGAACTCCGTAGTCTGGACGCAATGTTACAGGCAATAACACCTTCTGTCGACAGAGTTCTGTCGACAGAAGGTGTTATGCCTCGTAAAACGAGGTATACCAGCGTCGACAAAACTGCTGAGTTCTGTCGACGTTATGGTATAGTTTTGTCGACAAAAGTCCACTTTTGTCGACAAAACTAGGTAGTCTAGACACACCCTGAGATGCTTGCTCATCCAGCTTGGTCTAACACATCTGCCTATACATTTTTTCCCTTTTCTTGGGATATAGGCTTCTGATAGTTTCTGCAACTTTAACTTAAAATAATCCCAGGCTTCCTCCACCTCAAGATCCATAATTTCTTTAGTCCAATCAACTTCCCTAAGTAATTTCCTTAATTTATTAAAGTTAGCCCTTTTGAAATCAAAAACCCTAGTCTCAGATTTATTTTTGTTTATCCTTGCATTTAATTTGAACTGAATTAGCTCATGATCACTCGAGCCAAGGTTGTCCCCTACAACCATTTCATCTATGAGATCCTCACTACTCACCAAAACCAAATCTGAAATAGCGTCCCTCCTTGTTGGTTCAGCAACTACTTGATGAAGGAATTCATCAGCTATCACATCTAGGAAAATCTGAGCCCTATTATTATTACTAGCACTTGTTCTCCAGTCTATATCTGGAAAGTTGAAATCTCCCATGATTACGCAGTTTCCATGAATATTTACTTCATTAAAAGCATTAAAGAGGTCTCTATCCATATCCAAATTGGATCCTGGTGGTTTATAAAACACCCCAAGCACTATCCCAGGGGAGGATCTGATAGTTTTCTTTCCCAATGTGATTTTTGCCCAAACAGACTCTGTCTTCTCCATTCCATCACTTTTTATTTCTTTACAATCTATCTCATCTTTGGTATACAATGCGACTCCACTACCTTTACCCTTATTTCTGTCTCTCCTAAACAGCACATACCCTTCAATACCTGTACTCCAGTCATGCCTAGTATTCCACCATGTTTCTGTTATTCCTATAATATCTGGTTTCACTTCCTGGACCAATAGCTCTAGTTCCTCCATTTTGTTAGCTAGGCTCCTCGCATTGGTGTACAAACATCTTAATTTTTGCTGTTTGGCCTCACTCACATTCTTTACCCAAGTTGGCACAGACGTTGTACCTCCAGTATGACCTATTAGACTAATATCCACAGTACCCTTTCCTCATGTACAATCTCCTACCCCAAGCTATATCCTTTCTTACTTCGTTTTCATAGAATCATAGAATCATAGAATAATAGGACTGGAAGGGACCTCGAGAGGTCATCGAGTCCAGCCCCCCGCCCTCAAGGCAGGATCAAGCTCCGTCTACACCATCCCTGACAGATGTCTATCTAACCTGTTCTTAAATATCTCCAGAGATGGAGATTCCACCACCTCCCTTGGCAATTTATTCCAATATTTGACCACCCTGACAGTTAGGAATTTTTTCCTAATGTCCAATCTAAACCTCCCCTGCTGCACTTTAAGCCCATTACTCCTTGTCCTGTCCTCAGAAACCAAGAGGAACAAATTTTCGCCTTCCTCCTTGTGACACCCTTTTAGATATTTGAAAACCGCTATCATGTCCCCCCTTAATCTTCTTTTTTCCAAACTAAACAAGCCCAGTTCATGAAGCCTGGCTTCATAGGTCATGTTCTCTAGACCTTTAATCATTCTTGTCGCTCTTCTCTGTACCCTTTCCAATTTCTCCACATCTTTCTTGAAATGTGGCGCCCAGAACTGGACACAGTACTCCAGCTGAGGCCTAACTAGTGCAGAGTAGAGCGGCAGAATGACTTCACGAGTTTTGCTTACAACACACCTGTTGATACAACCTAGAATCATATTTGCTTTTTTTGCAACAGCATCACACTGTTGACTCATATTCAACTTGTGGTCCACTATGACCCCTAGATCCCTTTCCGCCATGCTCCTCCCTCTCAGTCTTAAAATCTGGCGTAGAAATTACCTGGACATCTCCCAACCGTTTCCCCCAAATTCCTAGTTTAAAGCTCTCTTAATCAGTTGAGCCAGCCTCCATCATAGAAGTCTATTTCCCTCCCTATTTAGATGAAGTCCATCCCGAGAGAACAGTCCTCTGTCCATAAATGCCTCCCAGTGACCATATATCCCAAAGCCCTCCTTATAGCACCACTGCCTAAGCCATCTATTGATCATCATGTAAGCAGGGGCTGAACTGCTGCTTGCTATCAGCCAGCTAAAAGGAGGGGTGGGTGTGCCCACTACAGTTGTTTAGCTCTGCAAGGTAATTAACTGTTAACTGTTGACATGTAAATACTGCTCAGGAGAGAATCCGAGGTGTGGCTATGTAAAAATCCCATTCAGCCAGGGCTGATGGAAGGTCAGTGTTGCAATGGAATGTGGAGAATTGTATATAATTTGGGACTGTTGTGGGGGTAACTAAACATGCTACCCCTAAATGTGGGAACTGTCAAACATGTCACCAGTGCTTGCAGGAGAGACACCACCATCATGGTAAGAGGTCTCGGAAGAACAAGCCTCCCCCCTTCCAGAGTTGAGTGAACAGAGCTGCGGGATAGGGTTAAAGGATTTGAGTTAGCCTGCTTCACACCTGCCAGGTGTGAGCTATAAGACTGGCCCAGCCTGCAACTTTCCCCCTTTGTTTTAAGGACAGACCTAAAGCAGACGCCCTGAGGAGTCTTTTCTTTTGCTAGTCCAGTGAAAGCTGGATTCATTTAGCAGTCCAGCTGGTGGCTAAAGAGTTGAAATCAGTGAGAGCTGAAATCACTGGTTTGGCTGAGAGCCAGACCTATTGCAGTCAGTGAAGTGGCGGCGACCAGCAGCGTGGCGTGGAATGGCAGCCGGTGAGGAGCGGCCACCAGCGGCGTGGGGTGGAGCGGCGGCCGGCAAGGAGCCACAACCAGTGGCGGCAGCAGACTAGGAGCAGCGGCAGGTGCCCAGCGGAGCATCCAGAGGCATGGGACGAGACAGCTGGTGGAGCGTGGCGGAGTTTCGTATAAGGTGCCCCCTATATATCCTCCCACCCCCATTTCTACCCAGGTTGGGAGGTGAAACTCTTCGGGTGAACTTTGGGACTCTGGGTGGCACGGACCAGGGACAGAGACTTTTGGGGTGTTGGACTCTTTGGACTTCAGGCGATTCTTGGCTGGGGTGGGGGCTTGGCTCATGTTTGGGTTATGAACTCTGTTTGTGGTGTTTTCCCCAAGTTAATGCCGTATGACTTCGCTCTCTGTTTCATTAAATGTTTCTTTCCCACACTCAGACTCAGTGCTTGCGAGTGGGGAAGCATTGCTTCTCAGAGGCGCCCAGGGGTGCGTGAATTTCCCAGATTACTGGGTGGGGGCTCGAACCGGTTCTATGTGAGATTGACCCCAAGATATTGAACCCAGCCCTGGTTACTGCCAGGCCTACCCGGCAGAAGGGTTACAATCATAATCCTGTCACATCTTAGTTGCCCTTCTCTAGGAACAGGCAGAATCCCACTAAAGGTCACCTGAGCCTCAATTTCCTTGAGCGTCCTCCCCAGCCTAGCACAGTCTCCCTTAATTCGTTCCAGCGAGAATCTAGCCGTATCATTTGTTCCTACATGAAGGATGATTAATGGATTCCTTCCTGCTCCCTTAATAATCCTCTTCAACCTCAGTTCCACATCCCGTATCTTGGCACCTGGCAGACAGCACACCCTTCTATTCTCTGGATCAGCTCTGATTACAGGCCTATCTATTCTTCTCAATAAGGAGTCCCCAATCACGTAGACCTGCCTTTTCCTAGTGACAGTGCGATTTTCTGGTCTATCTCTTGCTTCCTCTGGCTGCAAGCCTTGCCATTCCTATTTTCCATTGTAATCCTCTTTAACCCATCCTGTACCCTCATTATTGGTGTTGTCTCCATTAACTCTTCCCCTTTATCTATGGGACTAGCCACTCTTCTCCTCTTCCTTACCCTTCCATCTTCATTATCTACCTGCTGTACCCCTTCTTCATTCTCCAACTCCACATACCTGTTCTTGAGCTCTATTTTTCCTTCACTGACCCATCTTTTCCTCTGCATGGTTCTCTTAGTCACGTGCTTCCACTGTCCATTTTCTTCGCCCAGCACTCTCCCCTCTGAGGCCCTTGATCCTGCTTCCATCTGCATATCTAAGCTTTCCCCTTCAGCCACGTCATGCCTTTGCTCCATCATCTGCTCAAACCCCCTTCTAAACTCGACCAGAGTTTCCACCTGCATCTCCAGTCCTCGGATCTTTTCTTCCACCAGCTCTATCAGGCGGCACTTCATGCAAACAAAACTCCTTTCAGGTACCCCCTCCAGAATCATGGACATACCGCAGCTACCACATCCAATCCTCCTCCTCCTCGTGTTCTCTACTACTTGGGCCATGGCCACTACTGCCTCTGTGTTTTATCTACTTTCTCACCAAAATCCTATTAGTCCGGTGAACACAAAAACAAATCAAAACACCCCCTCCACAGCAAAAACAAACCCCAAACAAGTCCCAATATCCAAACTCCCACTCAAACTCCCCTGTTTATAGCTTTGTTTGCTGCTGCAGCTATCTATGCCACTGCCTGACTAGAAGGCTACCTTTATAGGACCCCTAATCAGTGAAGCCCCGCCCCCTAAACAGGGCTCAGCTTCTCTCCCAGCACACTGCCCCTACAAACCTCTACACATACAAACAATCCAAATCCAAATCCAAATCCAAATCCAAATGCAAACTTCTTCTTCAACAGAACTCCCACTCAAACTCCCCTGTTTACGGCTCTGTTTGCTGGCTCCTGTGCTGCTGCAGGTATCTGTCAACTTATTCCAGTGTTTAACCACCTGGACAGTTAGGACGATTTCTCTAATGTCCAACCTAAACTTCTCGTGCTGCAGTTTAAGTCCATTGCTTCTTCTCCTATCCTCAGAGGCCAAGAAAAACACTTTTTTTCCCTCCTCCTTATGACACCCTTTTAGATACTTGAAAACCGCTATCAAGTCCCCTCTCAATCTTCTCTTTTCCAAACTAAACAGGCCACATTCTTTCAGCCTTCCTTCACAGGTCAGGTTCTCTAGACCTTTAATTATTCTTGTTGCTCATCTCTGCACCTTTTCCAATTTCTCCACGTCTTTCTTGAAATGTGGTGCCCAGAACTGGACACAATACTCCCACTGAGGCCTAATCAGTGCAGAGTAGAGTGAAAGAATGACTTCTTATGTATTGCTCACAACACACCTGTTAATACTCCCTCTCTTCATTTTGATTGTTTGATGTTGGAGTCAAATTAAAGACAGTGGAATTATATTCATCCCTGGTGTATCTTCATTAACTTTAGTGTAATTACACCAGAGTAAATTTGGCCCATTAAAAGTCCAACTTTGGTCCCACTAGAATCAATGAGAAAATTTTCATCTCTTTTTGTGGTACAGGATCAGGTCCTGCATGTATTTATCTGACTGACTGCCTCATTGCACATTCAAACAGAAGCCCTACGTATGCACATGTCTGGAGTGCATCTCTTCAAAATGCTGGGGAATGATTAGAGGAAAGTCATGTACGACACTTATGCAGAGCAGAAGTTGTAAACATTTTCTATCATTTAATTTTTTTCTACACCATTTCTTCCGATGTGTGCTAGGCACTTTGGTCTTCGTTCCCTGGGTTGAGTCATGGGCAAGATGAGAGAGAAGTCTGAGCATAAGAACAGCATCTGAAAAATACCTTCATTTATGAAAAGTGCTTTCTCCATGCCTAGTCAACTCAAAATTGGCCAAACATTATTTTAAAAAAATTCATTCTTTGGCTGAGAAGAAGTTTAAGAACATAAGAATGACCATACTGGGTCAGACAAAAGGTCCTTCTAGCCCAGTATCCTGTCTGCCGACAGTGGCCAATGCCAGATGCCCCAAAGGGAGTAAACAGAACAGGGAATCATCAAGTAATCCCTCTCCTGTCACCCTTTCCCAGCCTCTGACAGAGGCTAGGGACACCATTCCTTTCCATCCTGGCTAATAAATATTGATGGATCAATCCTCCATGAATTTATCTCGTTCTTATTTGAACCCTGTTAAAGTCCTGGTCTTCACAACCTCCTCTGACAAGGAGTTCCACAGGCCGACCATGAACTGAGTGAAGAAAAACTTCCTCTGTTTGTTTTAAATCTGCTGCCTAATAATTTCATTTGGTGATCCCTATATCTTATGTTACGGGAACAAGTAAATAACTTTTCCTTATTCTCTTTTTCTACACCACTCATGATTTTATAGACCTCTGTCATATCCCCCCTTAGTCTCCTCTTTTCTAAGCTGAAAACCAAGTCTTTTTAATCTCTCTTCATATGGGACCCATTCCAAGCCCCTAATCATTTTTGTTGCCCTTTTCTGAACCTTTTCCGATGCTAATATATGTTTTTGAGATGAGTCGACCACATCTGTACACAGTATTTGAGATGTGGGCTTACCATGGTTTTATATGGAGGCTATAAAGATGTTCTCTGTCTTATTGTCTATCCCTTTTTAAAGGATTCCTAACATTCTGTTTGCTTTTTTGACTGCTGCTGCAAATTGAGTGGATGTTTTCAGAGAACAATCCACAATGACTCTAAGATCTCTCTCTTGAGTAGTTATAACTAAATTAGTCTCCATCATATTGTATGTATAGTTGGGATTATTTTTTCCAATGCGCATTACTTTACATTTATCCACATTAAATTTCATTTGCCATTTTGTGGCCCAATCACCTAGTTTTGTGAAATCCTTTTGAAGTTCTTCACAGTCTGCTTTGATCTTAACTATCTTGAGCAGTTTAGTATCATCAGCAAATTTTGCCACCTCATTGTTTACATCTTTCTCCAGATCATTTATAGACAGACTGAATAGGATTGGTCCCAGTACGGACCCTTGGGGGACACCATTAGTTACCTCTCTCCATCCTGAAAACTGACCATTTATTCCTACCCTTTCTTTCCATAAGAGGACCTTCCCTCTTATCCCATGACAACTTACTTTACTTAAGAGCCTTTGGTGAGGGACCTTGCCTAAGTATATTATATCCACTGGATCCCCCTTGTCCACATGTTTGTTGATCCCTTCAAAGGACACTAGTAGATTAGTAAGGCATGATTTCCCTTTACAGAAACCATGTTGACTGTCTCCCAATAAATTACGTTCATCTACGTGTCTGACCATTTTTTTCTTTACTATAGTTTCAACTAATTTGCCTGGTACTGACATTAGACTTACTGGTCTGTAATTGCCAGGGTCACCTTTTTAAATATTGGCGTCACATTAGCTATCATTAGTTTGAGATTTTTCATTAGTTTGGAAAATCTCAGCGACAAAAATAAATAAAGAAAGTAATTATGCAAATATTAGGGGCACTCCTTCTCAAAGCCCCCAGGGGAGGGAGAACTTATATGAAAATGCTGTCATAGTGTCAGAGTTATAGATATTATCCCTCTGACTCTCTCCTGGGGAAAAGACCCACAAGAGAACTACCTTGCAGAGTTTCTTCCTGATCATTCAATCCTGTGGGGAAGAGGCAGGCTTTCCTTCCACACAATAAATCATGGGACCTGCCCACAAATCTGCAAGATCCCCATGGATCTGGATCTGAGGGAAGCCCAGATTATGCGTTTGGGTGACCTGGGCCTTAGAACTCTCGTTCCCATCAGCTCCTTGGTAGTATGGTCCTTTGGAAACGTTCTCCCATTGACTGCCCTGGGCCCAGCTGCTCCCATTGTTGCCAGGAACGTGTGTTTTCAGATAAAAGATAATATGGCTGCCCCAGGCTGTTTTGTGGTTTCCAGAAAAATCTCCCTCAGCTTAAGACGGTCAAAACGGCGTCTGATGTACATCCCTATTGGCTCCTCCCTATCTACCCCTTAGGCTCTATATGGATCCTGGACCTATTGAACTGCTTCCGTGGGGTCGGCAGGGGGAAGGACAACACTGAAAAGGTGGGTGACTTGCCACTGTCTGGGCAGAACCACCTTGATTCACAGATGTGGGGCAGTGGGATTGATTTCAGCTTTTCTCTGGAAATCCTGTGTAGAGAAAACGCACATAGACTTGCGCATATGCCCACATCCACAAACACACACAATTAAGAGAAGTCACTTAAATGGATAGCTATCAAAACATATGTTTTGGGACCAATCCTGCCCCTCCCAAGAAAGTTTACAGGAATTCCATGCCAACTGAGACACAGACAGGAATCCATGGAAACCTCTGTAAATTAAAAGCTGAAATGGAATAAGTGTGTTAAAATAAGGGAAAAAAACCCAAAGCCCAATGATCCCTCAGTGGCATCTAAACATAAAATAAAACAGAGAACAGAACAGAGGCCTGGCTCCAATTGAAAACAATGGCAAAACTCCCACTGATTTCAGGGGGAGAGAGATCTGTGAGAGGCACTAATTTGTGGGGAAATTTTCCCCTGCACTGAGGCCCAGCGAAAGGATAATGCTCTGGTTAAGTCTAACAGAAGCTGAAGTGGTACAGGAGCCTTTTGCTTGACCTCAACACAGGAGTAAGTTTCAGCCTTGCAGAGAACCAAACCAACATGCCAGCCAGTGAGCGACAGAGTCAAATTAGGGGTATAAGATAGCCCTGCAAAAGGAAATTCAGCGTTGCAAGTCCTTGTTTAATGAACTTCTAATTCATGTTAGCTAGCACAGCATTTGCTACATTTGCTGTATGTACAGGACACTTTTAGTTTGTCTGTAGCCTTGTTGCTGCTTTCTTCGCTTCACATAGGGAATCTGCATAATATGAACATCGATTACGTTTATGACCAGCTAATTCTGTGTCTGTTCTAGGGTCTCTTTCTGTTTTATTTCACCATGCTGCTGCTCCAAAAGCCCAGATGACTATCTGAAGTGCTGCGATACATGGCGTAAGTTCTCGCTCTGGTATGAGCTCACAAAGAACATAATGAGAGCACTGTTCAGTCATCTGCTTGTAAAGGCTGCCTCTCTACCTTCCCATCCCCATTCCAGGAGCCTATTAAATTAATGAGACAGAAGTCAGTGCAACAGCAGTCAACATGTTATTGGTGTATAGCACTGGTGCCTTTACAATGTGCCTGTTTTTTCTCCTGGGACATTTAATTTCCGCTTCTCAAATGAGCTGCAAAGCTGTGAAGCCTGGCAGTGTTCTTTCTAGACACTCTGTGATGCAGATAATGAGGGTACTGATAGGTGCCTAGGAGACTGTGATGGCTCTAAGCACAGCTATGGTCTGATAATGCTTTATGCCAGTAGTGTCACAGCGGAACCACTCTCATCCCTCAAGGAATGGTTCATCTTTATGTGTAATACAGCAGCTGTCACCTAAATGGCTAATGGGGAAGCAAAGGAGAACCTTAGTGCTAGTAATCTTTGTCACTTAATAATTTTAAAGGTATCAGACTTCAGTAGCTGCTGCAAGTCCCAATAAAAGTGGACTTGCCGTTTTTATTTTCTTTGCTGTGGATTAAATGTAAATTGAGAAATCCATGATGCTGCTTTGTGCAGATCTAATTTAGTGTAATTTAAATAGCCAAGTAATTAAAATGTATTATAGGTATAAGATGCTGGGATGGTGGAGTGCCTGCATTTAAGAGGAAGATTTATTGGGCTCACTGCATTCACAGTGAACCTTCTACAACCACATTAGCTAACATCTGTCAGAAAGTGTCACGATGCGAGGAATCAGACACACACTCACAGGGTATATGCTTACATGTTTCTGAACAGCAGATCAAGAATATGGAGTAACACTTGCAAATTAAGCCAGTCAGTAATCAAACACATGGCTTTGTGTACATGTATAGCTAAATTACAGCTATACAATGTCTCTCTGTGTATATATATTTACACACATGCATCTATACTCAATCCTTTCCAATCATTGTTGGTGTCCAGCAGTGACTGCAGTTTCCTTCAATTGATGAAACTGAGTAATAATAAGTAATAGTTCAATTTGACATTGTACTCTGAGTGTTTCCTGGCAGATCATTTTGTTTAGTTTTACAGTCGTGAACAGAAGCATAGGACATACTTTAGGTGCATCGGACACTGAATTCCAAGGAAAAGCCAACCTCATTTCAAACACACCTTTAGATAGATTGTTAATTCTTTGGGGAGTTAACACACTTACATTGGTGAAGGTTCAGAGGAGAATGGTGCTGGAACATAGATGCTCAGTAATTGTCTCGGGGTGAGTTACAGATCTAGACAGCTCACAATTCAATTTGCCCTTAAGGTGTCTAGCTCTGAGATGCTAAATCAAAGGACTTTTCTTGGAATTTGGAAAATGCTATTCAAGTCAACTAAAGGAAGAATTCAAAATAAACTACAAAGCTATATGGAAGAGTCATTGCAATGTCTGCATTGCTAGAGACACATCATGCATGAATGAAGGGGAAAGCACCATAACATCACAGATGACTTTTACTTCTATATCACATTTTAAGAGATGTAGTTTTGCAGGTCTAGCTTTGCAGTAAGTTGGGGCTCAGTAGTATGTGGTGTCATGAATCTATTGCCAGTCATGCTGACCAATATTTTTTAGTGTTTCCTTACGTTCCCCCATTGGTCTCTCTGTATCCTGTCTTTTACCTTAGACATAAACTCTAATCTCCTTTTTGTTGGGTGTTTGTACAATATCTTGCACAATGTGATCCTAGGTATCCAAACAAATAAATAATAGGCATAGCAAAGAGACAGACCACAGGTAATGAGAGATGAAGCAAGCAGTTGTTATGTCGGGTTTCTTTACAGAGCTTCCAACAGTGACCTATAACAATTGCTCTTCTGGTAATCAGCCTTTTATGAAAAGGTACCTACAGAACTGAGTGATGGCTTTGGAGTGTGAATAAACTATAATGATAATGATAAATGGTAAAATATTAAGGAGGATGAGGACATGATATTGGAGAAATATATATCCAGACATCCTTTTTGCAGATAGTAAAGGGGAAGCAGTGCCAAGGACAGAGTGATCTGGTTTTGGAGCAAGCTGATATACTATAAAATAAGTCTCCAGGACTGGATGGTACCTAATGAAGATCTCCAAAATAGTTTCAGAATGAAGCTAACAACAAAAATATGCATGCTCTCATTAAAACCAACTATTATACAAGAGGCAAATGATGTAGCTGTCTTTAAAAGTGGTTCTGGAGTGATCCCGCGAATCACAGATCATTAAGACTTACCTCAGTAGCAGATACATTAATGAAATGATCATTAAGAGTAGAATTCCTAGAGTAGCATCTCTCTGAACATGGTGTAAGGTTGAAGGAGCCTGGCTTTTGCAATGGGAAAGCATCCTCCCTAATCTACTAGAATTGTTTGATTGGATACAGAAAACAGAGGGCAAGGACGGCATGAGCCCAGTGCAGTTGTTTCCCCAGCATATGGACCCGAGCTTTATTATTGGCCCTGCCTGCCCGGGTGGTGAATCCTACCTGAGGTGCACCCTGAAGCTCTGGGCTATGACACAGGTGCCAGTGGGATTGCTTGACAGAATTTATTAGGACTTTCAAATGGCCTTGACAAAGTCCCTCTTAGGAGATGAAGTAATAATTGAGAAGAGAGGTTAAAAGCTGCCATGGATTAGAAACTGACTAAGAGAGAGAGAGAGAGAGAAAGAGAACAAAGAATAGGGATCTGGGATCAATTTTCAGCATGGAAAAAGGTTAATAGTGGGGTACCACAAGGTTCCGGACTAGAATCAGTGATGATTAATATACTTATTATTGAAAAGGGGGTGCACAGGGGGATGGTGACATTAACAAATGTTATAAAATTATTTTAAATAACCAAGACTAGGGAAAACTAGGGAGTGTTTCAGAAGGACCTAATGAAGCTAGATAAATGGGCAGTCCAGTGGCAGACAAAATTGTCTCTAGACGAATGCAAGGCAATGTATTTTGGAAGGAATATCCTGAATTACTCAGAAACATTTCAGGGTTCTAAATTAATTTTGATCACTTAGGAAAATGATCTAGGTGTCATTTTGGAAAGATCATTTAAATCTCTTCTTAATGTGCAGAATAATCAAAATGTTAGGCTTCAGAAAGAGTGGGATAAAAACAATACTGAGAATATGATAATGCATTGTATTTTCATTTGTGCTAACATGGAAAGCTGAGTTCAGTTCTGATCAACCCTCCTCAAAAACATATGGTAGAAATAGAAGGATTTCAAAGATGGGCAATCTAAATAACTAGCCAATTAGCCCATCAAAAGATGGGATTTTCAGGTCTCTCCTCCACGTCGGTTTTTTCTCCCGAGCCTCCAGTCTCTTGCTCCATCTCTCTCTCCCCCTCCTACTGCTTCCCCTTCTCTCTCTCAGCTCTCCTCCACCTTCTGCTTCTCTCTCCATCTCTCTCTCTCTTTCTCTTCTCCCCCTCCCACCTCTCACTCTGTGTTTCTCTTCTCCTCTTCCTGCTGCGTCTCTCTCACTCTCTCTCTCGCTGTCCTCTGCCTCCTCTGTTCTCCTCTCTGTCTCCTCTGCATCCTCTATGTCTGCTCCGCTTTCCTCCTTTTGAATCCAGCGCCCTTTCCTGACATCAAAGACGCACACTCTCATTGCAGTTCTCTCTTGTTATGTGTCTTCATGTACAGAGAAGCAGAATGGTCCCATGTACAAGGCCCCAGACTGGGAGTGAACAGACCTACATTCTCTTACCTTTTCTCCCTCTAACTTGTGAGACCATGGGAAGGTCACTCCACCTGTCTACCTATGCTTTCCCCTCTGTAAAACAGACAGAATACTTTTCTTTTAAAACATTTGACTAAACAGAGCTACATGAGAGCTAAGTATTATGTAAGATGGTGATGTAACTCAGATTAAGAATTACAATTACAACTGTAAAATAAATAAACTACTAAGGAATGTTTCCTCCCCAATTGCTCCCCAGATATGTTATTCCATATTTAAAGCCTTGTTATTAAGCATAAATCATGCTCAGTTGTTTTGGCATGCAGGTATACGTAATACACAAACTTGTGATGGATTTTTTTGGCCATTTAGCGTTAATTGAAGTCCACTCAGTATAACATGTGACATCATATTTAAGGTCACTACTTCATTCTTAATATAAACAGTAAATCCTGAACTTACACACTAAAACCCCCCCGAGGATATGATTTTCCTGCATTATCTGTTTGACGCACTGTTTGCATAAAATATAAAGCAAATATATCATTGAATGTCAGACTTCTTTTTCATTTTTCTCAATGTGTTGTGCAATACACACAGCTCTGTGACATTATAGCACATCTGTTGCCATAATACAGTAAACGTGAGAAATTGCTACATGCAATTCAATAAAGTATATTTAACATATTTTCACTGCACCAAATATCAGCTGATCCATCTCTTATTAGTATAAATGGCATAGATTAGTGTCAGGCATCTTCAACAGTGAAGAAATTACAGAAGGCTGCATAGCTCATTAGGCTCTTGTTGCATGTTAAAGAGGGCCAGACCTTATTAATAAGAGGAAAAGATAAAACTGGGAAGTATCAGCACACATATATAAAGTCTTTTTAAATGACTACACAGCTTCCTTTTTCAGAAAACAGGTTAATGCATTGTTCCAGTCTCTGGACTATTTCTAAAGTAATCTTAGCTCAGTTCTTGCTGCATTTATAGATTTTTATAATAAGAATTCAAGTTAAAAATATCTGGTAATCATTCTGTACCAATAAGGGCATTTTCCATTATGAAATTTATTACATTGTTTATGTGGTTTCCTTTTCAGCCCCTGGTTCAGGAAAGCATTCCTATTCAGCACAGTATTTAAATACAAGTTGATTTTAAGCACATGCTTTAAATTAAACCTTGCGCTTACTTGCTGCCCTGATGGATTTAAGAGCCTGCTCAATGTTTATCTCAATTGGGGCCTTCATCTTCATCAGATACATAATTAATTTTACTAAATCACTTTGAAGTCTTCTTAACTTCAGTGTGACCTCTCACCGTGTACAAAGTTATGCCTATAGGTAAATCCTGGGAAGAGGAAAGCTTTAACCTTCCTCATTATAATCCCTAAGAAACTAGAGGTTGAACCTCTGTAATCTGGCACCCTCAGGACTTGACCGGTGACGAAACAGAGAATTTGACGAACCATGGGAGGTCAATATTGTTTAGCAGCATCACCAACACTTCCACTTCCACTGTTGGGTTCTTAGAAGACATTTAGGGTGTGTCTAGACTACATGCCTCCTTCGACGGAGGCATGTAGATTAGCCAGATCGGAAGAGGGAAATGAAGCCGCGATTAAAATAATCGCGGCTTCATTTAAATTTAAATGGCTGCCCCGATCTGCCGATCAGCTGTTTGTCGGCAGATCGGGGGAGTCTGGACGCGATGCCCCGACAAAGAAGCCTTTCTTCATCGACACAGGTAAGCCTCGTGAAACCAGGCTTACCTGTGTCGATGAAGAAAGGCTTCTTTGTCGGGGCATCGCGTCCAGACTCCCCCGATCTGCCGACAAACAGCTGATCGGCAGATCGGGGCAGCCATTTAAATTTAAATGAAGCCGCGATTATTTTAATCGCGGCTTCATTTCCCTCTTCCGATCTGGCTAATCTACATGCCTCCGTCGAAGGAGGCATGTAGTCTAGACACACCCTTAGAGATAAATTAGAGCTAAATAACAGCACAGATCACTGAGAGCCAGGATTGGTGACTGTAAACAAATTTTATGGGACCACGGGAAACTTGGCTATACCCATGATAAGTGGACATCCAGCTAACTAAAATCATGCCAGACCAGAGATGTTGCCAGACCAGGGAGTGCCGGACTAGAGAGGTTCAATCCACAGTCGGGTCTTTAAGTAAAATGGGAGAACTGGCTCCCCAGCTGATTTTGTCTACACAGAAAATGTATTTTTAGAACTAACCCACCCTTTATCTTTTCAATCTCTGCTGTGCACTGACCAGTTACAAATAGAGAGCTCCTCCCCCATTGGAGGGTGGAGGGTGGGGAGGGAGAATGCTTAGGATTTTAAACCTAAATTGGAACTCAATTAATGATGCCAGGCTAGTTCTCAGAAATTCATATGGGATCAGCACTAGTGTGGCTGATACTGAATTGGGGAACCCTCTGGGATAAAAGCATGAGCCTCTGCAGCTTAAGATAAAGAAGTAGGTGGCTGCGGCAGTCTTAAGTCTGATATGATTTAGGAACAGTGGGCATATGAAGCCTACACCAGTGGTCTATGGATCCTTGGGGATCGATACACTATATCTAAGGGGTCCATGGAATGTTATTGATACAATAAAACGGTGATTTTCAACCTGTCATCTGTAGGCCCCTCTGCAGACCGCATCAAAAATTTCTAAAGGGGTCCACACCTCCATTTGGAAATGTTTAAGGGTCTGCAAATGAAAAAAAGGTTGAAAACCTCTGCTGTGCACTGACCAGTTACAAATAGAGAGATCCTCCCTCATTGGAGGGGGGGGGGGGGTGGAATGCTTAGGATTTTAAACCTAAATTGGAACTCAATTAATAAGCAACTTCTGAGGCTAGCAGCATGGACCGGTGTATTGAGCTTAGACATTTCTTTATTCAGCATGATTAGCATTTTATTTGAGTCAGAAACATTAATCAATACAAGCCTTGCCCTGTAAACAGAGTAAAACGAAAGAGCTATGCAGCATTTTGATAAAATAAATAGAACACTGGCAGGAAGAAGGAGCCATAAGGGGGCCAAGATTGACGCTTCAAAAGGCAAAAAAAATGAAGGCAAAATAAATGTTCAAGGCTGACTGCATACCGCTGAAAAAGTGAAGAAAGATAAAATATTGAACATTGTCTGGTTTGGAGAACTATATCTGAAATATTATATTTCACTGTGTTTTTTTCGAATTTGGTCTATCTAGCTATCTATATTAAGGGCAGTGAAGAAAGAAAGAAAAAAACAGACCCATTTGGTTTAGGTGGCGTTAGCCCCCTGCCCTCATTTAAATTAGCACCATTAAAGCACAGAAAATTATCTGTGTTTTTTACAGTTCCTTGTCATGCCATTTATTCTTTAAGGGACACTTCATCACTGATTGATTACTTTTTAGAGTGCTTTATAATTCTTTCTTTTTATCTCATTGGGGCACAATACCATCTTGGAAGCTCAAAAATAATAATACACAACTCTTACTCGGTGCTTTTCAACCACAGATCTCAAAGTGCTGTACACTTTCACTAAATACCATTTTGCAGATGGGAAAATTGAGAAAAAAAATGTTGAAGCGATTTGTCCAGAATGAACTGGGAGTAATTGACATACTGTTAGCCCAGTGTTTTACCCACCGTGTGACTCTATCTTAAAGTATTCTCAAATGGTATTTATGTCTCTGCCAATTTTTTTCCTTCCTTCTTGATGACCATTACTTTTACCCACTGTGTTTCTAACTGAACTGAAATTAACATAAATCTTTTAGTTTACTTTCTTTTTTGTCCTGCCATATTTTTTAGCAGTGTTACCAGAACTCTGGGAATAGCTTTTATTTATGTATTGGTTTATTAATGAGTTGCTATTAGAGCTGTTGTAATTAGCAGAGTGAATTCTTAACATTTATCTTGTGCAACCGCACATAAACAGAGATTGGCTATTTGAACCTTTGCTCTGTCACAAAGCAGTGGATTTATATTTAAGCGGGTATTTGGAAATGTTCCTCCCCAGTGAAAAAAAACAAAGCAAAACCAAACGCTGGGAAGTGGAAAAGTCTCAGTAGAAAACTGAAGGCATTTGCCTTTCAGAAGGGAAGGATTCACAGCCTGGCATGGAGGCATTAGAGGACATGACCACCTAATATTCAGGCCTTGCAAGGAATCTTGGCTATACTCAGGGCAACTAGTGGACTGGTTGCCTTCTAGCTTTGTTCTCTGTCTCAGGTGTGAGACTGTGATACGTTAGGTGTGAAGTCTGTAGCTGCCCTATCTCCAGAGGGAGGGAAAGGAAGACAGGTTGCAACTGAAAATAAAATGATTAATTTATTTTCGGGGAGGAAATCCACGGAGGAATTCCATAATAACACTAAGGGAGCAGGCCACACAGAGCTGCTACTTCCTGGTTCCAGCTGTGAAAACTCTAGCAGTCTCAAACGCAAATGGGATACGGAGGGCTTTGGGATACAGTGGCATGCTGTTCTTCTCCTCCAACTTCTATACCTTTTGGATCAATGTAGCATGATGATTATTGCTATTATATATATATATATATATATATATTTAAAATGTTATAGTTCTTATTTGTTAAACATCTAATATATTTAGTGCTGTACAATACACAAACCAAAAGTTATCCCAGCCCCAAAGAGCGGACCATGGGAGGCCCTAATCTTGCAATTTGATCTGCTGAGTACAAGATCTACCTGTATGGATCTGAGTGAAGGATTGTGATCTAAAATAACATTAGTGCATGTTTGTTCCCCTACATAGCTCAGAATAGAGGAGAGCGATTGGCCCTTAGATGCTTCTCATAAAATTTGAACAAGTTAAGAACAGGTGAAATTTTGGAATTTAACTAATTGATGGTGCTGTCTTCAATCTTTGCAGCCTTCTCTAAATCAGGGTCTATAATCTAAGGCACATGGGGGGGCACCTTTTTTGAGCTGGGGGCTACTGACCCATAGAAAAATCAGTCAGGGGCTGCAGACAAGTGAGAAACAAACAAACCAAATCAAACCAAACAAACTAACCACCCTTCACCGGCATGGGCTCTTCAATGCTGCAGGGACACCCAAGCCGCAAGGACCAGATCCAGGCAAGCTGGGGGCTGCATCTGGCCCCTGGGTCTTAGGGTTCTCCATCCCTGATCTAAAGCATAATGCTGATAAAACCTATGGGGAACCATTCCTATAATATGTGGACCTCAAATTACAGACAAGCATTTTTATTTCTAAATCTACACAAACTACACATTATTTTTTTCTGTTTTTCCCTAACTAACAAGGGAAATGTTTTGTGGTACCAAACTAACATTAGTTATATCACTCCATGATGAAACGCTGAACACGTGTTTTTAAAAAAATGTATTGTGTCATAAATCTCTGCATTTCCTTTTGTGTTTGATCTCATATATTTCTCAGGGTTTCTAAAATGGTAAGACGTATTAAAATATTTCTCTAATTGTTACATTTCAAGCACGTTTATCGCTGGCTGCTTAGCTTCATTACGTATCATAGTCTGAATCTACAAATCAAGTATAATTAGACTTAGAGAACTGATTGGATTTCTAATTAAGCTACATTGGAAACAACAATGCACAATCAGTAAATATTCTGACTAGGTACATTTTAAAGAGCAACTCTTGGGCTTTTTGCTGATGACTAGGCACCAGTGTCATTAAATTTGTTGGTGGCAAGCAAATTTTAAAGCTAAAATAGAGGCAATTAGTAAAGATCTTGAAATATTTAATCACTTTTGTCCAATTAGTGTGCAATTAGGCAATGGTGTGGCGTGGGACAAACATTCTGCTTCAGTATTTGGTAGAGAAGGATCCCTTTGAAATTTTGCTGTTTAGTTTATTGATATATAAAAAGGAAGTTATGGTAGTAATTTTCAATTTAAAAAAATACTGTGCAGATGGTCTGACTATATATTTAACAATGTTAAACAAAACTAAACAAGAGAAGCACGTTACCTGAAATTACACAGCTGTGATCAGTGAATAAGCTCTAGATCACATTTGATTACAGCTGTGGTTATCTTGATCACTGAACGTACCAGTTAGTTACATTGGAAAAATCAAAACTAGATAAGCTTGCCAACCATATCGTTAAATGACATGATAATAGTTTCCTTGACCATGGAGGCCGTTTGGTTGCTTTGAATTCCTTCTGTGGAGTCTTGTGCTACGTGTGCAGATGTGTTCAGTGTGCACAAGCAAGTGAAGGCTAAAAATAAACCAATTAAAAATTCCCTGGCTTACTTGTGGTAATGCTTGGCTCAACTCTTTAAACTTTCTCTACAGGCCTCCATTTGGTTCTTGAAACTGCAAGATATCATGGCTCCAGTGGCTGATATAATGCATATATGTTCTACTGTAATACTGCAGTGAGTATGGATATTAGTATTTAGTGGGAATATTGTGCACAGTATAGAGCCATTTAGTTTAGACCCTTTGGATGGGTTTCATAGTGAAGGAAATCTCAAAGAGCTAGATGGAGATGATGCATCTACCTAGACTATGATTCTGACCCACTGTCTCCTCCAACAACTCACTCTGTTTCTCCTCCTAGCCCAAGATGGGCCTTAAAACCTGCGGAGAGTCCTTTGTAGCATTTGGAAGGGAAAAGAGCAGTGGGCAGAGTTGGCTGAGCCTTCCCTTCTGCAAAAAAAGGATGAGATCACTGTGTGGAAGGTGCCTGTGAGGTAAACTTAGGATAGAACATTTTGGCCCTAATAATAGCAATGTACATATTCTCGCTGTCCATTGTATATGATGATGACATCACAGCCTCACATGTGTTCTTCGTGTGACTATGAAACCTGACTCATGAGGAGCAACAGATGTCATAGAAGAATATGCAGGCTTCTACTGTACACTTAGCATGATGTTTGGCCCCTTTTTAAAATCTTTGTTTGTTGCCTCTGTCTTCTTTCAAGTATTTACAGTCTTAACGGTTACTCTCCATTCAGTCTGTCCTTGGCTGTGTCTTTGAAGTTATCAGTACTTACATTGCATGTGGCAAAATTCTGCTTTTGTGTGTCTTTGAAGCATTTTCGGTGACCATCCAACCTATGAGGTTACCATCTCTTTGCACGTGCAGGACATAGCTCTGTAAGGCCATGCCTACACTGCAGATAAGATCAAAGCAGCCACAGTCAATCTTCTGGGGTTCGAATTAGCGGGTCTAGTGAACTAAATTAGTGGCTAATTTGAATTAAGAGGGTGCTTTTGTCGATGCTGGCAGTCCTGCTTCTACAAGGAGTAAGGGAAGGCAAAGGGAGAAGAGAAGTCGAAGGGAGAGTGTTCTTCCTTCGACTTCCCGCAGTGTGAATGGTGCCAAAATTCAAGTTAAGATACTTCGACTTCAGCTACGCAATTAATGTAGCTGAAGTTGCGTATTTTAATTCAAACTTATCCCCAAGTGTAGACCAGGGATAAGAGAGCACTAGAACTGATAGATTGCAAATGAAAAGCAGACTTATTTGCTGGAGAGCTATTTTTTCTCTCTAAAAAGAAGTCGAATGTAATCAGTGTTTTTCTGATAGATGAGATTTCCATCACTAATACTTCAAAAATTTTATTCAACCAAGATGTTTTTTATTATTTTCACCTGTAATTTCTCTTTTAAAACATGCTTTTGCTTTTTTTTTCAACATTGCCAATCATGCTGAAAACAAAAATAACTTTATACTAACAATGCCCTTCAGATGAATTAGATAGATTCAGTCTTGGAAATTCAATATAGATTCCACATAAGGGTCTTGATTTTGCAGTCAAGTCTGTGGGAGTATGAGAGAAGTTTATATAGAGGGTAAAAAAAGAAGGTTAATAGAATGTATCTTGGAAGAGCCACCAGTTAATTCAAAGCAAAATACTTGTATGTGGTTTAACTGTAAGGAGAAATGACGCAAAGACACATGCATATGAGGGCAGGGCAAGGAAGGAAAGATAGCAGATTCAGAGTTATGCAAAACATTTACTTTGATCCTTGAATCTACTCAAATGTATCAAGGGTCACTATATTTCAGTGATGCCTGAAGCATGCAGGAGGTCAGAATAGATAATCAGTGATGATCTCTTTTGGCTTTAAAGTCTATGAGCTATGAAATTTGAAAACACTGCTTGTAACTTGACCTCCTTCCTGCTCTCTTCCACACAATAACCCCTCACTTCTCTTCTTGGATGCCTGGGGGCTAGACTACACTAACAGCACTACATTGGTGCAGCTGTAGCACATTTCGTGAAGATACTCTGTGCTCATAGGAGAGAGCTCCCCCAGTGGCATAATTTGTCCCTGCTCCAGGAGAGGCAGAGCTATGTGAGAGGAAGGGCATCTCTCACTGACCTAGCACTGGTGTGGACAGCACTTAGGTCGCTGTAACTTGCATTGCTCAGAGAGGTGGTTTTTCGCATCCCTGAGCAACATAGTTTAGTTCAATGCAAGCAGTAGTGTAGGCCTGCCCTCTAGTCTTTTTGGATGGCACAAGTCGCTGGGGAGTTAGGGGAAGGTTGGACATTGTCTTTAAAGGCTGGAATTCTAAGAATCTCAAGGTGAAATGGCAGGGCTGATTCACTTTAATCCCCTATAAACTGAACTGCAGAGTGTGGTTTACAAGCCTCATCCTACGAGGATGCTTTAAGCATTAACCATGGTTTTTATTATTAACCATGAATATTGATAGCATTTTTAATTATTACAAGCTGATAGGAGGTGCTCTTCACTGCAGTATCTGGGTGCAATTTATATATAGCTTTGGGGCCTGGTTTTCAGAGGGTGAGAAGCCTCAACTTCCACTGATATCCAATGAAGGTAATCAGCACCTCTGAAAATCAGGCCATTAAATCTTACAGGGCTTTGCAAAGAAATGTAGTCATGGTGCCATGGCATGTGGCCACATCTAACTTTTAGGTGCCACAAAAATCACCAGGATTTGCAAAGCCTGAGTTCAGCATCCAGGCACCCTATGCAATGAATGGGGAGAGAGAGGCCTCAGAAGGGGATTCACGGAAGCCAGCAAAAGTTTAGGCCCCAGGCAAGTTTAAGTGCCCACAGTGTTTGGGGGAGGTTGAATTGGGATCTTGTGACACTCACTGGTGCCTGATTCTTGGATTTCATAGGTAACTAAGTACTTCTGTGAATCTAGCTCAGGGGGTATGTGCTATGCTACGGTGACCATACATCCCTTTTTTTCCGGGACAGTCCCGGATTTAAGCGTTCTGTCCTGGTGTCCCAATAAAGGCAGCAAACGTCCCGGAAAACCTGTTGGGATCCGGCTACAAATGGCAGTGCCATTTCCCCCCGCCCCCTCCGGGACATCCTCGCAGACACCCAGTGATAGCACGGTGCAGCAGCAATGCCCTGCCTCCACCCAGCATTGTAAGCGGCTCCCTTGCTGCTTTGCACGGGCACCCAGGACCACTGCCGTTGACGCGCAGTGTCTGGAGTGCCAAGCAACCTGCAGCATGTGCTGCCCAATGGCACCCCCCGCTTCCGTGGCCCTTCCCTCCCGTTGAGGGACTGTCTCCACCGTGTGCGGCCACCAGCCTGGCCACACCACCTTCTCCATCCACAGGCAGCTGCCACCACTGCCGGAGGGGAGGGGCGCTGGTTGGAGCCAGTGAGCCGCTCCTGGGAGCTGCCTCCAGAGTCCTGGCAAAGACTGTGCAGAGCCCGGCTGGAGCACTGCAGAGTGGGGTACGTTTGGGCTCTGCTGGTGCATTCTCTGCACAGCCCTCTCTCCCCCTACCCCTTCCCACTCCGCTGAGGGAATGGCAGTGCACAGACCCGCTCACTTTGCCGCTTGCTCTGCAAGCCGAGTCTGGATGAGGGGTGGGGGCTCCACCCCCCATGCTCCTGCTAATGTGAGCCAAAGCTGGTGCGGGGACTGCACTAAAATTAGCACCATGGGCAGCCCAGCTCCAGGCCCGGCAAGCGGTCCTGCCCTGGAAGCCGCTGGGGCTAGGGCTGCGGAGACTTCTGGGGCCCTACCACAGACTCCAGCTCTTCAAACTGGAAGGCAAAAGGTGGGAGAGGGGCAGGGGGAAAACAAGGGGGAAAGAGAGTGGAAGAGGAAGGGGCTTGTGCTTAGGGGAGGGGGCAGGGCAGGAGAAGAAAGGGGAAGGCACCAAAGGATAGGGTGGAGGAGAGACAAATGCCAGGGGGCCAAGTGGAGACAATGAGGAAAAGGGAAGGAGGCGGGAGAGGAGGTGTCAATGGGGGTGGGAGGCTGGAGGATACAGGGTGATGCTGGGAGCGGAGAGGGGAGAGGCATTGGGGGCAAAAGAGGAGAGGGGGAGTTGCTGGGAGAAGGGTTGAAAGGAGGGGTGGGCATAAGAAAGGCGGGGATGGAGCAAGCAATGTGTGAGGGCACAGAGAGGCATGAGGGGAACTGGGGCAGAGGTGGTGATGAGGTGGGCATCGGGGAAAAAGTGGGCAAGGGGAGCAGGGGCAGTGAGGGAAGGGGGAGGAATGAGGAGGGTGCAGGGGTAAAGGAAGCTGCAGGTGCCAGAGGATTCTGGGGGTGAAGCAGAAGGGCAGACACCCGCAGGGGAGGGACCAAAACCAGAGGAGAGAGGCAGGGCAGGTTTGTAGAGGGAGACGTTAGGAGAGGGGATGAGGAGGGGTAGCTCACATGATCAGAGTGGGGTTAGTGGAGGACTGAGCACAAGGGGAAGAGAAGGACTGGTGCAGGGGGGCAGGTCCCATGAGGGCTGAGGGCAGTGAGAAGGTCAGGAGTCAGGACAGCAGAGGAGGGTGAGGGGTTGGGGGGCAGCAGGCACCAGGGGAGCTGATGGAGTAAGGGGAGGAGACAGGGCAGCAGAGGGAACAGGTAGAGGTTTATAAGATATTTATTAATAACTTGGGTGCCACAGTGACACATCCAAACAAGCCACATGAACTCAGTACTGGTGCACAACACAAAATTCATTCTGCTCATGGGAGGAAACTCTTAGAGGGAACACTTCTCCCAGACTCCCTCTCCTACCCCGAGTTATTGTGACACAAATCGGGTTAATGCAATTCTAGGATAGTTGCATGAGGGGGATTCGGTGGGGACCAAACTCATCCCTGTTGGTAGGAGGATGGTGGGAAAAGTTCTTAGAGGGAGTCACATGACACCTTTTACTCTTGTTCATGTATTCATCTTGACCCTGCGAGTGTTACCTCCAGAGGCGTGGCTAATGGGGGTCAGGGGCGTGGCTAGTAGGGCCAGGGGCGTGGTTAACAGAGGTTAGGGGGTGTGACTAATGTGTCCCTAATTTTGGTTCAGAAAATATGGTCACCGTAGCTATGCCCCATAGCTCTGCCTCTCCTGGAGCAGGTTACTGATCAGGAGACGGACAGGAAACCTAGTCGGTATGCTAGGTGACAGAGCATTCCATAGCACGCTAGAGAAAGAGACACATGTAACAGTTAATGTCTTGTAAAAATCACAGAGGCTTGTGACAACCAAATATTGTCAAAGTGCTAACCAAATATTCATGGCTGTAATTGATAGTGGTCTTCAGTCAGTGAAGAAATAGTTACTGTTTGCTAGGTGTTATAAAAGGGCAGCAATGAAAGAAACTAAGGCCTTGATTGCCCAAGGTTCTACAACATGCGTGTAACTTTAAGCATGTGACTTCAATAAGACAACTTATGTGCTCCAGAACCTTCTTGAATTGGGACCTATATCCTCAGATATCTGATGGTTCCTTGCTCCTCTCTTCCTCCTCAGAAACAACCCCTTCTTTTTTTCTTACACAAAATTATTATTTTACTAACAAACAACAACAACAACAACACAACATTTGTTTTAAAAGAAAGTGGGACACGTTACATATTCCATAAATGAAAAATCTGCTTGGTTGACAATATAGAGTGGAGTACATGACCATAAACAATCATATGAATGGGTGCATATGCCTCATATGAAAGCAAGCATCAGATGCTTATGCATGCTCCAAAGAACTGTATAATGGCTAAATTCCTGGCTGCCTTTTTACATGCTGAAAATATAAAAATAGATTTAAAAAAAATCTCATCTATGGACAGGATGTCACAAGGATCGAAGTTTCACTAATCGTTAGGAGAAAGCGTAAATCATTTAAATGTTTCTTCATGGCAAAAAGATAACTGTAAGGTGTTTCACAGACTAACTTTGCTGAGAAATAAAGAGCATTTATATTGTTAGCTCCCAGATTCTTTTCCTTCCCTTTTGATGATTTGATTTTCTGATGGAGGCCAAGGCAAATCTCCACTGACCAGTTGATCCTGACCAAAGCAAGGCATGTATCCCTGGGAATCTCTGTTATCCCAGGCACAGATTCTGAAAAGAGGGCATTGGTCAGGGAAACTGAATGGTTGCAACCTGCTTTTTATCTTTTAAAATTCCACTTCCCTCACCCCAGCTTGTGCTCCAGTGTTTGCCACACACATCTTGGGACCAGCAGGGTGGTCTTGCATCCGGGAGGAGTGAAACAGCTGTGTGTTGAAATAATGATGCTAATGTAGCTCTGTGATTTGGCCACCAGACTAATGTGGTGTGATCAGGTCTCTTCCCAGGACACTGAAAGCAATGTCTACAGTGCTGCAGGCTTGGTTGGCTCAGAGTTACATATAGCTCTGTGGAGAGAGAGTGAGGGAGAGACTGGGAAATCAAACCTCATCCCCCGTAAAGGAACACACAACTGCCTGCCAAACCACCCAGATGGCGCAGGACCCAGGTACTTTGATGGGATGGTGGGAAAGAAGATTGTTTTTCTACCTTCCTTCCTTATTGTGCTAGACCATGTAAATTTGTAGAAAAGGTCTGTGAAATTAATTATACTGTTAGTGCTTGGTAACCAATGAATTGTAAATTGCATTATTAAAACAGCATCAGAGAGCTGACTGATCTATTATTTTTTAGGGAGAGAATGAAGATAAGGGTTGTATAGGCATTACAGGTCTTTCTAACAACCATACAGCAAGGAAAATGAAAATATGATTGTATTTTTATTTCTATATTAAGTGCAATTGAAACAATAATGCATTGTTTTGTTTTATTAAATCATCATGCATTTTTGTATGTGCCAGATTACACACCATGGGTTTATATGTGTGTGCACATTGCACAGTTCATCTCATTATCTATCTGTCTTATTCTAGAAGGTATTTGGAGGAAAGCTGCTATTGAACAGCTTTTCTTCTCCAATACCTTGTAAAACAATATAAATAAATATTGTGAACTCTTCCCCCTCCAGATATGTGTATATATGACTCTAATGTAACTAATATGATGCATGCCTATTATCAGCCCAGTCACACTGAGCATGTATTGTATTCCTTATCCCTACCTTTGTCTCTTTAGATTGCAGTGTTTGTGAAGCAGAATCTGTGTGTACAGTAGCCGGCAAAATGGGGCCCCAATCCGGACTGGGGATTCTGAGTGCCATTGTAATACAAATCATAATGAATAAAAGTAACCCTCTGAGACAGCATTGTCATGACTGTGAAAACACTGTTCAGCTGCTCTCCCTTGTGAGACACCTGCCCCAAACATGCTCCTCTTGCCCAACATTCCTCCGTAATGCATATCCCCTTTCACACTCCTCTTACCAAACACCCAGTTGCTCATAGACCTTTCTGTACATAAGAGCTGGTCCCCACATGTATTGGTTCTCTTCTTCTGTGTGCCGGCATTCTGGATGCTGGCCTTTTGTGTACCTCCTAATATGCACCCCTCCAATGACACATGAAGTGGTGGCCTTTTCCACTCATTGCCACAAGCAGAGAGATTTCTGCACATCTCCTAGAGTCCATTCTTCTAAAGCGAAGTAGCATGTGTGGTTGGGTGTACAGTCATGTGACTTCCTCAACACCATTACTGGAAAAAAAAAGAAGTGAGCTGAGCAAAGCTCCAGTGGAATTTCCCCTCTATCTCTCTTTACACTTGCTCACTGAAGTGCTCAAGGAAGGGCTGTATTTTCATTTTGGTTTTTACAGCATCGTAGGCAATGGAGCCCTCAATACGCTTAGGGGCTCTCTGGGAGTTATCATAATATAAATGCAGAATAAGGACCGTAATTCTTTCCTCACTGGAGAACAGAATCAGGATAGGACCAGCCTCAGCCTGATCCTCATCCTTCCACTGAAGGGCTCCAGCAGGGAAATTTTATCAGGCAAAAATTTGGTTTCCCCCAGTTGCTAGATAAAGTTATTCTTTCACCAGAGATGGCAAACATCAGTTTGAATTGAACAGAGATCGCCTGAAAAACTATTGTAATATGAGTAAAGACCCATAAAATGGGCCTGCTTCTCCCCTCCATTACAGCATCAGAGATGTCACACTGGTGCAAAAAACAGTGTTACAGAATGGAGGAACAGATCCGTTTTTAAGATAAACTATTTTAAAAATAAATGGAAAACAATATTTTGGAGAATTTACTGTCCTCTAACAATTATGCTATGTTAGTTCTAGTTAGCAATACAAAACAATAACACTGTCTTTGCTGTCACTATCAAATCCTCCCCCCCCCCCCCAAAAAAAAAATACTCTATTATCCTCTTACCAGTCAACGGCTTAGGAAAGACTCCCATGTATGGGTGCAGTGCATTCCTAAATTCAAAAGAGGGCAGCATTTTACTTATGCTGTTTGAAATAAATAAGAATCCAAGTGTGTAGAAGAATGTCATACTGAAAAAAATCCCCAGTTTTGAAATACACATATCATGTTGTGAAAGATTAAATTTAATGTGGAAAGAAATTGTTCCTAGAATGGTAGATTTACATATAAAGGCTATTAACTGATCATTGATATTAGCAAATGTAACACTTCGTTTTCATGGGAAGAGTATATAATTTCTCCTTGTTGCACAGTCATAATTCTCATTTAACTGCATACATATTAAACTGACTATAAATCCAAGTCTAGCATTGTCTCAGAATAGTCAAACGAAGAAGGGACTGAAATACAAAAAGTAGGCATGATATTTGAAAAGAAATGTTAAACTGTTCTAAAGAAAAATTATGAAATCTAAGTCAAGACTTCAGCTCAACAAGCTTCTTGAACATGTGCCTAAATAAAGCATGCCGTTAGTCCCATTGACTTCATTTGAAGCATAGGCTTAAGGCACTTTACTGAGTTAGGGCCAAAGAATCTATTTTTGATATTAATTTAATTTTCCTTCTCTCCTTTCATTCTTACCCCTGCACTATGGTCCTAAGAAGTGTACCAGTTTCACTGGGAAGAAACCAGATGTGCAAAAAGGAAGCAAAATACAAATTCTAATTTTAAATTAAAAACCTGGAATATTTTGAAGCAGAGCAACTTCTTTGTGACCAGCCATCACTTACCTTCTATTTGTACAGGGGTTAGAAGAATATTTACTGTGCCCTTTTAAAAAAATGCATACTGTTTATAAAGAAGGGTAAATTAGGGAAGGGTCTTGTTTAAAGTGTGAACTGGATCATAGAAAATGAGGGTTTATACAAGGCAGATGCATTTCAACTAGTTACCTCATGTTTAATTTTTAATAAAATATTGCTCTCCAAAAATATAATAGTTTTTTTAAGCACTGTATTTGCTTCACTTAACCAGCCAGCTTGCTTGGAATGTTAAAAGAACCTAGGACAGTACAAATACCCATTTTGCTGTTCTGTTTGCATCTAGCAAATAACAGATGTTGCTCTATGAAGATGCACATCTGATGCATCTGAGAAGGGATTTCTAAAATATACACCCTAAACCAATAACAGGTTTAACACTAAACATTTACTATGGAATAGAACCAAATCAGTACATAGGAGGATACAAGTTTTCTGACCGTTCTGTTCATGAGTGTAACAATTGGGGATGTGATCAATGGTGTTTGAAATCAAGTGGGAGTAGGATTCTTGTGTGACCTCAAATGTGCATTAACGTTCACTAAATGACAGAGGATCTGGACAGATGGATTTGTAGCCTAAAGAGGTGAAACTTCATAATCTTCAGTAAATAGTTGTTAGAGAATCTGTGAAGGAATTCATGCAACCCAGGGATTCACTGGTTGGGTTCCATTGGTAAACAGTCCTGCTCTTCCTTTGGATAAAATCCTCCACCATGTATCTGCCTTTGTGGCTCTAGGAAAGCACAGTTTGAATGCCTGGGGTGAATCTAGTAGAGTGTCTCCAGGCAAATCTGCAGGGATCTCAGTTCAGTCCCTACAAATTAATCTCACCTGATCTGCTTTGAGCAGCCCACACAAATGGAAGCCTGAAAGATTAATTCATTTCTAATTATAATAAAGCTAGTGTTTGCAAAGGCCAATAGGTCTGCGATGCTTTTTATGAAAATGCTCATGATACTCATTGAAGTTAATGAGTATTTTGCTACTGAATTCAGTTGGGAATGGGACAGAGACCTAACTTTCCTGACTTAGAATTTGCACCTCTTTCAGTTGCCTTGAAAGTAGAGCTTAAGCACTTTTATAAATGGACTGGCGGGTTGTCTAATTGTCTGTAAAATATTCAAGTAATTTATATCCTCTGCTGAATACTATTTTGTAGCCTGTTCTAACTGTTCTCCTTGGTGAATCGTAACAGATTTCCCTTCTGCAAAAACCTGCTAGAGAAATATTTTCCCTTTGTCTCCCTATCATGGAGGCACATATATTTCACTAAAGGACGTGCCATGCTAATCTTTTCTCAAATGATACCAGTAGGTCCTTAAAATGCAGACTCCAGAAGATTATTTCTACTGCTTTCATTCCCTGTGGTGGCATATAGTTTTCTTGCTAAAAGGATATATTCCATTAGAGATTTTTTTAAATATCATAGGTGCATTTATTTGAACATTACGAGATGCTACACACTGGGAACGGATTCCAGTGAACAAAGCTAATATTGACTCTTTCTGTGGACAATAAACGGGTGGTTAGACATTATACTGTATCTTGCTGACAAATATAACATATTCAATATTAACTTTCTATGCATATTGAATAAGCAATTAATAATGCAATGATAACAATGATAATAAACCTTCAGTCCTTTCTCTGGCAAAGCTCTTGTGTACACCAGTGGGAGTTTGTAAAGAGCAAAAAATGCAGAATTCGTTCTTTTTAGTACACTGGTCCTCAGATGAGACAGATATGGAAAGCACCACCAAAATGTCCACGAAGAAGTATAAGCTTTAACTCCCGCTATCACTATTGAAAATAAAAAACAAAGACACTGATTGACATGTCCGTCCCATTATCTCACACACAGAGATAATGCACAATACTATGTCTATCCCATTATCCCCTTGATTTTAATATCAAAGTGTTTGTCTGACTGTCACATTAGATTCTAAGGCCATTACAGGAACTGAGGACCTATGACTGGAACAGACCTAGAAGTCACCAAATTCAGTGCCCTCCTATCACAGGCAACCTTTATTTTGCTCTTCCTAAACTGATGTCAAGGAGTGACTTCAAAGAAGCCAATGGAGAGATACTGGTGTAAGTTGATGGAGAACTGTGCCCTGATAGCTTAGCTTTTAGTAACTGTGTGTGGGTCTGCTCATGTCGGTTTTAATGTGCACATTTTCTTGTCTCTTGTCTGTAGGAGATCTATTCCGAGAGCATGAAAACAACAAAAGCGGTTTAACACATTTGCTAAATCAGACCCATTCATTGTGAAGCTTTTAGTTGTCTATGACTGGTTTGATAATAAATGTTGTTGAACTCTGGTTCTTACATGCACTGCTCTGTTCTAACTGCTCCCCACCACTTTCCCATTCTCTTACTTTAGCAACACCCTACACACCTGTTCAAATAATATTACTATTGCCTTGTGTTGACACCAAGTCCACCCTTTCCTTTCATATAATAAGAGCTCGTGGTGAGCTCGTGTAAATTGAAAGCTAGTGGTAGCAGAAGCTGATTGTTTACCTGTCTCCAGTTTGTTGCCACAGATACTTCTAGCAAGAGTTGAACAAAGATCAGTTTGACATCCTTGTTAAGCAGGATTTGCCCCCCACTCCACCCACAAAAGTTAACCAGGTGCTATTCAACTTCCAGTTCTGCAGGTGTTTCCTCACACCTGTCTGAAAAAAAACAAAATTTGGTTTGTTTCAATATGGAGATGGCCCTAGCAGAATAAAAGACAACCTCACCCTGCCATGTAGACACAAGTGTTTGTTGTAATATTTCAGTGAATCCAAGCAAACAGAGGATGATACCTCTGTTTATATTTAGCATTTAAGCTTAACATAATTTAACAAGCTGATCCTGCTACCATTGAATGAGTGGCCAAACGCCTATTGACTTCAATAGGAGCAGAATCAAGCGCTAAATGGCTCTTCTGAAAGGAAACAGAATATTACAACTTTAAAAATGTTCGTTATCTACGTCATTGGCCAGATTTCCAAATGGGTATGTAACATGGAGGGGGAGAACCCCCCACCAAGTGTGGGGTGAGGGTGCTGACTCCTGACACTCTCATACTCTCCACTTTTGCTCCCCAGTCCATGTCTCTAACTCCACCCACCAAAGTCTGTGAAGCCCCACTCTTAGTCCCTGAAGCAGGGTGGCCAATGGTCAGAGTCTCTAACTCTCCTCTATTTGCAGGGCAGCATAGTTCAATAGTCCCAGTCCATAACTCACCCCTCCTTGTGGGGCAGTGCGACCCAATGGCCTCAGTCTTTACCTTGCCCCTGTTTGCAGGGCAGCGCAGTTCAATAGTCCAAGTCAATAGCTCACCCCTACTCGTGGGGTAATGTGGTCCCCTCTCAGGGATGGGAGGTAATGGAAGGGTTTACATCCCCCAGCGGGGGGGGTCCAGGCTCTCCCACTGTACTGGACCCCAGATCAGGTCCCTGTTAAGATGCGTCTACACTGCACCGTAGCTTGAAATAAGATACACAATTTGAGCTATACAAATTGCGTATCTTATTTCAAAATAGCTTATTTCATAATTTGGCCCTGTCAACACAGCACCAAATTTTGAAATTACCTGCTATTCTGAAACATCCCTTACTCCTTGTGGAATGAGGTTTACAGGGATGTCAGAATAGTGAGCCCGAAATAACAGGCTTGCTGTTAAGATGCAGTATAGCTATTTTGGGATACTCAGGTATCCCAAAATAGCATTGCAACGTAGACGTAACCTTAGTGGCTTTCTCTAGCCACTGAGTCAGCAGGGAAAAGCTCTGTTGAAAACACGCTGATTCCCCAGCTTCGGCTCACTCACTATGTAGCCGTTGCTGTCCCTGGTCTGTTTCCTGCTTCAGTTGTCTCAGCTTCATCCTGAATCTCCCTCTCCTCTGCTTTGTCAGGGCTCTGGCGGCTCCTGCTTGCCTCTGGAACCCATTCGGTCTCTGGGAGCATCTGGCCTCCAGCTAGCATGGTAGCACCTCGGCATTTGTGTAGTTGCTGCGGTTTGTCTGATCTGGCAATACATGTCCTCTCTCTCCGGCTGCCAGCCTCAGCTGAGCTGAGCTGCTCTCTTTTATAGCGATACAGCTCAAGCAAAGGGGGTGTGGCTTTCTCAGTCCTCAGGGCTGGGTTAACCCCCGCCCTGTACACCCCGTCACAGGGTGCCATTTAAATGCACATGACTAGCAAGTGCAAACACTCCAGTTGAGGTTTACATGCATTCGTAGCAGTATGCAAACACAACTCCCAACTTTCATAAGTGCGTTGGGGTGTTTGCATATCTAAGGGTGTGTCTAGACTACAGGGTTTTGTCGACAAAAGTGGACTTTTGTTGACAAAACTATACCTGCGCCTACACTGCTGCTGAGTTCTGTCGACAGAATGTCGACAGAACTCAGCAGTTTTGTCAATGGCTGTAAACCTCATTCTACAAGGAATAATGCCTTTTGTCGACAGAGTTCTGTCAACAGAAGGCATTATTGCATCTACACTGTCCTTTGCGTCTACACTGTCATGTCGACAAAGCGGCTTGTTTTGTCTACAGAACTGGATGTAGTCTAGACGCTCTTTGTCGACAGACGCTTTGTCGACGGTATCTGTTGACAAAACTTCTGTCGACAAAAGCCTGTAGTCTAGACGTACCTCAGGTCAGGCCCATATAAATGTGGGTGTTTATCGTTGAATGCCTATTTGAAAAGCATTCTAGGGTCTAATCCAAATAGCCACTGAAGTCACTGGAAGCCTAACTCCTCGGAAAAGTAGCCAGTAAACCTCAGATTGTATCCTTCTATTTCTTTTACATTTCTTCTTGATGTAGCTTATCAGCGGAGTCACCACTGCTGCATGTAAAATCTGACCCAGAATGAATTATTGTAATGCTAGATAAATAGATAAAAATAAATAGAGGTCAAACAATCCTGATATCTTTACTTAAACGAAAGTTTGTGACTCTATTGGGAGTTATACCTGAGCAAGGAATGTGACTCAGAGTTTGATTTCCATTTATCAGTGTAAATCCAAGTAAGCTTTAATGGAGTGTCACCATTTTAAATGGTGAAAAAGAGATAAGAATCTGGGCATGAGCAAAAAAGGAAGGATTTTGTCCAGACCTTTAGAGCCTGCTATTTAATCACCCCCTCTGGGGCTATGTCTCCACCATGTCCAGGGAACGTGTCTGCTCTTCTGCATTTTTTGGGAAAGAGCAGATACGCTCTTTCGGCATCCCTGTCTTCCTCCTCCCGTGAGGAAGAAGGGCTTTTCTGAAAGAGGGGATTTTTTCCAAAATTTGGCCCAGTGTAGATGGGCCAAATTTCAGAAAAGCCTCTTCTGAAAAAAATATCGGAAAAAGGTACACAAATTGCAGAGCGGAATTTGCGTATCTTTTTCCGATAAAGCCCCATAGTGTAGACATAGTCTGGATTTCCCATTTAATGGCTGGATTGAAACCCCATTTAAATAAATGGCGAGACACCTGCCAGAGCCATCATGTACATAGGACGGTTTAGGGGCGGCAACCTCAGGCCCTGTGCTTTGGGCTTCCCTGCAGGGCCCATAGCAGCATAGGGAATTATCAGGGAGCCTGATGCTGACAGCAGGGGTTGGGCCCAGCCACGCATTCACCACCAGCAGCAGGAGCCATGGGAAGTGCAGCCACCCAGCCCCAGCTTGCTCTGCTCTGCCATCTCTCAGCTGGGCTTCTCCATGTTGCCGTGGTGGAGGAAAGCAGAGCGACCTGGCCCCAGTCTGCTCTGCTTTCCCATATGACGCAGCTAGGAGCTGGGCTTGTGGAAGCAGAGCAGGCTGGGACCAGGTTGTTCCACTTCCCGCCACTGCAGTGAGTGCAGCGGGGAGGGCTACCCCTGCTGCTGGAGCCAATCTGCTCTGGTAGTCCCCCCAGGTCATGTCACTCAGGGGGAGAGAACATGGTGGAAAGGGCGCAATGGGGGTGGGAGGTGGCAGAGCAGGGGCAGGAAGCAGACGGGAAGGGTGGAGCGGGGGAGAGTTGGGGGTAAAGCAGGGGCTGTAAGAGGAGGGGAAGAGATGGAGTCTGGGGTGGCCCTGATTCCTGCTGTTTGGGCATTGAAACAAACTCTAAGCTCAGATCCTGTATGGTATTTAGTAACCTACGTGTCATTATTTCAATGGGAATTAGGTCCTAAATACCTTTGAGGATTCAGGCGTAAGTCGGTAGGCATTCTAAAGTCGGAAAGAACTGCAGAATTGGGTATATTGGAAACTAATTTTCTCACATTCATGGGAAAATGCGTACTATATTGGTGCTCGCCAGTTTGCCAGAGATTTACATCTTTCTAAAAATGTCCTCATATCTGCAACTTATACAAAACTTTTAGCCAGGCAGGACGTAAATTTTATGTGCAATAAATGTCATACTAAATTTCAATAGTGCAAAAAAACATTTAGACATTTATCAGGATCAGATATTTTGTTGTAGTGAAAAACAAGTCTGTCTTGCAAAATTCTGTGCTAACAGCTTACTGATGGTGAAGGTCTAGCTCAGGACTTGAATTGACCTGCTGAATTTGAAAGATTTGAAAATAGACATACACATGTATCACAACTTGTTCGTTGTTTTTATTATGCTCATCTATAGCAAATGATGAAGTTTCTAGGGGTATGTCTACACTACCACCCTAGTTCGAACTAGGGGGGTAATGTAGTCATACCGCACTTGCAAATGAAGCCCAGGATTTGAATTTCCCGGGCTTCATTTGCATAAGCCGGCCGGCACCATTTTTAAATGCCGGCTTGTTCGAACCCCGTGCCGCGCTTCGTGGAACAAGGTGTACAGATAGTTCGGAATGGCTTGCTAGTAGAAATTAACACAATAGACCTAGAAGTGGGACTGTTTACATAGGGTAAGTGCAGCAGAACATTCATACAAGTAAATTACTTTGCCTGTAATTTTTACCATCCCCATCTCTGTTGTTGTAGGCCTGGGCTTTATCTCCCTCAGCCCGGGTTTGCCTCCTTCATCATCTTGTTTTGAGGCTATAGGATCCTATTATTATAGGGGGTTCTCATGTTTAAGGAACTGGAAACTGTTCAGTTCCCCTCACAGTTCCTTATATATCCTTCCATTGAGGTGGAACTGCTAACCAGCCCTTTGAAAGAGGAGATGTAGCCCCTGATGTAGTCACCGCTGACAGGGGGGACAAAGGGGACACTTGTCCCAGGGCCTGGTGATTCTAAAGGTCCTGGGGGCTCTGGCACCTGGAACCCCAGGACCTTTAAATCGCTACAGGAGTAGCATGGGGTGCTCTGGGATGCTCTGAGAGACTCTCATTGCCCTGGCTTCACCCATTCAGTCCAAGGCTCTGCCTCTTCATGGAGATGGGCCCCCCTCTCTTGCCCAGGGGCCCAGAACAGCTGTGGGCTCCCTATGTTATTTTCTAATATTTGAATATGCATGAAGTCATCAACATGATGGTCTTAGGTCCGTGCACTGATTCTTGGCTCCTCTCAGGCCAAACTAGCCCCATATCACCATAGTTTCTGAAAGCTCCAGTTCAGTGGGCTTCCCCACTAGCTCCAGAGTGCCCATCCTTCCCCCATCCAAAACAGAGGGGAGGTAGTAAGTTGGCACTCATACTGTTATCATTAACTTAGCTACTAACGTTACTCAGGTCTGGCAAGCATAATGCTGCCCTCAGGTGTGATGCTGCCCTCTGTATACCTTGAACATGTGAAGCCCATTCTCCAGTTAGCTCTTGTGTAGGGGCTTCAGCACACTGAAAGGGAAAGATGCTGATGTGAATACAGCACTCTGCTCCCTCCAGGCCAGGATCTGCTATATCCTCTGGAAGCAAAGGGTTTGATTTAGCCTCTAACCCTGCATTTCTGACATCAGTGTGTTTACACATGATGTCACAAATGCCAGTCAGTTCCACTGCCAGTACAAAATACAGTGTCAACGGGGAAAAAATTCTGAAGAAAAAGAAACGAAAAGTTAAATAGATTTAGTCTGATGCATCTGAAAGTTTTCTCCTTTTTAATGTTTGGAGAGGAGCTCTTCCAATCTGTTGAATACATAGAACGGTATTTATTTTAAATGGTGTAAATACACATTTAAATGATAGACTGTACTCTTTCCAAATGAAGTTGTAGCCTGTTGAATACATACTACACTTTAAAAAAGTCTAAATATGAATTTACAAGATAAAGTGTAACGGCTTCAAAGGGGCCATTGATCTATGGAGTACATAATATGCATGTTAGAAGTCACTGAAATACTTATTTAGATGACATACTATTCACAAGGAACCATTACATTTCTTTAAATAAATGGTATGCACTGTAAAAATTGTCTAAGCTTTGCTTTGATCAGTGATAGAAATGTAGCCGTGTTAGTCTGGGGTAGTTGAAGCAAAATGCAGGACAATGTAGCTACATTGTCCTGCATTTTGCTTTGATCAGGCACTGGTGTATCATGTCAGCTGATAAACACATTCTTTTTGGGAAAAAAAATAAAAGAAACCCAAGGCGAAAGGGAGGTTAATTCAGACAAATGTGTCAAAGGGTCTTTCTGACCCATCAAAGCAAGGAAATTCAGGGTATGTCTACAGTGCAATTATCCCCCCATGGTTGGTCCATGCCAGTTGACTTGGGGCCGTGGGGCTCAGACTAGGGACTGTGTAACTGTGGAGTAGATGTTTGGACTTGGGCTTGGAGCCTGAGCTTTCAGACCCTGCGAGGCGGGAGGGGCCAGAGTGTGGGCTGCAGCCTGAACCTGAACATCTACACCTCAATTAAACAGCCCTGTGAGCCCATGTGAGCTGGCCCGGTCAAGCCACAGGTTTTTAATTGCAGTGTAGACATAGTCACAGAAAGCAAGAATCTGGGCTCTGTTCCTGGCCTTCACTAGTTCTCCCACCATTATTAGGATTGGTCCTAGACCACCAGGGGGAAGAACTGCTAGTAATTCTTTGTGTACACAAGCCCTATGGACTATATCTTCCCCTATCAAGCCAAAAAGTGCAGAGAAGACCCTAATACCAGCCACCTCCTGGCTTCGTAAAAAGTTGCCACAGAATTGTTTTTCCTTATGCTGATGTATTTTTTCTTCTCTTTGTGTATGTTATGAGCAGACAGAAGAGCTACAAGACTCATGGAGTGTAAAGTATCCATGCAACAATTCCTTAACTTTGTCAATCATTGCCAGCTGAAAAGAGGGGGCCCCCTCGCGGTGCCATCTTGCACATTGTCCCCTAACCATAGCTACAGAGCTGGCATGCTAAATTTGCTGCTATTGGCTGCATGGCACGCTGTTGCACACTGTGCCACCTTTGATGGGGAAAATATTAATTTGCAACTCACGGGATATGATCCAAAGCCCATTAAGTGAAACAGGACTCCTAGCTTTGATTTGAATACTCTTTGGATCAGGCCCATAATTTTGGGGTATAGGAACATTCCACTTAGTGGAGTTCATTCACAGGATAATGCTCCTGTCCGTGTGTTCTGCTCACCGCATGGCTCTATTGAGGAAGGGATTCAGCTAATTATACATGGGAGTGGGAGGACAGCATCCTACATTGCAGCCTTCTCCCCCCAAACTGCTTTTTCTCTGGTTTGATCTATTCTGCCCTATGGATTGGGTGCAGTGATGTTGGTTGGAGCGTGGGGCTTTTGTCCTTAAATCACCCTCTTGAACCTCTGAACTGCAGGATCTAAGAACAGTACAATGGATTAGAAACTGTATGTAACTCTTATCTTTGTGGTTGCAAGAAGAGATTTCAGTATATACTGCACAACATAAGAGCAACAGTAAGAATGCAGTATCCACAAATGACAGTCTTTTAACTCTTCTTGCTTTTTATGCATGGAGGAGAAATCTATAAAATTAAAATGTCTTGTGACTTTATTACAATGTGGGTCCACTCAGTGTAAGATGAGAGCACAAATTAGGAACACATTTTATATACACAAATGAATTTGTGAATCTTTTTCAGTTAAATGGTCCAAACAGTATTGATTCAGCAGTGCAAATCTAGAGTAGCTCTGTTAATTTATCTGTATTTATACATCAGGCATAAATTTAGCTCATGTGGTTTTGGACAATACTATACAGTAGGATGAGTAATATTGCTTTGGCAATAATGTAGGTAAAGTTGTTTGGATTCCTTTAGAACAAACCATGAGATGGTAACTAAAATATATTTTACCACTATTTTTGATACCATAAAGATGTAGGTAAAATAGTAAAATTTAAATACACACAGATATTCATTCATTCATTCATTCATTCAAGAAAAAATAGTTAACTAATATTTATGTTTGCATGATGATTTTCATTCTATGATCTCAAAGTACTCTTCATAATCTATAGCATTAGAACACACCTGTTAAGTAATTATGGAATGTATTATAATCCTTTCTCCTATGACTAAAATGCCTCAACTATTTAACAGCGACAGCACACAACAATTTCAGAAGTGCAAACAAATGAAATGGCAAAGAATAATTAATAAACAGAATGAATTTGGCTAGAATACTGCAGTAAACACTCCCATTCTTATGAAATTGGAAAGGGATCTCTGGCAATTGCCAAGTGATCAGAATTTTAATATTGTATCTAACCTAAAAACACACATAGCATGACATATCTATTAATCATTGACATTCAATAGACATTATACACGTTAAGGATAGAAAAGACCTACTCAGTCACCTCATCTGTCCTGTCTTACAATGTATTTGCCAGACCCTTGTCTGATGTAGTTTTAACTGATCTCAGGCAACAAAGAAGCAAAGTCTTGTGACTTCCCTTAAGAATCTATTCTGGAATCAATTAACTGATCCTGATAACCAGCCCAAAGTTAATTTCCTCCCATATCTGAAACTTTTGTCTTGCAGCAAGATGAATTAAATAATAATATTTAAGAGCTTTTGTCCATTCATCCCAATGTGCTTTACAAAGATAAGCACACATCATTAAAGACCTATTACAAGTGGAAAACTGAAATAGAGAGGTTAGCCAACAACTTGTTCCAGAGCAGGGAATAGAACACACTATTCTCAATTTCTAATCTGACAACAACTCCACTGATCAACTATAACTTTTGTCAAGAAAATGGCTCCCTTCAATAAATGATTTTGGAACTGTTTAACTTTGGGAAACATTTTTAAAAATCCTTTAATATTTATTGTCATTTGGAACAAGGGAAACTATGTATAGTTTGTATAAAAGTTAAGAAGCTAAATATGGTGACAAATAAACTTTATAAGGGAAAATAACAATAGTTGGGTATGTACTCATGTTAATAATCAATAAACAACCTGTTTTCTTTGCTTACGGTTTCACACATAGCATAAGAAATAAACCAGCATCTCCTGGTTTTTTTTCCTTTTTAATATTTTATTGAAACCTTTAAATCAGTCAGAGATATTTATATAGCAACATGAGATTTCTCATGGCCTATTAAAAGAATTTAATTTTCTAAATTATCTAAACTGTTGCATTTAAAAAAGCTATGGCTGTAGTCTTGTTCCATTGAAATCTATGGGAATTTGCTTTAATCAGTATCAGAAGAATTTGATACCTAGCGTGCGCATTCTAGCTTGTTAAATAGATGCAAGGGTACGGATTCCAGCAAGAGGTCTTCCAACAAACTCATTTGTGCAAACATTTCAACATGGTTTCATATTTTTTAAGGAGCTTGTTTTGCTTTTCCTTTCTACTACCCCGATGTAGTATCAGAATAACATAAACTCCGCAACAGCAGGTATAAACAAAACGTATTACTTGAAATTAAGTCTGTTGACTTCGGGGAGGGGGGGGGGGGGGGCGTGAGGGGGGAAATCACAAATCGTAAGTCAACTTAGGTAAGATAAAATAAGTGGGCTCTATAAATGCCAAATTTTAATAATTCAACAAAACAGCTCTGTCCACCAAAAAATAATATTTTTAAAAAACTCCTTGAGGAAGGGACAGGGTTTTTTTTCAATTTTCCTTTTTCTTTAACAAGAGAAATAGACTTCAGTACAAAATTCTGGTAGTAGTGTTTTTATTACTTACGTTCATTGCATTATTTGAAGAAAACACCATTAAAAGCTTTTATTTCTAGGAAGCATTACTTGCTATCACAAGAACTCGTATTTAGTTTATTAAAATAACACTATTACATCCTCAAAGCTAGAGGAAGTTTCAGAATGTGTTTCTTGTTTCTTAAACAAGTTTTACATATATGAAACTTCATTGATGTTACTGGATTTGCAGTGGCATGTTTGCAGAAAAGTGTTTGCTATTTTTAGGCTTATTTGCTCTTAATGCAAGTATTTTAAGAAACTATGCATCTTGTTAACATTTTACCACTTTAGTTGTTAGCTAATCAGCACAACAGTTCATTTCCTTATAAATATTTAACATTAAAAAAAATCCCTTGGGCTCAAACACTTTTGACACTTGTATAATCTAAAACAAATCCTCCCACTTTTTAAATCAAACAGACCATGTTACACACACAGTTGGCTAACTATTTACAAAGCACCCAATTAAATCCTTCTTAATTCTCCCACTCTCTGAAAATCCCACCTCACTGGTGCATGAACTACTGATCACACAAAATGTGTAACTTTCTCATAGCTTGGACATTTCTTTACAGACTGTAAAACTTTATTGTAGAAAAGAGTGCTATAAAATGAACTCATTCATTTAGCAACATGTATATGAAAGTGAAGAAATTGTATCAATGTAGAGGACTGAAGAAATAAGCAGAAGAATCACAGTACAAAGACACGTAAATCTAGTTTAATGTTCACATGTAAAATTTACACATCACAGAGATTAAACAGGATTTTAACTGTAACATAGCTGCAATGAAATGAATGTAATTTTGTATTAGAAAAATAATCTTGATGCAGTTATCCAATTTTTGGTCTACTTATGTTCATTTTAAGATGGATTTACATCAGTGATCGTAATGATTTTGCTTGTGTGCTTTTCTACAATCCCATATTAATATTCTTTGGATGAAACAATAACTGTTCATTTGTTAATGGTTTGCCCTTTGGTTGCAAGCAGAGAACTGTTTTCACTTTACTGTAATATGCTAGAAGAATGAAAATTTATGACAATAAACCTTTTGGTGTTAAATGAAGTTCTACAGTAAGTTTCTTGATTTTGATGCAACAGCAGATTTTATAAAAGCTGATTAAAGACGTAAAGCATTGCCTTCAATATGAAAAAGTAGATAGAATTTGTTTTTCTAATTTCCGTAAAAAAACAGTCTTAACACTACTTGTATATAATGCACTAAAAACCCTTGTGCCTAATTGACAAAAGTGTAGTTTCAAAATGTATAATACAATTACCAACATTTTAATCTAGATTGAAGAAAACACATTTGTATGGACTCAGCACAAGTTTATTTGCAATTAGACATCTCATGCAATCATGCAGGACCACTAGCTATATAGCTGTAACTTCCAAGTCTAAAAAGACACTGGGCAAAAACCTTCACTGTCAAGATATTTTCATATTAGCAGCTCTGTATGCAAGCTGTAAATATTGTTCTAAAGAAATATTCCCACAGATTAAAAAAAACATACACACCTTTATAATATTTACAAAAAATATTTAATTAAAAATATTTTATAATTACAGTAGTCTATTAAAGCATATACTTTTCTCACTTACACTTATAGAACATCTCTATATATACACAGTATGAAATGTCACCCATTTATCTATACAATATGTAACATTCCTGCAGGGAGAAGAAAGTTCCCTGGGCCCCAATAAAATCATCTATTTTAAACAATAGATGTCAAATATATCTACAATGCTCTGGTAAATTAGTAAAGCTTCAAAATTCAGCTGCTCGGTCCCTTACAGTTATACTTCTAAAGTTTGATTTATCCAACAGAAGAGTCACACTTTTCTGCTTAAGTTTAAATCTCCTCCCGCCAAAATAAACATAAAATTCACATCTGATATAAAATGCACAGAAAAAAGACATGTTTAAAATGCTATGAACGTGCAAAACGGTGAAAGGTTCTCTCTCAGAAGGAAGCATGGAAGGACTCTGGGGTTGAATTATTTTTTCCTCTCATTTGATGGCTGATATTTCTTTTCCCCCTCCCTCTCTAATGTGTCTTTCTCTGCTCCTCTGGCTCTGGATCTGCCTGCTGCACACCTGTGGAAGAGGAATGAATAGAGGGGGTGTGTGAACCGTTTTTGCTCCAGACTGAGTGGCGCCACCAACAAAACACAAGACATGCTTGATCAACAACCCAAAACAAACCAGGTCAAACAACAACCAGAGCTCCCATGCTAGGCCAAACAGAGGAATACACAGCTGCAAGCCCCCGTTGTTGTAAGCTCTTGACACAGGGGGGGTAAATAATAATAAAATAGGTTCCCTGTGAACCTTGTTCACTCAGTCCAGACCCTATTTCTGTACTCCAGATGAGACAGAAAGGAAAGCCAGTCTCAATGCTAGGAAAAGAAGCTTCCTTTAGAAAAAAATGTAGGTGCACTCAGGTCAGAGGTGCTCTGGTGCTTCTTGAATAAATACATTATTCATGCATTTAATGAAGAAGAAATTAACTCCGAAGGAATGTGCAAGACTCTAACCCGGTTTAAAACAAGAGCTCAGCTGAAACATGTACAGTGCAAAGGGCACTGGTGTTAAAATACCACAGGTGGCAGAGATGCAGCCTTTTCTCTGATGCCCAATAATTAACTGAGACTCACCTTGACAGTGCAGTTCAGCGGCACAAAATACTGTCCCCCTGCTTGTTAACAGCGCCAGCCTGCACAACAAAAGACCAGGTTTGTTTTTAAAGGGTGTAAATAATTACCTCGGCCAAGATAACCGTGCTTGTGTCTCGAGCACACACACACGGACAGAGACCAACCTAGGTGACAAACTCCACAAGGGAGAGCAAGGACTGCCAGCCTGGGCCAGCAAAATCCTGCTGAACACGGATCAGGGCACCCGCCAGCTGATGGCTACATTCTCAGCGTGGTCCGGGCAGACAGGTTGTGTCACAGTCCGACAGCCCCATCCACCCCCCATCCATCGCCCACGTTTCTCCAGCTGGGAGAGTCACAGGTTTCTTTCCGGCCTTCGGGATCTGCTGCTAAGGGTGGATCCCGGAGAAGAAAGCTCCTTCCTCCAGACGTTATGTATACAGCACTGAAATAGTTAAAGGTGTACACGCCCCCATACCAGCTATAGTACCCGCCAGTGTGTACATGAGTATCGTACGCACCCCTGGGTGCGCGCACACGGACTGGACAGTACTCCCTTGAGAGGCTGTAACTACACAGCAAGTGGATACGTGTGTGTCTATGTCTACACACACGCGCGCATAGCTCAGTATTGGGGGGCGGTGTGTAATGTGCACACACGCACGCACTGACTGCATTGTGCAACAGAAGTGTGCCGCCTGGGGGCTATATGTGCGTGCCTAGGGCCAGATCCTGCTCGCACTACACCCCAGAGCAAGGCTCCCACTGACGCCCGTGGGGCGCGATCGGGTCTCTCCAAGGCACCCCGCGGAGCGCGCACACCCCGAGTCCCCCCCCCCCCCTCCCGCGCCTAACGGGACGATCTGTCCGTGGCCGCGGCTGCAGGGAGTCTGGGCTGCCCCGGCCACACCCCGGCAGGGAGCGCCCGGCACGAGTCCTGCATTCCCCAGCCGGGTGGCCAGTGCTCTGCGCGCACCCGCCCGCCCAACGTGGGCTAGCCCGGCCGGAGCGGCGCCTCGCGTTCGCCCAGGCACGGCGCTTACCGGGTCGGTGTTAAGGGCTGTAAGCGGAGTCCGGGGCGTGACCGCGGGACAGGTCCCCGGGTGCAGCGGCGGCGGCGGCTGTTGCTGCTGCCGGAGCAGAGCCGGGTGCGTCTCCAGAGCCAGCTGCAGGTCGAGGATGTAGTCGATGACGTGCTGCAGGATCTCCACTTTGCTGACCCTCTTGTTGGGCGGGATGGTGGGCACGAGCTTCCTGAGCCGGCTGTAACAGTCATTCATATCGCACTGCAAGCACAGCGAGGCCGGCTCCTCGCCCGACGGGGCCCCCTTGCAGCCGTGCTCGGCCAGGCAGCGCAGCGCCAGCTGGCCGCCGCCGCCTCCTCCGCCGCCTCCCCCAGCGCCGCCGCAGCAGCCAGCCTGCGCCTTCCTGCTGGGGTGGCGGACGGGACTGACCGCTTTCATGGTGTGCACAGGGAGAGCTCCCCTCGGGCACCGAGGCGCGCCGCGTACCGCCCGCGATGCAACAAGCGGCGCTCAGCCAAAGCAGCGATCCCTTCCTACCGCGAGCAAGGAGGGGCAGCCCGTCTCTGGATACAATCTCCGGGCTTTGCCAGAGGGGATGCCGGACCGTGCAAAGAAAACCCCGCCACCTAGGCTAGGCATTCACTACCCTTCCCCTTCGCTCCCACGACAGCCCGAGCCGCCTCTGCTCAGCCCGGCTGCAGCGCCGCCCTATATATATATGCAGCACGGGGTACAGACAGGCGGGGCTCGCGCTGCCGGGGCCGGGGAAAGGAGGTGGCAAGAGGCGCGCGGGGGAGGGGAAATGTGTGCAAAGGCGAGGGGAGGAGGGGGTGCAGAGCGCCGCGCCTTAGCCAATCACTGCCGCCTCCTCCCTCCATGGAACGCCGCTCTGGCCAATGGCGTGGACGCTCCATTCCGTCAATGCTGTGGAGGTCTAGGGTTGGGGGGAGACTGCTGCTGTACCCAAGGGAGAGGAGGGAGGAGGAGACGGAGAGAGAAGTTCCTAGTGAGGGAGAACTGCGGGAATGCGAATGGAATTCACTGTTCTGCTGAATGAGGCTGCTGAATCCTGCCATTCCCATCGGAACCCAGAGCACTCCCTACTGCTGTGGAGCAGTGGCATGATGCCCTCCTCTGATCTATCTCTGAAGCTTGCAAGAAGCAATAGGAGACTATTAATGTCATTGTACCGTCCACACTTTTTTTTTTTTTGCTGTCCATTTATTCTTCCGAGTGCTTAATCATCATCATCAGCTATTTCTACCAGTGACAGGGGTGGGATGCTGTTTGCAATTTCTAGCCTCGTTCAATGTATGTTTTAAAAACCATTCACTGCTTCCCTTCCGGTACACTTAGACATATGGAGTATTTTGAGAGAGGTTGATTTAAAGAAAAAAAATCCAAACTTGAGTGCAAAGGGGGGCTAGGAGATCAAGAAAAGCAATTGCTGTAGAACGTTAAATTAGAGCACATAACTATTAAAAATTTATGGAGATGGAGTATTTAAAATTCCTCTATGACATATAATATTAATCCATTTTATGTAAAATTCATACCTGTAACTTAATTTTGTCCATTAATGCATCAGATCACGTATTAGTAAATGTATCATGTTTTAAATATGATGCTAGAAATGTCCAGAGTTCTGTACTTTGAGACAGCACATTAAAATTAACAGACACATACTCCAGAGTCCTACTTAGGTCCTTGTGTAGTGGATTGCAGCCTTTTAATTTAATAATGCCTTGCTTAAACTTTCTATTAACTCCTCATGAGGATGCAGAACAGATGCAGGTGAACTGAACATTAGCATAAGCAATAAAAAGCACAGTCTTGCAACTCTTATAAACAACCCTTACTCCTTGCCCATGTACTGCTTGGGTGATTTCAATAGAACTATGTACTGGCTGCGTGAATGAGCAAGGGCTACCAAACTGGGCTGTAAGGCCATAAGTAACATCTAATAAAAGGAACGAAATTCATAATTGATGGTGATTGATGAATGTATGTCCCCATAACACCTATGCACAGAGGGATGTACAAAGGATACAGAGGGAAATAGTGAAGCCTAGAACTTTGGATGAGAGGAGGAATTGGACAATATTTTCGTAACAGTATAAAGGGTGCATATTTAGCTCTTTTCCATTCTCTAAAAAGTACAATATATGTCCCCACTCTTGCAAAGACTTATGCAGATTCTTAACTTTACGCACTTGTCCACAATGGGGCTACTTACAGTGCATAGAATTAAGCACCTGTGTAAATCTTTGTAGGACTGGGTCTAAATTAATAAACTAAACAGTGACCACGTCATGACAGGCACTTTGACATCAGTTATTTTAGGGCCTGATGTATTACACTGATGAAAATCAGGAGTAATTTCACTTAAGTTCATGGAGTTTCAAAATGTGAAACCAGTGAAAGGTGTATCAGAATAAGACCCTTTGAGTATATGTACACCTTGCCTATTCCATAGACTATTGATGAGATGGACAGAATTAAGTTTTTTTTTTTAAAAATTAACAAAATGATCTGTAGATAGTGTTAAGTATGTGGTCTAAAATCTTGCTGATCGGACCTTAATTAAAATCTCTGTGAAACTAGATACAGTATATAATTTAATTGGTCTATTTGTGTATAATCAGAGCTGATTTGACCTCATAGAAAATTTGTGGGAAATTATGGAGCTGATCTGATGTGAACAGATGTATATATAATAAGCCCCAGTGGCATCACTGAAATTCTATGCAGACTGATTTGGGTCTTAAAGACTAATCAATATTTTTGGAATTCTATGATATGTTGATATGTTATGTTTCTATTTCTTCATCAGTCTACTTATATAACTCAGGAGTCAAAAGGTATCTATTGAGTGTTGTGCATTGTCACGGATTCATCTAAAATGTATAGGAAAATGTTATGTGTTCCCATTGCTGACCTATCAGTATAAATCTGTGAAAAAAAACCCTCCTGTCCCATAAATATTCAGAGACTTCCTCTGGTAAAACTCCCTTTAACACTAATGATACATGTTAGTCTGCCATGCATTGATAAGCAAGCAGGCAGCAGTTCCCAGTCAACAATTGGCCTGCTTCTGCTCTCATTGAAGTCATTGGCAGTTGTACCATTGACTTCAATGGGAACAGGGCTGGGTCCAATGTTTTTTTTTTTTCTGTTTAGATTGGATGTGCCCCAGAAGTTAATTAAATTGCTCTAGTAGTGTATTGGGAACCTCAATCTGTTAGGAATCTGAGATGAGCATAGTGAAACTCTTTATCCATTAAAACATATGAGAGAAAGAGAGGTCATTAGTTGCTTTCCATTACTTAGTCCTGTTCAAAGCAATGTTTTTTAGCATATGAATATATAGGCATTAACTGCTCCTGTTTTGAACAAGACCAATTATGGATTTATAAAACCCCCTCTGGATATCTTAAAATGTATGATCCCTTCTAGGTGGGTTGGAAGAGTTCACCTCTGCTGGCTGTGTTACTCTGTGCATCAGAATTCCAATTCCCAGTGTTACCAACTCTTGCCATACTATTATGAGTTTTTTGATACTTCCTGCTTGAAGTGATCACCTTATCTGGGGCTACGTCTAGACTACAGGCTTCTTTCGGAAGAATCTTTTCCGGAAGAGGTCTTCCGAAAAAATGTCCTCTGAAAGAGAGTATCCACCCTGAATGGACACTATCTCGCATTTAAGCTGTGATTACTATAGACGAAGTGACCACCAGGGCACCTGTGCTTTTTCCTCTTTCCTCGTCTTTTGAAAGAACTCCATCTTCCCAGTCCACACATGCCTTTTTGGCTATGTCTACACTGGCCCCTTTTCCGAAAGGGGCATGCTAATTTTCAACTTCAGAATAGGGAAATCCGCGGGGGATTTAAATATTCCCCGCGGGATTTAAATAAAGATGTCCGCCGCTTTTTTTCCGGCTTGGGGAAAAGCCGGAAAAAAGCGTCTAGACTGGCCCGATACTCCGGAATAAAGCCCTATTCCGGAGGATCTCTTATTCAAAGTAGAAATAAGAGATCCTCCGGAATAGGGCTTTATTCCGGATTATCGGGCCAGTCTAGATGCTTTTTTCCGGCTTTTCCCCAAGCCGGAAAAAAGCGGCGGACATCTTTATTTAAATCCCGCGGGGGATATTTAAATCCCCCGCAGATTTCCCTATTCTGAAGTTGAAAATTAGCATGCCCCTTTCGGAAAAGGGGCCAGTGTAGACGTAGCCTTTCTGAAAGAGCTCTTTTGGAAAAAGGCTTCTTCCTTGTAGAAAGAGGTTTACCAATGTCGGAAAAACCCTCTGTTCTTTCAAAAAAATTTTTTAAAGAACATGATTGCAGTGTGGATGTAAGTGAAGTTTATTTGGAAAAACAGCTGATTTTCCAAAAAAAAACCTCTGTAGTGTAGACATAGCCTGAGACTGTCTAGGTTCAAGTCAGATCAGTAATACTAACTATAACAGTTTCTTTTGCTTTTAATATAAAAACAAGTTAAAAATGAAAACATTGTTACTGGCTAATCTTCCCCTTGTGAATGGAGCTATTTAAATCAGTGAGACTGCTCTCGTGAGCAAAGCAAACAGAATCTGGCTGCATATTTCTGAATATGTGAACATATGATTCACTCCAAGAGAAAAATAAACTCTTTGCATTGACAGTGTGTCTGGGTCATGGCTCTTCAGGACCTGATACAGTGTCAAGGAACATCAAGGACAGAAATAATGAGACATTTCCACTGAGATCATACTGAATACACAGGTCTGTTGTACAAAATACTATGCCTTTGAACCAATTGCTGGATTGGATTGCAACATACTATTGAAAATATTTGCAGCATATATAGAATATTAAAAAAACTCACATTTATGCACATACTGTGCAGTAACAGTTAAATAATTTAACCCATTTACTTTTTTTTAAACAGCAAAGGAGCCATATAGACACACAGTAAATACTATCTGTACACAAGACGTTGTGGTCTATAGCTTTTGAAAATCATGCAATTCTTACTTAAGAACATTAAAAAGTGGCTTAGTTAATCTTTCAATTTTTTCCTGGACACACGCTCTCTAAATGTCTCTAAAATCCAAAACATTGTTTAGACTTAGTTTGTATAAGGCTGATAATTGGTATAATGAGTTTTATCCTGACGTGCACAATCCTGCAAGGAGCTGAGCACCTCCTGTGCAACCTATATTTCCCAATGACTTCAATAGGAGCTGAGAATACTTAGCACCTCACAGCATTGAACATTAAAAAAGTATTATAAATCGCTGAATGGTTTATGGCTTATCAGGATAATAGCAACGGATCCCTCAGTGGTGCTATTACTGCATATTATTGCTATCACTTAAATGGCAATAATGTTGGTTATTTAACTTCAATTAAAATATCTAGCTAGTTGTGATGTCATTTATAATAACACAATGCGTATCGTGTTCTCCCACCAAACCCCACAGCTAATTCCCTGTTGGCGGCAAAGGGGACTCCTTTGATACTGAGGTAAAAGGAAAAAAATGGGGAGAGTGAGGGAATGAAAAAAAAAAAGATTACTGGATGATTATTTCTACATGCATATATCCACTTGCATCCCCATGTTGTTGAGTGGTAAGAACGACATGCTGTCTCCTGCACTCACAAGGTATGATCAGTGAAAGTCCATAGAATTAGGAGAAGGACAATGTTTTGCGGTGCCATTGTTCACCACTTCTGCAATTTTTAAGTCAAATGGAATTCATCCCTTTTCTGGATACTGTTTTGCCATCCTTTCAGAAAGGTGACTCATCCTTATGGCTCAGTACACTACTTCTTATGAGTAAGTCTTTTGCCTATGGAATGGGCCATGATACATCAAATGACAGGTTTTTTTGTTTTTTGTTTTAAATGTTCCAAGGAGAAGAAACCCTTGGAACACCATCTCCAGCAAGTTTCTGACCTCCAGATGTCTCTTTAAATTACACAAAATAAAGTCAACAGAAGCTTTGGATGTTGAGGTATTTGTTCAATTTAAAGCATCCTACTTCATCACAGGTATCAGTCTAAACTTATAAATACCATATACCCTGTCATGTGTTTTCCCTTCAGTTTCTGTCCTCTGCAGGTAAGTACAGAATATGTACAATATGGGTGACCATTTCAGTGAGCAGAAGTTTCCTTCACAGCATAATATTTAGACAGTCAATTTTTTAAAAATATGTAGGGCTACCAGTACCACCTATTGTTAAGAGGTACCTGATACTTCCTATTATAAGATGCTGTTTTCAGTTGCTTATAACTTTGCCAACTTTTAGGTATTTGGGCTCAAATTTACAATGCTGGCTTTCTACCTTAGGCTGAATTTTTGGGAAAAATTTTGGATATACATTGAAATGACTAAAAATGTTGATTCCTGATGAGCTGTTGGGATGGAGAGGAGAAAAAAATCCAGAGAGAGAGAGAGAGTAATATATTTTGTTTCTCCTTTTAGTTTCTTCTCTCTTTCCCTTTTTCTCAGATCCCTTTTTGTCCTTCCATGTGACAGAATGAACACTAGTCTAATAATTGCACAGATGTTAGTTTGGAAGGTCCATGATTTATTTAAACAATACTATTGTGTACACATTTCCTTAAAATCTGTAGAACATAAAGCATCAAAATACTTTTTTTTGAGAAAAGGTACAGAAAACAAAGCCTAAATGTCAGATACACTTTGGGGATTCAATTTAAAAGAAGGGGAGAGGAAAGGAATTGAACAGAATAGTTGGGTATTTCTTGTAGGGTTATGCCACGCCAATGTGCTATATCATGGTATCGTTTTTAAAACAGATCTCCTCACCAAATCTATAGGAAGATTCGATTATAAATTGGTAACATGGTATGGTTTCATATTGTTTTCATGTTTGTTATAGGTTTGCATTAAGATTTGTTTTATTACACATTTAATCAGTCTATAGAAAGAATCAGCAAATAGTTCCACATTAGTTAAGTACTTGGATATGTACATATTCACCTGCATATGACATAGCTACACCACGTGTATCAGACTCTAATATCATGGGAGAGGTACAGCTTTATCCGTGTAGGCAACCAAGTTCAAGCTATAAAAAAAATCTCCAGAAATTAAAATAATATTGTCTTCAAGCAGGCAGGGTAAATATTACACACTGTGAGTTGAATCAAGTGTGCAATGATTTTAGCTGTTGTTATGAATTGGCTATCAATGCACCTGCAGTAGTTGGACACAAAATAACCATAGTAAACCTAAAACAAAATATATTAGTAGACTTACAAACACAAAGAAGTAAAACAAAATAGGATAAAATTATTTTATCTACCTGTCAAAGATCTGAATTTGTGATTCTGCTTCCTCTTGAACAAGGGACGACCTCACTAATATTTAAAGCTCTGTAGGGATTACAGCTTGTTATTTCTAAAATGTATTGATGTCACCTGCAAGAGAAGAAGAGAAGAATTAGGAAGTCAAGTCTTGGAAAATAAAAACTCTTAATTTATCTTCAAACCCACTTATTAATCATGTTTATGGATCATATTGTGCAGTTCTAACAGATGCACAAATTAACCTATTAAAGTATTTACCTACTGACAGTCTCATCACCATAGTATAAGCAGATCTCCCAAGTGTTTCAAAATAGAAATAAACATCTCTATCCCTCTCTTTCTTCTTTCCCATCCTATAGAGGAGACAGTTTGTGAAGAAATTACTAAAGCTACAATATATAAGTTTTGCATTTAGTAGAAATGTTTAGTCCTCTGGTCACTATACATAATCTAGATTCAGTTCACATGAAAGTTCTGACTCCTGTACTTCCCCCATTTGTGTGAGGTTGTGTGTGTGTGTGTGTGTGTGTGTGTGTGTGTGTGTGAGAGAGAGAGAGAGAGTCTTTCGTGTGTGTGTGTGTGTGTGTGTGTGTGTGTGTGTGTAAGAGAGAGAGAGAGAGAGAGAGAGAGAGAGAGAGAGTGAGTCTTTCATGTAGGCAGAGTCAACCTCATTGGTTTCAATGTCTGCCATTACAGTTTCATTCATATGGTCTGTTTTATTAAGGAGTGACAATCGGATTGTCAAATAAAAATCTCTGAGAGTGCTGCAGAGGTAGAAAAATGAGTGGATTAAAATCAAGTGGTGCATTACAACTGTGGAGTGTTAGAACGGGGATAATAAAGAAAGCAGAGTATGGCGAGAACATAGGATGATATAAGGATTATGAACTGAGATTCCTCACAATTAACTTATACATTTACCAAATTTCACTGATTTGAAGAAGCATTCTGTTATTTTAATTTAAATGCAAGACAGTTCTCAATGGTTTCCCTTTTGAAATGAAGGATTTTGTAATGTGTTTCAAGATACTTTTGAAATTTCCTTGCCACTTAAACCCCCTCCCCCTCCATATACAAACTGTCTCCATTTGACAATGTTGACTTTATTTTCTTATTGTTAAATTATATGTAGGAACAAGATGTCAATAATCATATTGCCTATGTCAATATTCACACTGCCTACTTTCCAGAAAGAGCAAGATCAGTACTTTAGGGAATCAAAATATCAAGTTAATGGAGTGTAGGTATTGCTGAAATGACATGTCATTTAACACTTTCGGGTGATTTAAAAATACTTATGCAGTGGAAATATTCACTGGTATTTAAAATAACTTTATCTAAATATTTAAAAGCTCTATATATTTAAAAGGTATTTTCAATACCAGTGAATATTTCCACTGCATAAGTATTTTTAAATCACTGGAAAATGTTAAATGATGTGTTGTTTCAGCAATACCTACACTCCATTAACTTGATATTTTGATTCTTTAAAGTAGCTCTCAATGGAGAGTTTGGCTTCTATGGAGAGGTTGTCTGGAGGAAGCAGCCCAAACCATTAGTTGGGCAATTCTTTAATTTAATGGAACTACTTACCTGAATATACATATATGAGTAATGGCTTGCAGAAGTACTTGGTTTGTACTAAGTAATTAGCCTGTTTCAAGCTAATCACTTAAAATAACTGTAATTATCTGAAGAGCACTTGAGAACAGTTTTTTAATTTTTCTTACATACATTCCAAAACCCAAACAAACAAAAACAATACAAAACAAAAAACCAACCCTTAATTTAAAAGGGATTAAATTTGGTTAAGTGTGATAGCCCTCTAAGCCAAACTGTAGAGAGCACTTTTGAAAGCAAGGAAATACCGGGTTATAGGTCTTCTCTTAATTGTATCCCACTGTCCACATAGCATGTTTCCTTTGACAGTAGAGTCTGCATTGTTGCAAGGAGCTTTCTTCTTCTTTCAACAAAGAAAACATATGATACATTAATATCCCTCATAGTATAATGTAAATTATTTGTTCATTAATACACTAGTTCATTAGTACACTAGGTTCTATTTACACCTTGAATATCACCTCCTCATTCTTCCAGTCCTCCTAGTGTCTTTTCATGAATGCTCTTGCACATATGGTGTTAGGTAGAGCTCTGCAAATCTGCGGATATCCACTTTATATCTGCAGGTGGATGCAGATATCCACAGCTCATTTTTCTGGATTCAGACACAGATACAAATTTTGTATTTAGAAATCTGCAAATTTGTGCATATCCATTTTATATCTGTGGATGCAGATATCCGTGGCTCATATTTACAGATGCAGGTGACGATACAGAATTTTGTTTCTGGACAGGACTCCCTATGGTGTTTAATGTTTTAGTAATGTACATTGTCATTCCTTTTTCTCCTTTACTGTACAGGTTCATTTTGATATGGAGAGAGATGAACGATTATCTCCCTATATTGTAACAAAATATACCTCATAAAGTGAGTGTCTATTTCTTGCTCTCTACACTGCTTAAGAGTTGTTTGCTTCAGCTAGAGACCTATGTTATTACAACATATTTTTAAAAAGCCCATTTATGCCAGTTGAAACTAAAACTGGAGTTGCATGAACAGAACACACAATGGTGTAGACTCTGATTACATCAGTTATTTCCAATTATTATTGATGACCTTTCATAACTTGCTTATGGCTCCACTTTGCTCTGTCACTTGTGAACTATCAAGTCATCAATAACTAATGAAAATAAATATCTTATTGATAGTTAACCCAGGGCATATCCAATATTTTGTTACACATACACTGCAAACCACAGGGAAAAGACATGTGATGTTATTTCTTTTATCTTTTAAAAAACAGTGACTTCTAAGTAGCAAGGTGATGGTGGTTGTTTCCCCCCATTGGCATTTCACAAAGATATGTCCCTAATTTATTTATAAGGGTAAGTGTTCAGAATAAGGTAGTATTACTGTGCTGGCCTAGTAATGCTCTATACATGAGTGCATTTATAATTGATGGAATGGTCTACAGTGTTGTGGCTAGAATAAACTTAAGGTCAAATCTCTGTGAGAACAAATCTTGCTATTATTCTTGATGAGAAATAAATACGTGCAGGAACTAAAAAGTGCTTAGCTGAAAGGGAATAAAATCCAGCGTATAGGGGCATTTGAACAATTCATTCCTAAGTGAAAGTGCTTTTTCTTAGTTTTTCTTCATTGCCTTGATCTTCCTAAAACTGTTGTTGGGGCAGGTTAATGATTGACCTTTGAGGGAACCACATACCACTCTTTGTTCTCTACAACTCAGGATCATGCAGAGACCAGAAACCTTTTAGGGAGAGAATAGGATTAAACGGCTGTATGAAGTCCAGAGTAGGTGATGGTCAAAGGGAGATGAGAAGTGAGTTTCTCAGGACATTTCCACCCTCCTTCGTCAGAAGGAGTTTATTTCATTTATTGTGGTTACCTGGTGGAGACAGCTGACTGTCAATTATTATGCTTTGATTAATTTTCCTTAAATACAGTCACTAAAAAGGGCATTGTTAAAATATCAACGCGATTTTAAACCTTAGAAATTGAATGAACGAAACATTTAGTTTTAAGTTTCAAATTGATCACTAATGGGAAAAAACCCCCCAAAACCCAAGACTCCTGGTGTAATCTAACTTGATTCTCACATTAAAAGAAATCATGTTTACATAATTGCTTACTTGCCATAATTGCTTACTTGCTTACTAGCTCCTTAGATCGATCTAGGGAGGCTAATGAGGGTGACCGGAATTGCAAATCAAGCCCGGGATTTAAATATCCTATGCTTGATTTGCATGTTCCTGGCCGGTTGCCATTTTAAAAATTGATTAGCCCGAAGTAACTGCTCGCATCTACACACGGCAGTGAAACGGGATTCTGGAATAAAGCCCCTAAATCGAATTAGGTGGTAAACCTCATTCCACGAGGGGCTAGTGTAGACGTACCCTAAGTCTTGAAAAACCTTGCTCACACAAATGGTCTCAGGTAAGCAAGGGTCTGCGGGATTAGTTCCTCAGACCCACATCCTGCAAATACCCACGTGCATAGTACCATTGATACTATTCATGGTTAAGCACATGCATAAGTGTTTGCAGGATCTGCACCTTTTAGACTTCAAACTCTTCAAGTCTGTAACTTTGTCTTTGTATACAAACAGAAGTTGCACCAGCGTAACCATTCTTATATTGGCTTAAACCTTATATAAAATAGGCTTATACATTAAATGCTATAAACTATGTTTAAACTGAATTAAGAGTGTCCACACACAGTTGTACTTGTTTAACTAAGTCAGCTCATAATCCCTCTTAGACCTGGTGTATAGTACTGCAGATTGTTGATCTACAACTACATGAATAACATAGATGAAGTTGAAGTACTTAAATCTATTTACTGAAGTTACTGTATCAGAGGCAGCAAGAGGAAGGAGGCAGGAGCTAGTGCCCGTGTGGAGCTGATTTTAAGCTGGCTCCCCATGAGCACTGCATCCGCCTGCCCCCCCACACCCATAGTGCTGCCTCTGATAGAGAGGCAACAGTATGGATGGTGAGGGGGGCAGGTGAAAGCTGATGCATGAAGGAAGCTGGCTTTTAAGCCTGCTCGCTGCACATGCTGGCTCTGTGGACCTGCCTGCCCCCCTTGCTGCCTCCTACAGAGGTAGCAGGGGCTGGGAGGGGCAGACAGGAGCCGGTACCGGGAGGAGCCAGCTTGAAAGCCAGTTTCCCCCATCACTGGTTCTATAGTACCGCCTGCCCCTCCCCTTCTGTGCTACTGCCTTGCTGCCATGGCCCGCTGCGGACAGAGGCTGTTCCGCAGCAGCAGCCCCTGTCCGTGGGTGAGTCCTAGCTCGCAGCAGAAAAGGTCTGCGCAAAGTTTCCTCCACTCTGCCAGGAGTACACAGCGCTTGGCTGACAGGGCTGGAGGAGGGCAGGGGAGTGTGTGAAGTTTCCTCTGCTCTGTTCCTGCTCTGCATGGCGCTCCTCCTCCTCCAGCCCTGCCAGAAGCACGTGGCACTTTTAAGCACCATGCAGGGTGGGGATAGAGCAGAGGAAAATTCGCATGCTCCCCCACCCCCAGGCCTCGCTTGGCCTGGGGGCACGGGAGTGTGGGAAGTCTCCTCCCAGCCAGGGGCATGGGCACCTAGGAGAAAGGGGCAGCAGGTGGGTAAAGGCGCTCCGCCACCCCCAGACCAATCATGGTCTGGGAGTGGGAAACCTGGAAGTATCCCAGCTCCGCCCCTTCTGCTCAAGGCTCCACCCCTTCTGGTTTGGCCCGTGGCCACCTCAGAAATTTTTGAAGAGGCCCTCAGCAAAAAATTATTGACCACCCCTGCCCTAGGTTAGGTCTACACTGCACAACTTACAGTGGTGTGGCTGTGCTGCTGCAGTTGTGCCATTGTAAAGTGCACAGTGTATCCTTTCTTTATTGCCAAGAGAGAGCTCTCCTGGTGACAATAAAATCACCTCTGACAATATTCTCTCTAATCGTTTCCCACCATGTGTGGATTTTTCCATCCATGTGCAGAATATTTTTTTTTATGTGTGCCAAAGCATGTGTGAATGTGCACCCCCAGTAGAAACACAAACCTTGCTGTGGGCGCTCTACTAATCAGCTGGACGGCATCTGAATCTCTTCTGAGGGACCGCGTGAACACACAGCTTACGGGGAACAACTAGGGGTAGTAGTGTCGACGCCAGGAGTGTAACTTTGGCTGACAAAGAGCTGTCCACATTGGTGCTTTTCAGTGTTAAAACTTTTGTTGTTCAGGCCAGTGGCTGTTCTCACACTCCTGAAGCACAAAAGTTTTAATGATGAAAATGCTAGTGTAGACAAAGACTAAAACCAATGCAGCTTTGTGTGTAGACCAGGCCCTTGTCTCCTTGTTGTTGATGAAAAACCTAGCAGAAATTTTGCATTAGGGTACTCACCCTAAAATGACTGAGATTAATGAGGGACCTAGATAGCAAAGTGTTCCTTTAAAAATGTATCCCATCATAAAGAATAAGAATTATAATAAGAATTAGCGATGAAAGTTATTCTAAAACAAAATAAACAGTATGTTGCATTCTGTTGTGCATGTTTGCCGAATTTACCTAAATGAATATAATCAGCATATCATTTTGAAAACCAGGTGTATCAATTATTTGCTTTTCTTTGGGTTTCTCCCACTTTTTCAGTGATGGGTGCACATTGTTGCTAACAGAGCTCTGACACTGTGGCAATCTGAAATAATAAAGTTTAAAAATCTTAATTTTAAAATCTCATTGAAACAGTGAAAAATATCCTTCCTTCCATGAGTGAAATACTTTGAAAATTGTTTTAAATTAATCAAAAATACAGTGTTGGTTGGTTTGGAACAAAACACCCAGCTGCTCAGCACTTCAGCAACAGAGTTATAGGGCAATAAATGATAGTGATCACTTCATGAAGTGTACCATAAACCAGGAGGGGAAAAAAATCAATCTCCATTCACCACATATAAAATAAAACCTAAAATGGGGAAAAATAACATGGGGGTGTGGGTAACTAATCTGTGGGAATGAAGGCAAGACAATGAAGCTATTGGATAGAGAGAGATTCCTTCCTTCACCCATAAACAGAGGTCAACGTGAATGTAAGGGCAAATTATTATTTATTATTTTGTATTGATTACAATGGACCAGGTAATGTGCAAGCACATTAAGACTGAGGGGGCACACATGACTATTCACACAAGCTTCCAGATGTAGCTCGGTAGGTTCACACTCTACACCTACACGACTGGGGAATTGTCAAGGGGCCTGTTATGCTCAGTTATGTGTTTGCGATTCCGATCTGAGGTTGTGTGGCTGTAACCGAAAACCCCAGTCAGTAATGCTTTTACACGTGCAGCTCAAACTTTAGTGCCCAATCCTGCATTTCTTTACTGAGTCAAGTAGTTCGCTGACTTCAGCAGGAATTCAGTAGGAATCCAAGAGGCTCCTGGGGTAAAAAGAAATTTGCCTTCGCTGGGAAGTCTCCGATGCTGGACTATTAATAGCACAATACAAAACAGCAAAGCGCTCATTTGAAATACGCAACGGAACGATTCCTCCTGCGAGGGGCATCTCGACGGGCTTGCAATTTGCGGGTCCCAAAGGACTCAGTTGCGAGCCCCTGCGGGAACGGGACGGGACCATACAGGGAGCTGCGCTGCGCCGCGGCAGGGAGAAAGCTGGCAGCAGCCAGAGAACGCAGCGGGGCAGCGCGTGCGGCTCCCCAACCCGCGCCGCGCACTCTGCGCGCGACACTCTCCCCCCGCCCCTCTAGCTCCCCAGCTGATTCATTGGCTGTGACTGCCCAGACTGGCCGGCGCCGAGCGCGTGACATCATCCATTCACACTGCGGCCCAGCTGGCGCCGCCAGGGCGGTCGTCGTGGCAACGCGGACGCCAATCTCAGGACAATGATTTCCAGCTGCACACAGCGAGCGGCGCCGGGCTCACAGCGCAGGCGCCGACAGGAGGCTTCTGTGGCCGCCGGCGGCCACTGGGCGCTGGTGGCGCGCGCTCTGCTCGTGGGAAGGTTTGAGGCTGCGCGCGCGCTCTGAGTCCCCTAGGGTGGTGTCTGCGCTGCGCCTCTCCCACTTCACCCAGCGGCGGAGTCGGATCTGGTGGCCCTAGTCAGGCGAAAAGGAGTGAGTCGAGGCAAAGGTCTCTGCAGCAGCAATAAATAATAATAATAATTAATAATAATAATAATAATTCAGATGAATGGGGCTCTGCTAGCACCTTGGAAATGCAGCCTGGTGCGTGTTTTCTAGTGAAAATGTTCTGCCAAGGCAAAAGCTTGAATCTCTGGAGGCTGAGGGTTCTTGCCAGCTTTTAGCCCCAAGCCTAGCAAGAAAATAGATGCTGGGGCTAGTTGCCCTTGTGTAGGAAGCACAACACGTACGATCCCGATCCCAGTGCTGCATGAACATTGCAAAATCAAAACGTAAGCCACCTGTGCTACTTGGATTCTGTTGGCTCCCGCCCATTGTTGGCCCTCTTCCCATAACAGCTCCATGGCCTGAGTAGAGAACAGATGGAGCTGTTCCTGCTGCACCAAACGTTTGGACTCTGTTGCACCCAGGTGAATGAGGACCACAAAAACCTTGGAGTTGGCGTCAGGCACCTGCTGCTGGCTCTTTAGAGGCTTTGGACCACACTTGTAAAATCTAAATGGAAACTCAGGTAGTTAGTTTTGGAAAAATCTCCTTTTCAAAATGTCAGTGTTTCCACCTTTCACAATTTCATTTAATCTTTTTTGATATTTTGTGTTTCTGTTGAAGCCCAGGTTTTTGAAGTCACGTGATTACTTAAGAACCATAGCTTTCATGTGAAAAATAGGTAGCTTTCTAGCCTTCCTGGTTATGGAGAAAAGCTTGTAAATTGGATGTCACTGTAACCTAAGATTCAAAAATCAAGGGCCCAAATGAAAAGTCTCCCTAGTATACTATTGCTAAAATTCTCATGATTTTTAAACCTCTCTCTTGATGTTAGGTGCCTGATGCTTCATTTTTTAAAAGGTTCAAGTCAGCAAAACTGTGATTTTTCCCAAATTATAAGGAACCAATGTCAGATCAGCAGCTGGAACAAATCAAGATGTTTCCATGCTCTCAGCATTGGATTCAGACTGCTGTCTAAAACCACTCTTTTAATTTAACAGTTGCTACCTGTTGCATTAGAATTTAACGATTCACACTTGATAACTAAAAACAATTACAAATGGAATTGTTTGTTATGGGCAATAGTAAATAAAGCTATGAGAATTCTTTACAAAAAATATAATTGCATTCCATTTGACTCAAAATGGGAACATGGCAAAATGTTACTTTTAAAAATAGTATGGACAATTTAAGTTTGATTATAATAACTCATTTGTGTCTTTAATTTATAACATTGATACCAAATTCTTTAGAAAGAACTGGTCTATCATAGTTGGCACCTTATATAAATGGTCTAAGCATAATGATGATTATATTTTCCACATTATTTTGTGTTTAAGCACAAGGATTCAACATTTATTCAAAAGCAAACTCCTTGTATTTACCTGTTGCAGCTGATATTGTTTACTTTTCCCCTTCCTGCTAAACAACTTCATTTCCATTTAGCAAATTTCTATACGGAACACTCTTGCTCCCTGTACCATTCATCACGTTTTTAGTTTGCGCTTTTTTAATGTACAGCACTTGACACCTGCACTGTGCATGATCAAGCCTTTACTGTTGTCTATTCTACAGGGGAGAGCTTCATATGGAAACCTGCTAAATGCTTAAGTGCTTTGCTGGATCAGTGCCTATGGAAGTACTTTCAAGATTAAGGTCTATAGTAGCCTATGGTGATGTATAGCCAGGCAGCAACAATTGTAACTCAGTGCAATCTAAACCATTCTCCAGGAACTGAAGTATGTATGTCACTCAGTGTCAGGAGTCACATTTGAACTCAGCACTTCCACTGCCAAGATCTGGTGTGTTAGGAATGTTTAAGGCTTTCTTATGTTTTCCACTAAGAAACAGCTAACATTTGCTACAACATTGTAATTATGGCAACACTCAGAAAAGCAAATATGGGGTGTGTCATTTTCAATGAGTACATGCTTTAATACAATGTAGCATGGCCTACAGGCTATGTTATCTTCAAGGAGCAGGATACGGTTGTTAATGTAAATATAAAATATAGCTACATTTAAGAATGCTTAGACATTAAAACGATTGTTTTACTGATCTGTGCACTCATCCCAGGCATCAGTAACGTTAAACAGTCACCCTGATACCTTAGAGTGAATGTCTGAGCTAGGCTCAGGGTTTTCTCTCTTTAAATTTGAATTGTTTGTATTAGCGGGGTTTCACATCTCATGCATCTGATAACTGGAATGTATTCAAGCACCTTTGTCTTATCCTGATACGCATTTTTAGTTCATTTTTGTGAAAGTATAAAGCATTCTTGAGTGCCAATAAATCCAAAGTTATTTATTATTTAATTTTGGGCTAGGTTGTCACTAGCCCTACATGCATACGCAAGGGAGTAAGGGATGTAAGACACTCCTACTTTTAACATCATGGGTTTCCAGGCAGGCTCTGCAAAGCCTCTGAATCCTTTTTCCTCCATCCAGCTGGGTGTGAGGGGCAGAATGTGGTGTGGCTTTGGCTTTGTCCCCCAGTGTGTTGGCCAGCATAGCCTGTGCTGGCACACGAAGTAAATTACATATGCCTGGTAAAGATTCATCACCATTATATCCTCTCAGGAGCAATGAGAAGAGTGTTACTCCGAATCATAGTTTGCCCATACGGCAGGGCAGCTAGGTGCTGTCCCACATTCAGGACAGATAATACAGTGCTATCCAGAAGTTTATTAGTAACTGTCACCCAAAATGTGGCTACGTGGACTCTCCCCTCAGACCCTACACTACCAGCCCTCCTAGCTATCTTTGAAACACTATTGACTTTCTGAGAAAGCTACAATCCATTGGTGATCTTCCAGAAAACACCAGCCTGGCCATTATGGATGTAGAAGCTCTCTGAACAAACATTCCAAACAAAGAAGGACCACAAGTCACCAGGAACAGTATCCTTGATGATGCCACAGCACACTTGGTGGCTGAGCTTTGTGACTTTGTCCTCATCAAAAACCATTTCAGATTTGGGGATGATTTATATTTCAAGTTAGTGGCACTGCCATGGGTGCCCGCGTGGCCCCACAGTACACCCAACATTTTTAGAAGAATGATTCCTCAGCACTTGTCCTCAAGTGCCTCTCCTCTACTTAAACTACACTAAAGACATCATCATCATCATCATCTGGACCTACAGGAAGGAGTCCCTTAAAGAATTCCACTGGGATTTCAACAGTTTCCTCCCCACTATCAACCTCAGCCTGGGTCAGTCCACACAAGAGATCCACTACACTGCAAATAAATGTTGGTCACAGATATACCATCCTCCCGAGAGGATATAAACAGTGATGCATCTTTGTCTGGAATATGTAAACCTACTAACTTCTGTATTTACCTACATACCTCCAGCTTCCCTCCAGAACACATCACACAATCCCATAGTTTACATTCAAACCCTAAAACACAATCACATTTGCTCCTGTCCTTCAGACAAACAGCTACAGGATCTCTATCAAGCATTCTTAAAACTACAGTACCCACTCGGATAAGTGAAGAAATAGATTGACAGAGCCAGAGAGGTATCCAGAAGTCACCTATTACAAGACAGACCCAACAAGGAAAGTAACAAAATACCTCTGGCCAGCATCCCTCAGCCTCCAGCTAACGCCTCTCCAACACATCATCAAGAATCTACAACCTATCCTGGAAGATAAATTCCTCATTCTCACAGACCTTGAGAGACAGGCCAATCATTCCTTACAGATAGTCCCCACAAACTGAAGCAAATACTCACCAGCAATTACACACCACACAACAGAAACACTAACCCAGGAACTGATTCCTGTAACAAACCCCGTTGCAACTCTGTCCACACATCTAACCAAATGACACCACCAAAGGTTCCAGTCTATGAAAGCATATTTCCCAATACATTTGTTAGTGTTTAAGGTTTCACAAGACTCCTTGTTGTTGTGTTTTTATTTCAAAATATGTTTGCCCCAAATTTTGTAGGATGCAGAAGGCATTTGCTTATTGGGCTTGCAGGGAAAGATTTGGCGTTGCTGTATGTGGGATGTGCAACTACTCTGATGAAAAGAGTTTGGTTCTCCAAGGTCTTCTGCGGTGCTATCATACGCCTATTTGATGGAACATGTTGGATGTAGACAAGGACAGGGTTGGAGGATCTGCCAATATGTTGGTCCTCTCTGGTCCATTCTCATTCTTGATGTGTGTATGTGGTGGGGGGAAGGAGGAAAGCGTATGATTGAGAATTCTGTAGACTTTAGGTTGTGCTAGTGTTTATGTAAGAGCTTCAGGTTTGATCCACAAGCAGTGATGGAGGTATCTTTTCTTCATGGAGATCCGTAGTGATTAGCTTATGAGCTTCATGATTTCAGTGTGTCTGGCTACTTGTTGGGATGAATGCTACTCCTTGCTCTGAAGAGAACTTACTTTTCACATAGGTTGCCATTATTTTAATTTTGTCTGATGGGACTATGGAGAAAATTTTCACATATTATGATAGTGTAATAGTTGCACCATCGTAAAAAGGCAGTGTCATCATGAATTAGAGATGAGTCAGCCTCAGAGTTACTCAGTGTCTAGTAATATAAACTTATAAGATAGACTTGAGAAAATGGCAGAGATCCAATTTAGAACCTTAAATTCAAATATCTTTGAACTTTGGAGGCTCATGGAGAGCTGAATGCAAGACCCAGTGTCTGAACTTTTCCCTATAGTTTTAGTTTTGGATATGCTTTGGGATTCTGGTTCAAATTTGACTCTATTTTTGGGAGATCACCATGAAGCCAATTCTAAACCAAAATCTCATAACAGCTCTTCTGGTCTAAATCCTAGATCTGACTGTACCTAAATCAGGGGTGTGCAATAATTTTTGATGGGGGGGCCACTCAAAGATTTTGGAAAGTGGTCAAGGGCCACACTCTTCCATGATATTAATGGAGGAGATGCAGGGTCTGGAATGGAGGTTGGGTACAGAAGGGAGCTTGGGTTAGGGACTGGGATGCAGGAGGGAGACTGGAGTCTGGGAGGGAGTTGGGATGAAGCAGGCGGTTGTGACCTAGGGCAGGGGACTGGAGTTCAGGGGTTTGTGATCTGACCGAGGGTAGGAGGGGATTGTGATCTGGGGCAGAAGATTGGGGTGCCAGATCTGGGAGAGTGTAAGAGGGGGACAGAGGGTTTGGGTATGTTGAGTGTGGGGGGAGGGAAGGCGAGGCAGAGAGTTGAGGTAGGAAAGGGCTGGGGTGCCAGAAGCAGGTTGTGGCCAAGAGACTTATTTATCAGCTGCCAAACTAGCCAGCATGCCTGCAGTGCTTAAAATGTTTCCCAGCCAGCCAGCCTGCCTGCCTGGCCATGTGCTTCATGAATAACTGAGCCCAGGAGAAGGGGCGTGGTTCTTCTTAGCTGCCTGTTATTCTTACAAGCAGCTCCCATTGGCTGGTTTCTGTCAGAAACCTGCCAATGGGAATGTGCTGGGGGCGTGGTCGCTCCTTAAACATCCTCCTCCCCCTCCACTTTTAAAACAGAAACGGAGCCCAGCCCTGCAGGTGCATTTGTGCACAGCACACAGGGTTAAGGGGCAAGCTGTGGGGCTTTCCTGGGGCTCCCTGCTGCCTCAATGGGTTGTATCTGGTGGCTTGGCAGGTTGGATCTGGCCCACAGGCTGTATTTTGGCCAGGACTGACCTAAAATCCTTGAAACTTACCTTAAACCTGACCCCTTGCTTCAGTGATACTAAATATACAAATGTTAACTGTTGACCCAAAAAGAGAATGAAAAAAGGAATACAAAGGCCTTATAGTCTTTCAAAGGCCTCTTTAAACTTTTCTATTTTCTATTATATCATCAAAGAAAGAGTGTTAAATGCAAGCAGGCATACATAAAAATTCACATGCTGGATAGGAGAATCATACTTGATGTGGTTCAGACAGTTACGCAGTGTCATTTTGTTTACCTCTATTTGTGTGTGGGTGAATTGTGTGTCTATGAAATGTAGTGGCTTGGCTGTTCTGGAAACTGAAGCCCTCCAGTTATCTATAGAAAAGATACAGCAACAGCATAAGCTTTCCTATACCAACATGCCTATGTGTCTCAATCCTGTTCAAAATGGACTAAGAGTGAAAGGGGTAATTCAGTTTCTAGGCTCATTTAGTCCTTGGCCTGTGCTGAGACTGCCAACAAGGTTGTAATTTGTGGGGCCAGGTGACTTTTAAACATAAGCTTCCACAGGATAATGTATTCACTGGTTATTTTCCTTGCGTTTCTGCCATCCACCAGATCTGGCCCACCCATTCAGGGAAGGAAATAATGTTCATACTGCAACTCTATTTAATTGATCAGGAACTAGCTGACAGCCTATGCTCAGCCAGAGATTTTCAACACTTTTCTTCAGCAGAGCTCTGTGGGATAAGCCACTTGGGGCATAATCTTTTCCAGTAGAGTATAAACTGTTGCACAAATAAGCACAGGTAAATAATGATGATCAAAGTTTGTGTAAACAGGCATCTTATATGGTTGATTAATATTGTGTTTTAAGATTTTTCTTCATGGATCTATCTATTCTTCACCCATGCCCCACTCTTCTTTTCCTGTGAACTGATTCATAAAGGAGCTGAGTGCAGATGATTTGAGACTTAGAACCACCCAGCAACAAGAACTGCACATAGTGCATAATTTTATATGTGTCTTAGTATTATTAACTCACACCTGTCCTTAAATATAATCTTGTACATCACTCAAGGATTTATAAGGAGTTTGTTCTTTCAGAAGTAGTAGTATTTCATTTGAATTTTGTGGGCACTCCATTTAAAATTGTTAAATAGAGTGGCCACAATGATTTGATGAAGGGTGGCCTGCCTATGAGTTCTATGTTAAATCAGCAGTAATATCACTCTGTTTTTTCACATTTTATAATTCTTTCACATTTTAAGGGCTCTGGTTCCACATCAGTAGATTCAAAGGTATGAAAGCCTTGATAACACTTAGGGCTTGTCTTCATGTACAGTGCTACAGAGGTACAGTGGCACTGGTGCAGTATAGTGCTTTAGTGAAGACACCTTTACACCTATACGAGAGCTTCTGCTATTTGCATAGTTAGTCCACCTCCATGAGAGATGAGATGTCAATGGGAGAAGCTGTTGATGTAGTGCTATCTACAATGGCGACTAGGTCAGTGCAATTACATTACTCAGAGGTGTGTGTGGATTTTTCACACTCCTGAGCCACACAGTTATACTGATAAAGATGTGTTGTGTAGAGTTGGCATTAGTCTCATCTCATAGTGGCTGTAAACATGCTCATCCTTTGCTGAAGATTTTGTGCTTGGTTGGGAGTTTCACTAGGCTTTGTATTTTCTCTAGTTGTTTCTTAACCTCTGCTCCTCTGGGTTTCATGTATTCCTATAAAGGCTAGCTTATTCATAAAGTTGGATTGGATGTCCTCCTTTGCCAAGATTCTTAATGCATTTTTTTCTGCTGAATTATTTCCCCCTCTTCTGATCAGGGTGGTCTCCTGAAACTACTTAAAAAAACAGTGTTGTACACCGTTCTCTGTATAAGGGGTTTTATATTCACCGACACTTGATCCAGCACTCATTGAAGTGTATGGCAAAACTCCTTTTGACTTCAGTGGTGCAGAATCAGGCATCAAGACTGTGCTGCTGTTTCTCTTTCTTCAGCCCCTGCGTTGCCCCCCGAATCAAAGTGTCATATTACCTAAATTTCAGTTTGGTCTTGAAATGAGATGCTCGGTATAACTAACGACTAATGCACATTCATTTTCTTGGAAGATAGGAGATTAGAATTTTTATTTCTTATTTTCCCCAGAAACTTTTAAACTTCAGATCTCACTTTGCTCCTCCATGTAACTTTTATCAGCTAACCTTTTCTAAGGAACTTTGAACATCTTTTGAATACCTGTTTCTACTCTCTATGACTGATTTATTAGCTCTTAATATAGAATTATACTTTTGCCATCATTAACTACTCCTTTTCTGTCTAAAGCTTGTGGGAGAAATAGCCACAGTTAAGTCCTTGCAAAGAATCATTCTACATTCAAATTCACTCTCAAGGTGGTATTTATAGGTTAAGTAAACTTGTTCTTTGTCTGTGTCCATAGCCGTGCTGCAAGAGATTTGGACCGGGGAAATACATCTGCTATTGACTTAATGGCTCCCTTTTTGATTTTCAGAGACTCAGTGTAAGACTAAGATGCTGGAAAGGCTTCTCGTAGAGGCACTCTTTGTAGATGACTGCGTCTTGGTGGCTCATAGACAAGAGGACCTTTAAGTCATCACTGATAGAGTTTGTGAAGCATCCCAGCTCTTCACTTTCACCATCCGTCCTGGGTAGACAGAGATCTTGCGCCAAGCAGCACTTCATTCCAAGGTACACAGCTGAAAAATGTAGATCAATTCAAGTATTTGGGAAGCACCATCTTGAGTGACTGCTCCCTTGATAAGGAAACTTCCTCCAGAATTAATAAAGGCAGATGGGCCCTTAGCCAGTTCTGAACAAAAGCCCATAACCAACACATCTGTCTCTCTACCATATTGAAAATCTACACTGCAGTGGTTCTGACATCTCTCCCATATGGATCTGAGACATGGTCTCTTTATAGATGTCATATTAAACAGCTTGAGCAATTTCACATGCATTCCTTCTGCTCAATAGTGAGTATTCGCTGGCAGGAGAGTGAGACCAGTATTAAGGTCCTTGAGAGAGCAAACATGATCAACGTTGAGGAAATGCTACTGCATGCACAACTTAGGTAAACCAGATATGTCATCAGAATGGAAGACCACTGTCTCCCTAAAGCAGGGGTGGGCAATAATTTTTGATGGGGAGGCCACTCCAAGAATTTGGAAAGTGATCAAGCTCTGCACTCTTCCATGATATTAATGGAGGAGGTGCAGAGTCTGGTATGAAGGTTGGGTGCAGAAGGGAGCTTGGGTGTAAGGGAGGGAGTTTGGGTTAAGGATGCAGTTGTGACCTTGGGCACTGGACTAGAGTGCTGAGGGTTGGATTGTGACCTAGGGTAGGGAATTACATAGGAACATAAGAATGGCCGTACTGGATCAGACCAAAGGTCTAGCCCAGTAGCCTGTCTGCTGACAGTGGACTGCGCCAGGTGCCCCAGAAGGGGTGGACCAAAGACAATGATCAAGCGATTTGTCTTGTGCCATCGATCTCCAGCCTCTGACAGAGAGCAGGGGCACCCTGGCTCATAGCCTTTTATGGACCTAACCTCCATGAAATTATCTAGTTTCTCTTTAAACTCTGTTATAGTCCTAGCCTTCACAGCCTCCTCTGGCGAGAAGTTCCACAGGTTGCCTATGTGCTGTGTGAAGAAGAACGTTCTTTTATTAGTTTTAAACTTGATACCCATTCATTTCATTTGGTGTCCTCTAGTTCTTCTATTATGAGAACTAATAAATAACTTTTCTTTATTCACTCTCTCCACACCACTCATGAATTTTATAGACCGCTATCATATCCCCCCTCAGTCTCCTCTTTTCTAAACTGAAAAGTCCCAGTCGCTTTATCCTCTCTTCATATGGGACCAGTTCCAAACCCCTAATCATTTTAGTTGCCCTTTTCTGAACCCTTTCTAAGGCCAAAATATCTTTTTTGAGGTGAGGAGACCACATCTGTACACAGTATTCAAAATGTGGGCGTACCATAGTTTTATACAGGGGCAGTAAGATATTCTGTGTCTTATTTTCTATCCCTTTCTTAATAATTCCTAATATTCTTTTTGCCTTTTTGACTGCCGCAGCACACTGTGTGGAAGTTTTCAGAGAACTATCCATGATAATGCCAAGATCTCTTTCCTGATGTGTCATAGCCAAATTAGCACCCATCATACTGTATGTAATTGTGGTACAGGAGGGGGAAGCAGGGATTTGGATTGTGAGCTAGGGCAGGAGGGGATTGTGCTCTGAAGCAGGGGATTGGGGTGCCAGATCTGGGAGGGGATATGGGTACAGGAGGGGGCAGAGGATTTGGGTATGTGGAGTAGGAGGTAGGAGTAGGGGGCAGAGGGACTGGGGTGCCAGAGACAGGCTCAGGACAGAAGACTTACCAGCCAACAGCCGTTCCTGAATCAGCCTCCCTGTGTGCTAGTGTTCCCTCTAAGCTGTGGGGCAGCACAGCTTCACAGGTGATTGATCAGCCCCACCCAATCAGTCAGCTCTGTGCACAGAGCCCTGAACCTCTGACTGGGTGGGGCTGATTAATCACCTGTGAAGCTGTGCTGCTGTGCAAACTAGAGGGAACACCCCTGCCCTGCCCCTGCACACAGGCTGCAGCTAAGTGTTTTGGAGCCCCTTGTTCTTTGTGGTGGTCTGTTATTGAAACAGATTCTGGCCAGAAACTGGCCAATGGGATTGTGCTGGGGGTGGGAACAGCTCCTAAAGTTTCCCCTTTCCTCTTTTTAAAAGAAAAACTGCCCTGCAGCTGCGTTTCTGAGCAATGTGCGGGTGGGGCAAGGCAAGCAGGGAGCCTGCCTGGGGCTCCCCACAGCATCCATGGGCTGGATCTGGTGGCTTGCTGAGCCAGACTCGGCCTGCGGCCTGTATTTTGCCTAGGCCTACCCTAAATAGATCTTGTATGGGAACTGAGTCAGAGCAACAGATAAAAGGATCATCCATTGAAGTAGAGTCTACATGACTATAAAATGTAGATCAGCATCTGATTCATATCTGCTGGAAAGAATGTGCATGCAATCTGCTCCCTGCCTTAGAAGTATCCACATCCATATTTGCACCTTGGCAGCAGCAAGCAGTCTCATAGTGCCTCGCTCTTAGGAGAGTGTCGATGTATATGTGTGCGTGCTTGGGATGCTTGTCCTGCTCTGCCCCGCTAGACAGCAGGGTTGGCATGCTCCTACAGAGAAGCGGGGTCAGGGCACTGGTGATTGTCCCATGCTAACCCACGAGGCACTAAGCTGGAAGTGGGGTCAGAGCATGCACATGCACCCTGCTCCTTGGTAAGCGCCTGGTGTGGCGCAGTGAGAAAAACACCCGAGTCCCAACCATGCTCCTCCGCATCTGCTTGGTCCTGGGAAATAATGAGCTTGGTTCTGGTCTCAAACCAGTTTTACACCATATACTTTAGAGAACTATTCCGTATTTACATCTGAGTATGTGAATCAGGCTTGCTGGGTGCTCAGCAATAAGCAAAAGCCAGTCTAAAATGAGTAAGTCTGGAATCTGAGTAGTCATGGGTTTTCTGTTCATTTGTCAAAACATGGAATTATTAATAAAAAGCTTGCGTGAATACTTTCTATAGGTACAGAATGTGCTTTCCTTTTTGTCAGTTTTCAAAGAAGTTAAAAAAGATGGACAGAGTCATTTTCATTTCTTTAGATCAGAACATGAGTTTTGTTTAAACAGTTTAGCTGAACAATTATTCTTTAATTTTTCCCCCAAATGATTTAAGTGCCTGTAAAAGATGCTGTTTTGACAGCCCTGGAAGACGAAGACTCTTTTTTTTAATCCACCAAATAGATACAAGTGGCAACGGAAGCTTCTCCACAACACCATTCCAGTGTATCATAACCCTGTCCTGAAATCACTCTTTCAAAAGCTATGTTTAAAGCACAGTCAGAGGTGTGATTTCAGCTATCTTTAAACTAGCACTTCTAAAAATAGCAATGAAGACACGGTGGTAGCATGGACGATAGAGTTGGCTGTAGAAGCCTGCCTGGAACCCAGGGCATGTACTTGTGTCAGTAGCCCATGCTGCTACATCTTCACTGCTATTTTTAGATGTGGTAGCTAGATTAAAGCTAGTGTTGGGTCTGCCTATTTGAGCTGCAATCACACCTTCAGCTGCAATATAAATGTACCCTTCGGCTGAGAGGGTATTGCAGGAAACAGACTAATGTATTCCTTCTTCAGAGACTCCCAAGATAGGCAAATCATTGTCTGTTGCTGCAGTAATGGCTTCTTACCTGTTCTATGAGAACTGGAGTGAGACTCCTTGCTTATTTTACATAGACCATTAAATGATGGTCAGATGGTAGGTCACTACTGATTAGGGATGTTAAATTGCATTTAATCAATGTATTGACTAGTCGATGAAATTTCCATCGACTAGTCGATTAGTTGATAAGTGGGGGAAACTGCGGAGCTGCAGCGGGGTTAGCTCCTGGGCCGTCCAGCTCTTAATAATACATTTCAAAGGCTGAAGCCCAGCAAGGGGGACCAGGCGTGAGCTGGGAATCAGCTGATTCACAGCTCGTGCCCAGTCCCCAAGGATGTCTCTGCCTCCTCTGCTTTTAAGTCGGCTCCCTCAGCACCGGCTCCTGCTCCCCCGGCTTGCTGCCTCTAATAGAGGTATCAAGAGGAGGGAAGCAACTAGTCAAGTCACTACTCGACGATCCAATAAGCTTGTGCTAGTTACTTACATCCCTACTACTGATGCCAGTTAGGAATGAGGCATTGACCTATCAGTAAAAGGATCAATCTCAAAACACCACACACTCCTTCTGTATGATGCATGTGATAGTTCTGCTGCAACTCTAAATCCATAATGAACAGCAAATATACATTATTTTTCCAGTTCTGTTCTCCATGTGCCTGCCATCAGCTTTCTACAGAGACTGAGTGCAATCTTTTTAAAAAACAGGAGTAAAAAAGGAAGAAATAGCTACACATTCATTAGAAGCAAAATCAATTATTACTTTTAAAAACTACCTGCTTTCAATTAACTAGGAAATTATCTAACTGGTTACTTAATTTGCTCTGGCTGGCAGCCTCACAACTGCTTTATGCTGAGTGGAGCATGAAATTAAATATGTAACAACTTTCCTAATGGTTATGTTTATAGAAACATAGGTGGAATCATAGGTATTCTGTATAGTATAAAAAACCCTCCATAAAGATAAATAGTGGCTGCTGCTTTAGTGCACTGGATATCTAGAAAAAAAACTACCTCATTTTAAATTATTTCAATATTTGTTTTATAATAAAATGATCTTTAGTTTAATTGATTTAAATGTGTACTTGGATATTGGATCTTTTATTTTTTTAAAATACTTAAAGGGAAAGGTGGCTCTGGTAACATCCTTCTGATAAAATCTTACCTGGCTGGTAAACTCTTTATATTACTAGCCAATTAGCCCGTCATAAGATGGGATTTTCAGGTCTTCTCTCCTGAGTGCGCTGTCTCTCTCTCTCTCTCTCTCTCTCTCTCTCTCCCTCCCTCCTATTGCCTACTCCCCTCTCTCTCAGCTCTTCTCCGCCTCCTGACTCTCTGTCCCTCTCTTTCTTTCTCTTCTACCCCTCCTGCCTCTCACTCTCCCTTTCTCTTCTCCTCCTCCTCCTCCTCCTCCTGCCTCTCTCTTCCCTCCGTCTCTCCCCTTCCCCTTCCCTCCCGCCGTGGTGCTTGGCTGAGTGCTGCCTGATCAGGCGGGCTGCCGCGAGGGAGGGGGGCGGGAACGCACATGGCCAGGGGGCGGGGCTGTGTACGTCACCGCCCTTCCTTCCCCTCCCACCGCAGGGGAGCCCAAACGGCCCCTTGCGCTGCTGGCTCCCCAGGCGGCCCGGCTGAGGGGCGCAGCACTCAACTGAGTGCCACAGTGGGAAGGGAAGGGTGGTGGTGACGTACACGGCCCCATCCCCTGGCCGTATATGTCACTGCTCCACCCCCTTCCCCTCCCTCCGTGGTGGCTCGGCTGAGTGTTGCACGCTCAGCCGGGCCGCCGCGGGGGAGGAGGGGCGGGGCGGTGACATACACGGCCAGGGGGTGGGGCTGTCTACGTCACCGCCCCTCCCTCCCCTCTACCGCAGTGACCCAGCTGAGGGGCGCACCACTCAGCGCCACGGCAGGAGGAGAAAGGGGGGGGGCGGTGATGTACACAGCCGCGCCCCCCTACCCCCTTCCTGTCCCACCAGGCCCATCTGAGCGGCGCTCAGCTGGGCCCCGGCGGGGGAGCAACCGGCCGCAGTCGGCCTTTTGGGGTCCGGCTGCGGCCAGTGGCTGCACCCCCCCCGCCAGGTCTGCTTCCTGCCCCCCTCCTCCCATCCAGCTCCACGGCCCCCGATTCCCCCCAGCTCTGCTTCCCACCCCCTCTTCCACGGCCGCCCTGGACACCCCCTCGCCAGCGCTGCTTCCCTCCCCCCTTCCTCCGGCCCCTGCATCTTCCCCTACAGCCCCCGATCCGCCCCCAGCTCTGCTTCCCACCCCCCTTCCAGCCAGCCCCGCCCCCTTCCTCTACCTGCGTGGTGCCCCGCCCTCCTTTCCTCCCTTCCCCCCTCCTCCGTGGCGCGCTGCGCCGCTCCCAGCTAAGCGGCACTCCCGCCGGGCTCCGGTGGGGGAGCAAGCGGTGGCAAGCGGCCCTTTGGGGTCTGCGCTCCCGCATGGGTAGCACGGACCCCAAACAGCCACTTGCCACCCTCGGCCCAGCTGACTGCTGCTCCCACGAGGCCCAGCTGAGCGGTACCCACCTGGGCCTGGGGCCGCTTACTCCCCCGCCGGGGCCCGGTGGGAGCACCACTCAGCTGGGAGCGGCGCAGTGCGCCACAGCGCACCACACAGGGAGGGGAAGGGGGTGGGGCTGGCCGGAAGGGGTGTGGAAAGCAGAGCTGGGGGGGGGTTGGGGGCTGTGGGGCTGGAAAGGAGTATGAGGGGGGTGGCCGGAGGAAGAGGGGAGGGAAGCAGCGCTGGTGGGGGGGGGATGTCCGGGGGGCCATGCGGCCCGAACCGCCATGGAGCGAGGGGAAGGGGGGCGGGGCGCTGACGTACACGGCCAGGGGGCATGGCCGTGTACATCAGCGTGACAGACACACAGACACTGGGCTACTATATATATGATGCCATATAGAATCTTGGAAGTGTAAGGACTTGAAGGAACCTCAGTTGATCATGTAATCCAGTCCCCTGCATTCAGTGCAGGGCTAAGTAATTACTAGGCCATTCTTGACAGGTGTCTGTCTAACATAGGGGTGGGCAATAATTTTTGATGGGGGGGGCACTCCAAGATTTTGGAAAGTGGTCAAGGGCCGCACTCTTCCATGATATCATGGAGGAGGTGTGGAATCTAGGATGGAGTTTAGGTGAAGAAGGGAGCTTGGGGTAAGGAATTGGGTTGCAGAAGGGGGAGTGGGGTCTGGGAGGGAGTTTGGGTGAAGGAGGGGATTGTGCAGGGTAGGGCAGGGTACTGGGGTGCAGGATTTTTGAATGTGACCTAGGGCAGGAGAGGGTTGAGACTTAGGGCAGGGGTCTGGGATGCAGGAGTTAGGGTTGTGACATAGGGTAGGAGGGGATTGTGATCTAGGGCAGGGGATTTGGGTGCCAGATCTGAGAAGAGGCAAGATTGGGGCAGAGTGCTTGGGTATGTTGAATTGGCGGCAAAGGGTTGGGGAAGAGAGGAGCTGGGGTGCCAGAGGTAGGCTCTGGCCAGGAGACTTACTAGCCAGCAGCCCAACCAGACTGCTTGCCGGCCGAGCTAAATGCTTGTAGAGCTTAAAATGTTTCTCAGCCAGTCTACCTACCTGCCTGCCTACAAAGGCTGCAGGGCCATGTGCTTGTGTGAATAACTGAGCTGGAGGGGCAGAGAGCATGGTGCTTCATGTGCTGCCTGTGTTTCAAACAGGCAGCTCCCACTGGCCAGTTTCTGGTCAGAAACCTGCCAGTGGGATTGTGCAGGGGGCGAGAGCAGCACCTGAAGCTTTCCCCTGTCCCTTCCAGGATCAGAGAAACGGCCTGGCAGCCACTTTTCTGAGCAGTGTGCGGGTCTGAAGGGCATGCAGGGGAGCCTGCCTGGGGCTTCCCACTGTGTCCATGGGCGGGATCCATTGGCTCGGTGGGCTGAATCCAGCCCACCGACCATATTTTGCCCAGCCCAGCTCTCACTTGTTCTTAATAATCTCCATTGTCTGAGATTCTACAGCCCCTGTAGGCATGGGCGGTTGGTGAAGCTTCCATCTGGGGAGGCAGTAACTTTCCAGCCTATGCCCTGCCCCCTTCCCAGCCTAAGCCCCATCCCTTCCCTGTGCAGGCCCCACCCCTTCCCACTGTCTCCCTCCTCTCTTCCCTGCACATCCTGTGTTCCTGTTCAGCGCGTGCTTGTCCCCTTCCAGTCAGATCCTTGAACCCAAGCAAATTATTTTTGAAAAAACCCTCCACTTTTCTGCAATTTCTTTCTCAATAAAATGGAGCACTTTTTGTACCATGTGCCAGATATGCAGAAGGTACCAATTTAACAGCTCTAAATTTGGGAATAAGAAATGTCAGTCACAGGTTTATTATATACCCTCATAGCTAATATGCAGGCAGCTTGCAAATGCTCCAAATTCCTCTCATTGATCCTGGGGACCCCATAATGGCAAGCGCCAGTTAAAGCTAATTGAGAAATCTCTGTTCTTTCTTCACACAGTCAAACAAGGTGTCAGGCCTCGCCCTCAGCTGGCATTTGTCCCCTGACAGGAAGAAAATGACTAGAATCAGACCACAAAAGTTGCCACCTCACTTTCACTTCTTCACACAAACAAGTTGAGGGCTTCCTATGTTGATTGCTTCAACAGCAGTAAGCATTGCCAAAGGGCATGTGCCAGTAAAATACAGGCTGGTTGCTGCTTTAACAATAATAGTACCCGTTCAGCTCCAGAACCAAGAAGGTAAAATGTCCCACTGAGGCAGCATGATAGTGACAGCTTTATAGATCAGATTGGCAGTCCCAGTATACCCAGGGGTGAAGGAACCAAATCCCCAGCCCTGTTCTCACCAGGCAAACATAATCTTCCAACCACTGAAAAGATTTCAGACTGAAAAGAGTTGAGACCTATCCTACTAATAACTTCTCTCATCCTCGCCACCATGTCCCTCCTCCCTCTGCTCCCCCTTTCTTCCCTTCACACCCCTTTCTCCTCAAGTCCCCACTGCTCAAGATTACTGCCCTCCCCAATCAAGTGCCTCCCTCTTTCTTACCCACCAAAGAATTTGAACAAGTAAAAAAAATTGTCCTGCCTCAGGCATCTGCTTATCTGTGGAAAAGCTCTGAAGGGCTCCTCTGACCCAGGCGGAGGGGGATCCATTCTTCCTGGCTATTTATTGTTCTGCACAGTTCCACTTGCAGGCCAGCAAAGGTCCAGCCCTCCCTGCTGCACACACACACAGCATAAGGCTGGCTGGCCTACCTGCATCTTTGACTAGCCCTTTGAAAAGTGATGATGGGGGAGGGCTGGTGGAGTCCTGCTCTCACTACACCTGCCTCTTCTGGCAAATTGCTCCAGCATCACACAATGAAAGGAGGAATCATCCCATAAAGTCCCAAATTGAAATTCTCCTGTAATCCAGGAGCAGTGGCTACTGCGCGAATAACACAGAAAGATTTTGAAATTGTAAAAAACACATTGCAAAATTGCACTTTTCAGCACCTTCCATCTGACGACATCAAAACACATAACTAAAACCAATGAATTTACACAAACTCCTGTGAGGCAAGCAAATATTACTATTATCCCTTTTTTTTGGATGGAGAAACTGTGGCATAGGATAATTAAGTTCTTTAACCACTGTGGGTTTTTTTAATCAGTGGAAAAACTCCCTTGAAGACCAAGCCTAAATGATGGGTCCAATGTCATACTGGAAGTCTGCGACAGGAAGGCCATTAAGAAAACCCCTGATCTTTACATTTCTAGCAGAGAAGAGCACAGGCCACTGTCTGCATTGAGGTGGGGAGATCACCCTGAAACTCCAGCTTCCCCCAGTATAGGAACTCGGCAGTGAGGCTGCACCTGACCCTAACACAGTATAAGGGCTGCCCCTGACCCTCTGTGCCAGGCATACCAGATGTGGCTGGGCAGGTTCAGCCCAGGATGAGCCAAGTGTGGAGGAGGTAGGGGGATCTGGGTTGGGAGCAGTCTGAGTGTGAGGGGCTCAGTGGGAGATCTGGATGTACAAGGGTTCATTGGGAGGTTCTGGTGTAGGGGCAACGGGACTCCGGTTGAGTTCAGTAGAAGAGTTGAGGAGGGGGGACGGACTTGGTGTGGGGTCCAGGTACAGCTTGCTGGGGCTCAGTGGGGTGGGGGGTCTGTGTGTGGGGAGCTTGTTGGATGAGTCCAGGTTTAGGGGAGCAGGGCTTGTAAGGTTGAGAGTTAGATGGGCCTGCTTAACCAGGGAGCCACAGCTGGTGTTGAGTGGACTCCTGCTCCACCCCCTACCTGAGTCCTCATCTTCTTCTCTTCTCCATCCCCTCACGCCCCATTCCTTCCCCACTCTCTCTTCTCCCCACCTCCTCAGCCCCCTCTTCCCTCATTCCCACCTCCCTACTCAACTCCACTGCAGGACACAGAAAACAGGAAGCATGTGGGCAGAGGACAAGAAGGGGAGGGAGCTGGGCAGCTACCTCTGCAGGGCTCGTTGTGCTAGGCAACCCCCCCATCCCACCACTCCATACACTAGCAAGGGGGGGGGGACCATCGGGAATGAGTGTGGGGAGAGAGCAAGGGGAGAAGAGCCCCCAGTAGCAGGCTCAGTCACAGCTGGGCTGGGAAAGTGAAACCAACCCCCCCATCACTCCACACACTAGCAAAGTGTGTGTGTGTGGGGGGGGGGGGAGGACAACTGAACAGGGAGAGTGCAAAGGAGGAGAAGGGGGTCAGCAAGGAGGAAGCCCATTTTGCCCTCCCTGGGCCAAGGTGAAGGAAGGGGCGACTGGATGGGGTGAAGGGCTGAGCAGAAGAAACTGGCAAGCAGCAGCAGCAGCAGGGACACAGCAAGCTGGGTGGGGTAGTCTCTGAAGAGCAGGGCTAGCAGTCTTCCTGGAGCTGGTGAGATGAATGGAATTGCAGGCTGCTGCAGTAGCAGCAGGGAGAGCCTATGTGACTATAATTTGAGCTTTGTGTCTGTTCCATGAAGGTACAGGGCAGGTTCTCCTCAAGGCTTCCTGCTACTCTGCCTTCCCAGCCGCCCTGGAACCTGCCTGAACCCCACTAAACGTTCCACAGCAACCCCACGAGGAAGTTGGAGGCAGGGAGGGGCAGGGTGGGGCCAGCATGGCTCCAGTTTTGGGTAGGCTGAGCCTCTCTGCCTTACAAACCAGACACCCATGCCCGTAGGTAATTTGTTCCAGTACTTAACTACACAGAAGGGATTTTTTTCCTAATATCCAATCTACTTAATTTGCCTAAGTTTACCCAAAAGTAGAGGTGGGAATATAGTCCAGGTGACCCAGGTCTACGGCCAGTGCTTTATTCATTAAGCCACATGGGTATCTAACTTCAAAAAGAAGATAATCATCTTCCTTAGCAATATTCTCCAAGATTGTTTAAAGACTACAGGATCAGAGTTCAAAGCAGCAGACTATGTAGTCAAGGTTTGAGACACAGACGTGGTAAATGCCTCACTGTTTGCTTCGTGTCTTGACTTGATGTTCATGGCTTTCAATACAATTTTTAAAGATTCTTCACACTTTGGTAGGTGTCAACCCTTCCACAAAAAGCAATTGAGGACCAATAAGAAGCGCAAGCCACTGCTACATAAGCATGGCTAGTTATAACAGCTGCCTCCGAGCTGTCTCTCAACCATGAAAATAGATCAGTACCTTTGTGAGCCTTCCCGGAAGTTTCCTGTCTTCTTTAAGGATCCAACATATCAAATACCTTCAAATAATAAAAGCAAATTGTAACTAGGTTACAAAAATGAAACCAAAACAGAGGCAGCTTGATTTTCATTTAAAGTAAGGTCAATTTACATAACCCTGGCAATGTAAAGGACCTTATAAATAAGAATCAGGCCCCAATATTCAAGAACATAGGTTTTTACATTCTAACAAACTGGTTAGTTAACAAAGAGGCAAGAAAGAAGACTACTCAAGGAATTGGTAGGCAAAACTCACCCCAAGATTCTCAAACAGCCATCAGTGATACTCTCAAGCAAAGCCATCTTGGCTAATACTAACCATTGACATCAACTCCCTTTCATCATTGTCTTCAGTGAGAGCCACTGAGAAGAACAATCACCTGTTCTCGCTCAGTGTCTTCTATTGTGGTTGACTTACCCCAGCAGAACTGCTGGCACTATCTTTATTGGAGTAGAAGCTAATGTAAGCACATAAAGGCGTTAGTGTAGATAGCAGGGTAAGAGGAGTGTTACTGAAAAATGTTATGTGCACTCTGTTGCTATGCCTTTAGTTTTAAAAATATCTAAATGTTACATGAGTCTCAGATCTGGCTTTATTTACATAAAATATTTACACATGAAGCAAGACAATTTCACAACTTCAAAATGTATTTTCCTGTTAGATTAATCTTTTCATATGCTAACCACATTACAAGTAAACATTTTCATAGTCTCCTCTACATGAATGTGGCTAAAAGCTTCCTTGTTATTTTATAGTTACAGCATTTCAAATATATCCCTTTTTGACATGGTTAGGCAACCTGCCAGTTTTACCACTAAATTACAGCAGAGAAAACACTCAGAAGAATTTGATTAGTTTCCTTCTTTTTCTCTGTGTGTAAGGAAGACAAATTTATACTGAAAATGGAAGTTAGGTTCTGAAGAACTGCAGACATCCATATTTGTGGGGTTAAAATGATCACAAACTTTTGTATCTGATTTCTAATATTGCTTTCTATTAGTGCTGTATTTTTCATATTTATCAGCGTTATCTCCAGAATTCCTCAAAAACACAAAGCCAGACAAAAGTTAAGATGTCGGGCTATGAAGTTCAGGGAATTGGCAATTGGCAATGGGCAATGAAACCTTTCCCTCGCTAGTTCTATATAGTGCCTTCAATCCAAGGAACTAAAATTTTTCACAAACATTAATGAATGAAATTGCACAAGATCCCTTTGAGGTAGGTAAAATTATTAATATTTTACATATGGGGAAGCTGAGATATGGCGAGGTTTATTGATCTGCACCTGGTGAAATCACAAATCAGTAATATGAATCGGAATAGAAGTGTGAGTTCTTGATTCCTCAAATTTCTCTTCTGTAGCTTCTAGCACAGTGGCTTTAAACCAGGGGTATGGTAATCCTGTGGGTTCAAAGAGGTCTTCCAGGAATTACATCAACTAATCTAGAGGATTTCCCTAGTTTTACAATAGGCTACGTAAGAAGTATTAGTTTAGTCAGTACAAACTAAAATTTCATACAGACAGTGACTTGTTTATACTGCTCTATATATTATGTACTGAAATGTAAGGGCAATATTTAATATTCCAGTTGTTATTTTATACTTATATGATAAAAATGAGAAAGTAAGCAAATTTTCAGTAAAAGTGTGCTGTATTTTAAGGTCTGATTTTTGTAAGCAAGTAATTTTTAAATGGAATGAAACTTGGGGCTAAGACAATGCAGACTCCTGAAAGGAGTACAGTAGACTGGAATGGTTGAGAGTGACTGTTCTAGAACATGCTTCCTCTAGGTCCCTGATTTGAATTTAGTTAATTGGTCTGGTGACTTATGCACAGTAGTGACCAAATGTTGCTGCTATATGATATGTCTTTTTGGTAGCATATTCAAGGAATTGGTGCTCTCGGTCCATTGTCAAAGAGACAGATGGATGCATCACAAAATTCACTCAATGTAAAAAAACAAAACAATAAATAATAGTAATACAATTATATAAAAGTAAAGTTGTTTGTATTATTGTCTGAGTAGTATTTTTTACAGATTTTAGGCATTAAGGTGAGACAGGACCACAGTGACCATCTAGTCTGTCTTGTGTACAACATAAGACAAACAAATTCACTCAATAATTCCTGCATCAAGCCCATTACATAGGTGCTGGGACTAGGGTTGGTTCATCTCCTGGCTTGAAGTGGTTTCTATCAGACACAGAGTTTACAGTTTGATTCAGGATCTTTCAGCACCCTAACTATACAGATTGTTCCAGCACCTCTAGCTCATATTTCATGGTTACTCAGGAGCTTAATTTGCAGAAGACAAGTGTAGTATAATGACCATAAGCTATATGGGGCATGAATGCTAAAGGGCTTGTTTCCTCTTAGATGATGTGCTCTCTCCACATCACAATGGAGGCTTAATAGTTGGATGTCATAACAAAACTTGCCCTTGCCTGTCTTATGTATGTTTTGTGGGAACATTTTAATAGCTGGTATTATCTATGTGTTCTCTTTCAGAAACAACACTTTAAAAATAAGTAGCTCTTTGAGTCCAAGTGTAGATAGCAGCAACCATACATATTTTCAATGTCAAAATGAATGTAAACATTTATACGTTGGAAGTTCAAGTCTTTTGAACATAGGGTTATCACAGCGCCACTGAACTGAATTACAGTTTGGTGATTCTCTATTGCTTATTAATGCTCTATACATCACTACAATAAGGCTAGATCTCTAGTTTTCAGTTGTGATACACCAAATTTTCACATTGGGGGTACGTCTAAACTACATGCCTCCATTCAGGGATAGAAAGGAGAGAAGAACCCAAAATTTGATGACATTTGGATTACCTGATGGATTTGTGTAATACCATCGTAAGTTGTTCAGACACCACAAGGTATAAATGGCATGCATTATTATAAAGAAGGAATATGAATGTTAATGAACAAAATGTTTTTTCTACTCAAGATAAATACATTTCCTTTTCCTTCTGTGATCTTAAAGAGAATACATCTAAACAGTTTATTCTAGATTGTGCAATGTTGAACATAACAATACAGAACAAAGAATATTCATCCATGCCTGGAATTTGACTGGTTGATCATCCCTCACTGTTTATGATTAAGCAATAAAGATAAAGGTGCATGACATTTCCTGGGGATTAATAACTGGTAGGGAGGAGTTAATGGCCTGAGGTGTGGCTGAGGGCCATTAACCCCAGCTGGTCATTAATCCTTATTATAAAGCACTGAAACTCAGCTCACCAAATACAGCAAAGGACAAACCAATCCTCTAATTATCCTTTTTGCTGCTGCCTATTCTCCTCAGAGATTTATTGGAACCTGCACTGTAATTTTTGGATTAGGTGCTATAGTTCTCACTGAGGCAGAACTCCAACTCATGGTAGATTTGTCTAAGTTACAACTGAGTGAGAACTGTAGGACTTGGTTCTTAATGTGGAAATGGGAGCAGGAATTATAGCAGCAGCAGTATGGACACTGATAAGAAGCATCTAGGATGTTTCATGACAGATTTACATAAAAAAACTAGCTTACTTCAAGCTCATAAAAATAAATTTATTTTCAAATAACATGTTACAATGGAATCTGGTCTCATATTGACTGTAATTCTTGGGCCTAATTTCAGTTGTTGAGTTTAGTGTATGGAAGGTGCTAAGTGATGGTGGTGGCAGCCTGTGATATTAAGGAAGTTGGACTAGATTATCTGGTGACTCCTTCTGGCTTTAAACTTCATCACTTGAACTTTGTCTGCATTTTGGTACTGAACATATTTTAAAAGGACTCTTCTGCTTCTTTTATTCTGATATTATAAAGCACTTTGTCTCATTAGATAGTTCCAAAAGGCAGTCCTGTATGATTTGGTATTTAAAGTACCTATAATTCCAAAGTTCTTATAAACATATATTTGCTAAATTCCAAATGTTGCAGTCATTTTTACTATTATAAAGGTAAATATTGGGGGGAACAAGCGTTTTAGAAGTTTATTGCTTAATGCATGCAAGAAACGTACATCAATGTATTGCACTGTACACGGCAAATTAACGGCTAGCTCATTGGGTAGATTGTGTAATTGTCATGACATCTATTACATAATAAGTTTTTTTAAAGGGACTGCAGGTTCTTTTGCTCTTGCATGTGCTTATTTTAGTAAAACTTTGAACCTATTATTACCTTAAAAAGATGAACTCATACAGTTTTACAATCAGACTCATATTCTGTCCTGTTACATTAATACAATGCCACATTCATTCATGGGCTTGCATAGTGACACTGAGGAGAGAAGCTAGCCCTTCGTCCTTGGTCAGATCAAATTAAAAGCACTGAAAATGTGATTCTCTACTACCATGCACCTTGTGGAGTCCAAGGGTACCAATCATAATAGTATTTTTCATGCACTTTGCACAGATGTAAATAATTACACAAGATGCATGGCAGTGGAGAATCAGGTCTCATAATGGAAGATGGATGATTGATGTCAATGGAGATTTTGCCCTTTAATGTGAGGATTTGGCTTCTATAGTCCTTTTTAAAAACAAAACTAACTATCTCACCTCTCAGCATGATAATCAGGCTAAAAAATAAAATGTAGGACTTTAACTCTTCAAAATGGACATGCAACGATGTCCAGGTGAACTACAAGTATTTTAAGAGAGTTTGAAATAGTAAAGGCCTATCCCCCTGAAATGCTCGTCCTACGTGACTGGGGCCGAATGATAAGATCACTATAGAGTTTGGGCTCAATCCTGCCATCTATGCTCATACATGCATTCACATAATAGTGTATAATGTGTTAGTGAAGGTTGCAGGATCAGGTGCTTTGCTTTCTCTTGGTTAGAATCCTTAATTCCTATTAGTGCCTCTTAAAGCTTGCTTCTCGCTATTGGCATTGCAGTTTAATACATTTTCTTTTTCTAGGGACTCTAACATTTGGATCCCTGACCTGGTCTCTTTCTCCCAATTCTTCTTTAATAAACCTTTAACTTCTATGTTTATTCTGTCCTCGTAAACAATCAAACAATACCTGCTGATTTTAAAAAATGCTGATGTAAACCAAACTGACCCGCTATCCGTTGCTTTTAAAATTGTACCACCCTGAGAGCCCATTTCAGTCTGTTCTATTTTGATGCACATACATGCAAATTATTTGTAATCTGATGAGCTGGCCTTAAACAAAGACAGCCTGTTTTAAATTCTTGGGTCTAATTTTGAAAGGAAAAATATTCCCTTATCACCAGTACATTTAGAATAAGGGAACCCCAGAAAGCAGTGTGGGATTGGTCACTCCCCTACTACAGAAAGTATGACTTGGGGGCAGAAAGGCTGATCATCCCACTAATCAGGGGAAGTTACAGCCACCACTGCCTCCTTTACTTAATTCTGGCCAGAGCGAGAGGCTGCAGCCCTGGGACAGCCTAAGAGGAATGCTGTTGTATGATATGCTCAGGGGGGTATGTGAAGGGAGGGGACTGATGGGAGAACTTCCCTATCTCACAGGGAAGGATATGTACATTTAAGACTGTGGTGCTCTGATGTGGTGGAAATGAGGGCCATATCCGTACCTAAGAAGCCAGACTTCCATTAGAGTCATAGCTGTTTAAATGTGGAAACCAAAATACAATTTGCCTGTTTTGCCAAAGATTTGACCTAAATATTGTAAATAAAATAGGAATTATAAATTAAGTTTTGTGTCTCTTATATACTCGGAGGAAGAGATTAAGAAATAAACTGGACCCTCCGTGTGATTCTTTCAGGTTACCCAGGACTGGGACTCACCTTGTTCATCCCCCCAACCCATTTTCAGTGGAGGAAGTCTTGCTTGTGCTTAACTGGGTGTGCGCTTCTCAACACTACCAGCCTGTTAGTGACCCAGGCCCTCTCTTCTGGGCTATATGCCAACCCCGTCTCTTTCTGGTTGGTTAACAATAGATGCACCCCAGTCACTGAGTGCCTTTGAAGCATTTCCCTATAGTGTTCTACCGTCTATCTACTGAACATGCTCAGAAATACCAGATTTGTTGTCTTCAAGGGAACAGGCCACCTATCAGTCTGTTTGACTCTGCTCATGATCAGCACCTAGCTTAATCTCACAGCACTTAGATATATTTAAAGTGAAAACAAAAAGTATTAGCAAAGATTCAAGAGATAGTGAATAGAAATAACAGAAATAAAAGGCTGTATGCAAATCAAAATCATAATATGCTTTCTAGAGACTAAACTTAACTATTAAGCTTCCCGCTTAATGAAGATTATCTTACCCAAAGCATTTTGCAATGTTGATTTCTATGATTCTGTTATCATGAATGTAAGTTACAGCACTATAAAGCGCCAGCATGAACTAGGCTATAGTGCTGGGGACCATGCTTCCAGTGCTGTTAGCTAGTCCCCTAGTGGGAGTAGTTTACATACATTGCTGAGAGAGCTCTCTCCCAGCACTCCTGCCGTGGCCACATTTTCAGTTTGAAGCGCTGTTGCGGCAGTATAGACAAAGCCAAAGAAGGTATTTTCAGTATTAATACATCATTCCTTATATAGTATCTATACATACACTTCACAACAGTAACAATGACAGGTGTGACCCTGGCTTTCATTTAAGACCTCACATGACATTCTTTGGTGAACCAGAATGTATATACTTGAATCAGGATATTCTTGTAACCTCCTTACCAGTTGACATTGAAGAGTTCTTGGCTCACACATGGTCCTGAACATACATACTTTCCTTCAGCAGAACAACTCACATGAGTAAAGTATCAGTGCCAAAATGAACAGTCACAGAATCAGTACATTGAAATAACAGTAGCTTATATTTTGGTTAATGGCATCCAAGCACCTGAAAAAAGTAATTAATTACTTATTACTTAATTGGACCTCAATATATTATTATTAGAGATGAAGAAATATATTCCCATATTAACTCTATGGGAATAGCAACTTTGCTACTGGTGGAGGTTGAGGAGTGTGATAAGAAGCAAAAAAGTGTTAAAAAGTCTAGTAACTTTTTGTGGAGACAAAAGTATTTTACTGTCTGCTGTGAAGCTGCTGAATGTTATTTTTTTACTTCAGCAATCGTTCAGCATATTTTATTGAATGTTTTGTGGTTGCCTGGCATCTTGGGGATGTTATTTTCCCACAGGAATGCAGGCATCCTCTCTTTTCGTTCTTATTATTGCGGCTATAGGGGCTTTGGACCAATGTTTTGCATTACATTTTCAGTTCTAGCTGTCAACAATACTAGTCCCTATTTTGTATGGTTGAGTACTTACTGAGATCCAGTGTGACACTGCACCCCTTATTCTTCATAGCGATATTCTTATGTGATTATGGCATAATTACGATGCATTTTGTACAAGGCAGGGTATGTAAAGTGCCATTGGAAAAGTTAGGATTTGCTGAACATGATCTTTTTTGTGTGCATGTGACATTTTTGTATCTGAATTCATGAATACTGTATTGATTATATATGTGTTTCACATGTGCTCAGACCTGGGCGACACCCACTAGGTAAAATACTTCCAATCTAGATAGGCAACTGTGAAGGGCCTTTTGACATTGCAGCTCCATGTTCTTTATGTTTTTGAATAGGAATATGCGTTATTTGAATATGTTTTATGCAGTTCTGCTCCCAGCCAGGCTCTCAGCTGTCACCCCCTTGCCAGCAGCCCAGCTCTACTTCCAGCCTTGGTGGGGCTCCCAGATACTGGCTCCCCTGATGACAGATTCCTGGCTAATCTCCACTCTCAGCCATCAGAGCTCTCTCATCCAGAAACACTGGACCATGGGTGTTGCCGGACCAGAGAGTCATGGATTAGAGAGGTTTAACCTGTATACCCCCAATAATTCTGAAGCCCTTAGATTTGTCTCTTTTGATTTTTTTTGGAGATTGTTTACCATATGCTGTAGGGATAGTTGTGCTATTTTGGGGATTACACAAACCAATAAGGGGTTCTCACCACCTGCCTTATATCTTTGGATGCCTTAGAGGGGTAGCCATGTTAGTCTGTACTAACTAAAACTGTTTTGACACTACTAGCTAGCCTACAAGCAGAAAGGTCTCATCCTGGTTTCCAACAGTCTAGTGTAGAAAATGAATTTTTGTAATGTGGTATTACACCACCACGGGTTAGGCTCTGGGGGCTACTGTTTCAAGATTAACTGAATGAAAGTAACCTCTGCTGCTTGCTTTAGAGTTAGTCTCTAGGAACACATAAAGACCAAGGAAAGTAAGCACAAATACATTCCAAAGTGCAAGGTCTATCTGTTTTACAACTTCGATAAAATGTACAATTAAATTTATGATACAGAGCTTATAGAAATTCTATACAGAACTACGCACAAGTTACAAATATAGTTGTACTTTCATCCTTAACAGTACTGGTAGGGTCTGATGGGTCTTTGATAGATTGATCATCAGTAAAGGGATGGTTCCTGCTGAATTTTCCCATAAGAAGCTCAACTTTCCTGCTCTAGGCACCCTCATTTTATAATGTGTAAAATGTGACAGGGTCAGGCTAGATGGTTACAGGCCAGTAAGAGAAGGCAAGTATATTAGCTCCAGATTAAATAAATCTTCTTTCCCTGGGTAAAATAAAAAGGGCTAATCCAGAACAGTCGGGAACTTGCCAGAATCAATTAAGGTGGACAGGCCAATTGAGAGACCTGAAGTCAATCAGGAAGTTTCTTGAACCAGTTAAGACAGGCTGATCAGGACAACTGGAACTACTTAAGAACTAGTTAGTACTGGTTAAAAAAAGACTCCCCCGCTGGTAGCTCACTGAATGTAAGGAGCTGGGGGGTTAGAAGGTGCTGTAGAAGGTCTGGAGGTACAAACGCTATCAGGAATCAGGAGAAAGGGCCTGTGCTAAGGAAGGTACTAGAAGCGGCTGTGGGGAAGTAGCCCAGGGAATCGTAGCTGTCAGGTAGCTAATACTGGGGACTTTACAGGAAATTTCTGTCACAGGATCCCTGGGCTGGAACCTGGAGTAGAGGGTAGGCCTGGGTAATTCCCCCCCCCCCCCCCCACACCCCAAGCCAAACTCCCTGTTTACCTCAGGAGAGTTGATTCGGACAGTGTGACGCACTATAGACGAAGGACTAATTTGGAAAAGGATCTGCCCTGTCTCTGAACCTCTCAGAGGGGCAGCAGAGATTATGGGGTTTAGTCTCCTCTCTTTTTCCCCAAGGTGGCCTTTGATAAGGGTAGCTAAATAAACAGCAAGTTTGTGCTCCAGTGAAAGTGCCTAAATCAAGGGCTGCCATGAGCCTCTGAGGCAAGACATCCGCCTGAATGTGCGGGGCCCATCAAGGCAGTGAAGGAACTTTGTCTCAGTCATCATCATCAACAACCATGGGCTCAACGCCCATTGGTGTCCAGTGCCTCTCTTGCTATTTCCTTCCATCTTTCCCTCTCTAGTGCAGAGTGGCTTAGTTTCTGTAGATTAACTCCGCACCAAATCTACTAGACAAAAGCACATGTCCATAAAAGTGTCAACCCTTTTTTTCCTTATTGGTCTGATGTCCCTAGGGTACCTGATTTCTGTAAGTTGTGTAGGCTCTCTTTATTCTACACTGATGTAAAACCTGAATCCTGGGATTGAGACACATGCTGGAAACAGATGTGCCTTTACAGCATTTTTATGGTTTAAAATTAATTTTCTGGCTTATTCCCCCCCTCGAGTATTACCACTTGGTACCTCTTTTCCCATCATCTTAGGGCATCAAGGTATTCTTTGGTCACTTACTTATGTCAGCTCCATTTCTTAGCTCTGAATATGGCTAGGCTAATATTTTACAGGTCTCAGCTGATAGGCCTTGGCTTCATCCTTGCTTAGATACCTAACATATGGTTAATCCCTCTACCTACTGATCAATGTTATCTTCTATCATCCTACAACTCAACTCTGTATAGCATACAATGATTATATATAAACATAACAGTAAATTATAAAATCATGCATTAAATGAACAATAAACTATAATCATTGGCTATACTAATTGCTCCTTTCAGGGTGAACTTAACAGCTATTCCAGTGCTGTGTGTCCTCAAATCTGTCTAGCCTGCATATGTAACTGCCAAACACTGGAGGTATGTCCATACTACCAAGTTTTGTCAACAAAGTAGCACCCAAAAGTCCACAAAACAAAAATTGTCAGAAGGTGTTCACACTTGCTCCTTCTGTCGACAGGTCATGTCTACATCAGGGGCGCATCATCGATAGTGTGAGCAATGCACTCTGGGTAAGCATCCCACAGTGCAGGATTGTGGGAAGACAGAACTGATCCCCACACTTCTTGCGATTCCCTTGTAGCTCTGTGAGCTTTCCAGGCTGAAGAATGTCAAAGCAGCACAGCAGTCTGTCCCCCTTCCCCTGCAGCAGCAGCCTGCCTGCCGCTGTGCTCCTCGCGGGGGACAAAACAGGAGCAGTCCAATGATCTGCTCTTTGTTTGCTCCACAAAAGGAGCAGCTCACTCAGCTGTCTGACACTTCCCAGAGCTTTGAAAGGGGCGGGGCACATGTCTACAGGGCAACAGAGATCAAAGGTGAGAAGAGCCATCATAGCAGGCATTGTGGGATACTGGCGGAAGCTAGTTCTGTTGACAAAACAGCAAATTCTACACTGGCTCTTTGTTGACAACAAGGGAAGGGAAAAAGAAAAAGTCACCCATGGGGTGAAAGTTTTTTATCACAGAAATTGTATTTTTCGCGACAAAAGCCCCATTGCAGTGTGTACGCTCTCACTGTTTTGTTACCAAAAGATAGGCTTTGATGACAAAACAATACAGTGTCGACAAAACCTCCGACTTTTCCCTTCTGGTTCATAGAATCATAGACGCATAGAATAGTAGAACTGGAAGAGACCTCGAGAGGTCGTCAAGTCTAGTTCCCTGCCCTCACAGCAGGACTAACCACCATTTAGTTCATCCCTGATAGGTGTCTATCTAACTTGTTCTTAAATATCTCCCATGATGGAGATTCCACAACCTCCCTAGGCAGTGTTTAACCACCCTGACAGATAATAAGTTTTTCCTAGGGTACGTCTAGACTACATGCCTATGTTGCCAGAGGCATGTAGATTAGGCTACCAGACATAGGAAAATGAAGCGGCGATTTAAATAATCGCCGCTTCATTTAAATTTACATGGCTGCTGCGCTGAGCTGACAAACAGCTGATCAGCTGTTTGTCGGCTCAGCGTGATAGTCTGGACGCGCGGGTGTCGACATCAAAGGTATTTGTCGACCACCCAGGTATGCCTCCTGGGATGAGGTTTACCTGGGAGGTCGACAAATACCTTTGATGTTGACACCCGCGCGTCCAGACTATCGTGCTGAGCCGACAAACAGCTGATCAGCTGTTTGTCGGCTCAGCGCGGCAGCCATGTAAATTTAAATGAAGCGGCGATTATTTAAATCGCTGCTTCATTTTCCTATGTCTGGTAGCCTAATCTACATGCCTCTGGTTACAGAGGCATGTAGTCTAGACGTACCCCTAATGTCCAACCTAAATCTCCCTTGCTGCAGTTTAAGCCCATTGCTTCTTGTCCTATCCTCAGAGACCAAGGAGAACAATTTTTCTCTCTCCTCCGTGTAACATCCTTTTAGATACTTGAAAATTAATATAATCTCCCCTCTCAGTCACCTCTTTTCTAAACTAAACAAACACAGTTCTTTCTGTCTTCCCTTATAGGCCATGTTTTCTAAACCTTTAATCATTTTGTTCCTCTTCTCTGGACCATCTTCAATTTCTCCACATCTTTCTTGAAAAGTGGTGCCCAGAACTAGACACAATACTCCAACTGAGGCCTAATCAGTGCAGAGTAGAGCAGAAGAATGACTTCTCATGTTTTGCTTGTAACACTCCTGTTAATACATCCCAGAATCATGTTTGCTTTTTTTTTCAACAGTGTCACAATATTGACTCAGGGTATGTCTACACTACCACCCTAGTTCGAACTAGGGTGGTAATGTAGGCAACCGCAGTTGCAAATGAAGCCCGGGATTTGAATTTCTCGGGCTTCATTTGCATATTGCCGGGCGCCGCCATTTTTAAATGTCCGCTAGTGCGGACTCCGTGCCCCACGGCTACACGCGGCACGGACTAGGTAGTTCAGATTAGGCTACCATGGAACAAGGAGTAATGGTAGTTCGGAATAGGAAGCCTAATCCGAACTACCTAGTCCGTGCCGCATGTAGCCGCGGGGCACGGAGTCCGCACTAGCGGACATTTAAAAATGGCGGCGCCCGGCAATATGCAAATGAAGTCCGGGAAATTCAAATCCCAGGCTTCATTTGCAACTCCAGTTGCCTACATTACCACCCTAGTTCGAACGAGGGTGGTAGTGTAGACATACCCTCATTTTGCTTGCAGTCCACTATAACCCCTAGATCAATTTCTGCAATACTCCTTCCTAGACAGTCACTTCCTGTTCTGTGTATGTGAAATTGATTGTTCCTTCCTAAGTGGAGTACTGTGCATTTGTCCTCATTAAACTTCAACTTATTCACCTCAGAGCATTTTGTACAGATCATTTTGAATTATGACCCTATCCTCCAAAGCACTTGCAACCTGTCCTGGGTTGGTATCATCTGCAAACTTCATAAGAGTACTTTCTATGCCAATATCTAAATTGTCGAAGAAGATATTGAACAGAACTGGTCCCAAAACAGATCCCTGCGGAACCCCACTTGTTATGCCCTTCCAGCATGACTGTGAACCATTAATAAGTACTCTCTGAGAACAGTTATCCAGTCAGTTATGCACCAACCTTATAGTTGCCCCATCTACTTTGTAGTTCCCTAGTTTATTGATAAGAAGGTCATGCGGGGCCATATCATCACCCCAGACAGAAAGAAAGCTGTCTCCAGTTATCAGTTCACTTTGGCACACATATTCCACACAGTTTGCACAACTGAGGCCTGTGTGGGGCATAAGTAAACAAAAGGTTTATTTAACAGAAAAATCACAGACTCAAATAACTTAGCAAAGGAAGCAAAGCAAACACACAAGAAATAAACATGATCTGCATCTTCAGTTTGACATTTATATATTAAATAATTTCCTCTTTTAAAATACAAGTTACCTATTACCTTTAATAGTTTCCCTACAGGGGATCAAGTGCTTTGCAGTGTCTCTGCAGGATGCTGGCCCTTAGGCTTTGAAGGACAGACCCTTGGACACAAGTCTGCTTTAAAAAAAACCATTTTTTGGTTTTATCCCCTTCTCTTTCTCCTGGTATGACAATGCATGGTTATTCAGAATGGGAAAAACTATCTCCCTCCTGTCTCAGTTTGCTAAGACTGTGTGTTTTTTTTTAAACTTTTAGTATATTTCTATTAACTTTAATGTTTCACTATTGTTTCTTCCTGGGTTGTATAATGCTAGGTGCTTGGAGCTAGTCTCATTTGTTTGGCAAGTAGTCCCTCTCTGCCTGCCTATTTCATTGCCGAGCTGTGTGGTAGAGATGAATGTTGCAGCACAAATCATGAGCAAAACTCTACATATACACAAATATATAAACTCAGAACTATCCATATCTCAATGACCAGGGCTTGCCGAGCCACAGCGAGCCCCGCTTGCCAGCTGCACTGTCCAGCTCTGGTTCATTCACCTGCACATCTACCAATTTAATATATGCCATGATGTGCCAGCAATGCCCCTCTGCTATATACATCGGCCAAACTGGACAGTCCCTAAGTAAAAGAATCAATGGACACAAATCAGATATTAGGAATGGCAATATACAAAAACCTGTACGAGAACACTTCTATCTCCTTGGACACACAGTAGCAGATTTAAAGGTAGCCATCCTGCAGCAAAAAAACTTCAAGACCAGACTTCAAAGAAACTGCTGAGCTACAGTTCACCTGCAAATTTGACATCCCCAGTTTAGGATTAAGCAAAGACTGTGACTGACTAGCTAACTACAAAAGTAGTTTCTCCTCTCTTGGTATTCACACCTCCACATCAGCTACTAGAAGTGGGCCTCACCCTCCTTGACTGAATTAACCTTGTTATATCTAGCCTTATTATGGCCTGCATATTTATACCTGCCTCTAGAAAATTTCCACTACATGCATCTGACGAAGTGGGCCTTTGCCCACGAAAGTTTATGCTCCAATACATCTGTTAGTCTATAAGGTGCCACAGGACTCCTTGTCGCTTTTGATTTAATTGCTTATGCTTGGGGGTTCAGACCTTGTGCTCTCCCCCTGTAGTATCTTGGTCCTATTTGTCATAGAGGTCACTGTAAGTTAGAGCAACTCAGTGGTGCAAAAGTGGTTCCCTCCCACCTATGCTTGTCTCCTGTGAGGTGCTTCACATAATCTACTCCACGTATTCCAATGCACCAGTTAAAGGTGGATAATATTAAGTCAATGAAATTGAAGGAGCTGGACAGTGAAAAATCAATGGATACTACACAGCGAAAGAACACATTCTCCTTTTTTCCACAGAAGACATGGTATCCTCTAGCATTCGTATGTACGTGTGTAAGCCATGAAAAAAGGTAAAAGATCAACCTCATCATATCTCTTGCTTCAGTTATCATTCTCATTGACCCATATTCTGCATAGTTCATTTTCTTCACGTCATCTTTTGCCACGACCAGTCCATTGCCTCCAGCTTTTTTATATAATTCAAGAATGTCTTCACCTTGGTTTGATGTTTCAGCAAGTTATTTATTACCCTGTGGTACGAAACATTCAACTTTCACCATCCTGTTGCTGAATGCCTATGACACCTCTGGAAAACCCCCCACTATTTTTTAAAAGCTGATGACTTACTGTTTGTGCTGCTGGTCAGTTTCATCCCCCTCCCCCAATTTTTATCTTTAAGCAGGTGTATTTTATTTGGCTTACTTCTTAACAGTTTTTTTTTTCTCTGAGCAGTGTAAAATGGATATTGGATTATTGCATACTAATTTCTACTTTTCTGCTCTACTGATCTTTTTGTCTACATTTACATTAAATATTTTTCATTTTTTGCATTTTCATTTTGGGTCACATTCCTTATTCTTCATGTTCATTTCTCTGATTATAAATTTAGAGTCTTTACTGATTTGAGAAATACCATCAAGGTATTTCTCAATAAGGTAGCTCAGTCTTTCTGTTTAGCTTTGTGATTTTCTGTCTATCTTCGGTTTTCAACTATCTCCTCCCAATAGAAGGTCTGATAATGGTCCTGACTCCCTTTTCTTGCTTACTTGGCATCAGCATTCAGTTGCTTTCTTTTCTTGATTTATAATTATATTAAGCTATGTCTACACTGCAGGCTTCTTTTGGAAGAAGCTTTTCCGGAAGAGATCTTCTGAAAAAAACTTCTTCTGAAAGAGAGTGTCCACACTGCGAAAGTGCATTGAAAAAGCGATTTGCTTTTTTGAAAGATAGCGTCCACACTGAATGGACGCTATCTTGCATGTAAGCTGTGATTACTATGGGCAGAATGGCCACCAGGGCACCTGTGCTTTTTCTTCTTTCCTCTTCTTTCAAAAGAACTCCTTCTTCCCTGTCCATACACTCCTTTTTCCAAAAGAGCTCTTTCAGAAAAAGGCTTCTTCCTCACAGAAAGAGAGTTACCAATGTCGGAAAAACCCCTCTGTTCTTTTGATTTTTCTTTTGAAAGAATGCGATTGCAGTGTGGACATAATTGAAGTTTTTTCCCAGAAAAACGGCTGTTTTTTTTAAAAAAAAAAAACACCTCTGTAGTGTAAACATACCCACAGAGAACTAGACCCAGTGTGTCTTTTTCTGACTAAATACTTCAACATACTTCATTTTCCAGACAAGCTTAAATGTCACTCACATATTAATATAATTGTATTTCAGGATTTTTGCAATACATATGTTTCTTTTACTACTTCTCTTCTAGAATTTCTAAGGCTACCCTTCATTCCATCAAGTCAAAAGGCTTCTCAGAATTTCCCCCCTTTAGTGAAGTGTTGTATATAGCTGTCCTTACTAGCTTATGATTCACTGACCGTTAGTTCAATGAGTGATGTACAACAGCTTTGTTAACAGCTCCAGAATAACATTTGAATGTTGATGTTGTCATTACTTCTAGCTGTGTGTGCTTCCCACCCTCACATTTGATAGATTAGACTGGAGTGAAGAATAGAATGTGTCCCACATTTCATAAGAAAGCCCTCTTTTCTCTACTCAGCAAAGGCTTTTCTTGTTTGCCCTGTCCAGAGTAAAATACTAACAGACCACCACATATTAAGAGCGAAAAGACACTACTGAACATAGAATGGACTAAAATTCACGGCACAAATAAGGAATCACAACTCACTGAACAACCAAATTTGATTTGTATTGGAGATGAATGTGGCTTGTTGTTCCTCAGAGTCTGACAGGATTCCAACTGTGGAAAAAATACCAGTCTTCCAGAAATGCTGCAAGGAATCCAGATGTAAATTTGCTGTGGTCTTTGTATCTGTTGTAAATAAATCATGCAGATAGCAAATGTTTCAGGCATGGGAGATAGAGATCAAACCATGTGAATGAGCTGCTTCATCCATCTGTAGTATGGGAGAACTCTTAGTGGAGCACTATGGGAAATGAAATAGATTCTTTTTTCACCCAGGTGAGTGAAGGCAGCACTGGATATCTGTATGCATTGCAGCAGATAGGTTACTACTTTTCTTATCTGAAAGCTTCTTGTATTACCTCCTGCGCAAGAGTTAAAGACAATTGCAGCCTTTGTAGCTCCCCTAAGTGGAAAGATTGTTCTTGGATAATGATGCTAGTCAACCCAGAAAGTGTAGCAATGGGGGTGTGCTCCTTGCATGTGTTTGCTCTGGTAGAATGTCTCCTAGAATTACTGGTGATGGTGTGGCTTACACCTAGTCCAGTCTTCTAGTTAATACCTTAAAAGCACATTTGAGCACATAAATAGTTCTGAGAGGACAGAAGGCCTGCTCTCACCTATTCTGTTGTAAATTCAGGAGTTTCTCTTGTGTAAATCTAAAATTAGATCAAAGTTGGAATCCAAAATGCAGCAAATTATAAGATAGTAATGTATGTTGTTAAATAGAAATCCTGTCACTGATGAACCACCTCATTTCATGCATACCACAGGACATTTAATTTGGTGATCGCCATACATTGTATCAAAGATTCAGTAGATATATGTGTCATAGAAAAATTAGATGACTGGTGTCAAGTCATGTATTCATATACCATTTATTAACTGAAACTCACATCTTCAAAACACTTTTAGTCAATACTTGAACTTTTCCCAGTAAGATTTAAGTTAGGTGTCTGTTTTAAATTGTGAAGCAATGCTACCGTTTCTTGTGAGAAAGAAAAAAATCAACATGTGCTGTTATTGCTCCTCACTTTTGAAACAACAAAGTGAAAGATAACCACGATAGACAATTGCTTTCTTGTACAGGATGAAAGAGATACACAAACGGATAAGCAGAATGTTTCCCTTTGGGGCTCTTGTATCAGCTCCAACTTTGAGCTACATCTTTGTCCCCATAGAGCAGTGGTTCTCAAACTTTTTGGCCCGTGGCCCACCTGGCTCAATGTAAACCTTTCCACAGACCACCAGGTACTAATGGAAACTCACTGTTAATTACATAATTACTCCTGAGCCATTTTGCTTAGGGATGTAAGCGACTAGTCAAGCCACTACTTGCTTCCCTCCCCCAACCCCTTGCTGCCTCCGTATTAGCAAAAAGCCGGTTCCCCCTAGCACCATCTCCATGGTGGGGGGCCGGGAGGAGAGGCAGAGGCACAGTGGTCCAAGACCTCGCAGGAGCTGGAACTGAGCAGTCCTGGCTTGTGCCAGGTCCTGGAACACTGTGCTTCTGCATTTTAAATGTAGGAAGAGCAGGGAGAGAGGAGCCAACTTTACATCACGAGCTATTGGTGGCAGGAAGGGATGGCAAAGGGTTGTGCCAGCGCAAGAAGGGACTGGGCTAGAATGCATTTTGATCCTGGACTAGTGGATGGCATTATTCTATAGAGATACTTTCGTAGAAAAATATAATTTAGAGATGTTCTCTCATAAGGGACAATTTTATGAACATAGGAATGTGGCGCTGTTCTCTGAGGGCATATACAGCCTAGCTGTGTATGGCAGGTCACTAGAGATGTGCTCCAGTTTGTTTTGTTAAAGGTTTATTCCTTTCCCGTTCACTGGTTTTGTTTAAGGAACCCCAAGATCATTACATATTCCAGTTGGCATAAGTTAGAGCAGCCTCTAGGCTGCTCTAACTTACATTGTCATATTCAGCCACCTATCAGTCTCTTCATCGGGGAAGCAGAAAGCTGCCTTAAATTCACAATTGCCTCACTCTACAAAACTGTGGGGTGAATTCAGCCCTTTTCCTTAGACTGTTTTAGTGGCTTTGAAATATGTAACAATAGTGTAGTAAAGTGAAGAATACTACAACTCTTTCTGTTTTAAAAGCTATTATTTATTAGTAATGTGGGTTTACCACATAAACCTTAATTTTGTTCTAAAAGTATCACTTGTGGCTTGAGCAACATTCTGCCAGAAGTATACTAAAATCAAACTACTTATCTAAAATGCTTGTTAGCAATTCCCCAGTCATATGATGAGCTTATAATGACACTCATTTTTTACAAATTGCTGCTAAAGCTGGTCAACAAGACGAAAGAGCACTTGAAGCAATTGCAAGTTAAGTTCCTGAATATTATGCTCATGAATTAAATCCAAGACAGTAGAAGTTCTAGTTCCGAGACAGATTGGTGTCTAGATTAATAAAGTGTGGGTCTACTCTGAAAAGTGTGTAAAATGGCATCTTGTTGCTGAAAGTGTTTGCTGAAAATCACCGTTGCTGACATTAGTGACAAATAAGATTTCACTGCTTTTTACTCTTGATAGCGCCTGCTGTGCCCAACACAACTTCAAGTGCTTGAGCTGTGATTTTTATTTAACCCATTGTATGTACTGCCAACAGGGCTAACTGCTATGCTCCATCCAGTAGTACCCATGCAGACACTGAAGGCAGTGTTGCTTGCATTGGTGGTACTGAGGAAATAATTGGAAGATTAATAATTGCTCCGATGCAACAAGCCTATGTTGGGCTACAGTGATGTGCAAGATGGGGAAAACTCTGTTTTAAGCAAAGGTTACAAAAATGATTGAAAGCTACTGTGATCAGAGGATTTCACATTACTAGAGCTTTGCAAGTCCGAGGACATCAATGTTATATCTGCAAGTATTTGCATATGTGGATGCAGATATCAGCAGCTCATTTTTGCTGATATGGATGTGGATACAAATTTTATAGAACCTTGCAAATCTGCAGATATCCACGGGTGTCTGCATCCATGGGTGTGCATACGGATTTCCATGGATTACTTTGCAGGTGAGATATCAATTTTTTAACTTACACACTAAGGATATTAAATATTGGATAATTGACTAATAGAATAGTTGATGTATTTTTCATTGACTGATTAGTCGATAGGGATCCTCACCTTTGAAGTATAGCAACAGCTCTAAGGCTGTTGCTATACTTCAAAGGCGAAAGCGCTGTGTGAGGCCGGGGTCAACTGGGGATTCCCCAGCCGACCCTGGGCTCCGTGTGGTGCTGCCGCTTTGAAACACTGCGAGGAGCCCGATGCAGAGCTCCCCACAGTGTTTCAAAGCGGCAGCACCGCATGGAGCTGGGGTCAGCTGGGGAGTCCCCAGCTGAATCTGGTCTCCACACGGTGCTGCCGCTTTGAAATGCCATGTGGAGCTTGGGGACACCCCAGCTGGCCACGGGCTGCATGCAGCTTTTCAAAGCGGCAGTGCTTCCTGGAGCCTGGGGTCTGGCCCTGGGCTTTAAGTCGCTCTGCCACTTTGAAGTATCCCCTCTTCTCCCCTGCCCCTTGCTGCCTCTATCTGATAGAGGCAGCAAGGGTAGAGGGGAAAGTGACCAGTTGACTATCCTGTTGACTATCCGGTAAGCATTTGCTTATCATATAGTTGACTAGTCCTTCACATCCCAAGTACACACCATCTTTGCAAAGTCACTTTTCAAGAGAGATCTATACTTTAAATATTTTTATTTTTAGTGCTTTATAAATGCTATCATACGTTTTGTAATCAACAAAGTATTTAATCATTCAGCATTTCAAATAAAATTCTAGGACACTTTTATTTAAAATACTACCTCCTCAGTAGACCCCTTCTGTTTGTTCTTAAAGTGGTTGCTTAGTATAGGTTTTACTAGATAATAGCATATACTTGAAACCCCTTGTGTAGTTGATTGTTACATGTTCACATCAAAAGTTTGTGCTGGACACACAAGCAGCCAAGAGGGGGTGAACCCATCCTGCTGCACTTATATTTTAGACCCTCGTGGTTTTCCAGAGAAAGTGGGAACAGAAAACATATTATCTAATTCAGAGAGGACTAATCTTCTTCCAAATCATTGTATTATGATGAGTTCTTCAGTTACTTGAATTCTTTGTCGGGAGAATAGGACTGTAAGATATGAAAGATTTTGGATATACAGGATACAGGTCTTGCTGCAGGGATTTTTATTTGATCTTTTTATGTTTGTCTGTAAGTAACTCATGGCAATATTTTCCTGACACTTGTACTTTGGTTTTTAATAGTCATGACATATAGTATGTGAAAGGTTTATAAGTAACTGTGAACAGAGAGATGGCAGATGAGTTTGCTAGCAGCTTTTAAAATGGTGTAGATAATATTAATGAACATGTGATATATTCAATTTGTCAGGGTTGGGAGGGCCACAGATTTGTAATGTATGAATGCAGTCATACATTATTTCTGATATGCTGACTCTGAGGGTCTCTAGATATTTGAATCGTTATGCTGCTGTGATTGTCATTACATAGACAAGATAAGGGGATAGTATGATGAGAGGCATGTCAAGAGATGAATGTATGGAAAAGTATGTCAGTGTTTTTATAAACAGCATTGTTCATAGGAAATCACCCGCATTTTACAAACAGAACGTGTTTCCTGCATAGAACACAAAGAATGCTTCTGTTGTTGTAACTTATATAGATGATCACAGTTGAGGGTTCAAAGTAATGATATAGTCCGTGTTTTCCTAGTATAAATCCTGCATGAGAAACTCAGAAGGCAGATTGAATTGAAAACTAAATTCTAGTTTCCTGACCAAGAATATAAATATGAGAAGAATTATTTCTCTCAATACAGCTTTCAGATTTAAGAATCAGCATTATAAAAATTCACCAAAATATTTTGTATCACATCTGTACTGATTGAAAAAATCTTTTTAAATTAAGATTTTGAAATAATCTGAAACTTCACCCCTTCCAATGATTGTGCAGTTAGAACGTTTGTCAAGTTATCTGGAGGGTGTGTGTGGTGGGGGAGAGAGAGTGTGTGAGCTTTCTCCTAGAAGCATGTGTATATTGCTGTAGTTAGTCTCCACAAGTGGGAATCTAAATACATGATGCAATAGGGAGCAATGTGAATCTGAAATGTACTAGACTCTGCAGCCAGTTTTTAGACTCTAATATTGTACTGAAGTAACCTGAAGGAAATGCTATTAAACTTCTGTCTCCATAAGCTGCTATTCCCAGATAGTCTACTCTTGTGGTTTACCCAGAAACCAGCCCTTCCAGGGGTTTTCCAAGTAGTGATGAGTCTTCTGGCCATTTCTTGCTACCAGAGAGGAAGGAACATGCTACTGCTAAGTTGGTGGTTTCACTGATTTTTCTACCAATAACAAAGCCACAATAAGCGTTGTGTAAATTCTCATGGGCTAGAGAGGAGAAAACTTGTATTTGGGAGTTTCAGAAGTATAATGTATTTTGGCACCAAGAAGGTCTCAGAATGCTACAAAATGTGTATTGGGTGCGGCGAAGCGAAGAGGCTGCTGGTCTCTGCTATTGACTCCTTGCCATAAGGGAGGACTGGACACTCTTCCTTTCTGAAGAATACCTGGAAATACAGATACAGCACATAGCAAAGCGGAGGAAACTTCCCGAAGAAAGATTTTGGTGCAGGCTGGCCCTTATCTTGTTTGCCCACTGCTACCTACACAGGTATAGCTATTTTTAGGGCCCCACTCCATTACCACCATACCTAAGCACAGTCTTTAATGTTTTTATCCTCCCCACAACACATGTGAGAGGGGTGTAGTTTTTATTCCCATTTTTATAGATGGAGAACTGAGGCACAGAGCAAGTAAGTGACTTGCCCAAGGAAATACAGGAAGTCTGTGGTAGAGTGGAAAGTTGAATCTGGATCCCAAGCTGGTGCCCTAACTGCTGCACTGTCTGTCCTCTCTTAAGATAATCTTACTTTCATTTTTGCCTTTAATCTTACTCCAAACTCTACTGTAAACTAAAGACATGCCATTATTATTGTTGTGGACATAATCGTCTTCTGCAGTTATGTTGCCACACTTTCCCCTGCTGCTTTATTTGTTTGGTCTCATTTATAAACACTGTACCCATGTAGGTCAATCATTTGGGCTGCCTCTACATTAACACATTTGACCATGTTTGAATACCATGGTGAAGAACTGAGTTATCTGACATAATGTGGATCGCAGTTTTGGATCTGCATGTTAGCCCTTTCCTTACACACTGCTGGACACAATTTGTCCTGGACTACACACATTGCAAAGTGATTTGTATCATCTCAGCCAATGTGCTTCTTCACAACTGTGTTCAGATATGGTAAAGTTCTGTAATGAAGACAAACCTCTTGTTATATTTTAATTATAACATAGCATCTAATTTGGCAGCTCTTTTATATATCCTGGTAACTTTAAGCTTTTTACCTACCACTTGCTTTTCACTCCCTCCCTCGTTTGTTCATTCTTAATTTTTCCTGTAAAAAATTGCAAGTAAGAATATTGTCTTTAGCCCTAGGGAACCTCTTTTGTCTGTCTCTCTCTCCCTCTCCATCTACTAGTTTAAAAAGTAGCAAAGTAATTATCTCTATTAATAGTCCGTCTGCTTGTGCTTGAGTGAAATAGCATCTGACTCTTCTGTACAACTGATTTATTCCCAAGGAGCAATTCCAGTTGTCTAAAAAGCCAACACCTTTGGACAGACACCATATGGACATGCATTTATTAACTCCCATGATCCTACTCATGTCTACCAATGATCAGTATGATCTCAGAGAACATAACCGATGCTGTCAACCTTGCTAGGCATCAAAAAGTATCTTCTCTAAAGAAAGATAAAATCCATGCATTATCCCTAGAGCAGGTGGACCATAGGCCAAATCTGGACCACCAGACACTTTTGAACTGTCTCCAAAATCTTTATTTTCTCTGGAGTCTAGATGGTGACTATACCTTGAGCAAGAAATTTGGACCATGACAAAAAATTCACTACACCTCTCCTAGATGATACCACAGAAAGGTAATTTTAATTTTATATTAGCGGGCTGTGCCCCTTGCTTGCTACACTTGCTAATCCCCCTTGCTGGGGAGGGATAGGCGGAGGTGTGGCAGCCCTAGCCTGACCTGGCTATCTCCCTTAGCTGATTGGCCCCAATGAGGCCAGGCCAGCTCCTGCTCTTCCCCTCTCCCAGCTGCTTGGGGGTTGGACCGGGCTGAAGCTATGGCAGGCCCTGCTCTCTCTCCCTACGGTCACCAGGGGGTTGGGCTGGGCCAAAGCTGTAGCTGGCCCTGCTCTCTTCCTCCGGCTGCGGGGGCGGGATTTGGGTCTCCAGCCACCTGTGGGGAGGGGAGCTGCTGCGAGGCCTCGCCAAGCCCCGTGCTCTCTCCCCAGCTGCCTGGGAGGGAAGAGGCCACTTCTGGGACTCTCCAGGCTCTGTGCACTCCCCCCAGCCACAGGGGAAATGGAGGAGGGGAAGAAAGCAGCTGAGTACTGGGGAAAGGGGAGGGGGGAAAGGAGGGACGAGGCAGGCGGGATGCAGAATGATGTGCTGATGTCACTCTGTCATCCTGCAGGAAATGGTTTTTTTATATATATAGCAAGAAAAGTAAACATAATTAAAAACAAGAATTTAAATATTCCCAAAATCTGTCTAAGCTTCTTCTGAGGGAGAAGGAAGAGCAAAGGTGTTGTCACATCATCAGGACAGTCTGTGGACTTGTGCAGATGCCACTTTGGATCCAGGCACAGGTCAGAGTTATCTCAGGGCTGCTTTAATTTGTACCTGATTAGGTCTGGCCATACCTCCTAGTCCAAATATGCCCCTGTGACAAGGGCTGCAAGAAGGGTGGTCTACAACCATTATGCTCTCAGGCAGTGGTTCTCATAAGAACATAAAAATGGCCATACTGGGTCAGACCAAAGATCCATCCAGCCCAGTACCTTGTCTGCCGACAGTGGCCAATGCCAGGTGTCCCAGAGGGAGTGAAGCGAACAGGTACTGATCAAGCGATCTCTCTCCTGCCATCCATCTCCACCCTCTGACAAACAGAGGCTAGGGACACCATTCCTTACCCATACTTGCTAATAGCCATTAATGGACTTAACCTCCATTAATTTATCTAGTTCTCTTTTAAACCCTGTTATAGTCCTAGCCTTCACAACCTCCTCGGGCAAGGAGTTCCACAGATTGACTGTGCGCTGTGTGAAGAAGAACTTCCTTTTATTTGTTTTAAACCTGCTGCCCATTAGTTTCATTTGGTGACCCCTAGTTCTTATATTATGGGAACAAGTAAATAACTTTTGCTTATTCACTTTCTCCACACCACTCATGATTTTATGTACCTCTATCATATCCCCTCTTAGTCTCCTCTCTTCCAAGCTGAAAAGTCCCAGTCTCTTTAATCTCTCCTCATATGGGACCCGTTCCAAACCCCTAATCATTTTAGTTGCCCTTCTTTGAACCTTTTCTAATACCAATATATCTTTTTAGAGATGAGGAGACCACATCTGCATGCAGTATTCAAGATGTGGGTGTACCATGGATTTATATAAGGGCAATAAGATATTCTCTATCCCTTTTTTAATGATTCCTAACATCCTGTTTGCTTCTTTGACTGCTGCTGCACACTGCGTGGACGTCTTCAGAGAACTATCCATGATGACTTGAAGATCTCTTTTCTGATTAGTTGTAACTAAATTAGCCCCATCATATTATATATATATATAGTTGGGGTTATTTTTTCCAATGCGCATTACTTTACATTTATCCACATTAAATTTCATTTGCCATTTTGTTGCCCAGTCACTTAGTTTGGTGAGATCTTTTTGAAGTTCTTCACAGTCTGCTTTGGTCTTAACTACCTTGAACAGTTTAGTATCGTCTGCAGACTTTGCCATCTCACTGTTTACTCCTTTCTCCAGATCATTTATGAATGTGTTGAATAGGATTGGTCTGAGGACTGACCCTTGGGGAATACCATTAATTACCCCTCTCCATTCTGAAAATTTACCATTTATTCTTACCCTTTGTTTCCTGTCTTTTAACTAGTTCTCAATCCATGAAAGGACTTCTTGGTGAAGAAAGACAAGCTTTTTTGCTGACAGAGCTCTTCTTATGATCAGAATAAAAAATTAGCACATAATAAATTTAAAATATGCTTCACCCTTCCCCCCTCCTTTTTAGAGGATACGTGAGGTCCTGTGCACAAAACAATAATTTTCTCTTATTTTGGGTGCATCTACACTGCAGGGCTTAATGTGAAATAAGCTATACAAATTGAGCTACTTCAACTGCGTATTTTATTTAGAAATAGCTTATTTTGAAAAGGGGAGCATCTACACAGCACTTATTTGGAAATAGAGCACTCTTCCTCTGACTTCCCTTATTCCTTGTACAGAGAGGGTGTAGTGAGCCTGGGACAGCAACATGGCCGGCCATTGACCTGGAAGAGGAAGCACTTTATATAATTCCTTGGTGCTCAGGTCCAGCCACACCTAGCCCCGCCCACAGGAAGTCAGAGCGTGGGTCTGGGACTATAAGAGCTACGGGCTCAATCTGAGCCAGGCAGTCGAGCAGACACCTGGCCCCGGCACCCGCAGCGAAGGCCTCGGCCGCGCTGCCCCCGGCCTGAGGGGCACCAATGACTGGGACGGCCCACCTGGAGCGCTGTCTGAACTGGAGCCCATGGATACCCTGCCAGCCCTGCTGTCGCTCATGGATCCACTGGAATATTGCCAGAATCGGGTAGGCCCGTGGGGGAGGAGGGTTGGAAAGTGGCCCAGGCATAGCTGACCTTGGGGTGGCTGAGGACATGGAGGTCGAGTGGGCAGTGTGTTGTGGCCTGGACCCCCTCTGCCCCTCGACCTCGTCAGCATGTAATGGCCTGGATCTGCCACTGTCAGGGCCCTGGGCCAGGATGTGGTGGAGTAGGGTGGCAGGTCCCTCCCATGGGGCAAAACCCTCTGCACTTGTTGGCTGTCCCAGAGTGAGGAGACCTGACCCCCTGCTCTGAGGGGACCCAGCCAGAGCTTTAATCGCTGGACAGCTGGTGATAGACACTTGTTGCTCTGACTTGATGCTCCGTGCCTTAAATTGTGAACTGTTGACTGTTTGTATTAACCCCGTGTCTATCCGCCCGCCCTCACCCCGGGCTGGGCCTCACAAACTGTTGCCTTGGCCAAGGCCAAGACATGCCTCATGGACTTGTGGGCACTCTAGGGAGTCAGCGGTGCCTCATCTGCTGACATAGGACCCATTGCAAAGGGTTACAGGAGTCGGAGTAAGAAGTCCTCCGGCTTGACAATAATTTGACGCTATTTCAAAATAACTGCTGCAAATGCTGAATGTGTTGAATTTCAAAGTGACTTGTATTTGAGATGTAATCGGAATATATGTAAGAGAAGTTTTAATTGGTGCAGAAGGGAAGCCTACAAAGTGTGAAACAACAAGGAAAATATGAAAAGTGAGGATTTTATTTTTTTGCTGTAAATTTCAAAATAACTGTTGTAAATGCTGAATGTGTTGAATTTCAAAGTGACTTGTATTTGAGATGTAATCGGAATATATGTAAGTGAAGTTTTAATTGGTGCAGAAGGGAAGCCTACAAAGTGTGAAACAACAAGGAAAATATGAAAAGTGAGGATTTTATCTTTTTACAAATATTTTACTACATTTTTCATATTTTTGTAATCTTCTAAATAGCTACGGTGTCTAATTTAGAGATTAAAAGAGAATGAGTTTTATTCAGGGTAAAATGCAAACCTCTGTGTAATAATCTTGACTGTGAACCCCCCCGCACTCCCCGGCAGGTTCTCCCGCCGCCAGCGCTTCCCCACGCCCCGTCATGGTGCAAGTTCGGCCCCGCAGTGCATGCGGCCCATCCTCCCCCAGCCATCCCACGTCACGACCCCAACTACGCGGGCACACATAAATGCCCTGGCGGGCGCCATGACACCTGCAAGCACCGCACTGGGGACCACTGCACTGGATTGTCTAGGCATTTCCTGGTGTGTGTGTGTGTGTGTGTGTGTGTGTGTGTGTGTGTGTGTGTGTGTGTGTGTGTGTGTGTGTGTGTGTGTGTGTGTGTGTGTGTGTGTGTGTGTGTGTAGGCAGTCAGTGCTATCAGACTTGGGAATTCTATGGTTTTTTTACTAAACTGGTAGATTGTGAGTGACCAATCTTCATATTTGTTTTAAAATTATCCCTGAAATTCTTCTTCATGAAGGATAAATCTTGTGACATAAAAATTATATAACACTCAAACATTTATGGGTGTTCAAGACTGACATGTTTTCCTGTGTGAGGACTAAAGAATGTGATGTCTAGTGATGTATGAATCTCAGAAGATTTGGATCAGATCAGAGTCACCCTAAAATTCAGTTTAACTAAAACCTGAAACATTTTTGCTTCTTTCATTCACCTATTTTGTGCTTAAAGGCTCTAGCCACCCATCTTGCCACTTTCTCCACCCACACTTCAGGTGTGTCTATGCTACAGGGCTTTTAGCGACAAGGCTGTGCCAACACAGCCCTGTCACTAAAAGCTTGTGTGATTGCTGTATGTTGACACTTTTTCTGACAAAATACTTCTACCCCCAATGAGTGGGTTTTGTTTGGTAGTTAGGAGAGCACACCTGCCAACAAAGCAACATTCACGTTCATGCAGAATTTGCTGCCCTTAAATTTTGTTGTCTGGGAGATGGGGAGTGTTAAGGACCCATGAATGACAAAAGTTTTGTCGAGCAAATGTAAGTATAGAGACAGGTTTTATCAGCAGACAGTGTCTGCTCCACTCAACAACTCACTCTTCCTCCATTCTACCTCTCACTAAAAGGCTCCCAGCACTTTATGTCCAGATCTCTAAATCCTGTCACAAAGACTTCCAGGAAACTTTTAGGTTAATTCTGCTAGAATCCTTTAGCATAGGGCTCCTATGTTTCAGACCTGAAACATAGCTTTCAACTTGTTTCTTACCCAAAGAAAACAGTCTGGTAACTCCAAGCAAGTTAACTTCAGCCAATTTCTATAATCTTAGTGTCAGTGCCAGGTTTCCAGAGGCTGATCAAGAAGATGAATAAAACACATAAGTTGTTTTAGCCAACAGGTGTTGCAGGTTTTTTTAATAAAGCAAAGCTGAACTAGACAAAATTCCTAAGACTATTTTATATGTGCCAGTTATGCTGACATGAACTATATTCCTCACTCTTCAAGTAGCCTACTTTGGAAATCATCACAAAATTTTGCAGATTTGCTTTGAAAGACAATTAATTGAGAGAAGTTACTGTCCTCATATAGTTTCCCAGTGTTGCTATATAATTAGGCAAAATGAAAAAAGAGGAGACCCTATTGTGAAACACTGAAAAGCTGCTGTACCCCTCCCAGCCCTATTGCTGCTGAATAAATCGAGTTTAGCTTCCAGTTGTGCAGTTTTTAGCCTTCTGATCTTTCGTGCCTTTACCCAACTAGTCCAGCTGAGTTGTAACTTTGATCTTCAAGATTTCCTCAGAAACACAGCCTGCATATATAAAGATTTCTTTTCTCTTTTTTGTTTTGGTTTCCCCTCTTCTGCCTTTTACAAATCTGAATAGCATGCTCATGAATCAGATCTGCTTGACAGTACTGGCGGATGACGTTTCCAGGCAGAAGGAGTGGGGCTGGGGCAGCCCCCCATCCCAAGCAGCCTCAGAGCCACCTGAAATGAGGTGTATTTCTCCCTTAGTGTTTGCCAGAGTGCGCTATGTAGTTTTATGGCAGTGATTTAAAGGGCTCAGGACTCCCGCCGCCACCACTGCCCCAGTAGCAGAGGGAGCAGCTGGCAGCCTGTGTTACCCCAAAAATATTCTCACTGGAGACCACCCAGGGTTACACTAGTATTGGTTTATTGTTTGAGGAATTAGCACTCCACTCTTTGTACTACAAGGTTAAACCAAAGAAGATAGAGCTGCCACCAAAAGTTTAAACTAAAGAAGACACAAAGCTATCTCTCTCTCTCACTCACACACACAAACACCCCCCCCCCCCCATTCACTCATTCACACACATTCATTCCTGCCCTCAGGCACTTACACAGACATATGGGTTGCAGAAGGAGCCAAGGAATGTAGATCCTGGAGGGTCTGTCTGCTCATCATTGCTGGGGAAGCTGGTCAGGAGGAGAGACACTGGCTGTAGAGAGTTGTTTCTCAGGAGCAAGGGAAGAAAGAGAGAGAGTCTCACATGTGCTCCCTCTCCTTATATAGTATCAGAGGGGTAGCCGTGTTAGTCTGGATCTGCAAAAGCTACAAGGAGTCCTGCGGCACCTTACAGACTAAGGGTATGTCTACACTACCCCGCTAGTTCGAACTAGCGGGGTAATGTAGGCATACCGCACTTGCAAATGAAGCCCGGGATTTGAATTTCCCGAGCTTCATTTGCATAAGCGGGGCGCCGCCATTTTTAAAACCCCGCTCGTTCGAACCCCGTGCAGCGCGGCTACACGGGGCACGAACTAGGTAGCTCGAACTAGGCTTCCTAGTTCGAACTACCGTTACTCCTCCTAGTTCGAACTAGGAGGGTAATGTAGACATACCCTAACAGATGTATTGGAGCATAAGCTTTCATGGGCAAAGACCTACTTCATCAGATCTGTTAGTCTATAAGGTGCCACAGGACTCCTTGTCGCTTCTCCTTATATTGTATCTGAATGGCTCTTGTGACTCATTCACCTCATCATCAGGGAGCATGCCCAGACTTCTCTTTATCCAGCAAAAGCAGCAGTCTGTGATCACTCATCATCATGTGCTCCAGTTTTAGCAACTCCAAAAACACACTCACACTCACACTCTCACTCTGTCTCTCCATTCACTCAGGAGAGAATGCAGATTAGAGCAAGTTCCAAGCAAGGTGGCTGAGAGTTACAAACAGGGCTCGACAAATAATACAGTATACTCACCCGTGGCGAGTAGATTGTAACCCGGAAGAGCCAGGTTCAGGCGATCTGTGCATGCGCAGATCGCTGGACAGCGCGGCTGGCGAGCGGGGCTCGCCACGGTTCGGCGAGCCCTGGTTACAAAGATTACAAAGTTGCAGCTTATAGTAAATTTCTGAGAGTTACAAAGATTACAGCAAGTTGCAGGGTTTGACAAAGATCACAATGAGTTGCAGTTTAAGACCTTAGACCTTGCAGTTAGTGTAGTTTCAGAAAATACATGTGTAAAATCAAGTAAGCTCAGGCAGAGGCTTTTTTATGCAACAGCCTGGACCCCTTTGAATCGCTGGGCCCCAAGGGTAACTGCCTCCTTTCTCTTCTCCCCCCCCCCCCCCTTGGCTGTTTTGTAGAATGGGAAGAGGCAGTGCGAGCATCTTGAACTGCACCCACCAATGTGTGTCAGCCCTCTTTTTCGAGGTACCCCATTGGGAGAACACTTACATCTCTGTTCAGTTTTCTGGAAACTCGCAAGGCTTCCAATAGTCTTATAATGTGTGTGCCTTGTCCACTAGGAACTGTTCATTTCACTTCTGCTACCAAATAGCCATCACATACTGGAGTAATAGCCCAAATGCTGTGTGCTTAAGTCACCGCAGTTGTACAGGTGTAAATGAAAGCATCATTTCATCCAAACACTGTCAGTTACTAGTGAGCCGGGCTGCATTTGAATAGTGACCTAAAGGTGAAAAGCTCCATATTCCATTACAAATCCTCCGAGAGATCCAATTCCCCTGACGTTTAAGAATTTATTTAAATATCCTCAAGAACACTCCTTCCATCTGTCATCCGGATTTATGACAGTTTGTGTAACCAGTTCCCAGCACATATGGGGATTTATTAATGACAAATATCAGCTGCAGTTTTAGTAATTGCATTTCTGGTTGGAAAGGTGAGGTCTGGAGATAATCTCCCTTTTGGTAAATGGTAAGCATAGCAAATGCTTGTTTTTATGAGAGGCAGAAATGCTTCTATAATTGCTGTCTGTGATCTGACATAAAATTTCAGTCCTTTTATGCAATAAGTTCACTGAAGAAAAATCACTAATTCAAATTTCAGTAGGAAATGTTAATTGAATGTGTGGAGAAAAAACATCTTAGTGGGCGAGGGTTATTTGTTTCTGTATGTTGGCAACTGCCTGATAGAAGTCAGTAGGCTGCAATGGATATTGCTGTTGCTCAGCACTTTTCAATATCAGGCCACAAATTACAAATTAGAGGCTCAGGTAGGTGGTAGCTATTGCTGGTGTCTCATAGTTCACCTTATGGAATCACAGAACTATAGGAGTGGAAGAGACCTCATGGGGTACGCCTATAGTATTCAGCAAAGAAAAACACACACTTGGCCTGTGCCAACTGGCTTGGGCTTGGAGGATTTGGGCTCTAGGGCTATTTCATTGCTGCATAGACTTGTGGGTTTGGGATGGAGTCCAAGCTCTGAGACCCTTCCACCTCCAGGATCGTAGAGCCCTGGCTTCAACCCAAGCAGCGTGAGCTTGCTTCAACTCCAGGTATGGAGTTTTTGTTGCTGGGTAGACATACCCAAAGTGATGAAGGCCAGAGCCTCTGTACTGTGGCAGGAACAAGTCAACCTAGATCATCCCTGGCAAGTGTTTTAAAAACAGATTGGACAAGGCCTCTAATGATGGTTTCCACATTCTCCCTTGGAAACGTATTCCAGAGCTTAACTACCCTGAAGGCACAACTACACTACGTGGAAGATCGTCGCTGCCACAGTCAGTCTTTCGGGGTTTGATTTAGTGGGTTCCAGTGAAGATCCATTAAACAGAGGGTGCCCCATCAGTGCCGGTACTCCTGCTCAGCACGATGAGTGAGGGAAGCCAACCCAAGTGTTTACTCCCATCGGCCTCCTGCTGTGTGGACAGCACGGAAACACAATTTAAAATACATCAACTCCAGTAACATAATTAACATAGCTAGAGTTGCATCTTTTAATTCGACCTTCCACTTAGTGAAGACCAGGCCTCACAGTTAGGAAGTTCTGCCTAATTTCTAACCTAAAGCACCCTATCACACCTATCTTCTTCAGTGGACATGGAGAACAATGGATCACAATCTTCTTTATAGCAGCCCTTAATGTATTTCCTTCCACTTAAGAAGGAACAATCAGTTCCATACATACAAGATGGGAAGTGACTGTCTAGGAAGGAGCATGGCGGAAAGGGATCTAGGGGTCATAGTGGACCACAAGTTGAATATGAGTCAACAGTGTGATGCTGCTGCAAAAAAAGCAAATATGATTCTAGGTTGTATCAACAGGTGTGTTGTAAGCAAAACTCTTGAAGTCATTCTGCCGCTCTACTCTGCACTAGTTAGGCCTCAGCTGGAGTACTGTGTCCAGTTCTGGGCGCCACATTTCAAGAAAGATGTGGAGAAATTGGAAAGGGTACAGAGAAGAGCGACAAGAATGATTAAAGGTCTAGAGAACATGACCTATGAAGCCAGGCTTCATGAACTGGGCTTGTTTAGTTTGGAAAAAAGAAGATTAAGGGGGGACATGATAGCGGTTTTCAAATATCTAAAAGGGTGTCACAAGGAGGAAGGAGAAAATTTGTTCCTCTTGGTTTCTGAGGACAGGACAAGGAGTAATGGGCTTAAAGTGCAGCAGGGGAGGTTTAGATTGGACATTAGGAAAAAATTCCTAACTGTCAGGGTGGTCAAATATTGGAATAAATTGCCAAGGGAGGTGGTGGAATCTCCCTCTCTGGAGATATTTAAGAACAGGTTAGATAGACATCTGTCAGGGATGGAGTAGACAGAGCTTTGGCCCTGCCTTGAGGGCGGGGGGCTGGACTCGATGACCTCTCGAGGTCCCTTCCAGTCCTATGATTCTATGATTCGGAGATTGTTATGAGGTCTCCTTTTCCCAAGGCTAAACATGCCGGCTACGTCTAGACTGGCATGATTTTGCGGAAATACTTTTAACGGAAAAGTTTTTCCATTAAAAGTATTTTCGCAAAAGCGCATCTAGACTGGCAAGGATGCTTTTGTGCAAAAAGTGCTTTTGTGCAAAAGCATCCGTGGCCAGTCTAGACGCGATTTTGCGCAAGAAAGCCCCGATCGCCATTTTAGCCATCGGGGCTTTTTTGCGCAAAACAATTCTTCCCTGTCTACACTGGCCCTCTTGAGCAAGTATTCTTGCGCAAGAGGGCTTTTTCCTGAGCGGGAGTGTGAAAGTATTTGCGCAAGAAGCACTGATTTTGTATATTACAAAGTCAGTGTTCTTGCGCAAATTCAAGTGGCCAGTTTAGACAGCAGGCAAGTTTTTGCCCAATCTTGCCAGTCTAGATGCACCTGCACAGTTTTTAAGCCTTTCCTCATAAGTCAGGTTGTCAAAACCTTTTATCATTTTTGTTGCCCTCCTCTGGACTCTCTCCAATTTGTCCACACCTTCCCTAAAGTGTGATGCTGAGAATTGGACACAGCAGTCCAACTGAGACCTCACCAGTGTCAAGTAGAGTGGAACAATTACCTTCTGGGTATTAAATATGACTCTTCTGTTAGTACACCCCAGAATATTAGCGTGTTTTGCAGCTCCCTACACTCATTCATATTCAGTTAGGGTATGTCTACACTTGCCCCCTAGTTCAAACTAGGGGTGAACTAGGGGGCAAGTGTAGATATACCCTTAGTGATTCATTATTACACCCAGATCCTTTCCAGCAGTACTAACACATACCAAGTTATTTGTAGTTGAGCATTTGATTTTTGACTCTTCCTAAGTATAGGACTTTGCACTTGTCTTTATTGAATTTCATCTTGTTGAATTCAGACCAATTCTCTAATGTGTCAAGTTCATTTTAAATTTTAATCCTGGCCTCCATAGAGTTTATAAACTCTCTCTGACTGGCAATAGCTGCAAATTTTATAAGCTCACTCTCCACTTTATTACTCAAGTCATTAATGAAAATATACCGAAGAATACCACAAAGTGTTCCCTCTAGTTTTTCTCACCCCTGAGCGGAATTAATTTTGTTATGTGCACCCAATATGGAGGCGATGTGTGACACATCACCTCCATATTGTTGCACATAACAAAATTTATGTGATGGGGGTGGGGCCCAGAGGTTCTGAATGTAGGAGGGGGCCCAGGTCTCGAGCAGAGGTTTGGGGTGCAAGGGCTCTGGCTGGGGGTGCTGGCTCTGGAGTAGGGCTGACAATGTGAAGCTCAGGACTGGGATAAGTATTGCCAATTCAGTTGGACCGGATGGACCAAATGCCATTGCTGCAAATGATCTCAGGTGTGGGAGAGTTGGCAACCCTAGCTGTACAAGGGCTCTAGCTGGGGGGTGCAGGAACTGGGATGTGGTAGGGGCAAAGGGAGAGGTACAGGGATTTCGGGGGGGGGGGGGAGGGCTTAGGACCAGGGAGCTCTGGGGCCTGGCCACTCCCACCATGGCATGTGTCCTGGCTGTGGCAGGTGGAGTGGGGGTGGGGGGTCTACAGTCAACCAAGCTGAGGCAAGGGAGGTCTGGGGCTGGGCCATGGCAGGGGAGGATCCAGGGCTGGGCTTTAGTGAGGGGAGGGAGTCCAGGGTCAGACCTCAGCCACTGTAGAGGCAGGCCAGGGCCAGGCTGTCCACATTACCCTGGCTACAGCAGAGCTGGGCTGGGGCCGGGCCACTGTAGGGTTGGACTGGAGCTGAGCCGTGCTGCCCAGGCCACTGCAGAGATGGGACCAAGCGGCCCTGGCTGTGGCAAGATGGAAGGCAGGCGGGGATGGGTCAGCCCTCACCCAGCTGCTCCCCCATGTTTCAGCCCTGCATGGCCTGCACAGGACTAGATAGATAACTGCACAGCCACAAAGCTTTTAGGGAACTTAGGTACTAGACCCAGGACTGACAACAGTGGAACCCCCCTAGATATACACCCTCCTACTTTGAGAATGAACCACTGATAACTAGGGATGTAAAAGCTTAAAGAGTTAACCAGTCATCTGGTAAACATAACCCTTACCGGTATGCTTACTGGGTAACCAGAAGGCCTGGTCAGTGGGAGCAGCCCCCACCGCCCATGCAACTTGGCTGGCAGAACCCTAGCCGCAGTTAAATATTTTAGTAGGTTTTTACATCCCTACTGAAGACTGTTCCTTCAGTATGATCTTTCAACCAGTTATGCACCCCGTCAAGTCCACATTTCCCTAGTTTGCTTATGAGACTGCCAGAGTCCTACGGTGGCAAAGTCTCACTGAAATCAAGATACTGGATACATTATCATGAAGAAAAACACAAGTATGTGAGCAACTTCAGAAGTCAGAATACCTGCTCTTCTCAAAGATATGGTAGCAGCTTCAAGATTTAAATCTGTGTGTCCAGGGAGAAAAAGTATGTTTTGTACTCCACAAAGCATCTCCTGGCAGCTGTAGGCTCATGAGGTGTAGGAGAAGAATTGATAAATCAACGCAGAACAAGAGAGTTATGCTAAGTGAAAGTAAAAGTCTTATTAATGTTCCTTAACCCCTTTCCCAGTTTGCTTGAATCTGTCATTCTAAATCTGTGCTTTGGAACTGGAGAGAGGTCATGTGCCTGGGAATGGGCAGATGAGGGAGTACCCATGATTGGATGCTTGAGAAGCCTCTTCTACAAAACACGCATCCAAATATATCGAAGACATCAAATTATTAAGGAAAAAAATCAGACCATTATTAAAATTCATTTAGTGTAGGTCAGGTATTAAGGCTCAGAAGATGACCCAGTGCACCTGGAACTTACAGAAATATACTCCAGAGATACCTGTTCTGCATGAACAGAGCAAGAGTGTAAACTACAGAAAAGCATAATGTATGTAAATCCTGGAGCCTGCAATCAAGTGTACAGAGATTATGTAATTTACCCTGGAAGAATAAACATGCCCTGGTGACTTGAGCTGTCCATTTGACCTCCATGCAGAGGCACATTGGAAAAACAAGTCCCGTGAAAGTCTCAGACAACCCTGCTTGACGTTTACTTGATCTTTCACAAACTGTACTGTTTGCCCTCTGATTAACCACAACCTACAAAGAATCCACATTCAAAGGTCTGCATTGAGTCCCTACAAAGAAATCTGAGACCAAAGTTATATTGCTAGTACATATCAGTTGTTTGCAAGCAAAGTACCTTTAAAATGTTAGAATTAAAAAAAAAATCATACCCTCCTCTGTCCTACCATCAACACCTAGTTAAAGAAAATGAAGTTTGAAGGTTGCACTTTTCAAACAAGCCATCCAACCTATTTTATCTCTTTCCCCTAGAAATGCCACTTCACCGTCTTCCCTTCTTTGCACACAGAGTACAGAAAATGTTCACCACCCGGATTTATAAATTGTTTGATACATACATATTACCAGTATTAAGAATCATGAACCAGAACCATGGAGACTCTTCACATGTTGAACACCTCTAATAGGAACTTTGTGCTCTCAAGGCCTTGCAGTCAATGCCAGCCCTTCTGCTGATGCCATCTGCAGGGCTCCACTCGTGTAGTAGCAGAGAGGCCGGCATTGACAGAGCAGAGACTGGGGGGATATGTACTCAAGGGGAAGAGGCAGGGTGGATGCGGAGCCCTGGGAATGCAGCCCTGGTCCTCAGCCATGGGGCGCATCCATCCTGCCTCTTCCCTCGTGTCCTCTGACCCCGATCTTCCCCATCCATGAGCCAGAACCCCATGGGGGGCGAGATAGGAGTTTCTGAGCACAGCACCTGGCTTTTCCCCACATGCTGGAGAAGAGGATCCCCAGCCATGTTTAAAATTCAAGTCAATAACTTCAGAAAGTAGACTTTAATCAACAACAATCTGATGCAGTATCTGACATCTTCGCTGGTGAACACCTCTGGTTTTAAGATGTCATGATTCAGGAACAGCAGTTCAAATCTTGTAGAAAAATTCTGCTTTGGCCCAAATCTAACATTGAAGTACAGTGACTTTTTGTGCATAGATTTTTAGAAGGGATGCTGGGGTGGGGTGGGCAAAATCAGATGTATAATGGAACCTTAATGGCAAACTTAACTGGTAGCGTAGAACAATGTCCATAATAATGGCAGGCACACTAGCATAGTATACACACAAGAAAACTAAATACTGCACCAGCAGGAGATCACAGACATTTCTAAAGTATCTGTTCATATTTTCCCCATAGAAGATGTATGTCAATAAAACAGACCATTTAAATCTGCCATTCCCAATAGTATATTACAGGATTTTAATAAGATGCCACTCAATGTGAATTCACTATTTTCTGTATGAAAAGATTTTGATTTTCAAATACATGTGAGCATTTATTTTTTTGACGGGAGATAGGGTATTATTTTGTAGCAGTGAAGCAGCTCATGCACCTGTTTCACCTTTCGGCCAGGTGCGCTTGCATGCATGACATATCAATAGTTAAGCAGGTCTAATCCTCCAGACATTCATGGAGCCTTTGACTTACTGAAGAATACCTAATGTTCCTCAGTCAGAAACCTGAATGTGTAGTTTCAGTGCGTATGTTGTAAGAACTGGAACTCTAAACAATGTTAAAAAATTGCAGATAATCAATTATTTTTGTTAAAGGAGCAGGATCACTGCAGTAAACCCTGTGGATCAAATTCAGTCCTCTAGAGGGCTCATTCCTGTTTCCAAAGGAACCTAACATGAGTTCAGAATATGCATTCAATATAATTCTTCCTTCGGAAGGGGCATCAGGTATTTGGTAAACTGCTAATATACTAGAATTCAGGAGACCAGAGAGAGCTCCATTCCCATATTATATTTTCACACATTTTAAAGAGCAAACAGATTTTAAGATCTGGCCTTTTCTATAACACGGACAATATAATTTAATTACTGCATTGAGCCTGAAACTTCTAGTTGACTGCTAAGATCATAAGTTTAGAAGGGCATCCAGTCTTGATTTGTAAAGACTTTAAGTGACTGAGAATCTGCCATGGCCCAGATCTTAGTAGGCGTTTAAGCACCTAGGGTATGTCTACACTACCACCCTAGTTCGAACTAGGAGGGTAATGTAGGCATACCGCACTTGCAAATGAAGCCCGGGATTTGAATTTCCCGGGCTTCATTTGCATAAGCCGGCCGGCGCCATTTTTAAATGCCGGCTTGTTCGAACCCCGTGCCGCGCGGGGAACGAGGTGTACAGATAGTTCGGAATGGCTTGCTAGTTCGAACTATCTAGCCCGTGCCGCGTGTAGCCACGCGGCACGGGGTTCGAACAAGCCGGCATTTAAAAATGGCGCCGGCCGGCTTATGCAAATGAAGCCCGGGAAATTCAAATCCCGGGCTTCATTTGCAAGTGCGGTATGCCTACATTACTCCGCTAGTTCGAACTAGCGGGGTAGTATAGACATACCCTTACTTCCAATTGACATCAGTGGTGGTTAGGAGCAATGTTTCCTCTAAGGTGCGTGCCTGAGTGGCCAGGCACAAAAAATTCTAAGTCCTCCCATCTCATTCACAGAGCTATGCAGCATCATTCCCCTTCCTGTTGACGCTGGAAGGTGAGTGGTTTGGTTCTACCACAGCTGGGGCCACGTGGTGGGTGGGTTGCTGCTACCGGGAGTCAGAGCCATGGGAGGGTAGGCTGGTGCTGCCAGGAGTCAGAGCTGTGGGCGGGTGGGTTGCTACTGCCGGGGGTCAGAGCTGTGGGCGGGTGGGTTGCTGCTACCCGGGGTTGGGGCCGTGGGCAGGTGGGTTGCTGCATGGGGGGTTAGAGCTGTAGCTGCGTGGTGAGTGGGCTAGAGGTTGTTCCTGGGCTACTTAGACCCCAATTCTGCCAGCAGAAACTTCTATGCTCACACAATTGTACCAACTGATATCCCTTTTCATGTTGGGGGACTTCCTTGATCATAGGTATGATGACAATTTTTCACCTTTTTCTTAATCATTTGGTATTAGCCACTGCCGGAGGCAGGATGCCAGACTAGATGAATCATTCGTTCATTTTTGCCTCTAAACAGAAAAATATCTCGGTTTTCTGTGTTTTGTTTTAAATTAGGTGAAAGGAATAATGAAGAAAATGTAAGTTTTTTCCCCCCCAAACTGAAGAAAAAAAAAGTGTAAAATGAGAGTGTTTAGAATTCACAAAATTTTAAAATAACTGAGGTTATAGTTTGCCTACATACCTAAATATATAATTTAAATTATTACATTCTGCCATACCAACTATTTAAACATTATGACCTCTCTGATATTCTCTTACCAGTATTCTACTATATGTAAAGAGATTCTCCAATGTCAGGCAATTTCAGTTAAAGTTTCTAAAACAGCATTTACAAATACTGTTTATTATTTGACAGTGCTCTATGTATCCTTAGAAGCCTCACAATATAGATAAAACAATGAATAATTGGCGTGATTCTCATGCCCTAGAACCATTTTGCACTCCCGTGGCACAAAGGTACCCTAAATGCAATGATCTCACTTAACTACTTGGGTCTTATCCCAATATAAGTAGGGGACTCCCTGTCTTGCTTAGACCCTATGAAATGGCTCTGTGGTGCCCTCCCTTAAGCTCCTAGAATCGGGGCATTCGTGAGAAAAACTAGAGCAGTGTGCTTATTCTTGGCCTCCATATGATGTCTATGGAACTGTGGACAGTGTAGATTTACAGCAGCCTTGAGGCTAATCTATACTAAAAACTGTGCAGTATTAATTTTCTTTTTATTTGACTTCATATTAAATAAACATTTAAAGACATGTCCCTTGTTAATTATCCCTTGTTTTAGTATTCTGTCTTCCATAACATTTTAATTACATATTTATTAATAACGTGGGTGCCAGGGTGGCACTCATCTTAACAAGATGACCTCAATATTGGTGCCCAAGACAAAACTCACATCAGTAATGGGTGGAAAACCCTAGGGTGCGTCTACACAACACCCTAAACTCAAAATATGTTACACAATTTGCGTAGCTCAATAGGTGTATCTTATTTCAAAATAGGCTATTTTGAAATTTGGCATGTCTACATAGTGCCAGATTTCAAAATAATGCACTATTTCAAAACATTCCTTATCCTTCATGCAACGAGGTTTACTGGGATGGCGAAATAGCGTGCCTGTTATTTTGAAAAATATTTCTAAATATGAGGCGGCTTGTGTAGACATAGGGTAGCTATTTTGGGATACTGGAGGTATCTCAAAATAGCTGTGCAGTGAAGATGCACACTTATGCTACGTCTAGACTACAGGCTTCTTTTGGAAGAAGCTTTATTCAGAAGAGATCTTCTGAAAAAACTTCTTCCGAAAGAGAGCGTTCACACTGCAAAAGTGCATCAGAAAAGCGATGTGCTTTTTCGAAAGAGAGCATCCAGACTGAACTGACGCTCTCTTGCATGTAAGCTGTGATTGCTATAGATGGAATGGCCAACAGGGCACCTGTGCTTTTTTCTCTTTCCTTGTCTTCCAAAAGAACTCCTCCTTCACTGTCCACACACGCCTTTTTCCGAAAGAACTCTGTCGCAAAAATACTTCTTCCTCATAGAATGAGGATTACCAGTGCTGGAAAAACCCCTCTGTTCTTTTGATTTTCTTGCAGAAGAATGCAATTGTAGTGTGGATGTTCCTCAAGTTTTGTTGGAAAAACTACCATTTTTCCAACAAAACTCTGTAGTGTAGACATACCCTAAGGCTATGTCTAGACTGCAAGCCTCTTTCGAAAAAGAGCGTCTAGACTGCAAGCAGTACTTTCGAAAAAGCAAGCCGCTTTTTCGAAAGAAAGCAGCGAGTGAGTCTGGATGCTCTCTTTCTAAAAAGCCCTGTTGGCATTCAAGAATGCCTTTTTTCGAAAGAGCACTTTCGAAAAAAGGCGTTCTTCCTCCTGAAATGAGGTTTACCGCCGTCGAAAGAAAAGCCGCGTTCTTTCGATTTAATTTCGAAAGAACGTGGCTGCAGTCTAGACGCAGGTGAAGTTTTTTCGAAAAAAGGCTACTTTTTTCGAAAAAAACCCTGAGTCTGGACACAGCCTTAGAGGGAACACAGGTTAGGAGCCTATATACCTTTGAAGATCTGGGTCCATATTCGTAGGTAAGTTGTTCCAACAGTTAACTGCCCTTCCCGTTAAAATATATACATTATTATAAGTCTGTATGTGTTTCAGCTTCCAGCCTTCATCTGCTTAATTAAAAAGCCCTTTGTAATTGTATGCTTTCAATCAGGAAGAAAACCCTTTATTTTAGATTAGGAGAATACCAGAACAAGAGAGAATAAAAGTAATGTTTTCAGGACAGAGTACAGAATATGTCTTTTCTGACAGTCTTCATTGAACCTAGAAAACAAAATGGCTGCTGAAATCTTCACACAGGAAAAGAGCGTAGAAATTTAAAACTCCAATACAGTGAAAAAAAAGGACATCATGGGCTCATAACTATATACACCGCACACATTCCAACGCAGCCAAAACTGAATATCCCAGCTGACCCTGAATAGTTAATGTTACCTTATTTTCACTAAAGACCAAGCTAGGGTTACAGTAATATTGCTTTTATTAAATGCTGCTGTGGAATTAAATGGAAAAGGGATTGAACTTGGTCTCACACGTACATCCATGCACTTATACAAACAAAGAAACAAACCCCATCTTGCTTTTTCTTAAAGTTACCAGTCCGTTGATTACATTAACTCACTGGCCAGGCGAGTTAACTGCGAGAGGAGAAGCGGAGTCTTCTCTCGGTCCGGACCGACACTCCAATCTTGACAAGACGAGACCCGGAGATTCACGCAAGACCCCCCATCTTTTATAAGACTTTTCTCCCATTCAAGTTATACATTTTGCTGTGTCAGTTCTTAATCAATCACCGTTCTATTTAACATCTGTTTATTTGGGAGTTATTCTTTACTTTGACATCAATATGTTGGTTCCTCTTTCCCAGTATTATTTCAAGGCTGTCTAGTTTGTAATGGGATGCTTGCCCTTAACAGTCCAGGGCTATCTATAATGTCCTGCATTGGTCTGCTTTGTTTTGGGCCTCAATTTATGGTACCTTGATGCCGTTGAGTCTTATGGCCTCTTTTCCAAACTCTCACATTCCAAACTCATTCACCCTCCATCCCCAGGAACTACACAATAATTTCGCACATGGGAAAAGGGATACAATTGTCCATACAAAAGGTATCAATCTATTCCAATATAAAGCTTCTATTAGTACAAACTTAATCATTCATCATATTTTCTTTATAACACAATCTATATTCTAGTGACTTCTAAGAGCAGCAGTGTGATCATGCTGAATCACAAGAATCCTTCTGACCTCTTTCTCACAAATGGAAAGTTACAGAGCTCCAAAGGTTACAAAACTTACATTCACAGTATACTGAAACTTACATTTACATTATACTGTACTGGGCTGAGGCTTTACACAACGTTTAATTTTAAGAACACCACAGCCAGGTAAGCAATAGTAAACCTGTATGCTACGTCAACACTGCAGACTTCTTGCACAAGAACTATTTTGCGCAAGAGTTCTTGCACAAAAGGTCTTGCGCAAGAGCGCATCCACACTGCCATGTGTTTTTGCGCAAGAGATGTGCTTTTGTGCAAGAGTGTCCATGGCAGTATGGACGCTCTCTTGTGCAAGAAAGCTCTGATGGCCACTTTAGCCATCCACACTGCCCGTCCACACTGCCTTCTTGAGCAAAGAGCTCTTGTGCAAGAGGGCTTATTCCTCATGGGGAGAGGAATAACTCTTGCGCAAGAAGCTCTCTTTTCTGACGCTTTACTGTAAATTTACTTGTGCAAGAACACACGTGCAGTGTAGACACTCTGCAAGTTTTTGTGCAAGAACAGCTGTTCTTGTGCAAAAAGGCTGCAATGTAGCTGTAGCCATAGAGTTTTGTGAGAGATATTTTCCATTGGTTCAACTCTAGCAAATAGGATGTTAGCTAGAAAGTCATTGCATGGTTTGTGCCTGGCTCATCTTGCTTTTTCATTCTGAATGTGCATAACTGGTTCAGACCAGGTGATATAAACAGAGAGAGAGAGAGAGAGAGAGAGAGACTATTTCTTATAAAGACATAAGAGCAATGCTTGGTACAAGTGCACCAGCAGTCATTAGCCATTCTCACATCAATGGTTTTACAGTTTTGTCTCCCATCAGTTTAATTGCAGTGGAATTTAAATGCATTGCAGGCTATTAGGAAGCTGAAAACTTTAGCTTTCTTCAGAAATCCATCTGCCTGAAGCTAAACTTCAAGGATGAAATCCTTGCCCAGTTGAAGTTAGTAGCAAAACTCCCACCGACTTCAGTGGGGCTACAATTTCACCCCATGTCTTGATAGGCAACATGTTTGAAGTTACCACTGCTTGTGAAGAAGAGGAGCTTGTTAATAATCTTTCAATACCTGTGCATTTCAATATAAAGATGTTATTTAATATCAGTATGCACTTTGGGTACGTCTAGACTACATGCCTCTGTCGCCAGAGGCATGTAGATTAGGCTACCAGGCATAGGAAAATGAAGCGGTGATTTAAATAATCGCCGCTTCATTTAAATTTACATGGCTGCTGCGCTGAGCCGACAAACAGCTGATTAGCTGTTTGTCGGCTCAGCGTGATAGTCTGGACGCGCGGGTGGCGACATCAAAGGTATTTACCTCATCCCAAGAGGCATACCTGGGTGGTCGACATATACCTTTGATGTCGACACCCGCGCGTCCAGACTATCGCGCTGAGTCAGCTAATCAGCTGTTTGTCAGCTGAGCGCGGCAGCCATGTAAATTTAAATGAAGCGGCGATTATTTAAATCGCCGCTTCATTTTCCTATGTCTGGTAGCCTTATCTACATGCCTGTGGTGACAGAGGCATATAGTCTAGACGTACCCTATATAGATATCCTTCCATGAACGTGAGAAGAACATTCCACTCCCCAAATTCACACTTTCATTGTCTGTCAGGGGATATAAAAGAATCTACTTTTGTAATATGGGTAAGAATAAGCTCACAGAGTTCTCTGCCTTTCTCCAGCAATCCCTGGCTTTGACACTGTATCAGCAATGGCAGTTCTAGAGCAAAAAAGACATTCTGATATGCATTCTCCATTTTTTGGAGGGATTGAAATTAAGTTAACTTCCAATGTACTTTAATTACTAATAGACTGGGTCATTGGCTTTAACAATGCCAACAAGACTATCATTTTTTACCCTAATTAGTTTAATTGAGAAATGTACTCATATATTTTGGTTTTTAGTAAACAGAGCAGGGTTCTAATTAAAAAAATTAAAAGGACTAGTACATTCACAAGAGAAGCACAGGCATATACATAGAAAGATAGACATTGGCATAGAAACTGAGTGATCAGAGCACACCAGTGGATAGTCATAGCTGTTTATGTTGAAAATGAAATGAATGTCTTCACAGAATCTAAAGGGAAGTAGCTTAGAAGAAAACCGTTCATGTATGCTGCATAAAGGTGAGAGGAAGTTTTGTTGTCATTTGCATCTGGGCAGGATATGAGACAGAAAGTGATTTATTTTGGAATTGTTACTGCTGCTATTAATTTGCTGAAAGATGACATATTACTTGCAGGCTGTGATTTGAATTTCTCTTTCCATTCTTTCCTTCCTTCTGCAAAGTGTCCAACCATGATCAGAAGGTAGGTACTCAAAGGTCAAGACCAAACCCCATGTTCACAGGCTCTTCCTGTTGTTCTGCCAACCCTGGAAAAATGGTAACTTAACAGCTGCAGGCCTTCTAGACAAATGCATGCTTTTTCCTTCTCAATGTGCTGTTGTTCTACTGTTGCTTTGTTCAGATGCGCCTTTTGGAAATCAGGTGCGAGTAGGTGCATGCTCCATAGTCCTGGTATGCAGATGAAATGGTAACACACTGTTTTTAATTAGTAGGTTCTGACACCTTAAAGCAAAAATAATCTAAAAATCAAGTTGATTGTATCCCTTTAAACAGATTCTCGGAAGAGAAATCATCCTCTTAATGATTTGGATTTTCTGTTTGGTTTTTACAAAGGGAATTTCATTTGTTCTCATCCACTCTTCTGTTATAACTACTTCACTCTCCCTGGTTTGGATTGGCGCTGGATGTAATGGACAATGATTGGGAGGTTGAATTTGCTTGTTAAAGCTACTGTGCAGGTCTTTTTGTAGGCAACATTGGTGGAGCAATGAGTAGAAGTGAACCATGTAAGCAACAGAGGACGAGTTTACTCAGCATTCTTTCTTTCCATAGACCCTTTGTTCATGTGCAGTCTGAAAGAGGGAGATTTCTATTCCATATTTAACTTGTGTATCAAACCAAAACACTGCATCCAAAAGCCACCTCTGAACTTTGTAGCTTTATAATGAACAGCTTCAAAAATCTACATGCATGCATTCCTGACCTTGAGCATTAGTCATTGAGGTGTGTATCTTAGCTTTCCTAGAATTTGAGTTTGGATTTGGTCCATTATAGTAGTTTGAATTGAAAACTCAGATCTTAAGTTTGGACATGAGGACTTGCTTTGGGTTGATACCAAGTATTTCTATGTCTTCTGCCACCTGGTAAACTTTCAGTAGGGCAAAATTCTTCAGAATATTGAGCTGAGAGCTGGATATTGCTGGTAGGACTAGAGATTAGGCATGGTACTTACTAGGGATGTTAAATATCAGTTAACTGAATAGCTGATTGACCTCATGGATTCTTATCAGTTATTCAACTATTCTGTAGTCCCTGGGGGCACAGCCTGCAGCCAATGTGCTCTTGAACTGACTCAGTTCCAGCTAGTGCTGGGTTTGGAAGCTCAGGACCCACCTCCACCCCCCAGACAGGGGCTGCTGCTTATCTGAGGCAGCAGCACAGGTGCAAGGCGAGAGCTGGTCTGCAAGAGGAGCCAGTTTAAAAACCTGCTCTCCTTACAGACTGACTGCCTATTGCCCTGTGCTGCTGCCTCTTATACAGCAGCAGCCCATCAATGAAAAATCTTGGCTCTTATGTCTTATTAGCTGAGCATTCTGAATCACCAAAAGATCAGAAATGAACTTGTTCTAGAGCACTATACATTGAAAATTGTGGCATATGTCATTCAAAAGTTAATTCCCATCTCTGCAGAGAGGTCTCGTATCAAGGCCAAGGAATAAGTGGGCCTTATAGAGAGTTATGGGATCTCAATTGGTGGTCCCGGAAGACAGGAGGCTCCTGAGGGAAGGGACTTCTCAGGAAAGCTGGAGGAGGAGCTCAACAGTAAAGGAGAGGTATAGAGGCTGCTCCAAGAAGGAGATACTGAAAAGGAGGAGCTATGAGTTTCAAACCCTAGGGAGCCTTGGATGGACATTACCAGATGGTAGCAGGCATGCCTGATCCCAGAGGAACTATATTCTATGGAGAAGAGTTGCAGTGGTTTGATCTTTGCAGGAATCCTGAACTCTAAAGACAGAACCACTCCCCTCTCCCAGTGACAGTGAGAAGGCAGTCCCCATGTCAAGAGCACCTCACCGGTAAGGCATCTGGATGGAGGAGAAGGAGATGGATAGACTCAAATGGAGAGAATGGACTAAACTTAACTTCTGCCTTCCCTTGTTCCACCCTCAAACTAGGACATTGGGTAGAAGGATTTTGGTAGAAGGGGGCATTGTTAACTATATAAAAAATGCCTTGATCTCACTGAAAAGCTATTAGGGGAAACTGAAGTAGAGGTGTACACACAGTTCTGCACTAGGCTGTGAGGAGGCATATTAGCCTTGACACAAGGGGCTACCCTAGGGTAAGATGTCTGCCCTAACACCTCAGGGTATGTCTACACTACCACCCTAGTTCGAACTAGGGTGGTAATGTAGGCATACCGCACTTGCAAATGAAGCCCGGGATTTGAATTTCCCGGGCTTCATTTGCATAAGCCGGCCGGCGCCATTTTTAAATGCCGGCTTGTTCGAACCCCGTGCCGCGTGGCTACACGCGGCACGGGCTAGATAGTTCGAACTAGCAAGCCATTCCGAACTATCTGTACACTTCGTTCTACGAGGCGTACAGATAGTTCGGAATGGCTTGCTAGCTCGAACTATCTAGCCCAGGGGTGTCCAAACTTTTTTCAAAGAGGGCCAGATTTGATGAAGTGAACATGTGTGAGGGCCAACCATTTTGCCTGACATTCTTTGAACCATTAAAATTAAATGCAAATTAACTATTTTATGCAAAGTTTATTGCAAACGGCATACTTTTCATTTCGTCACATGGATGACAAATCTAAACAGGTGTTAAATCACTCTCTGCCTTTCATATCTGAAGGCCAGATGAAAAAAAAAATCCAGGAAGCTGAAATATATGTCAGGAACATTGTAAAGTACATTACATATTATTGGTAATAAAGGTTGTCTGTCAACTTTTAAGTTCAAAAAATATGAACAGGAACAAAACACCAAGTATACATGTTGTGTCCAAATATATTTATAACTGATTTAGACCAACTGACATTAACTGAGATTTTACAATGTATTCATCTCAATACATATGGATTCGTTGGGGGCCATAAAAGATAGATATTGCCAAATTACCCGGGGGGCCGTATTAAACTGGAACACGGGCCGCAATTGGCCCGCGGGCCGGACTTTGGACATGCCTGATCTAGCCCGTGCTGCGTGTAGCCGCGCGGCACGGGGTTCGAACAAGCCGGCATTTAAAAATGGCGCCGGCCGGCTTATGCAAATGAAGCCCGGGAAATTCAAATCCCGGGCTTCATTTGCAAGTGCGGTATGCCTACATTACCCCGCTAGTTCGAACTAGCGGGGTAGTGTAGACATACCCTCACTTATTAGGGGCATTACAAGGCTTGCAAGGTAGGGCCCTGTAAATACAAATATTGCAAGAGCCAGGCTGTCAAGGACCCAGAAGGGGTGCAAAAAGGAGTTAAGAGCTAGTGCAGAGGCAAAAGGCCCTAAGTAGAGGCCTTCTGATTCTACAGATCCCCAAAATATGTGTTTTTTCAGTGTTGCTGGCTGTTCTACAGGAGAACAAACTCGGTTCTCAAACAGAACAATTCATGTGAAAAAAATTTTGCGAGGAATCCAGAGTTGCTTCTGCAGGGATTGATATGTCCATAACTTGTCTGCTTTGGTACTACAATGATTGCATGATATAAGAACTTAAATAGAACAGGTAAGGAATTATATTTATTTTGCAATAAAAACCAGCCAAGCAATGGTAATTTATGATACATTTGTATGATACATTGCTAGAATAACTATACTTACTAAATTGGTGTGATTTGCCTCATTTTACCCAGTTATCAGTAAGGAATCAGATGAAGTGATTTTAAGACCTTTTGGGGTGTTCCCCTGGGACATGAAAGCAAGCAGTCCTTCTAATCCCTTATTTCATTAACTCTCATAACCAACATATGCAAGCCTGAACTCTTTTCCAAGGCATAGATTGGTGGGCTACTGAGGAAAAAGATTGATGACTGGCATCTGTATCTATGAGGTGGTCAGCTTGTGATACAAATTCCTTCCCTTACTTCCAGAGCAGTTGTGTGCCACTCTTCGTGTGTACAAAGGCCATTTGCTTTTTATGTAGTAATGAAGAACAATGTTTTAACAGACAAAGGAACTGCTAGTTTATTATTGTGCAGTCTTTGACTAGCACTAGATGCTGGGAAAAAATGGTAATTCACAGTGTGAATGCGTCTTGTCTACCCGTATGGGCTAGAGCGGAGCATGTACAATGTATATGGCATAAGGTACAATGGTGAACATTGTGAGAATGAGAGAAGCTCGAATTACAACTGTTTTTGATAGCCAAGGGACTTATAGTCTTTTGTGGTTTTAACCCCCCCAAACAAAATCCAAAATATTGTCCTTTTAAAGTGTGCGTTGCTGCATTCAGCTACAATATGTTAGTTTCAATGTTTGCAAATTAATGTACAAAACCTACAGATATATTGTTGGAACACCTGGGTTTTCCTGTTTTCTCTTGTAAACTGATACAAGGCACAGGTGGCTCCTCATTAACTTATTTCATGCAAATATAAATATGCTGCACAATTCTCCTGCCTTAACTATATAATTACCAAAACATGATTGTTACTGATTTAATGTAATCAACATTGTAAAGGGGAACACTCTGAGCTCTTTGTGAATGGGTCTATTCTGAGGGGATTTACACCCCATGTAAATCTGATTTAAATGCGAAAGTGGTGGAATGTGGCTTTCCTATTTAACCTATGCAAAAATCTATATTCTCCCACCTAGATTACTTGCTGTGCAATGGGATTCTCAGCTGGTACACAGTGGGAGAAGGGAGCGACAGAAGTCCGGTAAGGATGGAGGAAGAAGGGGAGGGAATAACTCAAACAAGCAAGTTATACATTTTGATTCAATATTCTGATATTCTTATCAATGCTTTCCAGAATGTGAGACTGACACTAACTGCAAAAAATATGGAGAAAGCAGCAAACATGTATGCATCACTATGGTTCTATGATTTTTTTAAAGGACTACTCTTACCGCATAAATAAAAACCTAGAGGAAAAAGCAACAGTGGACTATCTTGACATTCAAAAGGAGATTTTTTAAATAAAATAGTTTTAATAGTGTAAAGATATATTATCTCTCTGTTTTAATATATTGAACGATAGCCACTTTTATTCAATTAAGATAATACACTTCAAGGTTAACTACCATTTGCTGTTCACTTAGGCAAGCTATTGTACATTTATGTAAATTTCATGAACAGAGACACTACTTGAGTGTCTTAATTACAAGTAAAAAGTGTAATTTAAATATGAATAAGTTGCCTATATTTCCTGTTCATTTTCCTATCATCTTAAAGACAAAAATTAACTAGCCATCTATGTTGCACCCTCTGTGTCTAAATAATTCTTTTACACATTAAAAAGGAGGAAAAATTTAAAATGTCCCAGTCTTTAAAGAGACGAACAATGTGGATTTCAGTGTAATCAAACCACAGTTTGTTGTATGAAGACAGAATTTTTGTTTATAACTAGTTTGTGTAGTTTTTTTCTGCATGTAGATAGTTTCTTTAATTTATGCAATCAAAAGTTTTTTTTAACTTTCAGACAAGACAGTGAAAGGTTTATTTTGCATGCATATATTTTTAGTGCTAAGAGTTAGCATGAATAGTCTATATATATATAGTGGAGTTACATAGTGTTTAAAATAATTTTTTATGTTAATTCATAACCATCATAAGTGAAATTATGTGTAATAAAACATTTATAGCCTTGTTCCCTCATAATTGTTGGTCCTAACTTCCTATGTTCCCTATCACATGTATAAAGTCTTAGATTTTTCCCCCCTGTTGTTTTGAGTTGTTTGTGTCTAAGAATGATCTGGAAAGAAATCTGTTAATCACATAACAGGATGATTAGTTAATAAAATACATGCTTCATTTCTGTGGACCGAACAGCTATCTCTGGTTCTCAGTGTGTTACACAAGCTCCTGAAAGAATATTCCTAACCTTCACGAGGTAGCTGCTTCTCTCCCCCAGCAGCAAGAAGTTCACTATTCATTCTGTGCTTGCATCATCCTTTCCAACATGTTCCCACTGATACATTAAAGGAATTAATTGCTCATAATGATCTCACCATCTGTTAACAGAGGTTCATACCTACAGGCTGGTGGCATGTGGTGGTCCTATTCAGAAATCAATAGGCAATGCTGGGGGAATGCTTTCCCACATTGCCTTCCATTGCACTTTGAAAAGGGGAGGAGAGCTCAGTGTTGGCCATCTGCTCCTTGTCTTTCTGTGAGAGACCTTGACGCAGTCCAGCACAGCTCTGATCTGACTCCAATCTGATTGGAATGTGGCTGATCTGAGAGCCTCTCAAAGCTGTGAAAGTGAGTCAAAAGGAGATCCCCATTGTCCAGAATGGCTGAAAGAAAATGATCACTTTAAAATTCATAACTCCCAGGTGCCTGCCATCTATTCATGGGAAAAACTCTCTGAACTTCTCTTCATTAAAAAGAGAGGGAGTTTTGCTAAAAAGAGAGAAAAGGAAGTAGTTTGTGGGAATATGCAGGGGATTTCAGGCTAAACAAATGAGGAATGTGGAATTTTTTTTGTATTAAAAGAACCATGTAAGGAAAGGGAAGCATTTGTAAAAGCAAGCCTGTGTACTAGAGGCCCTTCCCTGGGGCACTGTAGCAGAACAAAAAAGGGACTTTTGTTTTCCTTTAGGGAGATTTGTTTTTCCTCTCACCTGTGTGAAAGAGGATAGGAAAAGTATATGTATGTCTGTTTTTACTTTCTCTGACATCCAAAACTAATCTTGCTCTCGCTCTCTCTCTTTTGCT